>NC_136071.1:439731363-440981363 GCF_964261635.1 Lissotriton helveticus | reverse complement strand
TGAACCTGCGACGGCTACATGGAGTACTGGCCAGGACGGACGCCATTACCTCGCCAGCGGTAATTCTGACGCTTGACGCCAAAATGGCGTTTGACCTGGTGGAGTGGGAATACCTGTTTGAGACGCTAACGCGTATGGGCTTCGGCCCTCGTTTTTGTGCATGGGTCAGGCTGCTATATACGGACCCAATGGCGCATGTGGTGGCTAACGGCCATATTTCACGTGCATTCCCGTTGGGCAGGGGCACGCGGCAGGGATGCCCTCTGTCGCCCCTACTGTTTGCCATCTCTCTGGAACCCCTTGCAACCCTCATACGAGCTTCACCCCTAGTTAAGGGCATAACATGGCCAGGGGGCTGGGAAGATCGGCTGTCCTTATACGCCGATGACATGCTAGTATACCTAACCGACCCAGATGAAGGCATACCAGCGTTGTTGCGCATCTGCGACACATATGGTACTGTCTCAGGCTATACTCTGAACTGGGCCAAGTCGGAAGTGTACGTTCTGCGAGGTCCGGCCCCGGAGCTCGATACTACATGCCCACTGAAGCAGGCGGGCACATCCTTTAAATATCTTGGGATCCATGTCACTAGGGACCCGGCGGAGTTTATGGATAAGAACCTGAATCCACACCTGGCCCGGCTTAAACGAGATGTAGACTTTTGGTCCGGCCTACCATTGACGCTCCTGGGCAGGGCGGCGCTCTATAAGATGTTGGCGCTACCGAGGTTTTTGTATGCCCTTGATAACACACCATATCCTGTGCCGCCTAAGTTCTTCCAGAGGGTGGCGGCTCTGGTCTCCAACCTTCTGTGGGGTAACCTCCCGGCACGCGTGGCGCAGTCGAAGCTACACAGAGACTGGTATAGTGGGGGTCTAGCACTACCAAATTTGAAATTGTATTACTGGGCGGCTCACCTCAAGCCGATTAATCAGTGGATCCACGCACCTCATACAGACCCTGCCTTTCATTCAGATAGGACACAACTGGGCGCACATAATTTGTTGGGTCCATTATACGATAGCCGTAAGATACGGAAGCTATTAGGCCCCACGAAGTTAACTGTTCAAATATGGCATGCGGCAACGACGGCCCTGGGTTGGAAAGGGAAGATAACCAAGATGACCCCGCTGTGGGACTCCCGCGCGCTGGGCAATCTCAGAAACACCAAGGGATTCGCACAATGGGACACAATTGGCATCTCCACGGTGGGGGATCTGTGGGAGAGGGAGGAAGTACTTCCCTTTGCCCGACTACAAGAGCTGTATGATTTCAGTGACAGGGAACTTTACAGGTACGTCCAAGTCCGCCATGCACTGCTCGCAGTGCTGCCACTTGGCACGCCCCTACCGGAGTCATCGCCTCTGGAAGACCGCCTCCTCACTGACTACATGTTAGAAAAAGCGACGTCCCTAACATATCGTAAATTGCTTAATAATACCACAGATCCAACACTCCGCCTGAAGGAGAAATGGGAGGGGGACATTCACGAAATGGATGAACACGACTGGAACGCAGCACTTGAATCGCCTAGGGTGGTAGGCATCTCTGCACGCATGAGATTAATACAATTCAAGATCCTACACAGGGTTTATTACACGAGGATGGTGCTACACCACATACAGCGCGCGCCCCACCCTTACTGCTTGCGCGGCTGCGGAGAGGAAGGCACATTCTTCCACACCATATGGGACTGTCCCAAAATCCAGGAGTACTGGAGACAAATACACCGCACTCTCTCACAAGCACTGGAACAATCCCTACTGCCTGACCCGCGGAGGTGCTTACTGAATATATGGGAGCCTACTGACCTGTCTAGATATGAACAACTCTGGTTCACAGCAGGGGTTATGGTAGCGAAACGCGACATAGCACAGCGATGGGGGGCAGCGGACATACCGTCTAGATCCCTATGGTGCCGTACCATGGACAAAGTAATGTTGACCGAAAGGGCAATATATTCCAGCCGAGCCTGCCCGGGGAAATGGAACAAGATTTGGCTAAAATGGAATGTATTTAGGGGAGATATTTGTGAGCCCTTGCCCGAAGACGACCAGGGCGACTCCGATGACGGAAATGATGAAGATTGAGGCGGGAGGGAGTGGGGGGTAGGAGGCATGGGTGGGTTTCGGGCGGGTTATGACATGCTGCTTAGGCAATGAGGGAGAATGTATTGATTGTCGAACAAATTTGGGCACAAAGGAATGTGGTTCGAATTACTGTCCTCTGAAATATCGCTCTTAGCTGGCACTATATTGTATTATAGCGGACCGTACTGTTGTTCCTGACGGATTAAGGTTACTAGTTTGTTGTTTTAAACAGAAAAAGTGGAAAAAAAAAGATTACCAAAACCACATCTTCCGAATGTTTTATATGCTAACACTGCGCTTTTCATACACAGCTTGTTTTGATAAATACTAATTTGAGCTTTGCCTACAGTCACACTCTTCTGATGTATGTTATGCATAATAATCCTAAAATGGCGGCCGGCCCGCAGGGTTGTAGGCATTCCGCTGTGTATTGTGCGAAGTGCAATAAAGGTTTTGAAAAATTTTAAAAAAATAAAATAAAAAAAAAAAGAAATCAACTTTCACAAGTAAGTTTGTTTGGGGCATTACAGTTGCTGCAAGTACAATTTTGGAACTTTTTCAGAAAATTAAATAAATTATATTGTGGGTAGCCACAGTATCCAGTAGGACCAGGGTTGGTTATGGGTGCATGATACAACTGTTTTGTTGAATTTAAACACCATTGAGGCCATGGATGGGCTGGGATTGTGCAGATTTTATTGTTTTTTGTCGTTTTTTTGGGCCTGCTGGTGTGGCCCTTTGCCCAGGGGTGGTGAGTGTTGCATGGGCCTAGTCTTTCTGTGGGGTGTCTTCTTGAATTTAAACATAATTGAGGCCATGGATGGGCTGGGATTGTGCTTATTTTATTGTTTTTTGTCGTTTTTGGGGGGCTGCTGGTGTGGCCTTTTGCTTGCCCAGGGGTGGTGGTGGTGCATGGACTGAGTGTGCCTGTGGTGTTGTCTCACTCTCTTTGATGTAAACATCATGGATGGCATTGGATTGTGGTGATTTCTGGCTGTTTTTCTGTTTTTTGGGGGTGTACTGTTGATGTGGTCTGGCCATGTGGGTGGTGGTGGTGGCCATCTTGAGTGCTGGCTGGTACAGGCAACATGTGCTTGGGGTGTAAGGGGGCCATTTTGAGGAGAGGCAGTGTCTGAGGCCTGCACTTATTTTGCCTACTTTTCATCCCTTATGCCCAGGGGTAGTGAGTGTTGCATGGGCCTAGTGTTTCTGAGGGGTGTCTTCTTGAATTTAAACACCATTGAGGCCATGGATGGGCTGGGATTGTGCAGATTTTATTGTTTTTTGTCGTTTTTTTGGGCCTGCTGGTGTGGCCCTTTGCCCAGGGGTGGTGAGTGTTGCATGGGCCTAGTCTTTCTGTGGGGTGTCTTCTTGAATTTAAACATAATTGAGGCCATGGATGGGCTGGGATTGTGCTTATTTTATTGTTTTTTGTCGTTTTTGGGGGGCTGCTGGTGTGGCCTTTTGCTTGCCCAGGGGTGGTGGTGGTGCATGGACTGAGTGTGCCTGTGGTGTGGTCTCACTCTCTTTGATGTAAACATCATGGATGGCATTGGATTGTGGTGATTTCTGGCTGTTTTTCTGTTTTTTGGGGGTGTACTGTTGATGTGGACTGGCCATGTGGGTGGTGGTGGTGGCCATCTTGAGTGCTGGCTGGTACAGGCAACATGTGCTTGGGGTGTAAGGGGGCCATTTTGAGGAGAGGCAGTGTCTGAGGCCTGCACTTATTTTGCCTACTTTTCATCCCTTATGCCCAGGGGTAGTGAGTGTTGCATGGGCCTAGTGTTTCTGAGGGGTGTCTTCTTGAATTTAAACACCATTGAGGCCATGGATGGGCTGGGATTGTGCAGATTTTATTGTTTTTAGTCGTTTTTCTGGGCCTGCTGGTGTGGCCCTTTGCCCAGGGGTGGTGAGTGTTGCATGGGCCTAGTCTTTCTGTGGGGTGTCTTCTTGAATTTAAACATAATTGAGGCCATGGATGGGTTGGGATTGTGCTTATTTTATTGTTTTTTGTCGTTTTTGGGGGGCTGCTGGTGTGGCCTTTTGCTTGCCCAGGGGTGGGGTGCATGGACTGAGTGTGCCTGTGGTGTGGTCTCACTCTCTTTGATGTAAACATCATGGATGGCATTGGATTGTGGTGATTTCTGGCTGTTTTTCTGTTTTTTGGGGGTGTACTGTTGATGTGGACTGGCCATGTGGGTGGTGGTGGTGGCCATCTTGAGTGCTGGCTGGTACAGGCAACATGTGCTTGGGGTGTAAGGGGGCCATTTTGAGGAGAGGCAGTGTCTGAGGCCTGCACTTATTTTGCCTACTTTTCATCCCTTATGCCCAGGGGTAGTGAGTGTTGCATGGGCCTAGTGTTTCTGAGGGGTGTCTTCTTGAATTTAAACACCATTGAGGCCATGGATGGGCTGGGATTGTGCAGATTTTATTGTTTTTTGTCGTTTTTTTGGGCCTGCTGGTGTGGCCCTTTGCCCAGGGGTGGTGAGTGTTGCATGGGCCTAGTCTTTCTGTGGGGTGTCTTCTTGAATTTAAACACCATTGAGGCCATGGATGGGCTGGGATTGTGCAGATTTTATTGGTTTTTGTCGTTTTTTTGGGCCTGCTGGTGTGGCCCTTTGCCCAGGGGTGGTGAGTGTTGCATGGGCCTAGTCTTTCTGTGGGGTGTCTTCTTGAATTTAAACATAATTGAGGCCATGGATGGGCTGGGATTGTGCTTATTTTATTGTTTTTTGTCGTTTTTGGGGGGCTGCTGGTGTGGCCTTTTGCTTGCCCAGGGGTGGTGGTGGTGCATGGACTGAGTGTGCCTGTGGTGTTGTCTCACTCTCTTTGATGTAAACATCATGGATGGCATTGGATTGTGGTGATTTCTGGCTGTTTTTCTGTTTTTTGGGGGTGTACTGTTGATGTGGACTGGCCATGTGGGTGGTGGTGGTGGCCATCTTGAGTGCTGGCTGGTACAGGCAACATGTGCTTGGGGTGTAAGGGGGCCATTTTGAGGAGAGGCAGTGTCTGAGGCCTGCACTTATTTTGCCTACTTTTCATCCCTTATGCCCAGGGGTAGTGAGTGTTGCATACTTGCATGTCCCTAGTCTTTCTGTGGGGTGTCTTCAATGTAAACATCATGGATGGCATGGGATTGTGCTCATTTTTCTGTGTTTTGTCGATTTTTTGGGGTGTATAACTGAACTCATGTTCCTCTGTCTTCCATTGCTTTTAGGTGCACAAGAAGACTCAATAGAACCACCAGTGCCAGGAAGAAGTCCTGCAGCGGTGTGTGCAGCATAACGTCACGCGACGTCACGTCTGGACACAGAACCCTCTGCAACTCGTGCAACTGCTGCCTGCTGACCTGCTCTGAAGAAGATGGCCCCAAAAAAAGTAACCCGTAGCTCCTCTAGCAAGAAAGGTGCCAGTAAGGAGCAGAAGAAGCAAGTTACCAAGGACACTGGTGTGCCGCCCGCCCCTTTTTTTGTGAGTAAAAAAAAAAGTATGCCTGCAGCAGCTGCAGCGGGATCTGCTGGGGACCAAGCTGGCAGCAGCACCCCCGCTCCATTGGGCTCAGTGCCACCACCACCACCACGCCAACTTAAGTCCAAGCCCTTGAGTGCTGCAGAGGCAGCCAGTATACTTCTTCAATCACCATCGACCAGTGATGTTGGCTCATCGCAAGAAAGCAGCAGCAATGTCCCTCAATCAACACAGGTTGTTGTAGCTCATCTGACGAGTGTTGAACAACCACAGCGGCAACAACAATCACATGTGCAAGTACAAGCCCAAGTACATGTGGAAGGAGAGGCAGCGCAAGGAGATGCGCAAGCAGAGGTGCATGGAGGGTCACAACAAGTGCCCACAATAGTTGTTCCTCCCGAAGTAGGGGCACATCAGGAAATCGACAATCAAGGCGAGGTATCATTTGAGGAAGCCACTCCTCCTGATGATCCTTCATTGTCTTCCACACCCCTAGCAAGGAAGAGATCAAGGGTGGTGTCTACATCCTCTTCAAGCACACCTCCTTCTGATGATACGGATCAAACTTGGGAACAAACAAAGGTAGTTAAGCGTAAAAGGAAGCTCGTCCAAAGTCTCAGAGTTATGGAGTGTGATGAGTCTCAACAAGAAGTGGCGGATACTGCTGCTGATGAAGACTCTGCCAACGACGACCCAGTCATCATAAAGGTCACTGCAGCCCCAGCGGGCATGCAGCAAACAGACATTTTGACCCTAGCCCGAAGAGCTGCTGAGCGTGATGATGATGTTGTCGATGAGGAGGCAGTGGAAACACCACAATCATTGGAGTTAAGTAGTACACCAACTCGTCCCGCTTCCATATTTCTTTCTGGCAAGAAGAGACCTCCGTCAATCTCGACCTTAATTAGTGGCGGTGAAAGTGCAAAACGTACAAAAGTTGGGCAATCCACATCCTCCACTTCATCTGGCATTAGCTTCATGACCACCACCACCAGTATCGCCGCCTCCTCCATGTCCCACAGACACTTCAAGTCCCCAGTTTGGGACTTCTTTACTGTTTGTCCAAAAAATCCAAAGTTTGCCATTTGTACCATTTGTAAGCAAGCAGTTAGTCGTGGTAAGCCAGGTACCAACTATGGTACCGGAGGCCAGAGAGGTCATCTTAGGAGACAGCACACTGTCAAATGGTTTGCGCACCTAGATGCGATCAAGAAAGGCCAAATTCAAGGAAACGTTGATGTTTCATCTGATGATGACGAGCAGGAAGAAGACGTGTCAAACACTTCCCTTACACCCAGTACCCCTGTCAGCAGCACACCCAATGTGAGGCACACTAAGAGTGTTGGAGCGAGTGAGACACCAACGCACAAAAGTTCACCAGCGAGCAAAATTGGGTCAACGAAGTCATTATCAGCCCGTAAATGCTTGGTCCAGGGCAACATTAGAACAATGCTTACTTCAGACGTGCCATATGAACGCAACCACCCACTGACGCGTCTGTATAACACTAAGCTGGCTAAAATGCTAGCTGTGGACCTTCTACCTTTTTCTTTTGTAGAAGCGGTAGGTTTTCTTGAATTAGTGGCAACGCTCTGCCCTAAATGGAAGGTTCCGAGCCGGTTCTATTTTGCCAGAGTTGCGGTTCCAGCACTACATGAAGATGTGCTGCAGGCGATTGGGGCAGCTTTGCAGAAGAGTGCTGTTCACACAATACATCTGACAACAGACATGTGGACCAGTGGCCCAGGCGATGATTACATGTGCATCACTGCACACTGGGTCTCTTTTTCAGGTGTTATAGCAAAGCTAAACGCAGGTGTTGACCCGGACCAAGTTTTCAAAGCTGCTCGGAAACATGCAACACTAGCCATGTTTGGCTTGGAGAAAAGTCACACAGCAGAAAACCTTTTGGAAGAGTTTGACAAAAAGGTCTTGACAATGCTATCCCCCCTAAAACGCAAGATTGGTTATGTTTCCACGGATAATGGCGCCAATGTAGTTAAGGCCATGTTGAAGGGTGACCATGTTAGAGTGCCGTGTTTGGCGCACTGTATCAACCTGGTAGTTCAAAAATTCTTGAGTGATAAAGAGAGTCCAGCGTTCGAGGTAATGGCCACCTGCCGCAAAATGTGCAACCATTTCAGCCATTCTTTTAAGGCCCGGAAGCATCTGCGGAGACTGCTACTTGAACGTGGAATGCCAGTGAAAGCACTCATCCAGGAGGTGGCAACACGTTGGAACTCAACCTTCTACATGCTTGAGCGTCTGTATGAGCAGTATACGGTACTCGATCACTATTTCTTGACAGAGGCTACATCTCAGAAGGAGGACCTGCGGATGAGTAAGGCGCAATGGGCCATAGTTAAAAGCCTGACAGACATGCTTCGTCCTTTTGAGTTCTTCACGCGTGCAGTCAGCCAGGAGGACTGTAATTTGGGAAAAGCTATCCCATTGTTGTGCATACTGGAGCACCAACTGATGGCGGTTTCTTCTGAGTTTCAAAAAGATGAAAAAAAAAAACCCATTTCATTTTGTCTGAGAAATTATTACATCGCCTACGTGGTGATGAACGTCTTAAAAACATCAACTCAGATCAGCATTACATTTGTGCTACTATTCTGGATCCACGCTACAAAAAGGCGCTGGCAGACAACGCATTCTTTCCTTTCGCTGATGCAGATGTTCAAAAGTACAAACATTGGTTAGCCTGGTCAGCCAAGAGGTTTGAAAAAGAACGGCAGGTTATTGAAGGAGAAGCCAGTACATCAGCATCAGCATCAGCAGGCCATCCGCAGTCACAAGAATCCACTTCTGCACCTGTGGCTGGGGCACAAGTGACCTCTCAGCCGTTAAAGACACCGGCAACTGGATCATCTGCACCACACACAATGACAACACTAACAGTGGCTGGGGAGGAGGATTGGCTAAGTTTGATGGGGTATGGTTCTCGAAAAAATGTCACAGCCAGCACAGCAAAAAGTAAGCAAAGTGGAGGAACAGTTGATGACCTTGAGTCGATGGTGCAGGACTATCTGAATGACTCAACAGTGGTCTTTCTTAATGAGGAGCCATTGCAGTATTGGCATGGCAAAAAACAATTGTGGCCACAGCTCTACAACCTGGCTATAAACTATTTGTCTTGCCCACTCGCAAGTGTGTCTTCTGAACGTGTTTTCAGTGCTGCTGGTGGCATTGTAACTCCCAAACGGAGCCGCCTCTCGCCCAAAAATGTGGAGCGGCTGACAATGATCAAGATGAATCAGCACCTCATACCACCAGATTACAAAGTACGAGAAAGCACGCCGCATGAAGACGAGGAGGACAGCAACGTAGATGAGGGGATTTTTTCTCTGTTCGGTGCCACTGACCTCATCCAGCCTGAATTCGCAGAGTATGATGACGAAATCTTGTTCTTATTCCCTGACACCGAGCCCTGAAAATGAGACAATCAATCAAGAACTTTCTTTTTCGTCCTTATTCACTTTTATTCCTGTGTGCTTTGTGTCTCTCTTTCTTTGTTTTGCACAGTTAATTTAATTCAAACTTTTTTTTTTTTTTTTTATTTTTTTTTTGGGTTCAAATCTGCTTTATTGCATAAGACGAAATGCAGTACACAGCTTGTTTTGCCCACAACCCGGAGGCCGGCAGCAGGATGGAATAATCAATACACAGCCCTGTAGCCGGCATCCCGGGGGCCCGGCGGCGTATCATACATGCATGGTAAATCTGGTCGGCCGCTTGTGGTGTAAGATGAGCAAGGATGAGCAGCAGTTGAACAGAGTTCTGCGCGAGAGAAGATTCTCTCCATTTTGTCGAAAGTCAAAAAACAGTAACAAAAACACCCAAAACTAGGTAACAACAAAGAGGCAGTGTTCGACTGTGTGGTGGGATAATTGATAGTGTTCTGACATGACGGTTCAGGCAGGCAGAGGTGTGTATGAAATCTCATGTCCAGGATGCCTGACCTAACATAGAGGAGACCAATATTGGCCGGTTGTAGGAGGGCGTGGGAAGTCCTGGAGTGCCACTCGCTAAAGATGTAAGTGCGTGGGGTGAGCGTGGGACAGAGTAGGCATGTACAGAGAGAGGGGAGTGGCGTGTAGGCCAAAACTGAATAGTCTGTGATGTTAGCGACTGCTCAGGGGCACAGGGGAGCACGGGCGAGGGAATCCGATTAACCCAGTCGTAATTTCAGGCTAGGACCAGAACAGAGCATGGGGTCCTAAGTAATGACAAGCTGACTGTCCGACTGAGCGCTGTCGTCCGGGCGTGTGAGCAGATAGTGCACAAGCGGGTCCCAGATGTCACCGGGACGACACGAGGGAGGCAGCAGTTCAGCAAAAGTAGTATGCTGATCTTGGCAGTATATCAGGTCTGTGAGCCAGTCCTTGAATTTGGGCGCCCTTCCTCTGCCCCACCGGCATGCGATACGCCGCTTGGCCAAAAGCAAGGCAGTGTCAATGAATTTCCTGCAACCCCTAGGCATCTGCATCGTATATCCGAGGAGGGCCATCAAAGGGTCCGCAGGGATCACCTCCCCCACCATCTCAGCAAGAGCCTCCGTCACCTGCCGCCAGTAGCAAGCAATCTGGGGACATTCCCACGCCAGATGAAGAAAGTCGGCATGGGCAGCATGGCAGCGCTCACACCGGTCATCATCCGCCAGCCCAAATCTACGTTTCCGCACCGGCGTGTAGTACACTCGTTGAAGGAATTTATAGTGGATAATTTTCAACCTGCTACTGGCAGAGATGCGAGCAGTGAGCGCACAGCAGTAGTGCCATTGGTCGTCTGATACATCAGTCGCAAGTTCAGCAGACCAGCGCAGACGAGCAGTAGAGTCTGGGCTTGGAGCAGCACTGCGGATCTGACGGTAGAGTCCAGAGACCAGGTGTGCCCCGTCCTGCGATCCTAACAGGAAGTGTAGTGGAGGCAGGGCTTCGGGCTCATCAGGATAATCGGGTAAGATGTCTTTCATCCCTGCACGCAAACGAATATAATAAAAGAGCTCAAGGGGAGTACGCGCGTGTGTTTTAAAGAACAGGTCCGCCGACTTGAAATGACCCTCATGAAATAGATCGCCCCAACAGGTGACATGCAATGTATCACAGAGACGTCGGAAACCCGTTTCCGATAACAATGTAAGCTCTGGGTGATAGACAAGCGGCAATTTAGGTGAGTAGAGCAATGGGCACGATAATCGTTTAGCTATGCGGCGCCACGCATCCAAAGTGCAGGAGACTGAGGTATTCGGCGTTGTTATGCACGCCTCTGGACAGTGCAACAGCCCATTGAGCGGGACCGGGTTCGCGATCCAGTCTTCGACCGCTATGTGCGGCATAAAAGGGGTAGGAGACATCCAGTGGTAGGCGAAGTGCGCCTGTGCGCACTGGTAGTATGCCTCAAAGTCAGGGACATCGAAACCTCCCCTGTAATAGGGAAGGGTCAGCGTCGACCATTTTAGCCGGGGGTTTTTGCCTCCCCAGAAAAGCCTGCGCAACTCCGTTCGGAGCGTTTTGAAGAAGAAAGCGCCAGGGAAATAGGGAATATTGAGGAAAAGGTACAGAAAGCGGGGTAGTACCACCATTTTTATAAGTGAGGCCCTCCCGGCCATGGAAAGTGGCAGCGTGATCCATCTGTCGACGGAGGCAGTCAATTTGGTCATGGCCACTCCATAATTAGACCGCAGCGTCTCGTCCTTGTCGCGAGAGATGCGGATCCCCAAGTAACGGAGATCTGTACTACACCACTCCAATGGGTAATCGAGGGGGAAGTTGCGCACCGCGTCCGTCAGTGGGAAAAATTGCGACTTGGCCCAGTTGATGTGGACTCCCGACACCCCGCCAAATAAAATAAATTCCCGAAGTAGGGGATTCAGATGCGTCTCAGGATATTTTACATACAGCGTTATGTCGTCCGCATAAAGGGACACGTCAATTTGTCGCTGCAGGCATTGCACAGCACCAGCACGGTGCAGCTGTCGTAAGCGACAAGCAAGGGGCTCGACCGCGATGGCGAATAACAGGGGAGAGAGTGGACACCCCTGACGGGTGCCTCTCGTGAGTGCGATAGGTTGTGACAGTCGCCCGTTAATCAGTACCCTAGCCGTGGGATCCGTGTAGAGAAGGCGGACCCAAGACAGGAACATTTGGGGGAACCCCATGCTGGCAAGTACCGATAAGAGGTAAGGCCATTCAATCGAGTCGAACGCCTTGGTGGCATCAAGGAATACTGCTGCCACAGGGATGTCAGGGTGAACCGTGCGGAGCAGGGAGAAGAGGGTGCGAAGGTTGTGGGACGTAGATCTGCCCGCCACAAAGCCAGACTGATCAGGCAATACTAGTCTGGTCATCAATAGCGACAGCCGGGTGGCCAGTATCTTAGCAAGTATTTTGACGTCACAGTTTAAGAGGGAGAGTGGACGGTAAGAATCGCAGGTCGTGGGATCCTTATCGGGCTTTAAGAGAGAGGTGATCACCACCTCGCGCATGGAACTGGGAAGTATCCCGTCAGCTAGAGATTCCGTGAACACTTCGCGGAGTACTGGCGCCATGATATCGATGTAGGTTTTGTAAAACTCGGCAGGGATGCCATCGAGGCCCGGAGCCTTGCCGTTTCTGAGGGACATGATGGCCTCGCGCACCTCATCGAGCTCAAAAGGCGCCGCAAGAAATTCCCTGTCTCCATCGCTGAGCCAGCATAACGCAACATCACTGAGGTATGAAGCATATGGCGCGTCTACTTCCGCCGTGGAGGTGTACAGTGAGGAGTAGTGTGCTGTGAATGTGTGCAGTATCGCCTCGGAGTCACTGATAGTGGCACCGAAGGCATCAGTGAGTTCCAATATGGTATGGTGTACCCGTGAGGGTTGCGTGAGTGTAGCCAGTACCTTCCCGGGCCTATCCCCCTCACAGTATTTACGGGCTGTCCAGTGTTTGCCTCTGTATTTCGCCTCCCTGGCAGCCTCCTCCTCATACCTGGACAGTGTCTCCCTAAAGTTAGCATGCAGTTCTGGGTCTGTGTCTGATACCATGCGGAGTTCCAGAGTCCGCAGTTCCTTTTCAAGTGTGGTGATGGAATGTAGGATATCACGAAGTACCCCGTGACCCTTAGAGATGCAGTACCCCCTGACAGTGACCTTGAACGCCTCCCATATGTGCTCAACTGATTCAACCGACCCCTTGTTTCTAGGAAAGAACTCCGCTATCTCCTCCCCCAGCTCAGTGCGAAACAGGTTATCTAGAAGCACGTCAGGGCGTAGTCTCCACTGCGGACGCGGACTGTCCCATCCAGGAGTACGGAACCGCAAAAGCACAGGGCTGTGGTCAGAGTAGGTTCGCGGTAGGTGAGTCACCTCCACCAGCTCCGCAGCAACCCCCCTAGTGACGAAGAAGTAATCCAAGCGTGCCCATGTCCCGGTATAAGAAGTGAAGTGGGTACCCTCCCTGTCGTGAGGATGTAAGTGTCTCCAGGCATCTAAAAGACCACCCTCCTCCACAACTCCCTCCAGTGCCTCCCTGGCCCTAGGCTTATAGGAGCCAACACCATCCGCTCTGTCTGAGGCGGGTACCAGCGCCAGATTGAAATCCCCACCCCATACTATGTGTCGTGCCCCTACCGTCATAATCTTACCCCATAGAGTGGTGAAAAAGGCAGGTGAGTCAACATTCGGCGCATATATGGACACAAACAGGTACAGATCTCGGCCCACTCTACCCCACAACATAGCATAACGACCCTCCCTGTCCACCACTTCCCCACATTTATGAAAGGGCACAGTGCGGGCAACGAGAATTGCCACTCCTCTGGCATAAGTCGAGTAAGAGGAAAAGATACGGTGTCCGGCCCATCGTTTCGCAAAAGTGGCATATCCCTGTGCGGGCAAATGAGTTTCTTGCAACATGGCCACCCGTATACAATGTCTATCAAGGTAGGCAATAACATTGCGGCATTTCTTGGCATTGTTCAAGCCGCGGACATTCCAAGATAAGCATGTCAGTTGTGCATTCGCAGTCAGAGCAGCCATGGACAGAGCAATGATGAATAAATTAGTGCCCGAAGGGGCCGCAAAATGTAACCACCCCCGCCCTGCCAGTGCCACCGTTCATACCAGGTTAGTGCAGATATACACAGTTCAGTCAACAAAAGCCTCTCAGAATCCATCCTCCCCCCACCCACCCCAGCATCCCAATCATGCCAGTGGCCGCGGAACCCCCCCCAGGAGCCCCCCCCCCTCCCACCGCCCCTCAACTGTAGCGGTATGAACAACAAGAACAGAAACAAGACTGTGGGGATCGCCCAGTAGGGGTAAAACATAGAGTGCGCACAGCCACTTCCCGGTCCGTAGCTCCAGAACTGTAACCGCCCTCGGTGGAGACTAGGGACGAGGAAGTGGTCCTTGGTGTACGTTACCACAGGGGTGTAGAGTCCATGCTGGCCCACTGATCTGGAATCGCCCCAAAGTTCGAAGTCCGAGCCGCTGGATGAGCGCCAGCCGCCATGGATAATACTCGATCCGCAGTGCATACGGACAGCTATTCATCATGTGGCGCCGGGGACAGGTCGGCATCATCCTGTTCGTTAGCAGCAGCGCCGTTCGCTCTGAGCTCCCTACGTATCGATTTGAGGTAGTCCTCTGCCTGTTGCGGGTTGGTGAAAAACCTCTGCCTACCCTGGTGGGTCACTCGAAGCTTCGCAGGGTATAAGAGAGCATAGTCTATCTGAGCCTCTCGTAGCTTTTTCTTCACCGGTAGAAACTTTCGCCGTTCATCCTGAACCATCGGCGTGAAGTCCGGGTAGACAGAGAATGTAATTCCATTAAATTGCAGTGATTTTTGAGTGCGGGCCGCTCTGAGAGCAGTGTCACGATCACGGTAATTCAAAAGCCGCGCAATTATGGGCCTCGGTGGAAGGCCAGGCTTGGGCACAGGCGCCAGGGAGCGGTGGGCCCTCTCCACAATGAATTGAGGCGAGAAAGCATCCTCTCCTATCGAGCCTCTGAGCAGTCTTTCAACGTATAGTTCCATCCTACCCGTATCTGTAGATTCCGGCACATTCGTGATGCGTATGTTGTTCCGGCGGCTTCTCGCTTCCAGGTCCTCGTTCTTTGCCGCTATAATCCGGAGTAGGTTATCCATCCTAGCCAGTTGCGTCGTATGGGTCGTGGCGACATCGGTGTTATCGGATATCCGCTGCTCCGCAGTTGTGATCCGCTCCTCATGGCGGTCGACCTTGTGTACCAACGCATCCAGCCGGGCCGTGACGCCGTCCACTTTTTCCACGACAGTGGCGAAACCCTGTCTCATCTCCTGAATCAGGCCGGTAAGAACTACATCAGTAGTAGGAGGCGGAGTAGGCAGCGGAGAAGAGGTGCTGGACCCAGGATTCATCTGCACCGATTTGGCGCCTTTCTGCACACTGTTGAAGCTCAGTTTTGGCTGACGATTCTCAGTCCGTCCCATAGCGGCGTTTGGGGGATGGCCCCCAGGCAGTGGTATAGAGTGGTGGTAGAACCTGCGGCCGTGGGATAGATGAGTGCAGGTCTCCCAGAGCATGCACAGCCGGCAGTGGATAGGAGGGAGCAAGCGCAGGGCCGCCAAAGGGGTCGCGAGGGGGGCCCAATCTGCAAGAGGCGCCACGTGGCAATCAAGCGCTGTGATGGCAAGGAGGTCCAGCAGCCAACAGTAGTGGACCGTGGCAAGAGATGCTCTCTTCCCAGTGCCAGCAGGGAGGCGGCCCAGGTGTATGTTGCTGCTGCAGGCAGTGCGCTTCAATCAAGCAGGGCAAAGGATGGCAGGACCCCGCTGTGTGGTGCGTAGTGAAGGGTGGCAGCAGTCAGGGGGGCAGTCCAGGGCCACTCCACGTGGCAGCCGCGTATCCGCCAGGCAGGCGACAGCCTTCCCCCGCCCGTCCGTTAGTGCAGGAGCTCGATGGCAGCAGGAGAGGCGCGTGATGGCAGCTAAGAGCGCGGGGGGGGCAGTCACGACCCAGGATCGGCGGTTCCGACTGCCTGCACCGTCCAGCAGGGGTGCTGCAGCGGGCAGAGAGCCGGAGCGATGGTTCGTGGGGGCCGCCCGGCCCAGCAGGCTCCTCTGCCGAGCGGGGGCCAGCAGGAGGGGGGGGGGGGGGTCTCGCGGCAGAAAGGGCAGCAGCCGCTTACCTCCGTAGAAGCCCCCCCGCGATGTCTCCGCAGGATATCGGTGTCCGCGGCGATCCGCGGCCCAGAGTCTCGTGGCAGTCCCCGGGGTCGCGTAGCAGCAGCGGCCGGCCACACGCACACAGCAGCTCCAGAGCGAGCACCGGAGAAAAATTCAGCAGCTTGTAACTCCGGCCCTGGAACACGTAGGGACCCCAGAGTTCGGTCGAGTGTCTATGGCGATGACCTGAAGCAGGGTCCAAAAGATGGGGGCAATACAGCACCCCGTGGCACAGGATATGTGAAGGATTCTTCACCAAGGAGCGGGAGCTACGCGCCTAGGCAGCCATTCCGCAAGTGCGCCCTCTAGCGCCCCAATTTAATTCAAACTTTAATCACCTAATCCCAAAAACAAGACCATCATCAGAACTGTCTTCACTTGTTTGCTTATTGATTTGAAGGTGCCGCAGTCTACATTCCTCAGGTTCACAAGTTCTGAAGAACATGCTCCTCTATCCTCCTCCTCCAGACTGCGATTTCCCTCCAAGCAGAGTGCTGGATTACGCACAATGAAGAAAGACTCAGCACTTGTGGGGGTGTTGTACTTCTTTGCGGGTGAGTTGACGGTTTTGGGCCCATTGCTGTGAAGCTCTAATAATGGACAAAAGTGTTTTGGACCAAATATGAGGTGGAAATTTCTTGCCGTTTTTGCTGACTTGCTTGCCTTTGAGGTGCTCTTTGGCGGGGTTCCGGGGGTTTGTGTGTAATTTTT
Organism: Lissotriton helveticus; assembly: GCF_964261635.1. Classification (NCBI taxonomy): domain Eukaryota; kingdom Metazoa; phylum Chordata; class Amphibia; order Caudata; family Salamandridae; genus Lissotriton; species Lissotriton helveticus. Next base: position 440,964,892 of record NC_136071.1, on the reverse strand, counting down.
GGTGTCTGTCGAAGCACTGCTGCGACAGTCTAATCTTGATTGCATTTGCTTTTCAGGAAATCCGTGGTGGAAAACAGGAGTTATGATGATTGATGATGATGACGACCTAGCTGCACAGCGCCGCGTTTGGACCGAAGGCCGAGAGACATTGTAAGTATGAGATTTAGCTTTTCCGCTGTTTGGGGGTGTTGTGTCGGGTGTTTTTTTGCGGGTGGGTTGGCGGGTCTTGCCTGGGGCATTCCTGGGAAGGTCTAATACCGGATACAAGTGTTTTGGACAAAATCCATAAGGAACAGCCTTTTTTTTGCCATTTCTTCAGACATCTTGCTCAATGTAGCGTTTTGGGGGGCTTCCTGCTGTTCGTGGGTGGGTTGCGGCCGGGGTCTCTGTCGAAGCACTGCTGCGACAGTCTAATCTTGATTGCATTTGCTTTTCAGGAAATCCGTGGTGGAAAACAGGAGTTATGATGATTGATGATGACCTAGCTGCACAGCGCGTTACTTTGGACCGAAGGCCGAGAGATATTGTAAGTATGAGATTTAGCTTTTTCGCTGTTTGGGGGTGTTGTCGCGTGTTGTTTTGCGGGTGGGTTGGCGGGTCTTGGCTGGGGCATTCCTGGGAAGGTCTAATGCCGGATAGAAGTGTTTTGGACAAAATCCTTAAGGAAAAGCATTTTTTTTGCCATTTCTTCAGACATCTTGCTCAATGTAGCGTTTTGGGGGGCTTCCTGCTGTTCGTGGGTGGGTTGCGGCCGGGGTCTCTGTCGAAGCACTGCTGCGACAGTCTAATCTTGATTGCATTTGCTTTTCAGGAAATCCGTGGTGGAAAACAGGAGTTATGATGATTGATGATGACCTAGCTGCACAGCGCGTTACTTTGGACCGAAGGCCGAGAGATATTGTAAGTATGAGATTTAGCTTTTTCGCTGTTTGGGGGTGTTGTCGCGTGTTTTTTTGCGGGTGGGTTGGCGGGTCTTGGCTGGGGCATTCCTGGGAAGGTCTAATGCCGGATAGAAGTGTTTTGGACAAAATCCTTAAGGAAAAGCCTTTTTTTTGCCATTTCTTCAGACATCTTGCTCAATGTAGCGTTTTGGGGGGCTTCCTGCTGTTCGTGGGTGGGTTGCGGCCGGGGTCTCTGTCGAAGCACTGCTGCGACAGTCTAATCTTGATTGCATTTGCTTTTCAGGAAATCCGTGGTGGAAAACAGGAGTTATGATGATTGATGAAGACCTAGCTGCACAGCGCGTTACTTTGGACCGAAGGCCGAGAGATATTGTAAGTATGAGATTTAGCTTTTTCGCTGTTTGGGGGTGTTGTCGCGTGTTTTTTTGCGGGTGGGTTGGCGGGTCTTGCCTGGGGCATTCCTGGGAAGGTCTAATACCGGCTAGAAGTTTGTTGGACAAAATCCATAAGGAAACACCAGTTTTGGCACTTTTTGTAAGTTAGGGTTCGTTAGGGTTAGCCCTAGCAGCAGGATTGCATGTGTTTAGGGGGGTTCTATTGCAACGCGGTTCTGTTGTTGTAGAGCACTGTTGGAGCGATGCTGGCTATGGATACTTTTGCTTGCAGGCAAGTGGTTTGAATACAATCCACGGTCTGTATTTGGGTCTACTGTTACTTTCAAAGTACGTTTTGTAACCATTTTTCTGCTAGGCATCGTTTTTGGAGATATGATTGGGTTCTTCTACATTTTTGCGACTGGCTTTAGTAAGGGTCTTGGTGGGAGCATTGCTGGGAAGGTCAAATTTTGTTCTAAAACACAGTAGTACACCCACCTTGAGGGGAAAGATCCGCTATAATATTTTGGCCATACTTATTGATCCTTAAAAAGGTGACTCAGACAGAGCACGCAATTTCAAAAATATTGTACTGTCTATTAGGGAAATCAAAGTGTCACTTTTTGAACCACACAGCGTACATACCTTTTATTTATTTATCAGTGGTATTGTAATAGCACTTCCTGTTTTCCGTTCAATAATTACAGGCCGGGTTTCAGTCAACATCCGCCAGGCAGGCAGTGGACAGGGTGTCTCTTCTGTCAGTGGTCACCACCACATTGATGGACGAAGCGTCAGCTGGAATGGAGGAGTGCCGCCAATAAGAGGAATTGTTTGCTGCATGCAACTTACTTACCAATTTCAACAGGACAACTCCAACAACATACGCAATACAGATACAGTATCCATTGTTGTCTTTTATTCTATGAGTGTGACTGCATGTGCTTACCTTTAGTTTGTAACCAAAGATTGTCTGTAAACTCTGTATCTTCAATTATTGTTTGTCCATGCTCTGCTTTTTTTTTCTTCTCTCAACAAAACCTACCCAAAAAGAAACCCCCATTCCCATCCATTTTACAAACCCTAACCCTCTTCCCCCGGGCTGTGTTGTTTTGCTTGATGTCTGACTAAAATGACATCAATAATTCCACACACTTGCTGGGGAGGATAAGGTGATAGCAGCAACAGGCTGGTGAAGGAATACGAGGATATCTTCTAGACTTACTCAGCTTCAGTACTATATCTTCTAGTAGTAGTAGCCAATGTCAAATAAATTCAACGCAAGTACTAGTTATACTTGCAATACTTTACCATTTGTTAGGCTACATTATGGCTACATTATGGCACTGTTCTAGTGTACTGTCACCTGCTATTTTCTCGATCGTACCGTAACCGTTGTAATGCTACAGTAAGGAGTACAAACAAGGTTTCGTTTTCTTTTTTTCCATAGGCATGCAACTGCCACTGTGTCACACCACTAGTACCACCGCAATGAGGAAATGTCACCCGCCCAGGAATGACAACGTTAATCCCCATTTCACCTGGAGCCAGCCCTGGGCCTAGCCCTAATTTCTAACACAAATTACAGGTAAGATAAGCGTTTGGTGGGAGGTAGTATAATGGAGTATTATTTCGGAGTAGACAAGAGATTGACGGTTGTACTACTAAAGTCCTACGACTGTTCAGGAAAACAAAGTTACTGTTACACCCCCGCCCCCCACCCACCAGACTGAAAAGCAGTAAAAAACAGGTATGGTCAGATAAAGTTGAAAAATATATTTATTTATCCCTAACAAAATAATCTCCCTCACCCACCCTAACCCCAACGATTGTCTCTGAAACGTCCCAAAACGATCCCAACTCCCAAATCCCACCCCCCAAAAGTCTATAAAAAAAGGGCAAGGGACACTCCACTACTGGAGGGTGCTGGTGCTGGTGCATGATGCGGCATGGGCATCATACTCCTTGCGGAGGGTGGCAAGCTCGGAGCGGAGGCCCTTAACCAAGGTCTTATACCTCAGGACCTCCTGCTCCAGGTTGGACATGCGGACTCGTAGGCGGCGTTGGCGTTCCTTGCAGCTCCTGTGGGGGGCAGCTGGTATTTCGGTTGCTTGGCGGTGGCGGTCGGCTTTCTTAGCCCGGCTCGGTCCCGCTGGCTTAGTCACGGAGGAGGATGCAGTGGTCACAGTCGAAGATGTTGCCCCGCTCGACTGCGTGTCCTCCTCCTCCTCCAGGGCCACCAGCCGCCGATACTCGGCGACTGTGGCCTCCAGCCTCCGTTGCCGGGCCAATCTAGCCTGCTCCCTCCTTGTTGTTGATTTGGAAGGAGCAACTATATGAAGAAAGAAAGACATAGTCTGTAACCAATGCTCCTTATTAATAACACAAAGTGATTGAGCCGAAAGTTGGGTCACAGAGTACAAGTAGCAAATTGAAAGCACAGTACATAACTATTGAGGACAGTATCTATGTAACCTCCCACTTCTGCATCCTTGCTCTAACAGTAGTGGTAGTTTAATGAACTAATTCTACGACCACTATGGACTTCCATTACAGTCGACTATGACAGTACACCAGTCTTATTCTTCTTCTTCTCTCTTGTTTAGGGAAATGGGTACGTTATCTTATGCAAGCCGGCAGAATGACATGGACACAGCACAGTGAAGTTGCACCCGAGAAAAAAAGTTGCACACCATGATGATGGAGACAGACTTGCGTTACTGTACCGGTCCAGTACATGCAGGTGGTGAAGCTATTACTTTTCTATTACGGGTGGCACTGAGAATACTCTGTTACAAGGGCTACTGCTTAATTAATTTACCTTTCACCCTACAGTGCAAATGAGTACTAGAAAAGGAAACTGAAGAAGCTAACTAATTTGATTATCTATCACTTCACATGGGACGTATTTAATGACAGATGAGATGACTTTAGGTGCTTTGCTTAATATTGAGTGAACAGTGATACACCCACACATGAATGACGTACTACAAGTAAACTAAAGTTATTAAGAGAGGTACGGAGTGTCCACCGTAATAACCAGATATATGCTGTGAATGCAAACGCAATACAAAGTACTGCTACTATTCATGGTAGTATTGGACACATTTACAATTTCTTTTCCTTGCCTTCCCTGCACTGGGACGGACGTGCGGGTGCGGTGGTACATGCTCTTCAAGGTAACACTTACTTCACCTGGCGACCATCTACTCTCTCTAGATACACATGTGCTATGTAAGAGTCAGAGAATACCATGCTCCAGGCATCCATTCAGTCAAAGTATACGCACACATACAGTTTCTGTTTCACCCACCCAGGCTGCTGTCCTTCCACCCATCCTTGCTTCATCATTGACCCAGCCATGCACCATACCATATTCTTTCCTTCCCAGCCACCTCTGGGTCCAAGCAAACACATATCGTTCTTCTTTGCCAGCCATCATACAAGTTCGCGTCCCACTTACTTACACCCTTCTTTCGCTTTTCGTTCATCCCATCCATCACGTTCGTCTAAGAACTTATTGGGATTCTTCTCACCAAAAACTTCACAGCTAAGTCGAAGTACATTTCGAGGAGGCTACTACCTGGTTGATTTGTAATTGTAATACACCCGTGCAGAAAGCACACTATGCAGTCTTCAATCTCAATAAGTAAGGAATATATAGCTTACCTGTTTCCGCCACCACCGTTTGATCCCCCACAGGAACGGCCACAAGCTCTTCTAACGCCGCCTCCTCCCCAGAGGCCTCCGAGTCCAAGTCCAACACAGCCACCTCCGCGCTGGCCCCGTCACCAGATGTTACACCTACAAAGTACATTTAAGAATGTTAGAATACACCACTCACTACTATATAATATTTGGTCTAGGAGAAATGTTAAAAAAACAGAATACAATGTAATAATTTGTGACTGTCTACTCCATAGTAAAAATGTCCCATTTTCCAGGGAAGGCTGTTGTCTTGCTGCACTTTTATGCACAACTGATGAATGCTTGCTTTTGATTTTTAACACGCACCACTTTTTCTCCTAACAGACAGAAGCTTGACTCCTGAGTCCTAAGAACACGACCAGGATCAAGTTCAAACTAGGTGAGAGTTCGGCTCGACCACAAGAAATGTGTCCAATTAATCGTCAGCACTAACCACTTTTCCGTTTACAGTTAAATAGTTTTATGACAAAGTAGATTTTAATAAATGTGTTTACTTTTAATAAAGCTTTTACACTTAAATAGACTCTGTGGTTTTTGTTCCTCTAGACTAGAGTGGATGAGCTAAAGGTTTTGGAATTTTTGCAAGCATGAGTGCCTCTGACACTTCTTGACTGTGCTGTGACTCCGTACTACTCTCTTGTCCTGCGTACGATAATCTAGAGATCATTGGGGATCTATAATCGGTGACTTCGGGAGCTGAATGACTCTGCCACACTATCTAGTCAGTAAGGAGACAGTGCATAGAGGTATTGCTGAATATAATGGGAGTCCAATGGAATTGCCAAATGTCCAATCTTAGTTAGCTACACAGACAGACTAATAAGAATAGTCTAGTAATACCACAGGGAGTCATATTCGAGGCAGGATAAGAATTTATATCCAGTCTACAAGAAGATCAAAGACGATTTAGAAAAAATCGAATGAGGAACGCTAGGAAAAAATAGGTACTGTTTATTAAAATGTAAACTTACTGGGGCCAGCAAAGGAGCCCTCGCCTGCCCGATCCTGGCCTGCATCCTCAGCACCCTCCTCCTGTGTCCTCTTGCCCTTGGGGGGAGCTGATGTACAACATGAAAGAAAGAAAAACCAGAAAACATGGATGAGATTTTTCAACCAAATCAAACATTTCAAAAGAACAATAACAACATATTTTGGAAAAATAGCAAATAGATAGACAACTATTCCACGGGATCTATCTCATGTGGTATACTACGTTATTCGTATTGCCTGATTTGCGGAACGTTGACTTAGAAAGTTCCTATGTAACTCAATAAACAGACTACTAAAGAGGTTTGCCTAGGCCTGGCACTGCAGGCAGCAGTGCGCAACACGTGACTGACAAAGTCCATCCTGCTTGCAGATCAGTGAATACTCAAACTATCAATCCACCCGCCACCACCACCACTATTTCTTCTGATAGCCATGTGACTGTCTAAAGGAAGGACTGGACTTCAGTCTGTTGGGGCTGATTTATAAGTCCCTTGCGGAAGTTGCGGCTGATTTTCCTCCATTCTTGCGTGCCTTTTCTGACGCAGCGGCAGAACAAAAGACTCGCCATGGTGTTGGTGCGGCGTATATATTAAAAAAAAAACACATATGGGCATATGGGCGATGCATCACGTTGTAAAGCCCTGCGCCATCAGGGGGCGTTCCGGCGCAAGGGAGGGCGTACCTGCGCAGGAACGAATCCTAAAAGTGGCTGAGGGAAATCTACAAGATGTCAATCAGTCATTTTTAGGACAATGATGCATGACTCAAACCCTGCGCGCTTGAAGCCGACGTACGGCTTGATGCAGCATTGGGGAGATAGGGTACCCCAGAGCATTGCTGGAGCTGCGCCATCGTTGGCACGCAACTCCAGCAATGCGCTGCCTTTACGGCACAGATGCGTAAGGCTTCTGTGACGTTTTGGGCCAATGGGTGGTGGTGGCATGGCACACAATTACTGCCGCATCCCTGCTACTTTGCAGGGATGCGCCGGTAATTGAAAATATGACCCTTACTGTCTAGCATTACGCAGTTCTTTTCTTTACAGTACACTCATACATAATTTCTCAGGCCAATGAAATGCTTCTGAACACAACATACAAAACAAAGAAGCATAGTAGCAAGCAAGGCTACTGAGAAGGAGAGCAGTGCACCTGAAAATGAAATGCATAGAAGATTTTGAAATATAATTTACCTCAATGTAATCGGCAGCATTATTGCTCTTGGTAAAGAACAAAGATTTGCAAATAACAGAGCAGGCTAAAACAGAGTAGTAAATGTACTACTACTACTACTCACCAAGCCCGGGGACCTCTACGCCGAGCGCGTCCAGCAAGTCCCGCTCCCGGTCCATGACATCGGTCCAGCGGTGGGTGGCCTGGTTATATGTGCGCCGGACCCCAGAGATCTTGTACATGGCCCGGCACACCTTCTCCCACCGCTGGCGGCGCTCCCGGATGCCATAGCCGGTCGCGATCTTGCCGCCTCCCAGGATCGTCTTGGGGAGGCGGCGCTGGACGTGGAAGATCAGTGCCGCCACTTCCTCCGCGCTGAAGATCTCCCTCGGGACCACTTGCTCCCCCCTTAAACGCCCGCACGGGAGCCGGGCACGGGGTGCGGGACCCTTCCCCTTCTCAGGGTGCTTCCCGGCTCCCTTTACCATGGTCTGGGCAGAAATAAACTTAAATGATAAAGAAGAAATAGAATAGTGAAGAAGAAAAGAAAAGAGTTTAAAAAAGTAGTTTAAAAGTAAATAAAAGCTGCAGAAAACACAAAAATATAGAGCTAGAAAAATAGAGGGTTAGATAATAAGTAAAATTAGATCAAAAAAACTTCAAACAAGCAAAGGATGGCAGAGATTGAGAGAGGATACAGAAAGCATGCCCAGAACCATAGCAATGAATGAGAAACAAGATGGCCGCGCCCGTTCACGACCGCGTGGGTAAGTTCGCGCGAGATTTTCCTTGCGAGTACGCGCAAAATTGTACTAGCGAGCAGCACACTTTGCGAGATTACACATAGCGGGCGGAAACGGAATTACGTCACGCCAACAAGATGGCCGCGCCCGTGTACGACCGATAGGGTAACTTGGCAAACGAATAGCTAGAAGCGCCTCGCGAACACGCGCAAGATCACGCGAACATACACGTCGCAACAAAAACAATTTTGTATTCGCACGTATTCGCGGCTTCCGAAATCGATCTCGCACGGATTCGCGCCCCAAATAACGCGCGAAATTGCAAAAAAAACGATTTTAGCTAAAATGAAAGCAATGAGCAGGTGCAAAAGTTCAAACTTAACATTAGTAACATTCAAGGTAGTGCTTCCTGATGGGCCCCTCCAGAGTTTGCAACAATTCTATGACCCTGCTATGACCCAAACAGCAGGCTCATAGAATAGCACCATAAAGGTCCTGTAAAAAAAAAATTTCACTGCAACAAAAAGCAAATTACAGATAAGGAAGGAAGCAGGTGCCAGCCAGACTGGAACTTTCAAAATTACTGACACATTAATGAAACACAAATTAATTGATGGCAGTTGAAGAAGGGCAGGTGTGCTTGCTTTTTTCAACCACCATAATCTACAGTGATAAATAAACCTAATAGGTGCCAGTGAGGATGTACTAGAGGGTGGCATGGGTGTCCCAGAGGGTGGCAGTGGTGAAACAGAGGGTGCTGTGAACCTGTGATGATAAACCAGACGTAGAAACAACATAGTCGCGGCCGTTGCAAGCCGAAAAGTAAGTTCGCAATTGCGAACTTGTCCCAAAATCGGCGCGAACACGCGCCAACACAAAAAACGGAAAAATCCGCTAGAGTTCGCGGATCTTCGCGGATTGCGAATCCGTAAATCCGCAATTTCGCGTACGCGAGATCCGCTAGATCCGCCCATGCTTATATGGGGCTGACAGATGTCTGGAGATGGCTACATCCTGAACTAAAGGCCTACTCCTACTTCTCGGGCTCCCATTGAGTCTACTCGAGACTAGATTACATTTTCCTACCCAGACAGAACCTGGCGAGGGGGCACATAGCTGAATATAAAGCGAGAGGGATATCTGACCACTCCCCACTTCTGACGAGAGTAGGAGGGGCGAGAGAAGAGGAACCTGGAAGTTGACGGCATGGGACTTACAAAACACAACCATATTAAAGGGAATAAGGGCAGACTTCAAGACCTTCATAGCAGAAAATGAAGGCACGGTCAAATCCAGGGCTGTCTTCTGGGAGGCCTTTTAAACAGTCATGAGAGACAGGGCACAGAACAGGCTGGCCGAGGAGAGACGGAAACTAAATATCGAAATTGGGGCATTAGAGACGCAAATACTGGAACTAGAGAGAGGGAGTAACAGACTACAGGGGAGACAGGGACACTTAGGAGACTGACGGACGTACAGCGCCAATATCGAGAATTAGCTACGGGAGAAGCCAAAACCCGGGCATTGGCCACACTACACCGCCTTTATGATGTGTGGGACAAATCAGGAAAGTTAATGTAATGGCTCAGTAGGAAGGAACGCGCAGACAGACGGGTAGAGCAAGTCGGAGACCCCCAGGGGACCTTGGTACGACCGGACACTCAAAACGCGGAGGTGTTTGCTACCCATTACGAACTGTTCTATAGTGCCAGGGATCTGGGGACACAGGAGGAAGCGCTGCGATACATGTCAACAACTGAGCTACCGGCCCTGACCTCTGAAGCTCAACAAGGATTAGAGGCAGACATTACCTTAGATGAAATAAAAGTAGCTCTGACTAAATTGAGAGTGGGGAAATCACCGGGCCCAAATGGGTTTCCAGCAGAATTTTTCAAACGAACGGCAGATCTATTGACGCGCCATCTGCTAGGGCTATTTGAGGAAGCGGTTCAGGAAGGGAGACTCCCGCCAGATCTATGCATGGCAATAATAATTCCAATACATAAAGAGGGTAAACCAGTGGAAGACTGCACATCATACCGCCCCATCTCCCTCTTGAATATAGAGGTGAAATTATTGGCGACTATTCTAGCACTTCGTCTCCGGTCGGTGATATCTGAGCTAGTCCACCTAGACCAGACGGGCTTTCTCCCGGATAGGGCTACCAGATTAAACCTCAGACGCACCCATAACTGGTTACAGGAGGTGAACGACAGAGAGGAGCCACATTGGTTTTTGTCCCTAGACGCCGAAAAGGAGTTTGACGCCGTCCACTGGCCCTTTCTCGAGGGTGTCCTGAACAAGTTTGGCTTTGGCCCTAAATTTCAGACATGGATACGCCTGTTATACACGGAGCCCAGAGCCAAGGTTAGGGTGAACGGGACCGTATCTCGGGACTTCCCGGTCCGGGGAGGGACAAGACAGGGGTGTCCACTGTCCCCCCTCCTCTTTGCACTCACAATAGAGGTGCTAGCGAGTAGAACTCGCCAAAACGGGGGCATTAGAGGTTTTAGGAGGGGAGAGGCAGACCCTGCTGAGGAGAAGATATCGCTTTACGCGGATGACGTCCTCTTATACATCACAAAGCCTGAAACCACGATCCTGGAGCTGTTCGCGGAACTGAAACGATATGGGGCACACGCGGGATATCAGATAACCTGGCACAAGTCTGTCCTTTACGACCCCAGTGGGCGCGGTAACTGGACGGACCTGCCCGGAAGGTTGATGACGACAACCGAAGGATTTAAGTATCTCGGAGTTTATGTGACCCTGGACAAAAAACAGTCATACGAACAGAATATAGAACGGATAATACAGAACTTTATAGAGGATGCAAATAGGTGGCGGCAGCTCCTTCTAACTATACTAGGGCGGGCAGCCATGTTTAAAATGATAACGCTACCGAAATTTCTATACGCACTCCAGAATGAGTACTACCCCCTACCACGAAAGGTGTTCGGGAGAATAAATGCGGAACTTAGAAACTTCCCTTGGCTGGGCAAACAACCAAGGGTTGCGTTGAGCACCCTCCAACGCCACCAGTATAGCGGGGGGATATCACTTCAGAACTTGGAAGCTTATTACTGGGCGGAACATTTAGCCCCAATTAATGAATGGCTACATGCATCCGCGGACCACCCCACATACGCCCTCGAAAGACATCGCATGGCAGTACGGCCCTGTACTTACTACCTATATGGGGGTAAGGGAAGAACGAAACTTCTTCTGGCCACGGGACTTACCCTGGCGCTGTGGAACAAAGCGACGGTACGTACCGGGTGGAAGAATAAACCTACTTGCCAGACACCGATTTGGCAATGTACGTGGTTGACAGAATTGAATAAATTAAAGGGGTTCGAGAGATGGGACGATATAGGAATCTCAACTATAGGTGACATATTAGCTAAGGGGGAGCTGAAACACTTCTCAACTCTAAAGACGGAATTTGGACTACATCACACGCAGTATTTTAAATATGCACAACTACGGCACGCATGGCGAGCAGAAAAGATCCACCTGGACGCACTCCCAGGATATGCTTCCCTCGAGGGCTGATTACTGCAGGAACAAATCCAGGAAAAGGCAGTATCCCTCATGTATAAAACGCTGAGGAACAACATGGATGACGACCTGGCGACCTTAGGAGGAAGTGGGAGAAATGGATACAGTAGACTGGGACACGGTATTAATGCACCCTAGAGAAGTAGCTATTAGGTCCAGGTTAAGACTTATACAATATAATGCTCTTCATAGAACTTACTATGACAGGGTGAGACTACATAAGATGGGTAGGATTGGGGACACAAGATGTCAGATGTGGCAGGACCAGTATCCTAAACTGGTCCTCCTAGGAATGACTAATGATGTGGACCTCGCCCGCCCTGGTGATAGCAAAAAGAGACGTAGCCAAATACTGGGGAACGGAAGCACCGCCAAAGCTGGAGGAGTGGAGAAGAGGGCTAGATGTCTACATGACCGCTGAAAGGGTCACATATAAGGCGAGAGGCTGCCCCAAGAAATTTCGCAGAGTATGGGGCAAATGGAGAAGATATCATGGGTTGGATGGGGGGCTATAAGATGGGACATAAGGGGAAAAGAGATGTGAGGGAACAAGGACATCAACAGTGGAGATATAAGGGGTTGAGGAAATCAAACTGTTTCAGATCTAAACAGACAAATCTTGGGTTGGTTGAACTGGATGCAATTTGTGCTGTGATGCTGGGGGGGGGTGGAGGGTGGAGGGGATGGGAGTGAAGACCGAAGATGATATGGCTGTAAAGTTGGAATATAATAAAATGCGAATACAAATGTTTAAAAAAATATATATATTTTTGCATTCTATATTTTTTCATTGATATTTTTTACTTCTATATTTTTTTACATTGATATTCTGTTAGTAAACCGTCTCCAACAAAACTCACCTAAATAACATTATACACATGGTTTTGACACACTCTTTAAATAAGCAGGTTCTGTTGCTGCAAAGACTCCTTTTGTCGAGACTGGCTACCTAAACTATTTGAGAGAATGAAATGCCTGCAGGATCTTAGGCTTCCCATTCCTATGTATCTTCCTTGAGCAAGATAGCCATGGGTGCTTGGAAAAAGCATTGACTTTAAGACTGCCAAAGACCTCATAAGCTAGTTATTTTTATTTTGTTATCACCTTTTCACGGTTTCTCTGTGTATTTCTTCATGTCACTCATCTGTCTCTTTCCTATTCTGAGTATACCTAAAGGTCCCAGCACTTTTACTGGGGAACGATACTCTTCTGCTGTCAAAAACTCCAATGGACCTCTAAGTGCTGCTATACTCATTTAGTCCGTTTGGTACAGTTTGAAGAATTTGAATTAACACCTCAAAATTCTAAATTTATGGTTTTAAATCCTTGTACAACGTTTAAATGCTCAATCAATACAAATGATTTTAAATTGGAGAAGGTACATGAATTTGATTATTTAGGCATCAGATTGCCAGATTCTCATATCTTGTCTTCAAATTACCAAAAGTCAGCTTCCTATAAATCAGAGAATGGGTGTCCTCAAACATGCAAAGCTTGCTCAACTAGCTACATCACTTGTTTTGGAAATCTATGAGGCTAAAGCTGAGAGCGTAATCCTATATTGATCCGATTTATGTGGACATTGTAAAATGTTAGAGGTGAGAGGAAACATGGTGGCCGGCAAGGAAGGCTGGTTGGGAGCTTTTACCTCCAGGAGTGGCGGGCTTTGTGCTGTAACTCGAGTTCCGTGTTCGAGTTGTGTCCACTTGTGTTTTGGGGTCATGGCTGAGCGGGGGCTTTGAGGCCATTGGGGAGAGGGGCCGATGATAGTGCATGAGGGCTTGCTATGGTCCATATCAGCTGGGACGCTCCAGGAGTTTCAGGCCGCTCAGTGCGTCTTGCTGTGTCAAGGTGCCAGCGCTGGCAGTGTGGGAAGAATCAGCACAAGCGCCTGCCTGCCTAGCAGGCAGCAGTAAGCAGCAGGTAACTCTGGTGAAAGGGGTGTATGTAGCAATACTTTCTGGAATAGTGCGGTGTTAGTCCAGATTACACTGATGGACTTAGACAAGCAGCGAACACAGGATAAGAGTGCTGCAGTTTTTTATAATTCATCCACCCTGCAATATAGAAGCTCTTGTGCTTCTGGGAATAAAAACAAGTTGGATGATTCTTTGAGGGAATCTATTGACAACCGTTACTCACTAAGACCCTTAAACCCACTTTGGACAGTGCATGAAAACGTCCAGAAGGTAAGGGAAGTATTACCCTTCCTGTTAATCTGCAGGTTAAACCCATCAGACTGTGGGGTAACACACAAGCCCCCAATCTGGAAATCTTCCAAAATCTACAATCACCTCTAAGGAGATACTAACCCTTCCAAGCAAGAGGGCAGTAGAGACTACACCTTTCACAGCTGGAAAAATGGGCACTACTCAAGACTAGACTACCTCTTCATTGATAGTAAAGAAGCGGAGAAAGTTCTGGTGATAGAACATCTGCCTATCCAACTGTCTCAAAATGCAGCAATATTTTAGAAAATTAAGCTGAAGGGTAGCAATCAGATCAGGAGGTGCACAGCTAACAAATAGAATCTTCTTACAACCCGAGACTGTTTAGAGGCAGAGAGGGGTACAGAGGAGTTCTTTTGTTGTAATATGACTTCCGCTCCCAATAATATTGTTTGAGATAGATACAAGGCATGGCTAAGGGGAACTCTTAAGAATCTCTCAGTAGCCTGGAACAGGAAAGAAAAGGCGCAGTTCTCGCAGGTTGAAGAGGGGATTGCAAATTCAGCAGATGTGTTAAAGGCAAACTACATAAGTGGAGATGAAATAAAGAGATTGGAAGAAATTTGGACTGTCTGAAGTTCAATTTTAAATTGAAAATAGAAGAGAAAGTGCAACAGCAATGGGAAGCTAGCAAAGCTATTGAGTTTGCACATGGGGTAATTTGTGGAAAGCTGCTAGCCTGGAAAGCAAAGCTAGATAGAAGCAGGAACTACACCAGGAAGATCTGAGATGAACAGATGAATGTAACCACTGACAAGAATACTAAAATAGAGGCAGATTTTAGCAACTTTTTTCAGGACTTGTATTTAGAAACGCTAAGAATAGACAGATAAGACCTAGATAACTGGTTGATTGAAAAATGTTCTTCCAGGCTCATTGAAGCCCAGCAGCATTATGAGTCTCACGAAATCACAGGTATTTAAATCTTGACAGTAATCAGGAAGTTAAAAAGAGGGAAAGCTGCAGGGTCAGATGGTATCCCAAACTAATTTTATATGTTAACTTCTGAGGGGATTAGCCCGACCTGGATTAAATTGTTCAACTCTATACTAGTTGAAAGTTTGCCAATACCAGAGTCCTGGAACGAGGCTGTCATCTGAAACCTGACAAGAATTCCCTTCAGTGCCAGTTTTACAGTCTGATCTTGCTTCTTAATTGTGACTACAAAGTCTTTTCCAGTATTTTAGCCATTTGGTTAAATAACATAGTGGGGATCTGATAAACAAAGATAAGGGGGTTTTTTAAGCAGAAAGGAACATGAGAGAGTTGAACCACCGTGTGATAGGCTTGATTGGTTTAGCTACATCTCTAGAGAATCCACTGACAATTGTGACCTTAGACGCAGCTAGGGCATTTGATCGTGTGAATTGGGCTTACTTGCTGAATGCTAAAACACTTTGGGGTGGAGGTAGCCCTGAACGGCACATTAACCAAGATCTATATTTCACCTAGTGCCCGAGTGTTGGTAAACAATACTTTGTACACACCAGTGAAAAGAGAAACAGTAACCAGGGAGGGCTGGCCCTCTCACCTATTCTTTTCAATGTATGTATTGAACCCCTTGCACAAAGCCTGAGAATGAGCAGGGGAATTAAACCATTTGTAGTAGGAGTGCATTCTAGAAAGATATATCTTTACGTTGATGATTTAATGGTTTACATCTCAGACACTGCCTGTGCTATCCCAAATATAATGTCAGAGGTTCGGCGTTTTGGCAGAATTTACGGTTATGAGGTTATCAAGGAGAAAACTGAAATAATGCCTTGGAATCAGAGTTGTAGGGAAATATCAAGCATAAGGAAATTAAGAAATTCAGGTCTAAAAATCACACAAGATTTGGAAAAAAAACAGTTGTGAACTTAGAGAAGAGCAGCACTAAGATAGATAGATAGACTGCTGAGGAGATGGCAGAACATCCCTCTTACCATATAAGGTCGGATAACATTGGTGAAGGTGTTTATACTACCTAAACTAACCTTCTTGTTTGATAATATTCTGCTAGACTTTGATAAGAAGGCCCTTTTAAAAATACAAGGGAAAATCACATCCTTTGTTTGGACAAGTAAGAGCATTCAACTCTCCTGGAAAAAGGGAAGGAGGAGGCTGGAGAAAGGAGGTCTAGGGCTTCCTGACATACAACTTTTTTTTGATAAGCAACTTTTATTGATCTTAAAAACATAGAAACAAGTCAGCCAATGCACGGAAATCCTGACATACAACTTTATTGTTGGACTTTGAAGCTGAAAAACAACTGAATGCTTCTCCTCTGCCCAGAGGAGTAATTAGTGGGTGTCATGTTCAGTGCTATGCTACTTGGAGTACCAAAGAAAGGCTTTTTATGTAAGTTTGGGGAGCTCACATTTTTCAAAAAGGTTTGGCTAAAGTGCTTGCAGGCAGCTGCTAAAGTATGGTGCGAGGTCAGGCCACTTTTAGTAATCTCATATTATAGCAGGTCGTCCCCAATACGGGATTCACTGGGGACACCAGAGTGCCTGCTATACAGTTCAGCAAAAGCTCTATGCAGAGGGATGTAAGCAGGCGGGGCCATTTGTTGGAAGAAGAGCAGAGGCTATCTTGGGACACCTGGAACAGCAGGACCAACTGGGCACTCAATAGGTTTATAATCTCTCAATTTAATGCGTGGCTTAAGAGTCAGGGTTGCCAAATGAAGAAGGACCTACAGGCTCATCAGGTATTGCAGAAGAAAGTAGCTCATTGGAACCAGTATTTTCTGAAAGCAGCTGATGAGACCCTGAAACCTTCACAACTCGTTTGGGATGAATATTTGCCGAGTACAAAGCAGGAGGAAATATGTCAAGTATCTTTGTCTACAATTTACTCTGTGATTAAATCTGCTGCACTAAGGAGAAACCACTTCTTCATCCTCTCCAGGGCCTACTGGACCCCGTAGAAGTTGGCAAAGCTAAGTGGAAGCGAAGACCCCAGGTATAAATGGTGTGGTAGTGGTGACACTGATGAAGTACATATGTTCCCCACCTGCCCAAATCTCAAAGAATATTAGTCAGGTGTGGGTAAGATCATCTCTGACACTTTAATAAGAACCTTGGAGGTGAGCCACTTTCTGATTATATTTGGTATAGCCAGGCAGGAGGTTGGATGCGCCCCCCTTGCTCTACTGGTCAGTGAAATCTGATTTTGTATTTGTTCTTACTGACAATGAAGGAAATCTGCAAATTTTGGTGCAAACCCCTTGCGCCAACTTGGCAAACCAGGCTGGGGTAATTGAAGTACTTCAAGGAGGTGGACAGGAAGAGCAAAACCGGGGCAGAGGGAGAAGGGCTTTGGGCTACGTTCGTTTGGGCGTTTTTACACTGGCTGACCTAAGGCAGCAATTTTGGATTAAGGACAGTTGTGAACTTCTGGCATCAGTCACGGAAGAGCCACTATGAAGTGAGTGAAGTTTTAAAATGTGTTCCTGAGCACTTTGCTATTTTAATCTTACTAACACAAGCATCCACTTGGTTTTGCTTGCCTGCGATTTTACAGCGTGGAAATTGGTTGGTGAAAAGCTCAGTTAACTTATTGTCCTGAGGATGGCCATGTATTAATGACAACGGTCGAAACACCGTCGACGCTATTGTGGCCACAACTCAAGGAGGACACATTGTTTTGTTTATAGGAGTTCTTGTATGGATCTAGAACTCTTGTGTTCATGTAACCTCTGTGTGTATGCCACCTGTCTGGTTTTATATGTATTGTAATTGTTTTTTTGTACCGGCAATATGTCTGAGCTTTATGTAACATTTTAATCTGAATAAAGTTTGTATATTTTTCCTATAATTACATATATATTCCTTCTATAATTATTTCTTATACGGGCCAAAACGTTTAATTTTCTATTTTTTCCTCTTTAATTTTCTTGTTCTTTGCATGTGTTATGATATGTTAGTAATTGTTGCACATTCTGACCCACTGTAAGGATAAAATACCAATAGCCACAGGTTCAGGTGGTTAGGGCTGCCCCTGTGGTGGTTGATAGATATAGATGTTAAACATAGGATTGCTGCTTTGAATGAATACGCACTTATATAGCGCATAGCTACCCAAGGGCATCCCAGCGCTTCCTGTTTTGAAGTTAGCATGGATTTCTCATATGAAATGCTTATTATGATACTCTGGGGCCCATTAGGAAGTCCGCCCACCATCCCGACGTAAAACGGGACCGCCCGCCATAAGGGCGGCGGTCCCGTGGGGGCCATTAGGATGCGCACGCCACACTGGCGGCCGCATCCCACTTTTTTAACATTGCGGCGGGCCGTGCTGAAAGCACTGCCCGCCGCAATGCTAAAAATGCATGTCACGCACTTCAATGCACAAAGTGGCAGGCACCGTGCGGTGCCTGCCACGTTGTACATTGAAGTGCAGGGGGGTATCTGGGCCCGCCACCTCCCAGAATCCCTGGGGGCCTGCAACGGCCCCCCGGAGGCGAATCCCGCAAAAGCATGTTCCTGCTGCCTTCCTAATATGTATGGCGGTGTCTGACAGACAACGCCACCATATAGAACCCTTTTCCACCCAGTCGACATGTTAACCGGGCGGAAAAGCGGCGGACGGTCTTTCCGTCATTCGTGGTCCCCCCGCCATAGTAATATGGTAGGAGGAAATGGGTGGCGGGCGGACAAGGATGTCGGGCGGACCGCCATCGCCCGCATGGCGGTGGCGATCCGCCCGTCATCCTAATGGGGCCCTCTGTGTTTGTGAGATTATTGGTTAAATCTTACATTGATTCCCAGAAATGTCTATAAAAGTGTTAAAACCAGATATTGGAAAGATGTTTTTGGGAAATGGTTAGCAGAACTTTACTATGGGAGTCTTCTAGGCTACATTAACCCAGTCTCAATGAGGGTGTTCTATATTAAATTTAGACTTGGTATCCTTCTCCTAGCCCAAAAGCAAACTAATAATACTTTGGAATTGCCCTCTTTTCCTTGCAATCTTCTGTGTATCCTTGCAAGAGAGAGAATGAAGAGCACGTTTTGTTCTTTTGCAGAGCCTATTATAAACCAAAACGGATTGATCATCTTTGTTGGCTACTGGGAAAAATACACTATCAGACTGCTCTGAGGATATGTAAAACAGACTCTAGCACTCATGTAGTTTTGCTGTCTCTAAATTCTTACAGTAGCATAGGTTTATTAGAGTGAAGTTAGTTCAACATAACTACTTAAGTGTAATGATCGTATGTATTATATATGAGATTTTGCAGATTTGATATACATATTTAATGAATGTTTTCATTGTGTTGATGAGTCATCTAACGATTCTATCCTCTTACCAGGCGGGCTTTCGAACAAAGATAAGCACTTGTCATCAGGGTTTTAGGTTTACACTACTTTCATGGAAGTATAAGCTGTTAAAGAAACAAAAATTATACGTAGCATTCGTTGATCTGAAGGCTGCGTTCGAACTTGTGCCCCATGAGAAGCTATGGAAAGTCATAATAGGCATGGGAGTTGCGGCTAATCTGATAAATCTGATAGCAAGAATGCAGGAGGACAACTTTGGCCAGATATGCTAGGGAAAACAGAGCAAACTAACCAGCAAGATCCCAATTCATTGTGGACTGGACCAAGGGTGCATACTTGCGCATTCACTGTAGAGGCCAATATGCTCATGAATTGTAGAAATGACTCACCCGTCTTGAATGAAAAGAAATCACAGATCCTACTTTTAGCAGATGACTCCTTACTTATTTCCACAACACCAATGGGCCTTCAGAATCTACTAGATACATTTCTGGTACTTTGTAAGCAAAGGGGCCTGGAACTTAATGATGAAAACCAAAATGTATGTTTTTGGGGAAAGGAAAGGGAAGTTCACGAGCAGTTAGGATCGCAGATAAACCTCTTGTGAGGGTGAAGAGTTTTCGCCACCTGGAAATAAGGCTTACTGACTCGCTTGGATGGGACCAGCAACTTGACAAAAGCTAGCTTATTTTATTACATAAATCCAAGTAAATACTGAGATTACACAAACAGTTGCGGATAAGGTCTCTGACCCCTGCACTGGAGGTTTGCCGAGCTAAAGCCCAAAGCACCGCACTTTACGGCGCTTAGGTCTGGGGCTACATTGATACCCACAAATTGATGGTGTGTGAAAACATCTATGTTAGGTCTCTTGTTTCAGTACCAATTGCCACTCCTCCGACGCCATTATTTTTTGATCAAGAATATTGGGGATGTGACTTCTAATGCACTGGTTGCAGCTGTGGACCACACCTGAGTTAAATAACTTTCACAAGTAATTATGGGAGATCCTAACGATCTGTGGCACCAAACAATTACCATGGTTTAAACATGTTGCTAAATGGTGTAGGTTGTTGGAAATGCTGAGTCTGTGGGATAGTCCAGAGAGGGTTAGTAAAGACAAAATGATTAGAGTAAAAGATACGTATTGAGTGTACGTGGTGGAATGGTACGCTGCGAGAATGACCAACTGTCGTCTAACAACTCAGTTTTTTATATCTCAAGCCCTGTCTAAGTTTGAGCCTTTTTTTAGATCTGATCTCACCAGCTTTAGAAAAAAGTTTGTTTGTCAGGTTTCGGTTGGAATGCTTACCTTTAATTGCTTTAAGTCACCATGTCATCGAACCAGCATCTGTATTATATCCTGCATGGGGCTCAGCACAAGAATCCGAGGAAGATTTTCTGTTTTTCCACACCAAATACCATCTAATTCGCAGGAAGAGGATATGACCAATATGCCTACAGTATCGGCTTGCTTACAGAACCTTGAAAAACGATAAATCTGATTCTAAAGTTTTTGCTGGAAACCGTTTTTTATTAAACTCCTGGATTAGACTCCAGTTGTTTGTGATCAAGGCTGATTAGGTTGCCGCTATGTGTTCGGTATGCCTGAAAGTGACTGTAATATGACCTTAGAGTTTAAAGCATACATGGGGAAGCGTGTGTTCTGGAAAATATGGTCAATTGTGTTGTACTTTACATCTTATTTATCTTTTACTCACTTTTAGGAATGTGTACTTGACTTCGTGGCTGTAAAGTTACCAAATGAAACGTATGCATTTTTATTGTTCTATTTTAGAATTATTACTTTTTATGAAGTTATTTATATGGAGGTTTAGTATGAATATTTTAATTAAGAATGAAACTGTCTAAATGCATGGATTTTGTATTCTTTTATGGTTTTAAAAACAGGGGAAAGCTGTTTCTTTTCTTCAACTCATTGCTTGGATGTGCCCAAGCTGGTACAAGTACAAGTGAACTTGGGAGGCACAGTGGAATTATTACTGCAGCTGAATGGGTGGACACTAGAACTGGGTTCCAGAGTCTAGTGAAGATGAATGGTACAGTGAGAGACACATTTTAGTCCCCAAGACTCGACATTATTGAGGAGGAGCAGATACTTACATGTATCCTCCTTTCTACTTTCAGGAAAACCCCACTGAAAATGCACACTGGGAAAGGGTAAGCATGCTATACGAGATGGTTTTTTCTAATTTCTATTTATTCCCAATTAGTCAAGTCAAGTCAAGTCAAAAGCCACTTTATTCGATTAATAAAAATCATAAAAGTATACTATATAAAACATCTCCACATATTACATACAGTCTCGCAAAATCAGTTAAAAACAATGTAACAATTTCATTTATGATTTAATACTTCCAATAGTGCATGGGACTGTTGTACAAGCCAATCTTATTTTCCTGCTCCGAACAGCCCCAACAAAAAAATTTGCAACACAGAAAATAGATGTTCCAGTAATTGCAGATAAAATAATGCTGGTTTAACCTGTATGAACCCTTTATCTTTCAGCAATGGTAATATATACTTTTTCCTAATTCCAGTATAAAAGGTACAAAAAAAAGTAAAGTGCATGGTATCCTGAATTGAGTGACCATCACACTTACATAGTGCAGCATCCTCTGGCCTACACCACCCTATAGCTTCACTTAAGATGAGGTGGATCTGGTTAAATCGGAATCTGGTTAATAACCACCGATGAAATGGTTTTGTTACAATTCTCAGGTAAGGCTGTAAAGATGGACATGTGATTAGCAGGTAATGAGCCCTTGCCATAGGCTTTCTTAACTGTAAAGATTCACGCTCTTGTTCCCTATATCTGAGAAAATTGGCTTTCACCCTGTTTATATCAGCTTTTACCAGTCCCTCTGGGTTTGAAAAAATCTCTGGACGCCCCAGATTCCTGGACATTACTTTAATAAAGGACAACCACTGTATTTCCTTTGATTTCTCTAGGTTCACACAGTCCCTTAAGATCTTATGATTTAAAGTAAGCTTTGGGTTCAGCCATGTTTTGATCCAAAATAGGATGGGGGCCATACTTGTTAAATCTGAAACATAACCCATACCCAGCTCAAGATGGACAGCAAATGTAGCCGTCGACTGGGGGAGGGCTAGTAGGGCACGGAAAAATTTATTTTCCTCTTTCTGGATACAATCAGTTTGCTTGTAGCCCCATATTGAAGCACCATATCTCGCAATTGCAATGCATTTCGCTTTATAAATAGATAAAATTGCCTCACAAGGTCTGCCACCTAACCTCTTTGCAAAGCCAAGTATCGCTGCGGAGGACCTTCTTACGGCATTTGCTTTAGCCGCCAGTTGGGGTACCCATGTTCCTTTATCATCAAACACGACCCCCAGGTAAGTGAAGGCTTTCACCCTAGAGATCACAGACCCATTGCAATACAGGGATCTATTGTTATACTTGTGTGAATCCAGGGACATGAGGTGGGATTTATCATTGTTTACCACTAAGTCTAATGACTTCATAAATTCCCAAAAATAATTTAATAGTCTTTGAAGCCCCAACGGGGTACGTGCCAGTAAAACGGCATCATCCGCGTATAGGAGTACAGGAATAACAGTTTCTCCTATACGCGGAATATCCAGGGTAGCCTTTGCCAATGTTTTGTCCAGGGAGTTTATATATAGGGTGAAAAGCAGGGGGGCGGAAATACACCCTTGGCGCACCCCTCTGCCAGATTTAAACCCTGTAGTGCAATCACCCTCCTGTGTCATCCGTATAGATGCATACAGATCCCTATGTAGATCGGCCAAAAAGTACACCAAGGAAGGATCAATCCCTAGGTCCAGGAGGAAAGTCCACAGTCTTGACCTATTAACTAGGTCAAAGGCTGTGGACAAATCCATGAAACCCAGGTGAATTGATCCTTTAGCTGCAACAGTATACTTATTGATTAGTAGGTGTAAATTAAGACACTGATCCTCTGTACCTCTACCAGATCTAAACCCATATTAAATGTCAGAATTTGTAAAGCGCACAGCTACCTCCACCGGAGGTGTCCCGGCGCTGTCCGTATACTGCTTAGGAACCCTTCCTGGCTTTCCTGGGAAATGTCCACTCCTGGGCACCCCCCAGGTGCAGCCAGGCATCCCAGCGCTTTTGGGGCCGTTGTGGAGACTAAGCAAGCTATTGCCCAGAGTTGCAGCGTGGGACCCATGATCAGAACAGGCACTGAGGCGAGAATATCCAGTCAGGGGAATTAATGAGCCGGACACCCGTCGAGGCGGGAATCGAACCCTGGTCCCTGGCCAGAGCTCTGCATCAAGGTCTGCCTGCTCTAACCATTGAGCCACACTTCTCCACAGGCATTAGACAGAATTTCTTTATCAGTGACCCACTCCGAGATTTTCTCTAGTAGTGATATGGGTCTATAACACCTGGGGTCCCCTCTTTGGCCCTTTTTAAACACTGGTATTATAATAGAACGGGACCATGAGGCCAGGAACCCCGTTTCCACTGAAGAGTTAAAGACATTTGTCAAAACGTTAGCCCAGAATTTTGGTTTAGACTTGTATAAATCGGAGGGGACTCCGTCAGGGCCTGGAGCCTTATTTCCGGCCGTGCCTACTAGTGCCTTCTCTACCTCTTCCTCAGTAAATGTTAATGGCAATAGAGGGGGTTCACTAGAGGGAGCCTGAAAGGGTTCATACTCCTCATGGCTACCATAGATTTTTTCAAAGTGACTTAGCCAATCCTTCTCCTGAGGTTCCGTAGTTTTCGGGACCGGACTCCATTTTGTTTGGGTTGTTCGTGACGCCATTTTGTGTTGCCCTCACGCAGGCCGTAGAGGTAAACGAACGAACAAAGTTGCATGGGCCTCGTTGTTCATGTATGCATTAACAGGCCCTTTTCGACTTGCGAGTGAACTGCAAAGATGCTGACCCCGTCACCTGAAACTGACCCTTTGCGAAGCCAATTTTCCTAGCTGATCGTTGTCTGAAATTGCCAATCAATGTTCAGGATATCGTTAACTTTTAGTTTCTTGCACATATCTTATCCTACTCAACATCTGAATTGTTTCTTTCCTTACGACTTTTCATTACATGGGTAGTGCTTTCAATTATGGGTTTGTCCGGCTTGTGGTAATCGAATTTGGGACAGTCCTAATAATTAACTTGTGGAATGGTACGATGTAAAGTGAGCTTTTTGGAATGTAATAATGTGTGTGAAACTGTATTCCATTGGTCAGAATTTGCCGCAATGGGTGTGCATTCGTAATTAATCGAAAACAGCATAAAAAGTGATATCTTGCTTTACGAAAGTTAAGCAGTCTCCTGAGTCGTACACCGTGTTGTATTATTGCTTGGTTTACTGTTACTAGCTGCAGCTAATAAATTTGATCTCTGACGCCACCTAGAAGTATTCCGTGTCTCTGTATACCAAGACAGGTGGAACCCGAAGACTTCGGGTGTGTCCCTGGCACCGCTGGGTTCTAAAAAAACGGTTCTTCAGTTGGCGCCCAACGTGGGGCGACTTCAGCGGTACCGGTCCAAGCCCGAGGATCGTGAGGAGCCACGTGAGGAAATTCTGGAGGAAGGCCAACCACTTTATCGACC
Source organism: Lissotriton helveticus (assembly GCF_964261635.1). NCBI lineage: Eukaryota > Metazoa > Chordata > Amphibia > Caudata > Salamandridae > Lissotriton > Lissotriton helveticus. Next base: position 440,940,346 of record NC_136071.1, on the reverse strand, counting down.
CCTGTATGTCGACGTGGACCGAAAGTCTTTGCTGCGAGGTCTCCCCGCTTTCCGACGGCTACGAAGGGCTGCTGCCCTGACTGTCGCCCTGTCTTGGACCCTTGATTGATCCTTTGTAGAGCGAGACGATAGACTGTCTTCTGGTGGCGTGACAGATACTTTGGTTAAGTATAAGTGGGTCGCTCCCACGATCTTTGTTTTGGTTCTTGGTTTTGATTCGGTTATTGCAATAGTCGAAGCCGAGGGGATCGTATATTTACGAGTGTATCGATAGTTGATAACCCCTTGAAGTTTGAAGCTAGATTAGAGAACTCTTTGTCGCACCAGTATCCAAAAGAAAAGGTTCTGCCACACCTGATGTAATCACTTCAACATAAGGTCCACTCTATCTACTGGAACTGAAACTACTCCCTTACTTTGCCCATGGCTGTCCTAACTGTCATTATAACCAGTACTCTCACTCTCGACATAATAATCATCAACATAGTACTGTGCAGACTGACCATTCGGAACATTTTGTCGGTCAAAATAATTCGGAGAATTCTGAAGGGAAGAGGACCGCTCATTCTGAGGCAACACACCACGTCCCCTACCCCTAGGAGCTTGCTGGAAACCACCACGACCTCTCTGACCAGATACGCCATTCGCACGCTGTAACAGCGGCAGCGGCTGTTTCTATCCGACAGTCTGCTGGTTTGGTATTGGATAATACGTTGATTGTGATGGTCCCACATGCAGTGGATACCTTATTGAATAGGACAAAGACAAAGCACCTTACTAGTGCACATCTGTCAGGTTATGAGCTGACGCTTTTGGCTAGCCATGTGCACATCAAAAGATGCAATGTGTTGAATTCAGCTACGTTGTTGCCGATTTCTGTAGAGACAGATGTTCAGGAACAGCATGATTCTTTTCTTCGGACAGAGGAAGAAACGAAGGCGAGAGTTGATTTAAAAGATACTCCTCTTGCGAATGTTGATGGTACCCTATGGGTAGATGGTTTGTGTTTCAAGCTTCCGAATGGTGAGACGATTGCAGCATATGCCGTCACAACTTTACATACAGTTGTTGAAACAGCACGCATAGCACAGAATTCTGCGCAAGCAGCAGAGTTGATTGCATTGACTAGAGCGTGTGTGTTGTCAGAAGGAAAGCGAGTGAATGTTTATACTGATAGCCAGTATGCGTTTGGTGTTGCCCAGAGTTTCGGACGTTTGTGGAGAGAAAGAGGATTTCTTACTTCTCATGGTACGAAAATTCAGCATGGACAGATGGTGAATGAACTTCTGGAATCCCTTACTCTCCCAAAGCAGGTTGCAATTGTGAAGTGTAGTGCGCATAAGAAAGTTGTGGATGATGTAGGTCGAGGGAATGCGTTTGCGGATGAAGTTGCGAAGGAAACGGCGAAAGACATGATGAGCCGTATGTATGTTGCAGGTCCTGCAAGATGGGTTCTGGAAAGAGGAATGTGTGAAGACACAATAGAAAGTGTGAAGATGATTCAGGCTGAAGCTACTGAGAAAGAAGTAAGTGTGTGGAGAGAAACTACGGGTATGTTGGATCCGACGGGTTGTTGGGTTGAGTTGTCAGAACACCAGCGATGGTTGTTGCCATATGCGTATGTGCTCCCAGTGGTTACTATGGCTCATGGAATGGCTCTTATCACTTCGAAAGGGATATGCAAGTTGTTGGCTCCAGTATGGCAGAATGCTGGAATTCCTAAATGTGCTGAGAATGTGGTGAAGCATTGTATGATTTGTCTGAAGTATAATCTTGGGAAGGGAACTCCAACACCAGCTGGTCATTTTGCTCCTCCGACGTATCCGTTTGAAGTGATACAGTTAGATTACATACACATGGTGAGATGTAACAATTTGAAGTATGTCCTTGTGGTTGTTTGCGCCTTTTCCAGATGGATGGAGGCTTACCCCCTAAAGGATAATACTGCCTTGTCTACAGCCAAGGTTTTGCTCAAGGAGTATTTCCCTAAATACGAATTGCCGAGAATTGTATGAAGCGACAATGGGAGTGAATTTGTGGGTCAAATCATGAAGAAAGTGTGTGCAGGTTTGGGTATCTATCAGAAACTCCATGCTGCGAATCACCCCCAGTCAGCAGGACTTGTTGAGTGCTATAATGGCACCATGAAGCTGAAATTAGCTAAGATACAAGCGAGCACTGGTCTTAAATGGCCAGATGCCTTGCCGTTGGCTCTTTTGTCAACAAGGACGACAGTGCATTCTCGTGTGGGACTTAGCCCATACGAAATCATCTTTGGTCGTCAAGCGAATGTTTGGGGTGTGCCTCGTCCTAAAAAATAGTGAGATTGAGTACCCTATGTTGGTGGATTACTTACATGACTTGACTGCTAAATTACTTGTTCTCCACCAACAGGTCTATGACAGTTTGCCGACAGCTACTGCAGATCCAGGCCACACGATTCAACCTGGAGATGTTGTTTTGACGAAGAACTTTCAGCGAGCCAAAAATTTGGAACCAAGCTGGACTGGACAGTATTTGGTTCTCTTGGTCACTAGAACTTCTGTTAGAGTAGCTGGTAAAAAAAACTGGGTGCATGCCACCCATTGTAAAAGAGTTCCGTTGCCCTTACCGTATGATAAGTGGGTGAGGGATGGAATAGCTGATTCCGAATGTGAGAGGATTCCTAAATTTGTACCTTTTTGTGATGCACATTTGACATGGACTCAGTCAGAACGTGCGGATGACGAAGTTCTGCAAGCTGCTGTGCCGCCGCACCTACGACTTAACACAACGGATCCAGAAACTCTTTTTCAAGATCAAACTGTGCCTGGCAAAGAGCGTTACAATCTGAGATCGAAAAAGGACACATAAATGGACAAATAAAGATTGAATTTTTTTAATGTAGTGAATTACACCTTGTCAGATCAAAAGACTTTTTTACTTTTTTCTTTTTCGAGTCACCATCCGAACTCAGCTGCAGGGTCGCGGTACAGCCTTAAGGGGTGAGCGGCGTATTGACATAAGGTCTGTGGTTCAGGTCGTTAGTACGATCTTGACGCACACTTAAGTGAAGAAGGTAATAGCCGTGAGCAGCACGTTAGAGGATGGAGTCTTTTTGAGTCTGATAAGGGTGTTGAGAAAACTGATTTTAAAATGAAAATGTGTACCTTGGTTCGTAACAAATGTTTTTTAATACTGTGTTTTCTAATGCTTTTGAATATTACGTTGGTTTGTGTGGATTGGATTGTTTATGTTACACAACAGACGCTTGCATCTACCTCCCAACCTACTCTTTCTTTTTCTACTGTTTCCCCACATGAGTTTCATACGTTGCCTGAACATGAGCAGACACGAAGATTAGAATTTGTTAACAATTCGTTTATACAGATGTTGCATCAGCATCAGCTAGTAGTAAATACCATGAATTGCTGGGTGTGTGGTCTTATGCCGCATACGATAGATAAGGGAATGCCATATTTGGTTTTGCCTTTTTCGCCTAATGGGTCAGTATGGGCACTCCAATCAATGTTTATCTATGCGAATGAAGCATCTCCTGTATGTTCCGTCAAAGATAATGCGAATAATAATGCCTTGATGCAGGGAATAGTAGATATGGTCAGAGATATTGATGCATATAATGCAATCCCTAAAGATGAGGTATGAGCATATGTTGGTTGGAATAAGACGAGATATAGTATTAGTCTGACAGAAAAAGAGAGATAGAAAAGGTCTCCTCCTATTTGGATTGTACCCCACCGAGGTCATTTTTGTCTGCAAGGTAATGGTCAGAATCCGAGAGCTCAGCTTGGTAAGAGTGTGTGTGTTCACACCTATGTCTATACTTCCCAGAAATCTCCACCGTTCGTGCCAGCCAAGGCACGTATTTTGTTTGTTACGACAGAGCATATACATGGTTGCCTTCTGATTTTTCAGGCACATGTTATGTGCCATTTTTGCTTCCTCCTACATATACAGCTGCTTTCAATTACCATAAGACAAGATATGGTAGAGGTGTTATCGATGCGAAAGATACTGTCGCACAAGAAGTTGGAGACTTCTTTAAGGGTTTCCTGCCCTTTTGAGGTCCTATGGCTAATAGTAGGAATATTCGTCAGCTTACGAGAGTGGTCGAGGCCACTATAAATGAAACTGCTGGTGCCCTTAGCAATATTACAGCTGGGCTTCAAGCGGATCGCCTTATGACATTACAGAACCGCTTTGCTTTAGATATTATACTTGCAGATAGAGGTGGAGAATGTAAATTAATCGGGTCTAGTTGCTGCGTTTTCATTCCAGATAACGCCCCGACAGTGTACCAAGCCATCTGGAGGTTACATAAGTCCGCTGAGTCTATACATGTAGACGAAGGGAACTGGTCGTTGATAGGATGGTTTTGGGAACTGCTGTCCAAATGGGGATGGAAGATTCTGATGTTTCTTGGTATGGCTTTAGCAATCCTTTTCTCGTGTTGCTTATGCATCCAGTGTGGTCCCGCCATTTGTGGCCTTTGTGCTACGATCTGTGTGAGAAGACCCATCCCGAGAGAAGTGAAGGATAATAAGATGATGTTACAGCAACACCTTGATGACCTGAGGAGAATAGATATAGACCAGGATTCAGATTGACGTGAGTTTAGGCTATTGCCTACGTAATGGCAAAAGAAGGGTCTGAGGTTCCGTGGTTTTCGGGACCGGACTCCATTTTGTTTGCGTTGTTTGTGACGCCATTTTGTGTTGCCCTCACGTAGGCCATAGAGGTAAATGAACGAACAAAGTTGCATGGGCCTCGTTGTTCATGTACGCATTAACAGGCCCTTTTCGACTTGCGAGTGAACTGCAAAGATGCTGACCCCATCACCTGAAACTGACCCTTTGCGAAGCCAATTTTTCTAGCTGATCGTTGTCTGAAATTGCCAATCAATGTTCAGGATATCGTTAACTTTTAGTTTCTTGCACATATCTTATCCTACTCAACATCTGAATTGTTTCTTTCCTTACGACTTTTCATTACATGGGTAGTGCTTTCAATTATGGGTTTGTCCGGCTTGTGGTAATCGAATTTGGGACAGTCCTAATAATTAACTTGTGGAATGGTACGATGTAAAGTGAGCTTTTTGGATTGTAATAATGTGTGTGAAACTGTATTCCATTGGTCAGAATTTGCCGCAATGGGTGTGCATTCGTAATTCATCGAAAACAGCATAAAAAGTGATGTCTAGCTCTACGAAAGTTGAGCAGTCTCCTGAGTCGTACACCGTGTTGTATTGCTTGGTTTACTGTTACTAGTTGCAGCTAATAAATTTGATCTCTGACGCCACCTAGAAGTATTCCGAAGACTTCGGGTGTGTGCCTGGCACCGCTGGGTTCTAAAAACCCGGTTCTTCACTCCGCAATGTTAGCCTCTAACTTACAGTTCTCCATCCCTAAAAACAATGGATTATTTACAATGGTCCAAAACTTTGCGCTATCCCTTATTGTTTCTGTTGTCATCAGCGCTTCTCAGGCTTCCCTTTTTATTTCGTTTTTACGGGTCAGCACTATGGATTTGTACTCTTTTCTAAGCAGCACTATTTGCAATCTATCCCTGGGTTTCTTTTTTAGGGCCTTTAATAGTAAGTGGTGAGCTCTGGAACATTTGTGGTCAAACCAACTTTTCTCTGTATTTGCTTTAGGCCTAGCGGTCATTGTAAGGTCTATGGCCACTTGTTTACAGATTACTTCATAAGAAGTAATTACACCTGCCCCTTGGCTAAAGGGATCAGCACATAGGTCTAGGTCTTCTCCAACCTGCCTACCTAAATTCTCAAAGAAGAGCTCAGGAATGACTTTGGTCCATTTTAGCCTCCTACCTTGGTCTTTACTTTTTACCGCAGTGCTGGTTACTGTAGTAGCGGTAGTATGTAAAATTGAAAAACCCTTATCCAGTTCTAATACAACTGGATTGTGGTCACTGAAAACCGAACATACAGCGTTATAAAAGATTACACAGCCTAGGAGTACCGGAGACAGAAATACATAATCAATTATTGTCTCACATTCCCTAGCTTTGTACGTTGCCACTCGTTCTCTTCTATCAAAAAAGCCAGGCTCGTAAAGATCAATATTTGAAAGGAGGACCTCCAAAGCTTCCCCCTTGAGACTATGTTCAAAGTGTGGGGGGGATGAATGAGCGGGACCATGACTTTCACCAAGGTGGCAATTAAATTCACATAAATGTATATTAAAATCTCCCATCAGGATGTAATAAAACTAAAGTGGTTTGGCTTTCTTTATATACATTTAAAAAAATCATCAGGGAATAGAGATGCTCATTAGGGCACTCACTTTCCATGGAGTTATAAAAATTAATAAACAATGTTTTTGCGTTATTCATCATAGAAAGTTCCAAAATTAAATAGTTAGGGGAGGGAAAGTCTAACACTTTGACTGAACCTGAGATTTTCACTGTGAGAAGAAACATAAGACCTCCTCTATCTCTGCCTGCCATCGATCTCCTGGCTGGAACAAAATACAAGGTAAAACCATCGACCCAAAAGTTACATTCCCTAGCCCAGGTCTCCTGCAGGGCGATAATGTCGTGCTCTTTCATAAAGTTTATCCAGACATTATCGTCCCTTTTAGTACGAAGGCCTGCGATATTCCAGCTCAGTAGCCTAACATTATCTCCCCTATCACCATTGACTGTGTACATATTAGGAACTACATTTACGGGCAAACCAACCGGCACCTCCAGTCAATCAATCTCCCCCAGCTGCGACAGAGGGGAAAATCGATTAGATAGTGCCAATGTTTCCCTATTTGCAATTCTTTGTGTATTATGAACCTTAAGTGATGACCCCGCCTTCGAGGTAACCCAACTATATTGATGGTCTCTATCAGGTAAGCCGGGAAGGCTTTGGGTGGTACACAATAACCCTCTACCAGTCTGGACAGAGAGTAGTCTCTCATCTATATTACGAGGTCTCATAGAGGGATAGAAAAAGCCAAGTGGGATAGCTCTGAGAAATCCTTCCTCATTACTTATCTTTGAGGCATCCCAGAAAAGGCGAACCGCCTCGTTGGAGTTATTAAAATTTACAACGAGGCAATCCCTTTTCAGGGATTTATGTGTGTTCCCTAGCCAACCCACCCGTCTGGCCATGATTATACTAGAGGAAATCTCCTTGTCACCAGAGCAATTTGCATCACACCATTTTTTCGTAGTTTTTAACAGAGTTTCTGTAGATTCTACCTCTCCCATTACCAGAGGTGGAACATTCACTATTATTGCCACCAAAGGGGTAGCCTCAGTAGGGAGATTAATTGTAGGTAGAGGTAAGGGATCTCTACCTATCTGAGGCTCCCTACAATTCTTGAGCCCAATCTGTGCGGTAGCAAAACTGTTATTTCCTGTGCCTTGCTGCAAAACCCTGTCACCACTACCACTTCGTTTTTTTTTTTTAGATTAGAAGGAGGCGATAGTGCGGTCAGAATCATTGGGAAAGATGGTGGCAAACTCTCACTTCCTTGCCTAGGTCTGGAAACTTTTGGGGTTCTATGCTTTAGAGGGAGAGTAACTTCTCTTGAACCCGACGGTTGTACCCTGGACGAAAGGAAGGAGTTCAGGGACTCACATTTCTCCAGTATTCCAGCTACACATACATTCAAGGTATCAATGATGTCTTTAGCAATGGTAGACAAAAAAGTCTCCAGTCTCTCCGAGAAAATATCTTCGATCGTGTCCCGTATTGTTTCCTCCAAACGTTTCTGGGTTATCTGCCCTTTTGTACCCGGAATCTCCTTTGCTGATGTAGTTTTTTTATGCGGCCTCTTTACAGCTTTCTTCTGTTTTTTTTGCTGCCCTCTTATATCTAAAGTCTCGATCGGTACAGCTCTTGGATTTCCCAAATCGTCCCCATTAGCATTACTGGAGTCTAATGTCAAAACGTTCTCAACTGGCTCAATTATGATCAGAGAAAAAATACTGGCAGATTTTCTCGGTACCTTTGATTTTACATCCCTTCTGTCTATGGAAGATTGTAGTTTCCGCTTACCCATATTGCAGGATGGTTGTCAGGGGGATAGCCCGGCCCGGCCCTCCTCCGGCCCCGGACGGCCACAGACGGCCCCGCCCCTTGTCCCGGGCTTCTCCCAGCGCCATCCGCGCGCGTCCCGCGAGGCGGAAGGGGCTTCTCCCTTTTGAGCGCCTCCGGGCGCGAGAGGCAGTGTAGGTGGGCGTGACCGCCGATGTTCCTGGGAGCTGTAGTCTCCCCGCACAGCGGCCGCGTGATGGTATAGGCGGCGGCAGGGGAGACTTCCAGTGTGACCACCAGTGCTTCCAGGTAGGTGCTTCTGCCGAGATTAAGCCCCTCAGATGCTCCGCAGTGTATGAGCAAAGACCCCCCCAATTAGTCAATATCTTTTGATGGTTGATGATAATTCTTGATAACGATGATTTTTACAATATCCAGAAGTTGAGATCATCTAATCTCCCTCAATTGAGGGTGTAATCCCTTCGTTTGGGAAACCTTTCTCTGTTCATGATATCCCATTTGAAATTTAGACAGAAAGTTGACCTCCTATTCAAACACCAAGTGATAAGCAGCATTCCATTTTTTGAAGGCCAGTTACAATTAAAATACTGTCTCACTTTCATGCGTCCATGAACTAAAGACCAGGCCCAAATTTATAGAGGGAGAAAGAAGATTAAAGAACACATGACTCTCAAAGATGAGCCAGGCTTTTGGATCTCAATGTGAGGGCATGTTAGTGGTCAGAAATCAATTTTTTGAGGCACAAGCTTGACCTAAACTTTGGTATTGAAACTGTAGTGGTGGTCACCACATTAATCTGAGCAGTAGCATTAATGAATGAGACACTGTCTAGAGAAATACCATTCTTTATGCGGGTGAAAATGTCTTTATTTTTTATAATTTACAATGAAGCAATAAACACAATTAAAATCTTCAACAAGAAATAGATTATGGTCCCAATATACGCAAATTGACCAATACTTTGCCACAGCCCACAACAGATCACACATGACAGTAAAAAACGGTTTAAAGGAGCAAGGATCCTAGTCATGCTTAGTATAAGAGTTTCACACAATATGTACCTGCACACTAAAAACCCATGTATAACATGCCTCTCGTAAATGAACATGCATTGTATATTCAGCTTCCTGCGCACTATCCCATGCTCTGTTGCCCTCTACCTAGGTGTGCAATATTCACGTTCGAATACCTATGCATATATACATGCAGTTCCAAACACTGCAATAGATTTGGGGCGCGCAGGAGCTTCTTAACCTTCCAGTTCTTGAAGAAGGGGCGTATTTAGAGTTTGACAGAAAGGACACTCTCTGCCCACAAAGTCGAGGCTCCCCTGCTCTAGTTAGAGTCAAGGGGACTACCATAATCCTGCTTGCAGGGCCTCCTATACATCTGCCGGCAGAAACCTTTGACCCATGGCCTGACTGACATTGGGCCATTGGCCAAGTAGTCTTCAAATCCTTCATCCTATTGAGGGTAGATGTTCTGGTATCATTATTCCTGTTTGGGACTGCAATGAAAAGCCTGGCAGTCTGAAACAGGAAAATAAACTGATGACCCCACGTGCTGGGAAAAACCTTCCAGCATGTCACAGTCATTATTTTCTGTTTTTCAGCAAAAAAACCCTGCTTTGGGAGTTTGTTTTTGAAAAACAAAAAAACTATGCTGGATGCATTGACCATGGTGTGTGCACAGCTAAACTTCACTGCCTTCAGAGGAAAACCAAGGAGGTGGATCATCTGAAGGCACAGTGATCGCTACCAGCCTGGTGGAGAACTCTAATTATATGGGGCAGTTATCTCCCAGGGCAGCAGAGTACAGCCCTCCTGTGACCTGGTGGAATAGAGATCAGCCCGGCAAACATTAACGTTTTTACCCTTCTGTCTTCTCTCTGCCTTGTCAGCTAAGAGCACCAACATGACACAAGTAATGGAGTTGGAAAGCTTGCAAAGATGGATTCAGTGCCAAAAATAACACACTACTATTTCCCTGCAACACCGTCAGAAGAGATCCTCTCTTAAGGCTGGGCCTCTGGTCACATTCGCAGGGACCTTCAATATTCAAAGATTTTGTGTGGTTTGCATATATCTTGGGTTAAGCATTTTCCACTTCACTCTAGTGTATTTCTCTGAAACTCAACTTCTAAGTTGAAGTTTGCCATATTTGTCTTAAACATTTTTGTGTGACACTCTGTATCTGTATCACACATCTGGATTTCGGTATTCTGCAATGCCTTTTTCAAGAAAGCCTGCTACGAATGGGAGGCATGTTAGAGCTGTAATATGTCTGCTGAGATTAATAAACATGCCTATATTTTGGTAAGGCAATCTATGTGTAACTACTGAATTAATGTGTTTTTGGGTCCATTGAATTGCATACCCAGAAATCACATATGTCCATTTAAAACACAGAGACCCCAATACTACCTCTGTTCTTCCCTGCTGATTCAGAGCATTTTCCTGGCATTGGCATAAATAGTGGAAGTGGTAAAATGGATTTTAGAAATCTTCACTCAAGGCTCGGGAGCCCACCCGTGTGCATATACTGAGCAATCCCTTGTCGATGAATAGGTAGACCCTTCCCTATGTACCTGTGCTATCAGTCCCAATGTAGAAAACTGCCTACTTTCTACCCTGTCTCCCTGGAGTCAAAGATGTGCGAGAGACTACTACCAAGAAGAACTAGCGCACAAGGCCGAAATATTTTCTTTTTAGCTTTTTTTTTAGTGCATTGGCTACACCCTCAACTATGAATGCCTGAATATTCTTCACTCTTGAAAGTTTATCTGACCCAGGAAAAGAGCCTTCTAGGCATCAAGGATAAAGTCTAAGAAGTAGTGTTGTCAAAGGAAAATGTTGTCTTGGATAAGCCAGTTATTCTGATGCATACTAGACATGGGAATACCTGTATATGATTGCTATTATTTATTAAGATAGTTTGGCCTTGATCACAAGTGCCTTGGTAAGTAACTACCCCAACATAAACACCTTTTTTTGTGCAGGGGTCGCAATGGCCGCAATTACTAGTTGGTGAGAGTTTACCACACCTGAACATTTGACAGGTCAAACCCATTAGAATTTACTTGGACAAAAAAAGCCCAGTAAATTCTGGGACCCACAGATTTTCATGGAGATAATACCAAAATCCACAGGTTTTGCCCCATTTTTAAAGCTAAACTCGTAATATGTGCAATTTTTCGCACCCATCGTATTGTTTTTATAAGAGGTGCAATAAATAGCACCTGATTCTGCCTTGTAATCAAGGCCTTTGTGTTCCATTTAGTTTTATATTTATTACATGTACATAAATGAGTGTGTTGCATATATGGTGCTGGTGTTATATGTAATGTCTGCAGTGTTCTATGGTGACTTACCATAGACACAGTGAAAACATTAGTTTGATCAAAAGTCATTTGTGTTAGAAAGTGGGCTTCTGAATGTATTTTAAGCACCATTTTGCCTAACTCTTTCCCCTTGAACCAGGATGCATCCCTGGTGGACGCAGCTTTTGTGAGTGAGGTCCCCTAGTTGGCACCGACACCAAAATATCGTGACCCCCCTGGGGTTGAACTGAGACACAGTGAAGTGCCCCATTTCTAAGGCTCTCATTAAGTGCATGATTGTCCGATGCAATAATGCTCTATTACTTACCGGTAATCTTCATTACTCTGGGTCCCGTTGTCCTCGTCCCATTCATTACAAAAGTGGAGATGATCATCTCCAGACAGAAAAAAATAAGAGGAATGCTGGGACACTAATACTGCCCCTCCCCCCGGGAGTACATAAGCAGTACTTACCCAGCAGCACTCCTGTACTAACAAGCCCAGACAGGAAGGCCGGACGTCCGGGAGGGAGGGAGGGGCGTATGAATGGGACGAGGACAACGTGACCCGGAGTAATGAAGATTACCGGTAAGCAATAAAGCATTACCCCCAGGTCCCTTATGTCCTCGTCCCATTTATTACAAAGTGGAGAATACCAAAGCAGAAACCGGCCTTCTGCACGCACAAGCACACCCAGGAAACCACAACAAAGCAACAACCCAAGGGAGCACCGAGAAGGAGGAAAGGAAGACCGCAGAACACAACCGGCCCGCAACCCAGAACAGGACAGCAGGGACAAGGACCGGAGACAAAGAAAAAGCCAGGGCTCCAAAAGAAAGGAGGCCGCCAACCCTAGAAACTGGCAACCGGGACCGGGACCAGGACACAAAGGACCCGCCAAAACAACCCACCGGAGAAGGTCGGCAAGCCCAGAACCAGCAGGAAGGCACACAGGGCCCGGTAGACCCACAAGGAAACCGAGACATCCCGGAAGAAAGCCAAAGAAATAAACCGCCAACAGAGCGCAGGCACAAGCACCCAGACTAAAAAGGAAGGAGAAAGCACAGGCCAGAAAACCGGCCAACCTCCCAAAACCAAAGGACTCGACCCCAAGAGACCAGAGGTGGAAACCCGGCCCAGGAAGCAACAAGAACCCAGGAGCCGAACAGGATCGAGAACCCGTCCCGAAAGACAGGGAGGGGGAAAGAACCCCAAAACCCCAGGACCCAGCCAAAAGCCCACCAAGCAAGGAGAGGCCAACAAGACTGGAAACCAACAACAAAGAAAACCCAACAAGGGCGGGTACAGAGACATCGACCACAACCCCAGAAAACCCCATCCCAAAGGGAGGGAACACAAGGCAGGAGGGGAGCACAGAGCAACTGGGAAACCCCAGCAGCCGCCCAACGAGGCACAGAAGCCAGCACAAAAAGAAGGTGCCCACACGGCACAGGACCACCTAGGAACCCCACACCCAGGCCAGGCAAGCAGCAAGGGCAGGAGCAGCGGAAAAAGAAAGCCTCAGGGAGCACAGCACCCAGACCACAACCACAAGGCCCGAATCCCATCAACACCGGAGAGGAGCCAAGCAAACAGCAAAAAAACAGGGCAACAAACGGCAACAGAACCAGGAAGCCAGGACCAGAGCCAAGCAACCAGACCACGCAGGAGGAACAGCAGGCCCAAGCAAACCCCAGAAGGAGAGCAAAGGACCAAGCAGCAGGAAAACCACAGACAACCCGCAGCCAGAAGGGAGGGACCCGCAGTGGCAAGAGCACCACAGAACCGCACCCCAACCAGAGAGGGAGGGGGTGGGGCACCCAAATAGACCCACACCAGGAACAAAGCCCGAGGAAGCAAGGGAAGAAGCGAGCCAGGACCCCAGAACCAGGAAAGAACCAGGAAACGTCCGGCACCAAACCCCCAGAGCAGGCCGAAAAAGGACAGCACAGCCCGAAAACCCAGGAGGCACAGCCCGAGGCCACACACAACCAGCAAGAAGCCGGCAGAACCGGAGCCATGGAACCCCACACAGGCCCACAACACCGGGGAAACAAGCCTGGGAAGAGAACCATCAGTAGGAGAAGGCCCAGAAGGAACCACCAGGAAGCAGCCCCAATGCAGAACACCCCGCCAGGACCCAAAGGGAGACCAGCAAGGAAGCAGAGCCCAAAAAGGAGCCCAACACGCAGGAGCGGTATGCCCCAGACGAAACCTCAGCCAGGCACCCACCAAGGGAACCAGACGAGACCAGAACAACCCAGGGAGCAAACACCCCCGAGAGCAGAAGGACCAAGAAGCCAACAGCACCCAGCAGCCCCAGGAGGCCAGGCAGGCACCAACTCGGCCCGACCAGGCACAACCACCGAGCAGACAGCGGAGCACGGGGACAGCACACCACTCCGGAGAACAGGTGGCACAACAGGGCACGGCAGCAGCCAGGAGACCCCAGCCAGGAACAAACCAGGCAGTCACCACGGCTGAAAAAGGAGGGGCGGCCAGGAAACACCAGAAGCAAGCCAAAGGCAAGCACGGGGAGAGCCAGAGCAGAAGCATCCAGGCCAAGCACACAGAAGGCCCCGGGACAACACCAGAAGCCCCAGGCCAGAGCAAAGGGAAGCCCACAGTACCAGGAAGACCCAGACGGGCGCCCAACCAGGCACCAACCAGGCCAGACCCAGCAAAACCGCACGGAACAGACGAGAACAGGTGCAGGCAGGGCGGAACAGAACAGAACAGCCGCACCCAAGGCAGCACAAGCCACCCAAGCGCAGGTAGAGGGGACAGAACCCCCCAGAGAGCCCCCGGCATGACACCGGCAAGCATCCAAGGACAGGAACCAGGCGCAGCCCAAAGGACTGGAGGAACAGGGCCAGGAACCAGGAGCCCCAAACGCCGACCAACGCCACAGAAGCCAGGAAGCTGAGGTGAAGAACCAGGGCACACTCCCGGAGCAAGGCCACAACAGCCAGCCCGCAGTGGAGTCAAGGCCACCCACGGAGAAGGCAGTCGCCGAAGAAGCGAGAAGTGACCCAAACAAAAGAGTAGCAGAGGGCAAGGCACAAGCAAGCAGGCAGGGAGATCCCAACAACACAGAGAAAACCCCAGGAGCAAGCAAACAATGCAGAGCCTGTGAAAAAAGGAACCAGCCCCCACAGAGGCGACAGGAACCCACACCAACCCTGGAGGGGAAAACCCTCAAGCCCGAGCGGCCAAGAGCAGGGGCACCACCCGAAGAAGGGAACCAAATCGAGAAGCCCCGCGACACGCCCGCCCCCAGAGAACAGACAAGAGCCGGGGCGGGCAGGCGGCAAGGCAGCAGGCCAGGAGCAGAAACGTGACCCCACAGACCAAAAAGAGGAGCACAGGAACCACAGTGCCCGACCGACCAGCACCCACCAGACACCCACGCACCGCAGGGTGGGGGGAAGCACCAGAGAACACCAGTGCGTCTGAGCACCACAAGCACACAGAAGCACCCGCCACTGAGCACACACAGGAAGCAAGCAGCGCGGACACCGGTGGCAGCAGCAGAACAACCCAAAAAAGAAGAGGGGACGAAGCTAAGCGCCGAACGCATGCACCCCTAGTAGGAGGCCCTGGCACAAACCACTGCATCCAGCCACCACTTTCAGGACCAGCCCACGAGACACCTAGAATAAGAAAGGGGGCGAAACAGCCAGAGCGGGGGCCAACAGCACAACAAGGCCCCCACCGGCACAGGGAAAAAACAACACAGACCCAGAAAAGGGCTCAGGCAAAGCCACAGCCATGCTCGAGCAGCCATAGAGATCCCAGTACACCGACAGCCAGGTGAGGGACAGGGAAAGGAACACGGCACTCCAGCGCCCGAGACCACGAGCCATAATTCCTCCCAGCAGCACGCCAAAAAAGAAAGGCATCCCAGGGACGCCAACCCCTCGAAACCCAACCGGCCGAGTGCGGAAAGGCCAGGGCTAAATGGACGAGTCACACAGGGACCCCAGAAGAAAGTACTGCGCGGGCTCCAGCCACGTTTGTGTCCAGCAGAACCATCACCGAAGCCCCCACCAACACAGCTACCATGCCCAGTAAGGAGCTGGGGGCCTTCCCGAGGGCGGAGGGTCCACAGGAAACAAATTGCATGGGACACATCCACACAGAAAAGCATGTAAAGGTAAACGTTCACCATGAAGGGCATCTCGGAGCTGAATAACAAATGAGTATTGTTACCCAACTCAATGGCATTCAGTTTATCGAACTGAGAAGGATAAGAGGCTGAGTGGACTGGCTGGGACCCGAAACTGTAACCATGAGGTCAAACACAGCCCCCTAGAGTGGATGCAATAATCCACTGAGCCACCAGGCCCCACTAGAGAGTGCAAACATCATACAGAAGATCCAAGAAAACATCCACAGCTCCTGAGCCTGAAGCCCGGTCCCCAAATCTGCAGCCCCAGCAAGAACGGGACATTACATCCACAGAGCCGATGCAACCCAATTCACAGGCGTGCCATAAACAGAGGGGCAAACCTGAGCCCCAGGACGGGTCAGAGGACTCCCAGCTAAGGCAGGGGAGCTGAAGGGCAACGCCGGCCCCGGTTCCGAGGCAGCCCGGGAGCAGGGAGGGGCTGCAGAGGGACAGAGCCGGGCCGGTGACAGGACATTGAACATTTAGTAAGCACAGTGCATGGCAACAGAGTGCCACACAGAAATCAAATGCCAGGCACGGGGAGAAACAACACGAACAGCATCATCGCCGAGACTCGAACACTGCTCCCCAATCGAAGTCGGCTGATTGTCTCTTTTAAACGCATACTTTGAAGAACTGGGATTTCAAGTACCCAGCGGCGCCAGGGACACGCCCAAAGTCCTCTGGGTTCCCTTGCCTTGGTATACAGAGACACTGAATACTTCTAGGTGGCGTCAGAGATCAAATTTATTAGCTGCAGCCAGTAGCAGAAATCCCAGTAATACAACACGGTGTACAACTCAAGAAACTGCTCAATTTTACTAAGGCGAGACATCCCTATTTATACACAAAAAGGTACATTTAAAATGCACGCCCCTGCACCAAAATTCAACCAATAGAAAATACATGACATCACACAGCATCATACAGTAAAGCTCATTTTACAGTGTCCCAACCCACAAGTTAATATTTAGGCATATCTAAATAATAATCTGGAAGGGCCGAACAAACCCTTAATTGAAAGCGTAACCCATGAAATGAAGAAACAGTAAAGAAAAGTAGTTTCAGATAATGTGCAAGATAACAGAAACGTAAAGAAACTTAAAAGTTAACAAATGTCTTGAATGGTGATTGGGAAAAGTGGATAACGATCTTGCAGGGAAATTGGCTTGGCAGGGTCAATTCTAGGTGAAAGGCCAGCTTCTGAAATTAACTCCAGTGCACAAACAAAACCTTAGTTAATGTATATATGACCCAAAAAAGGTCAGACTGCTTTGCTCGCAGACTAACTTCTGAGGCCTAGTAAAAGGCAACACCAGATGGCAGTCACGACGAATGGCAAAAACCCATGTTTAGAAAAGAAAGTCGTAAGGAAAGAAACAATTTAGATATTGTTTAGGATAAGATATGTGCAAGAAAACTAAAGGTTAACGAGGTCCTGAACAGTGATTGAAAAACTCAGACAACGATCAGCTAGTGAAACTGGTTTTTGCAAAAGGTCAGTTTCAGGTGAAAAGGGTTACTCTCTCTGCAGTTCATTCAGAGTCAGAAAAACCCAAGTTAATATATGCACGAACTCAGAAGGGCAGACCACTTGTTCGTTGGGCCTACTTCACAGGCCTACGTGAGGGCAAGACTAAAATGGAGTCAGGTTTGAGAATTACAGAACCACTGACCCTCCTTTTGCCATTACGTAGGCAATAACCTAAACTCATGTCAATCTGAATCTAGGTCTATATCTATTCTCATCAGGTCATCAAGGTGTTGCTGTAACATCTTTTTATTATCCTTCACTTCTCTCGGGACGGGTCTTCTCACACAGATTGTAGCACAAAGACTCCAAATGGCGGGACCACACTGGATGCAAAGGCAACAAGAGAAGAGAATAGCCAAAACCATACCAAGGAACGTCAAGATCTTCCATCCCCATGTGGACAGTAGTCCCCAAAACCACCTGTCAATGACCAATCTCCTTCGTCTACGTGAATAGACTCAGAGATCTTGTGCAATCTAGAGATGGCCTGGTACACTGTCGGGGCATTATCTGGTATATATATACAGCAACTGGATCCGATCAATTTGCATACTCCTCCTCGATCTGCAAGTATAATATCTAAAACCATACGGTTCTGCAAAGTCATAAGGCGGTCCGCTTGAAGCTCCGCTGTAATATTACTCAACGCTCCAGCTGTTTCGTTAATGGTAGGTTCAACTACGCGGACAAGCTGTCGAATAGGCCTACTATTCACCATAGGACCCCAAAAGGGCAGGGAACCCTTAAAGAAGTCTCCTACTTTCTGTGCAGCAGTAGCTTCCTGATCGAAGACACCTCTACCATATCTTGTTCTATGATAGTCTGATGAGGCAGTATATGTCGGGGGAAGTAGAAACGCCACATAACACGTTCCTGAAAAATCAGGTGGCAACTAAGTGTAGGCTCTGTCGTGACAAACAAAATATGTACCTTTAGCTGGCACAAACGGTGGAGAAGTTCTGGATGCATAAACGTAGGTGTGATCACAAACACTTTTACCTAACTGAGCTCTCGGATTCCGACCATTACCCTGTAAGCAAAATTGACCTCGATGTGGCACAATCCAAATTGGAGGAGACCTTTTTCGTCTTTCCTTCTCTGTCAACTTAGCACTGTATCCAGTCACATTCCAACCAATGTAAGGCAGCACCTCATCCTTAGGGATAGCCTTGTACGCATCAATATCTCTGATCATATCGGCTATTCCCTTTATCAAGGCACTATTGCTCTGATTGTCTTTCATGGAACGTAAAGGATATACCTCATTGGCATAGATGGGCATAGTCTGGAAAGCCCATGCAAAACCATTAAAACTAAATGGCAAAACCAAATATGGCATGCCTCTATCTGTTGTATGAGGCATAAGACCACACACCCAACAATTAGTGGTATTGACTACTAACTGATGCTGATGCAACAGCTGAATAAACGAATTGTTGACAAACTCTGATCTCCTTATCATTTCGTGTTCAGGCAAAGTATGAAATTGGTGCGAAGAAACAGTAGTAAAGGAAAGCATAGGTTGAGAAGTTGGTGCAGACATCAATTGTGTAGAAGGAACAAACCAGAATATAGTAGCTAATAGAATACATAAAAACATTAAAATAGATAAAGTTATACCACACTTGGAGAACAACATTCTATAATATCGGTTTTTCATCTCTTGCCTTTTATCGTCATTCCTCAATACAATCTTCATTTTCTAATGTTGCTCACGCAATCTTGACAGAGTACTTCAGCTGTGATTATTAGCAGGTCGTAGGGACTCAGCAAGTCCTGCAGACCTATTGCCACTACTCAGGTCACAAACTGAACCGTTGGTACTCCTACGTGACCCTGCAACTGGCAAATGGTAACCAATCAAAAATTTAACAGAAAACCATAATACAATTTCAGAAAAAGCAAGAGAAAAAGAAAAACAAAAGTCAAATGCAAAATACTCGAAGAAATTGTCTCTTTTTGATCTTAGTGTGGATAAAAATAATGTTCAATGTCTCTTTATTTATTCCGAGATCGGAGGTTGTAATGTAATTTAGTCGGCACAGTTTGGTCCGTAAACAAAAGTTCAGGTTCGGTAGTGTCCAATCTCAAACGTGGAGGAACAGCTTCTTGCAACACATTGTCATTTTCCAGTTCAGATTGAGTCCATTCAAGCTGTGCGTCACTAAAAGGGACAAACCTAGGGACACGTTCTCCTTCAGAATCTCCCACACCCTCTCTAACCCAAGTGGCGTACGGCAAAGGCAGGGGTATGCGCTTCGTATGGGCAGCGTGCACCCAATTCTTTTTTCCAAACACCTTAACAGCAGTCCGAGTAGCCAAAAGAATTTGGTGGGGACCAGTCCAACGAGGATGTAGGTTCTTTGTTCGTTGGAAGTTACGCACGAGCACCCATTGTCCTGGATTGAGGGTATGGCCTGGGTCCACAGATGCTGATGGGAGCTGGTTGTGGACCTGTTGATGAAGGACACGCAGTTTAATAGTCAAATCGTGCAAGTAGTCAATTAGCATAGGATGTTCGATGTCGCTATATTCCTTCGGTCTAGGGACACCCCAAACGTTGGCAGGACGCCCAAACACAATCTCATATGGGCTAAGTCCCACACGAGAATGCACTGTTGTCCTTGTCGACATAAAAGCCAACGGCAAAGCATCGGGCCATGTAAGGCCAGTGCTTGCTTGCACTTTCGCTAACTTAAGCTTCAATGTCCCATTATAACCCTCAACCAAACCCGCTGACTGTGGGTGATTCGCAGCATGAAATTTCTGCTTGATGCCCAAGCCCGCACACACTTTCTTCATTATCTGACCCACAAACTCACTTCCATTGTCAGACCATACAATCCGTGGCATTCTATACTTAGGCAAACATTCTTTGAGCAAAACCTTGGCAGTAGACAAGGCAGTATTATCCTTTAGGGGGTAGGCCTCTATCCATCTGGAAAAGGCACAAACAACCACAAGGACATACTTCAAGTTATTACATCTTTCCATGTGTATATAATCTATTTGTAGAACTTCGAACGGATACGTTGGAGGAGCAAAATGACCTGCAGGAGTTGGAGTTCCCTTGCCAGGATTATGCATCAAACACACCATACAATTATTGACCAGATTCTCTGCACATTTGGGAATTCCACTATTCTGCCATACCGGACCCAACAACTTGCATATCCCTTTTGAACTAATGTGAGCCAATCCATGGGCCATTGTAACCACTGGGAGCACATATGCATCAGGCAACAACCATCGCTGGTGTTCTGACAACTCAACCCAACAACCTGTTGAATCCAACATACCCGTAGTTTCTCTCCAAACACTCACTTCTTTTTCAGTCGCTTCAGCCTGAATCGTTTTCACACTTTCTATTGTGTCATCACACATTCCACCAGCCATAACCCAATTAGCTGGGCCTGCAACATACATACGGCTCATCATGTCTTTCGCTGTTTCCTTCGCAACTTCATCTGCAAACGCATTCCCTCGACCAACATCGTCCACAACTTTCTTATGCGCACTACACTTCACAATTGCAATCTGCTTTGGGAGAGTGAGAGATTCCAAAAGTTCATTCACCAACTGCCCATGCTGTATTTCTGTCCCATGCGAAGTAAGGAACCCACGCTCTCTCCACAAACGCCCAAAACTATGGGCAACTCCAAACGCATACTGACTATCGGTGTAAACATTCACTCGCTTTCCTTCTGACAACACACACGCTCTAGTCAGTGCAATCAACTCTGCTGCTTGCGCAGAATTCTGTGGTATGCGTGCTGTCTCAACAACTGTATGTAAAGTTGTAATAGCATACGCTGCAGTCGTTTCACCATTCGGAAGCTTACAACACGAACCATCTACCCATAGGGTACCATCAACATCCGTAAGGGGAGTATCCCTCAGGTCAACTCTAGCTTTCGTTTCTTCCTCTGTACGAAGAAAACAATCATGCTGTTCCTGAGGATCCGTCTCTGTAGAGGTCGGTAACAACGTAGCTGGATTCAGCACATTACATCGTTTGATGTGAACATGGCTAGCCAACAGTGTCAACTCGTAACCTGAAAGATGTGCACTAGTAAGGTGCTGTGTCTTAGTCCTGTTTAATAAGGTATCCACTGCATGTGGGAGCATCACAATCAACGTATTGTCCAATACCAAACTAGCAGACTGTCGGATAGAAACAGCCGCTGCAGCTGTAGCTCTCAGACAACTCGGCAACGCCTTAGCAACTGGGTCTAACGTTGCTGAAAAATACGCGCATGGACGCTGCTTGTCCCCAAATGGTTGTGTCAACACTGACAACGCACAACCTTCTCTCTCGTGCACGTACAACGTGAAAGTCTTACTATAGTCTGGAGTACCCAACACAGGAGCCGAACACAATGCATCGCGTAGTTCAGAAAAACTTTTCTGACATTCGTCAGACCAAGGAAGAGGATGCGAAGTATCTTTCAGAGTCAATGCTAACAGAGGTTTCGCCAACAGTGAAAAATTGGGGATCCACTGTCTACAATACGATGTAATACCTAAAAAGGCACGCACTTCTCTCTGCGTGGATGGCACATTCATTTGCGCAATTGCTTGAATTCGTTCTGGGGTCAATCTCCTTCCCTCCTTCGACAAGAGATGACCTAAGTAGTTCACTTCTTGGCGAAAATATTGCAACTTTGAAGGTGACACTTTATGATGAAGGTCAGACAAATACCGCAACAAAGAAAGAGTAGCCTCTTTACAAATCTTTTCATCATCAGCAGTAACCAACAAATCATCGACGTACTGAATAAGAGTAGCACCAACAGGTAACACAAAACCGTCAAGCTGAGTTTTCAACGCTTGACTATAGATGAAGGGACTTTCACAATAACCTTGGGGAGCTCTCTTAAACCGGAAGCTTCGGCCTCCTAATGAGAAGCCAAAAATATCCCTACTCTCCTCAGCAATAGGAATACTGAAGAAAGCATTCTTCAAATCGATGACAGAAAACCAAGCTGCCGAAGCAGGAGTCAAAGTCAACAAAGCAGTGATATCAGGTACCACAGGAAACTGTGGCACGACTATCTTGTTTACCTCTCGAAGGTCGATCACAAACCGGTACACAGGTGGCTGAGAAGCATCAGTACGTTTAAGAACAGGCAAAGCAGGACTGTTACACACATTACCTCTCGTTTCCTCAACTACACCCTTCTCAACCAGATCATAAACAATCGCTAAAAGAGCTCTCTCACCATCGCTCGAAATCTTGTATTGGGGAATACGAGGTAGCCTAGCATTCGACTTAAGAGTAACAACATACGGAGGAATCTGCAAAAGACCAACATCATTTGGACCTGTAGCCCAAAGTGTATCAGGAAGCGAACGCAATTCCAGTGGCAAACAATCCTTAGACAAATACTTTGGGGAAATCACTTTCTTACCAAGGGTAAGTTGTACTCCCGAAGGAGAACAATGCAATGTTGCATACAATCTTTTCAGCAAGTCCAAACCCAACAGATTCTCACCACAACCAGTCGTTAAAATAAGTGGAGCTTCCAATTCAAAAGGGCCAATCGAAAGGGACAAAAGACTAGAAACCGGATTACGAACTGGGGCACCTGAAAATCCTACTGAAACATTGGTCAAGCCAGACAAAGGTGCGCCAGGAAGTTTAGAGTGCATAATAGAACTCTTCATCGCACCAGTATCCAAAAGAAAAGGTTCTACCACACCTGATGTAATCACTTCAACATAAGGTCCACTCTGGTCTACTGGAACTGAAACTACTCCCTCACTTTGTCCTTGGCTGTCCTAGTTATCATTATAACCAGAACACTCACCTTCGACATAGTAATCCTCAACATAATACTGGGCAGACTGACCACTCAGAACATTCTGTCTGTCAAAATAATTCGCAGAATTCTGTAGGGAAGAGGAACGCTCATTCTGGGGAAACACACCACGTCCCCTACCCCTAGGAGCTTGCTGAAAACTACCACGACCTCTCTGACCAGATACACCATTCGCACACTGTAACAAAGCCGGGCAACTATTCTTGTAATGACCTTCCTCTCTGCAATAAGCACACTGATTAGGGCCAGGAAAGAATCACTGAACGTAAGGCTCAGGCTTCTGTAACAATCTCTGAAATTGTGAAGGTTGCTGAAACTGAGGCTGATTCTGACAAGGCGGATAAGCTTGCTGCAAAAGAACTTTCGTCTTTAACTCTTTCGTTTTCTTCTCCACTTTATCCTTCTCATCTTTATCCCTATTCTCGTAATATTGTGCAGTAGCCAATATCTGGGCCGACGAAGAGACAGCCCATGAACTCTCAGAGTCCTTTAACTTATTAGAAAGTTCGGGAAGCAAATTAAAGACAAATTTATCCACAAACAACCTTTGACCACCCTCCGTACTCATATCCTGACCACTATGATCAATAAACGTCTCTTCAAACCTAGTGAAGAAATCAGATACACTCTCATCTTTCTTCTGCTTACATGCTGCTAACTTATACCAATTCACTCGTAAAGCGGGCATCATCGTTTTCATCAGATTAATAATTCTACCTGGTAATTCTGAAACTAGAGGTTCAGGTTTAGCACCTCCCTCCTGTCTACCATCTGCGGCAACAATATTCGCCCAGGTATCACCTAATTCAGCAGTATGATTCTCATGACGAATCTTCGCCCACAAAGGTTGGGGGACTACATTACCCATCAACATATCGATGTCAGCTAAATTCATAATACACGCTTCAACTGTCTGGGACAACTCCTTGTAATAACCAGCAGGATTCTTACGAGGGTCAGGTAAGGTCTGCTTAAGAGCCAAGACCTCTGCTCTCTTCCAAGGTACATGTACCCATATTCGCTGAAAATGCGGCAGAATAACTGGATTAGCGTTTGGGTCCCCTTCCTTCCAAATTGGGGGAACTTCTCTCATTGGATACTGTCTCGCTTTTCTTCTAACAGAAGAATCAGGTTCATACAATGTCTGAGGCGGAAGGCTAGATCTAAAAGCCAGTATCGTCTCTACGGCATCTGTAATATCAGATTCTACTATCATCCCTTTAGCAAAATCGGACTGAACATCAAGTAATTCCTGTGGGATCAAACCCAAATCATTATCTTCCCATTCCTGACGCAAAAACATACACATCACATTAAAAACATACCTTTGCTTAGGCGGCTCCCACTGAAAGAAAACATCCATAACCGCTGGCAAACTATACCTTGAGGCATTTATAATCCATTTACGAGCCAACAAATCCAACACAACCCGTTCCTCAGAACCAGGAAGCTGACTACGACTCTGCTTACGCTCCGAAACAGGGGTCATATTCAGTGACCCAAACAATGGTGACAACAAATTAGAAACGGTTTCTGTCATTCGTTTTCGAACAGAAGGAGAAGAAGCAGACATAAGAACAGGAGAATAAGTATTTTGAGGCAAAGAAGGTGTAGGGACAAGAACAGTAGAAATCGAAGATACAGAAGCAGAAGGTAAAGGAGTTTGAGGCAAAGCTGGTAGCAAGGCTGGCTACCCTAGAATGGGTTGCGCAGGAGGAGGCAAAACCATCTGTGGAGCACCGGGTGGCTAAACAACAGCAGGAGGTTGAACAACAAAGGGTGGAACAACCGGGGGTAAAAGAGGCGCAGTAGCACCCTGCACATAGGGAGGTGGCAATCTCAGGAAATGAGAGATCAAAGGATCTTTTTCAAGGTCTTCAATCACTTTTGGAGGAGAAGACGGCAAGGCCGGATAACATTTATCTATGGCCATACAACGCTGTCTATCTAAAACTTCACTCGCACGCTCTTCTCCATCTTCCTTAAACTGTCTAGCAGCTTGTAATACTGACATATTCTTATCTTTCCTATCTCTCTTTGCTTGTTTAATTTCTCTCTGTTTGGCTTCCTTACGCCAAAGGCGGAAAGAGTCAAACATTGCCGGCCGGGCTTTCTTCTTAAATAGCTTAACTTCTAGATTGTCTAAAATCTCTGTTTCAAAACTACCATGTGGGGGCCATTGCAAAACACCATCATTTTTAGTGTAGTGGACCCATACTTCATTATAATAGGGCCCACTCCGTGTTTTGAATAGAGGTCATAAGTCGGAGTTCCAACCAGAGGTATCGGACATGAATCCTCCAATCGGGAATCCCTGTTACTACCACAAACAAACCAATTACCAAATTTACCAGGACCAGGAATCTTGCTCACTAGTCTGGTTTCAAACTTCAAAGGGAATCAAAAAATGATACACTCGTAAATATACAAGCCCTTCGGCTTTGGGTACTGTAGCAACCAAATCAAAACCAAGGAACCAAACAAAGTCGTGGGAGCGACCCACTTATACTTAACCAAATATCTGTCACGCCACCAGAAGACCGTCTATCGTCTCGCTTTATGAACATCAATCGGAGGGTCCAAGGCAAGGCGACAGTCAGGGCAGCAGTCCTTCGTAGCCGTTGGAAAGCGGGAAGCCTCGCAGAAAAGACCTTCGGTCCACGTCGACATGCAGGGGTCGATGAAGTGGGGGCCCTCCTCCAGAGTTTCCTCACGTGGCTCCTCGCAATCTTCGGGCTTGGACCGGTACCACTGAAGTCGTCCCACGTTGGCCGCGCCAACTGAAGAACTGGGATTTCAAGTACCCAGCAGCGCCAGGGACACGCCTAAAGTCCTCTGGTTTCCCTTGCCTTGGTATACAGAGACACTGAATACTTCTTGGTGGTGTCAGAGATCAAATTTATTAGCTGCAGCCAGTAGCAGAAATCCCAGTAATACAACACGGTGTACAACTCAAGAAACTGCTCAATTTTACTAAGGCGAGACAACCCTATTTATACACAAAAAGGATCATTTAAAATGCACGCCCCTGCACCAAAATTCAACCAATAGAAAATACATGACATCACACAGCATCATACAGTAAAGCTCATTTTACCGTGTCCCAACCCACAAGTTAATATTTAGGCATATCTAAATAATAATCTGGAAGGGCCGAACAAACCCTTAATTGAAAGCGTAACCCATGAAATGAAGAAACAGTAAAGAAAAGTAGTTTCAGATAATGTGCAAGATAACAGAAACGTAAAGAAACTTAAAAGTTAACAAATGTCTTGAATGGTGATTGGGAAAAGTGGATAACGATCTTGCAGGGAAATTGGCTTGGCAGGGTCAATTCTAGGTGAAAGGCCAGCTTCTGAAATTAACTCCAGTGCACGAACAAAACCTTAGTTAATGTATATATGACCCAAAAAAGGTCAGACTGCTTTGCTCGCAGACTAAGTTCTGAGGCCTAGTAAAAGGCAACACCAGATGGCAGTCAAGACACATGGCAAAAACCCATGTTTAGAAAAGAAAGTTGTAAGGAAAGAAACAATTTAGATATTGTTTAGGATAAGATATGTGCAAGGAAACTAAAGGTTAACGAGGTCCTGAACAGTGATTGAAAAACTCAGACAACGATCAGGTAGTGAAACTGGTTTTTGCAAAAGGTCAGTTTCAGGTGAAAAGGGTTACTCTCTCTGCAGTTCATTCAGAGTCAGAAAAACCCAAGTTAATATATACATGAACTCAGAAGGGCAGACCACTTGTTCGTTGGGCCTACTTCACAGGCCTATGTGAGGACAAGACTAAAATGGAGTCAGGTTTGAGAATTACAGAACCACAGCTTCTAGAAAGATAAACCCCGCAAGCAGGACTCACCCAGAGCGGGGGCCAACCACAGGAACAAGGCCCCCACTCCACCGTCACCACAGCCAGGAACAGCAAGAGTCCATCCAGCGAGGCACGACTCCCCGGTCAAGCTCGGAAAGACGAGCCCACGACCCGGATGCAACTTCCCGGGAACTCCAGCCCCAACCGCAAAGGAGCGCTAGGTGCACGAAATGCACAGCAGAACACCGGCTCCAAGACAGACTGACTCCCAGCAAGCCCGGCAGGCCAGGAGGCAGTCCAGGGAACCCCGCGCCCGCACAGCCAGGCAGTCAGGCGGGGGGAAGAAGAGAAGCACCGCCACTCCAGCGCAGCAGGAGCAGCACCAGCACACCATCCAATCTGTCGACAGACAGAAAAAAAGAACAGGAGGGCTGCTGGGTAAGTACTGCTTATGTACTCCCGGGGGGAGGGGCAGTATTAGTGTCCCAGCATTCCTCTTGTTTTTTTCTGTCAGGAGATGATCATCTCCACTTTGTAATGAATGGGACGAGGACATAAGGGACCTGGGGATAATGATTTCACCTGATGAAATCTGAGGTGTTCTGAGTTTTCAAGGTGAAATAATTACTGATTCATCTGAGTTTTGCCCTCAAAACGGGGCATAACATGCGTAAATTGATGCTTACTTTAACAAAATCTGCATTTCCCGATATGCATTGGGCATTTTTACCCCAGAACATTTTGGCAGATTTTACGTACTGAAATTTAATTGGAGGAAATTGCTGTACTGCAGTACCTACAGGAAGTTCAGTGAATCACTTTAAGCTTTTTAAATGAGAAACCTTCTATTCTGGAAACTATTGCAAGGAATGTAGGGAGAAAGAAACATTGTAGAATTTTCGTAATCCGAACAAAAATGTAACTGAAGTTTTCTACAATTGTTGCACTTGTTGAGTATCCCGTTACAGCAAGGTAAACTGCCTTTCCGGAATACAACTTTGTTGATACAAAGTACAGGCTTGCTAATGCCCCGGAGGGTTTACAGAATGTATCGAACCGGATAAAATGTGATACTTCTGGGTAAAGCATTTATTGGGTGTGATACATTTTGCTTATTGTTAGTTTTCAGCTGAAAATTGACATAATATGTGGATTTCAGTTCTTAGCACACCGAAAATGCATGTCCGCTACGTATTTGTATTTTTCACGGATTTGGCCCACTGAAATGCAACTGGGGTGCAGAGTTTCGCACCTCAGCAGACTAGGGCCACATGTAGCAACCTATTTTGCATTTGCAAACTGTGCAAATTGGTAAATTTGACTGTTTGTGAATGCAAAATAGCCTTTCAACATGCATGAAATGCTGTAGTAGGGCATTTTAGGTCATCACAATTTTTTGCGATGACCTAAAATTGCGACTAGAAATAGGGGATCCCAATTTGTGATTCTCTATCCACTAAGCATATTCTAAACGCAAACTGTGCATTTAGGAAATGCTATTACCATAGACTCTAAGTTGATGTTAATTATGTGCAATATTTGAAAATGCACAAAAAAGCATTTTTCAATGTGCCATGGTGTGCACACATGCCACAAGGGCATGTGAACACTTTACTTGTGCACATTTTTTTGGGGTGTTTCAGAGGGGCCTTAGGCCCTTGGTCCCCTTGGTTTTGCTTTACCTAATTTACGATTACCGATTGGATAATCACAAATTAGATAATGTAAAACAATTCGCATCTATGGGACTTTAGGCCTACAGGAACTAATAGAGTAGGATTACCAAATTACAATTGTGACTCTGTAGAATTCGCTTTAGGTCTTATGTACCATTTTACATTCCTTAAATTGTGATTACCTAATATAATCGCTATTAAGGGACTACACAATGGATTTTTGATACATGTGACCCTAGGTGTCATAAACATTGCACCACTTTTAATTACGCACGCTGTGCAAACATGGGGTTTCACAGGGATCACAGTTATTCAGGAAACTGCTTTTCAGTCCTAAAGACATTAATGACTATAAACCAGTATAGAAAGGTTACCTGTTAAAACATGTATCATTTGTTATTTTATTGGAAACCTATTTAAGAACTATTAGAAAAAGGTCAAATTTAGGGGGCAGAAATAAAACTGCGGCCCTCATTTACAAGAGGCCTGTGCTGCTGGAGCCTCATTTTTTATGACGATCCGGTGGCGCAGGCCTCTCAGTCATATCTAGGAGGCGACGCAAAGCCACCCTGCATGACCTCACTCTATGTCAAGGAGGCGTTCCATCGGTGTTGCTGTGGGTGTTCTCACTCAACACTCATGGAATTTGACACTGCCCCAGACTTACAACATCACTTAAACCTGGGGCAGCGGCGAAATCGTATGCCTGCGTAACGAGGAGACATGTTTAGATTTCTCCTAAGTTTTTTTCTCTTTTCATGAGTGAAGCAGAATGCAGCACACATAGAATGAGGAGAACACCTCTCATGATTGTTTTTGTGCAGGAAGCTGCCCCTGCCTGCACAAAAAGTATCATGCTAACAACACTGACACCCTATATTGGTGCATGGCTGCAAATTGTGCACCGGCTGAAAGGACAGGAATGCATTGTATCTTGTAAATACAGTGCATTCCTGCCCTTTCAAATTGGCATTGGGCAGCGGAGCAAAATGACTTGTGGCGCTGCCCTACGCCAATTCTTTGTAAATGAAGCCCGAGTCTTCTAGATTTCTGGAAGTTTCTTACTAGTGTAGCAGTGGCCGGACTTCCAATTCAATTGCAGTCCACGCCTGCGTCGCCCATAAGGACGCTTGGCGTAGGTCAGCTTGAGAATATTCATGGATATCAAATACTGCGATGGCTAAATGGATGTTAGCCGGTGGAGCGCCTGTTCAGTTTATGAAAATCAAAATGAGCTGATTGTCCTTCACTGTGTCCACTATAAAAAATGGTACGCTATTTTTTCTAAAAATAAAAATAGTTGTGCTTGTTTATGCAACAAAGGCTGAATGATTACAGAAGTTGTACCATATACTTTTTATCTCAAAAGGTAGGGATAAGGGTTGCTTTTAAAATTGAATTTTTATTTACATAGAGGATTTAAATAAATTTGATGAATTGTTCATGTTTGTTTCTGTGATTGTAAATATATTATTTAAATATTGAAGTCTTACTTTTTCTCTTTTGTTGTTATTATGTATTTCAGAATATTGTGTGGCTCCTGAAGAAGGCGTTCTTCTAACGCCGAAACGCGCGTCGAATACATTAAACTGCCACTTGTTTGATATTAATTGAGTGTCTGTTAATTGTTTGTTTGTATATTTTTTATAATTCAATAGTTATGTTTTTAAACTTATGATATAGTCACTAGTATGCATTATGTGAATTATGATTTTAATATAAATGTGTAAAAAATAAAAACAAAGTTTGATAATTTAGTGTCTTTTACATGTCCTTTTTCTGCAACCCTGTTCCCTTTGCTGTTATGATGATTGCCTAGGATTGATACATACAATTTGTTTTCCCTGTCCTAGGAATAATATTAATTCTCATTCAGAGGGTCCTTGTTGTCCACATATGATTACAGAAGTTGACATGACAAAGGAAGTTGTTCTTTGAATTACATTATCAGCATACAGCTAGATATTGACAGTCAAGGTGCACATCTTTATGTGTACATCCAATTACATCCAGCGAAAAAGAGAAGCACTGCTGATGAGACCAGGTCATTCTATTCAGTTTATCTTGATATTAAAACGGGATATCGTCAGACCCAGATGATCCAAGGTTTCCTTGGCCTGCCTGGGCACTATATTGGAGCCTGCATGACCAGGAAGATGCTGTTGCTTCTGACCCACTCCTTTACGTCAGGCGCACCCACGCCATGCCGCTTCCACACTTTCTGTGATGAGCTGGGCTTAGTCGATAAATGTCTTGAGATCTCTAGCAACGTAATGTTTCTAAAGCTAAAGCCAATTTAGGGGTCAGATATACGATCACAAACGGTAAAGCACATAATAGGGCAAACATCTTTTTTTTGTTGTGCCCACTAACTTAAAATAAACTCTAGCAGCAGATACTGCACCAATGTTGAGTTCTCTTGGTGCTATCAAGTCCTCCCTTCAGCTCATCCATCAGCTCCCCAATACCTCTTCACATGCTCGCTTTGCTTTCTCAAATGTATCTGGGCAGCTAAACGATCTGTGGTGTCTTCTTACTTGCAAGCTTGGCACTTGAACGTTTGGCCACTAGGGGGATGAACTCAGGAAGGCTACACCTCAGTGTAAGATAGGGATGAAAGGCATGGAGCAGCTGGAAGTATCTATGAAGGTGTGGTTTTGAAGTTGAATTCCACTTGCAGTTCCATAAAAGATATGAATGATCAGCAGGCATAACACCACCCAGCTTAGATACATCAATTGTGTCCACCCAGCGAATCCTTTAGAACAAAGACTGGATACAGCT
Organism: Lissotriton helveticus; assembly: GCF_964261635.1. Classification (NCBI taxonomy): domain Eukaryota; kingdom Metazoa; phylum Chordata; class Amphibia; order Caudata; family Salamandridae; genus Lissotriton; species Lissotriton helveticus. Next base: position 440,909,213 of record NC_136071.1, on the reverse strand, counting down.
ATTTCCTTCCACCTTCCCATCAAGGTGTCTCCCTCATTAGGCATGCAGTTTTACTCAGTGGTTCAAGCCATGCACAGAGCCATATTCTCTTTGTCCAGTGCCGAAGGGAATAACGCTCTTGAATATACTTTTCTGACTGCAGGGGGCTTCAATTCTGAACAATTTATAATTCTGAGGTTTGATTTACCACATGTCCTACTTGTGATACTAAAAATAAAGCACCTGAAGATAACTGACCCCTCCATTGGATACAGAAATGATAAGTGAAAGAAATCCGAGAAGTGGTGCTCTCCCATAGTAAGAACCTTTCTGTCACATAGATGATCTCCATTAAAACAGAGGTCCAGATTAAAAAAGAATCAATGGCCCACATGCATCATTGTTGGTATTTGCGATTCCTAAATAACGAAAATGAAAGAATCGCAATTTAGAAATCGCAAATACCTATGCATCAAAAATTCGCAAATATTTTTGCGATTTCTAATTTTTCCTTATTTGCGATTCCCAATTTTGCGAATCGCAAATAAGGAATCCTTTTACATTGATTCCTATGGGCCTAGAGGCCCATAGGAATCAATGGGAAGGAATTCTCATTTTGCGATTCGCAATTAAGGAATCGCAAAATGAGAATGCAATTTCAAGGGTGCAGGATGGGGGTCCAAAGGACCCCTCCTGCACCCCTGAAATGTAACATACAGTCCATTTTACACATATACATGCCCAAGGGCATGTATGTGTGTAAAATGAAAGTGTCAAAAATGCACTTTTGTGCATTTTTGAAACTTTTCTTAAATTACCATGAAGGTTGACTTCATGCTAATTTAACACTTCCAATTTGCGAAATCGCAATTTTTTTTCAATGATGAATTGCATTTAAGAAATTGCAAAATTGCGATTTCTTAAATGCAATCGCAATTTAAGAAATCGCAAAAAATTGCGATTACTTAAACTGCGAAAAAAAAAATGATTCATCTCAAAAATTGGATTTGCATTCGCAAATGGCCGAATTTTGCGATTCGCAAATAAGGAATCATTTTACATTGATTCCAAAGGGCCTAGAGGCCCATAGGAATCAATGGGAAGGCATTCTCATTTTGCGATTCGCAATTAAGGAATCGCAAAATGAGAATACAATTTCAAGGGTGCAGGATGGGGGTCCAAAGGACCCCTCCTGCACCCCTGAAATGTAACATACAGTCCATTTTACACATATACATGCCCAAGGGCATGTATGTGTGTAAAATGAAAGTGTAAAAAATGCACTTTTGTGCATTTTTGAAACTTTTCTTAAATTACCATGAAGGTTGACTTCATGCTAATTTAACACTTCCAATTTGCGAAATCGCAATTTTTTTCAATGATGAATTGCATTTAAGAAATTGCAAAATTGCGATTTCTTAAATGCAATCGCAATTTAAGAAATCGCAAAAAATTGCGAATACTTAAATTGCGGAAAAAAAATGATTCATCTCAAAAATTGGATTTGTGTGAGGAGGGCCTGCCGTTGGTCACCGTGGGGCGCCGGCCTTACATGCCTACGCCGGAGTAGAGCGGAGCGCGACCTGGGTGGCGGCCGGCGATACCTGAGGCGGAGAACGTTGCGGTACTTTCCCTGTGGGGCCCCGACACAAGACTGGCTTGCTTCTTGGCGTGTTGAGGGCAGCCCCGCTGGAGCATTCTTAGAGGTGCCGGAGACCGCGCCGGCCTGTTTGGGAGGTGCCCACTCCTGATATACAGGTTGACGGCTGAGGCTGCCACCGGACCCCAAGCTCCCTAGAGCACTGCTGAGGAATTGGAGTGCGCCATGACCAGGGGAGGCAACAGTGGGGGCGCTTCAAAACAGGGCCCGATGGACAAATTCGCCAGGCCGAGCGGGGGTGCCGGGGCTGCCGGAGGCCACCAGGGCCCCGGACCCGACAACGCGGCGTTGATGGCGGCGATTACGCAGTCCAGAGACATGTTGGATGCCAAGATAGGGGCGGGCGGTGCAGATGTAACCCTGCTTCGACAGGATTTACGCAACGCGGTGGCCCGCATTACTGAAGCTGAGACCAGGATTTCGGGGGTGGAAAACGACGTGGTGATCCTCAAGAAGAAGGTTGCTGCCATGGAGGGGATTGAAAGGGGCCTAGCGCTGCGTGTTGAGGACGCGGAAGGACGGGCCAGAAGAAATAATCTGCGCTTTGTGGGCTTTCCGGAGGACTGTGAGAAAGGGAACATGGAGGAGTTTTTGACTCAGTGGCTGGAGGGCTGGCTCCCACCGGACTCCTTGTCGCGCTGCTTCGTCATAGAGCGAGCACATCGTGCTTTACTCCCAAAGCCACCTACCGGTGCCCGTCCCCGCGCGGTGATAGCCAAACTGCTCAATTATCACGACAGAGACGTCATATTGAGACAGGCCCGAGCCAAGGACCCCCCCCCTAATGTATGAAAATCACAAAATTCTCATCTTCCCCGACTATACGAGACTGGTTCAGCAGCAGCGACAATCTTTCACTGCAGCGAAAGCCCGCCTACGGGAACTGAAAATCCCCTATGCCCTGCTATATCCGGCCCGGCTGAGAGTGGTGTTTCAATCTCGCACTCAATTCTTTAATTCTCCGGAGGACGTCTTTGAGTGGACGGACGAGACGGTGCGTGTCAAGGTACATACTCCGCCGAGACGGGGGTCGGACTCGTCATCCACAACGGAACGTGGGAAGACGCCGCGCAGGTCACGCAGCAGGAGCAACTGGAGGGCGCGTCCCAAGAAGCGCCCGCCTCCCCAGGAGGAACCGGAGGAGGCAGTGGATCCACCGACCTCCCCTCCCCGGAACACTTGAGACCCTGAGTTGCATCATGCTTGGCGACGGTTAGGGCCCGGAGGGGCCGAGATGGCGCCATTGGGGTGGGGGAGGGGCAGATGCTGATTGCGGTCATGCCACTTGATCTTGTATTGCATAACAGTTTGTTGACGGGTGGAGTGTGGGTCGGGAGACGCTAGAGACAGAGCGGGCCTTCTCCCGGACTTTGTGCCCGCGAGTTGGGTGGGGGTTGTTTGAAGCCTAGTGGGTAGTTGGGAGGGATCCATTGGAGCAGTGAGTCTCTGGCCTCCCGTTGGGGGTTGGACACTAGCTGCGCCGCGACAGGTACTTCAATGTTGCTGAGGTATGGGGTGGGGGGTTGGGCGGTTGTCACAGTTTGAGGAAGGGGGGGGTAGGAGTTAGGATTGTTAGGGGAGGTAGGGACTGGGGGGGTGTTGGGGGGGCGGTTTTGGTTTCTGCACGGTGTCTACGGAAGTCGGGAAGTGTGTATATGTGTGTATGCGGCCTCTGCTGCCGGACGGTTTGCAAAAATGGCATATTGATGGCGGTTGACGGTCAGGAGGGGGAACCCCCTCGAGCTTCATTACGAGTGTTGAGCTGGAATGTGCGAGGGGTGCTTGATAAAATCAAGAGGGGTGCAGTGCTACGGATGGGAAAGAGAGAAAAGGCGGATGTCATGCTCCTTCAAGAAACACACCTCATGGGCACCAAGACCCTTGGTCTGCGTAGATACGGATTCGACCAGGTGTTTCATGCCGGGTTTACGAGAGGGTCCAGAGGGGTTGCGATTTTGATTCACCGCAGAGCTCGATATGTACATGAGACACAGTGGTTGGATATGCATGGTCGATATGCGTTGGTCAAGGGGATGGTGGGTGGTGAGCCCATGGTATTTGGCAGTGTCTATGCCCCGCCACCACTGCAGGAGGCTCTGATAGAGCGACTGTTTGATGTCTGGGCCGAGATTCCGCATGTGTTGACTATTGTGGGTGGGGATTGGAACAATGTGATGAATGGACGACTTGATCGATATAGGCCTGGGGTGGGTCCACTTCCCGAGGTTGTCACAAAACTGAGCAGGATGGCGCAGGGGATGGGTTGGTTGGATGCCTGGCGATACCAGCATGCATGTAGTCGTGAATATACATTCGTCTCTGCGGTCCATAAGTCCTTCTCACGCCTGGATTACCTCTTTATCCCCCAACCCTGGATAGGGAGGGTGGGTTCTACTTCGATACTTCCGAGAGGCCTGTCGGACCATTCTCCGATCTCCTTGACGCTGCTCCTAGATGCGACGCGCCAGCCGTTTCGATGGCGCCTCTCCACATGGCACCTGCAGCGTGATGACTATCAGTCTCACATGAGGGAGGCGATAGCGCATTATTGGGCGGAGAATGATGGACCCGATACAGATGTCATGACTCAGTGGGAGGCTCTGAAGCCGGTGCTCCGCGGAGTGGACATTGCGTGGTGCGCAGCGAACCGTCGGGCCCGCCACTCGGCCGTCGAGGAGGCGGCGAGTCGGGTCCGACGCTGGGAGGCGGAAAGCACGTTGAGTGATGGTGGCGACGCGGTGAGGCAGCTGCTCTATCATCAACAGGTGTACTCCTCCTTATTACTAGATGAGGCCCGCCAAGTTTGGCTAGCTACTCAGAGTAGGATATATCAATGGGGGGACAAAGCTAGCACGATGCTTTACCGACTGTGCCAGGGCACATTTCAGGCCCAGCCCCTGCCGGGGCTCCGGGACGAACTGGGTGGTCCTATAGTGGCCCCGACGGTCCTGGCCGATACTTTTGCGCAATACTATGCGACGTTGTATGCCCCCCGGGAGTCGCTCCCGGCGGAAGAGGTAGACAAATTCCTGGCGGACCTTCCGCCCCGGGCGCTCTCAGATGAGGCTTGTGCCTGTCTGGATCTCCCGTTGTCGGCTGAGGAGCTGGGGGAGGCTCTAGGTGAGCTGAACTCTGGCAAGGCCCCTGGGCCTAACGGCTTCCCGTGTGAGTTCATGAAGACGTTCCATCTTCAACTAGGGATGCGCTATAGGAAGGCTCTGGAGGCGGCCAGGGATTGTGGATGTATGCCGGCAGACTGGCGACACGCGGAAGTGGTGGTCTTCTGCAAACCGGGAAGGCCGCCGGATCGCCCTGAGTCGTACCGACCGATTTCCTTGCTTAATTTTGAGGCGAAGGTGTTGGCCAAGGCACTGGCGAAGCGCCTACTCCCTTACATTGCGGACCTGGTTCACCCTGACCAAGCCGGTTTCATGCCCCATAGAGCGACGCGACATAATATCCGACGGGCACAGTTAATAGTGGAGGCTGCGCGTGCGGCGGGGATCCCGGCGGCCCTTTTCCTGGCGGATATTGATAGGGCATTTGACTCCCTGAGCTGGCAGTTTCTCCGGGCGCTTCTTCTCCGCCTCAATTTGGGCCCGCGCTTCCTGTCCTACATTCATTTACTATATACTGACCTGACGGCGGCGGTGAGAGTAGCGGGAGCAGTCTCTAGTTCGTTCCAGATAGGCAGAGGTACCCGTCAGGGGTGCCCCCTCTCGCCTTACCTGTTCGCTCTGGCGATGGAACCACTGGCGGCATGGGTGAGAGTGGATGCGCAGCTACATGGGGTAGAATGGATAGGGGGCCCGTCGGATAAAATCGCGCTCTATGCGGATGATGTCCTCTTCTTTCTTACGAACCTAAATAGATCTGGGCCTAGAGTCCTGGAGATCATGCGCATCTTTGGCGAGGTGTCCGGACTCACGCTGAATGTGCAAAAGTCGAAATTGTGGGCCCTAGGAGGCGGTGACGCCCTAGGCCCGTGGGCTTCGGCCCTCCAGGTGGTGACGGAAGGCCTGCAGTACCTCGGTGTCTTTCTGACCGAGGAGCCGAGCGTCTCGTGGAACCGCAATGTGCTCCCCGTGTGGGACAGAGTAAGGTCAGATATGCAAATATGGTCCAGGATGCCCCTTAATGTATATGGGCGATCAGCCATCTTCAAAATGGTAGCTCTGCCCCGTCTTCTTTACCAACTGCAGAATCACCCGTATCCTATTTCATCGCAGTGGTTTCGGCAAGTGAACTCAGCCCTGGGTCGGTTCTTATGGACAGGGGGGGCAGTGAGGGTGGCGCTCCGCACCTGCTTCCTCTCGACCTATAGTGGAGGGCTGGCGACCTCGGACGTCCAGTCTTATTATCAAGCTTCGCACCTGCTGGTCCTCAATGACTGGTGGTATGGGGATCGGGGCGACCCGACCTATGCTCTGGAAAGGTACCTGATGGACCCACACACACTCCACACGGTCTTATACTCGGCGGCCCTCAGGAAGAGACTCCTGGTGCACTTACTCGCTTGATAGCGGAGGCTCTTGGATTTACCCAGCGAGGCACAGCAGCACTTTTCTCCAGCGCACCAGCGCACCATCTTCACCCCTCGCCGCACCCGCTCCGCGGGTGCCGCTTCGCTCCGTGGGTGACGGGGCAACTCTTCGAGGGATCATCGTCTGTGGCGGCAAGGTGGAAACGGGCGTGAGGCTACAGCGGGGCTGCGAGCGTGCGGGGACTTCAATACCCAGAAGTCCCTGCAAGACCGACGGTTAGCTTCTGGTCCGCTCTCCCTGCTGGCCCGCCCCCCCGCCCATCTGCCTCTTTAAAAACCACCCTGACTTTTAAACGCGTGGGGCACTTACTCGCTTGATAGCGGAGGCTCTTGGATTTACCCAGCGAGGCACAGCAGCACTTTTCTCCAGCGCACCAGCGCACCATCTTCACCCCTCGCCGCACCCGCTCCGCGGGTGCCGCTTCGATCCGTGGGTGACGGGGCAACTCTTCGAGGGATCATCGTCTGTGGCGGCAAGGCGGAAACGGGCGTGAGGCTACAGCGGTGCTGCGAGCGTGCGGGGACTTCAATACCCAGAAGTCCCTGCAAGACCGACGGTTAGCTTCCGGTCCGCTCTCCCTGCTGGGCCGCCCCCCTGCCCATCTGCCTCTTTAAAAACCACCCTGACTTTTAAACGCGTGGGGCACTTACTCGCTTGATAGCGGAGGCTCTTGGATTTACCCAGCGAGGCCCAGCAGCACTTTTCTCCAGCGCACCAGCGCACCATCTTCACCCCTCGCCGCACCCGCTCCGCGGGTGCCGCTTCGCTCCGTGGGTGACGGGGCAACTCTTCGAGGGATCATCGTCTGTGGCGGCAAGGCGGAAACGGGCGTGAGGCTACAGCGGGGCTGCGAGCGTGCGGGGACTTCAATACCCAGAAGTCCCTGCAAGACCGACGGTTAGCTTCCGGTCCGCTCTCCCTGCTGGCCCGCCCCCCCGCCCATCTGCCTCTTTAAAAACCACCCTGACTTTTAAACGCGTGGGGCACTTACTCGCTTGATAGCGGAGGCTCTTGGATTTACCCAGCGAGGCACAGCAGCACTTTTCTCCAGCGCACCAGCGCACCATCTTCACCCCTCGCCGCACCCGCTCCGCGGGTGCCGCTTCGCTCCGTGGGTGACGGGGCAACTCTTCGAGGGATCATCGTCTGTGGCGGCAAGGCGGAAACGGGCGTGAGGCTACAGCGGGGCTGCGAGCGTGCGGGGACTTCAATACCCAGAAGTCCCTGCAAGACCGACGGTTAGCTTCCGGTCCGCTCTCCCTGCTGGCCCGCCCCACCGCCCTTTCCAACCGCTATAAACAGTATTGGTTCTCCCGCAGCGCGGGACGCAGCCCGGGGCAAAGACCGGGCTAAGAGCGGGCCGTTTGAGGCCGTTCGAGGTCTGAGCGGTCTGGTCTGGGCCCCTTCTCTTTCACCCTAGCCTTACCCTTTTATTTCTCTTTTTTATTTCTTCAAACTGACATTGGCCATTATTATTGTCCTGGCTGGTAGTTTCTCTATGCCCTAATGTGCACTCGTGTAACTCGCAATAGGGCGGCCAAGGGGGGGCTGGTTCACAATGGTCCTATGGACGATTTTATCACACGCACAAATATCGCCATAGACCATGAAATTACCAAACTCCAAACTAGAGTGTCCCTTGACTTGGAAGCTGCTAGGAAGTTGTCACTCGAATTTGCTAATTCCAAGAAATCTTCCCTAGGGCACATAGCATCTGCCATCACCCCAAATCGCGCACATAATCCACAGTGCGTATTAACGATGGCTAATGTTCACGACACTCCTGTTTTGCCTATCCCCTCGCCACCTCCGTGCCCACTACCTCTGCATGAAGGTTTGTCCATCCCTGTGGGTAGCCCTCCCCATCCTCTCACTTCTATTTCCTATTCCTCAGATATTTCTGTTGCATCCACTTCTTATGGTAGACTTGATAGCATCCCGGCCAATCCGCACAAAAGAAAACGTTCCCCCAGCACAACTTCTTTACAGAAAAAGACCAAAAACCAGGGGGCTAACCTTTCTAATGCTGGTAACACCCCAGCCGACGGTAGTCTGGGAATGCTCTACACTCCTCCGCAGGCTCCTTGGTGTAACGTTAACGTGGAGTTAGCTCCTGCTGCTTCCAAAAGTATTCCATCAATTGAGAGAGCAGATCTTGTCACTAATGACCAGGAGGGGAGGGAAAGGGAATTTATAGGAGTGGTTTGGGATACCTTGAAAAGTCTCCTATCTCCCCTGGATTTAAGACTCTCTCGAATTGAGAACAACCTCCTAGAGATGGAGAAAAGCATCATAGCTTTGGCCACACTTGGCTTGAGAGGTCTTGAACACCAGGGATTGATAAATAATAATACGGCTCTCCAGGTTCCCACACCTTCCCCCACAGTTTTGCTTGGCCCGTCTCTCGACCCTATTGTGCCTTGTCCCACTCAGCCCATCCCTAAACCACGTACTAAGAGAGTTGTCACCACAAACCCGACACCCCAGCCTAGGGCTAACACCCCAAACGCTTCCATCTTACAACCACACACCCGTACTAAGATGGCTGCCCCGAGGACACAGAATCCTAATAGTTCTAGCCTCCGATCCACCCAGGTCTACCAGGAAAAAACCTCTACTCGCTCTACTGGGGGTCCTTATACCAAAAGCAATTTTCGAGGGGGATATATTGATCTCCCTCCTGAAGCCAATGATTACGTGGTGGTTTTGACGGGTGTGCCAGAGATAGAGAATGGCCATCACGAATATCAGCGTTCCTTACATAACAAGGTCATGCACTGGCTTAACACCTACAGACCGATTCCCAATGGCAGAAGGAGCAGAGTCACAATGGTACGCAGAGTACCGTGGGTGGGATCAACAAGGAAATCCATTCCCGGTGACTGCATAGTCGTGACGTTTGACGATCTTTTCACGGCTAATCACATCTGCACCTGGGTAAGCCAAGATGGGGGCTCCTCCATTGCCCCGAGGCCTTTGTCATTCTTTTATCCACCACGCGTTGCATACCCACAGGGGGGCAATTGGTCTTTGGGTCCCCAACAGCCTAGCTGGGGGTACTCCTTCAGGGAGCATAATCCGACTAGAGGCTGGCTCGGGATTACAACTTCAAATAGGTTCGGCAGTCTTGAGGATGTTGACTGACTCCCAATGTCTCCTGCTCTGGTACCATCAACCCAACCTATGGCCTCTTTGTTGGAAGCTGATACCTGCCCCCTGTTGACTACCCTGGTTGTGACTAGTACTGCCCTTCCGATGCAAACTAGGACCCAGGTTTCCCCTGTACAGGGCCTGCTGTACTTCTCCAACTCTGACGGTAATACCAGTACTTCCGCAATTGTGAGTGAGATAGCCCTTGACCCGTCGCCACCTATAGCTCCTCTCCAGTCCTCCTGGCTTGTCGGTTCCGACGCTGCTCCTCCAGTCCCTGCCCCCCCGACCCGCAAAAGACCTGCAGGCAACTCCCAGCTTAAGATTTTAAGCTGGAATGTGGCAGGGCTTGCTCGAAATTTCGATAAGCCAGACTGGAACTCCTTTGTGGAGCCTTTCGGAATTTGCCTCCTCCAAGAAACCTGGTGCTTGGAGCCCTTGCACAGGGTGGGTTTCACGACGTACTCTGTACCAGCATCCAAACCCAAGGGCAGTAAAGGCCGCCCTTCCGGTGGCCTTCTTATCTGGGTCAGTATCACACTGGGGCTTTCCATAAGACACATAAACACCCAATCTCCAGATCTGATGAGACTTACCATACAGTGTCCGGGGGGCAGGTTCCTAGAAGTGTTTAATCTGTATCTTAGGGGGGCCAGGGGGGGGAACTCTCTCTTATCTTCAACCAGAGTCGAAGAGGAGCTTAGTGGTTGCAATATTGACTCCCTTATCGTCCTGGCTGGGGATTTTAATTGCTGTTTTGAACCGCTGGCCAGCGAAGACATTTTGGACACCTGGGAAGACGATGCTAAGAGAGGTATCCCTTTGCTCATTCTTGACCCAATCAAAAAATGGACACAGAATGTCATTGACATTAATTCTCTCTGTTTAGAATATGACCTCAGGGCCACAAATGGCCGTTCTAAATCAGATACCAGGGGTGCGCACACCTTCAACAGGGTGGGCTACACCTCGAGAATAGATTATATACTGCTAAACCACAACTTATGGCAGTATTTCCAAGACATGGAAGTCCAACAAACAATGGATAGTGATCATAATCCTCTGGTCCTATCACTTGCCCTCCCGTGGGAAATAGGGAATTCATCATCGCCCAGTTCTAATTGGAAATCGTCCCACGAGGTTGTCCCATCCAATTGTGGTAGGCGATTAAAATGGGCAAAAGTCGCCGCGGACGAAACGAGAATGGCCCAAGCTGGGACCATAATGACGAAAGCTAAGCGCCTTTTGGGTGCGTTGGATTCCGATAATGCCGTCCTTACGACATTTACGGAGACCATCGCATCGCTTAGTAACTTGTTTTTAGTTCCTCAGGGTAAGGCCAGGGCTATTCGGAGAACTGTAATCAGGGGTAGAGACCAATGGTACTCCCCCGCCTGTCGTGTAGCCAAAAGCGAACTTATCCGGGCAGTTGGCAAGAAAGTGCCCGCTCTGATTTCACTCGCTAAGAAAAACTATAAAAAAGCCCAAGCAGTGGCAAAGGCTACCCATGAAACAAACTTCTGGAGAGATCTAATGGATGCTTGCTCCAGTAAGGACTCAAGGGGTTTCTGGGCCTTGCTTAGAGGAAGGGACAGGCCGGCCGACTCACTGTTGACATGTAACATCACAGGGGAGGCCTGGTTGGCTCACTTTTCCAAACTTTATTCTAACCCATTAGGGGCTTTGGACCAGATTAGGGGTCCCAGATACAGCGTAGCTGACGCTAGCATAGATTTAGACCCCATTTTTACACCTAAGGAGGTTGAAGTAGCGATCAGGTGCCTTGTGCCCAATAAGGCGGCAAGCCCAGATGGCGTTCCTGGCGACTTGCTCCGGACTAACTTGGAGGTGTGGAGCTTACTCATTGCCCAACTTCTGAATGAGGCCATGAAGGGCGGAGGCTTCCCAGATTCATGGAGGGGTGCGGAAGTCGTCCCTATTTTTAAAAAAGGCTGTAGGGACGACCCTGCCAACTACCGACCTATAAGTCTGCTTGATTCTACCCAGAAGGTAGCAGGGAAGGTAGTTTTAGGGAGGATTTTGCAGTGGGCCGATGAAAAGCAGGTCTTGTCTGACTTTCAGGCCGGTTTTAGAACAGGTACTGGCACGATTGAGCAGACATTTCGTTTCCTAATGCTTTATTGGAAAGTGGTAAAACTGGGCAAAGGCAGTCTGTATCTCGCCTTCATAGATTTGCGGACTGCCTTTGACCTAGTCCCACGCAACCAATTGTGGGCTGTCCTTGAGGGCTTGGGCATGCCCTCGTACCTGCTCGCATTGATCATTAAATTCCATGAAAGCAATTTTGCTCAAGTCAGATGGGGGGCGCAGGGCCAAAAAACACCTCGCATCTCTGTAGACAGGGGTGTCCGCCAGGGGTGTGTGCTAGCCCCCACTCTGTTTTCACTATATCTAAACGGAGTGGTGGAGCATATTCTTAAACTACCAGCAGATGCACCCTCCCTGGCGGGCAGGAAGATACCAACTCTCCTGTTTGCAGATGATACCCTGTTGATCTCGAAATCCCCGCTAGGCCTCCAAACGCTGTTATCAAGGTTCAAGGGCTTTTGTGATTCCAGGGGCTTGGCTATTAACATCAGTAAAACCAAGTTCCTGGTGCTGAATCCCCCTAGGAAGTCAGTACACCCCCCAACCCTTGACTCAATTCCACTAGAAAGGGTAAGGGAATTCGATTATTTAGGCATCCGAATCTGTGACTCTATGAGTTGGAAGGCACATCACCAAAAAACTATTCTGTCTCATAGGAGGGTCACGGGTGCGTTATTAAAAGAACATCGTGCCTCTCCCCTTAAACCTATCGGGGTGATACTAGATATTTATAGGGCAAAAGCTGTGAGTGCGGCGTTGTATGGGGCAGAGCTGTGGGGTACGCAGAAATTTGACACTTTGTCTCAACTTGAGAATAAATTTCACAAAGACCTAATGAGGCTCCCTCATAGCTCTCCCACTCTTCCTCTCCTTCTTGACACAGGCACACGCTCCATAGCCGAGCAGGCTAAGCTACGCCCTCTTCTACTGTGGGCCCGCATATGGAATGTCCCTGAACTCTCAAGCTACGCTGACGCACTACGTGAACTCCTCTCAACCCCGGGTTGGTATAAGATCGGCTGGCTCCTGGAAGTAAAGCGCCTCCTTTGCGTATTGGGCCTGGGAGACGCATGGGCCAATAGATCTTCACCACCTAAACAGCTGCTAAAGAAAATATTCTGGTCGTGGGTGGAAAACGAGAGAGGGAGCCACTCCAATCTATGTAGATCTGCTGCTGAGTTTTTGGTCATTAAAGATCTCCCTTTTAGAGAACCTTACCTGGATGTGATCTCCAATCCAATAGATAGGGCACTGTATTTTAAATTTAGGGTTGGAGTTTTGCCCCTTGGTACATGGACAGCGAATTGGAAACCCCCTTGGCAAACTATAGCAACCTGCCCTTTCTGTGCTAATAGGGATGAATCCATTGCCCACTTAATGTTTGAGTGTTCAGCGTATGCTGCTCCTCGCCGTAGATGGCTGAAACCGCTTTGTTTGAGGCTGGGCACCCGGTCACACGCGGAGGCCTTACAGATGTTAAGATCAGACACGCACCCCTTTATTGCTTGTGGCCTGGCAAAATTTCTGGGATGGGTTTGGAGGATAAGATCTGCAAGGAAAATGATCCTCCAGTAAAGTCACCTACCCCGATTCCTCTGGTTTTAGCCATCTATTGCTGTGTCTTTTTCTTCCTTTAAGGATGATATATTGTCTATGTGTATAAATGTATTTTAGATGGCTGATTTGCACAATTGTTGCACATATTATACTGTCTTCTATTGATCTGCCTGTTTGTATTGATGGTCGAATTGTATAATTGTTTATATTTTATAACTATTTTTATACTGTAATGCTTTTAAGAAATGATAAAATATTTTGAAATAAAGCTATACAACAACAACGAGAGACTCCCGGTGGTCACTCAGACGGTGTTTAGGGTGTGGCGCGAGGCGCTAAAACGCATGGGTTGGTGGAACAAATTGACGGGGGAGACCCCTTTATGGCACAACGGGAGGTTGCCAGCGCTGGCGTCCCTGCGCGGCTTTGAGGGCTGGGACGCCATCGGCATATCGACGCTGGGCAACGTTATGAAAGGTGCGGTTCTCAAATCATTCCAGGCTCTGCGTGATGAATACGAAATGCCCCAGTCCCAGTTCTTTCGATACCTGCAGCTCAGGCACGCCCTGGCCCCCGCTATAGCGGACTTGACCTCCCTGCCGGAGTTCAGTCCCCTAGAAGCCAAACTATTTATGGGGGAATTGGAATCCAAAAAAATCTCTAGGATATACCAAACATTGGTTACCCACTGTTCCATGTCCCTTGATAGGCTGCGCCTGGTGTGGGAGGAAGAATTGGGCAGTTTGGAGGAGGAGGACTGGAGAGAAGCCCTTGAAGCCCCTAGAGGGGCAGCAATCGCAATGCGACTGCGCTTTATTCAATTTAAATACCTTCATAGGGCGTATTATACAAGGGAACGACTGTGGAGGGCGGGACTGATTGCCTCCCCGGCGTGCCTGAGATGTGGAAGTGAGACGGGTTCCTTTATTCATACGGTATGGGAGTGTGTGCGACTGCAGAGATTCTGGTCCGGAGTGTGGGATTGTTTGGAGGAGGTGTTAGGCTGGGACCTTCCTCGCACACCGAAGCTGGGCCTCCTGCATGTGCTGGAACGGGTGGGGGGGAATGTGTATAAACGCCACTTGCTCCTATTGGGCCTTGTGGTGGCCAAACGAGACATTGCCCAGGCCTGGAAGGCGCCTCGAGCCCCGTTGCTAGAAGTATGGAAACGAGGCCTGGACTATAATATGGGGCTGGAACGCCCAATATTTGAGGCCAGGGGGTGTCCTACGAAACATTTTAGGATCTGGAAAAGGTGGGCGGACTACCGGGGCCTACTGCTGGACCCCCCGGTGCCTCGAGACACTGACATTGCACAAGTCCTGCCTGTCTCTGGATGAAGGGGCGCACACACAGCTCTTTTACTGGCTACACTTCTCTTGATAGACAATGTTTACATCGTGCGGGGTTTTGGGAGGGTACCGGGTGGGGCAGCGGGGGGGGGAATGTTGACAGAATATATCTAAACGTGATTACCTAATGAACGTGCTGCATCTCTGATTCTTTTCCGGGAGCGGTGCATTATTTCCTGTATTCTGTCTATTTCTGAAAACCAATAAAATTTTGTTCTGAAAAAAAAAATTGGATTTGCATTCGCAAATGGCCGAATTTTGCGATTCGCACCGTTTGCGAATGCAAAAACCAATGATGCATGTGCTCCAATGAGTTTGTGGGAGATGTAAGTGTAATAATCTGAGCACAATTGATCTTTAGGTCTGAGTAGAAGGTTAAAGTAATTTCTTGTTGATAATAGCACCAAAAAGCACCCTCAACAGTATTCTACCGCAGATCTAGTATGCAGACGACTAGCCCACTCACTTGCCAATGAATATTGCTTGTCGTCCATGTGTTCTCACAAGCTGAGCCCTTATATCTTTCTTTCAAAGTGATTTCATAACTCTACAGGACACACAGTCATTCAGTAGGACGAAACGACCTGTTTGGCCTGCTGTTAAGGGGAGGCAGGGGCCTCACAGTGGCTGCCTGCAGGTTACAGCAGAAGGCACTTTAAGTTGCTTACTGGAGCAAGTTCAGTCTCACAGACAGAATGTCCTGTTAGCAAAGATCAATCTTAAATCAGGCGCGCACAATGATTTATCAAAAACATTGTTGGACATGTTTTACATTCCATATGATAAATCGAATGATGAAGAGTTATTACAGAATGTGAGAAACAAGTGAAATGTATGTCGGAACATTTGCCAATCTACTATCCAGCTATTTGGGAATTGTAATCTGGGATATGCATGGTATTGGTGTTCTTGTTATTATTGTTTTGGTGTCGCCCTATGTGATGTCCTATGGTGTTGGTGGTATGTTCTAAATGGGCTGGTTGGAATGTTGTGGCTTGATGGCTGACAGTGACAGGTGGCTCTGTGAAGCAAGGCTGGTGTGGATGGAGTTTCTCCTCCCTTCAGTAAAGAGCTTTTGGACCATCTCATTCTCTTGCATGTACTACTGCAGACTGCTTCCACAGCAACATGCAGACTGGCAGGAGCATGACATGATTGATGAGTGAATACAGGAGGCATGGGCCATTCAAGGTGTGTCATTTGCAATCCTGGCATTGACACAGGCTTTGCTGGATTGTTATCCACAGAATTAGTTTGTAAATAAGCACAAACGTCTAACCGGAAGGAACAGTGTAATACTGTGCTCCCCTCCTGTGATAAGCTAGCCCACATATTCATATCTACAGGAATGAGAAGTTGAATAATGTAGCAGCAGTTGCTGAAAACATTATAATATGTGGCTCATTAGTAAAAAGGTTAACTGCTGAAGCACTGAAATGCTCAAAAGGGATTTTTTGAGAAAACTAATTGGATACACGTCCTCGGAAATCGTACATAAGTGGATGGGAATGATGGTGTTATTTAGAGTAGATGCATGACTGAGGACAGAAGCCAAACTCTCATAAGAATGTCCAGAAGGAATTTAAAGAAGGTATGAAAGCAAAAAAATACACGCAATGTAAAAAATTGGCATTTAATTAGTCAAAGGGCAATATAATTATTCTACAGGCTAATGAGGCCTCTAATGGAATTAATGAATAATTATTAATAAAGATTAAAAGGAATATTTACTGGACTTATGCAAATTAAGGATTTCTGTACAAGTATAATTTTGGAAACACTCTAGTCAATTAGTCAGAGAAAATTGGTGGAATTGGGCGCTCTACGTCTGCAAGTCTGGACATAATTTGCCCAAGCTGATTTTTGGTAAGGTTGCATATTAATAGCTTGCTATGAAACCGGTTCTATGATAAGGTTTCCAAACAGGGTACCTTCCTTCCATAATTCCCGTCCCATAGCAATCTATAGAAGCCAAGCCTGTGTGGTGGCCCTTTATAGGGCAGACTTATGGGGCCATTGCAATTTGGATATCCGGTAGAATACAGAGAATACTTTTCTCAAGACATTACCAAATTTCTCCAAAGTACTCCCATACTTCCCAGCCTCATGGGCCTAAATGTGAGATCCATTTCCGATATTGATGCTCTGAGAACTATACAATTTTGGTTAAGAGTGTGGGCAACAGAGGAGCTAGAGCCCTACAGTGAATGGCTCAGAGGTTCGCTGGAAGGCTTGTGTGCTGACAGGATCCCTTGGTGTTCCCATTTAAAGAGTTGGTTATTCAAGCTAAGTTCAGGGGATTTTTGGTCATACCCCCTACAGCTCCCATGCAATGCTATTGAAAAACTCAAATCGGCCTATTGGAATCTTGTGTTGGGAGGAAAAATTTCAAGGATAACCTCGGGTAGTTTAACAGATGCTTTTTTATCATTTAAATGTGCTTTTGAGTTTGACATATACTTAGACATGGTAACTAAACCTTTTGCAAGAGCACTCCATATCAGGGTCAGACTGGGGACCTTACCATTAACAACTTTCACTTGTCTATGGAAAAACGAGACAGCTAGATTTAATACGTGTCCATTGGGATGCGCAGACGTAGAGTCCATCGTGTTTTATTCCTCTGAATGCCCCATAAAAACCAACGTCTCCATTGGACTAAACCACTCTGTAAACTGATGTGCTTTAGGGATCACCATACAGCACTGAGAGTATGTAGAACAAATACCAGTGGCCCGGTTATTTTTTCAATTGCTATCAGCAATATTCCATGTGAGGTCTAAGAAAACTTATGGTTAAGAAATGACAATGGTTTTCTTTGAGCATTGCCGCGAGATTTTAAGACATCAGAGTCGAGATTGTTGAATCTCATTCTTATTTTTTTTTTACGATTGTATCATTTTTCAACGAACTATATGCAATTGTATATATGCATTTTATTTGTATATGATTGTATGGCTGTTGTCTCTTAGGTTTTTTTTGCGAGCCGAAATAAAGGAATATGATGATGATCACGAAATGAGCTTGCTATGAAACAATGCATAAATCTCTAAATATTATCCCCTATTCTTGGAGGGAAGTGACTACTTGCCAATCTTTAACACTGAAGACAGTCTGGGGTCTACTAACTATTCGCTGAGATTGATCATAACCGGTAAAATCTGTGGCGATTATTAATGAACACAGGATGGCCACACTCTAGTAAGTTAATCCATGGATGCCATCAAATCAAATAAATATCTGCTGCAGTCCGCAGCTTTCTGATGCGCTCTGTTTTAGTGCCAGCAGATTCATATCACATTAACGAATGGCTTCTGCGAAACAAATGGCCAAATAGGGAATACCCTGACTGATTCTTTCAATCAAGGCTCCATACACAATACCTGAGATATATGCGCGTTGTTCACACAGGTGGGATGACAGACAGCGTAAAAACTCCGATACTTGTCAAGGGAGGACATCCTTTGCTGTTTGATCTCTATAATAATGACTTCTCTGATATATTGACTGAGGCACATTCCTTTGCACCTTAACCCGGGTGAGAATCAATTCCTACATTAATGTATGGCAATGATTTAGCTGTAATGGACCATGTATCAGTCAGGTATCAAAAGGCCTTTGACAAATTGACAACATTCTATTATTTGAACAATATTCAGAGTAATTGAGGGACTCTAATATTATGTTATAAAGGTGGAGATATATAGATTTTCATATTACATGAAAGATCAGTTTGAGTGTGTCAGCTAATCAAACTACCTGGATTTGTCCTTTGATGATCAATTGAACTTGAGCCAGTGCTGAAGGGCAAGACGTCTTCCTCTATTTAGACTCTGAAGGGTCTTTAATGATACACTGTTTAATCGGATGGCTCCACAATCGTCACACCATGTTTGTCCTATTCTGATGAAAGTCATTTTGGGTCTTACACATGGGGCTCAGGCTAGGAGACAATCATGGGTGATAAAATAGCTGTGATTTGGGCTCTGGATACCCCATTTGTGTATAACACAATTTTTATTGATTTCAGTTTAGCAAACGAACAGAACACAAGAAGAAGACCGTTTTGGTTTAGTACATAGATGATCCTTGAATGCACCAACAGCAGGATAATATGTGGGAGCATCCTCACCCCGCGGAAGTCTCAATTCCAAAGTATACACACCACTTCCCCCAAATCTTAATATGCTTCTGAAGGCAACCCCGTGCCTGATAAACAGGCCGCTCCATCATGCTCACCAGTTCACACCTGCCCGCCACTCAACAAGGGTGGGGGTGTGAGGTGTTTCTGCCTATGAGCAATGGCTCTCTTCGCTACCTGTGTAGCCACACCCACGAATATTCACTCAGCAATGGGGCCTCTTAAGTCCTCTAGGATACCCAGTAGGGTGATTCTCAGAGTCAAGGCCACCTCTTTGTCTAGAACTCGGACAGGCTCTCTTCAATCCCATGCCAGAACCCCCACAGCCGGGGACAGGACCAGTTCACATGGAAGAAGTCTGGGTTTAGGTCGGAGCAGTGAAAGGATGGAGGTTGGAGAGAGCCCCCTTGAGCCACAATCGTCGGGGTGTGGGATAGGAGGCATGTAAGTAGTACAGCTGGGTTAACTGCAGCCTGGAGGAGATGACAACCCTTCAAGACACATTGCTTGTGCATCCTGCCAGTCCACATCCTCCAAGGGGCCACCCACTCCTCCTACTTCAATTTGAAGGGAAGGGACTCTTCTGGGCGTTAATACTAGTGTAGGGTACATATATGCGATTGCCTTTTTTGCTGAGCTGACCCAAAAGCATCTTAGCCTTGAGTGGGTGAATTCGGGGCAGGTGGTGGAATCTTGGATGGTAGGATAGGGCCTGGAGCAGCTGCAGGTACTAGTCACACCAGATGCTTCCGAGGGTGGTGAGCCCTATGTTGTCTGACCCCTTAAAACCCTGTGTGCTGTAGCCAGTGCCAGGTCCACAGGGGAGTAAGCTGTGTGATAGTTTTGTCCCATCTTGTAAAGTGCTGGGCCACTAGCCACACCCTGATATCCACTACGGTTAGGCACGGAGAGTGATGGGATACAGGCTCGCCATACAGCAACTCCACAACAGCGTCCAAGCCCAGGTGAGAGAGTTCCATCCGTTAGGCTGGGTCGTCCCAAGCCCCACTTAACCAATCGTTAATGACCACCATTTGTGATGCCCAGCAATATAACTGGACATCAGCCATCCCAGGACCAGCGTTGTACATTGACTGCCTGCCTCTGCCAAACGTTAAATTTAGAACGGATATGGAAGTTACGTGTAGCGGACCTCCGGGGGGGAGGGGGATATGGGGGAAGAGGAGGAATATGAATGTATGGTCGGTTGGTAAAATGGTTTTATACTGGTGAGTTACCTGTATATCTGACTCTTAAAATCTTTATGTGTTTATTTATTTGAGAGTTTAGTAGTGTGCTGCATGCAACCTTTTGGTTATTTAATAGCACAAAAGGTTGTAGGGATTGTCCAGTCTAAACATAAAGTAAAATAGGGGGAGAAAAAGTCCACTCAGGAAGACCAGTTTGCTGTATTTCATATTCTGTGGTCACAGCCCCTAGATTTCTGGAAAGTCTATTAGGAAGCAATTTTGAATAGTAAAGTTTCTGGAATCTCTCACAATACATAGATGTTCAGGCTCACATGACTCCAAAACGTACCTTTAGCACAATCCTACTAGGTGGTATTTAATCATGCCTCCTCTTCCTTTAGCTTGATGTCCTTACAGCCTTGCTTTGGAAGTACATTTTAATATGCTACTCATATTAAAAACACCTCCTGATGTTTTTAATCAGGACTGTCTAGTTCCCTCTGCCCCTTTATGAAGCTGAGCAGAGTCCCAAGAGGACAAACAATAGGTGGGTTATGCAGAGTGTGCCTGGAAGGCCATCTGGATGTTGAAGGACACCTTCCTGACACACTGCAACTGTGAGGCCAGATCTCTCTAGAAGCTGACCCTTGACTACTCGCTAACAAAGTCCACAGATGACCCTCATTTGAGGTACAATGCTCATTTTGCTCGCATTCTCCATTGAAACATATTCTCTTATTTATATCTCAAACTGCATCTTATTGCACTTTTTGAGACACTTAAGTGGTTGCGACAGTGGCACCATCATTGGCATTTATAGCAGATAACCTCAACAGCAGGGATATGATTGTATTAGACAGTTTTTGTATATTATAACAAAATGACGTAAGGCTAGGGCGACTTAAGGTGGTAGCACATGCAGGAGTACTCACGTTACTGACCAGGTCAACCAGCTCCTGATAACAAATCTGCCCATCATCATTGTTCTGCGCCAGTGCAAAGAGCATCTCCAGCTTGGCAGGGTCCAGGGGCAGCTCATGGTTGTGGACTAGGCTGGCAAAGGTGTCTGCTCCGATGAAGCCGGTATTGTCGGGGTCAAGCTGCAGGGAAGTCAAAAGAAGGACATAAATGAATGTTTCTAATTAGGGATCAAGTTCTGTGGAAAAAGAAACATCTAACTTTTTTTAAAAGCAATCAAAGACATGGGGGTATGCTGACCCCAGCAGGCCACAATCCCTGTGAGTTTAGGGATTCGCAACGGGTCGCAAACCGAGACCTACCTCATGAATATTAATATTAATTTGGTAGGTCTATTTGCGACCCACTGGGAATAGCAAATTGTGTCATAAACACTAGTACATGGGTGTTTGCAATTTCCAAATAGCGAATCACAAATGTTCGCTATTTGGTAATCGCAAAGCCAAACCTATCTACATCTGGTCCTTAATATCGATCCACATTCTCCTGCTGCTGGTAGTAATTACTTGCTGTCAGTGCCTCTGAATCCTTACTGAATCCTTTGCAACCACACTTGAATTATTTTGCTAAGCTTCTGTGTTCTTCTTCCTCCAACTGGGTATCCTGCTGCTAAACCTCAACTAGAGCTAAAACTTGTGTATTTTTTTATTGTAACCCCTGCACCTACACCACAATTGCGACAGAGTTTGAATACCAAAATGTCTTCTCCTTCTTAATAACCACCTCTATGCCTTAGTGCAAGTGCACTTGTGCCCTGCATCCCTATTGCTACACCCCAAATCTCTCTAATTTGTTGTCCGAGCTTTGATTTGGGAGTATGTGCATTGGTTATGAATAATATGAAAGTGTAGCAATGGTTGTTGTTAGCCCTCTCTTGCTTTTATTGTCAAGAAAAATCAATGGAAGCATTTATTAATGCCATAGACAATCAGTCCCAGCACTTCCTGAATGTATCTGGAAAAGTGTGCAGGTCAGAGAGTTCTCCTGCACCTCACACATAAAAATTTAAAAAGCCCAGGAAGTCAGCTTTTAGATGACTCAGGATTTAGGTGGAACCCCTGCTTTATCTCCCAGGTCACCTTCCTGGCACACTAAACAATCCCTGACTACTATTAACATACTCATTAAGTGACTCTGGTGTTCTGCTTTGGCATAAGATTTGGTCATCTGAGCACACAGAGCTTAATCGCGCCATTGAAAAGGCCTGTCTTAGATCAGTGTCTGCTATTAAAATTCCTTGGCTTAAGTTCGTAAAACATTTTTTGTCGGACATCGGCCATCCTGAGTATTTTGACCACGCAGAGATTTTGAATAGTATTAAAGTGTCTCTGATCCTTTCCCAAACCAAATATATGCTGCTTAATAGGGTATTCTGGACCCCCCAAAAACTATTTAAACTTAACCTAAGGGATAGCCCTAACTGCCGGAACTGTGACCAGACTGAAGGGGACCTACCACATATGTTTTTTCATTGTCCCTCCCTAAGAAAATACTGGAATAGTGTCTTTGACTGCATTGAACATATCTTTAAGATCAAACCTAAGAGAGAGTTTATTTATGTCATTCTAGGCGCCATCGACCCGGCAGTGATTAAGGAATATGATCGACAGCTGCTAGATCTATTACTCACCCTAGCGTGCAAAGTCATTTTGTGCAAATGGAAGAACACCACAGAGGTCTCCTTTAAAATGTGGAAGGACTGGGTGTCGTGCATTAGAGGGGTTGATAACAGTGCTTTACATTCCTCCCCCTGGCGCGCTTCCAATAAGAAACTTTGGAAATCCCTTGATGCCTCTTCAATCTCGTTTGATCCTCCGTAGAGAATGCACTGGTTTCTTTCTTCCAAGCAGGTATAGCAAACCGTCCATGTACTAGGAATACACTAGAATACTTGTTTCTCCCACATAATATTACATTAATCACTAGCAATATGATACTGTTAATCATCTGGATGTAGGTTAATCGCGACAATTGGTACTAGGCCACAGACATGTGTTTCCTCTGTATTTCTTTATTTCAGTTATTTAGACAACTTATTTCAATTCATTTATACATTTGTATGTCTTACGTATTTCTTTTAGTCCATGCACGTTATATTTTCTGTATTCAGGTTGAATCATTTTGAGGCTGAAGATTGTATTTACAACGAATTGAGTCCTATTCAAGCTATATCAAGTATGTAATGTAATGTGATATTAAGGTTAGCCATAATCTAATCTAATCTAATGCAATGTATCATTTGTATTTCCTGTGTTGTGATTTGGACGCCCCCTTTCTTTCATTTTGTTCTGTTTCTTCTTTCTTCAATAAAAATGACTTGAACACAAAAAAAAGCTGAATTTCAAATAATTACTTGAGGAACTGAGGTTCTCTTCTGAAATTACTAAACCTTCTGTTCCGAAGAAGTAACTGATTCTGCCTACTCATGGAATGCAACCTTATTTATAAAAAGTATACAACACTCAGCATAGATTTTTTTCTGACACGATTCCGGTTGGACATTTTCCACGCTTAACCAGCTTTCCCAACACAAATAACTGGTCATATGAACTAATGAAATGCCATTGTAACAATGTATCTATGCAGAGTACCATGCACATCTTATTTTTCTGTAAGTACTACTCAGATTTGAGGAATTGCCTAATTAGGCCCCTTATAAGCCCCTAAGATTTGTGCAAAGTCGACCAGCTTTTATCTGTTTGCAAACTCTTCCAAATCTGTACACGTGTTGTGTCTGAATTTATTATGGGCTGTTATCAGGTGGAGGAAGCTGTGATAGATATTTTACTGACAGAAAGAATATGTGTACGTCTTTTTATTTATATGGATTTTTTTTAATTCTATTTGTTTCGTTTTAAACTTAATATTGTTATATATTTATTTGAATGCTTTTATGATTCTTGGTTAACACTGTGTAAATGTATTATTGCTTGCAGTGTTTAATTTATTGTTGAGTGTGTGGTCCGACTTTGTCCAGGCTATGAACTTCCTGACATCTCGGGAATTACTTGACCTATAGGACTGTGAATACTTTTAGGTCATGGTGGTGTGGAGTGCAAAAAAAATATGGATTTAGGCCCAGATCTCTGTACTGGGGTGAATGTATGACATTGTTCTGTATTCTGTCCATCAACTGTTGTTTTTGCATTTGTCACCCCGAGTGGGATGGGTATGCTCAGACGTGAGTCCCTTGCTCTCCACACCACTGGAGTTAAGCTATCCTAGCTGATGACGGCTGATAGCCAGAAACCGGTCCTAGGATGCTTGATTCCGGTCCAGGGACGACATGGCTTGGCAGTTCGGGCTGGACTGTTCCCATGAGGCACAGGGTCAAGGCTGATTTGCATATGGCCATGTCTAAACTGGGGTGGTGTGGAGTGCAATAAAACGATGGATTTAGGCCCAGATCTCTGTACTGGGGTGAATATGTGACATTGTTCATTCTGTCCATCAACTGTTGTTTTTGCATTTCAGCAGGACATATCCTGATACAAGATTATCATGTAGGTGAACATCTGTTGTATGCAAGGTGATGAGAGGAATCCGTCTTGCGTTACCACCAGAGCCTAGATATATCTTTGTGGGATGTCTATCGAGTCCTAAATCTTTTCAAATACTTGCAGAGAAATTAATTTTTATCTGGCAAAGTGATCTCTGGGAAACTTACCATGTTGCTATGCTTGATTCCCTGCAGTACAGTCTCGGATTTCCGAGCTCTTGATATTACGGGCAGAGTTTCACGCTGGAAGGAGTGACATTCCACATTTTGCACTGAACAAAATCTAATTCCTGAGTGGTCTAGTACCTGGTGTTTGATAGATCACCAACGCTGTGTGGGGTGAGGTGCTTCTCGGCCTATGAGAGTATGAGAGAAGAATTTCGTCCTCCTGGGGAGAGACAACTGTTAATATTCCTCAAGAAAACTTTCAAAGCTATCTTTTCTCTGACTATTGCCCGATGGGTCCGATGGGTCACACAAGAAGCTATCCTTAATGAGTCACAATTTGATGCTCACTCGGTGAAAGGTGCTATGGCCTCAAAGACATTCACTCTGGGTGCCCGGCTGCAGGATATCCTTAATGCAGCCGATTGGTCATCGTACTCCATGTTTAAGAGGTTTTACTTTAAGCCTGTCTTGGATATGACGTCCTTGGTGGTGGACAAGCTTTGAACGAGCATAAACCTCACCTCCTGTCCTGAAACAGAATGAAAGAATTTCTTAGCACTGGTAACCAAGTGTAGAGCTTTGTGCGTGATGCAGGCTGTTTTAAATTGGTATCTTGCATCTGTAGAAAGCCATAGAAGGGAACGTAGAATAGGAGTGATGTGATCACATTTCTTGGGTTCTGAAACGAAGCGTGTTGCTGCATGAAGAACTAGTCTGAGCGGTTCTAGATGGATTGTTCACTTTTGTTTAGTTTTCTTGATATTTTTGGTGTATTTCTTGATGCTCCTACGTCACAAACATTACTTTTGGCTGTATTTCAATTCAGATATTATTTTCAGTAAAATATGTTTTATTATAGGAGTATATGGTTCAATTGAACTCCCACCAGCAAAAACCTTGTACGTCAATTTTCGTCTTGGTACTTTACCATTATGCACCCACACTGTCAACTTGAGATCCCATGTCAGTGAACTAAATGCAGCAAGTCTACAAACAAGTATCTGAAAGCACTTGTTCGTGCTTTTAAACTTGCTGCTTTTCTTTTCTAAATAGAGCGCAGCTGTGGGGCTGATTGTTTGCCTTTTGAAAGTATTTATTTTAAATGCAGCCCTTGATGGGTGCTGTGATCAACATAAATACTATCAAAAGGCCTACAATCAGCCCCACAGTTGCGCTGCATTAAGAAAAGAAATGCAGCAAGTTTAAAAGCATGAACGTGTACTTTCAGATGATCCTGGATCCTGAAACACACGTTATGCTTTTAAACTTGCTGCAATGCCCATAGGGCTAAAAGCGCTTCAATCGTTAACCCCTTCGGTAGCACAACATGTATGTGCTACTCTAGTTCACTGGAAAGGCTGGGATAAGGAGGTCAGTGGTTGGTTATTGGGCACCTCTCTTTTGACACACAAGAAATCCTTCATTATTTCCACGCACGTCTGTGAGCACGACTAGCGGCCTGGTCCCCATAGCACAGCAACTAACTCCTGCGTAGGTGGAGTACAAGGCTGAGCACTAGGTTTCACAAACTCTGTTTCCACACAAGTCTGCAGAGAATGATTGGTGCCCTGGCCTCCTTAGCCTAGCAGCTAACTCCTGCACAGCAGCTGTCCCATACACTACATAGCAGAGTGAGGCAGGTACAGCGAAAGGCCGGAGCACTACTTTTCACTACCTCTGTTTCCACACAAGTCTGCAGAGAATGATTGGTGCACTGGCCTCCGTAGCATAGCAGCTAACTCCTGCACAGCTGCTATCCCATACACTAAATAGCAGAGTGGGGCAGATACAGCGAAAGGCCGGAACACTACTTTTCACTACCTCTGTTTCCACACTAGCCTACAGAGCGCTGTTAGCAACCTGGTCCCATTAGCACAGCAGCTAAAACCTGCTCAGCAGAGGGAGAGAGGTACAGTGCAAGACCGAGCACTAGTTTTCACCACCTGTTTTTCCACAAAAGTCCACCGAGCACAACTAGTGCCCTTCTCTCTTTAGCACAGCAACTAAACCCTGCACAAAAGCTAGACTCACCGCAGCAGCTAACCCTTTCACACTAGAGCGAGGCAAGTGTAACCCAATACCAGAGCCCTAGTTTTCACTACCTCTGTTTCCCAAAAAGTCTGCAGAGCATGACTGGCGCCCTGGTTCTTTTAGAACAGCAGATAACCTCCGCATAACAGCTAAACTCTGTACAGCAGGGTGAGACACGGGCCGCAAAAGGCAAGGGCACTAGTTTCCACACAAATACCCCATCTATTTCCACACAAGTGTGCAGTGCACTGCCATCTTCCTCTCCCTATCTGACAACATTTAGCCCCGACAACAGCACAGTGAGTCTAGACTTGCATCACTTGAGCATCACTAGTTCATTAAACCTCTGGGGGCAGCTGGCTACTAGGCTGATTAGTGCTTTATGATGGTTGGCACACAGTTCCACATAAACAAGACTTCAATATTTCCACGGATATGCTCCTACTCTTCTGACATGTCTGATGGGCTGGGGAAACTGCAGCCGGTGCATGAATAGTTATTACAATCCCAGGTGGCCTGGTGATAAGATGGTCTGTGGTTAATAGTGACCATTGTTGCAAAGCACTGCTTTCTCAGACCCTTCGTGTAAGAGTTAACCCCTCCAGCACACAATGAGACTTTGATTGAGAACCCCCTGCAAGTACATTAGTCCCTGGGGGTGGGTGGAGGAGGAATAAGGTGGGTTTATGGTAAGCGGCACAGTTTTCACACCATTTCAAACCTGTACTACATGGCTACTTCAAGACCAAACACAAGTTTACCCTTTCAGCACACAGTGATGCTGTGCAGAATAACCTCTTGCTGGTGCCTCATTAGTTTACTAGATCACGAGGGTCCTGGCGACAGGATGGTCAGTGGTTGACAGCGGTCGACTATGTTCTCATTAACACCCTCCCTCGATCCTTCCACACAAGCGGCTTCTCAATCAGCTCCTCACAGCTGTATAAATAATACATGATAGGAAAATTAACCCTGGCAGCTGAGCGGGCACACAGCTAGCCAGACAGCAGCCTACTGGCTACTCAGAAACAGCTAAGACTTCAGAGACATGAAGTAATCTCCACTTAGTCACTCACCCTGCAGCTAAATGCATTCATTGCAGCTCTGCTGTGTCCTTCTGAAAACCACGCAATGGATATTGTTTCTACCATCTGGGTGCTCTCTCTAGTGGTCAATGTAAAATACATCCAAAATATCGTAGGCATAGAAAAGGGGTAGAC
The DNA here is from genome assembly GCF_964261635.1 of Lissotriton helveticus. Classification (NCBI taxonomy): domain Eukaryota; kingdom Metazoa; phylum Chordata; class Amphibia; order Caudata; family Salamandridae; genus Lissotriton; species Lissotriton helveticus. The sequence continues at coordinate 440,881,635 of NC_136071.1, read as the reverse complement.
AGCGCTAAACTCAGCTTCGCAGAGGTAGGCAGAGTTTTTGTTGAAAAGTAGAGTGGCAAAAATCTGCTGGCAGGGCAGACCTGGGCACTTATTGTGCAACTATCTCCACATGCTGCCTCATGTGTTGTGTTCAGCGAGGGACCCCCCCGAAGCGGCTCTCACCCTCTCCGTGGACCCACACAGTGCAGAGTGTTAATGTGCCTGCTACAAAAAATGTGTGCCATGCAGATCACAGAACTGAGTGTGAGGAAACTAGGAGTAGCGATATTAAAAAATGAAATGTTTATCAGAAAGGTGCTACAGAGAGATGAGGTGCATTGTTGGTGAGTGGTGATGAGCGAATTCATGGAGTAGGAGGAAATGGGAAAAGGTGTGTCACTGTTGTACAGTGTGTGACCAGTGTTAGAGCCAGCCTTGGCTGGGAGTGTTAGCCCCCCTGAAGTTTGGGTCTAGTTGCTCCCCTGATCACAGCATCCATCATGGGCTGCATTTAACATGAATTCTTTCAAAAGGCAAACTATCAGCCCTGTATTTAGAAAAGAAATGCAACAAGTTTTATATAGTGCTAACTCAACCCAAAGATATTGGAGCAATTTACATGATCTATTTAATTATTTGTATTCATGGGGAGATTAATTGATTTACATAGAATCACAGGATGTTAATCTGACCCGAGACTCAAAATCCATCTCCTAAGTCGGCAGCTCGAGCATTAAGCCACAACCTCTACCACAAGAGCAGAAGCATTTTCAATATTATATACAACTTTATGCCACAAACAACCGTTGACAACGCTAATAGTCCTGGCTTTTTGTAGGTGTAATGTTACTTGTATTAAATATCTGGATGCAATGACAGAAGAAGCAAAATAGTCGGGTGGCACACTATGCTAAGCTCAGATTTTTAGCTTAATTGCTTTTAAGCCACACCCTTAATTGCATCAGTCACGCCCCTTTGAGAGACACCCAGTTTTTTCATCACACTTAAAGCCCTGTTCTACAAGCGCGGTTGGGTTGTTGGCGCACATAGCCTTGGCTGCAGCTACAGAGACCTTACTCTGCCGCACACAGAGGACAACAATTAGAGGGAACATTGCTGGTAACAGAAAGTTTCAGTTCCATTAAGGACACAGAGGAGAGGATTATTCCCACCCAAGGTTTCAAACGACACTTACCACCCTTCTTTTGGGAGAAAGTAATGTAATAGGTTTTTACTAATAAGTAACTTCCACATAAGGTAGAAGAATAAGGTTTTGTTGGTTATTGTTTCGATCTAGAGTTTTGTTGCCATTCTGCGTTCTACTATGATAATGAAGCCAACAACTGTATAATTCTGGTTGATATTTTCTGTTCTTCTCTTGACTGGAAATAATATTTTTGGGATGCTATCCTCAAAATATTTTTTATTTTTCAGGTTCTGAATCGACTAAGGGAGAATAAAGAAATCATTTGGGACATCTTGTGTCACAGGAAAAAAAGAGGAAGTGACACTGGGAGACGCTTGTTATGAGGGACAAGAAAGACTGTTCATTGGTTTAAAGTTTTGTAGTTCCTTTCGTGTGGTTCACTGGGAAAGGGAGTTTTATATGAGTATGTTAAAGTCTGCTAGAGTATAAATATAGAAAATAGAGCATAATCCTCACTTCCACATCCTTAATAGAATTCAGACTTTCCGTTACAAAGGCTAGGAAATTTTTCATTCATCTGGCAAAATGTATTTTATGGGAAGTGATGTGTTACTTATAGATTCCCTTATCGCGGTATTGCCATTACAAATTAAATTGATTGAACTAGGGCAGAGAAACCTAGGTGTCCAAGTCAAATAAGAAATAAATATAAAATGCTTTTAATTCTGCAAGTGTGATAGATGCAAAAACAAATGTTTTACTTTTCAAAGTGGAAGTGGATAGCCTTGATAGTTTTAAATATAACCTGACCAAATTAGCCGGAAGAGATTAATCTTGTTTGAAAACAAAAGCGAGCTATATAAGTGTTCTGAAATGAAGTGGTGAAAAACCTTTTTGCCTCACTACAGTAAATCAAATTATCCCCCAAAGGAACTGCACTGTTTAAGAATGATATATTTTCCGAAAGGATTCCTTTACACATAGTCTAGAGGCACTCAGTCTCCAGTTAGATGAACTGGTCATATTGCTAAGCACTAGTTTATAGTTATATTTGTATTTGAGGAGTACACGAGTATAGTAGAGCAGAAAGTCAAAACATAAGTACTTATGTATATAGGATGTGGGCAGTTTTTGGTCATTGTTATGTTATTACATGTCGTTTCTTTCAATAGGTTCAAAGCCCAATTGGGAAAAAAAAAGTTTTGTTAATGTTGAAATGCTATGCAATGTTTTTGCTTAAACATTTATTTATTGCCATAATAGTGTACTCTTCACAGAAATGAAGACATGTCGACATGCATGAAAAAAACAAGAGGAGCTCGGCAATCCAGTGGAATTCAGAAATGATACAAAAGTATTTATCCACACAGATGCAATGGACGTAACCCCGTGTGACAATGATATGAATCAACAACATAGTAGTCCTTACCGTAAGCAAGGCAGAGCAGTGCAGCACAACGCACATGTAATACACAAAGCTCAGCATTCCATCTCCTTCTCTGGAGTGTCCCATCTAGAATCTGGCCAGCCCGACAATTGTACAGTACCTCAAAAAATATGTCTGTCTAGCTCAAAGCCCAGTATCACACAAACTATTCTTCGAAAGCAGGATAAAGGTGATTCGTAGAGGCCCATGAATAAAAACGTAGAAATCAAAAAGCCAACTACATTGTTTCAAGGGTCGCACAGTCTGGTTAATACGAAGAAGTCACAGTATCAGAAAGGGGGAGGGCATGAGGCCACTTATTGGCCTCCACGGATGGGGGGCCCGACTGCGGGAACAGTAGGCAGACATCAAGTGTGTGTTTGTGTGTGTGGGGGGGGGGGGTGGGGGCATGAAGACGTGCACCCAACAGGTCTACAACCAGAAGGGCATCAAGTCCCAACCAGGTGGTACAACTGTCCATCTCTCCTAGTGTATGCTCACTCTCTCATCAGAGTCTTCAGAGGAGTCATCCCCATCTCCATCAATTGGTCCAATCTGTCCTTCTGGGCTCTCCCCTGAGTCTCCTTCCTGGTGTTCCAAAGAAACCAACACTTCAGCTCACAACCCCGCTATCGGATGTCTCCGCATGCCTTGGATGTCCACCCTAAGTAGAGCCCTCTACTCAGTCCTGGACCACATAGTATTATCCGTCACCCTGGTCTCACCCACTAATTTCACCACAGACTCCCAGGCCATTGCTATCCTTCTGCACATAGTTAAATTGAGCACATTTCAGCCTCATATTCCTGGAGAACCTTCTAGGGTACGCCAGGAACTTGTGCCACTTAAGATCCATACATTTACGTCCTAGTATCACCCCCCACTGACGTCGACGTGCCAGCATGGCTTTCCGATCCATTTCAGACAATGGCTTATAAAACCACTCTACTGATTGCTGTGCGGTGCCCATGGACACAAACAATTGCAGCACTGCATGTGTCGCTGGTTCCTTCCAGCCTCCGAACCATAATTCCCTGAAGGTTCTCACCAGTGCCTCATATGTTAAAAATCGACCCGGGGGAAAATTGCATTGGGCCACAAAGTCGTCCAGTGGGATCAGGGCGCCCAACTGGTAACAGTTCCTGACCGTCACCTATACAGCTTCTGTCCGGAACTACAATTGTACCTCTGTAAAGAAGGAAAGAGAGTCCCATGTGGGAGACCTGCCAACGGTAATACAGGGGCACGAAGGGGGTCCCCAAGGTTTTTAGCACACAGCGTCTAAAAAATTTCAAGGCCACCGCTAACAATACACCTGGACTGGGGATCCCCACAGCCTGACAAAGCAGCTTCGCCAGCAGGGCTCCTTGGTGCCGAGACAACACCACTGAACTCAGCTTCTCTTGGTGAAACCTGTCAAGCCACTTAGTGGCCCGCTGGAGCTGTGTCACTAAAAAATACAGCTCAAAGTCTGGGGTCGCCGAGACCTACCTCATCCGGGGGCTCCAGAAGACCTCCAGGGACACCCTATTGTGGCCACCATCCCATATCAGTTCCCTAAGGACCGTGTCCAACTACTGAAACCAAGAACCCCATACCACGAGTGTGAGATTAATTTAAAAAAAGAAAGCAATTTCAGTAGCATAACCATCTTGGACACCGAAATGCAGGCCATAATAGGCAGTTTAATAGAGTGCCAAAAGGGGTCACCCTCCCATAGGTCTTCAGCGAGTGGAACACCTGCATGCCCAAATATTGAAAGTCAAATCCTATGGGACGTCCAGCGGCCGCTAGGCGTCAGGAGTCAGGGGGAAGAGACAGGCCTTGGTCTTATTGACCCGGAGGCCAGAAAGCGTTGCAAATTTCTCCAGCAGATGCATCACAGCTGCAGCCCCACAGGGCCTTCGTCCTAGTATGTTCCCTGCCCTCTAGCATCACACTGGTGCTCACCAGCTCCTGAGGAAAGAGCTCTGCCAACAGCCAATTAACCAAGGCAAATAGAAGGGGGGGCAGGGAACATCCCTGTCTGTTTCCCTAAAGACATTGTACTGCTGTGAAATTGTAGTGCTTGTTCTGACCCATGTGGTAGGAATAGAGTACAACAGTCGTAACCCAGTTAATCCAACATTCTCCAAGATCCATTGTGTGCATGACAAAAAGTCCCATCGCAGTCGTAGGCCTTTTCAAGCTTCACCGACATGAGTGTAGCCCTTGGCCGAAGCTGCTCCTCGAGGGAGATAAAGGACGTGATACAGTTGTCGCAGATTTGAAGAAGTACTCCATGCTGGGATAAAACCATTTTGATTTCTATGTATCAGTGCAGACACATGGGGGAGCAGGCAAAGGGCCAAGACCTTACTAAGGATGTAAAATCCATATTCGTTATGGATAAAGGCTGGAATGTGGATGTATGAGATCCCTGCACCATAGACGTTGGAAGTGGAATCACAACTGCGTCCCTGGTGGACACAGGCAGAGCCCCCAGCTGCAGAAACTCAGCATAAAGAGCCTCCATCTGTCAGGCAAAGGTTCCCGCAAAAACAGCAAGAACCTCCGCGGCCAGTCCATCAGGGCTCAGTGTTTTGCCTTAGGCCATTTCTTTGATAGTGAGCCGGATCTCCTAGGGTGACACCGGACCTCCCAGGGCCGCCCTAGCTTCACAGTCAGGCTCTCGCAATGGCTGAAGGCCCAGGAAAGCAACCTGGATCCCTAGCGGGAAGGCTCTGGACATTTGTAAAGGGATTCATGGTATTCCCGAAATGTAGTATTAATGGCTCTGGTGGAGTACAGTAGCGTACCCTCCCTCGTCAGGATCTGGGTAATGGGTGCCACACAGGATTCAGGTCTGATAAGCCAGGCTAAGAGCCCACCGGGCCTACCCTCCTCATCATGTCCCCTAGCAATATAGCCTTTATAATCATGATAGCTCAGGCATTCTAGGGTAGCATTTTACTGTTCCCGAGCTTCTCGGAGTGGTGCTAGTGCATTCTCATCAGTTTCCAGAGCATTGTCCAACTCGTATAGCCTACCATCTGTGACCGAAATTCCCCTTCCAGCTCCATTCGCACTCCAATTGACCATCCCAAACGGTGCCCATGCACAACCAATTTAAAGGTCTTTCATTTGACTAAACCACAAGACTTAGAATCCTGATTATGAGCAAAGTACTCAGTAATAGCCTCACATACAAACTCCCGGAAACAAGCATTCTCCAGGGACATTAGGCTTAGCAACCAAGTATGGCTCTACGGGCGTTCCTCAACCGGCTGAAACCCCAGCTACAGCAGGCTGTGCTCGGAGAGTGCACACCCCAAATACAAGGTATGAGCCACATAATGACTAAGTATGTTGAGGCAAACACACATTTAATCTAGTGTGAAGGTGATAGACATGTGAGTAGTAGGAGTAATCTTGTTCCTGCCCATGATGAATTCTCGAGACATCTGCAAAGTCGCAGTGATCCAGCCATTCCTGAAGGCCCACTGCAGTTCTACGTACCGGGGCCCAGGGCTAAGGGGGTTAGAATGCTCAAGCATAACACCAGTCACTCAATTAAAATCACACTCCAATAAAAAGTCGTCCGTCACCAAGGGTGCCAGAGGAGGCGACAAGGCCTGGAAAAAAAGCCACCTAGTACTGAGTCGGGCATATACACTCCCTAAAGTGAAATCCTTGCCCAACAATTTACCCCTAATCATAACATACAGCCTTCCTTGTTGATGGTGGAGTGGATAAGCTTGAAATGTTTCCCAGCCCTAATCCACATAAGTGCCCCCAGCATAGGCCGAATAGGATGTAGCATAGAGTTGGCCCTGCTAGCAATGTCTCAATCAATCAACCTTTCCTCCAGTTAGAGGAGTCTCCTGCAACATAGCCACCTGTTTCCCCGCTGCCACAAATAGCTGAGCACATTATGGCATTTAGAGGCAGAACCCATCTTCAGTATATTCCATTACATGAAGGTTGGGGTATGTTTTGAGTCTGGCATTCAATCAAGCAGTGTTTATGGCCCCCGCATCCGCACCAATCCCATTCTACATGATTGTCCAGGTACATGTTCCACCCTATACCCCTTAGTTGCAGCCCCAAAAGAAACATTAGAATCATAATTATGTAGCCATTTTTAGGCAGAAACAACCACCAACTCACTATCCCTAGTGCAAGAACTCTACCTCTAAACTACTGCCACCAGTGTAACATAGTTTTAGTATCATCTCATCATATGAGGTCCTTCACTGTCTGCAGGGTCACCTTAGGCAGGCCTTCCCCATCCAGCAGGGAAGTCTCTGATTCTGAGACAACCGACTTGGGTTCTGAAGGGGTACCAGACTCTGCATCGGTTTTCTGTGTCAGAGCTATCTCAGCCACAGTCTGGAATGTGGCCACCCCTCCTGTTCAACCTGATTGGGGCACGGTTTCTTCAGAGACTTGCCACGTGAGGCTCCTGTGCATGTTTCCTGTGCTTGCGCCTAGGTGCTCTAATTTTGGGCCAACCCACTGCAAGTGATGACCCAGCTCTATAAGCCTCCAACCATTCCCATACTACACTTGTTCCATCACAGAAGTGCATTGTACCATCCAATATAATCCTGGGTTTGGTGGGAAACACCAAGGAGTACTGCAAGCCCACATCTCGGAGATCCTTCTTAACTTCTAAGAAGGAAGCCCGCTGGGCCTTGACAGCAACCATAAAGTCTGGAAATATCAACAATTTCCCATTGCCCACCATAAATGGGCCCTGTTGCTTTTTTTCACTGCTTGCCTGGGCTTATTCATGGCTGCCGCTGCACAAGGCTCTTTTTGATTGTATCGACTGGAGTAGATTATGACTTCATTCATCCTGGGATTTCGCTGGTAGCTATATACTACTGCTCTTTGGCTCCCCAAGAACTACATCTGTTTCTGACGATAGTGGGCGGATGACATTCGTCAATAACAATTTCATTGCTGTACATGTGGGCACTTGACCGCAGTTACAAATCTGCGTGACTGGACTCCTTAGATCCTTTAATTATATAGAAATCCATCGGATATCTGACAGAGAGAACGATATCAGTCGGAATATTGTGCCGACACTGCTTAGGGACATTCATAAGTTCCGGACAAAATCTGATCTTACACTGCCTGCATCGTTGGGCTGACCATCGCCTCGATATTTTAAGTGGGACCTGTTTTATACAGAAAATCTCCTGCCCTGATGAAGTTCCTACAAAGGGAATGAAATGCGTTGGCTGCTGTCCTGTTGTTTCAATCTTTGCCAACTTATGGTGCTCAGCCTTCAGTAGGACCAGGTCCACTGACATTGCACTAATATCCTATTGAAGGGTGCTCTTAGTGTCTGCTGTGGTGGCAAGTACCTTATCCAGATGAAGCTATATAGGGTTTTTCTGGGGTTCAGGCCCCTTAATCTCCACAGTTGAGGGTTGAGAATGTTCCCCCTAGATAGGCTGCATGCCGGCCGGTCTGGCCTTCGGCTTCCCCATAGGAGCGGTATGAGTAGGTCCACAGTAGCACAAACAGTAGCAACCCCCAGGCGTGACTGAGGCAGGCTAGGAAATATGTGAAATGCCCTTTCAACAAAGAGAAAAATCCACATGGAACAAGGGGGCCCTGCTGAAGAAGGCAGAACCAGGCAATGCACTCCACAAAGTCTGTCAATGGCACAAGTCCTCACCCCCACCTTGCTCCTAAACACCCCCTCAGCATGGTGGAGTCAACAGTACCTCCAGGAGAGTTCCATGTGCAGCAGCAGGCCAGCATGCAGGACTGAAGACTCCACGTGGGAGGCTCCCAGACAAGCAGATACACTTCGCTTCCTTCTATGCAGCGCAGTGGAGGCCAATTCCTGTGTTATAGGCAGAAGCGAAGCATTCACATAGAGGCAGACTATTCCCTCTCAAGTTCAGGACTGGAACCACTGAACCAGCGCAGTACCCCCAGCAAGCACCCCTCACCGCAGCATCTTGTCTAGTGTAAGGTTAGGGGGCAAGTCATGCCACCTATTCCCTTGTGCAGAGGCAGTGCAGTATTGGGGTCCCCGGCTCCTCCTGCGTGGTTTGTGAGCCTCCCAGGGCATCACAATCAGAATGAAAAAGTCTAGTGTCTGCACTGTGAGCGGCGCTTTACCCCCAGGGGGACAGGGGATGGTGATCCCTTCCATACTTCTGTGCAATCTGGCCTTCAGAAAGTGCACGCCATCAGTGACCCACAGCCAGACTGTAGTCAGGCCTCCTAGATACCAACAACAGCAGGTAGGGGAAGTCAATCAATCAGCCAGTCCGCCACCTCTCCCCCAAGCAATGACCTGCGCCAGTCCTTAATGTAGACCATGAGATGCCCCTCACCGCACATAGAATAACAGCTAGACTGTCACCCAACTCCTACCAGCACAGTGCCGCTCCAGATACCTGCCTGCTGGAGCCTAGCACAGCTGCCCAGGGGGCTGGTGCTTGCCAAGGCGACACCACCTCCACGATGTTTACCAGCAGATCAGTGTAGGCAGCCAAACGTTCGCCCACAGCGGGCAGGTAGTAACCAGCCAGGTGCCCTTGATGTCCCTACTACCAGGAAATAAGGGCAGACACCCGGTCTTTGATTGCTTCCCAGTCGCGGCCCCCAGTACTGAGCTCGACACAGGCCCCGAGCCACACTATTCCAGTGCACGCAGGGTAGGGCAGCAGGGACTATATACTCCTCTTGTTTGCATGCGGCCACCTCACTCTCCTCCCACCCTGAGACTCAGAGGGTTTGATCCATCCTCTGAATAACCCAGAGCTGACAGCAGCTGCACCACTCCCCCAACTTCTGCCTGCCAGTTTGTGGGGATCAGCCTCTTCAGGCCCTAACAGCCACTTTGGGGGGCTGGGGCCAGGAGGCTTTCACAGCTAGTATGGCGACCGCCGCAGCAACATGGGTACCCTCAGTCTCAAAATGCAGCTGGAGGGGCCTGCCACAGGTCTGAACTCAGTTGGCCGCCCAGTATCTGCCTTAGACAGCGGATGGCACAGGATAGATGATGGGCCAGCGTGGAGCAGCAGGCTCACGCGTCTTCAGTCTTCCGCTCACAAGCCACACCCCAAATGCTATGCAATGTTTGTTTGTTTTTGTATGACTGCACTGTTGATGTTTTTATGTATATTCATTTGACTACTGCACAGCAATTCACTGTTGGTGTTCTCATTAACACACATGTCAGAGGCCGATGATGAGTGGAAGCACTGATAACTAAATTACAGATGAGTTTCCCACAATCCATCTATATTCCCTTCACTAACACTTGTGGCTGATTTACAGTTTGGCCGATGGGTTACTTTGTCACAAATGTTTCGGATATCCTGTCTGCCGTATTACAAGTACCAGTGGATATAATGTACTTGTACTACGTCAAACAGGATGTTGGTCATGTTTGTGACGGAATAACCCATCCGCAGAACTCTAAATGAGACCCTTTATTTGTATGTGGTTAGGGTAGGGATGCCTGGAGTGATCCTGAAAGATTCAATAGTTTTACAAATTTAGGATCACCATTCTTGAGTGTTGCGCCATACCACCTTACATATTTGTTTGGTTAGACTCATTTTTTAAAGAATACTTACTGTGTCCAAGGTTCGAAACCGCCACCAATTCTCAATTGCAAGTATTTTAATTAGAAAACATCGTAATGGATAAAGTGCACAGTGTTGAGAGAGACAACCCACATATCTAAAATTGTAAGAGCTCATGAATGCAGTAAAACACAAGGGACCTAGGAACAAATATATCAATTGGTGCCACAACTCGCTATCACAATCATTTGACATATCATCAATGATGCATTTAGCATGTCATGAGTGAAGTAATATGTGAGGTCCCAAGGTGGGGATGGAGGGGCAGGTTCTAGTTACTTGAGTAAACTATAACTGGTGAATTTCAGTGGGTTTGTGGCTTTAAAACAGTTTGCATATAATAACAACACCTAACTTTAATGTCATTTTAACCTGTGGGTTTTTCTGTGAATCTCTATTATACATCAATTGAACCGTAATAACCAAAACCATCTAACTCAGATAGGGTTCATTAGGGCTAACCATGGGAAACATTTTCCCTTGGTTATTTGTCTTGATGGGTTCAATAAAACAAAAACCTTCAACCTGTTGTGGGTTCTGTGGAGGGTTTTGACGTGTACAGGAAGTGTGGCGCCTTAACTGGTAGCGGTGTGTGTTAGGTAAAAAATAACAATAATGAAGACGGTGCAGCAAGGTCAGAGGAGACCCCAAAACCTCTGCAGAGAGTGGCCAGGGCCCACTCGGTAATTATGACAAGAATCCTGTGCACACGTTAAGCGAGGTGTATACATGTATCATGCTTAATCACAAGAACACAATAGGTAGTAAATGGAACAAAGTGGACACAATAGAAAGTCTTTTTGTTCTTCAAAGGATTGTATTTGACCTTCCTTTGTTGAAAGGTAACTTCAAAAGCAAATGACCAGCCGACACGTGTTTCGTCAAGCGGGCAAGGAGCTTGTGACTCTTCCGGGCTGTAAGCACAAATGGGGTAACGGTCCGAATAGCCGGTGATATTTCCGACTCCTGAATGTCTGCAAGACAGTTTGGCAAGACCTTTGGTAGAGGCTGGTATTCACAAATTGGGCCAGGTTATCAAGGACAGTAGTCTGGTACCCTGGGAAGAGACCACACAAATTACAGACAATAGACCGTCTAGATTAAAATGTTACCAGATGATCAGTTGGATGCGCAGGCTGAGTAAAGATGCAGATGGCAACCAATTCTGGGAGGAAAAAATACAAAAGAACTCCACTCAACAAAGAGAGGTGACAAAGTGGTATTGGATGTTAGCGAAAGGAGCCTTCAGTCTCCCTGAAGAGACTTGAAAAAGGAACCCACCGATGCTGGAAGTGACAACCTCATGGCAAGTATCCATGTCTATATTTTGGAGTACAGTAATTTCTGCACCCCTTAAAAAAACATCTATTCACTCTACACAGAGCGTACTGGACTCTGAAAAAGCTAGCAAAACTGGGCGACCGAGAAAAAAAGCATTTTTTAAGTGCGGCTTGGAGATGGCAAATGTTGTCCATTTGTTTTGGCAGTGTCCTGTCATCAAACACTTTTGGCTGGAAGTGGGTAAATCCCTATCAGATACAATGGGAAGAGAGATCAAGGTAAGCTTACAACTAGTGATCTTCGAAATATTAGAAGATGACGAATCTCCTATAAGGCTGCAAGAGAGACCGAGAGACAAAGAGCACTTCTATTCAAACTGGTTCTACTGTAAAGGTGGGAGATCAGCGTGAAATTGGTATTTATGAAATTATGCCTCACTATGTTAATATGTCTTGATGGGTTTATTAATATCAATTTGAAAAGATGGAATTTCTACTTTCATTCATTAAATCGTTTTCTTTTTTCTTTCTCTCTCCCTCCCTATATTGTATTTGTTGGTATGTTAATTTGTATTTCTCTCTGTGTTGTCAATAAAAAACAATAAAAAAAAAAAAAAGAAATTGGTATTTCAAATATCACCAACGTTTTGGGAGTAGGCAATTTCTGCAGAGAGATTCAGGAGACGTGACTGCAAATGCATGCCCATCAAAAGGCAGAAATGTGGGGACCACAGGAGCAATGGTGGTTGGAAAAGGCAATGGAGAAAACAATAATACAAATTCTACAAGGGAGAATCTCTGATGTGCAATGATTAAGACTGACGAACCAACAAGTGAGGATTACTGGGGCTAAATTTAAGATCCAATCAAAGATCCCACCAAATTTTGGAAGCGCCGTTACCAAGGAGGGGATGCTCAGGATGAGATAAGAGCAATGCACATTTGGCTTACAATTAGCATCCCACTTAAGGTCTTGCTTCCAGTCACAAATGAGGACAAACAAAATAACCCTTCAACCTGGGGAAAAGTATAATAGATGGTATGCTTCACATAATTATTAGCATTCTCATTCTGACATTGAATATGTATTCATTTGAGATATCTGTATCTGAGGAGTGTGATGGGGCTGATGAATGTGGCCTTACCCGTCCCATTAATTACAATTGGTATTAACTTCAAGAAAACACATCAGCTGCTAGGAGGAAGTAAGATAACTCTGCCCCTCCTAGTTGAACAATTGATTGTGGTGAGTTAACCCTAAACGCTAGATTCATGATACACAGGAGAATTTTATGCTCAAAAACTGTGCAAAAATGATACATCGCTGTTGGAAGAGTAGAGCTGTGAATCAATGTGAAGGAAGGCAGAGACTCAAAAGTGGAAAGCAAAGAGATGGATACTGCTGTTGCTCCAGCCTATCCAAGCTAATCAGGTGAAAAGAGCTGAAGGAGAGAAGACAAGGATGCTGCCATGATGAAATTAGAGAAAAGCAACAGAGACAAGAGCCCGCTAAAGGATCCAGCCATCCCCAAGCTCCTCAGTCTGGGCCTTGAAAAGGGCCTAAGGCAAGTAATAAAAGGAGCTGGGATCTGTGGCGGGAGAGGGGAACACCTGCATAAACTTTGCTAAACTGGGTGAAAGCAAACCAAAAAACAGGCAAGGTATAGTGAATATACTCAATAGTCATGGTAGCACTCTAATATAGCGATCAAGATATACTGTTATGTGCCCAGGTTAGGCCCAAGTAACGAAGCTGCACGTTTTCTTACATATTCCTTCTTTTGCACAGTAACATTTCTGCTGTGACCTTTTTCAAGTACTCGCGTGTGTGACAATGTTGGGTTCTAAAACTACTTCAGTTTAGACATCTAACTTTGCATAACATTGTCACGATGTCTCGAACATCAAGAACAAGGCCTTTTTACGCACAATGTACAAACGTCATTCTATCTTTATCCACAGAGTGACAGGGCTATCTACATATCCATAACATAGCTAATCTATGCGTACATCACAAGGATGCTTTCTATTATAAATGAGGAGCGTCCCAAAAGATTAGCAGAAAAGTTACTTCAGTTGACATCAAGGGTCCCTACATGCTGAGACTTCACCACGCAGCAGTCTGACATCTCGTGAGGGGTGTCCAGTTAGTGACCAAGACGGGGTCCTTCATTCTTTCCCACCAGGTAATGGGGTTGGATCATCCCTTGGGGGGGATTCTTGGCTTCACACCTACCCACAGCCTAGGTAAACACAGAGTAGGGTTTGCATAGTAGGAGTACATCTGATTACTGCCTTGCATACATTTTGGTTTACACAAAATGAGTAAAACCATTCTATGACTTGATTAGACCTGATTTTTCAATCACACATTGGGCACAGGAACATACAAACAATTTATGTTCCGTACAAGCTGATATGATAGCTTCCAAACATTTACAGACACGTAAACACAATCAAGCTGGTAATCCATGTAGTTGCTGGACCAACCATACACACCAATATCACTTTCAATTAATGTGATACAGTACCTATAGCATACAAATCACATTTGTACACAAATGCTGAAATGCATTTTGCACCCACTGGGAAAATTTGCACAGTGGTACAGACTGCTGTAGTGAGAGAGCAAGCACTAGCTGAGGGTAAACGCATAATTGCTGTAACCTCGGTACCGACCTTAGAGGTTGTTACAAAAGCAAGCGTTCCAAATGCTAAAGCTTTACATCCATGATGCATACAGTGGGCTAACTGTCACTGCGACAGATGTAGACTACAAATTTGATTCTACATTACAAACACAAACATTCCTGCAGTAGAAACAAGAATATCCTCTGCAGAATGAAATAATGCCTATAGATCGATACAATCACATCATTTACACTGAAATATCTGCTCAGCCTGCCATAGGGACAAGGCACAAATATTCCACGGCATGCACAATCGTAAAGGGGCACATGCATGACGGAAAGTTCTGTCCTGAAAAAACATACACACAGTCCCTATGGGACTGTACAGCGCAGCTGGCTGAACTCAAATCCCTAATTCTGGCCCTACAAAGTACAGATCATGGATTCCCCACACTTATAGTGTGTGATTCGTATTATTGTGTTCAATATTATAACGAATATCTGCACTACTGGGGCCAAAATGGATTTCGAGCTTTCAAGGGTTGCACAATCAAGCACAAGCTGCTTTGGGAACAAGTGGCAAAGCTAAAAGAATGCTTGCCACAGGCTCATGTTTTCCACACATTGAGTCATCAACTTTTGGCGTTCACATTGCAGGGATTTCCATGGCTGATGAAGCCGCTAAGGGAACGGTTTGTACTGCTGCCGTTGCTGCACTCACTCGTTCAAGTACGAGATTAGACAGAGACATCATGGTGGCTGTCAATACTGCTCGTAATGACATACACCTGCCGAAAGGCTTTCCACTCAAGTACTCGTACAAGTTAGATGCACAAAATATACTGTATTCTCAAAACCCAGGACTAGGGGATAGAGTTATACCAAATACTGATTGTAGATTGGGATTGATACTAGCTGCACACTAGGGTCTAGGGTCAGCACATACAGGGGTTACTGCTATAGTCTCACTACTGAAGCAGCACTGTTGGGTTGCCAGGTCTAACTAAACAGACCAAGGACTTTGTCCTTAAAGGTGACATCTCTCAGCAGATGAAAGGCTCAACCATAGAACACCCACCTCAGACACCTCGATTGATCTCAGACAAACCTTTGGCTTGTGTTTATTTGGATCACTGCTTCACTTTACACTCAGATGGAGCTTACAAGAACATCTTGGTGGCAGTGGATTCATGCTTCAGATTCCTATGGGTTTGGCCCAGTGCTCGACTGATGCTCAAACTATTATAAAGGATAATTGGTGCACTACATTCCGACCAGGGTCTGGTGTTTAGCGTTTAGACATATGGATGTGACCTTGCGATAGTCTTCCCCTTATCAACACGAGGGAAATTTGATAGCTGAGAGGAAAAAACATGACTTAAAGCAGTCTTTAACAGCAAGGGTATGAGGCGCAGTTGCAGTTGGGTCAATCACCTATATGGGGTCCAGAGGGCACTCAATAACTTGCCAAGAGAACCCCGGGGGTGGGGGGTCATACTCCATTTGAAATCCTGTTTGGTGTGGAAATATGGTTATCAGACCTCGATGATGTCAGCACAATGGCTGCTTTAAAACCGTTTGACATCAATGAATGTTTGGCTGTTTTACTGAAAATCAATGAATTCTGGAATGTACAAAGTAACATCCAAGTAAAACGCTCTGCCACTGGAGCAGTGAAGATTGAACCGGCAAGACCCAGCTGGGTCCTGAAGATTGGGGATCTGGTCAGGAAAAATATTGTGGACAAGAAAGAATTTGTGCCATCTTACAGAGCGTCTGTACCTGTCTTTACTGTCGGAGGTACCAGAAGTGTACTTCTTCTCAATCTTAAAGGCTGCTGAGACAAAAGGTTTGTCTCCATTGATCTGATCAAACCACACTATCTGGCCGATTCTCAACAGTAGGCTGCTTGGGTTCCTGGGTACCCGCTGCATCCCTCTCTCTACGTAACAGGAAGTTCAGATGAAAGCTTTCATAACTACAGAATATTCCCCACTCCAAAAAGCAACAGTAAACAACAATGAAGTATTACTTCTTCCTGTTGAAACAACTACAACTGTACAGTCAATTAGTACAGAAACACAAATATTAATTCGGAAAATTGACGATGTTTATGTGAATATGCCACAGACCTAGTAATCTCCCAGGTCTACAAAACCTGCTGAGCTGCCAAAAATAGACCGGACAACGGCTACTTCGCGCATTACGAGGACTCTTCATCAGATTCAAGTGAAGCTGAGATACCATGCCTCTTCCTTTCAAGCTACAAATGAGTGCTCTCTATCTTTGCTTGAAAAAGACATACTTTATTTCTCCTTGGTTACACCTCTGGATTACAATCTGATTACTATTCCTGGTCCTCTGGATTGGTTTGGTGCCTGTCTTTTTCCCTACTTCTGGGTGGACACTATCTCCCAGAACGTTCTGCAGCACAATTTGTGAACTTGGTTCTGAAACCACATGCATCATCGCACTGTGACCTAAGAGACCTGTCCTTGGTGAACATTACAGCAGTTCCAGTTCAATAAGGAATAGTATGGGACAGGGTATTGTATGATGTGTATGCTTCTACTGTAAAATGCTTCTACTGAACTTTTACAAACACCATATTTGTGACTGGTCCGACAGGATTTCTCTTTACGCTGACGACATTCTGTTATATCTTGCCAGACCTTCTTGTCTTTTATGAATTAAACTTATTGTCCCCTTTGCTTCATCTCAAAGCTGACATCCATCATCGGAAAACACTGCCCCTTACATTGTTAGGTAGAGCGGCCCTCTACAAGATGATGGCCCTCCCACATTTTTTATATGCTCTACAGAATGCGCCATATGCAGTTCCGCCGCATTATTTCCAACTAATTGACTACGAAGTTAGGACATTGCTATGGGATCGTGGTGCCCCCCACATTGCCCTTGTTAAACTGACAAAGAGCTGGTACGACGGAGGTATCGCCCTGCCTGATAGCAGGTCTTATTATTGGGCTTCACAATTAGTGGTCTTGAACCGGTGGGTCCATCGACCTATCTCGGGCCCCGCTTATAGAATGGACCAATATAATATGCAACCTGGCACCTATCTCAGGGCACTTTACGGGGGCAATCGCTATTTCCCTAGGTTCATTCCCACGTCATCAACGGTGGACATTTGGCATAAGGCAACACAGGCCTTGGGGCTGAATAAAAATATATATTTTTTTTAATTCCTTAAATGACATAATCACCTCTAATACGTTCTCTGATGATTGGGACATTGAAACTGTGCACAGTCTGCTTGCAGTTGTAGAGCAATCAGCTGCATTTTGTTCAGATTAATTGTATGATGGTACATCTCATTTTGGTGATATGTTTTGCTATCAACATCATGGTCACCATTTGTAACACAAAGCAATTATCCCATGTGCTGTTTATAATTACATTAATGGGAACACTGTCCAACACCACCGAAAGGTAGTTAAAAAACATTTGCACAAATGTTTGTTTATTTTTCTGGTTTTGACATGTCAGACCCAGTCTCTTACCACTATAGGCTTGCACTTATAACTGCAAAGAAAAATATGCTAACAAATATTAAGCTGATGTACACTACTTTCCTATCTTTCCCAGCTGTCTGTACAGAGTTTCGACTTTTGGAAAGACACCACAAACACAAAATCTGTCTGGGGGACAAAAGATTGGCAGGTTCAGGGAACTGATGCCATGTTTGGAGCATGCCTCATACCATTCAGATAACATTCCTGAATAAAATAGTGCAGCAAACTTCCTGTCTTGGAATAGCCATATTCCAGCTTTGTCATGCATTGAAAACGGGAAGCATTTCATACAATACAGTGAGGATACACTAGATACCATGATATGAAACGGTTCTTACAATTCATCAGACCCAAATTGGAAGGCATGGTTGGCTTGGCCTATGGACACAAATGGGTTACATTCTAGATTCCTGGGCAACACCGAAGGGTTTAGCATCAATAGGCCTGGTCAGGAATATGTAGAATCAGAACACTCCGGATGGTGACGACATATAGTGTTGGGAAGATGTGCTTCGATTGCCTAAAAACCTCTACACTTTCTCAGGTAAAACAACATTTGTCCCTTATCGCTGGGGACATGGAAGTTTATGTTGTCCTACAAACATGCAGATCCTACTGATTAGTGGGAACTACACAACAATACTTTCCTTGTCGTGAACACCTAAAATCTCCAAAATCTTCTCCTAATTTCACAAAACTCCCACTGTATCAGTGCACTAATCAGTGTTGGAGAGAGAACCAACTCGGGACAACAGAGTGACAAAGCAGTCCTGCTAGATTTTGTCAAACCAGCCCCCTCACTGTGCATATCGAGTGAGCACAGCCAGCGAGCATGACCACTAAAAGAGGGAAGCTATGCACATAAAATGCTGTTATGCGATCTGCTTTGTACACACTACATATTATAGGCATATTAACCCTCCATACTGCCTTAGATGTGTCAAAGCTGCCACCAGACAAAGCTCTGATCAGCAGATACATTAATTACCAGAGTTATCTTGCCACTTTTATTGTTGCCTGAAAATTGTTGGTTATTAAGGAACTTTGTAGTGTTTTTAAAATGGCTACAAAACTGGCCCCCAGTACCAAAACCGGCCCCCCACCGTTACAGTCTACCTGGAAAATGTATCATGCCCAGTCCGGCCTGTCTGGCCTTGGATATATACCTTCTTTATTTCTATTGAGGTCTCCGTGGCTATCCTGGCAGTCTGGAGGAAAGGGAACCAGTGAGAAACAGTGACAGATGGTTAATATATGATCCACAGTTTTCCTGATATAAGGCCCTATAAGGTATCATCAAATGTTTACCATTAAATAGCCATGCTTCATGGTAATTTAGACTCTATCGTACTACATTGAGTTATCGAGATGTGAAGATGACAGGAGCTACAGTTTCCCTTGGCTAGAGCAGTCCCAATCCTACCAGAGTTGTATCCTACACTTTGCTCAATTTTCTTTAGTCTTTTCAAAGGAAACTTATCAGAGGGAATATGAGTTAGGAAAGCAGCAGTATTCGGCAAGCACTGGTCACGAAGATGGTCCCCTGAACTTGGTGTTCCGGTGCGTTGGTAGCCCCGGAGGAGAAATACGCAGATAACCGATGATATTCGGCCGCCACAATTGCTGGGTATGCATCTGACCATGTGGGAAATGCGCAAAGCCACCCTAAGGGCCAGGGCTCACGTCCTAAAAAAGAGAAGTTGGGAGACTAACCAGGTTGGGCAGTATGCAAGTGAAATCATGCCATTATAGCACATGATATCACGATGCGCGACATTGCACGTGATGTCACAGGAAGTGACCTCACTGGAAGTGACATCACAAAAAGTGACATCAGATATTAAGACCTCACAGATCTCGTATAACATGAGTAAATTTAAGTGCATTATGAGATTTAACAAACGAGATTTAGCATTGGGTTGTGCCAAAGAAGTGGCGCAATCCCGACACATAATCTGGGCCTTAACTAATACATTTTTTTGAACCCTGCCACAAAGAAATTGGCAACAAGGAGAAGCATGACGGTAGAGCTGTTCAACTTAATTGCCTGTAAAGTCTGCATCTTAAAATATTTTATAGGGTTAAGGCACCTGCTGCAGAGGTGCCCAGTAAATCACAAGGAATAATAATAATGGTGAGTTAAGCCTGGAGGTTTGTTGGAGAGATCTGTGTTTTGTGTAGTCTCAGATTTGAATCAAAGGTTAATGTGTCTCCTGCAAAGCACATCATGGAACTTAATGGAGCATGCAGATGACAGATTTTTATTTTACCTAGATAGGTCCTTTGTTACCTGCAGTACAGACATTTGAATACTTGTAATAGAGCACAGTGAGTGATGAAGGACATTTGACCCCTACACCTTGCAAGCCACACATGTATTGATTTATTGTCAGTGTATAATGTGTATGTGAAGAGCTCCGACACCCACATAGCCCGAAATGCATTGGGAAGGCTGAAAGATTAATATATTTTGGCACCGCTGACATCATGAGGATGTATATGTTTTGAGTAACAACCAAGAAAAAATGAGTTGAAAGAAGAAACAAAAAAAAGCATAAAGAAATAAAATCCTTGAATTCACATTTGTGGTGACAAATTTATCCAACTTTGAACAAACAATTCAGACTTTTTAGTCTCCAAAGCAGTGCACGGAGGAGTCTTCCCCTCTGATAGGGGGAGCTTTGTATTAGTCATTCTTACAGTGCATGCATCTCTTATATACTGGGACTGAACAAAGGTAAAAAGCACGCCTCTCTTAAGTATTTGTGAAGAGATAACAAGCTGTGTGCCTTTTTTCCCCTCTGCATTTACATTTAAGTAGGAGGTTCCAGCCCACCTACACTTAGGATATTCAAACAAAAGGAGCATGATGGCCCCTAAAGTTCTGCCCAGCTGGAGGTGAAAAAAAAATCCCTCGCTGCCTGCACGTTGCTGCTAGAAACGGAAAGCAAACAACCTACAGGCGCCTTTGAACGTGTTCCGGTGTTACACCGGGACAAGTTCAGCATATTTCTGTGGGACCCAACTTCTTGGCAGGAGGGACGGCGTCCACCTTGTGAAAAGAGTGGGTGGATGCTGTGTACCTGCGTGGACCGCCAACTTGTGCCCTGCTGAGGGCACTGAGCATGGAGTCTCCAAGAGGCCCGTCCTGAGGGCAAATCAACTGTCAGGCCTCACATCTCTGCAGCCCGCTCTCGGCCCCTGCAATTCCATTAACACTTCTGCAGGCAATCCTGAAGGGGCTGAGGAAGAGTTGCAGGTGCCAATAATAACGATAGCAATAATGCCGCCTCCTTCAATTTCATCACCAAGGCATTTAACAGTTGGAGTTGAGAGGCTGTATTATTTGTCATTTCCCAAGGACCATAGCAGCACCTTGGACAGTTGCTCATCATTCAGTACTCAATGCCCGAATAACTCCTGCGTATTTCTCTAAGTGACCGCTAGAGGGAGCCATAAGATGAAATATGTTTTTCTTTATTAAGAAATTCCAATCAATCAACAGATGAACAACGGTGGTGACAAAAACATCTATCATTTATTTACTTATTTTTTTTAATTTTGTAACTTTTTGTCTGGCACTTCTGCACCTTAAAGTCATCAGTGTGCTTCACGCAGAACAGCTGCTCTCAGCCCCTGTAATCCCTTCCTTTCTGCAGGCGATGCTGAGGGCTGTCAGTTGGCCCATCAGTGGCGCAGTACAATTTCTGCTGGCTGTTGCATATTGCATCTCTATCTCTGCCCAGAGTTTGTCTAACAACGCAACTGAAGAGGAGGCCTGCAGGGACCTGTCCTAATTAATACACCAGCTGTGAGCCCAGGGCTGGAGCTGTAGAAGTACAGAGAGCGCGGACTAGCGACTAGGACCAGTCTTCAAGGTTTACAGAGAAGACCTCCTCTGGGCATTAATGAACAGGCTCTGGCATGCTAATATCCGGTGGCATTGGCTAGGTTGACAGTGGCCGAAGCCTGGTTTAAGATGCGCCTGCTCGGCTGCACAAGTCTGGGGTCAGGGTCTGTGTTGAGTGAGGGTCACGACACATCGTCAGTATGTGAGTGGGTGAAGACCGCGGTGTCTTGTAAATCACAGTTGCTAGAACAGAAGCCAGGACTATCAGCAAACTGACAACCCCAAGGGCTAGAGAGAGAGAGAGATTCATCCATGCTATTCCATCACCTCTTGCATCACAGATACGCCTCAGTGGCCAAGAATCTCCAACAACAGAGCTAGTACGTTCACTCTCCCGTGAATCACCCTCGTGGTGTGTAGCTGGTCCCTCAACAGGGTGAGGGTTCATGACCTGTGTGCAGTCTACCCTTTTCACCATGCCAGAGGATGGAGGCATAGGCTACATGGGCTCCCTGGCCACCTGCTCCCGCAACTAGTCCATCTGTGTCCCAGGACTCTGAAAGGTCCAGCAGTCCCGGCAGTAGTTGATATCTGAGGGGACGCTTTGGAATTGAGCACTCGCCGCCGCATGCAGCCTGCCTCTCATTCATAATGCTGCATACCTCTCCAGAGGGGACACAGATTATTTGCTGCTAGGCAACTGCTGGCTCATTATATTCACTACCACATCACCAGCTCTTTCCTAGACAGTCCAAGGCATTTCCGATAAGCTCTGGTTGTACTGCTGACGAAAACTTTCCGGATCAAGTCTGACGCCTGGGTATATTCTAAGGTAAGGAATCTAACACTAACTACTGTTTCTTACAGATATATCGTTACCGAAGGTAAGTAACTTGTGCTTTAGCCTCTGTGTTGGGTCTCATTGAGGATGGCTGGGAGGCTTCTTGGCCTGATTGCCTTACCTCCTGCATCCTCCTTGCCACTCGTACTCACCCTTTCAGGCACAGGTTGACACCGCCAAAGAGACTTGCACTAAATCGGCATGCCCTGACACCCCCCAAAGAAGAGGAGGGGATCCAGATTGTCTGCACCTGAATATTGCCCATTGCCAGGGAACAACTGCACACCAGCCAGGATGGCGTCTGGGAACCCGACAAAGCAGATGCTCATCACAGAGGTGGTCTCCCAAACTAAACCTTTAACTCATCTGCAAGGATCTACGGAGACCACAATGGACCTGATCCTCAAAGAGGTAACTTCGGTAGGTCGTAGGCTGGAGATGATGGACACAAAAATGATAGACCTCACCACCAAAACGAAGTCCATGCGTGCTGAGATATCTGGTTTCCATTACAAGGTGGGGATGCTGGGCCACCGCTTGTCGTCTCTCAAAGCCAGGTTCGAGCTCCTGCCAGACAGGGACCTGGAACTTTGCGAAAAGTGTGGACCTTGAGTACCGAAGCTACATAGTTAATGTATGCGTCTTCAGGATCCCTTAGAAAGCAGAAGGTGCAGATGTCGAAGGCTTTCCTGTGACTTCTTGCCAACCATCCTTGGTATTGCCTTTTCACCCCAACTTGAGATGCAAAGAGCGCATAGAACAAGATCACGTATAAGCAACAGGAGTAAACCCATAGACCTAGTTGAGATCTGGTTGAAATAGTATATACAAACAAGAATATCTCAACTGGTATTATTTACAAGACTGGTAGATAAGCATGCACAAAACAATTTCAAGAAAGGAAAGTAAGGAGACTCATTGTTTGGTTAAATGCCCCGAAGGCATCATGTACTGAGTGAATACAAGAGAGAACATAATCTTAAAAGGGTTAGGAGAAATTGGGAACAGTTGTATGAGCACTGTAAGCAATAAATCCGTAAGTAACCCGACAAACTTTGTGCACACAAGTGCTTTTGACATTCTAGGTGGAAGTCGCGGGTGACAAGTGAAACAGCGATAGGCGGCGCAAGGTGAAAATGTGACAATTAATACAAAGAACTTGTGGTTCACAGGTAAGTATTTAAATACATGTGCACCACTTAATCTGAGCCACCCTGCAGTTTTATGGCTGCTGTATTAGACGCAAATGTTGATCCCTCAGAATATCTCTGGCCTACAAACTGAGTATAGTAGACTGCATGTTTTATACTAATGGGGTAACCTTTCTCCCTAGCCTTTGACTCATTTGTTCGTTGTAGTTCATTATTAAATATTCGTTACTCGAGCCCGGCCGGTAGTGATTCGACAAATCCACAAACATCCGCATTTCCTCCTTCTCTCCTCCCGCAGAATAGAATACCATGCTATGTTATGCTCCACTTAGTCGGTATCTTCACATATTATGGCACAAAAACACCCCCAGCTTCACCCCTCCAACGTACACTCCATGGTGTTATGATTCATATGGCTGCATCTGCCCCCCCCCCCAAACCTCCCCGATGCACTGTCTCACCTAGTGTTGAGATACAGTGTGTCCTGTCTTCTCATCAATTGCCCTCCACTCAGCTTGTAGGCATTAAAGTATGCCTGCTTGCAGCCTTTCTCTTTCATGTCATTGCTCATCCATCGTCTGATCTTTGACATTGCCAATGTTCTGGACTCTTTATGGTGCCTGCTGCTTACCACCCTCATTTCCTCTCAAACAGTGGGCCCGGAGCCTTCCGCTTGTGACTGCCCCTCAGGTGTAGACCGGTTGACAACAGTTGATAGGACATGCAGTGCAGTGTACTTGTTTGCATGATTGGTTTTTGGTTCACATAGCATTGTGTTTATTTAAACATTGTTCTTTAATTTTTCCCCCTAATACTTGTTCCCTTTCTCTTCTTCCTCTCCATCTTTTCTGTTTTCACTTTTTTTCATCTCTATTGGGTATTTGGTTAGGCTCTCTCTCTCTTTTGTGCATTCTTTCTACAGAATATTCCCCCCACCTGTCAATTCTCGTCTGCGATTTCAACATCCCGTAGACTGCCAGAGGAACCTGACTAACCTCCCGCCCACCCAGCATCGTTCCTGACCCTCGGACTCCCACCTTGATTCTTGCGATCTTCATGTTCGTGCACAGGTCCTTGAGCATTCTTTCCTGGAAAGTCAGTGGACTTAAAAATTACATCAAGCATAAAAAAGTGCTCTCCTATCTCAATTCCAAACGCGCTAACATAGCTCTGCTCAAGGAGCCTCATCTCACTGTGATAGAAGCTGAGAAGCTCTGGTGGGATTGGGTGGACAAACAGATACACAGTTGTTGTCTTCTGCGAGTGACAGGTGACTTGCCAGCACTCTGGAAACATGGTGTAGCCATATTGATTTGGAAAACATTGCACATGTAGTGCTTAACGCCTGGGTTGATCCAGAGGGTCGCTATATGTTTGCCAAACTAAAGATTAACAGGAAGGTACTATGCGTAGGTTCACTGTATTCGCCCATAGGTCCGAAGCACGCCTTCCTTCTTCAACGTACCCGTGTATTGACGGAGATAGATACCACTAACCTCCTGATTTGGCGGATACTAGAACCTGGCCCGGGATGTAGTCTTAAACCGTACAGGCCCAATTGGTGTAAGCAATAATGCGGAATAGCCATTCCAGCTATAATCATGAACTCACGGGTGCTGGTCACCAAGCCGCAGGAGATCGCAGATGCATTTGTATCTTACTACAGGGTCCTCAACTCTACAGAAATTGTCCAGGGGGCCAATGCAGGTAAATGCGTTCTTGGATGGCATTCACTTACTGTGTTTCCTGAGGATGGCAGACAGCTGCTTTAGGGCATGAGCACCAAGGAGGAGATAGAGCAGGCCATCTTGGATCTGCCCTATCATAAAGCCCTGGGTGAGGACGGCTTCCCGGCAGAGTTCTACAAGTGGATCAAATCCAGGATGGTGGATCTTCTACATGAGATCTTTGCTGAGGCTGATTGCTCGGGCTCCTTGGGTTTACTGCCCAACAGGGCACTGATTTTAGTCCTCCTCAAACCAGGAAGGAACCCTTTTCATCAAGACAGTTATTGCCCTATATCCCTGCTCAATGGGGATGTCAAGATATTGGCCGGCATTCTAGCTACCTTTCTCAAGCGAGTACACCCCTCTCTTACCCACAAGTGAGGTTTGTACCAGGTCCTTTGTCACACAACCATCTTCGTATGGTAGCTCATGCAGTCTGGCTAGCAGTGGACCTTCTGGATGTGGGCTTGGCGCTGTCGTTGGATGCCGGAAAGGCCTTTGACAGGATAGAATGCCACTACCTATATACTGCGCTCTGTAAATTTGGTCTTGGTGACGACTTAATCTCCAGAGTGGGATGGCTCTATGACTCCCCCTCGATGCAGGTCAACTGTGGGGGATTTCTTTCTGACCCCTTCCCGGTCCATAGGGGTACCCATCAGGGTTGCCCACTCTTCCCTTGTTATTTCTCCTTGCAATGGAGCCTTTAGCTGTGTCCCTGCGCCAATCGGATTAGATCATAGGTACTCCTACGTCCGGAGGTCCCACAACACTGTATCTATATGCGCATGACATCTTACTCACCTTAGTGGCCTCACCCTCCTCCATTCTCATGGTATTGGAGACCATTGTCGCTTTTGTGGCAATATCTGGCTACAAGGTGAACTGGGGATAGAGCGAGGCCTTGCCACTGTCACAGATCTCACCACATGCACCATTATCACCAGTTACCTATTCTTCCTGTCTCAATTATCTAGCATTCTAGTTAACAGGGGCCTGGAGCGCATGGTGGCGAATGGGATTGGACTTCGCAAAGTGATCCCACCTGAATCTCTCACTCTGGGGGAGGACTCAAGTGGTGAAAATGGTTAACCTCCCCGATTCACATATGTCTTGGGCATGCTTCTCCAATTAATACCCCTCTCAACTCTTTCTCAGATAGACAAGACCATTAAGACCATCATTTGGGATTCTGTGAGACCTTGTCTGGCAATTCAGAAGCTTATCACTCCTAGATCAGCAGCGGGGGGCTGGGACTGACTTCTGTGGAGCATTACTGTCTAGCATTACATTTGACACAAATGGCGTACATGCACCCACTGGTCTAAGACCCCCCTTTATGGGTCGTGATCAAATGCAGACTCCAGGAGGCCTCATTGGAACAACAGGCCGTCTATCTTCCTAGCCCTACTGGGTCCCCCTGTCCCATGTTGAAAGCCATGTATGCCGCCTGGATGCGGGTTCTTATCGGCATCTCAATGACGAAGCTACCCTCTGGAACATTATTGGTATCTGCATGGGGGGCCATGCTTGATTGGGGCCCCTGTTGATCCTGTTGATCCTGACTCTTACACACCTGATATCTGGCAATGAACTCAAGTCTTTTGAGATGCTACAAGATGAATTTGGCCTGTTGCTTACTCAACAGGGGTGCTATACACAACTACATCATTGCCTGCTGAGCAAACTGGGGTCCCCAACCCGGGATCATCCCTTGTTCCCTGGTGCTCTCTTACCTTGATACCTGGGGTCAGTTTAAAGGTGTGATTCTACAACCTCCTGATTTGTCACATCTACTCCCAGCCACAATTGGCTAGCCTCAGAATGACCTGGCAGGCTTGCTTGCAGGTGGAAAATGATGAGGAAGATTGGGCAGAACTTTTGGAGGCTCCGGAACGGGGAGTCAGGGAGGCACGGATGAAGCTCGCTCTTTTTAAGATCCGTCAGGGCTGGCACTGGACACGGGCTGGCTTCAGGTGGCAGGTTTGCTTCCTCACTCTGCTTGTTGGAGATGCGATCACATGCCTGGGTGATATTGTTCATATTTTACTGGACTCTTCCGCCATTCGTCCCTTCTGGACAGCAGTGAGGTCTACACTACGGAAATCGCCACTCCCAGAACCCCTAATTCCCCTCCATGGTTTATCGGATCTTTCCAAGCTGACCCATCATGTCCGGCGTTCGCTTGTCACTGCCCTGACAGATGTAAAAAGAGCTGTATTCTGTGACACTGGCTTTCTCCACAGTTGCAGTCGCATGAGGAATGGCTCGTGGACATGTACTAAACTGGGACCTATGAAATGGTAATTTACAATTTAATGGACAAAGCAGATATTTTCTTCTCACATGGTCCCCCGTTCTACAGGATGCCCCCCCCCCCCAATTTGCATTGAATCTTGATTCTTCCTACTCACTATCACTGCCTTCCACCCCCCCCCCCCTTTTTCCCCAGCATTACTATACTTTGGAGCCTTCCTGTCCATCCTTTGTAGTTTTGTCGTCCCTCCCTTCTTTTCTTTCTGCCTTCTTCCCTTCCATTCACATTCCTCTTTCATTAGCTCTTTTTCTCACCCCTCTCTTTCTTTTCTTCCTTTCTTCTACATTAGGATTGTTTGCTATTGATGCATGTATTTCAGTCAACATTTATATCTCAATATAGGCCCATGCTCGACCTGCATGTCCCTGTATTCGCTGTTATTTTTCAGTACTTCATTTATGCCAATAAAAATAATTGCTACTCAAAAAAAACCAAAGAGCTCTAGGTCAAATGCAGTCTTTCAGTAATGAGCCAAAAGCGTGTGCGCTTTCTGAGCTCTCTTCATTGCCCAGATTACACATATGAGTGCTTGCATTTCAGACACATTGCCAGTGCGCATCACATCACCATGTGCTGATCCCACTCGGAGGGCCTAAGGAGGTCAGCGAAAATAATAAAAAAAACTAAACAGAAACAGGAGTTATTGCATTGTTTTATTAAGCACTGCAGGAAATGTAACGAAGAGAGAGGCACACTGTCAGAGGTCACCATTTGAAGTCCAGTGGTCACAGCTGTGCCTCAGGCGACACATAACTGCTGACATTGCCAGTATCTCATTTGACTCTGGTATCCAGAAAGTAGCAGCATACGAAATCATAGTTTTTACCTCGAATGCCCATGAATTCTCAACTGTTCTCGTGATCACTTTAAAAAAATACTCTGATGTAGCAGTTTACATTCTGAAAAGAGTCGAGACCAATATTTTACTGCTTAATCGGTTGGGTCACTCAGATATAATTGATGTCTTGTCTCCTATGGCAGATTATATTCTTTATCTTTATTTTCATTTTATATTAGAAAACAAACATTTAGAGAGAAATAAAGTTGACAGCACTTGATGAAAAGTGACAGGACACATGCATCTCAGAATCCAACATCACAACAATTTGCCATATATGGAGCTCAATGTATTCAAAATATTAAAAATACTGGGCGCCCATCCAGAGCCAAATACAAAACACCCATTGAGAACCAGGCGAAGAAGTCCCAGGATCATTGTCTGAACATGCATGATTCCCCCTTAGCCATCACTGGCCTATCCTGGCACAGTTATACCGTCTTCAGAGGGAAACATCCTTTACGACGCAACTTTTACCATGCAGTGCCTTTACAATGCAGGTTTTTCAACGCAAGTCATTACAACGCATTGCGCTGGGGGCGCTCTAGGATAGGTAATAGTTTAATTTACTATCCAACACCTTCCCTGCTATCCACGGGGACTGGAGTTGGAATAGTAAATTAAACTATTCACTATCCAGCACCCCCCAACGCAAGTCGTCGTAACGACTTGCGTTGAAAAACCTGCGTTGTAAAGGCATGCGTAGTAAAAGCATGCGTTGTAACAACTTACATCCGTCTTCAGAATAATCAGTTATCATGAGAGTCAATCATTCCTGAAGCATCTCTGCCCTCTCCATATGAACCTTCTTCTACCTTCTCATCTGTCCTCTCCTCCCACATGCACCTCTGTCCGCTAGTGCCCACTATGACATATCCATAGTCCACTTGTGTATAGGAGATCCTGCAAGAGTCGTCAGTGGATGGCAACTCTCTGTTTCACCAATAGCAACCCCAGTGAATCAAATGTATACTTTATCTTTCTCGGTTTAGTACACGGTGCTTTAAAGAGGCTTGTAATCTAGTGTTTGCCACCCTCCATGGATCTAGACTGATTGGCTCCTGAGTAGTGCTCAGTCCAATTGGAACTCCAAAGCATGTTCAAGAAATCAGCAACTTCTGCTCTATAGCTGGGAGATCTGTACACCTGAGCCAGGTATAACATTTCAGCATAACCTCATAAATGATAGGTAAGCATGATGCAACACTTAATAGTGTGCACACTTGCATCAAGAATTACTAGAGACCTCCTTAACCAGTGCGCATGCTTTCCTCCAATCTTATGCTGAAAAAGGTTCCCAGAGTTCAACTTCCCTTTTCATTTCGCTGATATACAAATTTTAACTCAATCCGTCCTAAAGGCTTCATGCAAACGAAAGACCAGCCTTCTGGAAGAGCCAGTATCAAGTCGGACCTCCAGTGTGTGCATCTCCTCAGGTGCATAAGAAAAAGCTGTCCATATATTCTTTGCGTGTCATAGTTTAGCAAACTGCAGGTATTATCCTGGTTCCAATGCATACATATCCAGTGCTTCCGCAAAAGAGATGCAGCTTTCCCCTGGGTACAAGTCACACAGTGTCTTGCAACCTCCCTCTCTCCATCTGGCCATAGACATCCTTCTGAAAACAGTAGCAATCATCAATTCGGCAGCCTCTGCGAAAAAGGGGTTTACGCATTATTGTTCTGACTGTGGTCTCCACACCTTGGCCATCTGCTGCACTATGGTTGGGCCTTGGGTCCCATTAGGGACACTGGAAAGTCCCCAGCTTCCTTGACCCCCCCCCCCCCAGCAGTCAGTTTTCCCAATTATTTTGCACTGCACACACCTGGCAATGCATTGAAGATGTGCTGCCATATAGGTCATAGAGCTCATGGTTCGGGGAGCCCAAAACCCCATCGATTGTATCCAATTTTAGGATCCCCAAGCCTACCCTGCTTCTTTTATCTGTCCAATGCAAAGAGATCAGTAGGATATCTATTTCTTTGGACCTATTCTTACGGATGAAACATTGTGAATTATACAGGACATACAGACAGTGGGGTAGAAACTCCATTTTGGCCACTGCACTTTGACCCAAACTGACAGTATTATTATGATACAGAGACTTGCAGCCCAGCTAACACCTTGCCCATACTGGCGTTCTATTGCTTATCAAACGTGTACGCTACTTGGATTCCCAGATATCTAACTTTCGCCAGTTCCTGACCTCAATCCTACAATTGGTAGCTACAGTGGTCGTCCCACCAGACCTGCCAAAAGAAACACCAATGATTTATATTTATTAACATGCAGCCCAGAGACACTCCCAAATTGATGTACCTGCAACAGTAGCCATGGTACGGAGATCAACGGCTGACGTATATACATCAGGTCATCCTCCACATAGAATGATACAAGATCCTCCGTATCCCCCACCCAAACACTTCATTGCCTCATCGCCACATGCACGTGTGCTGAGAATGGCACCATCGCCAAGGCTAATAGGGGCAGAGATCTAAGATATATACTACAGACCTGACCTTGGCCATGGGATCTGTATACAGAAGGGAGACGCACGTCGAAAATTTAGGACCGAGCTTCATCTTCACCATTACCGCCCTCAGATATTCCCAATGTAAAGTACTGAAAGCTTTTTCGGTATCCATTGCAATCAACACCATATTGTGTGCCTAACATGCATGAGCCTGCGATTGTTCATGAGGGTGCTTCTTACTGGTATAAAAACATATTGAATCTCATCCACGAATGTTCAAACCCCCTTCCGCAGTTTGCTAGCCATTGCTTTTGCTAGTGCCTTTATATCTGTATAAATCATCGACAGAGGTCGGTCGGAGCTAAAGCGAGTCAGATCTCTATTTGGCTTTGGCAACATCACAACCAATGCTTCTCACATTGTTTGTGGCAACATTTCCAAGTTTTTGCCTCCTGGAAAACCTTTAGGAACCATTCAGAGAGTAGATATGGGTATGTATGAGAAAATTCAAGCGGATGTCCATCTGTTCCCAGTGCTCTATTTCTAGCCATGTTTTTGATTACCTCCAATCCCTCTTTGGTGAGGTCCCCTTATAGCTCTGCCATCTGTCATACACAAGGTGGCCTAGTACTGATGCAATGCAGTGTTTTATTGCTATCTGGGTTACAGTCATCTCACTCCTCCTCCCCTTCCATGGCCATGATCATTGGCATGGGTTTTTCACATTTTAATAGGCATGCTAGGAGTCTGCAAGGCTTGTCCCCCTCTCTATGCAGCTTCTGTTTATATTACTGCAGGGTAACTCTATCTAACTGCTCCCAGAGTTCCCCTAATCTCCATTTCACTGTGAGTGTATCCCTCTCTGTCTGGGAATTGTCTAGGGTCAACCTGTGCAGGTTTCCCAGTCTCTCCTCCGGACCCCATTTAGCATTTTATAACTGCTGTTTTATTTTGGTTATTTTATTAAAGCATTCCCCTCTTAGAACTACTTTGAGCGCATGCCACTTATGCGCCCTGGTTGATGTGTACACCTTTTTTCTCTAAAGTAAACCTCTTATACCTCCTTAATGTCACCTCTTAAGGTGGCATCTTTTAGGACTTCAGGATAAAGTCAACAAGTAGGGATAGCTGGGTTACCACGTGCCTAATAATATGTGGGCAATAACGGGGCATGGTATGAAAGGAACCTTCCCACAAGCACTGGTGATTGTATATTTCCACCTAGGGAGAGCAACACCAATACCCTATTCAACCTACTGCACATTTTGTGTACGTGTGGAAAAGATTTAATTCAGTTGGTAAGGGAATTTAGCGTCCTCCACGCAGCTATACAATTCACACGGACAATTACCTTAACCCACAGTTCTGCCAACCGCATCTTTGTATGGTGTCTCAGAGGCTGCCTGTCTAAGTCTCTGTCCAGTATACAGTTAACATTTCCTGCCCAGAGGAGAGGATACCTATGTAAGGTGCCAGCATATCAAGGATCTTCCAAAAAACAGATATGCTGTCACTGTTAGGTGTCTATATGTTTAGCAGGGTCATCTCCATTCCATCTCGAATGCCATAGATCAATAAGAGCCTGCCCTCTACATCAGCATGCCCCTCACAAAACTGAAACGGTATGCCGGGAGCCACCCAAATGGAGACACCATGTACATATAAGTAAGGCTTCCCTCTCCAGTTTTTCTTTAACTTATCTGTCTCTGCATTAACTAGATGAGTTTCCTACATAAAAGCTATCGCTGTGTTGTATTGTCTAAGTTAGGTGTGCATCCCAAAGCATTTTGTATAGACTTGTATGCCCCTGACATTCCAGAACATAACTTTCAGTCTCCCACCATGGCTGATTGACTTCATTTATAACTACCCCTTCGCAATGTCAAGTCAAGTCAAGTCATTTCATTTGTATAGCGTACTACATACCCAGAGGGTCTCAAGGCGCTTGAGGAAGGGTGGGGAATTACTTGTCGAATATCCAGGTTTTAAGCTGCTTTCTGAAGGCTAGGTGGTTTTGAGTGAGGCGGAGGTGAATGGGAAGGGAGTTCCAGGTTTTAGCCGCTAAGTAGGAGAAGCATCTTCCTCCCATGGTGGTTTTGTTGATGCGTGGAACAGCAGCGAGGGCTTGGTTGGAAGAACGTAACTGGCGGGAGGGGGTGTAGAAGGATAGTCGCGTGTTGAGGCATTCGGGTCCAAGTTCGTAGAGTGCTTTGTGTGCGTGGGTGAGGAGGCGGAACGTTATCCTCTTATTGACAGGGAGCCAGTGGAGGTCTTTCAGGTGACCGGAAATGTGGTCTTTACGCGGGATGTCTAGTATGAGTCTGGCTGAAGCGTTTTGGATGCGTTGGAGTTTTTTCTGAAGTTTTGCGGTAGTGCCGGCGTACAGGGTGTTTCCGTAGTCCATGCGGCTAGTAACCAGTGCGTGGGTGACCGTTTTTCTAGTTTCGGTGGGGATCCAGCGAAATGTTTTTTTGAGCATGCGAAGAATGTTGAAGCAAGAAGATGAAACGGCGTTGACTTGTCTGGTCATCGAGAGTGAGGAGTCCAGGATGACGCCCAGGTTTCGTGCGTGGTCCGTTGGGATGGGTGCTTTTCATAGGGCCGCTGGCCACCAAGAGTCATCCCAGGCGGAAGGGGAAGTGCCTAAGATGAGGACTTCTGTTTTGTCTGAGTTCAGTTTAAGACGGCTGTGCTTCATCCACTCGGCTACTTCTTTCATCCCTTCATGTAGGTTGGTTTTGGCGGTGTTAGGGTCTCTGGTGAGTGAGAGGATCAGTTGAGTGTCATCAGCGTAGGAGATGATGTTGAGGTTGTGTTGGCGTGCGATGGTTGCGAGGGGACTCATGTATACGTTGAAGAGGGTGGGGCTGAGTGAAGATCCTTGTGGCACGCCGCAGATGACTTCGGTGGCTTTGGACTTAAACGGTGGGAGGCGGACTCTCTGAGTTCTTCCGGCAAGGAACGAGGTGATCCAGTCCAATGCTTTTCCTTAAATTCCGATGTTGTTGAGGCGTTGTATAAGGGTGCTGTGACAGACTGTGTCGAAGGCTGCGGAGAGGTCAAGGAGGATGAGGGCTCAAGAAACACTTTAGTGGGGTTTTTAGAAAATCAGATCACTCAGGCGCACTGCCTCGGTTCAGACGTTACAGAGTATAGATTGACAAGTAGAAATGTAGTGCGTGAAGAGCAGGCGGAAAAACACCCTTAACCGTCTAAGATAGTCAAGGGACTAAACAGAAATATACAGTTGTGCTCTCGCTACTACAAAAAGTATCACAAGCAGTACAATCACTGATACGTATTCAAGGAGACAGAAGCAGATTCTTTGGTGTGTTCAAAATGTAGCAAAACGTTGGTTTATTCTCTCCAGGTTCAAGTAATGTGAAGCAAAGCCGACACGTGTTTCGTCGTGTACAGTTGAGTCAACACGACTCTTCAGGGCTTGAAAATTAGTATATTCGTGAAGCTTATCACTAGGTCTGGGCAATTATCCATATGTTGGACGTTACTTGTCGGAGAGAGACTTAGTCCTGGTGTGTCAGGAGGTAGCCGGGAGGGGATCCGTTTTTTTTCTCCTTTTTATCTAAGGACTCGCTAGAGACTGGTGCGTCTCATAGCAGGCGGTGCGCTGTTGCTCTGGATCCCTCCTCCTGTAGTTCCCGGTCGCCGTCTCTCAGTACGGACCAGTAAAAGGAGAAAAAAAACGGATCCCCTCCCGGCTACCTTTGAGTTCGGTGGGGTCTGCTGTGGGTTTTTTCAGAAGGGCGCTGAGTTCGGCGTGTTTCCAGCTTTGCGGGAAGGTGGCGGAGTTGAGGGAGCAGTTGATGACGTCTCGGAGGTGGGGTGCAATGATGGAGTCTGCTCTGTTAAAGATGTGGTGGGGACATGGATCTGTGGGGGCTCCTGAGTGGATGGAGTTCATTAGGTGAGTGGTGTCCTCAGTGGAGATTGGGTTCCATTCATAAAGGATGTTCGAGGGGGGTTTAGGTTCGGAGGTAGGTTGGGTGGGTTGGTCTCCGGGTTGGTTGTTGAAGCTGTTATGGATGTCGGCGATTTTGTCGTGGAAGAATGAAGCTAGGGAGTCGCAAAGGATTTGAGAGGGAGTGATGTCGTTGGAGTTGGCAGTGGGGTTGGTAAACTCTTTGACTATGTTGAATAGTTCCTTGCTGTTGTGGGCGTTGTTGTCTAGTCGGTCTTTGAGTGCGGATTTCTTGGCTGTCCGAATCAGTTGATGGTGTTTGCGGGTGGCGTTTTTGAAGTCGTTTCTGGTGATAGAGTTTGGGTCTTTTTTCCAGGCTTTCTCAAGGGAGCGACAGAGTTTCTTGGAACTCTTGAGGTCATCGTTGAACCAGGGGGCGTCTTTTCAAGGGTGCTAGGTTGTCGGCGCTGTGGGTTAGCCATTGTGTGAGGTTAATGGCTGCTTGGTTAGGGTTCGACGAATAGGCAGGGGGGTTTTGGAGAAGCGATGTGGAGATCTGGTCGGTGGTGATTTTGTTCCAGTTTCTTCGCAGAGTAGGTTGAGGGTGGTTGTGGGTTGTGGTCTTTTTGTAGTTGAAGTGAACGCAGCTGTGGTCTGTCCAATGGAGAGCTGTGGTGTGATTGAAGGAGATGTGCTTGCTGGAGGTGAAGATAGGGTCGAGTGTGTGTCCTGCGTAGTGGGTGGGGGTGTTTACTAGTTGTTTGAGTCCGAGGTTGGCGAGGTTGTCCAGAAGGGTGGAGGTGTTGCTGTCGTTGCTCTTTTCCAGGTGAAATTTGATAAAAAATAACGGGACATTGTAGTATGGGTCGGGCCCTCCGCAGGGCCCTCCTCTGATCCCTCTGCCGTGCTCACTCTGAGCCCTCAGTGGACCCTCAAGCATCCATTGCGCAGGCACAGGAGACAGTCGAGGGCTGGTCAGCCACACTGTACGCCCACATCTAGTGCGCATCTGGCCTGTTATTGCTTACATCAGCTGCACTGCTTTCTGGACTGTCCGGTACACAAGCACATAGCGCACACTTGCTGCACTGGTCTATAAATGATTTACAATGGGCTATATAGCCTATACAGGGTACAATAGCTGTATTAATCAGCAGATCTAGGCCAAACTACACCGGCCAGCAGCAAGAACTGGCCACATATATAATTATATACACAGTCTGCTATTACTTGATATCTCTCCGAGGAGGCGGCGATAGATGTTTGAGCTCAGGCATTGTGGGTACCAAATAACGCAGACGGAAATCGAAGGAGTGAGAATAACCTGAATATTTAAATACAGCAACAGCGTGATTAATGACCTAACCAGCAATTGGAATAAAACCCATACTCAGTCGCTCTAATATACAAACTAGAGCCTGGTCTGTAAGTAATCAAGAGGACATTATGGATACAGAGCAAATCCTTTCCCCTCCACCAGCAAAAAGTACTTCATCTGCAAAAGAAAGCATTCAGTTTGCTCCAAAAGTAATACAGATCACAAATGACCATTCGCTCCTTTCCTTTCATCTCTTACAGTCGGCCAAAGAAGATATCCACAAGTCAATCACTGGGCCTCCATAGAGTGCAGGGGACCCGCTGAACACTTTACTGGAATTAGAAAAAAATTACACTGAGCTAGAGGGTTGGAAGCTTCATACCTTACAAAAAAATGACAGTGAGATAGAGGGTCGGAACCATCATACCTTACAAAACAAGCATTTGGAATGCATTCGGTCTCGCCTTTGGGACCTTATATGTATTTAGCTATGCAGCACATTAGCCTGGGTGCTGAAACATCTACTGTTCTTTAACAGGGGGGGGAAAGTAAGCACCAAACTGCGTGACTCGCTAGGTATGGGAACACATGGAGAGAAATATTACCTTTCAGTTGGAAATGGTATAGTCCAAAGCATTATTTTTAATATAAAAGCAGGGCCTTCGGTGGTCATATCACTGAAAATACAAGATTTGAAAAAAATATTATTGTCTAAGAGTGGTCGTGGAAGACAATTTCTATGGACTGGAATCTAGAGAATGCTAAAGTGATTCTGGTATTTTACGGACTTCTGCTGGTTGTTTTCTATCAAGAAAGTTAAATAGAGGCAGTTGCCAGAAAAATTTAAAAAAGAAAGTCCCTCAGCAGAAAGCAATGCTGGTATTTTACTGACCTCTGCTGGTCATTTTCTATCGTGACAGTTAAATAGAGGCAGTTGAACAGAAAAGAAAGTCCCTAAGCGGAAGCAGACAAGTCCTAGGGCTGATCTCCAGAGCACACAAAGTACATACACATATAAGTATATACTAAAGTATATATACTTAAGTATATACAAAAGTATAAACAAGAGGTCTCGAATGCTCGACCTAAAAATGACATTGAGTCAGAATGTTGGAATCAATTCACACTGCCCAATGAAAAGGAAGCTACACAATCTCCCTGTGAATATAATAGTGTTATGGAGTCAGATATTTGGCTCCGCTTGTTTAAGACTCTAGATACTGCATTAACGGCTCTTGAATACCAATCAAATACAATTGACATACAAATAGCTCTGTTGCAATCATTAGCACAATTTACTGCAGCCATTGATTCTTGCTTTGAGAAAATGTACTCTACAATAAAGAAGTTATTGAGGGAGGCCACGAAAATATCAACAGTCAATAACCAGCACGACAAACTTAACCAGTGTTGTACTTGTAGCCTAATTATTGAAACCATACAAGAATTTCCAGCTATTGTGTGTACACTGGGGAAAGAGATAAAAAGTATTAAGGCACAACTCCCTCTGAACACGGATAATAATCTTACCAAATCTACATCAGTTTTAGACATTAAGAAATTATCACAAAAAATATCCCCTAGATTAAATACTTAAGTGCAACAACTACAAAACAAAGGCGCTATACTAGTCGATGTGCATCGTATTCAGGAACTCTGTATGGTAACAACGGCTGTGAAAGTCCTTATTCCATAGATCTGGCAACTGGTATTAATACAAAAACAACAGTTGATGGACAGAATTCAGAACAATGTCATACATTCACCCCAGTACAGAGATCTGGGCCTAAATCCATCGTTTTTTTGCACTCCACACCACCCCAGTTCAGACATGGCCATATGAACTGGTATTAATACACCACAGTCAGCTGACGAAATTAATGTTCTAAATAAAAGTATAATGTTAAATTCTTTAATGGAATATGTCGTCATTTCAAAAAATAAATGGAAAAAGATCCGGAAACATGAAAAAAAAAGAAAGAGAAAATTTAAAAGGCAAAGAAACTAAAAGAATCAACTGAGAAATGTTTCCCAATATTTAAGCAAGTGAGAAGACCTGAAACAAATACAGATCAGCATAACAGTATACCTTTTCCTGCTCATGGAGAGCAGTCGAATTATGAAAGCTCGCCAATATAAATTCCAACGAAGCCAAACAACAAATGGATTGTTCCCTAACCAGGACCTAAATGGAGGCGATTCTAAATCAATAGTTCCCCAGCAAATCCACAAAAAAGAAAGCATGCAACATATTTAATTAAAATATAATAAGATAAAAAGTTGACACCCATTCTCCGCGTGACACCTACAGCACTAAAGGTCATGTAAATTCCCAGGAATTACAAAAAGAAAGGACCTTGCAGCAACAGCAAATATCTGGTCAAGCCAGTTGAACTCAGTCTGCTGTAGATATTGACCCCCATTTGAAACAACTAGCCTCCATTACAAACCAGCCTTTAGTAGAAACAACGCAAAAAAGCCAATCTCATATAGGAGCTGTCACACTAGTTCAGCACAAACTATCATTAAAAGAGATACTCTTATAAATCAATTTAGTTTAATTGGAAACAAACCATTTAGAAATGTTGATTTAGTACAAAAGCTCACACATCAGGAAGGGTCTCAAAGGGAAAACACGAAAATTGTATTTTAACCCCTTTATAAATCATGTGGTAATAATGATATCTTAAATAGATCTAATATCTTGCAACTATTGGCAGCACAGGAAGATCTAAAACATCTGCCACCCGCATGTATTGAGTCTATAGCATTTAAGTGCAGTAATCGGTATGAGGCTGCACTAGTAACCTGGGCATCATCCAAAATTACAGCTCTGATTACATCAAAATGCCGCCTTTTCTCTGATTCGGGCATAAGCGTACCAGAGGTGCTGGAAGAAAAATATCGAACTGTGTTATTACAGTCTGAACAAACACATCCATCAATAAAGGGCAAGATCCAAACAGAGAAAGGACAGGTAAAGACTGTCTCTTTATGGAGGGATGCTAAAGGGGCAGGTGACGACAACTATACCCCTTTAAGAAGTATATCAGTAAACGGTGTACAAGAACGTACCCATCAACTACCCACTAGTGTAGATCATAATAAAGCAGATTGGGATTGGCTTGCTCTCACACACAAACTAAATAAACCTGATTGACATAATCAAATAAATTCCAATTTACAGAATCAAAAGGATTTTACTTGATATTGGAACAACACCCCACAAAGGCACAACAGTTTGGGGAACAAAAACCAGCAAACAAGAAAATAGATCAAGAGAAACAAGTGGGTAATGCCCTTAAGTATACGTCCATACTTTCATGGAATATTGCAGGCACAAAAAAATCTACTCTTGAAAAGTACCTAATGAGCTTTCATGGCAGGGGGACGTAAGTCCGTCCAACACCGTATTGGTCCTGGGACTGACCGGCCTCTGGTTGGCCGTCCCGACCACCTAATTAGGATGTGATGGAACACTGTTTAATCGCATTCATACATTTCCCTATCGGAGCATGCAATACGGCCATAAATTGGCCATAATACATGCTCCCATAGGGAAATGGGATGTGCTGTTTATCCCTGCACCCGTGGCATGCACCTTGAGGTGCCTGCAATGGGGTGCAGGTATCAACAGGGGAGGTCACCGTAGGTGCCCCCTCAGCCCCGACCAGAGGGAGCAACACAAGAGGGCCCTGCTGGGGGCCCCCACACACGCTTTCCAACATGGTTTCCATGTCAGACAGGAAAACACAGAAACCATGCCGGAAACCGTGCATCATAATCACAAGGGCAGAAAGGTCTGCCCTTTGGGATTACGAGTCGGTTCCGACTGGCCAACGGGCTCCTTGAGTCCATTGGAAGCTAGCCAGAATGACCGCCTGGTTTAGTTTCTGACTACCAGCATTGGTGTGCGGAGGTTGGAAAGTAAACCGAGAGGCCAATTACAATGTGGCCCCATG
The DNA here is from genome assembly GCF_964261635.1 of Lissotriton helveticus. NCBI lineage: Eukaryota > Metazoa > Chordata > Amphibia > Caudata > Salamandridae > Lissotriton > Lissotriton helveticus. The sequence continues at coordinate 440,841,640 of NC_136071.1, read as the reverse complement.
GTTCCGACCGTCGATGGGAGCTTTTCCGGGCTGCATTGCAATCGGCCCCTCAATGTTTATGAGAGACATGGAAAAAGCAGGAACAGCCTTTAGGAGGATTTATAGAAATGTTTACCCCATGTACTAAAAGCAAAAAAACATGGTCAACCAAAAGGGGACTAATCTATATATGTATCACTTATTAAAAACTTCTCTCTTACTAGTCTTCCAAATAATGCCACATCCATTAAAGTAATAGTAATAAGTAATTGGAATTATGTAAATACCTCGGTTCCTATTATAATTGTTAACATATACATCCCACCGAGCTCAGCTAAAACACAAAGAAACATAAAATCAAACCAAAATGTCTTAGTGGCATTTGAAATTTCACACAAGGGTATCCCATATATAGTTACAGGCGACTTTAATCTAAACATGGCAAATCACCAGGGTAGAAGCGGAAATCTAAAAAGAACAGACATGCATTGGGGAATCCCAATCCAAATCTCCAAATTTGGCTCAGTTAATAAATTAGATCACAAACTACTACAAACTCTGGAGGCCCTTGGATTCTTGGCATTGATCGGGTGCACCCATGGAGATATTCCGATGAGAGTAACAAGACAATCCAACAAAACAGATAAGGTCTCAGACTACACATTTGTATCACTTAAGCTGTTCCACAAAATGTTATTCTATTAAATAAGTGATAGGTGTGGAAGTGACCATGCCACACAGTTCATCAATATTACAAATTAGAACGTGAAGTGGCAAGCGTATAAACCTACTGGCTCAAAAGACTTAGGCTTAAACTGGAAAAAAATCAGATGGAACAGATTGCTACCATCCCATTATGAGACCTGGAAAAGGACTGGTTCAACAAATAATTGGGACCTCAAAGACCCAGTTCTAGCCTGGAATAAAACTGAAGAAGCCTCATTAATAACATCAAATAGTAAATCAGTATCACTACAACGACCCAAGAACCAAATGTGGTACTCAAGTACCCTAAGACAACAACAATGGGCCCTGGATAAGGCAATGAAAGACATTAACTCCCAGTCAGGTCCCCATGCTCAAGAAAAACTCAGAGAGTTACTGAACTCTTATAAAAAAAGCAGTTTGGGAAGTGAAAAGGGCAGAAGTGGACCAAGATTGGATAGATATAGTCCAAGCCTGTAAAAGTAATTCAAAATCTTTATGGACACAAATAAAGCAACTAGATAGACAGTGCGGGATCATCTGGAAACAACGTAACAGAAGAAGTATGGAAGGCACACATGGACTACTTACATGATACACAAGATGTTAAGCCATTTGATTATTAGCAATGTTTTATGTGAAACCCCGCTGACCTTTATACTAAATGAAATTATAAAAAGGATTGAGAAAAGCAAAGGAAATGGTTCTCCCAGTCCAAATGGACTTCCTGGGGCCATATATAAAGAAGATTGGGAGTTCAAATCAAATCAAATCAAAAGAGACTTTATTTCGGTTTGATTCAACCATAAAAGTACACATTTCATACTGTACATACATAAAACATTAGTAAGATCTAATTACAAAGATAAGTTTCCCTATCTACATTAGTTCCACAGAACTGTAATTCATTAATATATTAACATTCATTGATCCAGACAAATTCTCATTCTAAGAGACAATTTTAAGAATTCAGTTATTTGGAGGACACTATCACTGTGCAACAATTGTAAGTATAAAAAGGCTGGTCGTATCTGATTAAAATTAAGTTTCTTTAAAAGGACAAGCAAGTAGCGTTTACCCGGATATTCATAAAATCTACATAAAAACATGAAATGCAGCATATCCTGTGGAGACTTTCCGTCGCAGCCACAGGATGCGGGAAGTTTATTAAAAACATCTTTTTTTGGTCTTATAAGCAGATGATGGAACAAATTCAATCTAAATCTTGTTAACAAGAACTTTTCATGGGTATTAAATGTGCCGAGTAGGTAAGGCTCCATTGTCATACAGGTTTTAACCATGATATATTGCCTTACACTTGTTTTCTGTAACTCAGCACCCTCCCTCACGGCCTTCCGTCGCAGAAGAAAAGACTGCTTAATTGCTTCAACATCCCCTTTTACAATTTCCATCGGACGATCGAATAGTTCAGGGCGGCCCAGCTCACAAAAACTGGTTTTTAAGTACTTCAACCATGGGGTGCCTAATGCCTTATCATGAGAAATGAAGTCATTTACAATCAGGTGTGTTAAGGGGATGTCTTGGCTCAGCCACAATTTCAACCAGCAGGTCAATGGGCGTAGGGAGAGAATATCGCTCAAATATTCTACTCCTAACTCCTCATGAACTGCAAAGTTGGAAGTGGCGGCCGGGACACACAGGAGGCATTTGAGAAATGCATTTTCTGCAATCTGTAGTTGTTCACAAGCCATATAACCCCAAAGTTCACTACCATAGACTGCAGTTGCTACTGATTTAGCATCATATAATTTCATCATTGCAAGCATTGGCTTTTTCCCTAATTTTGAAGCAAAGTTAAAAATAGAAGCATTAACCCTAACCACATCACATCTTTTCTTTGCAAGTTGTGGACCCCACGACAGTTTGGAATCAAAAAGAACTCCTAGATAAGAGAATGTATTGGAAAATGGAATTACTACATTATCTAGTTCGAATGTATATTGTCTTTTTGGTCGATTACCAACTTGCATAATGAATGATTTGGAGTTATTAACCAGCAGATCTCTTTCTTCCATAAACTGTTTAAAAGCATTGAGTAACAATTGGAGACCTTTTTCAGTTCTAGATATTAAGACCGCATCATCTGCGTATAAAAGAACGGGAATACTCCTTCTCCCCACCCTAGGACAATCAGCTTTCACCTCCTGCAAAACGCTATCAAGTTCATTTATATAAAAATTAAAAAGGAAAGGGGCTAATATGCAACCTTGGCGCACACCCTTCCCAGTTCTAAAATTCTCAGTTACGCACAACTCTTGGGAATACCTGACATTCGCACTTGTGTTACTATGTAGTTCAACAAGAAAATTAACAATCCCACTGTCTACTCCCTTATCCCTCATGGAACCCCAGAGCCTTCTCCTGTTCACACAGTCGAAGGCTGAGGATAGGTCCATGAAGGCTAGGTGGACTGTGCCTTTTTGGGCAATACAATATTTGCTGAGTATTGAGTAAAGGTTTATACATTGTGTTATGGTTGATCGGCCACTGCAGAAGCCATACTGTGAGATAGACATGATGTTATTGTCCATCACCCAGTCAGAAAGTCTCTGCAGTACAATTCTCCCTACTATTTTAGCCAAGGAATTTATTAGGGCGATAGGCCTATAACAGAGTGGGCTGTCCCTGTCCCCCTTTTTAAAAATCGGGACAATGGTGGAAACCCCCCAAGAAAGTGGGCACCCGACTCTAGCGGCTGCATTAATAACAGCTTCAACAATCGGTGCCCAAAAATTGGGGTCAGATTTAAAAAGGTCAGGGGGTATCCCGTCAGGTCCTGGCGCTTTACCAGCTGTAAGCCCCTCTATCCCTACCATTACCTCTCCTCTATTTACTCTGAAGGAGGCTGCCCCATTATCGGGGTCGGTATTCGTGATATTGTCCACCGTGCCGCCATATAATTGCTTAAAGTGTACTACCCACTCCTCCTTAGTTATAACACTTTCTAGTCCCTCTCCTGGATCTTTCACCAGGAATGGTTTCTTGACTACTGCCCAGAATCTAGAACTATTTTTCAGGGTTTGTGGATCCAAGATCTCATTCCACGCCTCGTTCCTCAGAGATTCTTTACGAGTAGCAGTGGCTAGTTTAAACTCTTTGCGACACCCATTGACTGTCTCTTTGTTTCGGGGGTTTGCTGCCAAGGCAGATCTCAGGTTGCGCGCAGCTTTAGAGCATTCCTGATTAAACCAACGCGGTCCCTCTTTCACAGACCTTTTTTGCTGGGTCTGTCATTATGATAGAAACTTTGTCTGTAAGACATTGAAATGCAGACAGGACCTGCATTGGACTAGAGTCATCCTGAGTGCAGCTATTAATTTCATCACTGCAGGTATCTTTGATGTTTTTATATATGAGATCAGGAGTACACATGGCCCATTTTAGGCGGCGTCTTCCATCCGTTGTCCTTACCCTGCCCAAGGAAAGACTACAACTTGTATTAACCACCCAAGGACCCCTAAGGTGGATAGTCAATGGATTGTGATCACTAAATTCATTATTTTCAATAGTGAATGAATCTGTAAAAACCTGCATTTGCAAAGTTAATAACATATAATCTATAAATGTCCCTTTCCCATGCCCTTTGAAAGTTGGAATATCAAAGCGCTTCATGGGATCACACAGTGCCATTGTTGAAGTAAGATCATGGTCATTTAATAAATCATTAAAAAAGTCCCCCTCCAATGTATGTTCCAAGTGCAGGCCCTCATGTCTAGCACAATGGATTTCCTGGAGATTTTTCATTAGAGGGTCCCCACAGGGGTGAACATTAAAATCACCCATGATCATTAGATTATGTGAGCAGTCCTTCATTGATGAGCTAACATAGTCATTTAGGGTTTTTAGATTATTAAAAGCTGTGCATGTATTAGTAGAATTATAAAAATTGATCAGACCAACCCTACAATTTTCTCTGGTTAGCACTAAGCCTAGGATACCAGGGTTACTTGATACCCTTCTTTGTATTGTACATGTCATAGCTACAGAAATAAACGTGACCATCCCCCCCTTTGGCCTACCCCTGCTTACTGCTGTAGCAGGTACAAAGTATGCCTTGTATCCTTCAATAAAAAGGTCATACTCTACTGACCAAGTCTCTTGTAAACATATAATCTGAAAACATTTAATATATTTAATCCAGTTCTAATCTTGCATTTTAGTGGCCAGCCCGGCAACATTCCAACAAATATCATTATTTTTGTGTATTGTGAGATGTCTTGCCTCTATAGGCTGATTGTTGGACTTTGGCCCTTAGGGCAGGTTCACCCCTAGACTTTTTGCTTTAAAATGGTGACCTGGCAATGGTGATTTTTGGATTCTGCGCACTTTCACTGTGTCCCAGTGGAAAGTGCGTGCGCACTCTGAGTGCATGTGCTGAGCTAGGCCTGCCCGCCCATAGAAATGCATGGGGAATGTATGTGTCCCTGGTAGTTCCTGATGCGTGGGGTGTACAGGCTTGAGTCTGGTATGTGTGAACTCGTGAGAGTGAATGCTGCGAGATGGTGTATGCAGCATGTATGTGTCTGGTAGGGAAGTGTCATTCCTAGACATGACTGTACGTGTGCTGTGAGGGTGCTGGCGTGTGATTGGCTGGAGCTGGCTGGCATGCCAGGCTCCAGGAAGTCTGGATGGGTCTGCCCGGTGGTGAGTGGGAGATTAGCATCAGTGATGTGTGGGAGGAGTGTACCTGTGTCCTGGATGGGCTGGGTTTTCCCCACACAATGCTGGCTCCGCCCCCCTGTGGTGTGTCTAATGACCCAAGCCCTGCCAGTGAATAGAGAGGGTGGTTGAGGTAAACAGAGTACTCAAGAACCAGCTGCGACTGGTTCCGCCCCCACCCTGCACCTTCAGACAAAGGGAAATGGTGTATAAAAATGGGGCTGTGTCCCCACAGATGTTGTTCTCTTCCAGGATCCTGAGGGGGCTGTTGCTGCTGCTGGGCCAGAGGACCGCCACTTGGGGTGTCTCCCTGCCTGGAGACCCAGTGAGCTGGCTCTGGGCCCAGCCTTGCCCCCCCTGCCTGCCCAAGGACTTGTTTGCTGGGGCTCTGTCCTTGCCCCTGGGAGCGCTTTATCCTGTTTGTAGCGCTAGGAGCGCGCTTTATGCCCTCTAGCGCTTGGAAGCGCTTTATTTTCCCATATAGCGCTGGGAGCGCTGTGTTAATCGCCTATAGCGCTTGGGAGCGCTTTGCCGACCCTAGTGAGTGCCCACCTCGCTTATTTGTAGTTAATTTGCCCCCTGGCAGGTGCCCACCCTGCCAGGGACCTTGCCGCAAATTCTGCGCTTTTACCTCGAGGGAGCCAACTCCTCGGTAAAATTATCCCCCGCCTAGAAGCACCGGAGACGGGCCGCCGCGCTGCCCACGACGACCCGGAAGTGTTCCTGCCGGCCGGCCAATCAGGGAGCAGGCCGACCGGAAGTCCCGCCCCGCAGCCGCGACCTGGAAGTCAGGCAGGCCGGGGGCAGGACAGAGAGTGAAGCCGGAAGCTGCTGCCTGCCGGGGCTCCCGGGACCGAGGGAGAGCCCCAGAGTGCCGCCAGGAGTCAGAGGCAGAGAGCTCTGCAGCCGCCGACGAGACGCGGTGAGTGTTTCCCGGGAGGAGGGGGGCGTCGGGGCACATTGCCCCTCCAGTGCGAGGCCTCTGTGAGTCCGAGTCCCCCAGTGAGAGACTCCGCCGGCCCCCGAGTCCACGAGGGACTCCAGCTAAAGGGGCGTCTGCCCAGTTCAGAGCCCGGTGGGGCTGAAGTGCTGAGCTCCAAGTGCCCCATGTGTTGAGGAGCCGAGAGAGGCTCAAGGCGACCCCTGCTTGGTTCCAGAGTTCCCCGAGAGGAACTCCACCGGCCGCATCAGTGATTAGGAGCTCCAAGACTCCTAGGCCCCATTGTTGTTGCGAGCCCAGAGGAGGTTCGAGGGGGCACCTTTTGCTTCTAGATCCCTGAGAAGGCTCTCGGGGCATTTCATTGAGTCAGAGCCCCCCGTGAGGGACTCCGCCAATTTGCCCGCATTTTGTGTGAGAGCCCAGAGAGGCTCTTGGGGGGCAGTCCATTGTTTGGAGCTCAAGCCTCCCCTTTCTGGCAGAGAGTCCAGGAGGGCTCAGGGGCCATTGTTGCTTGAGAGCCCAGAAGGGCTCAGACCGACCCGCCTTTGTTTCCTGAGCCCTGAGAGAGGCTCACAGTGCCCACTATTATGTAAGAGCCCCAGAGAGGCTCTAGGTGCCCCCCTGTTGCTTCAAGTCCCCAGGAGGGGGATTCCAAGGAGGCACAGTGGTTTTACGAGCCCTGAGAGGCTCAGGAGGGCCAGTCATTTGTGTAGCGCCCTGAGAGGGGCTCGTGAGTGCCTACACTGTTGTTTCGAGCCCTGAGAGGCTCTAGGGGACATTTCCTTTGTCCAGAGCCTGGGAGGCTCCAACGCTGGCCCCATCAATTGCTACACAGTTGCCCAGCACTTTGTGGGCAACTGCCACGTTTAGGCCCTGACATTGGGACACATGGACAGTCACAGGTGGTGACTTGTGAGATTGGCGCAATTATTATTGTTTTTACACCTCTGAATGTATTGTTGATGCATCATGTGTTTTCCTTCCTGACACCTCTGAATGAATGTTATGCATTGCATCATGTGTTATGTTCTTACACCCCTACAGGTATTGTGATACATAGGGGGTTGTTTTCTCCCTAGTACAGGTGGTGCTAGTGAGGTCCTGGTTACCAGTGATTACTGGTTGTGTGCTATTTTGTGCTACAGTGATTTATATTCAAAGTGCTATTTCTGCAAGTGTTACTTCTGATTCCTGACAGTGGTCCAGGTGGACCTGTCTTGTAAATATCCCCTGTAAATTCTGCCCGTGCCTCTGGCACATTGTAAAGTGTGTGTTTTATCTAATGTGTTTTGTTGTAATACAAAGGCTATTTTTTATATAACCTTGTGTGGAGTTTCCTTTGTGGTGAGTCCTGGGTGTTGTTGCTGGGGTGCGTGCGCAAATACTTAACTTACATCGCCTCCAAGTTTAGCCTTGCTGCTCGCGCCACGTTACATAGAGGGTGAGCAGGGGTTATCTTGGCGTGTAACTCCCTTGCCCTGACTTGGGAGTGGTGGTCTCTGACTGACTTTGGCGAAAGCCCTGGCCAGCCAGGGATCCCATTTCCAACATTGGCGGCAAGCGGTGAGGATAAGGATTTGTGTTTGCCTTGTACCTTAGTAGCAGCTGGCTGCACCACAAAACTCTGCATTTTAGATGACCACATTTTAGGGGATTGTTTTTGAAGTTCCATTATTTTCTTATCCTGAAGGTATCATTGTGCAATTGTGTCCAGTGCATTTGTCCCCCACCCTGCGCCCAGAGTCGGTACCTGTGTCACTTGTGGTCAGGTTGAGGAATCAGGGGTGGTAGAAACTGCCTTACCAGTCCGAGGGGAGGGTTGTGTGTGGATGAATGGTGTGTGGCACTAGGCAAGTGAGTGTGAGTTCCCTGGGATAGAGAGCTTGCTGTAGACCTTGTGAATTGTGTACTCCTGTGTTAGCTCAGACCCCTAGGTTCCCTGTGTGATCTCTTCTCTAGAACGTCCGCCAGAATGGAGCCAGCTTTTGATTTCTGTGTTCTGTTTAGATACAGTATGGGAGAGTTGGTAAGGTTCTGTGAAGAGAGAGACATAGGGGTGGATGAGTCAGACACTCAGTCCGAAATTAGGAGCAGCCTGATCCTATGGCAAAAGGGTCAGTGGGATCTTGAGCACAGTGAGGAAAGGGCCCGGGCTTCACACCAGGAGGGTGGTGGGTCTGTGGGGAGCCCTGAAGATTCAGAAGAGGAGGAAGAAGATGACCGCACAGGGACGCCAGCAGATAGTGAGGACCCCATAGATAGGGAGTCCCTTGCTGGGTCCAGCGTAGGAGGCAGCGCCTCATCCCTTTACCTGTCCCCAGAGGAGCTGGAAGATAGGAGGAGAGAAAGGGAGCACCAGCTGGCTTTAGAAAAGCTCAGGTTGGAGCATGCCCAGGCTATGGCACAGCTGGGCATTAGAAAGCAACAGCTAGAGACCGAGAGGGTCTTAGCGCAGGAAAGGATAGAGGAGGCTGAGAGGGCCGCCACCAGAGGCAAAGTAGCTCTGGAGGGTAGACTATCCCCTGCGTGCAGTGTTGAGTTTCTGGATCCCCCAGGGAGGGTTGGGTCCAGTGGTGGCAGCTATTTAGATTTCAGTGTAGGAAATCCCAGTCCCAGTTCCCCCAGTCTGGTACCTGTTTCCCCAGAGGAGGAGTTAAGGGTGTAGTTCAGGGACAGTAGGAAACTGTCTCACCAGTCTTGGGAGGAATTTGAGGATGAATGTTGTGATACACTGTGGGCTTGGGTGCAAGTTCACACGAAAGATGATTTTGACGTCTTGTTTGGTCTGATTGTCAAAGAGCATCTGCTCAGTTGTTGTTCACCAGGGTTGCGCACGCACCTGTTGGGGTGTGGATTGCCTAGCGCATGTGAGCTTGCAGATGAAGCAGACCGCTGGGAAAGGACTAGAGGTTCTCTAGAGTCATTGGTGAGTGACTCCAAAAGTAGTGGTTCAGGGATCTTCCAGCCCAGCGTGGTGGAAGAGGCTCAGTGTAGCCCAGCTAGGTCCCAGGATAGCGAGGAGGGTGTAGGGGCTCACTGCCTGGCTCAGTGGAGCGGGAGTGAGGGGGAGACCGAGGTTCCCCAGACGCCCGAAGCCCTGCCTCAGGACTTGGATGGTTTCTTTAGGGAACACCAGGTTGGGGACCTAGGCTGTCCTGTTAGTCCATTTGAGGAAGATCTCCTAGTGAGTAGAGGACCTGGAGTGTCTGTAACCAGAGCTCCTGTGGTTCTAGAGTCTGGCAGTACCGCTCCGGTAGGGAGGGTACAGGAGTCCAGAGTGAGGAGTGATTGGGGGAGTTCCCCAGTGGAAGGACCAGTGGGTCAGGGACTACCCAGTTGGGCTAGGTTCCCGTGTAGTGACCATGGTAACACCACTTCTGGTCTGAGGGATCGTCACGCACTGTCAGGTGGACAGAGGGCGGGAGATCTGCGCCAGACAGACAGTCACACGACAGATGTGTCATTTGTTAGCCTCAGGGGGATGGAGTGTAAGTCCCCAGAAGTCCTGGAGTGCCAGGCAATTGTTCCACCGAAGGTTTTAGACCAGAGGTTGGAAGGCCAGGTTCAGGATCAGCCTGACCTGAAGGGTAGGATGACTGTAACCAGTGTCCTGACCGGTTCTTCTTCCAGAGGAACTTCTCCAGGTGGGAGAGGGCAGACCTCTGGAAGGGGGTGCAGAGGGTGGGAGAGCCCACCTCTGACCCCGGTGCAACCTGAGTGGATAAGCCCTGGGTTGGAATGGCGTTCTAGGTGTACCCCTCGCCGGAGGAGGAGGAACCCTAGAAGAAGAGGTAAGGGGAGGAGAGCCTTCCCTGAGACTCCTGGTCCACCTGAGGTTGTAGGCCCTAGGCTGGAGTACCAGTGGCAGTCTAGTCCTGTCTGGCAGACAGGAAGAGTGGAGAATAGCTCCTATGTGCCAGGGGTTACTACCCCCCGCTCTGCGAATTGGCAAGGACCAGTGGCACCTGGGTGGCCCAGGGCCTGGTCCTGGCCGCGGACAACTTGGGAGTACCAGTGGGGTAGCCCAGTTGGTCCAGACAGTGTGTTGAGATGGAATCCCATGGGTTCACCGTGGCGTAGAACAGGAGGGTGTCCCTGCAGTTGCGGGCCCGCGTCCGTGTTTTATCGCCCCAAGCAGGGAAGTCCATCACGGTGGTGATTGTTCTACCCTGCGTTTTGGCTGGAAGGGGGTTGTGTTGGACTTTGGCCCTTAGGGCAGGTTCACCCCTAGACTTTTTGCTTTAAAATGGTGACCTGGCAATGGTGATTTTTGGATTCTGCGCACTTTCACTGTGTCCCAGTGGAAAGTGCGTGCAAACTCTGAGTGCATGTGCTGAGCTAGGCCTGCCCGCCCATAGGAATGCATGGGGAATGTATGTGTCCCTGGTAGTTCCTGATGCGTGGGGTGTACAGGCTTGAGTCTGGTATGTGTGAACTCGTGAGAGTGAATGCTGCGAGATGGTGTATGCAGCATGTATGTGTCTAGTAGGGAAGTGTCATTCCTAGACATGACTGTACGTGTGCTGTGAGGGTGCTGGCGTGTGATTGGCTGGAGCTGGCTGGCATGCCAGGCTCCAGGAAGTCTGGATGGGTCTGCCCGGTGGTGAGTGGGAGATTAGCATGAGTGATGTGTGGGAGGAGTGTACCTGTGTCCTGGATGGGCTGGGTTTTCCCCAAACAATGCTGGCTCCGCCCCCCTGTGGTGTGTCTAATGACCCAAGCCCTGCCAGTGAATAGAGAGGGTGGTTGAGGTAAACAGAGTACTCAAGAACCAGCTGCGACTGGTTCCGCCCCCACCCTGCACCTTCAGACAAAGGGAAATGGTGTATAAAAATGGGGCTGTGTCCCCACAGATGTTGTTCTCTTCTAGTATCCTGAGGGGGCTGTTGCTGCTGCTGGGCCAGAGGACCGCCACTTGGGGTGTCTCCCTGCCTGGAGACCCAGTGAGCTGGCTCTGGTCCCAGCCTTGCCCCCCCCTGCCTGCCCAAGGACTTGTTTGCTGGGGCTCTGTCCTTGCCCCTGGGAGCGCTTTATCCTGTTTGTAGCGCTAGGAGCGCGCTTTATGCCCTCTAGCGCTTGGAAGCGCTTTATTTTCCCATATAGCGCTGGGAGCGCTGTGTTAATTGCCTATAGCGCTTGCGAACGCTTTGCCGACCCTAGCGAGTGCCCACCTCGCTTATTTGTAGTTAATTTGCCCCCTGGCAGGTGCCCACCCTGCCAGGGACCTTGCCGCAAATTCTGCGCTTTTACCTCGAGGGAGCCCACTCCTCGGTAAAATTATCCCCTGCCTAGAAGCACCGGAGACGGGCCGCCGCGCTGCCCGCGACGACCCGGAAGTGTTCCTGCCGGCCGGCCAATCAGGGAGCAGGCCGACCGGAAGTCCCGCCCCGCAGCCGCGACCTGGAAGTCAGGCAGGCCGGGGGCAGGACAGAGAGTGAAGCCGGAAGCTGCTGCCTGCCGGGGCTCCCGGGACCGAGGGAGAGCCCCGGAGTGCCGCCAGGAGTCAGAGGCAGAGAGCTCTGCAGCCGCCGACGAGACGCGGTGAGTGTTTCCCGGGAGGAGGGGGGCGTCGGGGCACATTGCCCCTCCAGTGCGAGGCCTCTGTGAGTCCGAGTCCCCCAGGGAGAGACTCCGCCGGCCCCCGAGTCCACGAGGGACTCCAGCTAAAGGGGCGTCTGCCCAGTTCAGAGCCCGGTGGGGCTGAAGTGCTGAGCTCCAAGTGCCCCATGTGTTGAGGAGCCGAGAGAGGCTCAAGGCGACCCCTGCTTGGTTCTAGAGTTCCCCGAGAGGAACTCCACCAGCCGCATCAGTGATTAGGAGCTCCAAGACTCCTAGGCCCCATTGTTGTTGCGAGCCCAGAGGAGGTTCGAGGGGGCACCTTTTGCTTCTAGATCCCTGAGAAGGCTCTCGGGGCATTTCCTTGAGTCAGAGCCCCCCGTGAGGGACTCCGCCGATTTGCCCGCATTTTGTGTGAGAGCCCAGAGAGGCTCTTGGGGGGCAGTCCATTGTTTGGAGCTCAAGCCTCCCCTTTCTGGCAGAGAGTCCAGGAGGGCTCAGGGGCCATTGTTGCTTGAGAGCCCAGAAGGGCTCAGACCGACCCGACTTTGTTTCCTGAGCCCTGAGAGAGGCTCACAGTGCCCACTATTATTTAAGAGCCCCAGAGAGGCTCTAGGTGCCCCCCTGTTGCTTCAAGTCCCCAGGAGGGGGATTCCAAGGGGGCACAGTGGTTTTACGAGCCCTGAGAGGCTCAGGAGGGCCAGTCATTTGTGTAGCGCCCTGAGAGGGGCCCGTGAGTGCCTACACTGTTGTTTTGAGCCCTGAGAGGCTCTAGGGGACATTTCCTTTGTCCAGAGCCTGGGAGGCTCCAACGCTGGCCCCATCAATTGCTACACAGTTGCCCAGCACTTTGTGGGCAACTGCCACGTTTAGGCCCTGACATTGGGACACATGGACAGTCACAGGTGGTGACTTGTGAGATTGGCGCAATTATTATTGTTTTTACACCTCTGAATGTATTGTTGATGCATCATGTGTTTTCCTTCCTGACACCTCTGAATGAATGTTATGCATTGCATCATGTGTTATGTTCTTACACCCCTACAGGTATTGTGATACATAGGGGGTTGTTTTCTCCCTAGTACAGGTGGTGCTAGTGAGGTCCTGGTTACCAGTGATTACTGGTTGTGTGCTATTTTGTGCTACAGTGATTTATATTCAAAGTGCTATTTCTGCAAGTGTTACTTCTGATTCCTGACAGTGGTCCAGGTGGCCCTGTCTTGTAAATATTCCCTGTAAATTCTGGCACATTGTAAAGTGTGTGTTTTATCTAATGTGTTTTGTTGTAATACAAAGGCTATTTTTTATATAACCTTGTGTGGAGTTTCCTTTGTGGTGAGTCCTGGGTGTTGTTGCTGGGGTGCGTGCGCAAATACTTAACTTACATCGCCTCCAAGTTTAGCCTTGCTGCTCGTGCCACGTTACCTAGAGGGTGAGCAGGGGTTATCTTGGCGTGTAACTCCCTTGCCCTGACTTGGGAGTGGTGGTCTCTGACTGACTTTGGCGAAAGCCCTGGCCAGCCAGGGATCCCATTTCCAACACTGATCCACTGGGGTTCGTGCAATACCTTGACCCTCATGCTCCTCCAGTCAATCACAAGCATCCAGGCCAGAAAAAACACTTCAAATCTATTCTGAGTGGCCAGATTAAACCCTCTCCAACTCTGATTAACAACATTATTATTCTGTACAGGCATCTGCCATCCATTCACCCCATGGCTAGCAGTATTATACATGTATGGTGCTGCCGGTGTGGGTGGACGAGTTTGGGACATTAGCCTGAAACTTCGAGAATCTTTGGGGGTAATTGGCCCAGGCGCATAAAAATATCCTAATGGGCGCACACAGACACTGTTTGGGCTACACACTAGTGAGGATGCACGCAATAACACTGTAGCAGCATGTTGTGGATGTTTAAAATTAATAACCACACAATCCCCAGTTGTTGATTTACGCGAGGGACCAACCCAGTTGACCCTTTCTATTGAAATAATTTGGTCATAATAATGAGTTGGAAAACCACAATTTTTGTTTAACCAGGCCACTGTTCTGTTTTTCAGTGATTCTTGAGACTCCCCATGTGGTAGAGCAGGATGTTCTTCAAAACATGGGACATTTGTCAGCACCACCACATAGGGCACACAGTCAGGCGGAAGATTTACGTTCCTAAGTTTTATTCTCTGGGTTGGCGCTGGTCTACTACTCAAAAGTGCCGGCGCTTGTTTTTTTGACTGGATTGCTGGTGACGAATTATTTACCGCCCTGGTTTCTACCAAGCCTTGGGGACACCGCTGCTGCACACTCTCTGCCCTGTCTGCCTTTCCCTTCACAACTTTGTTAAAATTAGTTTTTGGGGCAATCGCTTTTGGGGCAGTGGCAGGAGCCAAATGTGCCGCCAACAGTCCTCCCAGCCTTTCTACCTCAGAGGCTACTGCATCCAATCTAGTTAGTAGTGGATTAATCAGTTCAGTGATTTTCTCCTCCATCTTGCTTACTAATGTGCTAATTAGATTCTCATAGTGATTAGAAGTTAGGCTTAACCATCCCTCACTATTACCCTCCAAATTACTAACTCCTATAGCAGGGTTAGTAGCCTTACTAGCATTAGGACGGGAAGTATCAGCTCTTTTTTTGTGTGGTTTTTCCCCCTCGTTTCGCCTGAATCTTTCTACACTTTCTTATTGGTCTTAGTGTTGGAAGGGCCGAGTCTGAATCTTCACTAGAGTAGTTTTGCAGATCTGAATGCACCTCCGCATGTACCTGTGCCTGTACCACAGTCCTAGGTGCCCCTTCACTACTTGAATTAGGGTTCCCTACTGTAATCCCCTCTGTCCCTTCTCTCACTTGAGTGGGCATATTTTCAGGTGATACAGGAAGATTACTACGTCCTAGAGAGGCCCTGCGCTCATTATTGATTTGGTTAACCTTTTTAACCAAAAAGTTATCCATAGTGATCCGACCAGCAACTGGCATGACTTTGGTGAGTCTAGACATTACACTAACAACTATACTCTTACGTTTAAAATAGTAGATCAAACCACCAGTAATAGCAACAGTTTAAACCAATAAAACAAATAATATAAAAACACAAATTAAACTTAATAATGGGTCTAAAGTCTCACGTGAATGATATAGTTCCTAAAATAGATCCAGGGTCTATGGCCCGTCCCGACCTCTTCCGGCCACTGAGGGCCAAAGAGGGCCCGCCCTTTGCCCGGGCGCTCCCGCGCGCAACTCGCGGGGCGAGAGGCACTCCACAGTTAAATCGCGCCTCCGGGCGCTGTCGGTGATGTTCCAGGTGCGCCGCTTTCCTCCGGGGCACCTGGGAAGTGTGGTTATGTCCTCGCCTCACTCGTTTGCCCAGCCGTTGCCCTCACGGCGCTTAGAGGAAGGGAAGGGGTGGAAATATTGCCACGAAGTGCCGTTCCCCTCACGGCGTGTGACACAGTCAAAAAATGGGCCCCCAGTGAGTGCTCGGCGCTCCGCAGTTAAATCGCGCCTCCGGGCGCTGTCGGTGACGCTCCAGGTGCGCCGCTTTCCTCCGGGGCACCTGGGAAGTGTGGTTCTGTCCTCGCCTCACTCGTTTTCCCAGCCGTTGCCCTCACGGCGCTTAGAGTAAGGGAAGGAGTGGAAATATTGCCACGAAGTGCCTTTCCCCTCACGGCGTGTGACACAGTCAAAAAATGGGCCCCCAGTGAGCGCTTGGCGCTCCGCAGTTAAATCGCGCCTCCGGGCGCTGTCGGTGACGCTCTGGTGCGCCGCTTTCCTCCGGGGCACCTGGGAAGTGTGGTTCTGTCCTCGCCTCACTCGTTTGCCCAGCCGTTGCCCTCACGGCGCTTAGAGGAAGGGAAGGGGTGGAAATATTGCCACGAAGTGCCATTCCCCTCACGGCGTGTGACACAGTCAAAAAATGGGCCCCCAGTGAGTGCTCGGCGCTCCGCAGTTAAATCGCGCCTCCGGGCGCTGTCAGTGACGCTCCAGGTGCACCGCTTTCCTCCGGGGCACCTGGGAAGTGTGGTTCTGCCCTCGCCTCACTCGTTTGCCCAGCCGTTGCCCTCACGGCGCTTAGAGGAAGGGAAGGAGTGGAAATATTGCCACGAAGTGCCGTTCCCCTCACGGCGTGTGACACAGTCAAAAGGGAGTTTTCGAGCAGCCACTTTCAAGTCTTAGTTAACTACCATTTAGTTATTGAAGCAATGCCAGACACTTGGTGAAGTTCTGTTTTACAGCCAATATATAAGAAGGGTCCTTACTCCTCCCCAGATAGCTATCGAATGATAGCTCTTATGGATACAGATGTTAAAACATTTGCAGGATTTATATTGGCTGATCTAGAAGCATGAGCTCAAATGAAAACCCTAATCCCATACAACCAGACAGGGTTTAGAGCAACATCCAGTACAGTAGACAACTTGGTAGCACTCAAAATGATCATGGATAAATGTGTGGGGAAAAAAATGTATATGCATGCTTTGTGGATTTTTCAAAGGCCTTTGATCATGTCAATCGAAATTTATTATGGAATAAACTGTATAATTTGGATATTCCCACACATTTACTGGACTCAATCCAGCTTTTATATACCAATAATTGGGCCCAGGTCAAACTTGGACAAAATAATATCTTGTCAGATAAAATTTTAATAAAGAGAGGCCTGAATCAAGGTTGCGTCTTGGCGCCAATGCTTTTGATTCTTTTTTGGCAGATCTTAGTAGTTTTTTTAGACACAGCAGACTCTGATCCACCAAGCTTGGCAGCAAGAAAAATGACCTCTTTACAATATGCCAAATTCCTAGTCCTGTTTAACCTAACTGGAGTGGCCCTACAAAGGTTACTTAACCAATTACACATTTATTGCACTGATATTGAAATGGCAATTAATTTTACAAAACACAGGTTATGATCTTTGGCAGGAAATTAAATAAGAAGGGTGGCCGGTCGCTGGGTGGGAAGCAAATTCTCCGAGGTATGTCAAACAAATATCTCGACAATCAAATCAAATGGCTCTGAATACATTACAAACCAAGAATTGCCTCCCTGATCTCAGTGTTCCAGAGAATACATCAGAAATTGCAAATCCCAACCTTTCAGACATTACTCGCTGTAATACAAGCTAAATTCATTCCAACTCTTTGTTATGGTACTGAAGCATTTCCTGACAAGTTTAGGACGTTTCTCAATTCAGCACAAAATAAGGTTTTTAGACTTCTGTTTCAACTTCCTCAGAGTGCACCCCCTTCTCAGATTCTACTGGAATTCGGTTTGGCAAATCAAAAATTAGTACAAATAGGCTAATTGATTAAATATATGTTGTTAATAAGATCTTCTGGCGAAATAACACTGAGTGCCCTGATATGGGAAGAAACTAAAAACAATACACATCAAAATCTGAACATTTGGACTTGAGCTTTCGACAAAGCCTTACAAAATCTGAAAGCAAAAGAGATATGGGATTTGGCACTTCCTCACAACAGCTTTAAAAAAATAATCAATAAAGAAATCAGGAGGTTGTCATGGCTCCAAGACAAAGAAGAGTTTAGTAAAAGAAGACACGCCTGGACAGCGATTGATACTTATAGGGAATTACGCCCTCCGAAATATACTAGAATATATTCCCAAATGGCAACCAAACCACAGAATACATAGTGCAGACTATGCCATTTACATGAAGAAAGACTGACACACATTTTATTGGTCTGTCCGATTTTACTTATTGAACAAAAAAGTTTACTAAAGAGAATTTTTGACTCGCATTGCATTAAATCATGCCGGCACGCCTTACGTTGTTGCATGAAAGGGGAGACACCTCAAATAACAGCAGCCTTTATCAAATGTTACCTTAAAGCAGATCGGCTATTGACTTAAAAGGGATTGCTACCAACTATGTCATGTTGGCACCTTATGAAATACCCTGCTATACCCCAATTTGATCATCACAGCTTGTAACTGTCAGTAGAAATTGTTAACTTGACAAGTTTGTATTAATCTGGAGTGACTTAATTTAAATTTGTATGCACTTTATAGAGTCACTATGTGATCACATTTAAAAAGAAGGAACAGGATGTGCACTCAAATACGGATGACATACAGAGAGTGGAAAATTCCTTTCTGAGTTATTTAATCGCAGTCCCACAAAGTACCACGACTTATGGCTGCCACGTAGAACTAGGGCTGGACTACATTTCTGATACCCTAAAGATCAAACCAATCATGCTATGGAGGCGCATTTGGACCACACAGCAGTGTGAACTGACGCGCATTCTTATCCAGGAATGTATGGCACTGGATAATAGGGAGAAAATAGGATGGTTAGCATACGTAAGGTCGTTTTTAGAGGATCTAGAGGATCTAGGCCTCCAGAGATATTTCATAAATCCATCCAGTATCTCTGAAGTGCCAAGGAAAGAATTGAAAAAACTGTGCCTTTGCCATCTTGGCGAGCTACGACTCGCCCAAGAAATAGGAAAACCTTCAGTCCAACACTTGCTAGCGGTACAAACGACTCTCTCTATGCAGCCCTATTTGATGTTTAATTTGAATCAGTATGAAAAGTTTCTGTTAACTAGATTAAGATTTGACAGTTTTCATCGGCTGATTTCTTTTCCCCACCAAAACGATTGGACAAGGAATTTTGCACCCTGCCGGTGTGATTCTATGGCCCCACAATCCTAAATTCATACTTTACTATTTTGTATATTTTTTTTTTTTTTTTTTTTTTTTGCAGAGTTTTATATAGCGCGAACTAGACCCGAACCGAATCAGGTATCAGAGCGCTTTACATATTTTTCCAGTTACGTTACATTTTTAGTTTTCCAGTTACTTTCATTTTAGGCACGGGGAGATTAACAGCCTGATTCATGTACGGGCCGTTTTGCGTGGCCCTAATAGCGAATCATAGCGACTCGCTATTGAGGACACGCAAAACGGCATTCATGTAGGAATTGCTAAATCAATAGCGATTCCTACATGTTCTCTATTTGCGAGTAGCAATTTGCTACTCGCAAAAAAAGGAATAACTCCCCATTCATTCCTATGGGACAAAAGGCCCATAGGAATGAATGGGGAGTATCCCTTATTTGCGAGTAGCAATTTGCTACTCGCAAATCAGATAGCGATTTTAAGGGTGCCAGGGGTGTCCAAAGGACACCCTGTAGCACCCCTAAAATGCACATTTGAACAGGTGTTGCGCACACACATGTCCAAAGGACATGTGTGTGTGCAACATGCAACTTAGAAAAATGCTTTTAAAAGCATTTTTCTATGTTTTTGCTATTTACCGAGAGGTCTGACCTCTCGGTAAATAGCGGCCCAATTTTGCTAAATCGCAATTTTTGCAAGTGTCATGAATAGCATTTAAGGAATCTCTAATAGAGATTCCTTAAATGCTAATCCTCGCATATTTGCTAATTCCTCATTA
The DNA here is from genome assembly GCF_964261635.1 of Lissotriton helveticus. NCBI lineage: Eukaryota > Metazoa > Chordata > Amphibia > Caudata > Salamandridae > Lissotriton > Lissotriton helveticus. The sequence goes on along the minus strand of NC_136071.1, from coordinate 440,822,364 downwards.
GCGAATTTTGCATTTGGGATTGTGAATCCCAAATGCCAAAATTACACTCGCAAAAGGCAAGATTCTGAGAATCTTGCCCTTTGCGAGTGCAATTTTGCTTCATGAATCAGGCTGTAAGTGATTTGCCCAGAATCACAGGAGGTTTTGGCGTTGTTACCGAGACTCGAACCCAGTTCCTCCAGGTCCGAGGTCGAGCGCCCTAGCCGTTAGGCCAACTCCTCTCCCCTATATATTTTGAAACCCCTCGTAAACGCTAGAAAGTTCCCATATTAAGAACTATGAGACTTCGAGCTTGCCGCCCAGCTTTTCTGGCACTTCAATTTTTAGATAACGAATTACATGCTAAATCTGTAGCCTGTTTTCTGAAATTTTGTGTGCGCCATCGTGGCAATCTTAATCTTAATTAATTGCTGTCACTATGCACATATTATATTATGCTATTCTACAACTGTCTTTTTAAAAAAAACATGTTTTTATCTGTGCTTTTATGGTTTTCTATGAATTACGAAAGCCGAATAAAGATGTTTTGACTTTGACTTGACTGTTTCAACTTTTTTTACCCCAAGACTAGAAATGATTCTGCACGAATATGACCGTTTTTTATTATGTGTAAGCCAGGAAGATTGGATTTAATGAATTGATAAAACGCTTATATAAGATTAGATGAATATGAATATTTTAATATACCAGTATTAGCAATTTTATGTGCAATTTAGATCTGATCAAAATAAAATTGGCCAAAATGTCATTTTATGTTAGAAATCAGTGATTTACACATTTAATGAACTTGTAATTTTAATGATCCAACTGTATAAATTATTATGGTTTTTATTAACTGAAATAAAATATACTTTAACTTACATGACAGGGATGGGCTGAATCTCTAAAACTGACGATAACCCCAAATGTTAATTTGTACTGAGTATGCTTTCATTCAACTTCCTTCAGCTTAAAATCAAACTAGCATTACTACTGGGTGATTCCTTCAACTTTATTGGAAGTCATGCCCTTGTGGGCCTGCAGCTCACTCTCCGCCAATGCAATGCATCATGGGCCTGGTAGTCCCGTATTCAATCCCCGTGTGAGTTGCTTGTTGAAAAATAAACAGGTAAGTTTGTGTGATATCACGGTTGCAAAAACGGTGCCTGATGGTACGAATCTGCTACTCACGCACTTGGCTGCCCCAATAAACAGCCACTGACCTGCTGGAATATCGCAGTGGTGCCTCCCTCGACCTGGCGGGCCAAATAATTTGAATTGAAGGGTTTGCCTTTGGTGGGATGAACTCAGAGCAGATAGCATGGCACAAGGGAGTCTCTGCGGCCAACCACCAAACAGTTTATGCTGTGACGCATTTCGGGCCTTGCGCCCTTCATCTTGGCATCTTAAAGTCAAACCAGCATTACTACCAGGTGATTCCCTCGAATTTATTGGAAGTCACGCCCTTGTGGGCAGGCAGCTCACTCTCTGCCAATACAATGCTTCATGGACCTGGAAGTTCCGTATTCAATCCCCATGTGGGTTGCTTGTTAAAAATTAAACAGGTAAGTTTGTGTGATATTACGGTTGCAGAAACAGTCCCTGATGGTGTGAATCTGGTACTCAAGCATTTGGATGCCACAATAAACAGCCACGGACCAGCTGGAATATCGCAGTGGTGCCTCCCTCGACCTGGCAGGCCAAATAATTTGAATTGAAGGGTTTGCAATTGGTGGGATGCACAGTTCATGCTGCGACATGTTTCGGGCCTTGCACCCTTCATCTTGGCAGCTTAAATCCAGCATTACTACCAGGTGATTCCATCAACTTTATTGGAAGTCATGCCCTTGTGGGCCGGCAGCTCACTCTCCGCCAATAAAATGCATCATGGGCCTGGTAGTCCCATATTTAATCCCCATGTGGGTTGCTTGTTGAAAAATAAACAGTTAAGTTTGTGTGATATCACGGTTGCAGAAACAGTCCCTGATGGTGCGAATCTGCTACTCATGCACTCGGCTGCCCCAATAAACAGCCACGGACCGACTGGAATATCGCGGTGGTCCGCCCTTCATCTTGGCAGCTTAAATCCAGCATTACTACCAGGTGATTCCCTCAACTATATTGGAAGTCACGCCCTTGTGGGCAGGCAGGGTTTTCCTTTGGTGGGATGCACTTAGAGCAGATAGCATGGCACAAGGGAGTCTCGGCCGCCAAACACCAAACAGTTCATGCTGCGACATGTTTCGGGCCTTGCACCCTTCATCTTGGCAGCTTAAATCCAGCATTACTACCAGGTGAATCCCTCAACTTTATTGGAAGTCACGCCCTTGTGGCCGGCAGCTCACTCTCCGCCAATACAATGCATCATGGGCATGGTAGTCCCGTATTCAATCCCCATGAGGGTTGCTTGTTGAAAAAATAAACAGGTAAGTTTGTGTGATATCACGGTTACAGACACAGTCCCTCATGGTGCGAATCTGCTACTCACGCACTCGTCTGCCCCAATAAACAAGCCACAGACCTCCTGGAATATCGTGGTGGTGCCTCCCTTGACCTGGCGGGCAGAATGATTTGAATTGAAGGGTTTGCCTTTGGTGGGATGCACTCATAGCAGATAGCATGGCACAAGGGAGTCTCGGCCGCCAAACACCAAACAGTTCATGCTGCGACATGTTTCGGGCCTTGCACCCTTCATCTTGGCAGCTTAAATCCAGCATTACTACCAGGTGAATCCCTCAACTTTATTGGAAGTCACGCCCTTGTGGCCGGCAGCTCACTCTCCGCCAATACAATGCATCATGGGCCTGGTAGTCCCGTATTCAATCCCCATGTGGGTTGCTTGATGAAAAAGAAACAGGTACGTTTGTGTGACATATATATATAAAAAAATAGAGCCTATTGGTTTTCCTCCCTACCAAAGAAATCAGGATAAAAACTGCCCCCATAGATTGGGTACATTTCTGCCATCTGGCAGGCACGTTGGATTACCAGTTACTGGTTGAGAGAAACCACACCCGTAGGTAAGGAAAGCTAGTTACCTTAGTCAGCTTGTTTGCTATAGCCAAAATATCATTCATTTTCTAAACCTTTGGGCCACAGGCCATAATGTGCAACTTAGTATAGTTGATATCCATGTCAAGGCCTGGCATATAGTTCTCAATGCCTGTGACCAGGTTCCTCAAACTCCTGGGGGTGCGTGTCAACAACACTGCATCATCTGGGTATAAAAGGGCTGGCACAGCGGCCCTATCAATCACAGGAATATCCTGGCCAAGTTCAGTCAGACAAGAATTTAGGTTATTAATATATAAAATAAAGAGAACAGGCTCTAGAAAGCACCCCTGTCCAGGCCAAATGAATTGGTACAGGTACCCTCTCCATTAACACCGTATCTGACTCTGGCAGACATATTTCTTTTAAAATCAGACAGAAAATTAACCAAGGCAGGGTCCATCCCATATCAAGTAACTTAGACCAGAGTGTCGACTTATTAATAGGGTCAAATGTGCTTGATAGGCCTATAAAAGTGAGATACAATGGAAAATGCCTAGCAACATTACACTTGCTAATTATAAGATGGAGATTCAGGCACTGCTCTATCATGCTTAATCTTTCCCTGAATCCATATTGACAGGCACTAAATACGTTATGGTCATTAGTTCAAGTCTTGGTTCATGAAACATTATATCCCCAGCACCTTCATGGAAAAGTCAATACGAGAAATCAGGTGATAACATTATGATCTGACTGATCGCCCTTCTTAAAAACAGGGACTATTAGAGAAGTCTTCCAAGAGGTAGAACACGTGTGGATCCTAGATTATTAAACATATTAGTGAGCAGAGGAGCCCACAACTCCATGTTGTACTTCAATAAGTCAATAGTGCCACCGTCATAATTCTGGGGCCTTATAAGAGCAGCACTGTTGGAGGGCAGCAATTAACTCCTCCAAATCCATCCTGATATCAGTATTAGACACAGAGGGTTGGTTAGAGATAGGTGCTGCAAATCAGCATTCTCCAAATGATATGTACTTGAAAAGTAGGAGCCCCAGTGATCTGCGGGTGCATGAGAACTAATACTAGTGAGAACGCTATTCTCATTTCTAATGCAACTGACCGTAAGCCTACACTCCTTAGTGTCTCTAAGTTTGTCTGCTAATGTTCAAGCATTAAGGTAAGATGGCTTGATTTCTCTCCATCCTGATCCCTTTGCTCTTCAGCACTAGCAGGCTGTGCTTCAACAGGTTAGAAGCATTAGTAATCATGATGTATACCAGACATTTCCCAGGTCTCCTGGAATGCAATAATATCAAATGCATTGATAAAGTTTATCCATTCCCCAAAATCCTTTTTCGAGGCAAGGCCCACAATATTCCAGTTTATAACGCACACTTCACCTGTATCAGATTTGCTGAGCCCTCAATAGAATTAACACCTTTGCCCATGGTTCTGATATGTGAGTCAACCTGACTTATAGTTGTGGTCACCCTCGGTTGTCAGTCTAACCCAGAAGAGTCCTGTAGTGGCAAAAAACGATTCTGCAGTGTAATCCCATCAGCCATGGTGGAAGCTGAATACTATTGAAAAAACAAGGGGACCAATAGCGATTGGTCAGGGACCTTGGGTGAGTTAACTATTCCAAAGACAGTGGTCCCTAGACAATAATCTGGTACAAAACAAATAATATAGACTCAATCAGTACTATATCTCTCTGTCCAGCCTGACAGGCATTTAATATGCAATTAAAGTATAACACAAAATAGGGGAAACAATCTAAGTGGGACTCAGCCTGTGTCCTACTAACACGAATGGACAAACAACATCAAGTAAAGGGTTCAGGCAAAAAATATGTGTCTGTGTATGAGCACATTACAAATGGAACAGACAGAATATAGTTGAGACACCATTACATGTTAGACCTAACAATTTAGTAAACGTATATGGTGTACATTGTGTCGAAGGCATTTCGATCCCTTAAATAAATGGTGGGATCATCATCAGGACATTAGGGTAGCATGCCTGTGTACAATAAACTAAAATTGTGAAAACCATGGAAAAAACGAAGGAAGCAAGAAAGAACATGAAGTTAAATCGGGCAATGGAGAGTTATGTTATGTTATTTATGGGTCTTGTATAGCGCAACGGCTACTCCAAAGGAGTGTCCCGGCGCTTTTGTGCTCCAGACCCAGAAAAGAGACTAAAAGACATAACAACACAGGAAGCTAAAACATAGGATGAGGAAAGCAGAGCTCTAATCAGAGAATAACCAAGTCTTAAGACCCTTCCTAAAGGCCAGCAGATTGGATGTGGACCGTAAGGACAAGGGTAAGGAATTCCACAACTGAGGGGCCAGGAATCTAAAGGACCGCCCTCCCAGGCGTGCCCTCTTTATACGTGGAACTGCAGCCAGTGCTAGGGACTCCAATCTTAAAGATCGCGTCGGCCGGTAAAAAGCCAGCCTCTTCTGTAGGTATTTTGCACCCGTGGCATGCAGTGCTTTGTGGGCTAATGTCAAGGCCTTGAACATTATCCTCTTCCGTATGGGAAGCCAATGGAGGGATTGCAGCAGGTTAGAGGCACTGGCTCGACGATGCAGGCCGAAAATAGCTCGTGCTGCAGCATTCTGGGTCACCTGCATACGCTGTAAAAGGTATTCTGTTATCTCAAGTGAGATAACAAACGTGATGCACGACATTATTAAAACGGAAGGTGTACGTGACCCGACCATGTTCGGGGATAGAAGGCGTGAAAACAGGGGGGGGGGAGAAAATGGATAGTGGGAGAGTGAAACCAGGGATCAAAAAGCATGATCTGGCAAATTGAGAATAAAGTCGCTGAACAAGTCTTATTCGCTAGTCGTGAAGTGAAGAAAGCGGCGAAGCTATGTAGTTACTTAGTAGGTGGTGAGGGTATCGTCCCTGAATGGGGAGCAAAGGAACGAGGTGCGCAGGGGCACTAGCAGTGGTTCAGTAGAAGGAGAGTTCAAAAAGGAGTCAATAAAATAATTGCCGCTTAGACTGGAAGGCGCCTGGGGTAAGAATGGGCCTCAAACTTACCTAACCCCATAGTGGGGTATGGAGCACTGGCAAGGCACTGTGTACAACACAGTGGTCCTGTCGTTATCGCAGGATGTGTCCTTGTGAATTAAAGGACCTTCATAAGTCTTATGCTCATGTGCAATTTATGACAACTGTCTCCCAAACTTGGTTGGAGAAGAAAGGATTGAAATCGAGAAACTTCTAAAGCCAATGAATACCTTTGTTCTTTAGCTGTGAGACATTTTCTGAAGCCCTAACACCCAATGGAGGCACATTGGCGAGAATTAGAACAAGCGTGCAATCCTCAGGGTGAAGTTCATGGTCAGAAGTCGTCATAGAAACAGCTGGCAGAAGTAAAGGAGATGTTTTGTTGGTAGTGAGGCCTCCAGGCCTCATATAGTGAGGTTTAACCCCTGAATTCTCGTGTTTGGACTGGGGCGCAGAGTCAATACACTCAACTGACTTAACACCTGTCAGTTTATTATACGGTCCTCAATACCAGCTAGCCTGGTAAGTATATATTTGAATTACTCCCTTTAGTAACATACCCAACATGCCCTGCAATCATTTCAATAGTACGGATTCTAATTAAAAAAGACATTGGTCAACCCCCTCCACTAATAATAGCTTTATCACAGATGGCTGGCGATCGCTGCTGTTTTCCTGCGTTTATCTGCAGGCTCAGCTGGTGGAGACCTGCTGATAACTGGATGCAGCGCGAGCCCAGGTCTAATGGAGACTACATTTGCGCCTTTTGATTGAAAGGGGCTCTCACACTTATGTCGCCCACCCATATCATATCCAGCCATCAATCCATCACAAGATAGGCATCTTTTGGCAAGTTCAGTTTCTTTATTGATTAGGCAAACTGCGTGCACAAGAACATTGTGTATGGTAGTCTTGGGTTTGGATGTGGTCTTGCATTTTCCCGTAATTTTCCAACTGGTAACTCTCGCCTTAGCCTTGGCAAGCAGATGCACGGTGGGGTAGGTGTCTATGCCCCAGACAGGCCCGCTCGTGGCCAGTCTATGCTTGAGCACCTTATATTACCCTTAGCTTCCAAGCCATGCCTCTTCCTGGAGGCTAGGAGAGTGAAGGAGTATAGAACTGTAGTGCTCCTACCCCACCTTGCATCGGGAGAGCCCAAAATGCCTACCATGCTGCAGGATTGAAGGGCACCTTACATTACTTCCTCGTTGTCTTCCCGTCCCATTCCTTAGCAATGAGCAGCTTGTCTGCTCCACAGAAACCTTATACCTAGCAGAGTTTAAACACTTCCCTCAATATGGCGCTACCTATCCAGTATGCACAAAGGGGGAAGTGTGTCACGCAAATAACCAGTCATTTTCTGTCCACATTCGCAGTCTTCATGTGCCTAGCAGAGGTTTGAACGGAGTTGTGTTAGTGTACTTTGTCTTACTTGTGTGGTCTGTACCAGTGGTTATTTTATAAAAAAGATAAGTGCTGGGGCTCTCGTCAGGAGGCAGCTTTGACCAGCCCATTTCTCCTGTCCAACACCTTCTGCAAGACTGCGCATGACCTCGAACCCCTTCTACATATCCTGCGGAATACAGCAGGGGTGCCCCCTTTCCCCACTTCTGTTTGCCATAGCGATGGAACTGATTGCGGCTAGGATTCGGCAACATCACGCAGCCAGAGGAATGGGGTTGAGCACCAGGGGGCTCATGATTTCGTTGTATGCAGATGACATGACACTGTATATCACCGACGCAGAGGTCAACCTAGACCCACTGTTTAGGGAACTTACCAAATTTAGTGGTCTCTCTGGAATTTTTATTAACTAGTCCAAGTCTACTTTGTTCCCTCTCACTAAGACAACTACACCTATCGACCTAGAACACTCGCTGAAATGGGCAGACGGCCTGGTAAAATATCAGGTTATCTGGTTAAGCCGGAATGAGCAGGAGATATGGAATCTCAATTTTGGTCATGCTATCTCTTTGCTGGAAGGGAAAATAAAAGTGTGGGCTAGACTGCCGATCTCTCTCGCAGGCAGAATGGCCATTGCTAAAATGGTTGTGCGGCCCAAATTTTTATATTTATTCATCAATATTCCATTTCCCCTTACCTAAGCTTTTTTTAGCACTCTCCAGTCTCTCATGATCTCCTTGAACTGGGAGGAGAAGCAAGCACATATTACCTGGGAAATACTCACTCTTCCCCTCACGCAGGGCAGGTTAGGGGCTGCGGACATGCCATTGTATGCATACTGCGCGCAAGCGCAACTTTTACATTTCTGGTTACATCCCATCCCTTTCCAGCCTCCTGTGGCTGTTGAGACGGACATAGCAGCCCCTGTTCCTCTCCAGGTTGCCATCTACCAAAAACACTGAATGCAGAGGGACGGGATAGATACAGTTGAAACCCCAAGGTGGGTCTGGGACAGAATACGCACCAGAGCACGCCTGGAGATATATATGCTCCATCTCCCCATATGTCACGAAACCCACAGATCCCAGCCATGGCTGATGATGGGAACGTAGCATTGGCAAAATCAATAGGAGTTGAAACATTCATGGATCTATATCCTGAAGACACTTTCTGTACCCCACCGGAATCTTCCGCCGAGGGCCAGAAGAAATGTTCGGAGCTATTTTCCTATTTTAAGATTAAAGCCACTTGCAGGTAGCTACACTCCACTTTTCCAAAAAACCCTAATCAATTACCAGTACTAGAGCAGCTGATAACTACTACAGGCTCCCGCAGACTAATCACGAGGATGTACTGCTCTATGCAAATCACAGCACCACTGATTATATCCAAAGCCCAGTACAGCTGGAATGCAGATCTTGAAGGTCTGGTGATAGACAAAAAATTGATCTTCTGTTGCGGCCAACTCTATCTACTCTCACCCAATTATAAACTGAGATTAATACACCTTAAATACTTGCACAGGTTCTACAGGACCCCCTCTCAGATACATTGCATGGGGTTAAGACCAGATGAGAGATGCTGGAAGTGCAGGCATGCTCCTGCCACCTTTATACCTATGCGCTGGTACTGCCTGCCCATTGCTTCCTTCTGGGCTGCCATTTTTAGTAAAATTCATGAAATATAAGGGGTGCCCAGCGAACCTCAGCCGGACATTGGGTTATTGGGATATGTGAAAGACACTAAGGCCGAATACCATAAATTACACGCTTTGGTACTACTGATGGCTAAACAAAGAGTGTCCATTCATTGGGGGGATAGGAAAGCACCCATAGTCAAGGCCTGGACCTAAAACGTCACATTCAGTCACACTCAATAGTCAACCTTCTGGGAGTTAATGCCCATAACTTCCAGGCCAAAGGATATATGGGGCCCCTTCTTAGACTGGCTAAGAACACTTCAGGAAGACATCTATGCCTCCCCTTCCTGAGTTGAATCTCGCCCTTCACAGTCACTTGAACCACATGTAGATACGCACCCATTTTGGCTAGACTCTTTTGAATGGTTGTCGGGACCTGACATTAGCTGGCCGCCCACGACAGGTTCACTGTGAGTAGCTTATAATGGTATCGATATGTTGAGCTTCACATGAGGACTAGCCTAATGCCTACTGTCTTTAACTAGGTGATGAGAGATATGTGCAAAGCCTCCTGTCCATTTTGTAATTGTTCTTTTTTGATTTCTATTTGCTTGTTCACAAATTCGGGACGAAGATGCTCTTTAATTATACAGTCTTACTATTGCAATGCTGAATGTGTATTGTTGAACAAATGGTCAATAAATACATTTTACTAAAAAAAAGGATTTCCAGGCTCTGGCTCTTTGGTTGAATGAGGGGGAAGATGCCTGCTCTCTGTTGGCTCTCATGAAACTCCAAGTGCAATACCTTTCAGACATTTCTTTTGAAAATTAGTATGCAGTGGCGGCTGCTTCGGGGCTTCTATTGCTGCAAGCCATCATATTTTGAAGGTGGGGTCCTCTCAGAAGTCTATCATGCTCAAATTGCTGTTTGAGGGTTTCATCGTGTTTAGGCCCTAGCTGGAGGACTTTGTCAAGCAGTCAGCTGAGAATCGATAGCTTGTGGCTCCCGTTGGACCTCCTTCTCGGGGTTGTGGGTTTGCTTATCGTCACACTTTTGCCTTTCCTTGAGCCAGGGGTGCTCAGCGGCCCTTACCTGGCAGGGATCGTGGCCAGGGCGCCCCTGGGGGTTGGTGACAAGTTCCAGTCCAGTGGTACTACCTCCACTCTTTTTCCAAAGCAGTGCCTATATTCCTTTTCCGGTTGGGGGTCTCCTTCGCTTCTTTGGTCATTGCTGGCTGAGTCTTTCCGATGCCTGGGTGGTTGGGACAGTGACCTCTGGTTAATGGATCAATTTTTCATTTTGGCGCCCTCCAGTGCTCCGGGAGACTCCTCTTCCACGTCATCCTCTGAGGTGGGCGGCCTTGCTGGAGGGCATTCTGCTTCTCTTGGAGAAGGCTGCAATTGTGGAGGTTTCACCCCTGGAATGGGGGCTGGATTGTTATTCCATCCTCTTTCTGGTCTCCAAGAAGGATACAACATACTTGCGCCCTGTGTTGAATCTTAAGGGGGTGAGTCTCATCATTCCTCATTGCCCTTTCAAGATGGTGACTTTGCAGTCTATCCTTCAGCTAGTGCACCAGGGTTGCTTCCTTGCCTCCCTCAACCTGATGGACGCCTACTTGCATGTTTACAATCCATCCATCGTATTAGAGGTTTCTGCGCTTTGTCGTGGGGGCCCAGCACTTTTCCAGGTGCTTCCTTTTGGCTTTTCCTCAGCACCAAGGGTTTTCACAAAGCTCTTGGTCCCCCCGGTGGGTACTCTCCATTCCTGGGGCATTCAGATTTGTCCTTACCTAGATGATTGGTTGATCAGCGCTCGTCAATGAGAGAGTATTTCATCAATAAAGTGAACACCGCCGGTTACTCATCAAAAACCCTTTTTAAAATAGGGAAAGACTTTACTAATCCATCTGCTCTATCAAGCACATTCCCTCGCACTCAGGATCTCTGTAATGGGCAATTGGATTTTTTTCATGATAAAATTCTAGACATATATTCAACGTTTGTCCCTACACCTTATTTCATGGTCAGCGAATAGTGATGCATTCATGTCTTTTGACCCGAACCCCATTGATATATCACTCCAAAAACGTCTTGCCTGTAAATCAGGCTCTCCAAAGGATCCCTGCCTGGCACAACCATTCAGCTCTTTATCCCCCCTTATTATTTCTCCTTTGAATCTGATCTGGAACTCTTCCCTGCACGCTGAGATCTTCCCTTCATCCTGGAAACAGGCCCTGTTAATACTGTCATGGAGATGGGCTATGCCTTTACACTGTGTTAAGTTAGCATGAGCTTATTAGAAGTTTAAACGCCATTTTTCCTCCCTGCTGCTTTTGCACACGGCACACAATATTATAAATGTTTAGAGTCTAGCAGAATATTTTGCTTCACCCGAGAATAATATGTTTTCCTATAGTATCAGCCTTGCTTGGTAAGCTATGTCTGAACAGTGAGTGCCGAGGCCTTCAAGGTTATTTCAACACAGTGGTTGTTGTTCGGTCTGATCAGCGCACGTCCTAGACATAACACATATGCAGCTGTGGCCACCTCTGATTTTGGCGCGTTTAATAATGCACTGCGCAGAGCATGCACACACAGTTTGGAGAACATTTGCATGCAGAGAGCTGGTGTAGAAAATGATGTGATACCTTTCTACTAGGACCAGAGGTATGGGGCCGCCCTTGTAATCCCAAAGAGACCTCTGTAGATATAATATAATATACTAGCAAGGGAGGGTAAGGTTTAGGTGCAATTTAGCCTTCTTCCCTTTAGCATTTTAACATGCTTTCTCCCTTTGTATTTTATGGAATAGTAACTATGCTGATAACCTTGTTGCTTATAATATGTCTGCTTGTATTAGCTAAGATACTGCGCCTGAGAATACGGCATTAGAAATAAATATTTCAAACTTGCACGTGTTTTCATTTACTCCTCGTTTTGGACTGGTATGATAGTATAACGAAAGAGTGTACATGTGTTCCACGTTACCTCAGGTGTTCTAAGTTCATATTCTGGGTTGTCTAATCATTGGGGGTATGGAAGAACCAATGAGACACTGATTGCTAGTATGGTAGGGGATTTTGGATACTAAGGTGAGTTTTGGTACACCCTAATTCACTGAGGTTCCAAGTCTCTATGCACAGTTCTGTGTAGGAGCAGAATCCCTGCGACAATACCAATCCTTAAAAAATCTGATGCTGACCCTTATGTTTTTTAAAACTATCACCCTATTTCTCTTCTACCAAAACCAGCCAAATTACACGTAAATTTAGTTCAGGAGCAACTATCAAGCTATCTCGAGTCCTGGCATCTTTTCCATGCCTCGCAGTCCGGGTTTAGATACGGTTATCGCACTGAGACTGCCCTTCTTGAGGTCTCTGAGACCATGCAGGCGAAGCAGCGATGTTGGTGCTTCTCGACCTGTCCGCGGCATTCGATACGGTCTCTCATGCTATTTTGCTTGAGAGACTTTATAGTCTTGGGATACACGGCACCCCTTTGTCCTGGATTCGATCCTATCTAAGTGGCCACACTCAACAAGTCTCCCTTCAGCCATTTGTTTCTGAGGAGAAACCCCTGAGTTGTGGAGTCCCCCAGGGCTCTGCTTTGAGTTCACTCTTTTTTAATTGATATCTCTATCCTCTGCTACATTAGTAGAATCCTGCAGTCATAGTGATCTCTTATGCTGATGACACACAATTAGTGTTCTCATTTAAAGATCACCCTGAAGCAGCATTTTGAAATTTCAGACGTTGTCTGTGTAATATCTCCACCTGGATGTCATTAAACACGCTTAGGCTCAACTCAGACAAAACCGAGGTTCTTTAATAAAAAAAAAACTCTGCCACTACTTTGGTGGCTATCTGAGTTGAATCCCCCTTCGAACCTGTGGACTCAGCAAGGAATCTTGGATTCCGGTTTGACAATGAGTTATCCTACAAATCTCAAATAAACCAGGTTCCATTGGCCTGTGTTGATGAATTGCACACGCTCTGTAAAATCCTCCCTTTTCTCCCTCTGGAGTCTCGCCGGACCATAATACATGCCCTGATCACCTCACATCTAGACTATGCAAATAGTCTGTATGCAGGGATACCAGCCTACCTAATCAAATGCTTACAGATTGTTCAGAATGCGGCTGCAAGGTTGATTTGTAACATCCCATATCGCCATTCAATTTCACCCCACCTGAAGAAGCTCCACTGGCTTCCAGTGACCAAACATATCCAGTTCAAGTCGCTGGTTTTGGCTTTTAGAGCAATTCAGGGTCGGGGTCCAGTCTACCTTAGAGCTCGACTTAAGCATTCTCAGTCCAACGGCTCACTTATATTGAACTATCTCCGCCTCTTGATGACTCCCAGTTTCCGCCGTTCCAGAATGGGTGGCAGAGCTTTCACAGTGATTACTGCCAAAACTTGGAATAGCCTGCCACTGTCCCTACATATGGCTGAATTTGAAAACATTTTTTGACGTGTCCTGAAGACCTGGCCGTTTACCAGCTCTTAGACCTCTACTGGTAACTGCATCTCCTGCCTGTCTTAGTGCCGGGACACCCCCGGTGGGGGAGCGCTAAGCGCTTTATAAGTTTTCAAAATAAATACATTGTTTCTCCTTCTTGCCACTGGGATTCTGCTTGTCAGGCCTACAACAACCTTATTTCTGTGTCTCCGGAGATTCAGACTTTAGACTTCAGTGGGGGTTGTCCCCTCAGAATCTCTCCAGGGGTTTTGCTTTTCTGCCTCCTCCTGCCATGCTGGTGTTGTTGATCGATGCCAGTGCCAAGGAGTGGGGTGCGGTTCTGGGGGTTTCAAAAGCCCAGGGCAGACTGCCCCGTGTCGAGGCTCTCCAGTCATTAAACTGGCGGGAGTTGAAGGCTGTTTGATTGGCCCTTCTTTGGTTTGTTCCACTCCTTCTAGGCTGTGCTGTTTGTGCTCAGTCCCATAAAAAGGTTGTTCGTGCTTATATTAACCAGCAGGGGTTGTGCTGGTCTCTGATTCTTCTTTTCAGGAGGATCGGTCTATGGGCAGAGAGGAATTTCCATTCTCTGTCGCCAGACAATCTTCTGGGGGGGAGAATGGGCCAGTGGACTCTTTGAGCTGGGTATTTCTGTCCTCTGTGACCAGGTGTCTGTCCCCCCTTCTGTTCCAGTAGGTTCTCTCCCAATGCTGCCTTCCTTGGCTGGTTCTCTTTGCCTCTAAGGACAAAGCCCTTCTTCCGCATATTTGCAGCCTGGTTCCATTTCAGTGGCCATTGGTGATTGGTGCTTTCTCCGTTCCTTGCTCCCAGATACTCCTATTTGCCTTCCTGCCCTTTTCCTTGATTCCCACAGTCCTCAGAAAGATTGATGTGGATCGACCGGAGGTTCTTCTGGTTGTGCTGGAGTGGTCCCGGCGGCCTTGGTTTCCACTTCTTCTGGATTTTTCAGTGTGTCCCCATTGGAGGTTTCCCCTGTACCCCTCTCTGCTGCATGCTCCTCTTCTCAGTGTGTCCTCTGCTTCACCTCCGGATGGGGGTTTTGGCCCTTGAGAGTTAGATTTGTTGAATCAGGGTTGTTCTCTTGATGTGGCTCAGAGCATCCAATTGTCTCACAGGTCATCAACGCTGAGGTCTTATGGTCGTCAGTGAAAGAACTTTAACACCTGGTGCCTTAGGAAGGGTCTGTCTTCTTCCTTATGTGATCCTGTCCGGACATTGGACTTTTTGAGTGATGGGTTTGTCATGGGTCTGGCTGTTTCCACTCTCCGGGCTCAATGGGCTGCCATTCTTGCCCTCAGGGGTTCTCCTGTGGTTTCTGTCTCTCCCTTGGTGGCTCACCTTTTGAGGAGTTTTTTGCTTTAGAGTCCTGTTTCATGCTCTCCTGGATCAGCCTGGGATCTTACCTTGGTCCTGCAGGCATTGAGCAGTCCCCTTTTTGAACTCTTGCTTTCTGTTGACCCTAAGTTTCTTTCGGCCAAGTTTATTTTTTTGGTGGCCTTTTACTCTGGGTAGCGGGTTGGTGAGCTTGGGGCTTTGATGGCTTCCTCGCCTTTCCTGCGGCTTTGCTCTGACAAGATGATTTTGCATCCTAGTCAGTTTTTCCCATCAAGGTTTTGTCTTCCTTCCACTGTCAGGAGGATATTATCCTTTCTGTTTTTTTCCTCTTCCATCTTCTGCCTAGGCTCTCTGCATCTATCTGGATAGGACCCGTGCTTTTTGGAAGGTCGATTCCTTACTTGTTACGTGTGGTCTCTCGGGGAAGGGCTCAGGCCTTCCTTATCTACTTTGACTCGATGGGTGAAGAGTGCTGTTCTTTTGTCCTATGAGGCTGCTCAATGTCCTCTCCTTTCTTCTATTCAGGGCAGGTCCACCCGGGTTTTCCCTCTTCCTGGGCCATGTTTAAGGGTGCCTCCTTAAGTGACAATTGTAGTGCTGCTACATGGGCCTCTCCCTATATCTTTCTTTCCCATTATAATCTTCAGTTGGGGATGGCTGCCTCAGCTGCTTTTGACACTCATGGCTTGTCTACTGTACATGATTTGCGATTTGCACTGCTTTCCTTGTTATTAAATGGACCTGCTGTATGCTGTATATTTCTGGTCTTACTGTTACACTCACAATGCACAAGGGTATCGGCCCATTGGTAAGGAATGGGACTGGAAGACGGATGAGGAGGTAATACCCGGTTACTCACCGGTAATCTTCATTACTCCGAGTCCTGGCCTTCCTGTTCCATTCCTGAGCTCTACCCTCCCTCTCTATTGTTCTTTCTGGTGATTGTTTTGTGTTTTTTTCTTCTCTGGTTTTCTTTGGTATTCTCAGGTTATTTTGGTGGCACACTTCTCCCGTTTATGCATACCAGATAGGTGTTTAAACTCTGCTACATATAAGGTTTCTGTGGAGCAGACAAGCTGCTCATTGTTAGAAATGAAACAGGAAGATCAGGACTCGGAGTAATGCAGATTACCTGTGAGTAACCGGGCATTTCCCCCAGCCTCCAAACAACCCCTCCACCCGAATACCAAGAGAGTAAAGGAATATAGGCATTGTAGGGCGTCTGCCTCACCTGGCACAAGAGAGTCCAAAATGTATCTTTTTTTCCATACCTGGTGTTGCTGACTTACCTTTGTGCGCTGTGTGGATAACGCTTCATTCCTAGGTTCATAAAGCAATCTTACAGACAAACCTCCTGTGAGATAAACTAGGCCTTGATTTACCGGAAAAAAACCTTATAGATTGTTTCTTTATTATTTTACCCCACATAGCAGCAATGCTGATCCCCTAGGAGTTCATGCATAATTTGCTGTCCGTACTTTGTAGTTTCTCAGTGTTTACAAGAATGCCCATCTATGTTTGTTCCTCATTCTGCTTGTATATTTTTCTTCTCCTCACCATTCCCAAATGTATTATGTTCAAGTATGTTAATTTGTTTCTTTTCTGTAATTTATAGGTAACTTTATATTGTTGGTCCCCGCCATCTCAGAATGCATATCCTTGAGGATTTAAACGTTCAGGGTCATTCAGACCGGCATTCTATGGCTGTCTTTTTTCTTGACAGCATACCCTTAAGATAAAGCTGTTTTTTTGTTTGTTTCAGTTATGTTTCTCTCCAACCTCAATAACATTTCAATTTAAAATAGATACCTCTCCATCACTAAGTCTCCACTGCCAACCAGAATGAAAACTCCAGCAAGCGACAAGTGCCAAAATCAGATAGTAGTGGGGACCCCAACACTCTCCAGGCATTAAACAATGAAAAGCCCCTTCATATGGCACTTATCATATACTTCAGAATGCAAGAACTTCCCATTGCGTTTGTCAAAGATTTCACAATATAAAACTCCTTCCAATTGTATTTGACATGCAAAGCCCCCTCTTACTGTATTAAAGATGACAACTGCATTAATGATGTTTCTATCATTCATGGGCATTCTGACGCCTCATATGTGAGCGAATGCAACAGCTGGCCAATTGAATGCTTGTAAAGAAGATCAACAAAGGGAAAAAGCCAAATCTCAGTTCTTAAGCTTTTGACTTCTGTGGACCCTCACATAATCATTACTGGAATCCAGAGACCCCCACTGAATCACAATTGGAATCCGTGAACCCCAATGAGTCCTTACTGCAAGCCAGGGAGCCGGCTTAAGCAACTACGATGATTGGACCCACAAATAATTGCACAAAAATTCAGAAGCAAGCATTCATCAAGCAAATACACCAATTCTTAAATATTTTATTCAATATATAAATAAATGTTAAAATATGTACTAATCCTTTTAATGGGAAGGTTGGAGGTTTTCTAAATTCAGGTCAGGCCACCTATTGTTCTTAGTAAATTCTGTTTGATGCACTTGTACTGCTCCCACAAATCAATCTAACCAAATGTTTAGCCTCC
Source organism: Lissotriton helveticus (assembly GCF_964261635.1). NCBI lineage: Eukaryota > Metazoa > Chordata > Amphibia > Caudata > Salamandridae > Lissotriton > Lissotriton helveticus. Next base: position 440,804,939 of record NC_136071.1, on the reverse strand, counting down.
AATTTTAAATTCCTCACACACTTATGGCACATTTTAAAATTTTCAGTTTTACATTTTGCTTCCCTATTTCCATACACTTTAATAAGCATTTAATATTATTTAATTTTCTAAGCCTTCACAGACCCCTGAGTAGGATTTACAGACACCCAGAGGTCCCTGACCACAGGTTAAGAACGACTGTCCTAGACTAGCTTACCACTGGACTAAACGGAGCAGTGAGTACAGCCCTGTATAACTTGCCCATCTGGGTAAGCAAGGCAGAGCTGTCCAAGGTTTCCACAGAGATATGGTGGGGGGGGGGGAGACACTCCAACACGTAGTAAATTAATATCCAGCCATCACTTTTACTTTTTAAAGAAGCATTGGCAAAGCCAATAGGTGCTCACTTTGAGCCCTATTGGCTTTGCCTATACCTTTTTACAATTCCATATGGCCAAAAGTCAAAAAAGAAAAAGAAGAAAAATTTCACTGCAGGTATGTAGGCTCGAGCATTCATGATGACATATGAGCGCACATGGAACACCACATGTGTGTGTGCCTACAAAATATTGTATTGGCCGTTTTTTTAAATTTACCAATCCAAGATGGATTCGGACATAAAAACAAAGAAATTGAATGATGTAGAGTGAATGCTTTTTAGGTATCGCAGACCTACCCTTGCTGCGCGCATGCACTGTTCGCTCTGCGAGGCATATTGTAGTAGAGGATATTTTAGAACTGGAGTTTAATCCCCGCCCATCTGTTTGATTACTGTCGTCATCGTTTATGGTAAACGCTGGCTTCCCATTGAAAATGAGGCTTCTTTGTTACTGCCCTGTCTCCTCTTGTGACCTCCCATCCAGACTGGATCCTTTACTTTCTGCCCTATCCTGTCTCCTTCAATTAGTCGGTGAGCACTTTTTTTTTTACATTTGCCCAATGGCAACGGCTTGTTTAATTTGCATCTGAACTTTGAGGTGCTATCAGGCAGGATCATGTGCTTCGTCAGTTAAGATGCTTTCTGTGTGACCACGGCTGGTTGGCGGGAGGGGCGCTACTGGAGATGCTTCACTTCCTCCCACACAAATCATGTACTGAAAGGACAAGGCAGCTTCTCGTCTTGCACCTATCACCAGCCCTGCCAAGTTCCACACGCCAGTGATAAGACTAATGCATTTTAGTGTGGTGTTCCACACTAAAATGCACGAGTCACAAATTTATAGCGCCCAAGAACCACTTGCAAGGTGGTCTCAGTGAGGAGCTGCATTTTGCATCAAACTTGGTGGCGGGTGGTGGGCTGTGCTACCTGAGCACCCTGCTGTTTCACAAATACACAGTGTCCTCTCTTGAACTTGTGTAGACACACGATCATATGATATCTGACTAGTTTAACGCTACAGTTAACTTCACACACAGCGTGACTGGGGCATCAATGAAGCGGAGCCCAGGGCTCTCTCTTCAGCGTACTACGTTGTCTGTCAGAGCCCTGGGGTATTGTAAATAACAACCATGAGGACCTGGCAGGCCCTCACATGGATCATGTTGTAACAAAACATGGCCTAGCACTTTTACAGTAGAGGCAGCAATGTGATTTGCCTGTGGTTCTGCAGTGCAAGAAGGTGTACGAAAGCATTTACAATGCGATAGGTCTCGCATTTTCTAAACTTTGACCTATTGACTTTGTAAATGACAATGCTTTTTAGTTATGTGCACTTTGTACCTCTGGTCGTTGCTTGCAGGTTTTCAAAACACAAAAACAAAAGGCATTGTCACTTACAATGCCAATAGATCAAAATCTCGCAAATGAGAGACCTATTACATTGCAAATGCTTGTTTAAGACGGAGACTGGTAGCAATTTTTCCTGGCCCTCATTAATCACCTGTTGGCAAAAACAGGACTGCGGGGGTCAGATGAGTCAAACAGAATGGAGGAGAGGGTGGAGGGAGGGACGAAATAAAACAAAAATAAAGCCTGATAGAGGAGAGAAGTGCCACAGGAGAGAGAGAGCAACACAGAGGTCTAGAAGAGAATGCTAGGAGGGAAAGAGCAACATAGCATTAAAACCCAGGGGCATCAAGAGCCCCCCTCCCCCTTTCTCAACATGAGCGGGGGTGGGCGTTACTGGGCAGTGTGTTCGTAGCATAAAACCTTTAAAAAGTTGTTTCTTGCTGGGTTTACTTTGGTTGCCATGGTCTCCAAACAAACTCTTATAAAATGACTGGGCGGGCCATAGCATGATCGAGTGCTGGAATACATGCAGCAAGAGAGCATGAACTGAAAGACTGAATGAAAGCAAAGAGGGAGGGAGAAAAGAATGGTTGGAGAGAGGGCTCATGGACAAGAGCTGGGAGGATGAGCAGATTAGAGATGGGTGAGGGATCAGGCAAGAGAACAGTGAATGCATGAAGCACAGAATGTATAGGGAAGAAAGATGGGTGGAAGGACAGATGAGAGAATAATGAGTGAATAAAGGATGAATAGATTGAGGGAGAGATAAAGGGATAAACGTAAAAACATATTAATGAATGGAGGATGAAGAGTTGGAAGGAAGGGTTGAAGGCCAAATTAATTGAGAAATAAGCTGTTTGGAAGCATTGTTTTCAGAAATCCCATAGGAAGGCAATTGAAAAAGGGCCCGAATTGCTAGCCTCACTCTATCATTCAGTGCCATGTAGGGTAACGGTTCAACAGTAATGGGGTACACAATTTTTCTGGCTACTCCTTTGTTAATACCCAAACCAAGAGAGCCATGAGGACCCCTACCAGCATTAAATCTCAATGACAAAGAAATTGGCACCCTATCACTGACAATACCCAATAGCTGACAGCCATGAGGACCCTATCAGCATTTATACCCAATACCAGACAGCCATCGGGATCCTGCCACTACTGATATACAAACAGTGGAACCATGAGGACGCTGCTAAAGGTTGATATCAAACTTTGAACCAATGAAGACCCCTAGCAACAATAATGCATCATAGTAAGAAAATGAAGACAACCCCTATTAGCATTAACACTCAAAATTAGGCATCCCTGAGGACCCCTACAAGCACTGATATCAGAAGTCACTTGTATGTCATATTATCGAGGTTACAAATATTGGTATGTAAAGTATTATAATATCAACTACAAGAATATTGTGGACAATACTAAAGTACATAGGTAAGTATATATATTTAAAGGTATTTAACATTAAGATATATTTAAAGAATAAATTATAATTTAAGAAACTACATTAAAATATATATATGTGTGTGTGTGTGTGTGAGTGTGTGTGTATATATATATATATATATATATATTCACTGAAAAAAACATAGGTTTCAGGGGCGCTATAGTTAGCTGGACATTTCTCTCATACAAAACCATTGAAATTCCCCCGTTATAGTTAGTTCAGCTAACTATAACTCGCGCGCCCGCATTGCACTGCTGATGACGTCACATATTACATCACTCATGACATGGTCAGTGACATCACTCATGACATCACTGATGACATCTCAAATGACATCACTGATGACATCATCCAGTGACTGTGTGTTTTTTTGAAAAATAAATATGTTTTATATATGTATATGTAAAGGTCGATAGAAGAATAAATGGGTATATAAGTGTCTAAATGGATGATTTGTGTATACAGCGGTATACAGCGCCAGGACACCATGTAACGAGGTAACAGTGCGCTTTACAAGTATACATACATACATACATACATACATTGTATAATGCATTGATTAAGAGTATCTTAGTGAATATATGGGTTAGTGAGTAATGTTTAAATATACAAATATATAATAATCAGTATAATCAGAAGTGTGGCTCACTGGTTAGAGGAGGCAGACCCTGAAGCAGAGGTCAGACCCGGGACCAGGGTTCAATTCCCGACACGGCAGGGTCTTGAGCCCAAATATCCACGGACTCGATAATTCTCGTTTCGGTGTCTACTTGAATCACAGGTTCACACTCTGCAGCTCTGGGCATTAGCCTGCTTAATCTCCACTACGGCCCCCCCGCGGCGGGATGCCTGGCTTTCACCTTGGGGAAGCCAGGACGGGTTCCCAAGGCAAGCGCCGAGATGCCTACGGGTAATCGAGCGCTATATAAGAACGCATAATAATAATAATAATATCAGTCTCTCACTTTGTATATAAGTTACTGCATGGGTTGGTGAGTAGCTACATGAGTTTATATATGGGTTAGTAGTTTTTTTTTTGAGTAACTGTATGAATGTCTGAGTGTCTGTATGGTTCAGTGGGGGGGTCTTACGCAGTGCATAGTTCCATGAATGAGTGACACACTGCTTCTATGTTCTGAAGAGAGCATTTGTGCAGGACTGTATGGGTGGATGAGTGTGTGTATGAGTGTGTTAGTGAATGAATGACTGACTCAATAGTGTCTTTATGAATAACTACATATGTTTTCAACTAGTATATGAGAGTATTGGTGTATGTAAGTGAATTTATGTGAGAGTGAGAGATTGTAAGAGTTCCTGTATACATAAGTATGTGTTTATATAAGTGATTGTTTAAGAGGGTAAGTATGTGTATGTTTCTGTAGAAGTGAGTCTAGTGGTGTGTGTATAACTGTACATGCAAGTAAATGGATGTTTAATTCTTTATTAGCATGAGTGACTATGTGTGTAAGTAACTCTATGGATGAGTGGCGGTGTGTAACAGGATGTATCGGTGTATGAGTACATATAATGAGTGAATACATGTATGAGTGACTATATAGGACTGTTGGTGAATGAGTGGATGTGTATTTAGATCTTGGAATTACTGAATTGGTTGTTGTAACTGGTATTGGCATGTCCATTGTTTTGAAAATTTTAGTTTCTATTTTTGAATGTGTGTATCAAAGGTTAAATTAGGGTAAGAGGAGGTCTGCAAATTTATCACAAGGATGATGTCATCAGTGATGTCATCAGTGATGTCATGAGTGATGTCACTGACCATGTCATGAGTGATGTAATATGTGACGCCATCGCTGTTTCCGAAAAAGCGACTACGGAGGAGCAAAGAAGGTGCTGCTGAACCTGAGCAGGACGTCAGCACTAAACGGGCGCCCAACAATTTACCGTTGTGGCACACACAACCTAAATACCCGAAATAATACATGAGCCTCAAAAGAGTGGCTGATTGGCTGTACGCCATCTACTAGGAAGATTGTTTTTTTGTCTTACAATAAGATTGTTGGTCCTGAGGAGAACTCCGCATTGGGGAGTTCGAAATGCGTCGACCTGTTTTTTAGGGTTCTTCTGTCAAATCGAAATTAGTATATAAATAGTGTTTATTAAATAGGACTAATACTAATGTGATTGTGTTTAGTACATTGATTACCATCTGTATCCATTGTTTATTAATTTAAATGAACTTATGTTGTTTTGACACTAGGCCCTAAGTATTTTTTGCTTTGTAGTATGAATGTAGATGGATGAATGGTTTGGCCAAAGTGAAAGTGTGGATGTGTTGTAAATATTGTATAAGTTGTTTTGTATAGTATGTTTTCATTATAATACTTTTTCCAAATTGCTTGTATATACACATGAATATTGTTTGCTTGTTGAAAATAAATTTCTGATTCACTAGTGTGAAAATAAATGAATAAACTAGTGACGCAAATAAAAAATCGGATCTTTATGTCTTGCCAATAGGGGTCATTCTAAAAAACAGTTAATCATATTCAGTACTGGCAGGTGTGTTGTTGTTTAGATATGTGACGTCATCAGCAGTGCATTGCGGGCGCACGAGTTATAGTTAGCTGAACTAACTATAACGGGGGAATTTCAATGGTTTTGTATGAGAGAAATGTCCAGCTAACTATAACGACCCTGAAACCTATGGTTTTTTTCAGTGACTTTCTAAGGTTTTTTAAATGCTAATTCCTGACTATAACGTGCCTGAAATCTATGGTTTTTTCAGTGAATTTCAAAGGTTTTGTAACTGATAATTCCTATTTATAATGTTTATTAGCATATCTGTTTTTTCTATCTTTTTTAATTATCATCCCATTCTCAACGTAGTAAAAACTGAAAATATTCCCACTCTTCAATTTATTCCTTCCTACTAGAAAATCGCTACAAACCAGAACCACAACTAACGTTAATAATACACAAACTAGGCGTTCTCGTAGAAAAAAAACAAAAAAAACACCACTTCCCAAACTTTCAAAAACAAACCAAATCTACAATGCTATCCACAAAAAAGGCAATAGTTCCATTTACCACTAACAAATGAATATCAACATTTAACTAGTATAAGGACATCGACTATGTACTGTGTAAATTACATCCAACTCACACCCATATCTAAAGACAAATATGTAATAGAGGTACTAATTATATACTTCCAACACCCAACAAAATAACAACACTTAGCCCCACCACCAAAAGAACCACCCCTCCTGATCGCTCTCTCTCTACTACCTCAGACGCAGCACAAAACGGGACAACGGGCCTTCCCAAAATATAATATCCCCTCAACAGCATACTAGCTCAATGTTCAGAGATGTGGCAATCAACTATGTGTAAGGGAAGATCTCACACATCAACAATAATGTATACACTGCTAATACTACCGATGATATGCTATACATAACACACTATAGAAACCAAAAACGTTTCCGTGTGTAGATATGCTATTGATACGTGTAGTGTACTGCACAGTGGACGCAGCCATATTATCTCAAACACTGGGGAATATTTCGGTCATGTAGCTGCGTTGTCTCCCCCCTCCCTTGAAGCAGAAGCAGAGTGGGCTTCTGCTTCTGCGGAGTACGCAATGTCAGTGTAAGACTATAAATAATTAGCCTACACCTTGGGCGGGGTTCACTTCTGCAAAGAGAAGAGACTCCGCCATAGCGAAGGTCCGCACCCTGCCACGTGGCTGCCGCCATGACCACGTGCCTCCTCGATACAGGTCCATTCCGAACTCAAAGCCACAGCACCGCAGACTTATGTCTGTATCGACTACTGCCTTCGATCTCCACTGCGGACAACAGGGTTCACAACTTGAATTCAGCTTTTGCATCTGCACTACGGACAGCATTGAATCCAGCCTTGCTTTATTTAAGGTAGAGACAATTGTACACTATGTCTTCCGATTTTATAAAAGGATGTGACAAAAAACATTCGTCTGTAACTGTGCTGACTACAGCCTTCGATCTACACTGCGGACAGCAGGGTTCACAAATTAAATTCAGCTGTGCATCTGCACTACGGACAGCATTGAATCCAGCCTTGCTTTATTTAAGGTAGAGACAAATGTACTCTATGTCTTCTGATTTTGTAAAAGGATGTGACAAAAAGCATTCGTCTATAACTGTGCTGACTACAGCCTTCGATCTACACTGCGGACAGCAGGGTTCACAAATTAAATTCAGCTGTGCATCTGCACTACGGACAGCATTGAATCCAGCCTTGCTTTATTTAAGGTAGAGACAAATGTACTCTATGTCTTCTGATTTTGTAAAAGGATGTGACAAAAAGCATTCGTCTATAACTGTGCTGACTACAGCCTTCGATCTACACTGCGGACAGCAGGGTTCACAACTTCAATTCAGCTTTCTATCTACACTACGGACAGTATTCAAGTTATCCTTGATTTATGTAAGGCAAAGACTATTTTTTTAAAGGATGCCACAAAAAACATTCCTCAATGTCTGTACTGAGTACTGCCTTCAGATGTACACTGCGATCAACAGAGTTCACTACTTGATTTCAAAAGCGCATCAGCACTACAGACAACATTTAATTCAGTCCGATTTATTTAAGGCAGAGACAATTGTACTGTGTCCTCAGATTCTGTTAACTGTGACAAAATATCATTCATCGATGTTTGTGTCAACTACTGCGGACAGTAGGGTTCACAACTTCAGTTCAGCTTTCCATCTACACTACGGACAGCATTCAAGTTCCCCAAGGCTCCTCGCTCAGCCCAACCCTCTTCAACGTCTACATGAGCCCCCTCGCAGCCATCGCACGCCAGCACAACCTCAACATCATCTCCTACGCCGACAACACCCAGCTGATCCTCTCCCTCACCAACGACCCCGCCACCGCCAGAGCCAACCTACACGAAGGGATGAAAGAGGTAGCCGAATGGATGAAGGACAGCCGCCTGAAACTGAACTCGGACAAGACGGAAGTCCTCATCCTGGGGTCCTCCCCCTCCGCCTGGGACGACTCCTGGTGGCCCCCAGCCTTAGGCAGCGCACCCAAACCATCAGACCACGCACGCAACCTGGGCTTCATCCTGGACTCCTCCCTCTCCATGACCAGACAAGTCAACGCCGTCTCCTCGTCGTGCTTCAACATCCTGCGCATGCTACGGAAGATCTTCCGGTGGATCCCCACCGAGACCAGGAAGACGGTCACCCAGGCCCTCGTCATCAGCCGTCTGGACTACGGCAACTCCCTCTACGCCGGAACCACCGCCAAACTCCAGAAGAGACTCCAGCGGATCCAGAACGCCTCAGCACGGCTCATCCTGGACATCCCCCACCGCAACCACATCTCCGGACACCTGAAAGACCTGCACTGGCTCCCGGTCAACAAGAGAATCACCTTCCGCCTCCTCACCCACGCACACAAAGCCTTACACAACCAAGGTCCAGGATACCTCAACAACCGCCTCAACTTCTACGCCCCCAAACGCCAGCTTTGATCGACCGGCCACGCCCTTGCCGCCGTCCCCCGCATCCGAAGAGCCACCACAGGGGGAAGGTCCTTCTCCTACCTCGCCGCCAAGACTTGGAACTCCCTCCCGACACACCTCCGCCTGACCCAGGACCACCTCATCTTCAGGAAGCAGCTCAAGACCTGGCTGTTCGAGCGGTAGCGGACCCCCCCTTCCCCCAGCGCCTTGAGACCCTCCGGGTGAGTAGCGCGCTCTATAAATGCTTTGATTGATTGATTGATTGATTGAAGTTATCCTTGATTTATGTAAGGCAAATACTGTTTTGTCAAAGGATGCCACCAAAAACATTCCTCAATGACTGTACTGAGTTCTGTTTTCAAATGTACACTGCAATCAAAAGAGTTTACCACTTGATACCAGTGGCACATAAGCACTACAGACAACATAAAATTCAGTCTCAATCTATTTAAGGCAGAAAAATAGTACTGTGTCCTCAGATTTTGTTAAAATATGTGACAAAAAAAAGCATTCCTCGATGTCTGTGTCAACTTCTGCCTTCGATGTACTCTGGGGACAGCAGGGTTCACAACTTGAAGTCACCTTTGCATGTATACTACGGACAGTAAGGATTTCAACCTTGATTATTTTAATGCAGAGACAATCGTACTGTATGTGTTCTGATTTTGTTAAAATAAGTGACAAAAATCATTCGTCCATATCTCTGCTGACTACTGCCTTCGATTTACAGTGCGGACAGCAGGGTTCACATCTTGAATTCAGCTTTGAATCTATACTACGAACAGCATGAAATTTAGCCTTGTTCTTTTTTTAAGGTAGAGTTAATTGTACTTTATGCCCTCAGATTTTGTTAAAAGATACGACAAAAAAGAATTTCTTGATGTCAGTGATGACTACTGCCTTCGATCTACATTGTGAGGGCTCACCATTCAGATAGAATGACGATTTAACATGCCGCATTCCAGTAGACAAGAGACATTATACCACTACAACCCACCCCCCGAACCACAAATCATCACAGGGAACGCACACACTGAGTTCTTTCGGTACCACTAACTCACTGCATCACAAGTCATTTCCCCATAGCCTTATTAAAGCAGAATTCACTAGGCAAAAAACATTGCTCCCAGTACAGCACCAAAGGTATTAGTAACTCAGTGCACCAAAAATGATTACCACGTGGCCTTACTAAGGCAGCATTCACAACACAAAAAAATTACTATCAGTACGGCCTGCCCGGACCACGCATCATCGCAGGCTCCACAGAACCTTGTTGTTTTAGATACTACTAACTCAGTGCAAACCAAACTAAGTATAACACCTATCAAACCCTACACAATATCCCTTTATTATGCTTCATTGAAAAACGTATTATATATCACTTATAGATTTATTTGAATAATAAACTTTACACTGCATATATGTTCTATCTTCTACTTCAATCATGATTGCAGATGATGCAGTCCACCCTTAGTTCTACAATGAGGACAACAGGGTTTATAACTTCAATTCAGCTTTGTATCTACACTACAGACAGTAGAGAATTTAGTCATGCTTTATTTAAGGCACACACAAAAAATACTCCTGTGGTACTGCTAGTATGCACAAGCACCTTTAATCCCTACATCCTGTGAACTATGTTTACAAAGAAAGTACAACACAGCGCCAAAATGTACCTCCTACACCGGTAATACCAAGTACCTCTGGGGTATCACCTTTAACATCACAACCAGACATATGTCCCCATTTTGAGAAAGTTAGAATGCACTGCTTGAAATGCAATTGTTTAATTTCTTATGGAGAGCATTCAGTAGACACAGTTTGCAGAGCAATTGATAACCATTGATGATAGTTTTTTTTTAACCTCAAAATTCATGCAGACCAGTATGCAACACTCAATATTTTGAGTACAGACCGCTCGAACCACACATCATCTCAGGGTGAGCACACGCTGAGCACCAGACGGACCACTAACTCAGTACACCATAAATAATCGCCACATGGCCTTATTAAGGCAAAATTCAGTTGCCAAAAGACATTCTTACCAGTTTGTTCTGCTTGAACCACACATCATCGCAGGCTCTACATAAACCGCCCCTACCTCAGTGTACCACAACTCATGAACACTTTACGATAGAATCTTCTGTCTATTATTTCACATATAGTGCTCCTACCTTAATACAGCAGAAGTTATAAAACGTTTACGATTGAATATCTGTGTATGATGTCATGATTACTATTCTAATTGTTACCAACAGCAACGTAATAAAATGGAGTTGAGCCCATGTGCCTGTACCCACTTCAACTATCTATCTGTGTCTGTGTATTTATTATGTATCTACAATGCTGCTCCTGCGCCCTACCAAATTATATTGTGCTATAAATAGCGTAAGCAACCATCTTACCTCTGACAGTAAGTGTGGACTATTCCTCCTTTTTTTTCTTTTTTTTTTAGCGTATTTATACAGTGCAAAATCAACCCAAAACTATATCAGCAATTTACATGAGCACCGTATTTACAGTACATTTTCAGGCATGCGTAGATAACGTCATTACTCTACAATATCAGGATGTGGACGCAATTCCAAGCCTCGAACTCTGCTTTCCAGCACCAAGTTTGACAGTGTACCCGAATGACCACATACGTATATATATTAGCTGCCCTTCATGTGCCAAAAACTGCAACTTAAACCTTTCACAGCCCTGTATTACTACAGCTACAACACTCCACTGAATGTACAACAAACATTCATAATCACAGAAATCCGTCATGTCCACCATCTTTTATGTGTGCAACTATGAATGAATATAGAGTCAGTGATACCCCATACACATTTATACCAAATGGGAGTTCCATGGTGATTCATAGTGACGTGGATGTCGCAGTACAGAAAGGGAAGAAAGACAACAGTGCTAATACAACAATTAGGCAATAAGGTAAAAGATATGGGAGAGTAATATAACGGAAGGTAAAACACAGTGATACCCCGTACCTTTCATATTGGCCATGTTGTGGAAATGTACAGACATAATGATACATTTGCGTTTAAAACCCGGGTGACGTCAGCACTACAAAATGGACACCCGATTCACTTGATTTCTCATATAACTCACAACGGAACCACGCCCATAGCTCCAGAATCATGGTTAAGAGCCTCGCGCAGCACTGGCATACGTCAGGCCAGCCCACCCCACTTACGCTTCCAGGAAAAAACAAAAACGCAACATTGCCCAGATTTCCATTGTACTGATTTCTTAGTTCCAGGTCTAGTTGTCAAAACGGCACACACACTGCCTCATGGCTGGTATACACCCACACCACACCCATCTAGCACAAGCATCACTACACACGTGACCCTACCAATAAAAAAGATGGAGCGCACATGCTTTATGCCATTTTAGAGTCGCTCCCATCGCAAGCGCTGTGATGGTCTGCCCTGGTGGTTCAGATGTCTCATGTAGGCCCGAACCACAGAGTACAAGGGCCCACCACTACGTGCCTGGCCTCTTTGGTCACTGAGTTAGTGGTACCGCAAGGACTGAGCGGGTGAGGAACCTTCGATGATGATGGGAGCACGTGTATGTTGTTATCCATACTGATATCAACACTCAGCACCATATATCAGATTTCTTGGTGACAGAGCGGGACTGCATGATGTAGAAGGTGTCCTGTCCACGAAAAGGTGAGCAGTGAGGCCTTGGTGCGCATTGGAGAGAGTTGATGGGGTGCAGCAGGCTAGATACAAAAAAGCGACGCAGTGATTTAGGCACACGCAGTCCTATATACTGTATCTTATTGCATTAAAAAAAATGTTTTCCAATAGCAGGAAAGTTTTTATAATCGGTCAAATGTCCGGTATATAAACTGTACAAATTGTTGTTTTTAAATGCGAGAGGGAAGGTGTGTGAAAGGGGATGTAATTCTACTCCACATTAAGATAGTAACAAATACCAATCATAACATCTTTCTTTTACTATCTTTTAGATATAGAGCTTCAGGGTGCATTATGTCCCATGACATGGTGAAAAACACACCGATGACAGAAAGGTGAGCTGCGAATATTCTTTGCAGTCACTCTCTCACTTCCTCTCTCCTTTGATAAACAAATGACACACAATGTTAACTTCCTTTTTAACTTACAGGTTGTGTTTCACAAATTGGCGTTATCCCCCCAAACACCTCCAGGGCTCTACGTTCGTGCATTCTGCGATGATGCGTGGCCATCGTAACAACGTCTGAGAAGGTTGCTTCGACACGTGATGCACCCTCTTTAAATCAAGCCAATGGCACAAGGTGAGCAAAGAAGATTGTTTCCAAAACAACGACAAGTCATCTGTGGACGGAGAGAGTGGATAGTGTGCAGCAGCTTCACTGCATAGGAATGTACAATTACCTCCAAGCTGTGAGAATAGATAGGTTACAACAGTCTGAGGGGAAGATTTACAAGCCCCTTGCACCACTTCTGTTTTACTTTTAACATGGGAAAAGTGGCACACGGAGCTTGTAAATCTGCCTCTGCGTTTGCAAGAAAAAGCACTCACCTCCCGACTCTGCGAGTCAATGGGGTGCAACAGTCTAGGTACGCAATATTGAGAACTCACCGCTTTGCAGTAGGAGTGCATGGGATATAGTACTTTGGAAGAAAAACAGCGCACAGACACCCCCTTACAGTGGAAGTTGATGAAATATATTATCCTGAGTGTACAAATAAAGCAAAAATATACGTGTGCAGTTGTATGTACTATGCTATTACTAACTCTACATACAATCTTTCAGATCACTAAACATGGAGGGTACACTATGAACCAGCACTTGCTTGGACACACAACGGAGGCAAAAGGTGAGCTACGAGTATTTTCTCCAGTATTAACTGCTCCATCTACAACTTTCTCTCTCTCACAGTTTTAATGTCATTTTTTCTCTCTTTCTCTCTCTCACTCTCTCTCACATCGTTTCTCTTTTAAAGTTATGGACGCTGCTGTCCACTCTGCAATGTACAACCAAAGCTGAGTTCAAGTTGTGAACTCTGTTGGTCACAGTGTTTACATAAGGTAAGCAGAGCGGCCTAGATATACAATGCCTCCGATTAAATGCATTAGAAATAAAAGAGCTTATTAACAAGCCCCTTGCACCACTTTTGCATTACTTTTAACATGGGAAAAGTAACGCAAAAGTGGCACAAGGGGCTTGTAAATAAGCCCCAAAGAATATTGTCCTGCATAATGACTTGATCTCTCACCTAATTCTGTCTCATCGCTGAATCATTTTAAAGACCTGTTGGTCTATACTGTAAATCTGACGCAGTAGGCATTTCCGTACAGACACCTCTTGAACGCGGGCCTATAAGAGAGGTGGAATGTATCAGGCACACTGCAGACGTGCAAATAACCAAATATTGCCAAGTGTTACCTTAACTTGTAATGTTTGACCTCATTTAGTCACATTGATCTAATTTTGAACACTTATTTTCATTTTTGTTTTGCAGATTACCTACCCTACTTCTATTGGAGTCCATATCACATTTTGTTTAATTGTTGCTTTAAAGGTGTTTCTAGTTATTTATTACATTGTTATCTTTAAGTTACAGTTCCAGTTATTTATTGTTGTTTTAATAAAAGTTACTTTTAAAAAAGTATATACGTCTTCTTTTTCTGACAGCATTTCACTATTATTTAGTGTGAAAATAATACAGTTAGAAAACATTTAAAAATAGAAATAATATTTATAACTTGAAGTATAATACTGAGGCTAACTCTTTACCAGCTCTTTACCAGAGTCTATAGCTACGACTAACAGTTCCTATGGAAAACTTTTAAAACTCCAGCACAGTAACTGTTTCGATTAGCAACATTGTGTGGTGAACTTCTAACCTCTGTGCTCACTTAAGTGTTCCATGAACTGTTACTATGGTAACAGGCAGTAAGCCGTTTCGGGGTAGGGCTGAAAGGTACTGGCTGTACAGAAACCGTTATATTTACCCAGGATCCTCTACATGACAGAAAGGAAAGCAAAGTAATACAGAACACTGTGTAACAGATTTACAACCTCCTTGCGACACTTTTGCGTCCAAGGCCCCCCTGCAAAATTAGAAGTGTGGGGGACTCAACGACCCTGCTCAAGCCCCGGGAACCACCACCCCCGGGGATTTGTATATTGTGGGAGGCAGACTGCGTGGCCCTCTGCCTGGAGCCCGCCACGCCCCAGGGCCTGCTCCTGCAGTGTCCCGGGCTGCCTACCCCCGGAACACTGCTGTTTGCTATGAGAGGGTGGGAGTCTCACGGCTCCCGCCCTCCCATAGCAAACTTGGTTTGGATTTTGAAAGACAGAGCAGTGAAATCTCTTCTCACCAGATTGCTTTTCCACATGCAAGTTAGCATCTCCCCATGTGGAAAAGCAATCCCGGCTCCCGAAGGATGCGGGGAGCCGGCAGGACCGTGGGGGCATTGTGGCTTCCCCCACGATCCCCAACATTTTTTATAAGACCCGGGGGGTAGGGTCCCCGGGGTTATTAGAAATTACTGATAGGGGTTATTTTTTGGGGTAAAATTAGAAGTCGCGTACCCAGTGCAGTGCTTAGTGTGGCCCCCTGGTGTGCACACGCTGGATGCACGACTCATAATCTGTAGGGTGCGCGACTCCAGCACCTTTGGTGCACAACTTCTACGCATTTGGGAGCCGGCATTGCTTTTCCACATGGGGAGCTACTAACATGCAGCTCCCCATGTGGAAAAGCAATCTGATTTAGATTTTGAAAGAGAGAACAGATTTCCTTGCTATGGGAGGGCGGGATGGACACCCCGGGACACTGCAGGAGCCGGCCCTCCCACAATACTTAAAGCCCCGGGGAGTGGTGGTCCCCGGGGCTTTGAAGACCTTGCAGCCCCCCAATCATTTTTTTGTAGCTTCGGGGGGTAACGGGGCCCTTGAGTGCTCCAGGAGGGGGGCCACGCAGTCCCCCTCCCACAATACATAAAGCCCCAGGGGTGGTGGTCCCCATGGCTTTGGGGACCTTGGACCCCACCATTTATTTTTTTAGCCCCGGGGGGTGACGATCCCTGGGGATGGGGGGCCCCCCATAAAATTTAATAATTTTGCCCCCGGTATTTAGCCCTCCCAGGGGCTAATTATAAAATAAGCTCAGTTTTATTTTATTTTATCTTTTTACGGCGAAGTCCGCGCACCCTACACGCACTTGCCGGGTCTTGTTTTTTTTTTTAAACATGAGTGGACCCTGGGAGTCCTTCTGGGACCCCCTAAGCAGGTCTAGAGGGTAAAAGTATTTCTACCTTGCCCCATTTCTATGTTTTGCACACATATTCCACTGACTTCTTGAGCCTCGCTTCTACCAAGGCAAAAAATGGCTGCCAACAGTTCCTGGTTTCGAATGTTGACAACCACTTGACAGCCAATTAGCATTCAGCGCGTGATCGGAAGGGTGCGCTTATGGTGCGCTCAGGGTCCGCGGGTCGACCGCGCCCATAGATATATAAATTCTTTTAACTGTAATTTTCTCAGGAACTACTGAACAGATTGACACCATTTAAGCAAAAGGCACAAGTCTGACCTGAGGACTCAACTTTGCCAAATTTGGCTTAATTTCATTCAGCAGTTCGGGCTGTAGCTGTGGCTAAATGTCCTATGGGAAATTGCATGGGGAAAACGTGTTTTGGAACCTCCCTTTTTTCTCTGCCCCCGCTTGACGAATCATCCCGAAACTTTCAGGATAGGAGCAGACCAGAACTGACCAAAAGTTTGGAAAATTTCGCAAAGATTCATCAATCGGCGCCAAAGTTATTGGGAATAGAATTTTGGGGATTTCCTATGTATAATAGGTCCTACCTATAACTACCTACTGGCGACCGCCAGTAGGTACTATATATATATATATATATATATATATATATATATAGTATAATAAACCTAAACATAAATTGAATAACCTAGAAAATAAAAATAAATAATTTCAAATAAAATGTATACATAAAAATATATTTAAAGATACTAAAGCAACACAATTGTTGTTATAACATTCAAATAAAATAATACTTAATAATATTCATAAATACTAGAATAAATAAAAATGTTAAAACAATTAAAAAAACTCATACAATATAAAACAAAGAAAACATATTTATAATTCCAACTATAATTTAAAATGTAATTAAAAAAAACATACTATTATACTCCATGAAGTTATATGGTGTTAAAAAAACACATTAATCAAAGAAAATGCAATGTATAACTCTAACTCCAACCTAAGTAACTGTAGTGAAAGCATTTCGCCTTGGAGTGGTCAGAATTCCTATTCCCACTTCAAATTAAGCAACAGTAAGAAAAGTTTGGATCTTGGAGGAGTCAGTTTTACTATTACAACTCTAGCTTAAGCAGCATTTTGGAAAATTGTGGTATTTGGGCGTAGGTAGAGCATGTGGGTCAGATGTGCTACTGCCACTACAACCTGAGCAACTGTAAGGAATATGTTGGACTTTGGAGGGGTCGGTTTTCCATTCCCCCTCCAAAGTAGGCAAGAATAGGAAATGTGGAAATGTGTTGGACTCCGCAGGGATCATATTCACCATTACCATTCCAGACTGAGCAACAGTAAGAAATGTGTTGGACTTTGAAGGGTTGGATTTGCTATTCGCACTCCAAACTAAGCAACATTGGTGAAAGGGTTGGACTTTGTTGGGTTAAGATTTACTATTCCCACTCCAATCTAAACAACGCTAGAGGAGTTAGCCTAACGGCTAGGGAGATTGACTACGAATCTGGGGAACTGGGTTTGAGCCTTGGCTATGAAGCTGAACATCTTGTGATTCTGGGCAAATCACTTAATCTCCCTGTGCCTAACAAAAATGAATGCGTTCTCATGTAATGCAACTGGTGCTATGTAAAGCGCTCTGATACCCGATTCGGGTCAAGTTTGCGCTATATAAAACTCTGTTAAAAAAAATACTTCGAACATTAACAAACCATAATAATTATCCACATACATAACTAATGATGGAAATACATTGAATCAGAGTAACAAAATGTTTCAAAATATATATGCAGTAGAAAAGTAAAAGATTTTTACTTTTAAAAACATAGTAGACACAATACACTGAACACTTAAAATGAATGTATATCGATGTAATTGAAATAAAAAAAGTAAATCACATTAAAAATGAATAATAAAAATGTAAATAAAAATGTTTTAAGCAATTAGAAATGCATATACAAACCCAAAATATGCATGATAATTAAAAATGCAACTTATTTAGTTAAATCTTACTTATTTTTTTATAATGTATACAATCAAAATAAATAAAACCATTGTTACGCATAATTATTAAACATTTTACCAATTAAGAAGTAATATATAAAATGTTAAATTAATCAAAATATATTGAACAACCCTTCTACCCAACTTCCATACAAAACAAACAAAATTTGTCCCATAATGTTGTCATCACGACATTTTTTGAACGATGGTAGTTTGACAGAATATTTTTACAACTATATTAAGGACGAACACCCAAAAACCATGCAATGATGAAGACTCCTACCAGTGCATACACCCATACTAGACAGTGATGTGTACCCTAGGGAAATTAATACTGAATATCAGACAGCTAAGGAAACCCTGAGCCACATTAATACATAGTCTGTGGTTCCCAATTTTATCAGGAGACCGTTGTATCATTAATATCAGTCTGTGGGTGCCAAGTAACACCAATGCCATGTGGGCAGCTAAACGTATTCTTGAAGGGTATGTGAGTGCTTAGGGAGCCTGCCTACATTTAGATGCACAAATACAGGACCATGGAGAATGCACCTGACGGTTACACCTGTAAGAGAAGGGGTTCCAGCTCTGGAATGAGGGTCCAACAAGGAAGGGGTCAAGAGAATAGACTAGGAGTTTCATAGGGCAATCATATAGTGTCCCTCTACTCTCCTATCATTAATGCACCACTTGCACATAGGTTCTCCCAATTCCATATGGAAGACATGTTGGAGTTGGAGTGGTCCAGTAATGAAGGAGGCCACAGATTCTAGGAGAGGAAGGTCGTCCTTTTATCTGCTACACGCACAATCAATGGAACTGTGAGTTAGTGAGGGAGGCACCAGTGGACCTTTACCTGTGTTTAAGCCTTTTTAGGTTCACATTACCTTTCATTCAAGTATATGTTGATCCCTCTTACAGCATCTTGTTTCACATCCTAAGCGAGGACCTACACTTTAAACTATGGTGGCACATTCAACCTTGGTGACTGCCAATCATTTATACCCAAACTTTGCAACCAAAGTGACTCTGTCAATTATTGATACCCAAGCTTTGAAACCACGGCGACTCTGCCAGTCATTGATACCCAAACTGTGAAACCAGGGTTGACTCTGCCAATCATTGCTGCCCAAAGTTTGCAACCACAGTGACTCTACCAATCATTGATACACAATTTGGCAACCACAGTGAGTCTGACAATCATTGATAGCCAAACTTTGCAACCACAGTGAGACTGCCAATCATTGATACCAAACTTTCCAACCACAGTGACACTGGCAATCATTGATACCCAAACTTTGCAACCGCGGTCACTCTGCTAATAATGGATACCCAAATTGTGAAAGCACAGTGACTCTGCCAATCATTCATACCCAACGTTTGCAATCGCAGTGACTCTGCCAATCATCGATACCCAAACTTTGCAACCACTATGACTCTGCCAATCATTGATACCCAAACTTTGCAACCAGTGATACTACCAATCATTGATACCCAAACTTTGCAACCAGTGATACTACCAATCATTGATACCCAAACTTTGCAACCACAGTGACTCTGCTAATCCATTGATACCCAAACTTTTCAACCACAATGATACTACCAATCATTGATACCCAAACTTTGCAACCAGTGATACTACCAATCATTGATACCCAAACTTTGCAACCACAGTGACTCTGCTAATCCATTGATACCCAAACTTTTCAACCACAATGATACTACCAATCATTGATACCCAAACTTTGCAACCAGTGATACTACCAATCATTGATACCCAAACTTTGCAACCACTATGACTCTGCCAATCATTGATACCCAAACTTTGCAACCACTATGACTCTGTCAATCATTGATACCCACACTTTGCAACCAGGGTGATACTACCAATCTCTGATACCCAAACTTTGCAACCACTATGACTCTGCCAATGATTGATACCCGAACTGTGAAACCAGGGTGACTCTGCCAATCAGTGCTGCCCAAAGTTTGCAACAAGTATCACTCTGCCAATCATCATTGATACCCAAACTTTGCAACCACTATGACTCTGCCAATCATTGACACCCACACTTTGTAACCACAGTGACTCTGCCAATCATTGACACTCACACTTTGTAACCACAGTGACTCTGCCAATCATTGATACCCACACTTTGTAACCATGGGGAGCCCTAGCGGCAATAATGTATTATAAAAAGACAATGATCAGGATCACAAAACCAAAAACAAACAACCGCAAGTAATGCTAAGCTGCCCTCATGTGCTTACCAAAATCTAGTAACCAACATTCCCACTACGATATTAATGCACTAAAATCATTCACCTATAAAATAAATACAATACAATCATGCACCTATCAGACACCACCCAAGACGAATTGCCAAAAACAGCAACCGGAAGGCAGCCTACGTCTTTTGTATACCAAATAATACACCTCAGACCTTACCAGCACTGATGTATCAACGTTATGTAATATATATATATATCTTTCATTTTAGTACTTTATTTATCTTTCAACAAAGACTCAACAGGTGTACAGCATTGAACAGCACCTATTGGTGGATTTATACAGCTTAGTATCATTATCAGAGTAGGGCCTCGCAAGTTAAGCTACACTAAAGCATCAGGGATCAAAGAGTCGGGCAGTGCACTCAGTCCAGTTCCTCCTCTGTCCTATCCTCGATCATCCCTGACTCGTTCCGATCACTCTCCTCCGGGTCAGCAGCTAGGAATGTGTTACAAAGCTCCCTCCACATTCTAGGGAGGGGGGCCGGGGGGGGGGGGCTTTCATACGTGTTCCCTCTGCCAGTGTCCATCCGCACACATGCCTCAGCCACACAGCATCTCAAGGTGGCACTTGCACATCCATGTTATTGCCACCCTGCGCCTCGCTACGTTGGGTAATATGAACATCTGATACTTCCAGCGCAACGAACAGGCAGAAAATGGGACACTAAACGCCATGGAAAACGCAAACTTATTATTACAAAAAGCTTGAGGGCCTGCACAGAATTACTATACCAAAATATACAACATTGTGAACTCATGCATCATTAGCGGCAAATTAGACAGCCAGCAGACCCTCCCCTCCCCCGGTATTAATACTCCAAATATACTCGGGTGTTATTGCATTCTTTCCCATCTTCCGATCCCCGCCAGCACCACCTGAGGCTCTGAGCTACCTCTTCGTTAACGCGGTAATGTATCCATTGTAACCAGGTTCAATCCTTCAACAGGGCCCGCCCTGCTGGGGGGTGGGGGCGGATCTCAAACCCCTCCCTGCCCATCCCGAATGTCCCACAAACACAACCTGCTGCTCTATGAGCCCATGCCTCGAGCCCCTCAATGTGCTTTGAGTTTCCAGCGGCAGGTAGACGAAGATTTCAACTCCTGGCCTTACGCATCCATCACTCTGCCCTCTGGTCGTCATGGAGACGCTGCCTCGGGATTCCTTCCTCTTTGGAAAGGGGCCCAGCGTGCCACTGATGGCTTGTGTGCTCTGGGACTTTTCTAAGCACCTGTACTTGGGTAAACATCGATGGCGCAGGCTGCCTGGGCACGAGTTAAGAGCTCATTTGCCCGAACTCTGCAAAAGAGTTCCCTTCAAGGCCGCCACAAAGTGACTCTGCCAGTGCATTGCTAGATGAGACATGCATACTACGAGAGTACTGCCCAGAGTGGGCACAACACACGGGTGTTGATGCAGGGGAACCTTTTTGGACACTGCTACTGCACAAGGAGGCCTCCCACTTGTGGACTTACAGAAAGAACACCCGTCTGAGCACTGCAGAAACGACCCTCTGCCAACCTGGGTATCTCTGCATGAGATATTCAGAGGGACTGCCCTACATGGACATCACGTGACTGGGCAGCTGATCGGTGCAGCACTAGAAGCCTTCTTAAGCGTTCTAACAGGGTGCCAAAAGGATGGGCAACACACTTGGGCATTACTGGAGGTGACATCTAGCCTTGGCATACGGCCGGCGTTTCTCTACCAGGGCGCCGTGAACGAGGAGACACTCGCTGGGCATTGACCCAAGGGCAATAGTGCATAGATGGGCATCATCAGGGTGCACATTCTAGCATGGCATTGAAACAGTGGGGCCCAATCTGGGCATGGTTGAGGGTAGTGACCCTACATGAGGATAATCCATGGGGCACCCTACCTAAAAAAACGTCAGCGTGGCACCCTGCCTTGGTATCAGCAGTGGGACACTGTATGTGGGCATCACCACAAGGGGTACTCGGTTTGAGGAGATGGTGTGGCGTAACGACCAGAGCTGCCGACTTTGGAACTATGGAACCAGGTTCGAGTTTCGGCGTCGGCTGAACATCCAGTGATTCTGGGCAAATCACGTGATCTCCCTGTACCTAAAGAGATGAATGTGACCTTGGGTAACGTAACTGGTGCTCATGTAAAGCGCTCCCATACCTTCAAGGCCAGACCGCGCTATATCAAACTGCTGGGGTACTTACACTGGCATGGATTCAGGGAGCAACGCACCTATGCATCACCATAAGTGGCCCTCGGACTAGGCCTCGCCAGAGCGGGCACCTTATCTCGGTGTCTCATCTCCAGAGGCGGGTGGCAGCCTGAGCAGGCACTGGGTGCTCAGTTCGGCTCCCACCCGGTGGAGCGCGCCTCTGCTTCGGCATCGTTAGAGGGTTTGACCTGTTCGGGCACCAGGAGGGAGGTGTGGGGGGGGGGGGCGGGTACCCTACCGTGGACCTGTCAGACGAGCACCTCACCTGGACATACCCCGTGGAAGGCCTCCCACTCAAGAGGCGCCACACGCAGCATTGCTGCTCAAGGTGAACCAGGTCTGTCGTCCTAGAGGGTCCCTGTGGGTCATCAGCAGGGACGGCGCCCCGAGGCGCTGCTGCAGCCTTAGCATGCATGACGAGGGAGGGGAGGCTAGCTCCTGGAGGCGGCGTGCATGCACAGGTGGCAGGAGCGGCGGGACGCCAGGGCAGAGGGGCTCTCCCTCTCTCCACACTTCACCAACACCCGAAACCTCTGAAACAACCCCCCCTCTCCCCCCACCTCCTCCCCTGCACAGCTCCCCCGGGGCGCGCGGCCCCCGGGCTACTCACCTGCTCCTGGATGAGCTGCAGCAGTGAACGTCTCTCCATATACCCACCGGGGCTGGTTGCTGAGGTGGGAGGGGGCAGTCGGGCAAATTGACACGCAGACACCGATTGCAAATAAATAACGTGATAAAAGAGGAAGGGGCAAACACCGAGCTCGTACACATACACAGGGATGTCACACACACATGCACACACACGCAGCCAGAGGGACGGCAGCCCCCTCCCCACCCCCTCCCCTGCCTTTACTCCAAAGGCATCAGAGAGAATAATCATGGACCTGCAGCCGCTGGGCTCGGAGAAGGGGCAGGGCAGCCTCGGCCAATCCGGAGCCGTCGGACAGAGGGGAAGCGCAAAGGAGGCGGAGTCAGAGGAGGAGCACAGAGGGGAAAGATGCACACAGGGCTACCCCGGCAGAAGCATTTCTCCAGGCGAAGATCACTGCGGCAGGAGTGAGTTTGCTCCGGCAGAAGGGGTCCTAAGGTGGAGGGAGTGAGTGATCATGAGTGGCACCAGTTACCTCAGTCCCAGCTGGGCCAAGTTCAGGGGAGGTGCACGGGTAGTAGGCGGTAGACCGTGCCAATGTCTGACTGGCTGTATATAGAGTGACAGGTCATATATCACAGCTGGAGAGAAAGATAGGAAGAGACAGGCTGTAAGGGAGAAAGGGATTACTGACAAATCAGTGTTCAGGTCTGTAGTGCAACTTGAAGGGACAGAAGCGAGAAGCTCCGAGAGGAAAGGGAGAACATAGAAAGTAGAAAATAACAATTCAAAGCAATTTGGAGAATGAAGCATAGGACGGGTCTTACTTTAATTTAGGACAGGAGTGGTGACTAGCAGGTCATCCAACGCTGGGGTGAAACAGCGGAAATGAAAGCTGATGTTCCAATCAACAGGAAAAAAGGGAAAGGAGAGCTCTCATAGCTATCTCTTTGATGCTCTTTGAATAAGTGTGCCTCGGGTTCCATCCAAGCAGGTACCCAAGGCCTATGTTCCCTAAATCTGTACTGTTGCACACCCAAATTAGCAACTCTCTAGCCCCATGTACGCCCCATGTAAAAGGTACCATAGGTAGCAAGAGCTCTATGACCAGGGAAAGCCTCTAAGGGCTGCAGCACTTATTATGCCACTCTTAGAGGCCCTGTACCTTTACACACACACTGCCATTGCAGGGTGAGTGTTTTGGTGCAGAACAAAGTGAAGAGTCAACATCCCTGTGTGCCATGACTCCACCCCACTGCCTAGGGAATAGGTCAGCCACCCTCCTAGCTGGGTGTACTATGCCACTGGTGAGGGTACATGTGCATGAGCCCTGTACCCCTACAGTGTCTAAGTCGATTTTTAAACATTGTAAGTGCAGTAATGCCATAAAGAGTATATGGTGTGGGAGTTTGTCATTACGAACTCCACAGCACCATAATGGTTATACTGAAGACTGGGAAGTTTGAAAAATGCACTCAGAGGGCATCGTAGAGATGCCCCTGAAAAACAACCTGACTCTAGTGTCCTGGCTGCGTGGCTGCTCACCAGCTACCACCACCAGATATGTTTCTGGACCCCTGGGTCGAGAGTTTGCTGCACTTGGGTTCCTGAATAAAAGCACATCCTGTGTCGAGGTGCCAAGCCTCTTCCCCAGAATGGGCAGGGTCCACGAAGGGGAAGCTTCAAAGGCTTGCCGTCTTTGTAAGCTGGCCCAGCCTTTTGCTGCTCCCAGCAACTGTCCCCCACCGGTTCTGACCACCTCTTTGGGCAGGAGAATCAGTGGGAAAATCAAGATAGGAGGAGAGGTGTGCCCACCTTTTACAACCCCACCCCTCAGTTGGGGGAGGTGAGGCGAAGCACAACTCTCAGTCCCCACCATCTTGAAGATGGGGG
The DNA here is from genome assembly GCF_964261635.1 of Lissotriton helveticus. NCBI lineage: Eukaryota > Metazoa > Chordata > Amphibia > Caudata > Salamandridae > Lissotriton > Lissotriton helveticus. The sequence goes on along the minus strand of NC_136071.1, from coordinate 440,780,067 downwards.
GACCCAGCCAACCAGAGTGAGGCTTATGCTCCCCTCCCACTGGAGGTGGTAAAATAGCGGTGTACCCACCCCAAGAAAGGGACCCATTGGTACCAATCTTTACCTACCTGAACCACCCCTAAATTTAGTATTTAGGGGCAACCCTGAACCTTGCCTCCTCAGACAAGAAGATACAAGAAGAAGAAGGACCGAAGAGCCGTGCTGAAAGAATAAGAGGACACCAACTGACTTAGCCCCAACCCTACCGGCCTGTCCCGACCTTGATCTGTGCCAGCGAAATCCCAGTGTGTCCTGCAGCCAGCAGCCCTCCAGAACCCAGAGGACCTGCCCTGCCTTCCCCAACCAGACTTTGTTTCCAGTGAGCACCGGATTTGTCCCAACAGATTCTGGCAAAATCCACAAGTCTGCATCACTCTGCACCCTACGCCCACAGTCCGAGTTTGAGTGGCCCAATACCACAAGGAGGTCTCCCTGGTGATCCTGACCTAGGATCTGGTGATCCCTGACCTGCCTCCAATCTCCTGAAGACGCCTGCTGCCCCTTTCTGGAGGATCTACCTGACCGAAACTGGAGCCTGTAAGAAGAATCTGAGGCCAAATGTCAGCCCTGCACCTGACGCCCCACATCCTTGGGTGGCCCAACTGACAGTGTCCAGGCATCCAACGACATCCCAACTTACTTCTCCAACTGGTGATCCCCACCAGAAGAGCTTCGTGCTCGAGCTTGCATTGTTTATTTAAACTGGAGAATCCCCATTGAAAGCGACAGAGCACCTGACACCAAAACAGCACCCTGCACACGGCTGCCCTAGTCCCGCTGTGGGTGTACCTTGAGTGCTAACTTGAACCCCCCTGTGCCCTGAGCTTATGTCCAAGAGCTTTGCTCCCTCAAACTTGTGGCCTGTTTGTGGACAGCCACCAACCGTATGCCCCCTAACCCCATTGGATAACATTGGGCCACAGCTCTCTGCACCCGGCCGCCCTAGTGCCGCTGAACATACTTTGAAAATGCCTCCTTGACCTTGGGAGAACCCTTGTTCTAACTCCAGAAACTCACCCCTCAAGAACGTTTACTTACAGGCAAAACAATAATCCAATTTTTCTCCACAGGATTGCATTGACTATTTTCCCCTGAAAAACTTCTGTGCGGAGGGTGTTTTGTATGGGATCCTAAGAAACTGTGTCTTTAGAGAAACATTTTTACTTATCTTTTATGTAGAAAATGTCCCAGTGTGATAAATAGGCAGATCACACTGAGTAAGAAAAGTAATTAAAAAAGAAATCATTCAGTACCTGCACAGTAACTGAAAAGTGATCACAACTGTTTCTAAATAATTGACCTGCCTGTATACAAACCAAGTATATACAACTGCATTCAACAGTTATGTTTTTGCAAAGTATTATTTCACTTACATGCACCAGGCCTGGTTTTGTTCTAGAAATAAAATATAACTAAATAATATTTTTATGCAAACAAATTGGTCTGAGTTCAGTCTTTGAGTGTGTGACATCATTTCTTGCCTGAGTGTGTACAATAAATGCTTAACACTACCCTCTGATAAAGCCTTACTGCTCACCCACACTACCACAAATATAGAGTAAGATATTATCTACTTTAGCCTCAGCCTACCTTTGAGGGTCCACTGGACTCTGTGCACACTATACCTTACTTTGGTATAGTATATACAGAGCCAGCTTCCTGCAATTACTGGAAGCTGGGGTACCCGGTCTAAGCAATTTTGGATGATTTGAACCCAGTGATGCAACTAGACGGTGTGCCGCTCGTTGTGGTCACTGGGTTTGCCGCCCGGCAGCCGTATGTAAGAGCGGGGTGGTCCTGGCGATTCCTGTGATGGCTGCCATGCACGGCCGCGTGTAAGAGCGTGGGGGAGAGAAGTCGCCACCCCCAAAACTCATGCAACCGGGGCAGACCGCCCCACCTTGCTACGCCACTGTTTGAACCGGAAAAAACTACACAAAGTATACTGAAAAAGCATTCTTCAAGCATGTACACAAATTACTAAATAGTTAATTTAATTCACAATTCACAGACTACAAACACATAAAAGAAATCTACATTTTAATCGGAAGGCTGTAGCTTATCTAAATCCAATGTATGCCATTCATTGTCTATACTATATTCTGTTTGATGCACTTGCACTGCTCCCACAAATCTATTTGAGGATACTAACTTAATTTATAGCCTCCAGTTTCAAATTCATTCACGTTTTACAGAGCATCTTTATTTATATACACTTCATTAATCTGTTAATGCTATTTCTTTTCTAAGCAGTCGTGGACCCTGTGAGTAGACTTTGTGGGCTCCATGTGGTCCCCGGACTACAGGTTAGAAACCACTACAGTAGGCTAACACATAGAAGTCCAGGGTGTAACCACTGTCTGTAATGACCTTGATAAAATTGGTCACCCTAGTTGGCTTTCTTATTTTGATCGTCAGAACAGAAGAAGGGAAAGTTGGTAATGTATCTGCAGTGCTGCATAGTGATGCCCTGTGGAATGATAACTGATCTGAGCTGGACCAATTTTATTGAGTCGAGATACATACTATAACCACATGAAATGCAAGGTCAAAATCAAAGTTTATTAAGACACATTTGTCCCAAAAACTATTATACATACATTAAAAGTACATTCAAACATGACCCTTTAAATACATACATTTTTAAAAGCTTGTAAAATATGTCCAAGACCAATTGCTAAATCTAACAAATTCAAATCTCTTAGTAGCTTTAGAGCTGAAGTTCGTGTGCATGTTGCATTGTTTAAAAAGGGTTTTAGAAACTTCTTTTGAATACTGCTAATCCAATATGAAATGATTAGATGTAGATTTAGTATCCACTGGGCAAATGTGTAACTCATCATGATTGTTTACCCTTAATTGTAATTCTGTTTTTGAAAACAAGGGATTACCCCCCGTTCAAACTGAACCATACACCCCAGTGGCATATACACATACAGTGGCAAATAGTCTCTTTAAGCAGTTTCTATCTGTTCATTCCAACATTGTTTTAGGATTGACATAGAGTACCTCAGAAGCATGTAGTGACATCGAGGGACTCTTGCTCTTTCAGGCCTTAACACCTTGGCTGCTTGAGTTATTTTCCTCCTGTGCTGGGCCATAATGATAATGGGTGTGGTCATGACGAGCTCAGCTCGTCATGAGCACCCTAGAGGTATACCTCATGACGAGCTGAGCTCGTCATGAGCATCGAAGGGGTTAAGTAAAGGGGACTGTGAATATCCAATATATTCTGTGTTAGTTGTTTGTATGGAGCAGCTGGATGAGGGATACTAGGCCAGGTGAAATATTCCTATTGTTTAGTTTTTGCCACAAAGTCCCTCAGTCAACAGTATCCAAAGCTGTACGGAAGTCAACAAAACTAAAATATAATCTTCTGTTCAGTTCTATTGACTTCCACAATATTGCCATGAGAACAAAGCAGTGGCCCAAGCTGGTGTTACTTTTTCTAGATTATTCTTGTTGAAATTGGCACTTTTTGTAGGGTTATCCCCAAAAGTTTTTGCCTTTTGCCTCCTATTTTTCTGAACCTTTTTTTGTTGGCTATAGCATTGTGGGAACTTTACCACCGATGACCAGTGCTAAAGTGCATATGATCTCCGTATAAATTATGGTATGATTGGTTATTTATGTTAGGCATATCTGATTTCCTGATAAGTCCCTAGTAAAGTGCACAGTGTGTGACAGGGCCTGTAAAGCAAATGCTACTAGTGGGCTTGCAGCACTGGTTGTGCCACCCACATGACTAGCCCTGTAAATATGTCTCAGACCTACCAATATAGTGTCTGCGCGTGCAGTTTTAAACTACGATGTTGCCCTGGCAAGTGTACCCACTTGCCTGGCTTAAACCTTCCCTTTCTTTACATGTAAAGTACCCCTATAGTAGGCCCCAGGTGCCCCTATGGGCTGGGCGCAGTGTATGTAAATGGTAGAACACGTACTGGTGTCTGTGACATGTACCGATGTATGTATTTCTTTTCTCACTATTGAAAGGCTATCTGTCCCATAGGCTAACACGGTAGTTGCATTGTAACATCTTACAAGTATAACTTTCTATAGGGACACGAAAGAGAAATGGAGTTTAGGCTCTCTGAGCTCAGAATTTATTTTCGCACCTTTTGCTGAAGGCGGTTTTGAAATTCTTTGTTTGAAAATGCCACTCTTAGAAGGTGTTCCAAAAGGCTTGTGCATTACGCGCCATCCCATCGCACTGCGAAGTAAGGGATTTTCCCCTGTCATATAGCCAGTTTATCATTCATCAAGTTTAAACAATTGGTACTCCAGTGTTTTGTCCATAATTCATCCAACATATTTTGTCCAGTCACAAGAAGTCACTCAAAATTACTGCGAGGACAGCGAATGCCTCATTGATATTTTATTATTTCATATGCACCCCACCCTTCAAAAACATGCCCATCAACACTTACTCCAGTCTCCCTTTACTTTAAAAGTACCTGAAACTAGTTCTTATGAAATGAACACCATTGCCATTAAATTAATTAATAAAACCAGACCATAAACCCTTCCCTTCCTCCCTGTTACCAGCCCGGGAGGAAGGGAAGGGTTTTCGGTCTGGTAGAGGCAAGGACTTTGTGTACAAACAAGGATGCGTTTTCTGCATTTATTAATAATTTATTGGCAATGTTGTTTGTTTCGTAAGCACTAGTTTCAGGTACTTTTAAAGTAAAGGGAGACTGGAGTAAGTGTTGATGGGCATGCAATCACTGCGAGGATAGCAAATTCATCATTGATATTTTATTATTTCATTTTCAAATGCCTTAAACGTGCCCATACCGGCTTGGACTTAAGCATGTGGAGGTATATAGTTCATACTCCAGAATTGCACAAAATTCCACCCAATGCATTTCCGCCTCTTTTCAGACCTTCGTCAGGGGTAACTGAAAAAGACAGAAAATGACATCTAAACCTACTGTTTAAAACATAATGCAATTGATCCCTTTTGTTCTTATACCTTTATACCATCACATTTTCAATCATTGCACCCCACCCTATGTATCAAAAACATGCCCATCAACACTTACTCCAGTCTCCCTTTACTTTAAAAGTAGACATAGAGTTGAGTACACTAAATAAAGGACTTGGATTTGTTCCGACAGCCAAAATTGACAAATTTGCCTTGCACTGCGAACTAGCGGAATTTTTTTGAAAACTGAAGCTGAAGGCATTTTTTGAAAAGAACCCAGAAAAACCGGACACTATATCCGATTCTGATACTTCACTGCGAAAAAAGTCCACCTTTCAACCTCCCCCACATATGACTCCGGTGGAAATATCTACATTCGAACTTGCAGTATTCAATGACATAGAACGTATGCAAGAAGAAAAACCATTTTGCAATACTACTAATGCAGAAAGACGTGCCCTGGAAGACCTAAAGAAATGCGGTGAGATTATAATAAAACCGGCGGACAAAGGGGGAGGTATCGTAGTTTTGAACAAATCTGACTACCAGACTGAATGCCTCCGCTTACTATCAGATAGTAGGAACTACCAACGATTAACGATTAATCCCACAGAAGACCTGAAACAAGAAATTGCAACTCTAATTGAGCTAGCCGAGACAAGTGACCACATTACCAAACAAGAGGCGGACTTTCTCAGAAACAGCGATGAAAGAATTCCATGTTTTTACATCTTACCTAAGATGCATAAAAACAAATTGCCTCCACCTGGAATACCTATAGTTTCAGGCATAGGTTCACTACTTGAACCGCTTTCACGTTATTGCGATGTTTTCTTAAAAAAAATGGTAAAGGAAACTGAAACTTACCTACAAGACACCAAGAGTCTGTTAAACCTCCTCAATGACATAAGAGTGGATGACATAACCATACTACTGAGTTTTGACATCGAAAGTCTCTACACCAGTATCCCACAGAATAAGACACTGGAAGTATTGAGAAAAACTTTGGAAGAAATGGTTTGGCCCTACCACGTTCCAAAATAATTTGTATTAGAATGTGCTGCCCTAGCATTGAAAAAGAATTATTTTGAATTCGAGGGTACCCTCTTTCTACAAACTGGGGGGACCTCGATGGAAAGCACGTTCGCTCCTAGCGTGGCGGGGCTCTATATTTTTTCGATTTCGAGAAACAATTCATACTAGCAGAGTCCAATCCTTATGGAGAGCATATTGTATTTTGGAAAAGATACATCGATGACGTCCTTGCCATTTGGCAAGGACCGGAACAAAGGCTAAGAGAATTCATCACTTGGATAAACACCTGCGATGAAAATTTGAAATTTACACACTCGGTGGATAGCAAGACAATGGTGTTCCTCGATTTGGAAATTACAAAAGAAAATGGAATACTACACATAAAAACGTATCAAAAACCAACTGCAAAGAACAACGCATTAAGATACGAAAGCTTCCACCCGCGGAGTTTAAAAGAAAATCTGCCCTACGGCCAGTATCTCCGCCTTAGACGCAATTTCTGCAAGTTGGTAGACTACAAATGCCAAGCAAAAGAACTGACAAAAAAATTATCAGAACGAGGATACCCTAAACATATCCTGACTAAAGGACAAAAACGAGCACGCAACCAGCCTAGAGAAGCTGTCCTTGAAGACAGGATTAAGACAGTGGAGTCACCGCCACTAACATGCGTCACCACATTTAACAGCATATCCAACAAGGTAACTAAGTCTATTAAAAAACATTGGAAAATTTTGAACACCGGGAATCTCCATTGGGAGAAACCCCTTTTTTCATTTAAAAGAGCCCGCAGCATCAAGGACACTCTGGTGCACACCCGACCAAAAAAATCAAGCGTGACAGAACAGCCGAATGTACTGAGCGCCTGGGGTCTTCCAAAAGTAACGGGACACCATCCTTGTGGCAACTGCAGCGTTTGTCACTTAACAACAACAACAAAAACGTTACAGCTGACGAATGGTGAGACCTGGATACAACGAACACATACAAATTGTAACAGTACAAATATAGTATATTTAATCACCTGCCCATGTGGACTACAGTATGTGGGAATGACCGGCAGAAAAGCCAAACAGCGTATTTGTGAACATAGGAGTTCAATCAGATGTAAAATAATTGCAACAAGACTCACAGAACATTTTTTTGTCAGCTAATCACACAACAAATGACTTAAAATGGACAATAATCGAACAAATACCTATAGGCGACAATACCAACTGTCGCCTTTTTGAAAAGGAACAACGTTGGATATATGGTTTATCGACACACATCTCTGGATTAAACGATAATATCCCATGGTCCACTGTGAGAAACAAATGATTGCTCTAATATAAATCTCTGTCTGAACTAATATTTAAAATCTAAATATGGCCCCATTCCTCTCTCTAGCTATATGGTGACCGTGTTTCGAGTTGGAGAACTGTCTCTCTTGTGTCCATATAGCCAGTACATACAGTCAAGTTCATTATTAGAAAGAGAATTCCTCTGAACGTTAACACCATTGTCCACGGCTCAAAATATTGTTGTGAGGTTAATAAAGTTGCCATTTTTTCCTCAATGAAAAAAGTTTGTGATTCCCTCATGCACACAGAGTATTGTCTCTTTACACATGGTCCCTTACAAGATCGATTGCACGGACACAACGTGCTACGGGGGCCCAATGAGATTACAAGATCGGCTTCATGAGCATCACGTGCTCCGTGAGCCCGATGATCGGAGAGTATTGTTTCTTTACACATAGTCCCTCACAAGATCGACGGCACGGACACAACGTGCTACGGGGGCCCAATGGGATTAGAAGATCGGCTCTACGAGCATCACGTGCTCCGTGAGCCCAATGAGAACATAAGATACGCGGAAGTGCGGGTCCCACTATCGTTGGGACACCGCGCTGGAAGAATAGGTTGATGGCGGGCTGACGCCAACCGACAAGTAAGATATACAGCATCACTTCTATGTAGAGATGGTTTGTCCCACTGAAGTCGGTAATTTTTGACTCGGGCCTCTATTAAACTTTAACCATTGGATCTATGGTTGTCCTTTTGTAGAACGCTCGGAGATCAGCCACCTGCGATGTCCATGAGGCACATTTAGCACCTCACTGAAGTAAGTTGTTGCTTCTTCCAGGGGTACAATGGAAGGGTAAACAAACATCCCCATCCTCCTTTTGGCATTATCAGCATTTTGCACTGTTTTTAAACTACCTGGTTTTTCGCCGTATCTATATTTTGTTTTCTTTTGCAATACAATGTGTGTCTACAAAAGAGGAGTGACCACATTGTTTATGGTAACTTAACAAAAAGAAAAATTAAAAGTGTTTCTGTGATTTCACTTGGGAACACACATAACAAGTTACCATTTGTGACTAGCAATATAATACTTATGCTGTTAGTGCACATATCTGCATGCCTTATTAGAGTGCACTGGAATAATAGAGATGAATATATACCTAAATGGAAGATTATGATGATCATGTTATGTATGTTTATTTTTCTATCTCCAGGTTCTTACACAGAATGCTGTATATAGAATGACAACCGTGAGTGCACAGGAGTTACACTGTAGGGTCTGAAAAGGGTGCACCTTAGCGTGTGCAGACCTCTCGTCCCTTTTATCCTGGTCCTGAAGAAAACCGATAATTATAACAGGTTGAAACATGTCGACCATATTCTTTTAACCACTTCCAGATACTATATGGCCAATAGCACCATGAGTAGTATCACACTTGCTTTTAATTAGGTGACACGGACTCCAGAATAAATAGTTCCAAAGGAGTATCTGGTGTTTACCTTTTTAATTCACCTCACTAACAATATCACTTTTCACCCCCACTACACAAAAACAACCAGCTCCGCTGCAGTTGCAGGCGTCGCAGCACACCTAAGTGGCACTCGGTCACTTGTGTGGGCCCCGATGATGAAGCATGTCACCGACCAGGTCGGTGAGTGAGGGGTTTCTTAAAAAAGAAATGATTTCTTTTTTCTACCACTTATTCATCTCTTATCTGTTCTAGGACTATCAATATTTCATGTCTTGGGGACTACTCCTGTCATTGTTTTTGCTATAATAACCTAGGGGTTCAAGGAGTAGGTACCTATAAAATACCCTTACTCTCTCTTTGGTACTAGTATATGAGGCAGCGTACAGCTGTGAGAGTGAATCTCTTTCCTCAAATTGCAAGGAGACTCAATAGGTATAAATATGGGTGAGAACCAGGGTCTGTCCTTTAGCAGTGAAGAGGTAGAGGCTATTCTTGCCGATACTTCTGCTTTTCTGATGCCAATATATCGCAAGCCATTGCACAAACAACAGATTGGGAAAAGCTGTCTGAACTCAAGAGAGACAGAATTAGAACCATTTTACACGGCACAATTCTAAGAGAATATTTAACAAATAAAGCGCCCCTAAAGGCCTTCTGGTGACAAATGCACCAAGAATTTTTCTTAATGATGCCACATTCAGACGTGATTGGGCGCAGATAGCATGGCACTGCACCCATGACTGGATAGTTTTAATTATAAAAACGGCTCTAAGACTATCAGAATCCATCCTCGTCGAGATACAAAAAACAGAAACCCACATAAGAACGACAATCACTGGATATAAAAAAAGATTAGATGAGATAAACAAGGAATTAACAGAATACAAAGACAACTTATCTCAACAAAAAGCACAGAAATTACAGAAGGACTTAAAGAAATGTTCTTTTGTAAAAACTTATCCCTATTCTGATCCTGATTTCCAGCCACCTCAAAAAGGAGAAAAAAACTCTGATATATCAAGTGATGATGGTTCGGTGAGCAGTGGGTCAAGCAATGGAAGTAACAAAAATAGACAAAGGGGCAGAGGAAGAGGACAACCTCGCTGGCAACAATTTGATACATCGCAAATGGGAAACTTTATGGGACCTTTTGATCCTCACAATCAGTTCCAGGGATATGGCTGGCCTCCTTAGCCACCACCAATGTTTCACCAAAATTCCTTTCGCCCTCCTTTTTTAGGGATGGGACGAAGAGGAAGACGGAAGGGAAACAATCAGGTACACTGGGAGGAGCATGACAACGTGGGGAACTACACGCGGAGCAAAACACAGACTGCGCAGGCGTCGACAAGCAAAACCTAGTGACAAACCTATCCTCAAGAACTCTAACAGACATAGAGTTGAGTACACTAAATAAAGGACTTGGATTTGTTCCGACAGCCAAAATTGACAAATTTGCCTTGCACTGCGAACTAGCGGAATTTTTTTAGAAAACTGAAGCTGAAGGCATTTTTTTAAAAGAACCCAGAAAAACCGGACACTATATCCGATTCTGATACTTCACTGCGAAAAAAGTCCACCTTTCAACCTCCCCCACATATGACTCCGGTGGAAATATCAACATTCGAACTTGCAGTATTCAATGACATAGAACGTATGCAAGAAGAAAAAACATTTTGCAATACTTGTAATGCAGAAAGACGTGCCCTGGAAGACCTAAAGAAATGCGGTGAGATTATAATAAAACCGGCGGACAAAGGTGGAGGTATAGTAGTTTTGAACAAATCTGACTACCAGACTGAATGCCTTCGCTTACTATCAGATAGTAAGAACTACCAACGATTAACGATTAATCCCACAGAAGACCTGAAACAAGAAATTGCAACTCTAATTGAGCTAGCCGAGACAAGTGACCACATTACCAAAGATTCAAAAGATTTTTATTTGCTTTGGTACTCAACTGAGGACCACAAACTTAATAAAAACAATTTACAAAAAGGAAAATCATTAAAAATTAATACAGTATTAAAAAAGACTTTAGAAATTTGTAGAAATTATAGCAAACCCATTCACTCGGTGGTTGTTTACCTACTATTAACAGATTATTTACTGTTGTAATTTTACATTTCCGATATATTGGGTCAAGGTATCTTGCTCGTGCTTTTACTATGTTTGGATGGGGACAAACAAATAAAATATGATCAATATCCTGATCACCTCCTTAACAGAATTTACATATCGGGGAACCTGCTAGTGTCCATCTGGAGGTAAAGGTAGATACAGGTAAAATGCCTAAACGCACCATTATAATAGCCCTTCTAGCTCCGTGCGTAAGGCAAAATCCCAAATATGGCCGCATTTGCTTGTATTCCAATGTCTCAGTAAAGGGTTTGTATGTAGATAACTTACTACAATATGCAAGGTCAAGGTCAAAGCTCAATCTTGGTGTGAAACATTTCAAAAAGAGTTTCAGTTGAGAATTTGACCAGGTAAGCAAAATGTCTTTGGTAAGATTAGCAATTTTAAATGCAACAGACATATTCCTGAAAAAATTAAGTTTTAAGGCTTCTAATTCAAATATCTCAGTCTTTAACAAGAATCGCAATGTTCCTTCCTTTGCATGCAGTATATTATAAGCCCATCTGATGACATTGGCCACTGCTATAGCATAGGTGCTTGTTAATGAAAATTCCAATCTGAGAGCTTGTACTGGTGTTGATCTTGAAACCTTTAATATTTTTTTCAAAATTTTTCCTTCGGTTATGTCCATATAGGACCATTGCTTTGTTGGTATGTGTTCGGTAGCATAAGATAAAACCGGGGGGATTTTTGCTCTGAACACTTTTAGTAATGAAGAGAAGTGCCTATTTCCGGTGGCAGTGTACAATCTAGAGATAGCCCCGGCATGTAATTCTGATTTTTTTCTTTAGGTTGTTTATTTGTTTTGAGTTTTGCAAGTTCTTTGTGAAAATCCTGCCGAGGTAAGTGTATTCTTCTACTTCCTCTACTCTAATCCCATCAAGATTCCAACAGTATTTGACATTTTTCTTCTTCTTACCGGAAAAAGCTACCACTTTGGTTTTTGATAAGTTTGGGACTAAAAAGTGATCCTTAGAATAATCGTTTAAAGAGTCCAGTAATTTTTGAAGACCAAAAGGTGTAAGGTCCAACATTACTATATCATCTGCATATAATAGAACGTGAATGCTTTGAAAAGCAATCTTTGGCGGCAAACTGGAGCATTGTTTCAGATGGTACGGTAAATCGCTCAAATATAATGAAAATAAAATAGGTGCAAGAAGGCACCCTTGTTTAAGGCCATTAAAAGTTTTAATCGGTTTAGTCAGTCCTTTTTCACTCCCCATTTGTACCTGGGACCCCAAGTGTTAGTATGGAGCTCAATTATGATCTGCAGTAAATTTTCGGAAATCCCTAGTTTCCTCAGTTTTTTCCATAGTGTAGGTCTGTCTACGCGATCAAACGCTGTAGAATAGTCAATGAACGCAGCGTACACTGTTTGTGATTTCTGCCCGATGTATTTGTCTAAAATAGTCTGGAGAATGGATATGTTATCAGTGACTGAATGATTAGGACGAAAGCCAGCTTGATACTTAGGTATTAGACCTTGCGAGAAGGACCAGTCTTTCAGTCTATCCAAGATCTCCGCAGCGAAGATTTTTCCAGTAGCGTCCATTAACGCTATTTGGCGGTAGTTGCCGGCGATATTTTGACTCCCCTTTTTATATATTGGAATTATAATACTCCCCTGCCACGACTTAGGTAGTCTCCCAGTGCAGAAGATATAATTAAAAAGTGGTGATAGTATCTGACTCCATTCTTTAGGATATGACTGTAAAACCTTAATGGGTATTTGATCAGGACCTGACGCTGCAGTACTTCTTGCTTTTCTAATATGCATTTCTATAGAAAATGCTGTAGTTTTTACTATCGAATTTGATTTGTTTTCCGACGTGATATCAGTATCATTTCTGTCTGATTCGATTACATTTTCTTTATATAGGTCAGTTAGATAAATTTCCCATTCTTTTGGTGGAACTGGTATAGCATACAGTTTCTTTTTTGTACCAGTCATTTTGGCAATCAGAGACCAATATTTTCTTTGGTTGTATTTTTTCGCCGCCTCTTGGATATCCACCCAATTTTTATCCTGCAGCATTCTTTTTTGACTGTTCTTCTCTCTTCTTAATTGATTTTTTAGTTTGTTTATTTCTTGCTGGATTACAGGTGAAAAATGTAGGTGTTGCCCTCGAATGAGTTTATTGAGCTTCCTTCTGGTTGTACTTATGTTGGACGTCTTGTAGTTTCTCTTTTTTTCTTGTTTTATCCTACTTAGGAGTGCTCTTTTAAGATTGATAATGATACATTCAAAATTTGTTATTTGATCTTCGGAGTGTATGCTGGTTAAAAGTTGATTTTGTGAGATTATTTCATTAATGTGGTCAAAAGTCGCTGAATTCCAAAAGATCCGTCTCTGTTTGTTATTAATTTCAATATTGCTTTTATGTAACATAATTCGATTCGACGAGGAGGACTTTACCGACCAACCAGTATTTAAGTGTATAAGAGCGTGGTTGCTATCGTCTGAAAAGTTAATGCTCAAGTGTAGAACTGTATCTACCAAGTCCATACCACATATTAAGTAGTCAATTATTGATAGAGATCCATTCCCTCGTCTTGTGAAAGACGCCGGTCTATCACCATCCACATTACCGTTCAGGATTGTCCCATTTAAATTTGGCAAGCATGTTAGTAACAATTTTCCTCTTTTATCAGAAGCTTTCCCTTTGGGGAATATTGGGATAGACAATTCCAGCGTTTCTTCTTCATATAGATTTGCCCATTTTCCGATCTCGGCATTAGAAATTTTTGCATTCAGGTCACCCATAATTAAATATGACATATTTGCTCGATCTTCAATTATTTGTGCAATTGCATCCATGGTTTCTACCAGGATGATGTCCTGGTTGGTGCCTGGAGGAATGTACACATTAAAAAGTAAAAAGGCCTTTTTTTGGTCAAGGTTATAAGTCTTCAATGAGACCTTGATACATTGGAAGTTATCAGATGTGGACTCAATAACTGCTTGGGACCATGATTGCTCCTCACTCAATAGAATTGCTAGTCCGCCCTTAGCATGGCCTCTGTTCGTTGCTATAGCCGGAATATCATAAACATAATAGCCCGTCTGATTAAAAGGGTTTATTGCCCATGTTTCCTGTATAGCTAAAATATCAGGATAGTTATTAAGTGCTTCATTCATTTTATTGTTTGTTTTTCCGGCTATGTTCCATGAGGTGATCTTTAAACCATTGTTAAACAGTGAGTTGTTGTTGGTAATCTAATTTATTACTATTTATGGTCTCCTTGGTTCCACACTTTCCTTTCTCCTTTATTAACCTGAATTTTCAAGATTTCCTTCCTTGAACAGATTACTCCTGAATCGGCAAAATTGGAGTCATTGGAATACCAGTTATTGATTGGGATATTCAAGTTAGTTCCTAGGAGGCCAGTACATTTGTTTATGATTTTGATATTCTTTAGTGGGGATCTTTCGATGACATCGTAACCACATTTATGTAGTGTTTCTTGTTCCTTTAAGATAATCCCAGGGAGAACTGGTGACCAGAAAATTACTTCCGCTATTTTACGATTTTCCTTTATGGGGAAGGTTACCAGATCTATTTCTTTGCTAGTTATAGTTTGTAAAGAATGTATTTGCTGAAGCAAGGTAATTATCCTTCCTCGGTTTAATGGTAGATTATCAATAGGAAAAAGTTCTTCAAACTGTAAACGATTAGTCACGGTTAGTTCCCCGCCTATAGACAATTTCTTATTTTTCTCAGTTGTTTCCTTGTTTGTTTGACCTGCTCTATTAGTTACTTTGGGAGGTATGTATTCAATTGCTTTGTGGTTCAATAACGTTATTGATGGTGTATTTATTGTATCACTAGTTGCCTCAACCGAAGAATAATCGAGTATTATTTTATCATTTTGACCCTCTTTGTTATCTTGAGGGGTGATGGCATTTTTGAATTTGAGCTTTCGGGATTTCTTTTTATTTATTCTTCTTAATGGCTTCCTATTTCTGATTTTTCCCTTTATTCCTTTATTGAATTTTGTTTGGGGGATTATGTCAACTCCAACTTCATCAGGTGAAAGTTTGGTGGAGGTTCCTTGTTCTTCTTCATCGGTTCAATTTTTTTGCAACTTATGTTTTTTTGCAGCCGAAAAAATAGGGAACTCTTTATCTGTAGATAAAGGCTCTTCTTTAAAAAGGTTCTTCAAGGAATATATTTTAACATCCTTAGGCTTTTTCCGTATCATCTTTTTGGATTGATCTAGTGTTTTTAAATCGGTTGTTTGGGTACTAATATCACATTTAATTTGAAATTCAGGACTTGTGATATTATTAGAAGAAGTATAGTATTTATCCTGCTTCGCATCAATTATCTGTTTGTTATTTGTTGCATCAGCAAGGTCTTTTTTCCTCTTTTCTTCTACCAAAAATTTTAATATACCAATTTGAACATCCAAAGTTTGATCGGAATTTTCCAGAATATTACTTAAAAAGGATAGAACCGATTCCAGTTTTTCCTGTAAGGTGTAAAGAGCCTTTGAAATGGGTGTCACAGTATTAGATGAATTAATGTCGTTAGGGAGAAATGGGTCCAATGATATATCCAGATCTATTTTATGTTCTAGGGATTGATCCTGGGGCATGGTAAATAAATTGTCAGGATTTAACTGAAGATTTGAGATATTTTCCATCAGCTTTATGTCATTTTGAAGAGGGTCCTCAATACCAGAGAAACTACCTAGTCGTTTTATGGGTGTTAAAGATGTTAAATGTGAGGACTCATGAATCGGGATTTGTGATTCCTGTGTTGAAAATAGAATCTTCTGGTTGAATTCGAAACCCGAAACACTTGAGGTTTGAGTGGTTTGTAAGTCTGGGAGGGGCAGCTCTGTTGCCTCATTAGATGTTGTTATTTCAGTTTTTAAAGGAATTTCTTGGACGAGTGAAGGAGTTTTCTTTTTTGGTGATAAAGCTAAAAAGTAGTTACTGATTGCAGGTGTTCCAGTTATCTGACCTTGTTTTATTGCGTTGTCAGAAGATTTTCTGACTGCTTCCTCGGTGCCCATTCTCTTCATAAATATAGTGCGAGATCTGAGTTTTTTGTAGGCCATAAAATAATCGTTCAAGCGATACTGGTTGTTGTTCGATCAAAGGACCTTATGGTAACATATTCATATTGATTGAAGATGTAAATAAGATGTAAATGAGGTGGCCCGTCCCGTCCTCGTGCGTCCACGGACGGCCACAGACGGCCCGCCCTTTGCCCGGGCTTCGCCCCGTGCTCCGACCCGCGCACGTCCCGCGATGCGCGTTGCAGGTTATACTTAAGTAGTGTGTCAGGTTGTAGGGGCGTGGCACTGGGAGGGGGCGCGGCTCACGCGGGAAGAGGACCAGCTGGAGGTGTTGAATGCTGGTCCTCGCAGTCCCGGGGCCGGCGCCTCTCCCTCCTCTGCGGCCACACGGATGTATGGGGGCTAGATGGCTAAGACCAACAGCAACAGTACAGGATGATTGCTACTCCAGTAGCGAGGGCAGTAAAAGCAAAGCTCCAAACAGTGTCTCCTTCACGAGCGGCACCCGCGAAGAGGGGGAGCCGCGAGAAGTTATCCGGTCTTGGCTGGGGGCGTGGCACTGGGAGGGGGCGCGGCTCACGTGGGAAGAGGGCCAGCTGGAGGTGTTGAATGCTGGTCCTCGCAGTCCCGGGGCCGGCGCCTCTCCCTCCTCTGCGGCCACACGGATGTATGGGGGCTAGATGGCTAAGACCAACAGCAACAGTACAGGAGGATTGCTACTCCAGTAGCGAGGGCAGTAAAAGCAAAGCTCCAAACAGCGTCTCCTTCACGAGCGGCTCCCGCGAAGCGGGGGCCGCGAGAAGTTATCCGGTCTTGGCTGGGGGCGTGGCACTGGGAGGGGGCGCGGCTCATGCGGGAAGAGGACCAGCTGGAGGTGTTGAATGCTGGTCCTCGCAGTCCCGGGGCCGGCGCCTCTCCCTCCTCTGCGGCCACACGGATGTATGGGGGCTAGATGGCTAAGACCAACAGCAACAGTACAGGATGATTGCTACTCCAGTAGCGAGGGCAGTAAAAGCAAAGCTCCAAACAGCGTCTCCTTCACGAGCGGCTCCCGCGAAGTGGGGGCCGCGAGAAGTTATCCGGTCTTGGCTGGGGGCGTGGCACTGGGAGGGGGCGCGGCTCTTGCGGGAAGAGGACCAGCTGGAGGTGTTGAATGCTGGTCCTCGCAGTCCCGGGGCCGGCGCCTCTCCCTCCTCTGCGGCCACACGGATGTATGGGGGCTAGATGGCTAAGACCAACAGCAACAGTACAGGATGATTGCTACTCCAGTAGCGAGGGCAGTAAAAGCAAAGCTCCAAACAGCGTCTCCTTCACGAGCGGCTCCCGCGAAGCGGGGGCCGCGAGAAGTTATCCGGTCTTGGCTGGGGGCGTGGCACTGGGAGGGGGCGCGGCTCACGCGGGAAGAGGACCAGCTGGAGGTGTTGAATGCTGGTCCTCGCAGTCCCGGGGCCGGCGCCTCTCCCTCCTCTGCGGCCACACGGATGTATGGGGGCTAGCTGGCTAAGACCAACAGCAACAGTACAGGATGATTGCTACTCCAGTAGCGAGGGCAGTAAAAGCAAAGCTCCAAACAGCGTCTCCTTCACGAGCGGCCAAACAAGAGGCGGACTTTCTCAGAACCAGCGATGAAAGAATTCCATATTTTTACATCTTACCTAAGATGCACCTAAGATGCATAAAAACAAATTGCCTCCACCTGGAAGACCTATAGTTTCAGGCATAGGTTCACTACTTCAACCGCTTTCACGTTATTGCGATGTTTTCTTTAAAAAAATGGTACAGGAAACTGAAACTTACCTACAAGACACCAAGAGTCTGTTAAACCTCCTCAATGACATAAGAGTGGATGACACAACCATACTACTGAGTTTTGACATCGAAAGTCTCTACACCAGTATCCCACAGAATAAGACACTGGAAGTATTGAGAAAAACTTTGGAAGAAATGGTTTGGCCCTACCACGTTCCAAAAGAATTTGTACTAGAATGTGCTGCCATAGCATTGAAAAAGAATTATTTTGAGTTCGAATGTACCCTCTTTCTACAAACTGGGGGGACCTTGATGGGAAGCACGTTCGCTCCTAGTGTGTCGGGGCTCTATGTTTTCGATTTCGAGAAACAATTCATACTAGCAGAGTCCAATCCTTATGGAGAGCATATTGTATTTTGGAAAAGATACATCGATGACGTCCTTGCCATTTGGCAAGGACCGGAACAAAGGCTAAGAGAATTCATCATTTGGATAAACACCTGCGATGAAAATTTGAAATTTACACATTCGGTGGATAGCAAGACAATGGTGTTCCTCGATTTGGAAATTACAAAAGAAAATGGAATACTACACACAAAAACGTATCAAAAACCAACTGCAAAGAACATCGCATTAAGATACGAAAGCTTCCACCCACGGAGTTTAAAATAAAATCTGCCCTACGGCCAGTATCTCCGCCTTAGACGAAATTGCAGCAAGTTGGAAGACTACAAATGCCAAGCAAAAGAACTGACAAAAAAATTATCAGAACGAGGATACCCTAAACATATCCTGACTAAAGGACAAAAACGAGCACGCAACCAGCCTAGAGAAGCTGTCCTTGAAGACAGGATTAAGACAGTGGAGTCACCGCCACTAACATGCGTCACCACATTTAACAGCATATCCAACAAGGTAACTAAGTCTATTAAAAAAACATTGGAAAATTTTGAACACCGGGAATCTCCATTGGGAGAAACCCCTTTTTTCATTTAAAAGAGCCCGCAGCATCAAGGACACTCTGGTGCACACCCGACCAAACAAATCAAGCGTGACAGAACAGCCGAATGTACTGAGCGCCTGGGGTCTTCCAAAAGTAACGGGACACCATCCTTGTGGCAACTGCAGAGTTTGTCACTTAACAACAACAACAAAAACATTACAGCTGACGAATGGTGAGACCTGGATACAACGAACACATACAAATTGTAACAGTACAAATATAGTATATTTAATCACCTGCCCATGTGGACTACAGTATGTGGGAATGACCGGCAGAAAAGCCAAACAGCTTATTTGTGAACATAGGAGTTCAATCAAATGTAAAAAAATTGCAACAAGACTCACAGAACATTTTTTGTCAGCTAATCACACCACAAATGACTTAAAATGGACAATAATCGAACAAATACCTTTAGGCGACAATACCAACTGTCGCCTTTTTGAAAAGGAACAACGTTGGATATATCGTTTATCGACACACATCTCTGGATTAAACGATAATATCCCATGGTCCACTGAGAGAAACAAATGATTGCTCTAATATAAATCTCTGTCTGAACTAATATTTAAAACCTGAATTCGGCCTCATTCCTCTCTCTAGCTATATGGTGACCGTGTTTCGAGTTGGAGAACTGTCTCTCTTGTGTCCATATAGCCAGTACATACAGTCAAGTTCATTATTAGAAAGAGAATTCTTCTGAACGTTAACACCATTGTACATGGCTCAAAATATTGTTGTGAGGTTAATAAAGTTGCCATTTTTTCCTCAATGAAAAAAGTTTGTGGTTCCCTCATGCACACAGAGTATTGTCTCTTTACACATGGTCCCTTACAAGATCGATTGCACGGACACAACGTGCTACGGGGGCCCAATGAGATTACAAGATCGGCTTCACGAGCATCACGTGCTCCGTGAGCCCGATGCTCGGAGAGTATTGTTTCTTTACACATAGTCCCTCACAAGATCGATGGCACGGACACAACGTGCTACGGGGCCCAATGGGATTAGAAGATCGGCTCTACGAGCATCACGGGCTCCGTGAGCCCAATGAGAACATAAGATACGCGGTAGTGCGGGTCCCACTATCGTTGGGATACCGCGCTGGAAGAATAGGTTGATGGCGGGCTGACGCCAACCGACAAGTAAGATATACAGCATCACTTCTATGTAGAGATGGTTTGTCCCTCTGAAGTCGGTAATTTTTGACTCGGGCCTCTATTAAACTTTAACCATTGGATCTATGGTTGTCCTTTTGTAGAACGCTCGGAGATCAGCCACCCGCGATGTCCATGAGGCACATTTAGCACCTCACTGAAGTAAGTTGTTGCTTCTTCCAGGGGTACAATTGAAGGGTAAAAAAACATCCCCATGCTCCTTTTGGCATTATCAGCATTTTGCACTGTTTTTAGACTACCTGGTTTTTGGCAGTATCTATATTTCGTTTTCTTTTGCAATACAATGTGTGTCTACAAAAGAGGAGTGACCACATTGTTTATGGTAACTTAACAAAAAGAAAAATTAAAAGTGTTTCTGTGATTTCACTTGGGAACACACATAACGAGTTACCTTTTGTGACTAGCAATATAATACTTATGCTGTTAGTGCACATTTCTGCATGCCTTATTAGAGTGCACTGGAAAAATAGAGATAAATATATACCTAAATGGAAGATTATCATGATCATGTTATGTATGTTTATTTTTCTATCTCCAGGTCCTTACACAGAATGCTGTATATAGAACGACAACCGTGAGTACACGGGAGTTACACTGTAGGGTCTGAAAAGGGTGCACCTTAGCATGTGCAGACCTCTCGTCCCTTTTATCCTGGTCCTGAAGAAAACCGATAATTATAACAGGTTGAAACATGTCGACCATATTCTTTTAACCACTTCCAGATACTATATGGCCAATAGCACCATGAGTAGTATCACACTTGGTTTTAATTAGGTGACACGGACTCCAGAATAAATAGTTCCAAAGGAGTATCTGGTGTTTACCTTTTTAATTCACCTCACTAACAATTTCACTTTTCACCCCCCACTACACAAAAACAACCAGCTCCGCTGCAGTTGCAGGCGTCGCAGCACACCTAAGTGGCACTCGGTCACTTGTGTGGGCCCCGATGATGAAGCATGTCACCGACCAGTCGGTGAGTGAGGGGTTTCTTAAAAAAGAAATGATTTCTTTTTTTACCACTTATTCATCTCTTATCTGTTCTAGGACTATCAATATTTCATGTCTTGGGGACTACTCCTGTCATTGTTTTTGCTACTTGATTAGTGTTCCAAAAGGCTTGTGCATTAATCGCCACCCGTTGCACTGTGAAGTAAGAGATTTCCCCCGTCATTTAGCCAGTTTATCATTCACCAAGTTTAAACAATTGGCACTCCAGTGTTTTGTCCATAATTCATCCAACATATTTTGTCCACTCACAAGAAGTCACTCACAATCACTGCGAGGACAGCAAATTCCTCATTGAAATTTTATTATTTAATTTTCAAATGCCTTAAACGTGCCCATCCGGGCTTCGACTTAAGCATGTGGAGGTATATAGTACGTACTCCAGAACTGCACAAAATTCCACCCAATGCATTTCGGCCTCTCTTTAGACCTTTGTCAGGGGTAACTGAAAAAGACAGAAAATGACATCTAAACCTACTGTTTAAAACGTAATGCAATTAATCCCTTCTGTGCTTATACCTTTATACCACAATATCTCAATTGGATTCACTTGAGCAACATATATATTTGCATGTACAGGACGGATGTATGACGTTACAACGCATGCTTTTACATCGCATGCCTTTACAACGCCGTTTTTACATCGCATACCATTACAACGCATAGCGCTTTTGGGTGTTGGATAGTGAATAGTTTAATTTACTATTCCAACTCCAGTCCCCGTGGACACTAGGGAAGGTTATTGGATGGTAAATTAACCTATTCCCTATCCTAGAGCGCCCCCCAGCGCAATGCGTTGTAATGGTTTGCGTTGTAATGACCGCGTTGTAATGGTAGTGCGTTGTAAAAGTTTCGTTGTAAGTGATGTTTCCCGTACAGGACATTACAAAGAATCTGGACATAAAAGAAAGAGAGACTCAGAATTTCAGTTTTTTAGAAGTGCATATAGCATCTTATATTTTAAGGACATATTTTTATGCAAAACAATAAAAAAAACAGGTAAGAAACAGCACTGGAAGCATATAATGTGGTGGCAACCCAAGGGGGCTTTGTGCACTACGTGATAGTGAAATAAAAGGTGACGGCGCAAGTGACATGTGGGTGAAAACAGCGAAAGACGCAAGGTGTCACAATGAAAAAACAATATATGCAAAGTTGTTGGTTCCTCCTTAGTGAATTAGTAATTGCTATTAGTTTGGGAACCCAAGAAGATAATGCGCCATGAGTTGCGCTGTATTACGGATCGACGGTGTTTCGATCCTATCGAGTTAGGATCTTCATCAGGACCGGGTTGCCGGATAAGGTGAGTGCTAATGGTAAGGTGTCCAACTGGATATTGGTGTTGGTACTGCGGAGGGGGACCGCTTGGGCGTCGTGATGGAAGTGAACCAAGCTGGAGTCAATCGGGCTCGTCAAGGTCCGAGGCCAGAACTAGGAGGGTGAAGGCTCAGGTGAAAAGCCCAGTTCTGGTTCAAGGGCAATGGTAGTGTGGCCGGGTTGAGGACGCACAATCCACTTTGTGGGTCCAAATTGGTAGAGGCAGGTGGTGGCACAGAAGCGGGTCCCCATTCTGTCCGGAAAGGCAATGGAAAAATGATAACTAGGGCACTTCTTCAATGCAGTGTGTCCACTCGATGATGCGTGACTTAGGGAGAAGGCACAAAGACGGAGCCCCGTTCTGGCCCTTGTTTCAATTGAAGTGCTTGTGGGAGAAGTAAGGCAGGGTCAGGGGATCCACTGCTAAGGTCCCAAACGGATACCTCAGAGTAGGTGTAGTACCGCCGTCACTGTCCGGGGGTCCAAGGGCGGCGTGTGATCTGGTTTGAAGAAGTGCCCTCGTTATCATTTTTCCATTGCCTTTCCGGCCAGAACGGGGACCAGCATCTGTGCCACCACCTGCCTGTATCCATTTGGACCCACAAAGTGGATCGTGCGTCCTCAACCTGGTCACACTACTGTTTCTTAACTGTTTTTTGATTGTTTTGCATAAAAATATGTCCTTGAAATATATGATGCTATATGCACTTCTAAAAAACTGAAATTCTGAGTCTCTCTTTCTTTTATGTCCAGATTCTTTGTAATGTCCTGTACAAGCAAATATATCTGTTGCTCAAGTGAATCCAATTGATATATTGTTGTTTTATACATATGTACACCCAGATCTCAATCTGTTCTAAGGGTTATACTCCTTTTGCTTTTCCCCATACCTTTATACCATCACGTTTTCAATCATTGCACCCAACCCTATCTATCAAAAACATGCCCATCAACACTTAATCCAGTCTCCCTTTACTTTAAAAGTACCTGAAACTAGTGCTTACGAAACAACCAACATTGCCATTAAATTAATTAATAAATGCAGAAAACGCATCCTTGTTCGTACACATAGTCCTTGCCTCTACCAGACGGTAAACCCTTCACTTCCTCCCAGGCTGGTAACAGGGAGGAAGGGAAGGGTTTACAGTCTGGTTTTATTGATTAATTTAATGGCAATGTTGCTCGTTTTGTAAGCACTAGTTTCAGGTACTTTTAGAGTAAAGGGAGACTGGAGTAAGTGTTGATGGGCATGTTTTTGATACATAGGGTGGGGTGCAAATGAAACAATAAAATATCAATGAGGAATTCGCTGTCCTCGCAGTGATTTTGAGTGACTTCTTGTGAGTGGACAAAATATGCTGGATGAATTATGGACAAATCACTGGAGTACCAATTGTTTAAACTTGGTGAATGATAAACTGGCTGTATGACAGGGGAAAATCCCTAACTTTGCAGTGCGACGGGGTGGCGCATAATGCACAAGCCTTTTGGAACACTAATCAAGTATCCGTGACTGGGATAGTTCACGGCACCCGCTACGCCCGCATCCTTTGAGACTAAATAACATTGAAAATCACACATAACAAAAGGAGTGCATCTTGTTTTACTAGCAACTCTTAGTAGGTGGGCATTTTCTTACTTTACCATCCTGTGTGCCTCTGACTGTTTGTGTATTCAGCGTCTGGTGTTGGAGTGACAGGAGCCGGGGATGTGCATGTGAGAAGTTGGCCTGGTATATGATGCTCACTAGTTCTAGTGATCACCTTGTACCATGCCAAGCAACCCTTATGGTGCAGGTTGTAAAGTCAACCTTATACACAAGCTATCCTAGGGGTAGCATGGACTAAGCAGTCTTAGGCTAAACTCTATAAAGGCATGTGAAGCAAGCTGTTTTACCATACACAATCCCTCGAATACCAAATGAAAGGACACCACACAGATATATATTGAAAATATATATAGATTTATTTCTACAAATATCCCTGATACTCTTTATGAGCACAGAAGCAAATGCGTTAAAACAAAACACAGTTTAAACACACAAAAGTTGCACAATTTTGGATGAGCCCTAGGGGCCACCTAAACCATATACTAAAATAGTGGTATAAGAACCACTATGGGGAAAGTGAAGAGGCCTAGGGCCTGGGGAATCGCTGGAGCTGTTCGGGACTAGCAGTGAAGAAGTCGGGAAAGGCCCGCGGGACTCGGGTGCAGTGCGGAAAGTGCACGCTTTACCAATGCAATGTCAATGGTGCGTAAAAGTTACAAAGTTAGTTAAAAAAGAACCTTCCGAGTGACCTAGAAGGATAAAACTTTAGACACAGACACTAGAGGTGTGTACCAGTGTGGGAACACCGGCGGAGCTGAGTTACCTCACTCACAGGAAGCGGGTGCATAGGGTCGAAGTAGTGTCGGGTTTCGTCACGCAGGTCGATGGTGCTTGGAGCTGAAGATGCTGCAGGCGGCTCGATGTGAAGAGTTCCGGTGGATCCAAGGGTGGATCTGAAGAGGTGAAGACCTGAAAGCAGAGGGGACAATGTTCAAAGTCACTAGCCAGTGACTACCGTGGAACCAGAGTGGAACCAGGCGATGTCGGGTGCAAACAGGCATCGAGGTGTAGCTTCTCTCTGCAGCCACGTGGACACGAGGGATCGAAGACGTCCAGGAGTCGGTCACGAGCTGTCACACGCAGGCTTCTCGCTGTTGGCGGTGTCGGCAACTTGATTGGAGCAAACAGGCCTTGGCTAATGCAAGCCACGCAGGAATCAAAAAAGGCTTGTTACTCGGACCAGCAAGGTCAGAGCAGGTACTCCTTTTTACAGGAGCAAGGGCAAGTCTGGAACAACCAGACCCGCAGTCTAAGTCGAAGGTTTCGTTGCCAAGATGGCCGCTAACCACATGGCAAGTGGCCGGGATGGCGCGTCGAGTGGCACGGTGCAAAAGGGCCCCACGCAGATCGTGGAGATGCTGGGGGGCTGATCTTCGGTGTAAGGGCTGCTCGAGGTTGGCGCTTCTCAAACCCCAAAGCACAGCATCGAGGGTGCCTTTGATGCTGCGCAGTCAGCTTCTCGGGGGTCTTTCAAGAGGTCCGGTCCCACGTCTCTCGGTGCCTCCACGGGTCCCTTCTTTGCAGGGACTGTGGATCGGGCGGTGAGAAGTGTGGGAGTCTGGGTCTTGTCAGGCTCTGGGCTCGGGCTCCGGCGGGAGGCGGCAGCAAAGCAGACGTCGAGTTGCTGGTTGGTGCCTGTGTTCACAGGGTGGTCACTCCTTGGCCACAAGGGAGATTCTCTTCCATCTTCTGTGCAGCAGAATGTCGAAGTCCAGTCTTCTTCTGTATTTCAAGTTGATTCAGGATGATCTCAAGTCTCAGGACACAGCTCCCACTCTTATTCGAATCTGGGGGGCCGGATCACCTACTAGGTCCCTCCTCTGGGTGGAACCAGGAAGGGGGGTGGTAACACCCCCTTTCCTTTGTCCAGTTTCGCGCCAGGACTGGGGCTGGAAAGCCCCAGCACCGGTTTGAACTGGCCTATGCACAGGGACACCTTGTGTGCCCCAGGCATGTCTGGTTCTATTCAGCCCTGTCCTACCCAATACACAAAATCCTGTCTGGAGTAGTGCTAGCACCTACCCAGGCAGGAAACCCTTTGTCCAAGCTGCCCTCGCTGGAAGGACTCCCAGCAGCAGGAGGTCAGACTTGTGTCTGTGGTGGCAGCATCCATTTTGGGATGCTAAGGCTCTGTTTAACTTTAACCGGGGTTCAGGCTAGGTACATGTCGTGTCCCTCTAGAAGGGTGGAATGCTACCCCCGTCGCCAGAACTGGCGAGGGGGTAGTATTCCAATTCGTATGACACCTTACTCAACATGTTTTGATAAAGCCAAACCCAAGATAGCATTTAACCGCGAGGTTCATAATGCACTTAAGAGTATATGGTATGGCAATATCATGAAACAGCTAAAGGACATGGTTCCGAAAGCTGCAGACAGGCTCAGCTCATGCCAGAGCACCATCTCACATATTTCCAAGCACTCTGCCTCCAGGATTGATGAGGCCTTCCATAGGAGTGACTGATAGGAACATATGTGTCCATTTTAGGTTAGGTATAGGCATACTACACCTAAGTAAGGGATGGTTACACTGACTTACCCCAGCTGAGTGATCAGCCAGTTTTGTCAAATATGGAGGCCAGGCCAGGGGTGGCACAATACATGCTGCAGCCCCTGGTAGGCCTTGGAAGCACCTATGCCCTGGGTACCTGGGTACACTGTTACAGGGGCCAATAAGGTGAACCAGTTCCAATTGTGTATGTACCTAAGGTACATGGAGTCCGTTTTAAGGAGAGAGCAATTAGCCTGGGGCCCTGAATAGCAGGATCCCAGGCCAACTATGTCAAAAACCAGCTAAACACCAGGCAAAAAGTTTGGGGGTAACCATAGTCAGATATCCACCTTCCTACATAACCCCCCCCCAAACGAAAGGAGATAAGGCTATCCTAGACCAGGTAAGCCTATATTGCCTAAGTGGCCATATAAGGAAGTACCAGCTCTGGCTTGGTTACCCCCTGTCTCATGGTCCACTAAGCAATCCCTCACCCTAAGGGTATCTGAGGGTCTCCACCATAGGGAATCTCTACCTGTGGTGTGTCTTTGCAAAGTTAAAGGCTGGTGTTGGGATGGAGTACTGAAGTGAGATCCCTCTGTAGGACACAGCTTCCTCCAATCACTCTCCACCATGTGTGCCTTTCTTTCTTTGACTGAGTTGCACACTGCTCTCAGGGTCAACCTCTGGCTACCTAAAGCTGGAGGCTGGGTCCCTCTTGTTGGCTTACTGGAGGGACAGGTCAGGTTTGGGGCCTTGGGGTCCCGGGTTTGGATGTGCCCAACAGAATCCATCTGTGGGAGGTCCCTAACTACTTTTAAGGGGGCTCCCTCAGGAGTTTTTAAAGTTTTCACCTCACTAGGGCTACTAGTTTCGGTGCCCCTAATCTGTTGATGGGGGTGCTTTATTTGACAGGGGGCCCTTTGGGGCTCACTGTCCTTCTTGTCCTCTGCAGCCCTGGGCTGAGCAAGGCAAGGTAGAGAGGGGCAGGATACCTGCTCAAGACTGGTTCCCACCTGAGAAGGGTCCACTGTCATCAGAGGCTCTGTCAGGCCAGGCCTAACAACCTCTGGGACAGTTCCTTCATCAGGGGTAAGATCAGTTCCCTGAGGAGGCTGATCCTTTCCTAAAGTCTGGTGGGAGGGAGATTTCTCTTCCTCCTCAATGCTCTCTGTTTGTGTGGAGTGATCCATCTTTTCAAGCTTCACAACACATGTATCAGTTTGAGTTTGGGCTGTGGCCATCACAGCCCCACCAACCTTTTCAGGAGGAGATTCAGTTTGGGTATGGGCTGTTACCATCACAGCCCTGCTAATCTCTTCAGGAGGGAAGTTAGCTAAAGATGGGGCTGAGGTTTGCTCAGCCCTACCAACCTTTTCAGGAAGGACATCTTGGATTGGGGCTGTAGCCATCACGGCCCCACTAACCTTTCCATGGAGATTTACCATTTTAGAATGGGTTTCTTGTTCCACCTCAGCCCAGGCTGAGATTTCTAAATCATTCCCCAGTAGACAATCTACAGGCAAGTTTGATGACACTGCCACTCTCTTTGGGCCAGTGACACCTCCCCAGCTAAGATTTACTACTGCCATGGGGTGATTGGTTTCTATTCCATCAATGTTGGTCACCTGATATGTGGCATCAGGTAAAAGTTGCCTTGAGGGGACTAGACATTCAGCCAACATGGTGATGCTAGCCCCTATGTCTCTAAAGGCCTCAACTTTCAAGCCATTGATGAGGGGCTCCTGTCTATACTTGCTCAAAGTGTTTGGGCAAGCAGTGAAATTGGCAAACCCCATGCCAGTCTCATAGACAAGAGTATCTGAGGTAGGGGACCTGGTTAGGCCAGAATCCACCTGTCCTCCAAAAGTAAACCCACCCAGATTCCTGGGTGTGCTCCCACTTCCTGGGGGATTACTGCTGACAGTAACAGGAGGTGTTGGAGCTGGCTTTGGAGGTATATTCTCTTTATTGCCATTCTTGGGACAACAGCTGTCTGTTTTGTAATGCCCAACCTGTTTACAGACATGACAATAAGACTTTTTCTGGGTTGAAGAAGTGTCTTGGGACCCACCCCCATCCTTGGAGTTTTGGGGCCCTGGGGAAGTCTTTTCCTTACTTTTATCCCCACCCTTCTCTTGAGGCTTGGTAGTCTCTTTCTTTTGGTCACCACCCTGGTTCTTAGGCCTGATCCTGGTTCTGACCCATTTGTCTGCCCTCCTACCCAATTCTTGTGGGGAGGTCAGATCAGAGTCAACCAGGTGCTGATGTAGAAGCTGATTTTGACAATTACTTAAGATTTGCTTTCTCATAATTAAATTATACAATCCTGTATAGTCAGTAACCTTACTTCCCAGCAACCAGCCCTCCAGAGCCTTAGTGGCACATTCAACAAATTCAGACCAGTCCTGAGTCTGTGTCTTCTGGGTGTCTCTGAACATTAACCTGTACTGTTCAGTGGTTAAGCCTAACCCATCAATCAGAGCACTCTTCAGGACCAGGTAGTTTCTAGAATCCCCATCACTAACTGTGAGGAGTCTGTCTCGGCCTCTACCTTCAAAGGAGAGCCACAAGATTGCTGCCACTGCTCCTGAGGGACCTGCTGTACTTTGCAAGCTCTCTCAAGTGCAGTCATCCATTTGTGGATATCATCCCCAAGTTTGTAGTGGGGCACAATCTTACTCAGGTTTCTATTGTCATAGGACCTGTCTTTATCCTTAGGGATAGTGCTGCCACCAGTGGATTCTAATCCACTCTCTCTAGGCTGCCTTGCTCTAGCAAGTTTCTCTTTGGCCAGGGCAACTTCTAATTCTTGTCTCTGGATCCTAAGTTCAGCCTCTCTCATTTTGGCCTCATGTTCCCTTCTCTGAGGGCTAGTGAACTCCCTTCTGGAGTTGCCATGAGAACCTCTAGAAACATGGGAAGTATTGGACTCACCTGAGTGATTCCTCCTCCTCCTATGCTCCTGGTTAAGTCCATTTGGGGGTCTGAATGGGTTGGACCCACCTTCAGTCCCAAATAAGCTTAGGTTAGCCTGGTTAAGCCTGCTGACTAACACCTGGCTATCTCTATCATCATCAGACTCACTTTCTTCTACCTCCTCCCCCTCTTCCTCTTCCTCAGGCTGAGAATTCCCAGGGGTCTGGTCTTCCTCATCTATCTGGATGACAGGGGCATCAGGGTTATCATCTTCAGTGGGAGAGCCTCCATCTCCAGTCCCTGAGGTGCCTGGTTTGGAGTTCTTTAGAGCTTCAGACTGGTCTAACAGCTCTCTGAGGTGTCCTGCTGTAGGAGTAGGACCTGTTTTGATTCCTCTCATGGAACACAGTTGCCTCAGTTCCTTAAATGGAAAGATAGCAAATTTGGATGGTGCCCTTGGAGGGTCACTCTCAACAGAGGTGGTTCCAGTGGATCCCTCTGCTCCAGACATTGCTCTAGTGTGGTGGATGTGTTGCAATCTACCTACACTTGTGTTTTCCTACAAAACCTATCTAGTAGTTGTAGTCAGGGTGTGCTACTCCCTATCCTCTACAACAACTAAGTTCAGTAGAACTTAAGTATATCTAGTCTTGTTTTAGTGTACCTCTCAGGTACCTGTATGATCTTTCAAATGATATTTTCAAAGATTGTAATGGTAAAACAACAGCAAGCTCAAATCCCAATCCGCTGCTCACCAATGTGAGAAGTTGGCCTGGTATATGATGCTCACTAGTTCTAGTGATCACCTTGTACCATGCCAAGCAACCCTTATGGTGCAGGTTGTAAAGTCAACCTTATAGACAAGCTATCCTAGGGGTAGCATGGACTAAGCAGTCTTAGGCTAAACTCTATAAAGGCATGTGAAGCAAGCTGTTTTACCATACACAATCCCTCAAATACCAAATGAAAGGACACCACACAGATATATATTGAAAATATATATAGATTTATTTCTACAAATATCCCTGATACTCTTTATGAGCACAGAAGCAAATGCGTTAAAACAAAACAAAGTTTAAATACACAAAAGTTGCACAATTTTGGATGAGCCCTAGGGGCCACCTAAACCATATACTAAAATAGTGGTATAAGAACCACTATGGGGAAAGTGAAGAGGCCCAGGGCCTGGGGAATCGCTGGAGCTGTTCGGGACTAGCAGTGAAGAAGTCGGGAAAGGCCCGCGGGACTCGGGTGCAGTGCGGAAAGTGCACGCTTTACCAATGCAATGTCAATGGTGCGTAAAAGTTACAAAGTTAGTTAAAAAGGAACCTTCCGAGTGACCTAGAAGGATGAAACTTTAGACACAGACACTAGAGGTGTGTACCAGTGTGGGAACACCGGCGGAGCTGAGTTACCTCACCCACAGGAAGCTGGTGCATAGGGTTGAAGTAGTATCGGGTTTCGTCACGCAGGTCGATGGTGCTTGGAGCTGAAGATGCTGCAGGCGGCTCGATGTGAAGAGTTCCGGTGGATCCAAGGGTGGATCTGAAGAGGTGAAGACCTGAAAGCAGAGGGGACAATGTTCAAAGTCACTAGCCAGTGACTACCGTGGAACCAGAGTGGAACCAGGCGATGTTGGGTGCAAACAGGCGTCAAGGTGTAGCTTCTCTCTGCAGCCACGTGGACACGAGGGGTCGAAGACGTCCAGGAGTCGGTCACGAGCTGTCACACGCAGGCTTCTCGCTGTTGGCGGTGTCGGCAACTTGATTGGAGCAAACAGGCCTTGGCTAATGAAAGCCACGCAGGAATCAAAAAAGGCTTGTTACTCGGACCAGCAAGGTCAGAGCAGGTACTCCTTTTTACAGGAGCAAGGGCAAGTCTGGAGCAACCAGACCCACAGTGTAAGTCGAAGGTTTCATCGCCAAGATGGCCGCTAACCACGTGGCAAGTGGCCGGGATGGCGCGTCGAGTGGCACAGTGCAAAAGGGCCCCACGCAGATCATGGAGATGCTGGGGGGCTGATCTTCGGTGCAAGGGCTGCTCGAGGTTGAGGCTTCTCAAACCCCAAAGCACAGCATTGAGGGTGCCTCTGATGCTGCGCAGTCAGCTTCTCGGGGGTCTTTCAAGAGGTCCGGTCCCACGTCTCTCGGTGCCTCCACGGGTCCCTTCTTTGCAGGGACTGTGGATCGGGCTGTGAGAAGTCTGGGAGTCTGGGTCTTGTCAGGCTCTGGGCTTGGGCTCCGGCGGGAGGCGGCGGCAAAGCAGACGTCGAGTTGCTGGTTGGTGCCTGTGTTCACAGGGTGGTCACTCCTTGGCCACAAGGGAGATTCTCTTCCGTCTTCTGTGCAGCAGAATGTCGAAGTCCAGTCTTCTTCTGTATTTCAAGTTGATTCAGGATGATCTCAAGTCTCAGGACACAGCTCCCACTCTTATTCGAATCTGGGGGGCCGGATCACCTACTAGGTCCCTCCTCTGGGTGGAACCAGGAAGGGGGGTGGGTACACCCCCTTTCCTTTGTCCAGTTTCGCGCCAGGACTGGGGCTGGATAGCCCCAGCACCGGTTTGAACTGGCCTATGCACAGGGACACCTTGTGTGCCCCAGGCATGTCTGGTTCTATTCAGCCCTGTCCTACCCAATACACAAAATCCTGTCTGGAGTGGTGCTAGCACCTCCCCAGGCAGGAAACCCTTTGTCCAAGCTGCCCTCGCTGGAAGGACTCCCAGCAGCAGGAGGTCAGACTTGTGTCTGTGGTGGCAGCATCCATTTTGGGATGCTAAGGCTCTGTTTAACTTTAACCGGGGTTCAGGCTAGGTACATGTCGTGTCCCTCTAGAAGGGTGGAATGCTACCCCGTCGCCAGAACTGGCGAGGGGGTAGTATTCCAATTCGTATGACACCTTACTCGACATGTTTTGATAAAGCCAAACCCAAGATAGCATTTAACCGCGAGGTTCATAATGCACTTAAGAGTATATGGTATGGCAATATCATGAAACAGCTAAAGGACATG
This sequence comes from Lissotriton helveticus, assembly GCF_964261635.1. Taxonomy (NCBI): domain Eukaryota; kingdom Metazoa; phylum Chordata; class Amphibia; order Caudata; family Salamandridae; genus Lissotriton; species Lissotriton helveticus. Next base: position 440,747,857 of record NC_136071.1, on the reverse strand, counting down.
GTTCCGAAAGCTGCAGACAGGCTCAGCTCATGCCAGAGCACCATCTCACATATTTCCAAGCACTCTGCCTCCAGGATTGATGAGGCCTTCCATAGGAGTGACTGATAGGAACATATGTGTCCATTTTAGGTTAGGTATAGGCATACTACACCTAAGTAAGGGGTGGTTACACCGACTTACCCCAGCTGAGTGATCAGCCAGTTGTGTCAAATATGGAGGCCAGGCCAGGGGTGGCACAATACATGCTGCAGCCCCTGGTAGGCCTTGGAAGCACCTATGCCCTGGGTACCTGGGTACACTGTTACAGGGGCCAATAAGGTGAACCAGTTCCAATTGTGTATGTACCTAAGGTACATGGAGTCCATTTTAAGGAGAGAGCAATTAGCCTGGGGCCCTGAATAGCAGGATCCCAGGCCAACTATGTCAAAAACCAGCTAAACACCAGGCAAAAAGTTTGGGGGTAACCATAGTCAGATATCCACCTTCCTACAGTGCATTCACTCTAGACAGTTACTGGTGGGGGTGAGGTGTGCCCTGGCTTGTCTGGGTGACTCACCGCTGGGCTGGATAGACCAGATATTCATTTTGACTGGTAGGAGGCGTTTCACTTGCTCCTGAATAGGCTGTGTCTCATTTTCACAATGGTGTCTCCACCCCCTGTGGTCATGCTGCACCAGGGAGGACAGGACTGGTTTGGACTGGGTTCAGAGACCCTTGCCACAAAGAGAAGAATTACAATTTGGGTATAAATGTTGGACCTAAAACCCCAGGACTTTACATTACTTTAAGGGACAAGAGGAACCTGCCAAGAAGTAGAAGAGTGGAAAAACTGTGCGAGGAGCACTACCTTTTTTGAGTGAGAGGTGGGTCGGCCTACAGTTGCTATTTCTGTCTGTGATGGAGTAAAAGGACTGACTAGTTTTGCCCTGCAGTGATATCCTGCTTGTTGAGAATCTCCAAGGGCCTGTGTGTGCTTGCCTACTGTTGTAAGTCTGAGATACACAAGACTTCAGGAGAAAGATCCATGCTATAGCTAAAAAGAATACCCTGCCTGGGAGATGAGGTGGAGAAGCTGTGTGAGGAATGATGCCCCTAAATTTGCGTGGGGTAGGACAGCCTGCAGTGGTTGCTCCTGCGTGGAGCAGAGAAAGAACTGGACTCTCCTTGCACCTGTATCTTTGCAAAAGAAGTAAGTGCATGTGGAGTGCTTTTGTTTCACAGCTCAGAGCACTGTATTTGCCCCTTGAAAGTCCCAAAATAAAAGCGTGTGAAGAGTGCTTTGGTTTGCGCTACCCTTCGTTCAGTGCTGCCCTTGCCTTGTGGTTACTGAGTGACGGGAGGGGAGTGCTGAGGCATGAGAAGCGCTCTCCCTTTCCCTGGTAGAATGAGCCTGTACTTAACTACAGCCGGGGCTCTGTTACGTGGCCCGGGCTGCAAAGGATTGTGGCTACCACAAGGAATACCAGGCAGCAAGCACAGCCACTCCGTGGAGTTCTCTGCCAGAGGCAGCTCATCAGCGAGGAAGCAGGGTGGAGTCAGCAAGGTAGCCTGAAAAAAGGGAGCACTGCTCGTCAGCGGCAGAACCCCGAGCCAGACACCATGCAGCACAACCCCCTCCCTTTGGAAAGGGAGCCATGAGGTGTGCTGCTAGAAGGTCAAGGAAGCCCCTGGTTGGCAGTCTGCCACTTCAGAAAGAGGTACCATCCAGGGCAGGCTGCCACGTTTTGTGCTGCCTTTAGGAATCCCAGCCAGGAACCCGGTGAGGGCCTGGGGCCTGGGATCACACCCTGCACCATGGGCTGGGTGTCCCGAGATTGTCAGTAGCTGTGCCGCAGGCTCGCAGCAGCAGCAGCAGGGGTTAGTGCAGCCAATGGTGGAGACTGATGAAGGTCTCCCGTGTGAAGAGCCGAACGGGCCCTCCCCCCACACAATTGTAGCTACACACTGCAAAGGCCTTGAGAGATTGGAAATCAGCAGCAGGACAGGAGGGAACCCCTTGATGGAGGTCCCAATCCTGCTCAGGTGCCTGTATATTTACCGTAATCCCTGTGAAAGCAGCGCAGAAGCACTGCGGCTGCATGTTTAAGGTACAAAGTAGTTATTTCGGCACAATGGTATCTGGTAATTGAGGTGATTACTGATATTCACCTACAGTTGTGTTCCCTGATGTGGGGCTATGAGTTGTTTTATACCCTGCAGTGAAGGGCCAATGTGACTTATGTCACAAGTGAAATAATATGTACTGTGATAGAGTAATGCAGAATGTTTTCACAATGCTTTTCTTTTTGACATCTGCATCTTATAGGTCCTTGCTTTATTGCACTAAATGTGGTGTTCTGCCAATTGCCTAGTTGGCAAAAGTGATGTATGACCTATGCAATGTTGTGCCCATTGCCTAGTAATGAATTATGTGATTGTGGTCTATTGTGTTTTTGGTATAATACAAAGGGTATTTTTATACAACAACCTTGTTTGTAATCCCTTTTTGTGGTGCGCCTAGTATGTCACTAGTGTGTGTGTGTGTGTGTGTGTTGCGCAAACACTTTACACATTGCCTCTGAGATAAGCCTGACTTCTCTGCCAAGCTACCAAGTGGGTGAGCAGGGGTTATCTTGGGTGTGTAACCCCCTTACCCTAACTAGAGAGGTGGGTTCTGACAGGCTTATGTACATACCCTAGCCAACCAGAAACCCAATTTCTAACAATCCTTTAGAGCAGAACCCAGAATTCAGTTTTCTCGATCCCCTGGAACTAAGGAGTTATTCAATGTTCCAACTCGAGAGAGAAAACCAGCTGGACTCCAACCTCCCCTCACCCCACTGAGCAATATTTGACTGAGATATGTGTCACGTAACAATCAATCCATTGAGAAACCTCAGGGGTAGTTAGTGGAACTCAGTCCTTTTTTAACTAAAGAAAACAGCCCTAAGAACACTAGGAAACTGTGGGTACATTTTAATGATTTACTCCTGAAATCAAAATCCTGTCTTAGTATGCACAATATATATTACAACTGCAAAAAAGGCAAATAGAATGGTAACTGCAACATGTACTAAAAAGGTGAACAGCAATCAATATAGAATCAATTGGCAGTGTATTTTTATAACAATCTCACTCTCATTCCCTTTACTGAATAAGCTATTGTTAGCACCAAAAGAAGACCTAATTTGAGTTTGAGATAGTTCACATCCACCGTGCTGTTTGCACAATAAGGATTTATGTTAAATATAATAGCAAGGTCTGCTATTCACGTCAGTACTAACATCCGGACTCAGCAAATGAAAGCTGAAGGCCTGCAGTTATCCTAAAGCAAGAGTGGGCGCATTCAATTCTGCATGGCCTGTCTTCTCTGTGTTGCCTAGTACCAACAATAACAAGAAACGAGAAAAATGGTAATCAGCTTTCTATGAAACTTTGTTCACAGCTTAAGAATAATTTTTAACACATCATTCAACTCAGATTAGATACTGTGAATGTATTCAAGCAGACTTGTTTATCAGATTGTAAAGAGAAATAACAAAAAATACATGCAAATTCTACAATGAGCATTTTCCTTCTTGTTTAATGATTAACATATGTCACCTAAAAGACACCGCACCAGAAAGACTAGATCAGGAGGCCACTCCTTCTCCTTCCGCGTGGCCAGAGCCTGGAACGACCTTCCGCTCCACCTCAGACAGATAACATCGCTCCCAATCTTCGCAAGAAACCTCAAAATGGGGGGGGGGGGGTGCATTTCTTTGCCAGCTTTGCATTTTCGCAACCCCATTGTTCTACGGGTCCGCTCCGTAGAAAAATGTTTTTCTTAAAACTGCTAAAGCATCAGAATTTATTTGCAAGACTGCACTGCTGATGTTGAACCATGCACTTCACGTTATCTTTAATTGGCGTGCTGCCGCTGGGTGAAACACTTTCGGCCGGTTAATCAATTTAAATGTTTTCATTGGGGAATTTAGGTTGCTGCATTGGCAAAGCATCATGTGACTCTGGGCATATCATTTAATGTTCACATGCCCATAAACAATGCATATGACCAGGTGAAATTGAACTGCAGCTCAGGTAAAGCGCTCCAAGACCTTCGGGTCGAGTTCCATTGTTCTTCATGTTCGCTCCATGGTAAGAATGTGTCCAATGGTAAAACAAAGCATTTCACACCCTCCTCCACCCCTCAAAAATATGAACACTCATCTTGCGTTTTAGCAATTTATAAATAGATATTTCTCATAGTGTATGCCGGAAAATATTTATCTGCTTCAATTTAAAAATAGAAGAAGAAAGGTCCACAAAAATAATGCTTATGTATGTCGGAATAATCACAGTGAAGTTAATTTATGTTGAGAAAACAGAATGGGTTGCTCGCTCTAAGACACAGCTTGGCATTTGAACTCTATCTTTAAATGCACATCAAATGTGACAAGATAAGAACCGGATTTAAAGGCCTGTTTGCAGAATGCAGTTCTATCTCTCCTCTGGTCCTAGGGTGTACAACCCCCCAGTAAATGTTTCTTAATGCAATTCACTCAAAGACATTTTATGCCTACATTTTCTTTAAATAATTTTGGATAAAGTCTTCAGATGAATGTATTGTGTTTACTTAATTTTATATATATATATATATATATCCATATATATATATATATATATATATATATATATATATATATATATATATATATATATATATATCCAACAGTCCTCGTTTTTAAAGTGAAGAAAACGAAATCCAGGCCACAATCCTACGTTTAAGCGTGCATTTTTTTTGCAGCAAACTCGACACGTTTCAGAGATCTTGTCTCCTTTGTCACGAGTGCGAGTGTAGGGTTGCATAAAGTTATATATGCAAAACATGTGACTCATAATAGTGATGAAAATAAACAACAGACTCCCGCTGGTTCATAGCATAGGAGCTAGAGGACAGATTCTTGGCTGGTTTGCACGCAAAATGAAAGTACATCATAAATAAGTACATAAATGATAGTAACGACTTTTTTTTAAATAATCTTTATTAACATGAAGGCAAAGTATACAGGTATTATGGTACCTTCAAGCTGTTGTAATCGTGTTTGTTTGATACATTTCTTGAAGTATTAACTTGCATTATCCATTCTGCATTTGTGTCTCAGTCTACCTGTCTAAAATCTGTATCTGCTCTTCCGTATAACTGTACGTGAGTTATCATAGTTCGTCTATTTTCTCCCGCTATGTGTTAACTAACATGTGCAGCTATCCTATAACTACAAGAGAAAGCCCCCCACCCCCCAAACTTCAGTCATCACTTTTTGATTACGTTTCCACACTCCCCCTCCCATCAGCAATTCTCCGTGCCCCTTTGACTTCACACAGGTGAGATATTCTTATACGTTGCTGCATTTGGTGCGTTTAAGCAATCCTCCCCAACTCCATCCATTACTCATCCTCCCCCTCAGAGTCCAGGTCGTCTCCGTTCGGTAAGGGTTCACAAATCTCACCCCTATAAACATTCCATGCTGCCCATACCTTGTTCCATTTGCGGGGGGAAGCTCGAAGGACATATACCGTTCTCTCCGTGACCATCAGGATGTCCATGTTTTTAGCCCATCTGGTCGCAGTGGGTAGGTCCGGAGCCCCCCACTTCTGTGCAATATCACGCTTATCCACCGTCATGGCCAGTGTAGCCCAAAGTATCCCATATCTATCTAGGTCGTTGGGGTCCCAGATGTTCAAGAGGCATTTGCGTGGTTCTGGTAAAATGGAAATCTTGAGTGTCTGTGAGATTGTGCGCAGTATTTGCCTCCAGAATTCCTGTATGTGCGGGCATTCCCACAGTGTATGAAATAGTGTTCCCTCCTCCCCGCAACCCCTCAAGCAAAAGGGATGGGGTGCTCTATTTATTTTATGGAGTAGCGTCCTGGTGTAATAGATGCGGTGTAAAATTTTTAGTTGCACCAGTCTAAACTTTGCCGATATGCCCACCTCTCTCGGGGAGGCCAAGGCTTCGTTCCATGCCGATTCGTCCGCCTCGCCTATTTCTCCCTCCCATTTTTCTTTAAGTTTCAACGTGGGGTCTTCTAAGTTATTGATCAGTTTTTTGTATGTGAGGGAAGTTGCGCTCTGTTGCATAAATTCTGTCAATAGTCTGTCCTCAAGTGGTGAAGATTCCGGCAGATCAGTGCCCGTAGGGATCGCCTGGAGTAGTGCGTGCCTAATTTGTACGTACCTAAATGTTTCAGTGGGTCTGAGGCCATACTGCTGCTGGAGTTGTGGGAACGCTATTACCGTGTCTTTGTCCCAGAGGTCCCCCACCGTGGAGATACCTATATAGTCCCACTGCGCAAATCCTTTACATGTTCTAAGGTTCCCCAGTGACCTCGTGTCCCATAATGGTGTCATTTTGGTGATTCTTCCTTTCCATCCCAGTCGTGCCTGTGCTATATGCCAGAGGGCCGCTGTGTGTTGTGTTGGACCGTGCAGATGTTTGAGTTGCGGTTTATTATACAGTACCGAGAGCATACAATCCGTCCCCAGCTGTGACCAGTCTACCCGGTACGCTGGGTCGTCTCTCGGGGTGTGGATCCAGTGGTTAATTACTTTAAGTTGGGCTCCCAGTAATACAGCTGAATATTGGAAAGCGCAATCCCTCCCTCATACCAACTTTTCACCAGTTTGTCATAGGCTATGCGTGCTGGGCCATTGTTCCAGAGGAGGTTGGAGACTAACGCAGCGATCTGTTTGAAATATCGCGGTGGGACAGGGTGTGGGGTGTTTTCCAATATGTATAGGAACCTAGGGAGTGCCATCATCTTATACAATGCTGCCCTTCCCAGAAGGGTGAGGGGCAAGGTCGCCCAGTGCTTAACGTCCGCTCGTAAGCGCTCCATAGGTGGTTTGAGGTTGGCAGCAAAGAATTCTGCTTCAGAATGTGTGATGACCATGCCTAGGTATTTAAAGGAGGTCATCGGTGCCGCCAGGGGGCAGTCCTCCTGTAGCCTCGGTGCCGGGCCCTTGAGTATATATATCACCGATTTAGACCAGTTCAGGGTATAGCCTGATGATTTCCCATGTGTGTTGCAAAGTTCCAGCAGGGCAGGGACCCCGTCGTCAGGTTCAACCATATAAATGAGCATGTCGTCCGCATATAGGGAGATTTTATCCTCCCATCCCTCCTCCCATTTAATGCCCTTAAATAGGGGCGTTGTTCTAATCAGGATTGCCAAGGGTTCGAGCACCAACGCAAAGAGTAAGGGCGACAAGGGGCATCCCTGTCTGGTCCCTCTACCCAACGGGAACGCCGGCGAGATGTGGCCATTAGCCACTACCTGCGCCACCGGTTTCGTGTAGAGCAGTCTTATACAGGCTATATATTTCGGCCCAAAGCCCATACGTGCAAGTACCTCAAAGAGATATTCCCATTCTACTAGGTCAAAAGCCATTTTGTCGTCTAGGGAGAGAATTACAGCCTTCTCCGAGAGGAGGTGTGAACGGGCCAACACTCCATGCACCCTCCGGAGATTCAGCGCTGTACTTCTATGGGGCATAAAGCCTGATTGGTCGGGGTGGATCAGGGTGCGCAGGTGTGGCAGCAGACGGTTGGCTAGAAGTTTTGCCAGCACCTTGGCCTCCACATTGAGTAATGATATCGGGCGATATGAGGTGCATTCGGTGGAAGGTTTTCCTGGCTTTGGTATGGCCACTATTGTGGCCGTGCGTTGATCCAGCGGCAATTCCGCCTTTTCCCTACTCTCCATATACATGTCCAGTAGGGGTCTACTGAGCACTGAGGCCATTGACTTATACCATTCCACTGGCAGTCCATTGGGACCCAGTGCTTTGCCTGATTGTAGTGATTGAATCGCCATTTGAATTTCATCCTCTGTTGGGTCTGCCTCTAAGTCTTGCACATTTTCTGGTGTTATGCTGGGGATGACAATGTCCGCTATTGACATTGCCGCCGTTTGTGCAGTGACGATGTGGTCTGGGGTGTATATGTTCTGAAAATGTTTTGCCAGAGTGCGCACAATGTCTTCCGGATGTGTCAGTTCTCGGCCGTCATTAGTACACAGTCTCTGAATACCTCTTGCGCCACCCCCTCTCTTGTCCAACCATGCCAGCATTTTCCCTGCTTTGTCGCCCACGTCATATATTCTATGTACAGTGTTCGTGATGTAACCTTGCACTGTCGTTTTGAGGTGGGCCTGGTATTGCTGTTGCCGTAACAGCAGTGTGTGTGTCGTAGCTGGAGAGGGGTTCGTCATATGCTCAGAGTTTGCATCGTGGAGTGCTAGTTCTATTTCTGTTAGTTCTTGCCGGGAATCTCGTTTGTGTCCCGTAATGGCTGCTATTGCAGCACCTCGAAAGACGGTTTATAAGCCTCCCACAGGAGTGACGGTGAAGCTACCGTTCCCCTGTTTTCAGCAAAGTAATGTGTCGTCGCTAGTTTGTTTCCTCCGAATTTTAGGGACTTTCAAATAATTTGGGTAAACTGGGTAGATTCTAGCGCATTTCTTTTCTCTGGTGGTAAGAGTTACAACGATTGGGGAATGGTCAGATATACCTCTGGGCAGGATATCTATTTTGTCCACCGATCCCAGTCCCACCCCCAGGAACAAAAAGTAGTCTATACGAGGTAGGCTATTATGTACGGCGGAGTAAAAAGTGTATTGGGACGCTGCGGGGTGTAGATGTCGCCATACGTCTACAATGCCCAGTGCTTCTAAAAAGTCAGGAAGCGATGCATTCCCTCTTGGGCGGGCTCTAACGGGAAAGGCGTCCATCGCAGGGTCTACTATTGCATTCAGGTCACCCCCTATGATTGTGTCCCCCTCAGGGAGATCTAGGAGGAATTTGCCCAGGGCAGGTAGTGCTATGGAGTGGAGCGCCGGGGGGATGTATACTGATACTACATTAAGCGGTTTGCCCTCCCATTGGCCATGTACAGCTGCAAAGCGTCCCTGGTCATCCGTCGCTCGATGCGTAATTATAAAGGGCGACGTCTTTTTCAGTAGGATCCCTGTCCCCCTGGACCCAGAAGTAAATTCTGCATGTACTGCCATTCTGTAACCGCGCCTATCAAGCGCTTTGCATGTCGTCCCTGCCAGGTGTGTTTCCTGGAGTAGAACTACGTCCGGGCACTGACGTTTAATGGCTTGTAGGACCAGGCCCCTTTTAATTTTGTCCCCTAGGCCTCTGACGTTCCAAGTTAGCATGCGCAATGGGGGGACCCCTACTGTCACCGGGGCACCCTCAGTGGGTGTACCCTGAAGTGGTTGGGCCATGTAATCGTTGGGATAATGTCGTGTGGAGTGTGTCGTTAGGTTCCGTGCAGCCGTAGCCTCTCGCGATGAGGCGCAGGAGTCCGCTGATTTGTAGAGTGGTAGTATGACGTGTGGATTGAGTGATGACCATGAATAGAAACTTGAACAACAAAACTATACCCCCATCCCTCCTCCCTGCTCTCCTGCTCCACGGACAAAACCCCGCCCGCTTCCCCAACAATGCAGAGTGCTTTAGTCCCTCCCCAACTATCTTACTTGCTCGTGGGGTTGGTGAGTCCCTTACAGGCACTAACTGCGCCCACCTTACTCAGCCGCAACAGGTCCAAGGTCCATTGCGGCACGCTCAGTTCTGTCCTTATCTAGTCAATTCTCAGACCGGAGCCGGTTGTCCAGAGTCCAGCGGGACTTGTGAAGTGGCAGACTCTGTTGCTGCCGTGCCATCCTGATGTGTCGAGTGGCTGGTCTGGCTGCCCGTTTGCTTGCCGTTACGGTGATTAGGCCGATCCCTGTGCAGACGTTGACGTTGTCCCACTTGTCTCCAACCTTCCAGCCAGTCTTGGGCTGCCTCAGGTGTGTCGAAGAACCACGCTTTACCATCGGCTACTATCCGTAATTTGGCAGGAAATAGCATGGAGTACGGCAATTCTCTGTCCCGTAGTGTTTTTTTCACCTCCGTGAAAGATTTGCGCCGTCTGGCCACCTCCGCCGTGTAGTCCGGGAAGAAGGACAAGGTTGCGTTCTGAATCTTTAAAGGTGGGGAGACCCTCGCTGCTTGTAGGATTGCATCCCTGTCTCTAAAGTTGAAGAGCCTGGCCAGCACAGGTCGTGGCGCCGCTCCCGGCTTAGGTGTTCCGCCCGGAACCCTGTGTGCTCTTTCCACCGAAAAGAAGTGGGATAGGCCTTTGGGTTGCAGTTTGGTCTGTATGAGATCTTCGATGTAGAGGTCCATTGCCCCCTTCCCCTCAGTTTCCGGAAGTCCAAGGATGCGTACATTATTCCTTCGGGAACGCCCTTCCTGGTCGTCCAGCTTATCCTGTAGGAGTTTGGTGACTTTCTCCATGCGTTCCATGGCTATTTGTAGTTCCGACATGTCCTCTACAAGAGACTTCGTGACCACCTCTACCTGGGATACTCTTTCAGTCATTTTTTGGAAGTCCGCTCGCAACAGCGTGACTTCAGAGGAGATGGAGCCCACCGTGGCTTTCACTTCTGAAAGGGTTTTCATAATGTCTTCCAATGTTACCTTTTGTGTCCCTTCTGTTTCTGGGGGAGCACCCATGGAGTTGCGCCCATTGCTTTGCGGTTGTCCGTGGTGGGTGTACGCAAACTTATCCAACTTGGCCTGTGTGGTGCCACTCCTAGTTCCTCTGCCCGTCATTCCGTCGAGGCCTGCGGGGTCTGGGGCCGTCCTTCTTTGCGCGTGGTCAGCGTCGGGTGATCGTCTTTGTCTCTTGCGTGTAGGTCAGAGGGACAATGGGTCGGTGTGTACTCCTGTATTTCGAGCGTTTGGACGGACGTTCCTCTCATCCACTCACTTCCACTGCCCCGACCTCTTTTTCAGTCGTGCTTCAGGCCCGTATTTGTGGATCGTCGTGCTGGTATCGTCCGGCAGGCCGCTGCAGTGGCCGTGTTAAATGTGGCGCCCTGTTCCTCTACTGTCAGTGTCTAGCGCACTGTGTCGCTTTCCGCCTGTGATTGCTTCTTGAGCAGGTACGGCGTCAGCCGTATGTTTGATGGATCTCGTGGGCTGGAACAGCCCAGCCGCCACGCCGCCAGACAGAATTCCTTGTCGGGTGCGCACAACGTCACCGATGTGCCCTCTACGGTGTTATCACCACTGGTCTGGTTGAGGCCCCGCCGGGGTGTTTGTTATTCCTGCTTTGAGGTCCGATCCCTCTCTAGTGGGTCCGGTTCGCCACTGTCGTCACGTTAGGGTGGGCGCTGCTGGCATTCCCTCGTGCTGTTGTGAGCGCTAGCACCGTACCCCTCTGTCCCCCGGGGGCACCCGCATTCACCACACTCGGCCTAGTTTCAGTGTACTCGGCCACACTGTCCCTGAGGTTGAATGAGGCTTGTCGCACCTGCAGTGGCCGCCGGTGTGTAGGCACGGACGTTCTGGGCTGATCGCTTGTTCCCTTGGGGTGCTCACCGTCTTGCAGCCCGCTGTCAGCCGTTCCGTTCTTCTCTCGCTTCCGAGTCTGCCTTCTCCCTTTTTCGGCCGTGTGTAGACGCCGGTAGTTGTACACGCCGTATGCCGCCTTCGGTAGCGTCTCAGAGGACGTCTCCACTGTCCCGGTTTCTGATGTGGGCAGTTTCGCGCTCCAAGCAGGGCGCCGGGGAGTGTTTCTTCAGGCAAGCCGGCCCGGTCCCACTTCTGCCGGGGCCGGAGGATCACTTGAGGTCGGTGCTGTCTTTCTGGTCACAGGCCTCAGTGCGCCAGAGCGCAGTTGGGCGGGCTCCGGTCCTCGGTTTCCGCCAAAAGTTAGTCTGGCGATGCCGCTCCGAACCCGGACCCGATCACTGCCGCTTCGGGTGGGTAATGTAGCGGATTAATACGTCGGATTTAAAGATTAGGCCGCAGTGCCCTCAGGAGCTCTCACGCTATGCTGCCGCCATGTTTGGCTGCTAGCCACGCCCGATAGTAACGACATTTGAAGCATTTACAAATTAATTGAAGCAACACAATGCAAAACAAGCACTGGCGTTGCCAATAGGTTTCGCATTTGGAAAGTTGGAGCTATTGGTTTTGTAAATTACATTTTATATTTATATATTGTTATTGACAATGCCAATAACGATATATAAATATAAAATGTCATTTACAAAACCAATAGCTCCAACTTTCCAAATGCGAAACCTATTGGCAACGCCAATGCTTGTTTTAAGTGTCATGCTCCGGGTTCTATTCTATATCGAGATGCAAGGACAGAAGCAGCAAAATACTAGTTTAGTTTATGCGTTTCTAAGCAAAGCTCTGAATTCCATCGACTGCGCCCCTCTGAGACCCCCAGTTTTTCCATCCCACGTAACCCCTGGCCCTGCCTGCCTTCTGCTGGGGGACCTGCGCGCTGGGGGGGGGGGATAGTTTGCATTTCAAGCCGGTGCTTCGCAGGTCACCGGAAAAGAATCTGGGGCGAGCATTTAACAATAACCCCTCATTCCCAAAAGCGGACATTGCATTTAATGCATCGAAAACATGTTTACAGTGAAAACCGCTCTATAAATGCACACCATCATCCGCCAGCAAAAGCCCCCTGGAGCGCTGAGCGCCGCAGCCGGCGCCTCAACCGCCCAGGCTATCTGAAAGAAAGGATGGTGTAAAGCACCCCAGAGCGCTGAGCACCAACATCTCCAGGCGCCGCAGCCGGCGCCTCAATCGCCCAGGCTATCTGAAAGAAAGGATGGTGTAAAGCACCCCGGAGCGTTGAGCACCTACATCTCCAGACGCCGCAGCCGGCGCCTCAACCCCCTGTGCTATCTCACATTCACCCGCTCGGAGCAGCGCTCCTCGCACAGGCCGCTCACGGGTTCAACGCTCGCTGCTGACACGTGCAGTGCTCAGCATGTCCCGAGCTCGAACCCCTCTTACAATTCAGGCTTCCACCCCCCCTCCCAGAAATGAAGAGACGGTTATTATTTATTGCATTTTAAATGCAAGTTGCTTTTTCATTAATTATTCTTTCATTGAATCCCGTTTCTTTCTTTACTTCCTTTCTATCTTTAATGTTCAATTCGTGGCGCTAGTTTGCTTGAACTTCCTCCGTGCGTGCACCCCCGGCCCCCCATGGAGGCATCCCCCCAGGCATGGAGACATACCCGCCCCGACCCCCCCAGGCATGGAGACATCCCCGACCCCCCCAGGCATGGAGACATCCCGACCCACCCAGGCATGGAGGCATCCCCGCCCCGACCCCCCCAGGCATGGAGGTATCCCCCCCCGACCCCCCCAGGCATGGAGGCATCCGCCCCCCCCAGGCATGGAGGCATCACGCCCCGACCCCCCCACCCATGGAGGCATCCCCGCCCACCCCGCCCAAACTTGGAGACATCCCCGCTGACAGCAGCTGTGCTAGAATCAATATCTTGTGCATGGCCCCCCGACTCGTGCCCTGAAACCCCCTCAGAGGCGCCACTTACTTCTTCTGGGCACTATGAGGCTCCATGCAGGGTTTCTGGGCACTGATGGACCAAACCTGAGCGCTGCGGAGTAGCGCCTATGTACCTGACTTATTTGCATAATTAATGCCAGGTGAGTCACTCTGAAAGGCCCAGTTTGAACTCTTTCTCGGGGCTTCTATTGGCTGGGCCTGCACTATCGTCACTTCCTGCACCGAGGATTGTGTTTTTTTCTGCCTTTAAAAGCAGCAGCTGGCAGCCTTCGCGAGTTAGTTGTTTAATTAAAACGTTCGTTTTTTTTGGGGGGTTGTAAAATGTGATTGGAAATTACTTTTTTTAATTGCTCAGACACTTTTTTGTGTGTGTGGACTACCTGTTTGTTTTGATATGAGTATGATTTAGCAAAATTCGTTTCTTAAGCTTTTTTGAAGAGTTTTATACTTTTTTGGGGATAGAAATGAAATGTGTATTGGGAGAATAGTTTTTATTTTTTCCCCCGTAAAAAAACGAAGTGTTCAGTGTGTTTTTTTCAAAGTTCAATATGTTAATACAACCCCGCAACGGCGTAGCTGGGGGGAGCGGCGGGGGGACGGGGGGGGGCAGCTGCGTGGAGGGACGGGGGGGGGCAGCTGCGTGGCTCTGGTGCCAGCCCAGGGTTTCTTTGGGCTCACAGTCTTCCAGCACTGCACACGTTGTGACGTGCATGTAAGTGCAAGCACAGCAGCTGGACTCCATCCATAGAGCTGCGGGCCTGCCACGGCTGCTCCCGCAGGCAGCGCTAGCCGCGGCACTCTGCCCGTGTGGCGGGCACTGCTCTGTGAGAATGAGCTGCAGGTGACCCCAGCAGGAATCCTGCAAGTGACAGCGTCCTAAAGCCAGACCCCGCCCCCTGCAGGCTCCGAATCTAGCGCCTCGAGTATGGAGACGGCTCAAGCGTCACATGCTTGGATCTGCGATAGGTGAGTGCAGGCCGGAGACATGTAACATGTGATGTGTGTCATGCCAGGGTCTGGGTTCAAATGTTTAGAATCGAGCTCTCTGTGGCCCATTTGTAACGTGCTCCTTAAGCTAAAAACGGCGTCTTCTAAGCACGTGATTCGGATTCTACCACTGAATACGGACACTCACACTATCGTGGCATCTAATGTCGAGAGGCAAAATATCAGCGGGAAGTGCACATAGGAAAGTAAAGCCAGCAAAGCGTTGCAAAGCCATACCGATGGCACAGGGGCGCTACATACAATTTGTAACATACCATCAAATCATGAAATAAAGTAAGAAGTACATCCTAGGGTTGGATTGTAATCCCAAAACAGATCCGGTTAGTATTTTAAACCTGTGCCTCGTAAGAGAACTGAAGAGACTGTGGTGTTTCTATGTAATAATATCATATACAAACAAGAAACAACGGCACAAAAGGGGGGCAGAGGCTTACCTAAAAGCCTCGGTAGACGCTGCTCGGAAAGCACAGCGTCCTGTAGGGATTCGGGGGCGTGCTCTCCCCTTCCCATTGGCTGGAAGGTAAAATTCCAGCCAATGGGAAGAGGAGAGGGCGTGACTTAAAAAAAGACACGGAAACGCCCCCGAATCGCGTCAAGGCGGGCCCTGAACTCAGTGACGCTCCTCTCCTCCAATGGCTGGCCAGCATTTACGAGGCCAGCCAATGGAGAAGAGGGGCGTGTTCAGGCCCCATACTACTAACAAAAGATTTCGGCTCCGCCCACCCACTGCTTACGCAGTGGGACGGTAGCCGAAACCTAAAAATGCTAAAATGCAATAAATCTGAAAGAGTGAGATCTTAATGCGATCTGGCAGTGGAGTCTGTGTGGCTATAGTGAAATTGAAGTCATTCCACAACTATTGCCGTTACGCCCCAGTGGGCAAATCAAAGATCAAGGCCATATCAATCAAATGCCTGTGCTATGCTGCAGTCTTCAATCATATTATCAGCCTTTGATCATCATAACAACTTATATTCATTCAGGCAGTTCTTCAGTTCTTGAGGTCCTGCCCCAGTGGGCCCTTGATTGAATATACAGTTCCTTCGCCACTTAAATTTTAACACTACAATCAATATTACCCCCAAGTGGGTATATATATATATATATATATATATATATATATATATATATATATATATATATATATATATATATATATATATATCTCTTACCTACTGGCGATTGCCAGTAGGTAGTTATAGTTAGGACAGAGTTTCCATAGGAAGAGCATTTTTTGTTTTGCTTATACCTTTGGCGTTGTTTAATGAATCTTTATGAATGTTTCACAACTAATTTTTTGTTCATATCAGCTCCTATGTTGAAAGTTTGGGGGTGATTCGTCAAGAGGAGCCACGAAAAAAGGAGGGTCTCAAAACGTGTTTTCTCCATGTTAATTTCCGTAGGAAAATTTAGACAAGGCTACAGGTCGAACGGGTAAACGGAATTACCCCAAATTTGGAAGGTAGAAGGGTCTTGGTCTAGAAAGCACGCTTTTGTTCATTTGGTGTAAATCTGTTCAGTATTTTTTGAGAAATATCGAAATTTACAGATATCGATATTTGGGAATTCTACCATCTGATTGGCTGATTCCTTACGAGAACAAGTTTGCTGCTGATTGGCTGCGAATGGTGCAAGCGGTTGCAACTAGGAAGTGTTGGCCGCCATTTTGTGATTCCGTTGAAGCGATTAAGGGGAAAAAAGGGAGAAAAAAGTGGGAAAGAGGAGGGTAGGAGCGCTGTGAGCTCTGTAGGGTGATTAGGGTGTGCCATAGAGGGAGTGTGAAGCGAAGTATTCACCCCTCCCGGTGTGAAAGTGCTCTTTTGCCCACTGTGAGATGGTGCTGAGGTGAGGTGCCGGTACACTCCGGGATGAAAGCGTGCGTGTAAACCATGAGCTGAGTGCTGTAAACTGATGTGCTCTGTGCGCAGTAGCACACTGGCCGAAGCAAAGTATTTACCCCTACCGGTGTGAAAGTTCTGTTTTGCCCACTGTGAGATGGTGCGGCGGTGAGGGGCTGGTGAACTCGTTGATGAAAGCGTGTGCCTAAACTGTGAGCTGAGTGCTTTGTAGCATCTTGGCAGAAGCGAAGTATTTACCCTTACCGATGTAAAAGTGCTGTTTTGCCTAGAGTGAGATGGTGTTGAGGTGAGGTACCGGTAAAGTCGAGGATGAAAGCGTGTGCTTAAACTGTGAGCTGAGTGCTGTAAACTGATGTGCTGTGGGTGCTGTAGCATACTGGCCGAAGCGAAGTATTTACCCCTACCGGTTTGAAAGTGCTGTTTTGCCCACTGTGCGATGGTGGTGAGGTGATGTGCCAGTACACTCGGGGATGAAAGCGTGTGCCTAAACTGTGAGCTGAGTGCTCTGTAGCATACTGGCAGAAGCGAAGTATTTACCCTTACCGGTGTAAAAGTGCTGTTTTGTCTAGAGTGAGATGGTGCAGAGGTGAGGGACCGGTAAACTCGAGGATGAAACCGTGCGCCTAAACTGTGAGCTGAGTGCTGTAAACTGATGTGCTCTGGGCGGTGTAGCATACTGGCTGCTGTAGATTATGTGTGCAGGTGGTGTTAGTATGCGTTTAGAGTATAGCGGGAGTGGGAAGCAAACTACTCACTGGTACCTGTCTGAAGACTCGGGGAGTGTAAGTCATGAGTTTATTGCTGTAAAGTGATGTGCTGTGGGAGCTGTAGGATACTGGCCGCTGTAGCATACCTGTCTAAGTAGTGTTAGTGTGCGTTTATACTATAGAGGGAGTGGGAAGCAAACTACTCACCCCTACCGGTCTGAAGACTTGAATGAAGTGTTTTAGGAATAAAGAAATAATCATGAAGGATATAATGCAGAATGTTGCAATACCACAGAAGACAAATGGTGAAATGAGGTGTGTCTAAGAAAGTGGCTGTGTGTAATAAAGGGATGGAGTTTGAAAATTATATAGGAAGTGTCTTTATTTAAATGCCATAATTGGACCCACTGGTGCAAGAGCTAGGGCATCCAGCTGATGCAAAGTTGAACACTTCTGTTGTATTCAAACGTAAGCTCCTGCATCAGTGAATTGCATATTACATGTTACAGTTGCATGTGACATAAATAGCTATTACACTTGAATGACTCTACATTCTATAAGGAAAATAAAGGTAGGATACGATTAACACATGTATCCTTTAAGAAAAGAAAGAAATAAAAAAGAAATTGCAAAATGTAATCATCAAACTTTTTAGGTACCGTGGCAGTGCTTTTTTGTAACACAAAATTATCAACAGTAGAATAGTCAGCAATCTGTTGTACAGTAGATTCAATGTGGTGCATGTCAGAATTGGTACTAGTTCTACCCACATTGGAACTTTGAGGATGAATGCAAACATGTCGCTTCTGAGAAGCATATTCGGGAACTTTGTAGTGAAACCATACATTATTGTCTTCAGCTCTTTCAAAAAACCATTCTTGTGTAGAGAGCTAAGGCATTGAGCTGAGACAAACTCCAACCGCTTATGCTGTAGTCAAATCGAAGCTCCTGCATCAGTGAATTGCAGATTATATGTTACAGTTCTATGTGACATACACAATGGCTATTAGACATGAATGAAAACATTGTATAATGAAAATAAAGGTAGTTTACGATTACCACACTGTGCCAACCAGTTCCTAAACAAAGTCGTCTTTTTTCATTTTTATCGTCAGGTTGTGAGCAGAGGCTGAGTTTGAGTAAATTTGTGTGAAAGGGCATCGTGAATAACTGGCAGGCAGAGAGGCGTGTGCACAAAGAATAGACATGGTTTCTAAATGGGTGTCGGGTTTAGGCTAATTTAGGAAGTAAATAGCGTATTTGCATAGGCCATACATCACCGATCCCTGGTTAGAGTGGAGACGTAAGGGGCAATAATGAAGACAGAGTTAAAATGTCTAAGCATATATAGAAAGTTGTTATATCAAAGTAGTAGGATTGAAGTGTATTATAAAACATTTAAAGGAAAAAGGAAAAAAAGATGGAAAAAAATCCATTCAAGAATAACTGTGAGTTTCTTACAAGTCTTGGAGATTGCAGTCCAGGAGTTCTTCAGCAGCTTGAGATGCGTAATGTTCCAAGAGGCTATTGTTGCCATCATCTGAGAAAAGCGAAGCAATCCAATTCATATTCTCGAAGGGACAGTAATGCTCCTCGAATTTTGGAGCGGCAATTTTAATAGGGAGGCAAGCTGTGATGTTTTGAAAGGTCGCACGTTGCAGGAGATCTTTCGTGGCTGCGCAGAAATCCCATTCCGCTACGATTCCTTTTTGCAATGCATTCGCCATTGCTCCACTGCCAGAACAATCATGTTCATAGTTTTCAAGATAATGCATTACCTGCTGGATCTCGGGAGCGATTGTTGGGATGTTGGCAAGGCATAGATCCATTCGCCAGTCAAATGTCAAGTTTTGCAATCAAACGAAGGTTGTACGCATATTGCATACGTGTAGATAAATGTTATGTTGTGGTTGGCTCCGATAATAGATAGAGGCAGGTAGCCGAAAAGTTTTTCTGTTTTTTTACAGTATTGATGTAGCTTGGCGTAGAGGCGTATTCTGTCGGAGATAGTTGTTACCACAGAGAGCGTAGCCATTTTTAGAAGTAGAATTAGTCGTAGGACGCAAAGAGAGTGAGAACTACGTGCACTGTTCCTGTTATTCCAGAGATGATCGAATGAATGTAGTCTGGTATTAAAAGAAGAACAGTTTGAAAGCGTGTTAGAAGGCAGTAGGAGAATGTGTTAAAAAAGTGTGCCAGACCTTGAGTGTGACATGTGTTGGAAATTGTGTAACAATTCACAAGGTGTAATTGGCCGTTCTTATTTAAAAGGGAGTGTATTTTACTTGCAGTTCGTGGTATCTGCAGTCGATACATTTCTTTTGCAGAAGTGAGGGAGACTTATGTTCTGAACAAAAGTGCTTTTAGTTTGGTTTGTTTCATGAAATCTGTTTTCAAACTGGGAATTGAAGGCCAAATTGAAGTTTAGGAGTTACTTTGTGTGGGTGGGAATAGACATTGTCACAGGAATTTACTCAGTAAGGACATGCGGTGTGCCAGCTCACATTCCGTAGGAGTGCATGTTATTGAAAAGCAGATAACTGCCGTTAGAAAGCCGTGTGAATGTAGGTCTGATTGTGGGAGTTGGCGTCCTTTTAAGAAAAGATGCAAGATTTGGGGCTGTAAGCTTAGAAGCGCTGTGTAGTTGGACATTCTTGGATAGTAATGAATGACTGCCATTGTGGTCGCTCTATTCACCTGTGAGAAAAACTTCTGTATGCTCTTTAAGACAGCGATATATAAATAGGAGAAACCACTCCTCGTGAATAAACGCGCTACCTTATATAATCACATTCAACATGACAAACAACATGTACACCTAGCAGACACAACGACACTACATACTGTGGGAAACGTGGCTAGCCATGTACCCAAACCAAACATGTCATGGCACCTCTGCCTCATAATGCAGAATGCGGGGAGAGATGGGAGCAAAGTATGTGCGAAGGTGGCAAGTAATTATCAATTATAAAAGTATATAATGCAAAGTCTTGAGGGGAAGAGCTGGAGAGAGTTGAGTTTGCAGAGCACAGACATGTACATGCCAACATACAATGATGGTCTATTGAGTGCAGTGGACAGTGGACACAGAGAGTCCGCCTCCCCCCGTTCAGATCCAAGGCCACCGTAGTCATCTGCGGCGTACCACAAGGATCATCTCTCAGCCCCACCCTCTTCAACGTCTACATGAGCCCCCTTGCGGCCATCGCACGCCAACACAACCTCAACATCATCTCTTACGCCGACGACACCCAGCTGATCCTCTCCATCACCAACGACCCCGCCACCGCCAGAGCCAACCTACACGAAGGGATGACAGACGTAGCCGAGTGGATGATGAACAGCCGCCTGAAACTGAACTCAGACAAGACGGAAGTCCTCATCCTGGGCTCTTCTCCCTCCGCATGGGACGACTCCTGGTGGCCCACCGCCCTGGGCAGCGCACCCAAACCCACAGACCACGCACGCAACCTGGGCTTCATCCTGGACTCCTCCCTCTCCATGACCAGACAAGTCAACGCCGTCTCCTCATCGTGCTTCAACATCCTGAGAATGCTACGTAAGATCTTCCGGTGGATCCCCACCGAGACCAGGAAGACGGTCACCCAGGCCCTCGTCACCAGCCGGCTGGACTACGGCAACTCCCTCTACGCCGGAACCACTGCCAAACTCCAGAAGAAACTCCAGCGGATCCTGAACGCCTCAGCAAGACTCATCCTCGACATCCCCCGACACAGCCACATTTCCGGACACCTGAGAGACCTGCACTGGCTCCCGGTCAACAAGAGAATCACCTTCCATCTCCTCACCCACGCACACAAAGCCCTGCACAACCAAGGCCCAAGATATCTCAACAGCCGCCTCAACTTCTACACTCCCGCACGCCAGCTTCGATCGACCAGCCACGCCCTCGCCGCCGTCCCCTGCATCCGAAGAGCCACCACAGGAGGAAGGTCCTTCTCCTACCTGGCTGCCAAGACCTGGAACTCCCTCCCGACCCACCTCCGCCTGACCCAAGACCACCTCGCCTTCAGGAAGCAACTCAAGACCTGGCTGTTCGAGCAGTAGCGGACCCCCCCTCCCCAAGCGCCTTGAGACCCTCCGGGTGAGTAGTGCGCTATATAAATGCATTGATTGATTGATTGATTGATGATAGTACAGTCAGTAGGGAAGATTACGGAATGGTAGCATGTACGTGCCTCCCCCCAAATGTTTAGGGTAGTGGGCTGGCTCTGTGTACGCAAGGCTAGCGTAGGGTTATGAAGAAGAGGCACGTTTCTCTGGGTGTGGTTCTCTTCCACATTGGCGAACGTGTTTGCGAGGTCTGCACAGCTTACACCGCCACGAGGCTGACGCCGTTAGCGAAGGTGCCTGCGTGAATGATGCTTTCACTGTGCTGGTATCTAGAAACCGTCATGGCCGCTGTGACACATAGATGCCCCACAGTTCACCTTTCGACACTGCTGTATGTGAAAGAGGGCCCACCACATGCCGGCGGACACTCCTGGGCCCAGGTCTGCCAGCTCGGAAGGCTCCTGAGATTAACGCAGGCTACCCCGACACAGGCACACAGCGCCCAGCCTGAGGCCCAGCACTCTTGAGTGCTCTGTATACTACTAACACAGTAGTCTGACAGGTACCAACAGTGGAATGGGGTTTTGATACCATAGTGGGTGATGTTAGAACTGTATCTGAGAGTGGAGATAAAGGTACTCCCTCCGGCCAGGTGCAACCAACTCTACCTCCCAACAGTGGAACGATGTCTTGATCCCACAATGGACAATGTCAGATATTACCTGGTGCTTGCTTTTCACAGAGCTCCCTCCATTGAGGTGCATCAGACTCTGTGATTCTGTAGTTAACTGTTGCATATGATTATTGGGCTTGGTTGACTGCAGTCGCTGGACTACACCGTGGTACAGCAAGTCTGAAGAGTGAAACAGGGTCTTAATTATATGAATGAGATATCAGAAGTTAAAGTCTGTGATGATTTGTGTGTACCCCCTCCGATTAGGTGCAACCAGCTGTAGGTCCCAACAATGGAATGGTGTCTTGATCCCACAATGGACGATGTTAGAACTGCATCTGGGAGTGGAGATGAAGGTACTCCCTTCAACCAGGTGCAACCAACTCTAGGACCCAACAGTGGAATGGTGTCTTGATCCCACAATGGACGATGTCCGATATTATCTGCAGCTTAGTTTTGATAGGACTTCCTCCGTTAAGGTGCATCACAGTCTGTACTTCCGTAGCTAACTGCTGTACAGGATTATTGGGCTTTGTTGACTGTAGTCGCTGGACTATAGTGTGGTACAGCAGGTCAAAACAATGTAATGGGGTCTTGATTCTATGATTGAGGATGTCAGAAGTTAAAGTCTGTGATGATTTCGGTGTACCACCTCCGATCAGGTGCAACCACCTCTAGGTCCCAACAGTGGAAAGGTGTCTTGATCCCACTGTGGATGATGTTAGAACTGCATCTGAGAGTGGAGATGGAGGTACTCCCTTCGACCAGCTGCAACCCACTCTGGGTCCCAACAGTGGAACGCTGTCTTGATCCCACAATGGATGATGTTAGAACTGCATCTAAGAGTGGAGATGAAGGTACTCCCTTTAACCAGGTGGAACCAACTCTAGGTTCTAACAGTGGAACAGTGTCTTGATCCCACAATGGAAGATGTCCGATATTACCCTCTGCTTGGTTTACACAGAACTCCCTCTGTTGAGGTGCATTAGACTCTGTGCTTCCGTAGTTAACTGCTGCACATGATTATTAGGCATGGCTTACTGCAGTCGCTGGACTACACAGCGGTTCAGCAGGTCCGAACAGTGAAACGAGGTCCTAATTCTATGATTGAGGATGCCAAAAATTAAAGTGTATGATGATTTTTGTGTACCCCCTCTGATGATGCGCAATCAACTTTAGGTACCAACAGTGGAACGGTGTCTTGATCCCTCAATGGATGATGTTAGAACTGGATCTGAGAGTGGAGATGAAGGTACTCCTTTCGACTAGGTGCAAGAAACTCTAGGTCCCAACAGTGGAATGGTTTCTTGATCCCACAATGGATGATGTCCGATATTACCTGTTGCTGGTTTTTCACAGAACTCCCTCTGTTGAGGTGCATCAGACTCTGTGCTTCCATAGTTAACTGCTGCACATAATTATTGGGCCTAGTTGACTGCTATCGCTGGAATACACCGCGGTATAGCAGGTCTGAATAGTGAAACTGGGTCTTGAGTCTATGATTGAGTATGTCAGAAGTTAAAGTTTGTGATGATTTCTGTGTACCCTCTCCGATGAGGTGCAAGCAACTCTAGGTCTCAACAGTGGACTAGAGTCTTGATCCCACAATGGTCAATGTTAGAACTGTATCTGAGAGTGGAGATGGAGGTACTCCCTTCGACCAGGTGCAACCAACTCTAGGTCCCAACAGTGGAACAGTGTTTTGATCCCACAATGGATGATGTTAAACTGCATCTGAGAGTGGAGATGAAGGTACTCCCTTTGACCAGGTGCAACCAACTCTAGGTACCAACAGTGGATCGGTGTCTTGATCCCACAATGGATGATGTCCGATGTTACCTGCTGCTTATTTTTTTCAGAACTCCATCTGATGAGATGCGTCACACTCTGTGCTTACATAGCTAACACCATTTCTAAAGACAGTGGTCCCTAGACAGTAAAGGTTAAACAAGAAAAATAAATATTTAACCTTTACTGTCTAGAGACCACTGTCTTTAGAAATACTGTAAGTACCCAAGGTCCCTGGCCCATTGCTTATTTGGGTTTCCCTTGTGCCTTGAAGCAATCCATAGCTAACTCCTGCACATGATTATTGGGCTTAGTTGACACTAGTCGGTGGAGTACATCGTGGTACAGGAGGTCCGAACACTGAAACAGGGTCTTGTTTCTTTGATTGAGGATTTCATAAGTTAAAGTCTGTGATGATTTCTGTGTACCCCCTCTGATCAGGTGCATCCAACTCCGTGCTTTCGAGTCCAACGGTACGTGGCTGTGAGGTGTTAATGACCACTGCTTCTAGCCTACACTGCAGTTAGCAGGGTTCATAATTCAGATCGAGTGGTGACTGTTTAATTACAGATTCCAGTAGTCAAGTAACTACAACGTATATTGAAATATACACAATATTGTTTTATTAGAACATTGGAATGTTGGGAGGTCCATTGAAAACAATGGAGTAGCTCTGGGCTTATAATGGCTGGTATAAGCCTGGAGTGCCAACATTCTAATGTTTCTTTTTTCACTGCTCTGGCTGTGAACAAAGGCTTCAGGGAGCCAGAGGGGATTCCAATCCCCTTGTGCTACCTTAAGGCTTTTTTTTATTTGTTAGAACATTCTACCCTCTAGTGGTAGAATATTCTAATAGCCTTATAGCCCTTCGTACCTGGGCTATACTGGCTATTAAAGTCCCTCTCCCTTGTTAAAGGCCCTCGCCTTCGGCTCGAGGAGAGGGCTTTTAAAAGCCAGTATAGCCTGCTACGGCGGGGTATAAGGCTATAGTATACTTGCGTGAAGAACTTTTTTTAGATGAGTTATAGGTTGAGTAAAATGACCAAATTCATCTTGCAAGTCCAAAGGAACAGTGAATAGTGTAGACTGTGGACAGATAAAATCCCGATTCTAATTGTTTTGATTTATTTATTGTAGAGTTTTCTGTAATTTATGTTGTTGTATTTTGTGAAGAGGCAGTGAGAAAAAGTATTCATGGTGTGTGTGTGAGTGCTGCCTTCAATTAACAACGCAGACAGTAGTGTTCACGATTCAGATCGACTCACTTTTGTAGATGACGCAGTCCTGTAAGAAGAGACATTGCTGTAGTGCGTTCTGTCTGCACCACTCATATGCATTATTGCAGGCTCCGCACAAGGTCTTTGTGGCTTCATGCTGTTAGATTTGGGGGTCTCTAGTTGGCACAGGTAGGTACTTGTGACAAATAGGGACCCTCTCCTCTAGTCAGAGAAAGGGGATTACACACCTAAAATAACCTCTGCTCACCCTCTAGGTTGCGTGGTGCGAGCAGTCAAGGCTTATTTCAGAGGCGTTGTAAGTTAAGCAGTTGTGACCAGATACAGTAACCCAGTGACAACACTAAAAACGGACACCACACAGGTTTTATATAAAAAATAAGTAGACTTTATATAGAGTTACCACAAGACCATAAACTACAAAAATACACACTATGTTACTTTAAGATGGTAGATTAAGATTAGTTCAGTTCAGTTCTTATATGCAACACTCTGCATCAATGTACCTTAAGTTGCGTTGCGCTTCCACGACAAGCAATGTCGCAGCGATGGGAAATGCGGCAAAGTTCAGATACAAAGAAATAAAGACGTGAAGATCTTCCAGATGTGGCACGCTTCTCGGGGATGCGAGAAGCTCTCGGTTCGATGCGTGGACTGCAGCGGCGACACCCTTACGATGTGACGGCAACAGCTCCAGCGGCGACGCTCTTCTCCACGATGCGTGAAGCTTCCGCTCGATGCGACAACTACAGTGGCGACATCCAAGATGCGACGGCAGCAGCTCTGAGGGCGGCGCGCTTCTCAGGGATGCGAGATGCTCTTGATCGATGCGGTGCAGTGCGACAGTTCCACCGGGAGACCCTCCTTCTCCGGAGTTGCAATGGCAGGCACAGCGACAGCGACACGCTCCGACCTCGTTGCGAGATTCTTCTCCTGATGCGGTGCAGTGCGACAGTTCCAGCGGCAACACCCTCCTTTCTTCGGAGTTGCGACGGCGACGCGCTTCCTCTTCATTGCGGCACGCTTCTCTCCGATGCGGTGCAGTGCGACAGTTCCAGCGGTGATACCCTCCTTTCTCCGGAGTTGCGACGGCGACACGCTTCTTATCGTTGAGTCGCGCTTCCAGCTCCTTGTGACATGCAGTTCCTCAGAAGGCCCAAAACAGCAGCAGGCACTTCCAAAAGAACTCTGGGGAGTTGGGGGGTGAAGTCTGTTGTCCCTGAGACTTCAGCAAGAGGCAAGCTCTTTTCCAAGCCCTTGGAGATCCTTCACAAGTTGAAAGCAAAGGTACAAAGTTCCTTTCTCCTTCCTTCGGCAGTAAGGCAACCACTGCAGGCCAATCCCCCAAGCAGCACTTCAGCTTGGGAATAGTCTCCCCTCAGTTTCTTCAGGTTCCTCTCCTCAGTAAATGTTTCTTCTTGTAGTCCAAAAGTGATCTAATTTCATGGGATCAGGGTCCCAATATTTATACCTCGAAATCCTTTGTTCTCTGAGGAGAGAGGGGCCTTTGCCCAGTCCAAACCAGTTCTGAAGCACTCTGTTTACCAGACTTCTCCTTTCCTTTCACCGTGGTGTGCATGCACATCAGACGCCCCACAGGAGGTGGAGCCAGCATTGTGGAAGGCAAGTACAGTGCTGGAGCACTCTGTTTACAGGACTCATTCTCTTCTTTCAGTGTGCAGGGCAGAGACATCAGCCGCTCATCAGGGGGTGGAGCCAGCATTGTGGAAGGCAGGCACAGCCCTATTCAGAGTACAGGTGCACGCCTCCCTCCCATCAAGATGCAGATATCTCTATTCACCACTGGGTGACTCAGCCTGTCTCCTGGAATTCCCCAGCCCTGTCACTTACAGAAACCAGACATAGGAATACACAAACTAGCAGAGGCAGGTTTGAATGGTTAGACAAGCAAATACCTACTTTCTAAAAGTGGTATTTGCAAACACAGAATATTAAAATAAACTTTACTAAAAGATGTTTTTTATTATTCTGAGTTCAGGCATACTAAACTCGAATTTCTACCATGTTCTCTGAGACTGTTAGGATTATAAATTGTAACAATTCTAACAGCCCATTCTGGCCTATGGAGAACAGGTAGCCTTGCAATAGTGAAAAACGAAAATGGCTGTAATTCACTATTAGGACGTGCCACACACATCAGGGCTTGTCCTACCTTATACTTTCAATGCACCCTGCCCTTGGGCCTATCATAGGGGTGACTAATATGAAGAAAAGGGAAGGTTTAGGGACTGGCAAGTGGGTGCACTTGCCCAGTCAGCATGACAGTACCAGACTACACGCAGGTTCTGCAATAGCAGACCTTAGACACATTTTACAAGGCTGCTTCTGTGGTTGGCACAACCAGTGCTGCAGGCCCACTAGCAGCATTTGGATTTACACGCCCTGGGCACACTCAGTGCACTAGACTAGGGTCTGACAAGTAAACCAAAATAGCCAAACATGGAATCACTAATTCATACATCCATTTACAATAGGGAACACTTGCACTGTGGCACTGAATAGCAGTGGCACAGTGTCCAAAGCACCTAACACCAGCAAAAACACATGAGGCAACAGCAAAAAATGGAAGGGAGACCCACGCCAATGGTGCCAGGTCTAACACACGCATTGAAAACTGTGGAGCTCAAGTCAATGCCATGTGGCGGTGGACCCTTGCTGAACGGTCTCTCTGGCCAACACTGCAGACAGCAGTGTTCACATTTGAGATCAAGTTGGTATTGTAGATGACGCAGTCCTGTAGGAAAAGACATTGCTCCAGTGCGCTCTGTCCGCACCACGCATACACATCATTGCAGGATCTGCACACATTTTTTTTTGCTTTGAATATGACAAACTGGGCAGCTCAAGTCAATGCCATGTGGCTGTGGGCCCTTGCTGAACGCTCTCTCTGGCCTATACTGCAGACTTCAGTGTTCACATTTGACATTGAATCGGTATTGTAGATGACGCAGTTCTGTAGGAAAAGAAATTGCTCTAGTTTGCTCTGTCTGCACCACTCATACACACCATTGCAGGCTCTGCACACGTTTTTTTTGCTTTGTGTATTGCAAACTGTAGAACTCAAGTCAATGCCACGTGGCTGTGGGCCCTTACTGACCGCTCTTTCTGACAGACAGCAGTGTTCACAATTGAGATCGAGTTGCTATAGTAGATGAGGTAGTCCTGTAGGAAAAGAGATTGCTCCAGTGCGTACTGTCTGCACCATGCATACGTATTATTGCTTGCTCCACACACGCTTTTTTATTGCTTCGCTTATGGCAAACTGGGCAGGTCAAGTCACCTTACGTAGTTGTGCGTACTTGCTGATCGCTCTCTGTGGCCTACACTGCAGACAGCAGTGTTCACAATTCAGATTGAGTCATTATTGCAGATGATGCAGTGTTGATGGCAACAGATATTGCTCCTAGTACGGCCCGCCTGCAGCATGCATCATCGCTGGCTGTGCACATGCTGAATGCTGAATGCTTTTGAAGTGGCTATGTGAGTGCACTGGAACTGATGGAGCATTTATGATATAATCTTTTTGTGCATTATTTCAGATCTATTGATTATGTCTCAGTATACCACAAGTTGTGGTTCTTTTACAATAGATGTATTTCTGTATTATTACACATCTACTGTCCCTACCTTACTGCAGCACAAATGATTAATTCTGTTAATATTGAAACTCTGTATGTGATCCAATGATTACTGTTGTAGTTGATGCTAGCAGCAACCATTCCCTGAGGGCTTGTTTGCACTCACCCTACATGCATCCAGCACAGACGTCACTGGATATGTGACCCTGGTAATAAAAAGAAGTTGAGCGCACGTGCCCGTACCCACTTCCACTATCTATCTGTGTCCGTGTGTTCATTATCTATGCATGATACTGTCTCTGGGCCGTACTATATTGCGTTGTGCTGTGGACAGCGTGTGCAACCATGTTACCTCTGGTATTGGAGAGCATTTTGGTTATGTAACTTTTAGGTGTATGGCTATCATAGGTGGAAGGCTACTTTACAGACCATAAATATTGATGAAGATGATGGTTGCATGCTGTGAATAGTCTAAGATATGTGTATATTGCAAAAAGTTTAGAAAAAAAGCTCTCTAAGCAGGAGAGGTGTGTCTCTTGAAATGCAGTACAGATATTGACTAAAATGGGTGGCGTTTTCGAACTGTTACAAGGGGAAATGTTATGAACTAATGAAATGCTTTTTTTATGGTCACATAGCAATTGCGCACTTAGTGCGCAATGAGACCGCACCCAATGTGATTTTGAGAAAATATATTTACTATAATATAAGTTTATTACAATTAACAAATATGAATGTTTAAAATATTTGTAATTATCGCTTGCTCTCATGTATACTTTAAAGGTATTTAGATATAGTTTTGAGACAAAAAAATGAGGGAATGGCGAATGCGGCGCAACACCGTACGTCTATGACGTAACACAGAGCATGGCAGCGTGCATTCGTAACGCGCAGCGGGCGTCACCCCATACATACATGATGTAACGCGCCACTTGGTAGTGCGTACCAGTCGCATACCACAGTAGCAGCTGGCGTAAACTCATACGTATATGTTGTTATGCGGGACACGGTGCCACAAACCTGTCCGAAACTAAATGCGCATCATTTAAATATGGTTGATAGGATTTGTGTGCTATTGGAGCTTGGTAGACTACCGGTACAGGACTGTAGTTTTCGCCCAAAAAAAAAAAAAGATTAAATATTTTTGGGGGAAGAAATAAAAGATTACATAATTTCTATAGTTTAGAAAAAGTATAATAGAGCTGCAAAATATTAAATAAGAATTAGAAAAAACATAGGTTTTATAAACATTAAAATATGAAATTAACATTTATAAAAACTTTTAAATTCACTGAAAAAACCATAGGTTTTTCAGATGTTATAGTTAGGAATTAGCATAAAACCAGAGAAATTCGCCAGGTATAGTTAGTTGAGCTAACTATAACTCGCGCGCCCACAATGCACTGCTCATGACGTCACATATTACATCACTCATGACATGGTCAGTTATATCACTGATGACATCTCAAATGACATCACTGATGGCATTACTGATGACATCATCCATGTGGTAATCTAATGCACATACTGATGCTCTAATATAAACTTTGATACAGCCACTATAAAATACACACTAATAATTTTGAAACCATACACACAACAATGCCAGATACTACAGACCAGCGATTATTTCCTAGCTCTATACACACATGCAGTGTCTTATACATACAGTTACTCATCAATACAGTACTATAACATGTACTCATACACCTATACATACAATCACAGTCTACCACTCAGACATAGAGTTACTCACACACCTAGTCTGTCATGCAAAGAATAAATTACATACTCATGTACTCATATATACAGTTATATACACCAACTGAGTTATTTATACACACACCACAACTCTTACTTATGTAGATACTAACTTATACTTAGTGTCTTATACAATCACTGATACAAGCAGACAGTCATTTATACACCCACTCTTCAAATAGCTTACTCTCATGTATACTTATTTATATACTCCAACAGCGACATATATAGTGCCTTAAAACATATGTAGTTACTAACACATATTCCACTGAGATACTCATTCATTCACCAACAGACCCATACACTCACTAACTTATCCATACACCCCTTTACAGATGCACTTTTGAATCCATACAACTAGTGAATCACCCACTCAGACATCTATGCACAGAGTCACACACACCCCCACCGACTCACCCAGACACTCAGGCACCCATACAGATACTCAGACAACAAATCAATAACCTATATAGACACTCATGAGGCTACTCACCAACCCATGCAGCCACTTACATACCAACTGAGAGACTAATACAACCTTTCACACAGTTTAGTCACTAACCCATGCATTCAGTAAGACACGTTCAATCACTCACTTATACAGTTAGTTATGCACCTACTAAATAATCCATTCAGGCACTTGTAAATCCACTCATTCTTCAATACACCTTGGCATAGATATATATGAAAAAGATGTAAAGTTTACAGAAACACACATTCACTGGATGATGTCATGATGACACTGTAGTTTGCAATGACAGGGCGGGAGTCTCGCGGCTCCCGCCCTGTCATTGCAAACTGCTTTGCTTCATTGAAGCAAGAGCAGGAAATCCTGCTCTCGGTTTAATGAAGCAAAGCAGATTGCTTATCCAGCTGCTCCCCATGTGGAAAAGCAATGCAGGACGCGGGGAGCCGGCTTTGACCGTGGGGGGATTGGGGACCCTCCCACAGTCCCCAATGGAGAGGGCCAGCCCCGGGCGATGGGGTACCTGGGGCTACAAGTGTCCCGGGAGGGGGACAACGCGGGCCCCTCCCTAAAAGTAAAAAAAATAAAAATAGAAAGGCCTGCCCCGGGGGATGGGGTCCCCGGGGCCATAAGTGGCCTGGGAGGGGGCTCACACGGCCCCCTCCACAAAAGTTGAAAAAAGAAAAAAGAAAAAGGCCATGCCCCCGGGGATGGGGACCCCGGGGCCAATTAAGGCCTCGATAGAGGGGCCACGTGGCCCCCTTCCACATTTTTTTTTTGTAAAAATTAGTGGGCAGGCCCTGGGGGATGGGTTCCCCAGGGCCAAAAAAATAGAAAAAGAAGGGTGGCTACACAGCCCCCCTTCTTAGAAAAAAAAAGATCGGCATTGCGCCGGACGCCACGCCCCATTCTTGCAGCACTCTGCAAAGGCTCCCCCTGGCACATTTGTAAAGGGGGAACAAATTCCCCTTGAATACTGGGGGTCCCTGGGGACCAACTAGCCCACCAGGAAGCTCCAGTATGTGCCAGGGGGCTGTGTTGCAGAGAGGTGTTCTGAGGCCACGCCCCTTTTTACACCTCTCTGCAACGCAGCTCTGTGGTGCTTAGTGGAGGCAGCTGGTGGGCTAGTTGCACCCTAGGGACCTTCAGGATTCAAAGGGGGTTAATCCCCCAACTTAAACTGCGCCAACGGGTGCGTTTGCACAGTGGTGAAGGGAGGGGCGGGGCCTGAGTTTACATGTGTGCAAACACACCATGTGGCGCGGTTTAAGTTGGGGAATTAATTCCTCATCAATCCTGAGGGTCCCTGGGGGGCAACTAGCCCACCAGGTACCTCCAGTAAGCGCCACAGAGCTGCGTTGCAGAGTGTTGTAAAAAGGAGCATAGACTCTGAACATCTCTCTGCAACGCAGCCCCCTGGCATATACTGGAGGTACCTGGTGGGCTAGTTGGCTCCCTGGGACCCACAGGATTGAGGAGGAATTAATTCTCTAACTTAAATGCACTACAAGGCGTGTTTGCAGACATGCCACCTCAGGCCACGCCCTCTTCCTACACCACTGTGCAAACGCGCCCCGTGGTGCGTTTTAAGTTGGGGAATTAATTCTCTTTCAATACTGAGGGTCCCTGAGGGCCAAATAGCCCAACAGGTATCTCCAGTATGCACCAGGGAGCTGCGTAGCAGACAGGTGTTCAGAGGCCATGACCCTTTTTACACCTCTCGGCAACGCAACTCTGTGGCTCTTATTGGAGGTACCTAGTGGGCTAGTTTGACCCTAGGGACCCTCAGGATTCAAGGGAACTTAATATCCCAACTTAGAACAGCCACAGGGTGCGTTTACACGGTGGTGAAGGGAGGGGACGGGGCTGAGGTGATGTGTGCAAACACGCCCTGTGGCGCGTTTTAAGTTGGGGAAAAATTCCCCTTCAATCATGAGGGCTCCAGGGGCCAACTAGCCCACCACCTGCTTCCAGTAAGCACCACTGCGCTGCGTTGCAGAGAGGTGGTCTAGGCCGTGCCCTTTTTTACACGTCTCTGCAACGCAGCTATGTGGAGCTTAACGAAGGTTCCTAGTGGGCTAGTTAGACCCTAGGGACCCTCAGGATTCAAGGAGACTTAATCAGACAACTTAAAATGGCCACAGGGAGTGTTTACACAGTGGTGAAGAGAGGGGATGGGGCCTGAGGTGACATGTGTAAACACACCCTGTTGCGCGTTTTAAGTTGGGGAAATAATTTCCCTTCAATACTGAGGGACCCTGGGGGCCAACAAGCCCACCAGGTGCTTCCAGTAAGCACCACTGCGCTGCGTTGCAGAGAGGTGGTCTAGGCCGTGCCCCTTTTTACTTCTCCCTGCTACGCAGCTCTGTGGCACTCTCTGGATGTACCTAGTGGGCGAGTTGGACCCTAGGGACCCTCAGGATTGAAGGGGAATTATTTCTCCAATTTAAAACGTGCCACAGGGCGTGTTTGCACAGTGGTGAAGGGAGGGGATGGCGTAGGAAAGTGGCTCTATATATACTGGACCGAAGTAAAATCAGCCGAACTACGAATTCCGATTTACTCACCTGTTATCAGGAGAGACCTCCGTGCTGCATCTTTGAGCCCAGTACTGATCCTAAAAAGTAATTCTAACAGTACTTACCAGTAACTTGAATTTCCTTCCATAGGCTAACATTGACTGGTATCACTTGGAAATTCTTCTGTGTATGGAGTTTTGAAACTTTAAAATATTCCTCTAAAATCAGCCGAACTACGAATTCCGATTTACTCAACTGTTATCAGGATAGACCTCAGTGCTGCATCTTTCAGCCCAGTACTGATCCTGAAAAGTAATTCTAACCGTACTTACCAGTAACTTGAATTTCCTTCCATAGGATGTCATTGCCTGCTTTTTGCTGAAAAAGTTCCTAAGTGTCTATTTTTGAAACTCACAAATATTCTCTAAAAATCGTGCCAATGATAAAAAAGTAATTACTTGCCTGTTTTAGAAAGAGGTCCCAGTGCTGAGCCTAGGAGTCCAGCTCTGGAATACAAAAGTAACGTGAACATTCTTTATCTGCAAATTGAATTTCCTTCCTTAGGATAACATTGGTAATTCCAACAGGCCTTAGCACATGCTAAGAGAAATGTCTTTTGAAACATCAGCTGAATAGGGGTTTATAGTTATTACTCAATGGTATTACCATTCATAGGTATACTAAACAGAATTGGAGTACGATAAATAAATATTGCAATCATTTTGTGTACTTTTCAGTTAAAAACAGTAATAATATCATGAAGGTAAAGAGAGGGGTTTAAGTTTATCATGTAAGGGAAGGCACACTGACTATCAGATATAGAAGGCAAGCATTACTCTTTTTGTCACCAGAATTTGATTTAGTAATAGTGTCCTGACTAATCGTAAATAACGAAAGATTGTTCAACAAATAACTTATTGCAATACTGGCCAATGGCCACATTAAGCAGTATATATAATAATAGATATCAGGATTAAAACCGGACTTCGGTATGGGATCAACAATGCATGGATAGGACCACTGTGGGTGATGATAGGCAATCTCTAATTAGTATTGACACAGGTACGAAACAACAATAATGCATGTGGAGCGTCACTTATTTTCAAGCTAGAAGCATAAATCAGTATGAGATTGCTCATTTAAGCATGGCGGCCCTTGTTGACTACACGAGTCCACTTTCTACACTGCGCGCGATCATGACGTCAGCATGTAGAGACCGGGAGTAGCGCGAGAATATATAAACGGGATTGTGGAAGGGGAGCGCCTCTCACCTTAACAGGGCGACGTCCGAGCAGGGGTTCCATGGCCTCTGAACCCGTCGATCCCGCGTCCCTGAGGACCAGGACTCCTCCTCTCTCTCTTCCCTTACAGAAAGCAGTGCAACCAGTGGTGACGCGCAACGAACTGGAAGCGATCTCCCGTGACCCCGGAAGCCCCTCCCCCATCACCGGCCCGGCACACAGAAAAGCTGACGACCAGGAGAGGAGAGCGTTCAAAGCGGCGGACTCGTGGCAGGAGACAGCGTGCGGAGAACCTGAGGCGGAGAGTGGAAGGAGTGCGAGGGAAGGAGAAGAAGAGCAGAGGATCGGAGACGAGGAGGAGGAGGACGTCTGGACCGAAGATTGGTGGAGTCCTCAGGAGGTTGCTGGAGAGCGGCCGCAACTCGCAGGAGAGTTGGGGCGGGGCACGTGAGTATGCTGTTATCTTTTCTCTGTGTCTCCCTGTATATAGTTGTAGAATATTTGTACATAGTAGTTCCCACTGATAGACCACATCTGCACTCTATATAGTTCTTAGCCATTTCACTTCACCTAGGGCCAGATGTAGGTAAATCTATTTTACCGATTCATAAATACCGAATTTTACCGATTCGGTATTTATAAATCGGTAAAATAGAAGTACTGAGATGTAGGTAAATTTCTTTTTAAATTTACCGAATCGGTAAGAATCGGTATTTACCGAATCGGTAAATACCGATTCGGTAATGCCCATTGATTCCTATGGGCCTTGAAGCCCATAGGAATCAATGGGCAATACCGAATCGGTATTTACCGATTCGGTAAATACTGATTTTTGCACGGGTGCAGGGGGTGTCACTATGACACCCTCTAGCACCCTAAATACAGGTATGTGTGCCATGTGGCACACAGACATGCCCTAAGGGCATGTCTGTCTGTCACATGGCATAGGTGTGCATGCACACATGTGCATGCACACCTGGATTCGGTATTTTACCACCCAATTGGATTGGGTGGTAAAATACCGAATCTGTAAGGCCTGTGGCACTCTCAGGAGTGCCACCTACATTTGGAAATACCGAATCTGTAAAATTACCGATTCGGTATTTTACAGAATCGGTAAAGTTACCGCTTCGGTAGATTTACCGAATCTGTAAAATATATGCCCCTATATCTGAAAACCCAAATACCGGTCGGTAACGGCCGAATTCGGCCGTTACCGACCGGTATTTTGGCTCCTACATCTGGCCCCTAGTGCTTTGTAACATAGCCCCTGCACTCTTCCCTCACCTCAACACGCTCTTCCCACTTCCCCTCTCTCCCCCCCTTCTCTGATCCCTCCCTTACCGTCCTCGCCCTCACGTTCTCTTTGGCCCCATCACAACCCGGGTGTTGGTGATAGCGCTCCAACGGTCCAACACCAAAAGGACTAACTGCCCTGTTCTCTCTTTCATTCCCCCTCCGAGGCAAAACCGGATCCTGTCCGTGGACAAGAAACCAACCTGACGACCTCCTCACCCAGACGACCACAGCCCAGCTGAGAGCAACCTTGTTTCGTCTACGACCCGAGAAAGACTTCAAGGCATCCAGTCACGCCACCTTTCTACCCCTCTTACCTACCCTGGTACCGAACAATAAATACAGCTAAAAATAGCGCAATACATCCGGCCTCCACGCCTGTTATTCCGGTCCGCCCATACCCCTACTCCACACTTGGTGTCAG
Organism: Lissotriton helveticus; assembly: GCF_964261635.1. Classification (NCBI taxonomy): domain Eukaryota; kingdom Metazoa; phylum Chordata; class Amphibia; order Caudata; family Salamandridae; genus Lissotriton; species Lissotriton helveticus. The sequence continues at coordinate 440,711,847 of NC_136071.1, read as the reverse complement.
AAGTGGGATCTACCGGAAGCATGGAGGCCGCGGTTAAACAGCTGGCGGAAAGTCAGGAGCTCCTAGGGAAGATGATGGAACGCTTCCTCAAGACGGCTGAAGACGATCGTGGACAGCTACATGACGTCCTGAAGGATCAGGTCGCCGTTCAGGATCAGGCCCTCGGGAGGTTAGCCGACGTAATGGGACAGCAGCAACCAGCAGCCTCTCTTCCCTCAGTGGTCCTACAAAAGTACGTGCCGGGAGAAGACCCGGATTTCTTCTTTACAAACTTTGAACGCCTGGCACAAGCCGCTTCCTGGCCGGCCGATCGCTGGGGCCACTACTTGGGACCTCTGCTGACGGGGGAACTGCAGGCCGCCTACCAACAGGCCAACGTACAAGGACAAACGCCTTACCAGGACATAAAGACCTGTATCCTAGAACGTCTAGGGATCGATGAGGAGACGTATAGGGTTCGACTGAGGCAAGCCCGAGAAGGACCGCAGGAGACGCCCCGGGCTTTATCTTTCCGCATCCAGGATCTGGCCAACCGGTGGTTGAAGCCCGCCACGGCCTCAAAGGAGGACATTCTGTCCAAGATCTATTTGGAGCAATTCCGGGCCTCTCTTCATCCCGCTACCCAGAAGTGGGTGCGACAACATGCCTGCCTGACACTGGACAGCGCCGTTGAAATCGCTAGCGCTTACAGCCGAGCTCAAGAGTTTCAGAAGAAGGACGAACATCCTCCCCGTATACCACATGGTAGCCACCCCCGGGCCCAAAGGCCCGCCATACCCCGAAAACCGGAACCTGTTCCCTTGCTGCCCTTCCCGGTCGTGCCTCGACCAAGCCCTCCCGGACCACAGTGCTACCACTGTGGAGGGTATGGGCATATTGCCCGTTTTTGCCCGCAGAAGGAAGAGCCCATGGAGGTAGGGCTTGCCAGGAACTATGTTTGCCTCACCACGGATGCCAGCCCTCCTCCTTTTCGTTGTCAAGTGAAGATCGAAGGCCACCCAATGATGGCCCTCGCCGACTCAGGCTGTCGGCAAAGCGTCCTAAGGCCCCAGGAGGTGCCAACCCCTATTGGACCTGTGACCGGTACAGTGGCCATCCAATGTGTACACGGGGACACGAAGAGATATCCCACCGCCAGGGTCCGAGTACAACACCCCACTGATGAAGGAAGCCAACTTACAGTGGGGCTGGTGCCCAGCCTACCGGAACAAGTCATCCTAGGTAGTGACTACAGCGGTCTCCCCCATCTGCTACAAGACGCTACGGACTCCTTAGAGAGGTGGTGGGCCGAAGCTCCTTTTTCCCAAAACCCTCCCCCCGTAGAGCCAACATCCAAAACTCCGAAGTCCAGGAGCCAAAAGAAGAAAGAGAAGAGGACACACACCACGGCCTATCCTGTCCAGCTGGACAACCATCCGTGGGAAACCGACCGGGAGTATCGAGCAGCCCAACAAGAAAACCCCGTGTTACAGGACGCATGGGGGCTTGCCCTAGAGAACGAAGACCCACTGCAAGTAGGTCCTTATTTCTTCAAAAAGAACGGTCTCCTATACAGGAAAGGCGGACCCCAGCAAACCCCTCAACTACTCGTTCCCGGTCCCTTTCGTGACAAAGTACTGTTCCTGGCCCATAGCCACTTATTAGGGGGTCATTTCGGGGATGAAAAAACAGGACAGACCATTTTGGAAAAGTTCTACTGGCCTGGTGTGTATAAACAAATTAGTCAATACTGTCGTGAATGCCCTGTGTGCCAGAAGAACAGTCGGTACAGGCCCCCCAAAGTACCCCTCCAACCCCTCCCTCTCATTGATATCCCCTTCAGTAGGGTAGGGATGGACCTCATAGGCCCCATGTTACCCTCAAAGAGCGGGTGTAGGTATGCTCTTGTCCTCGTAGACTACGCCACCCGTTTTCCTGAGGCCGTCCCCTTACGCCAACCAACCACCCAGAACATTGCTAAAGCTCTCATCTCCATCTTTACCCGGGTAGGTTTTCCCCGCGAGATAGTGACAGACCAGGGTACTCTTTTGTCTCCTCCCTTATGCGCCAGGTATGTCCCACCTGGGCATCAAACAGATAAGGACCTCTGCTTACCACCCCCAGACCGACGGGTTGGTGGAACGGTATAATGCCACCCTAAAAAACATCCTCAAGAAATTACTAGGCCTGGAGAGCCGTCGGTGGGAAGAGATGCTGCCCTTGGCCCTATTTGCAATCCGATGTAAAGTCCAAAGTAGTACTGGATACTCCCCTTACAAACTCCTGTATGGGCGGGCACCCAGGACCCTGTTGGATATGGCTCGGGAGGCCTGGGAGGCCGAGCCAGATCGAACCCGACCTCTACCTGAATATGTAGAGAATCTTAAGACACACTTAGGTCAAATCAGAGAGATAGTAAGGCAAAACATGGTGACCGCCCAGGCAACCCAAAAACACCAGTATTACCAAGGAACCAAGGTGCGGTCCTTTGTCCCCGGGGACCTAGTACTGCTACTCATACCATCCTCCGACCATAAGTTGCTAGGCCAGTGGCAGGGTCTGCTCCCCGTCCTAAGACAAGTGACTTCAGTCACGTACGAAGTCGAACTGGACTCCAACCGCAATCTCACACAAATATACCACATAAACCTCCTGAAGAAATGGGAGGGACCCCGGCCTGTCCTGGCCGGCACACAGGCCCAGAAAATCCTGCCCTTTGAGTGCTGTCTAGACCCTGATCTGCCCGAAAGCAACAAACAAGACCTAAGAAATGCCTTATCTTCAATACAGGCGGTCTTTTCCTCCCTACCAGGGCACACAACTATCATTGAACATGCCATCCACACGGAACCCGGAAAAACCGTGAGACAACGGCCCTACCGGGTCCCTGAAGCACGCCGGACCGTTATCAGAGAAGAGACAAACCAGATGTTGCGAATGGGCATCATAGAGCTATCCACCAGCAGCTGGAACTCGCCCATTGTCTTGGTTCCCAAACCTGATGGCTCTACGAGATTTTGCATAGACTTTCGGGAGGTTAATAAGGTTTCTAGTTTCGATACCTATCTTTTACCAAGGGTGGATGAGATGGTGGAACATATAGGCAAAGCCAGGTATATAAGCACCCTGAATCTCTGCAAAGGCTACTAAACAGCGTTTTCCACGCCGGATGGCCTGTTTCAGTTCAAGGTAATGCCCTTCGGGCTTCACGGGGCCCCTGCGACGTTTCAGAGGGCCATGAACATAGTCCTACAACCACATGCCCGATACGCAGGAGCCTACCTGGATGACATCGTCATCTATAGCGAAAATTGGCAAGATCATTTGTTCCATCTGAAACAGGTCATATCGTCCCTTGGGGAAAACAGGCTTACCATCAACCCCACCAAAACCACTCTCGCTGCCCAAACCGCAAAATACCTGGGTTACCTGCTTGGTGAGGGTGTTATCAGACCTCAAGATAACAAAATAAAGGCCATCCAGGCCATTCCATTCCTACAAACACGGAAAGACCTCCGTGCCTTTCTCGGTCTGTTAGGCTACTGTAGGAGGTTCATCCCTAACTTCTCCCAAACCGCCGTCCATTGACAGACCTACTAAAGAAAAACACAAGAACAGAAGCAGTACTACAACACCCCACTCCCTTGTTGTTGCAAGCCTTTAACAGACTCAAGCAGTCCCTTGTTTCCGAACCAGTACTAATCAGTCCCGATTACACCCAGCCATTCATCCTACAAACAGATGCCTCAGACCAGGGTTTGGGGGCCGTCCTATCCCAGAAAGACCAGACAGGGGTGGAAAGGCCAATCCTCTACCTTAGCAGAAAGCTCTTCCCTCGGGAAATGAACTACGCAGTAGTCGAAAAGGAGGCCCTGGCCATTAAATGGGCAGTAGAAAGCCTTCGGTATTACTTGGAGGGTCGGGAATTTGTCCTGTACACGGATCATGCTCCATTAGAATGGATGGCCCGAAACAGGGGCCACAACGACCGAGTGCTTCGGTGGTTCCTATCCCTGCAACCCTATTGATTCAAAAAATTGCACCGAAAAGGGGCGGAACAGGGCAATGTGGACTATCTCTCCCGTTATCCACCACCTACCACCCCCACAAGAAAGACAGCTAGGAAAAGGGGATGTGGAAGGGGAGCGCCTCTCACCTTAACAGGGCGGCGTCCGAGCAGGGGTTCCATGGCCTCTGAACCTGTCCATCCCGCGTCCCTGACGACCAGGACTCCTCCTCTCTCTCTTCCCTTACAGAAAGCAGTGCAACCAGTGGTGACACGCAACGAACCGGAAGCGATCTCCCGTGACCCCGGAAGCCCCTCCCCTATCACCGGCCCGGCACACAGAAAAGCTGACGACCAGGAGAGGAGAGCGCTCAAAGCGGCGGACTCTTGGCAGGAGACAGCGTGCGGAGAACCTGAGGCGGAGAGTGGAAGGAGTGCGAGGGAAGGAGAAGAAGAGCAGAGGATCGGAGACGAGGAGGAGGAGGACGTCTGGACTGAAGATTGGTGGAGTCCTCAGGAGGTTACTGGAGAGCGGCCGCAACTCGCAGGAGAGTTGCGGCGGGGCACATGAGTACGCTGTTATCTTTTCTCCGTGTCTCCCTGTATATAGTTGTAGAATATTTGTACATAGTAGTTCCCACTGATAGACCACATCTGCACTGTATATAGTTCTTAGCCATTTCACTTCACCTAGTGCTTTGTAACATAGCCCCTGCTCTCTTCCCTCACCTCAACACGCTCTTCCCACTTCCCCTCTCTCCCCCCCCTTCTCTGAGCCCTCCCTTACCATCCTCGCCCTCACGTTCTCTTTGGCCCCATCACAACCCGGGTGTTGGTGATAGTGCTCCAACGGTCCAACACCAAAAGCACTAACTGCCCTGTTCTCTCTCTCGTTCCCCCTCCGAGGCAAAACCGGATCCTGTCCGTGGACAAGAAACCAACCCGAAGACCTCCTCACCCAGACGACCCCAGCCCAGCTGAGAGCAACCTTGTTTCGTCTACGACCCGAGAAAGACTTCAAGGCACCCAGTCTCGCCACCTTTCTACCCCTCTTACCTACCCTGGTACCGAACAATAAATACAGCTAAAAATAGCGCAATACATCCGGCCTCCACGCCTGTTATTCCGGTCCGCCCATTCCCCTACTCCACAGGGATACATTAGGATATGCCTTGTTTGCCGGAAAGCTGGTCGTAGTCGAGGCAGTAAGACATCGGACCTTATCGCAGATGAGTCCATGCAAACTTGCGGAGCAGAAATCGATAAGCTGGTAGGACACGGCCTTGAATGCCAGATTATGTGGTTTAGGAACCTCGCGCATTTTCACATAATGCACACGTAAGGGTCGATGGCCGCATAGGAAGAGTATAACAAGCATAGCAGAACTCATGTATATAGGTCAAGAGGCCGGGGTAATATTTGGCCAAAATTAGTTTGAGTGGTTGCACCAATATCTCTCGCATGCATTGTTTAGGTTGGCCCGTAATATCTAGTATACAGCGAGTTTATCAACAGAATGGTTATACCTTTCTACATATAGCGGTAGTGATCTTTATGAGATATGTGTTAAATTTTCAAAAAAATCCCTGACTAACAAGAGCGGGTTGAATTAGCCATTCATGCATAAGGTTAAAAACAATTCAACCAAACATATGGCTATATATATCGCGGTAGAGTAATTGGGAATTGAATTCACTGATGTATATATACCGAATAGAGGAGACCATACCATATATATGTAATAGTTATGCCACAATTGTTTATGTTTTTTGGAGGGGATTGGCTTACAATATCCAAAATAACAAATAATCTGAAATTGCGATTCTACTATTAACATGACAAGAGAATCTGGATTTCATTAAAGACACGGAGGCTGACATTATGCATTATCCCTTAATGCAACTCACAAGCAGCCGTACTACATCACAAAGGATAAAAGTTCTAGAATAGAGATAAAGCGGGATAAAGGGCATAACCAGGAAACAGTCTGCCTCTTTGAAAACAATCGCAGCAGGAAAGGACATCAGCAAAGGGTGAGATCCAACTTGAACTTGCGAATGGACTCAGAAGGGAAGCAACGAAGCGAGGATTCTTGGAAGGAAACAGGACCAGGCCATTAAATGGAGTTACCTGGAAAGGAGAGAAAACAGGTTAAGAAACCATTTTGGGAATGTCTGATGTTGTTTTACAAAGCTACCAACATGCATAATGTAGGCTCCATTCTTGTAATGAAATTGCGATTCTCATTAACATGACTAGAGAATCTGGATTTCATTAAAGACATGGAGGCTGACATTATCCCTCCCATCCCACCCCTTGGTGGTCTTACAATGATTTAATGCTGTTTTGTTACAGTTTATTACTGTACTTTTTATTAAAAGTACTTGTTTCATCTCTTGTTCCGTTTAACTTGATAAGCTTGACACTATTTTTTACATTCAAGAGATATTTACTTCTTTCTCTTTTCAGGTAACGCTCGAATCTGAAATCCAGTTAGCCTACAGTTAAAAGCAGTGAGTAGATATGGCCACAGAAGCAGAAGTTAAGCACAATATAAGCTAACATGTGGCCATACACATCGCAGTCGAATGATTGGGAGGGAAGTCAGTGATAAATATATGCCCAATATATGGAACTTTTCTATCTATATGCGATAAAAAAATTCCGCATTATTATGTACGATATCTGGGGACAAGTTTATAATACCTATGTAACAGCAATCTAAAAATTTAGGGAATCAGATACACACTTACATGGGGTCAATACCTGTAAAATCATAGACATCTTGAGTCCTTGGACATATGAATTAAATAAACACATTACAATCTGTGTTTTTTCTCTTGGTGTAGGACATAAGAAAATGGCCGTATTGTATCAAGAAACAATGGCATCAAGAAAATAGTATATAGGCAACTACCAGCAGATGAATCTTCATTCTAGGTTAGTATATGTCAATCTAAACTTAGTGTTAACAGAACCAATCTGCAGGCAATTTAGAGGTCTTGGCAACTATTGTTTCATTATTTTTGTATTGCAGAATATGAGGGACAGATTCACCAGATATCCGGCTTACTATCACCAGTTAGTAAACAAATAGAGATGCGCAATCAAAGAGACAGTCAGATAAAGAGTAAGTGATCTTTTATAGAATTACCAGGAATTGTAGGGATTATCCTAAGAAATATGTGATTCAAGAGATTAACTCTCAATCCTGTACATTGTGTCTTTAGAGAGAAGAACTAAATGCATCTGCTTCGTATCAGGACCTCAACTTAATATCTGAGGACTTATTCCTTTTTTAACATAAGGTAGTATATATATCCATCTATATAGATATTATAGAGCCTACAGATAGTATAGATAAATGGTACAGAAATTCAATCTTGCCCTGTATACAAGGTGAAATGTCTCTAATAGGGTAACAATATCGATGGTATCTTGCATTTATAGGGAACTAGAGATTCTTGTTATACTACTATTATGACATCTATGTTATAAAGAAGGACATATAGACTAAGCAGTCCACCTACTCAATAAAAGTATATAAAGAGAGTTCTGGATAGAATAGTGATGACCTTATGATACAAGGATATGTGTAAATTGCAATAACATATAAACCTATATAGATCAATTTCTGTTTTTTATATAGTGTCATTACAGAAGAACAATTTAAAGTTTCTATTCTAATCGGATGAAGAGTAATGGTTATATAGACAACAAGAAGAATTCAGTACAGGTAATCCATTTTAAATAATCATGTGCAGCAGACTTAAATTAACGTTAACATTGCGATAAGCACATCCTTTTCTTGAATTAGAAATTTATTGGGATACCATGCACATGTATACTCCCAAAAGAAACGTATTAATATAGGAAAGTAGTAGGCTTGAGGTTGGCCTATATTCAACTTTTGTCCGTTTACACATATGTTTTTTGCACAGATTGGAAAGAAAAGAATGGCACTATGTCACTTGTGAGTGAGAATGGTTCACCCTTCACTTGACTGGTTATTTGCACAGTATAACCTCATTTTAGTGGTCTCAGTTACTAAGCCAGGCTTATCATTTATACATCAAAGTTTGTAATATAGAACTATGAAATAAAGTTCGTCTTAACTCTAGATGAAAAAATGTTTATCTATATATTTGTCTATTTTTAGTAAACCACTGGTAAGAAAATCCTGAAGAAGGCAGTTGCCGAAACGCGTTGGTGGTATTCTACAAATCATTACCAGTGATGACATATATGGCTTTAATTTCTTCATGGTGACTTGTGTAACAATTATACAGATTATAAGTAACGCAATGTACTGTCTGAATAATTGATTGTATAGGAGTCAGTAGATTTGTACCAAAATAATAATATGTAAATCCTTCAGGACAATCTTGAATCAATACATAGAGGTGGTTTTGAATAATGTATTTAAATTGCTAAAATGAATATTTATTCATGTTTTGAAATTAATTCTGTATAAATAGAAGAGAAAAATTGTTTTAACACATAAATATCTTTTTCTACAAAAAAAAAACAAAAAGAACAATAAAATCAAAAATATTTTTCTAGATTATGTTTTCTATTGTGTTTTACATTGTCGTGTATCTAGAGTTTTCACAAGCTTTTTGATAGCAAATCAGCACTGAGCCTGGTGCACAAAACCTTTCCAATGAGCTGTTTCAAACGCCTATCCACTATGCATGCAGTCCTGTAACCACCTAAACACTTGTATTTCACACCTTCAATTTCCCAGTCAGTATCCATACACTTCCAGCAAACACCCTGTCACTCGCCTTGCACTCCTCTATTGACCCATTCAGCACCATGTACTAATCCATTCACTGCGCCAAAATCCAAACACTTATAAATTCACCCAGGCACTCTCCTTGCAGTACTCTAATCATTCAGTCAGTACCCAAGTACTTCTGCACTGAGCCAGGCCTTAGCACATGGACTGCTTCAAACCCCTATCCACAATGCACGCAGTCCCCTAACTAACCAACACACTTATAGTTCTGCACTTATACATTCAATGAAAGAAAATAATATTTCAGTTTCAATATTTCAAAAAACATTTTTATTTCCATTTATATTAAACATATATAATGTAATTTAAAAAATAAAATATATAAAAATAAACACTTAAAAAACTGTAGAAAATCAGTATAAAAAATACTTATAAAACAATTATTACATTCAAAAGTTATAATTTAAAAAACCTTCGAAATTCACTGACAAAACATAGGTTTCAGACATGTTATAGTTAGGAATTAGCATTTAAAAAACCTTAGAAATTCAGTGAAAAAAACATAAGTTTCAGGGCTGTTATAGGTAGCTGGACTTTTCACTCATCCAAAACCATTGAAATCCCTCGGATACAGTTATTTCTGCTAATTATAACGCGCACGCCCGCAATCCACTGCTGATGATGTCACATATTACATCATTCATGACATGCTCAGTGATATCACTGATGACATCACTGATGACATCTCAAATGACATCACTGATAACATCACTGATCACATCATCATCGTGACAATCAGATACACCACATCATACAGTAGTATAAACTTTCATCACTCACTGTAAAATACAGAGTACCATATTTGGATACATTGACACACCAATACAAGTTTCTAAAAACCCACTCAGTGATTCCTAGATCTACACACACATCTAATCACTTACCTGTAGATTCACTCATACATGCTGTCAATGTTGAATAGAACACTATCAAATATACTAGCAAATATACTTTATTTACTATATATAGATTCTACAATTAAGGAAGCTGCCTGCCACTACATGGCCCCCCCCCTGACGGGGTACTTCAGCGTTTCATCCCGCCTGATCACTTACCTTGCTATTGCATGCTGGGAACTGTAGTCGTGGATTGGACTGCAGGTGTTCCAAATAAGACGGGTCAGCTGATACCGGAGGATTTTCAGGGGAGGAAAGGGCGACATCCTGTTGCAGTCGGCGTCTGAAGAAGGCTGGGAAAGCCGAAATGCATTACGCTGTGCAATGAACTGAAAATAAAGAGGTCCTTCTTGTATCCCCCTTGTGTCCTTGAAATCATTCAACAGAGGTGGTTTTGTGGTACATATTCTCCGCGTGAAGCCAGAAACGCGGTACAAGGACCCGCCCCCTCAAGTGTCCTGGGAGCTACTGGCATCCTGCTCTTTTGCTCCATTGTGTTCGAGGTATCGAATTTCCCAGGACCGCCACGGGAATCAGCTGGATGCGGGGCTGCTGCTTTGACAGTCCGTGAAATACACGAAGGAGAGGGTAAACCCTGCGCTCTCCTCCGCTCTGTGTCTGTTCTCCCTGTGAACGTGGCTGGAGCGTTGGGGACTCGAGGGACCTCCGATTCTACAATTAAGGAAGCTGCCTGCCACTACATGGCCCCCCCCTGACGGGGTAATTCAGCGTTTCATCCCGCCTGATCACTTACCTTGCTATTGCATGCTGGGAACTGTAGTCGTGGATTGGACTGCAGGTGTTCCCAATAAGACGGGTCAGCTGATACCGGAGGATTTTCAGGGGAGGAAAGGGCGACATCCTGTTGCAGTCGGCGTCTGAAGAAGGCTGGGGAAGCCGAAATGCATTACGCTGTGCAATGAACTGAAAATAAAGAGGTCCTTCTTGTATCCCCCTTGTGTCCTTGAAATCATTCAACAGAGGTGGTTTTGTGCTACATATTCTCCGCGTGAAGCCAGAAACGCGGTACAAGGACCCGCCCCCTCAAGTGTCCTGGGAGCTACTGGCATCCTGCTCTTTTGCTCCATTGTGTTTGAGGTATCGAATTTCCCAGGACCGCCACAGGAATCAGCTGGATGCGGGGCTGCTGCTTTGACAGTCCGTGAAATACACGAAGGAGAGGGTAAACCCTGCGCTCTCCTCAGCTCTGTGTCTGTTCTCCCTGTGAACGTGGCTGGAGCGTTGGGGACTCGAGGGACCTCTGATTCTACAATTAAGGAAGCTGCCTGCCACTACATGGCCCCCCCCTGATGGGGTAATTCAGCGTTTCATCCCGCCTGATCACTTACCTTGCTATTGCATGCTGGGAACTGTAGTCGTGGATTGGACTGCAGGTGTTCCCAATAAGACGGGTCAGCTGATACCGGAGGATTTTCAGGGGAGGAAAGGGCGACATCCTGTTGCAGTCGGCGTCTGAAGAAGGCTGGGAAAGCCGAAATGCATTACGCTGTGCAATGAACTGAAAATAAAGAGGTCCTTCTTGTATCCCCCTTGTGTCCTTGAAATCATTCAACAGAGGTGGTTTTGTGCTACATATATATATATATATATATATATCAACTTTTCACACTGTCCAAAGACGAGACTCACTCGCACCAGATAAAATCACTTGCAGCGCACCATAGTTCAGCGTGTCAGTTCCTTTTAATAATAAGGCCCAACGCGTTTCAAATCTTACATCCTTGATCACGGGCCAGCCGCTTTTGAGTGCAAGTTCATAATAAGGGACTCACCATAAATAGCCACACAAAGAATAATTTTCCTCAGGTGAGTAAAATAAGATGTCATGTATTGTGAGATTGGTAGTCACTTTGCATAAATTCTCAAATGCCGCACTTTTTAAATAACATATTGATAACCATGATAAGTTTGGAAATACACGAAGTCCAAGGTGCGTTAAATATCGCAATCCAGTGCCCTGCCAGGCTCCATATTCAAAGGGCCCCAGGACCGCCTTTCATATATATATATATATATATATATATATGTATATATATATATATATATATATATATATATATATGTTACCTACTGGCAGTCGCCAGTAGTTATTTATAGTTAGGACCTAGTTTCCATAGGAAATCCGCAACATTCTATTGGGAATAACTTTGGCGCCGGTTGATGAATCTTCGCGAATTTCTCAAAGAAGATGGCCTGCTCTGCTCCGCTCCTTCCCTGAAAGTTTTAGGGGGATTCGTTAAGTGGGAGCTGAGAAAAAAGGGGGTCCCAAAACGTGTTTTCCCCATGTTATTTTCCATTGGACGTTTAGACACGGCTACCATTTTGCCAAATTTCTTGTAATTCCGTTCAGCCCGAATGGCTGAACGGAATTACAAGAAATTTGGCAAAATGGTAGAGTCTGATTCGCAGATCACGCCTTTGCTCAAATCGTGTAAATCCCTCCAGTAGTTCCTGAGAAAATCCTAAGACAAAAAATATATATATCTATAAGCTCGCACCGTGCGCGAGCAGAATTCTGATTTGCTGCTAGACGTCTGTCAACATTCCAATCGGTCGAAATCAGGAAGTGTTGGCTGCCATTTTGTGTCCGGGACAGAAGAGAGCGGAAAACAAAAGTGGAAAACGTGAAAAGGGGGCAGGGTAGAGACTCCCTGACCCCCTAGGCCTTCTGAGGGGGTCCCTGAAGGACCCTGAAGGCCCCAAAAAAATGTTTGTTTCTTTGGGAAAAAATTGCGGGGTGGGCGCACGTTGCACGCACCCCGAGGCAAAAGTGAGTGAAAAACAAAAGTGGAGAACGTGAAAAGGTGGGCAGGGTAGAGACTAGGGGGAGCCATAAAGGACAGGTATTAGCACCCTGTGGCTGCGACAACTTGTCTCCACAGGATCTGTTACACTTTGTCCTTTTTTGCGACTTTTATGTGGCCCCCCATAGATTGTTTTTAAAATCTCCTCTAAAAAAATTAAATTTCTCACAGGCACGCCCACATTTTTTTTACCTGCAATTGTTAAAACCCGATTGTATCCCGCTGATTGTAGGGTTTTTAAAATGCTCTCTAAGATACAGGAAAAGCCTGGATTTTAACTGACCAAGATAAAATGTATTACTATGAATTGCTTTTAACATCACATTCTGCCTTTATACTCTTATCCAATGTGTAATGACCCTACTGAACTCATGTAACCTGATTTGTGATGCCCTTTTTTAAACTTGTTTGTTCATTTGTGTAAATGTAACTGTTATGGTTTTCTTTTTTTGAAGCCGAATAAAGTGTAATGAAATGAAAAGGACTCCCTGACCCCATAGGTCTTCTCAGGGGGTCCCTGAAGGACCCCGAAGGCCTGAAAAAACTTTTTTTTGTTTTTTTCAAAGCAAGGTGCGCGCACGTTGCACGCACCCTCGAGGCAGAAGACAGTCAAAATCAAAAGTGGAGAACGTGTAAAGGGGGCAGGGTAGAGACTCCCTGACCCCCCAGGCCTACTCAGGGGTCCCTGAAGGACCCCAAAGGTAAAACAACCCTTTTTTTGTTAAAAAAAATCGCAAAGTGCGCGCACGTTGCACGCACCCTCGAGGCAAAAATTTGCAAGGTGCGCGCACGTTGCGCGCACGTCAGAAAAAAATCCAAAAAAATACAGTTAAATAACAAGTTTGAGTGTTTAGATTTCGGTTGGTTCTAAAAAGAGCCGTTGTGTTCATTGAGTGTTTTTTGTACCTACAAGTAAGTACCGATGCAGAGTCTAAGATTCAAGAGGAAGACTCTGTTTCCCTCATCTGTGAAATGTACACCGTCTCCTCTATACATGCCTTGCATGTTGTAACGCAAGTTGTTGTGGTATATAGAACCCATACCATAGTCTCTGAGGAAAGCAGAAACAGACTTATTCACATGTTTCCTTGCTTTCTCAATCTGTGGACAATATTGGTTGGACCAGTTCCATTTTTGCCTTTGGCATATATTAGAATATACAAAGGCAGTTTTTGGAAAAAGTGACATCAGTTGCCCAAAGGTGTCCTTTAAAAGCATTTCCAGACCCACCCCAGTCAAAGTGCCTAGGTCATTGCCACCACAGTGCACAATTATGAGGTCAGGGTGTGGGAGATGCAAAAAGGATTTTACCAATGGCATCAATTGGTGACATCTCAATCCTCTCTGGCCAATCCACATAATATCCACATTTGGTAAATCAAGGTTGAGAAAGCATCTATTTGCTGCATACCTTTCACTCCAGAAAATATAGCTGTGTCCTACAATCCACACTCTAAGCATATTGAAGGGACATCTGGTTGTACTCAGATGGGCTCTGGAAATGAAATGGCAGTTTGAAAAGTAGGAGTTTAGAAAAAAATGTGGATGAGATTCAGTGCACTTGAAAAATAATAAATGATTGGTGGTTTCTGTAAATTCAACATTGAAAACTAGGGTGCATGCTACTGTTTTTTAAAGGAGAAGTTCTAATGGTTGAAAGAAAGTGATTGAAAGGAACATTGCACAGGATTCGCTGCTGTGTTGAAAAGTCAAACACCCTTGCTGGTTTGTTTTGCGGATTAACTTTTCACCTGTGTGTTCAGTTAGGTGTCTATGGAGTGTTACCATGGTAACAGGTAGAGAGAGCAGTGGGGGAAGGTTGAATTTTATGTGAGATTGAAAGTGTTTCAATATAGAACCAATTAAAACGTTAGTTTGGTTTTGAATTTGTGTGGGAAGATATTTGATTGGTTATCTTCAAGATTAAAGTGTAAAATGAGAGGGAAGCTATGCCGTTTTGTGCTTGCTGTGACTGGTGCACTATTTAGAGATTCTGCTTAAGAAAATCTGCTGTGTGATTGACACTGTTCTAAAACTACAAAAGCATTTTTAAAGGTGAGTTGTTAATTTGTTTGGGGATCTATGTTGTGCAGTTTAAGTTAAATTGAAAAATGTATTCTAATGTGGAAGCAGGAGTTTATTTGAACAGAGTCTAATTTTGAATTTGTCTGCTTTGGGAAAAATATTGTGAAAGGAGCATTTGGTATGTTGTGGTGTTTGAGGAGCTATTTTTTGCAGTACAGTGATGTTGTTAAAATGATATAATAATTTTCTTAGTTGATGTATTTTAAAATATGGCAAAAGATGTAGTCTTGGAGTGAGTCATTCCTTATGACAGTTAGTGCTATGAAGTTGAAAGCAGAATGTGTGTCAGGCCTCTGAATTCCCAAATAGTCTCCATGCTGTACAATAAAGATCCTGGGTGTGCTGTAGAAATTGCATACCAACTTTTCGAGTAGCATTTAGAAATTATTTCGGTGAATTCTCATTTCTACATTCTTAGTCCCACCTTGAGCCCTTGCATTGCCTGTACACCACTGCAGTGTCCAAAAATGTGAAACAGCACTCCTAGCTAGACTTTGTTTCACTGTAGTAATCATTTTGCTGAATTGCAAGGCATACTGTCATGTGTCTAAGATCACAGTGTGAGTGAGAATTCATTTCAGAAAAATGTGGCAAAAAAATCTGCTTAGATGATGTGTTTTAAAATATGGCAAAACATGTAGTCATGGAGTGTGTCAGGCCTTAGGACATTTAGCCCTAGAAAGTTCAAAGCAGCATGTTTGCCAGGCCTCTGAATTCCAAAATAGTCTCCATGCTGTGTAATAAAGATCCTGGGTGTGCTGTAGAAATTGCATACCAATGTTTTCAGTAGCATGTAGAAATTATTTCAGTGAATTCTCATTTGTACATTCTCAGTCCCATCTTGAGTCCCTATACTGCCTGACCACCACTGCACGGGAAACAATCTTTACAACGCAACTTTTACAACGCACTACCATTACAACAAAAGTTTTACAATGCAACATCTTCTTTCTTTATCATCTTTATTTCGACAATATTGCCATAAAAGAAATCACATTACACTCGACAGTAGAATTTAGAACACTTTAAATCAATTCATTACCTTAAAAACAACCAGCAAATCAAATTCATTGAGCTATAGCATCACAGTGAGATAAAAATCAATAAAAACAATTAAAACATAATCATCATAGAACGCGGTCCATATATAATTATAATCCAACTCCCCAAGGCTATATACATGTGTCTACCCATTTCCAATAGGCTGAGCATTCAGGTAGTTCCGTCTCATGAACCACATTGCTGCTAAAAATTTAGTTACAGCAAAGACGATTAGGGGCGAAAGATCAGTCTTTAGTATTCGAAATGCTTCATGGCACTGTCTGGTCCCCAAATTTTTACAGATTGGAGCTATCCACTTTTTTCTTGGGATCTTGTATGCAGAGCAAAAAAATACAACATGCAATTCAGTTTCAAGCTCCGCAGAGCAGCCTGGGCTGTTTTTTGGGGTAGGAGGGCACCATTTACTTGTAAGGGTTCTAATGGGCAAGGAGCCATGTCTCCATTGGAGATAAAGTTTCCTAAAACCAGGAGGGCTGATGTCATTCAAAACAGACTCTAATTTATAATAATCCTTAGTCGTTAAAAATGTGTTGGACAGGGTTCCTAAATGGGAGTTTGATAGGCGGGCAGATAAATTGTGTTCGAAGTACAGATTGGCCAGCTGCTTACGTGATATGCTAGTGCAAGCTTGCTCCAGGTTACTCCACATAAGAGGGAGGCTCAGCCTCTCAAATTCCTGTCTTATGTATTTTAACCAGGAGAGTTTCCCAGCATTAGGCAGTTTTAAAACCTCCATAAGCTCTTGCCTGTAGTTATTGAGCTCTGGAGTTACTCAGAGTCACCTCCAAAAGGTCAGGGGTTTGAGGCCCAATTCTTCATTAAGAGGTCTAAGGCCCAGGTCAAGCCTTAGAGGTAGGAGTGGCGTACTAGATGGAAGTGAGACCAACTGCCTGAGGAACTTATTTTCGGTGGCGACTATCGCGGGGGCACAATTGTGGCCCCACAATTCGGCATCGTAAATTACAGCCCCTCGTGCCTGCAATTTGTACATTTCTAGCGGTGGTCCTACTGGCTTAACTGTGGCTTTACTTAAAAGTTTGAGGATGCCCCCTGCCTTTTGACTGAGCTTTAGTTGAGATTTTATTCGTTGTTGAGCCCAGGTCATAATCTCATTGAGGGTAAGACCCAGATACTCAAACGTCTGCACTCTTTCAAGCGGGGCTCCTCCAATCACAGGACTTGGGCACGTTATTTTCAGGGGGTTAAAAATCATAAATTTTGTTTTGGAAGTATTTATTTCCAACCCCCGTTCGTGGCAGAAATTTACAAAGGCATCCAAGACTCGCTGAATACCCATAGAGGTCTTTGAAAGTAATAGGGTGTCATCCGCAAACATAATTGCGGAGACCCCAACCCCTGCTAGCCTTGGAGCGTCTTTGTTAGAGACCGCATTCAGGTGGGCAATTACCCCGTTGATGAAGAGGCAAAACAGGGTGGGCGCCAGGACGCACCCCTGCCTCACCCCTCTGCCAACGGGGAAGCTACATGACAGTTTTCCTTCTCTCCCACACCTGACCTTCGCAAAATTCTCTGTCTGGAGGCGGATTATAATGTTCAGTAGAGGGACAGGAATGCCCATATCTGAGAGCACGCTCCACAGTTCCCCACGTGGGACCAAATCAAAGGCGGTCCACAAAAACCGTATAAAGTGAGCCGCCCTTGATTTTAACGGTTTTCCAAAAAAGCATAGTTAATCGGAAAATCTGGTCCGTGGTTGAAACATTCTTTCTAAAACCTGCATGATAAGGGCTTAAAATATCAAACTCCTCCATCCAACCCTCGAGGCGATCTAAAATCAGTCTCGCAAAGAGTTTCTGTGAGACATCTATTAGGCTGATTGGCCGGTAGTTGGCTGGGAGCAGAGGTGATCCCTTCTTGAAGATAGGGACTATCTCTGCTCCCAGCCAAGTACTTGGGACCGCCATGCCACCTAAAATTCCATTCAAAATCAACGTTAAATATGGGGCCCATATCCCGGGTTCATGTTTGAAAAGATCTCCGGGGACCTTATCCAGCCCCGGGGCTTTCCCAGCAGGGAGTCTAATAATAGCGTCCATGACCTCCCCTTCAGTGAACTCGTACTCGGATATAACTGGAGCAGAGGTAAGCTCTGTACCGCAGCTGTGCAAATTCCCAGGAGGGTTTTCCCCCTGGTATAGAGTAAGAAAATGATCTTCCCACACTTCTGCGGCGATGTTGGGTGCCACTGCCAACTCTGGTTCGGCCGAACCTGTAGTTATAATTTGCCAGAACTTACGGGCATCCTTCACTGCAAGGGCTGATGTTAGGTTAACCCAGTTCTCGTTCCCCCACTCAATCTTGGCATGGTGGATTAATTGGCAATATGCAATTCTCCTGAGCTTTATGAGTGCCCTGTCATTGTTCTGTTTCAGTGCCTCAAGGAGTTTGCTTTTTGCCAGTCTACAGGCTCTATTGTACCAGCTGGGTTTACTACCTGTCCTGCTCCCTCTGAGATCCGGAGGGTTTAAAATTTCAGCCAGGCTAGTAAATAATGCCCTATTAAGTTCTGCAAGCCTGTGACAAGAATCATGTGCCAGTTGTTGTACTTTTAGTACGCCTGCAGCTTCTAGTACTGGGATGAGCCGAGCATAAAGCTCCGCCACCTGATCTGGATGGGTAACCAGCTTGTCCCATCTAACCCTGCGTCTATTGTTTGAGAGAAGGGCCCTGCTGGCTGGCCCAGGCTCCATTGTGAAACTGACCTTTAGGACACTGGGGAGGGCAAAGTCAAGGATCAATGGATTATGATCACTCTCTCCCCTGGGAGCCACTCTGAAATCTAATACCCTGTGCCAGGAGCTACATTCTACTAGAATGTAATCAAGGCCTGCCTCCCTCCCTGGTTTGTTAAAAGTGTTCTTTGGAGGGATATCCGATTTCCTCCTACCATTGCAGGCCCTAATTGAGTGGTTCAGCGTCAGGGTAGTTATTTGTATTGCCAGAGGGGCCCAAGACCATACTAGGGGCCCAGCCACTTGAGGGATTTTCCAAACATCATCCTCCTCCTGGTTTACAGCATCCATCAGACCCACAAGTGGCTCAAAGTGGGAGTTAAAATCTCCCCCTATCACACGAGTCACTCCCTCAGGGATGTCACCTAAGAAGGAGGCGAGCTCCTCAATGGCTCTAGACTCGGATGTAACACTCACAGGTCTAGAATAGATGTTAACCAGGGCGAGTCTAGTACCATTCCGCCACTCCAGGATCACACATTGTACATCCTCTGATGCCGTATTCATGGCCCTAGCAGTGCAGTCTAAATCGGCTCTTATCCAGATCGTTAACCCTCCTGACGGTCTACCCTTTCCCCCCATCTTGCAGGGACTGAGTAAGAGGCATACCCTAATCGAATTTGTTCTTCCCGTGCCCACGTTTCCTGGAACAGACATACATCGGCCGTGTCTATAAAAGAGCCCCAGACCGGACAGGCAAGTTTGTTAGCAAGACCTGCCACGTTCCAGGAAACTATTTTTATTGTAGACGCGCCTCGGGAACTACCCTGAGCTTGGGTGGAGGGGTCATTTTCACTAAGGCCTGTCAGGTCATGATTAATGCTTACTTGCTGCATGTCCCGAGTATCTGTGATGTCCACCCCTGCCCCCAGCTGTGCTGCATTATCACAATCTATTTCCCTAATATTAGCCGGGATTGTGGGGGCAGACCCCCCTACTCTACTCTGAGGACATCCTTCCCAATGAAGTCAATCTACCTGGTCGAGGCAGCTATACCTGTTGGTATGGAGATAATCAATAGGCCTAGAGGTTTCATAAAAATTTAACCTGGAACCTCTAGTATAACCTCTAGGGCCCACCCTGGTCCACCCGTCGTCTAACCCTAACTCCCGAGAGGAGTTTGCGGGTGGGTAGAAAGAGGACAAAGCAATTGAAAGAATTACTGTATCCCCCGTACTACCTAGCCATTTGCAGATGTGTGGAACGATAGCTGGGTTCCTAAAATTTACCAGGATGCAATCCCCCTTGATTTTCTTTGGGGTGTATCCCACCCACGGAACTCTTCGGACCATCAAAATTTCGCTATTAATATTCGGGGGGAGGGGTCTATGAATATTCAACCAACCCACCACCTTGTTTTTCAGGGAAGCAAAACTTTCTAGTGCAGGGTCTCTTAATTCAGGGGCACCAGTTAAGACCACTACGTAAGGGGCGGCCTCAGGGGGTAAGTTGACAGCGTTTTTTGAATTTGCTCGTCTTGCGCAGGCCGAGCACCCAACCCCGTTGATTTCCTTGTCAGCCTGTTGGAGTTCGCAGAGACTGCGGACCCAGATATCTGCGCTGGACTAGGGAGAGAGGTCTGGGCTAGGGCAGTTGCCGGTGTGGGGGCGGTAGGTAAAGGAGCATTAGCTACAGTGGGGGGGTTGGGAGGGCAGGGAATTACTAGGCTAAGGAGGGCCGGTGGAGGAACGGTAGAGTGGTTCGGTGGGCGGGAAGTTACTATGGTAGGGGGGATAGATGGAGGGACTGCCCCCCATTTGCACCACACATACTTTGGTAGGTCCCCATGCTTTTCATAAGGTCCACAATACCCCCGGTGGCCATTTCTAGTGCTTGTAGTCTACACTCAATACAGTCTAGTCTAGCCACCAGGGGACCAGCAGAGATTTCAAGGTATTACTTAAAGTGCGGGTGAGATTGTCCTCCCCTGGGATATGCCCCTCCCCAAACCTAAAAGCAGTAGGCTGTACTGCCGTCAAAGTTTGCGGGGGCAGGCTGCAGGAATCGTTATCTAATGGAGGAGAGACCCGGTCGGCTGTGGGACCCGTGGTCTCAGTGACGGTAGAGCGTGAATCTAGTTTAAGCTTTTTCCCACCCATATTCTGCCACCCACGTTTCCTCTTTGGAACAGCCCCTTCCCTCAGCCCTCGCAGCTGAGGGGAGCTGGAGTCGTGGACCCAAAGAGGATCTCCTGACACTTTCAATGCCCTGCGAAAGTCTTCTTTCTAGAATCGTTAATTCATTTGCTACCAGTGACTTAGCTCTAATGAGAAAGTTGTCCAGAGTACCTGCCGCCATGGCAGAGGATGCCGTGACTTTGCTTCTCATTTCCCTTGTCGTCATTGTCCCTGGTTTGGGTAGATCTCTCGGTCAGGTTGTAGATGGGCTTCGCAGCGTTAATGGGCAATCGACCACGGACCAAGAGAGTAGGCCCGGTCCGGTCTAGCTCGGTCTGGAACGGGCTACAATGGGCCCGCCCTTGGCCCGGGCTTCGCCCGGTGCCCACCCGCACGCGTCCCGCGTCGTGGGTGAGTGAGGTCAGCTTTATCCTTCCAGGCAGGGGGCGTGGACACTGAGGGAAGAGGCAGCAGCTGCGGCGGATAGAGTGGCCTGCTGGTCCTCGCAGTCCCTCAGTGTTTTCCTCCGGTCAGCAGCAGTCAATCACCCCCAAGCGGCACCCGAGGAGCGGGGGTCTCGAAAAGTTGAAATGTTAAGATAAAATCCCTCCGGACACCTCCACGATCAGGCTCGTCAGGGCAGGGATAAATGGCAGACTCCACTGTGAGCGGCTCCCGCGGAGCGGGGGCCGCGAAAAGTTAATAAAGATGCAACATCTATTACATAGCATGCCATTACAACGGAACCATTACAACGTATGACACTACAATGCATACCATTACAATGCATGTCATTACAATGCAGTCATTACAACGCATACCGTTACAACGCATACTATTACCATACAACACTTACCCTACTGTTACACCCCCTGGAGTTAGAATATTAATTTTTACCCCTACACTATCCAACACTTACCCTACTGTTGCAGCCCCTGGAGTTAGAATAGTAATTTTTACTCCTACACTATCCAATACTTACCATACATGCAATGTAATGATATGCGTTGTAAAGGTAGTATGCGTTGTAATGGAATGCTTTGTAAAGGTATTTTTTTAAAATTCGTTGTAATGGTATGCGTTGTAATGAAATGAGTTGTAATGTATGTTGCGTTGTAAAAAATGCGTTGTAAAGGTGTGCGTTGTAAAAGTATGCGTTGTAACGTCATACAACCTCACTGCACTGTCCTAAAATCTGAAACAGCACTCCCAGCAAGACTCTCTTTCACTGTAGTAATCATTTTACGGAATTGCAAGGCATACTTTCATGTGTCTAAGATCACAGTGTGAGTCAGAATTCATTTCAGAAAAATGTGGCAGAATAATTTGCTTAGTTGATGTCTTTAAACATATGGGAATACATGTACTCATGAAATTGATAAAACTAGTTTTGTATTATCTATTAGTAAAAATAATAAAATGAAGTGTTTATATTTTTCTGCTAGGTACAGCAACATAATAAACTTTATTATGGATCAAAATCAGAAGAACATTGAAGTCACTTTTGAAATTTCTAACACTCTGATAGAGGACTTAACTGTACCTTTTGTGGACAGCAGCAATGAAGAAGAACCTATTGGTGCAGGAGATATAACCTGTGATTTTTGGGATGAAAGTTTAGATAATGAATTAATTGAAACATTGGATGATATTGAGTTTAATGTGTCAAGTTCAGAAGTTGATGAAGATGTTACTGAAGTTCCTGATAACATCATTCTAGATGTTCTATTACAATATGAAATGTCACAAGAATAAATGTATGATTAAAAATTAAAAATGATTTGAGAGATTCTTCTTGTACAATTGTAATCTTTGAGCTAGTAGCCAAGTTATTGTGGTATAAACTCAGTCTTACAGCATAGTTTTTATTTCCAGGTGTATATTGTTTGACTTTTAGCAAAGTCTCTGTGATTGTTGATTTCCTATTGTACAGAGGTATTCAAGGCAATGTCTGTTTGTATGCACTGCGGTAAAAAATTAACCTATTTGTGATCTTAGACATATGACAGTATGCCTTGCAATTTAGTAAAATGATTGCTACAGTGAAAGAGAGTCTTGCTGGGAGTGCTGCTTCAGGGTTTAGGACAGTGCAGTGGTGTTCATGCATTGTAGAGGGTCAAGGTGAGACTGAGAATGTAGAAATGAGAATTCACGAAAATGATTACTACATGCTACAGAGACAGTTGCTATGCAATTTCAACAGCACACCCAGGATTTTTATTACACAGCATGGAGACTATTTCGTTATTCAGAGGCCTGGCACACATGCTGCTTTGGACTTTGTAGCATTAATTGTCCTAAGGCCTGACTCATTCCATGAGTACATGTATTCCCATATGTTTAAACACATCAACTAAGTAAATTATTCTGCCACATTTCTCTGAAATGAATTCTGACTCACACTGTGATCTTAGACACATAATAGTATCCCTTGGAATTCAGTAAAATTATTACTACAGTGAAAAAGGGTTTTGCTGGGAGTGCTGTTTCAGATTTTAGGACAGTGCAGTAGTGTTGAAAGAGTTTAGCAGCTTTTGATAGGGATGGTGTTTCAGGGTTTAGGACAGTGCAGTGCTGTGCAGGCAGTATAAGGGGTCAAGGTGGGACTGAAAATATAGAAATGAAAATACACTGAAATGATTACTACATGCATTTCTACAGCACACACAGGATCTCTATTACACAACATGGAGACGATTTGGGAATTAAGAGACCTGACACACATGCTGCATAGATTTTTATAATACTACATGTCCTAAAGTCTGACTCACTGCATAAGTACATGTATTCCCATATTTTTAAACACATCAAGTAAGAAAATTATTCTGCCACAATTATCTGAAATGAATACTAACTCACAGTGTGACCTTAGACACATGACAATATCCCTTAAAATTCAGTAACATTATTACTACAGTGAAAGGGGTTCTTGGAGGTAGTGCTGATTCAGGGTTTAGGGCAGTGCAGTGGTGTTTGAACATTATAGGGGCATTCGCTGAGGATGGTGATTCTGGATTTAAAGCAGTGCAGTAGTGTTGAAAGAGTTTAGTAGGTTTTGCTAGGGATGGTGTATCAGGGTTTAAGACAGTGGAGTACAGTTCAGGCAGTGTAGGGGGTCAAGGTGAAATACCATCCCTAGCAAAACCTGTTAAACTCTTTCAACACTACTTCACTGCTGTAAACCCTGAAACATAATTTTCAGCAAATGCCCCTACAATGTTCAAACACCACTGCACTGTCCTAAACCCTGAAACAGCACTTCCTGCATGATCTCCTACACTGCCCGAACTCTGCTGTTGTGCCATAAAATTACTTATGGAGTGAACCAGACTTAACAACATATAGTGCTTCTAATTGCTATGTAGTATGCTAGTAGTGGTCTACAATTGTAAATAAAATAATTACATGTTTTTTTTCTTCACAACAGATTTTAATTATCTACAGAAAGAAAAAACAATATGCCATCTAAAAGTGAGAGAAGAAAAAGATATAAACAGGCTTACATTTCCAAGAAAAAAAGAAGTACAAGATTTATCTAAAGAGCAATGTCTGGAAAAAACAAAGAAAGCTCCTGGTAAGTCAACAAAGGATTTTATAAGGAAAATAACACAATTTAAAAAAACTGTGGACAATCAGGAAAAAATATATATACATCTGTAACTACAAAGAAAAAACAGAAAAAAATGAAAAATGATGGAAAAATATGTGGGAAATATAGTCTTTATAGTAATAGACAAAAAAAATCAGTTTGTTGAGATTCGGAAGCGAATGTTTCATAACAGAGTTGTTGGAACTTTATTAAAAAATGTAAAGAATTGTAAAAGAAAAACAGCTTTTTAAGAGAAAAAACATATACAGTCAATTGTGGACAAAGTTTGTTTTAGTAATCAGTAGGATTCGAACACTAGATAAGCCAATCAATGTTATGAAGGTCAAAAGTAAGTGGAAAAGACTAATTAATAGAACTAATTTTTGTAATGTTTTTTCTGGAGAATGGAAACATAGTTCAAGTTGTGAGACGTTTTTTAATGAAGAGAGTTACTTTCAGAGTAATGATTTGTTGCATGCAGTTGACACCAGTGGGCGAGCTTATGAGGTTAAGAATGGTAGACCAATTGAAAAAGAGAAAATTGTCCCTAGAAATGCAGAAGAGGTGTTAGCTGATGATGTTTTAGGGAGACGTCCTAAGGGACCAGTGTACACTTGGACTTGTAGTAGTATTTGTAGTGTACGACAGGATTCAATTGATTTTTTTCGCAATTTTTTACGTAAGTATACTAAGAAAAGTGTTAAACAGAAGATTAAGATGTTGCAAGAATTAGACTCCTGCAGAGTGAGAGAAAAAACGGGTTTGCAAGGTCATTCTTTGGCTTGTCTTTCTAAAAAAGTATGTCAGAGTGTTTTTCACTATTTTAGAATGTTAGCAGTGCATCATACTGAAGTGAGGAAATTAGTGAGAAGGTTGTATTATGCAAAAAGTCCTGCACTAATGTTAAAAAAGTTGAACAGTGCTCTTTTGCATGGATCTGTGTTAGATGTGATCAACATTTGTGAAGAAATTGAGGTTAGTTACTTTGGTCCTGAAGAAGAAAGTGCTGAAACAGATACATTAATAGAAGGAAATGTGGAAGAAAATGTACAGAATTTTAGTACAGAAAATTTTGAGCAAGAAATTACAAGGTTTAAGGTCATTTCAGATGAAAATCCAAACTTTTCTTGTATTTGTTGTAGACGAATTCATTATAAAAATCAGACCAGGTTAGTTGATCTATATTTAAAAAGTGAAAAGGAGAATAATATTGAGTGGAAGGAATTTGCAACTTATCTGTTGGTAGAGAATTGTTTTGATTTGGGTTCTGATCAACGTATTTGTAAATATTGTTATAATACATTAGATGAGAATAAGATGCCTGCTAGAGCTGTTCATAATAATCTTGAGTTGGTAAATATTCCTTCTGAACTGATGGATTTAAATACTTATGAGTCTATTCTCATTCAATGTGTGCATCCATTTCAGGCTATTATTCGCATGGAGCCTAAGACAGGGAAATTGCCTCCTTCAGATTTACAGAGAGGATTAAAGGGAAGAGTTGTATATTTGCCTCTAAATTTAAAGAAAAATATTGAAACAATTGGTGTAGAAAATGTGGAAGAGGAACCTCTAGTTATTCTAGTTAATGGCGTTCCTACGAAGAGTAAGAAAATCTGGCAAGAATTAGTGGATGTTAGGAAAGTGAAAAAGGCAACGTTGTATTTGGTAAAAAATAATCAATACTATAAAAATGTGTATGTAGGAGAAGAGGAAACAACTGTAGAAGAGGAGAGTGATTTGCCAACTGCACAAATTGAAAAAGTGGATGTGTCCAGAACTGAAGAAATTTATGAACATTATAGTGTGCATCCACTTCACTCTAAAGAAGTGATGGGAAATACTATTGAGTTATTTCAAATGAAAGAAGCGAAAGTCCCATTAGTGTATGGGAAGAAAGCGTGGAAGCTCGTTGCTTCCCTCAGTTATTTCCAACAGGCAAAGGTGGACGATATGATGAACGACCTGTGCAGATTCCTGCATCTGAATACCGGACATCAAGATTATATGCAGAAGATCCAAGGTTTCGCCAATGTATTCCATATTTGTTTCATCTTCTGCTTGAGAGTGACTTGTCTGGACTTTCTTATGCAGTGAACCATATACTAAAAAGTGGAGTACATTTGCAAAATGTTTCGGCAAAAGACTTTATGGATAAAGTCCAACAGAAAGATACTGTTTTAGAATCTCAGCTAATTAATCTCATGGCATGTCAGCGTGGTACTAATGAGTATTGGTACCGTCGTCATGGGGAATTGAAATGTATGCTAAGAAACTTAGAAACTCCTAAATGGTTCCTTACTCTAAGCTGTGCAGAGTATGCTTGGGAAGATTTACTTCAATTTCTTTGAGAGGTAAATGCTAATATAGAAAATATAGAATACAAGCCACCTGGAGAACTGTGCTCTTTGGATCCAGTTAATGTATGCAGGTATTTCAATCATAGATTTGAAGCTATGATGTCTTTTATCACAAACAAAAAAAATCCTCCTCTTGGAGAGGCTCTGGATTTCTTTTGGAGAAAGGAGTATCAAGCAAGATGTGTTCTTCACATACATATGCTGCTATGGATCAAAGATGCCCCCAAATTTGGAACAGATTCAGATGACACAGTGATGAGTTTTATTGAACAATATTCTACATGTGCTGTGCCCAAAAGTACAGTAGAAAAGAATTTAAGACATCAAGTTTTACAGTTTCAAACTATCGTTGTGGAAAATACTGTTGTCGAAAGTACAAATCTAAGGATAAGTTCTACACAAAATGTCGATTTGCATTTCAACGTCCAGTATTATCAAAAGGAAGAGTGAACAATTTTATGTCATCTTTGCGACATACTGTCACAAGAAAATCCCCGAAAAATACCTACAACTTAAAAAGAAATGAAGAGTCAAAATACATAAATGACTATAACCCAGTCATTTTGTCCATGTGGAATGCTGACATGGATATTCAATATGTTGCAGACAACTCGATTGCTGTGGCTCGATATGTAACCTCTTACATTACTAAATCTGAAAAGACGGAACTAAAAGAAATGTCGGAAGAAAATTCTCATGAAAAGAGCCTAAGTAAGAAATTGTACAGCTACAGTTTGAATATGTTGTCTCATCGAGAAATCGGAGCATATGAATGCTCAGATCGTTTATCATCTGCAAGTCTATACTCCAAATCTAGAACAATCATTTGGGTGAGTTTAGGTCTTGCAGGAACACGAAACCGAGTTTTGAAATCTGTACAAGAAATTGAGTATTTAGCAGAGAGAGAACCAGACAGTACAGATATTTTGAAGACAAATATGTTGGATACATACTATCCAAATAGAAGTAATCATCTTGAGAACGTCTGTCTCTATGAAGTACTGCAAAGCTATACTTTTAAGAAGAATAATACAGAAGATATCAATAATGGAGTATATGCTGTGATTGGATCTGAAGGATGTTTAGTGAAACAAAGAAAAGGACATTTGATTAATCACCGAAAACTGAGTTGCGAAACTGCTGCCAAAAGGGAATTTTACTATTTAGCTCTTTTGCAACTCTTTAAGCCATGGCGAACAGAACTGGACCTACTTGGAGATTTTGACAGTTATGAAGATTCATTCAACGCAACTAAAAATACTATAGAATGTCCTGCTTTTACTAATTATCTGAAAATGTTGAACGACGAAATACAGCAAGAAGCTACAATTGCAGGAGAGATTGCTAGAGACAGTTCTCAGGACAGTCAAAGTTCTCCTTCGTTGAGTCAGGATCCACTAGGAGAACCAATTATTAAAAATGAAGCAGCAACTGCCATGGATGAGGTGGAAACAGCAATGCAACAAGCTCAAGAGGATATAATAAACTTAGAAGAATTGGAAAAACAACTAAATGTTGAGCAAAAACAAATATACGATCAAGTGACAGAACAGATTGAGCATGGATTGTATCACGAGAAAAAAGAGTGCTCATGTACGTCATTTAAACCTGTCCGACTGTACGTGAGTGGAGAAGCAGGAACTGGAAAAAGTTTTCTAATTAAAGCAATTGCAACTTATTTACAGAAAAGAACTGAGTCGTCACTCTCTTGTGTTGTTACTGCTTCAACTGGGTTGGTAGCACATAACATTAAAGGGATTACTTTAAATCGTTTATTGATGCTGCCAGTAGAGCATGAAAATAAATTAGAATACCACAAGCTATCTGGAGAAGCTTGTTGTGAAGTTTCTAGATTCTTGAAAAAAATGAAACTTCTCATTATTGATGAGGTAAGCATGGTATCAAATGTAATGCTTGCCTTTGTGCATTTAAGAATGCAACAAATCCTTAAAACAGAGTATTATGTGTTATTTGGAGGCAAACACGTCAAAG
This sequence comes from Lissotriton helveticus, assembly GCF_964261635.1. Classification (NCBI taxonomy): domain Eukaryota; kingdom Metazoa; phylum Chordata; class Amphibia; order Caudata; family Salamandridae; genus Lissotriton; species Lissotriton helveticus. The sequence goes on along the minus strand of NC_136071.1, from coordinate 440,683,382 downwards.
TTTTTGGAGATCTACTACAACTAACTCCTGAGGTTGAGGACAGAACACGCTTGCTCCACGTACCTTGCATCAAGCTCCGGCCGTGAGGGAAATGGCGGCGGGGCTTTTACGTGGCTCTGTGGCTTACGAGGCGCCGTGAGGGCAACAGCTGGAAACCACATTCCCCAGGTGCAACTATCGGCGCACCGGTGAGACACAGCCAGCGCCCAGAGGTGCCATTTAACAGCCGAGTGCCTCCCGCCCCGCGGGACGTGCTCGGGTGTCGCCTGGCTAAGCCCGGGCAAAGGGCGGGCCGTCTGTGGCCGTCAGAGGCCGAAGGAGGACAGGCCGGGCCACCCGGGCCGGGCCACCCGGGCGCACATATGGGTAAGCAAAAACATCAGGTTCTCTCAGATGAGGGGGTAAAGAAAGCTAAGGTCCCCAGGAAATCTGAATCTATCATCTCTTACTTGTCTTCTGCTGTTGGGGTCCTTACCAAAGAAATTGCCAATGCAGAGCTGGAACTCGGTCTGGCCCCATCCTTATTGGTTTGCGAGGAGACTGACAATGTGACCAAGCCAGTGCCCAAGATTCCCTTGGAACCTGCTGTGATTGTGGTTAATCCTTCAAGTATGGCTGACCCCATTAATACCTTGCCGGAGGGTGCTGAGCAGTTAGAACCTAACGTACACCTTATCCGGGGCACTGGAAAGGGCGTCAAGAAAAGGAGTAGCAAACGGGTCAAAAAGCAAGAGTCCTCAGTGAATACCAATAGCTATACAATGAACAATCATGGCCAGGGTTGTTGGAAGCTCTATTTATTTCACGTCTTGAGCCTTTGTTAGCTGGTATAGCCAAAGACATTGTGGACACTTTGAATACATGTGTTGCTGGACTTATGAAAAAATGTGCCAATATTGACTCATTTATCAACGAGTACAAATTTCAAAAAAGTGTGGGAAGGTCTGTTATCCATTCTGGCCATGGTCTGGCTGAGGTTCCTGGTGCATCTCATGGGCCTGTGTCATCAATTATCTCTAATGTCAGTGCTGCTACAAATACAGGAGGGGGGAGTTCGGGCTCATTGGGCTCATTAAGTTCGGGTATGCGTACCCATTTGGTTGGCCAGCCAAGCAGTGCGCCTTATGTGCCCAGCACTCCCGTCACCCAGGCAAGGGGCTGCACTGTTAACCTGGATCTCCCCCCAGAAGCTGCCCCTTTAGTGGCAGTTTTCTTGGGGGTCCCTCCGCTTAAGGTTGATGAGGTTGAATCAACTGCTGCGCTGTTGAGGGTGGCCAGATCCTGGTGTTCTAACTACTGTAGTGGAGGTTTGGATATCTCCTCAAGTATCATCATGGCCAGAAGGGTGGGTTGAATCGGGCAATGCCCTAAGACCAGCGAGGGCGATTGTGTTATAGTTAATTTTAACAGCCCCGATTTGGCAGGCAGGTTGCTCTGGGATGGATCTGAGATAGCCAAGGCAGGGCTCAGACCAGTTCCCTTGGGATATTTTTATCCACCACCAGTCCCTCCTCTTGGGGCTAACAATATGTATAATGCTAAGCCCTATGGCACAAGGCTCTCCTACCCCGTAATCCACAGCTCAATCGTTCATACCAACTACCTGTGGGGAGCCAAAGACTAAGAGTAAGAGGAGGCCCAACAATTATAGGCCCTCAACCAATCTGTACTGTAATTCAGGCACCCGGTTTGGCTTTAAATAACCGCTTAAGCCCACTAACAGATTTGGACGCTAATGATTGACAGGTAGCCCCAGTGCAGTCCACTTTTCCAAGTCCCCCCAACACTGAGGCAGCGGCTGGATGTAAAATCATTAGCTGGAACCTAGCTGGCACTAGAGCTAAGAGGTCTGACCCAGCTTGGCTGGATTTCTTAACTAAACACGACATATTTGCTTTACAGGAATCCTGGGACCCCTCTCGTAGCTTTAGCCTGGATGGTTATACTAGCTTTGTAGCTTCGGTAATTGTGGGTACAGCGGGGAGAGCAAAGGGAGGTTTAATTTCCCTTTTTTCTTTAAATCTTGTTGGGTCTTTTAAGTTATTGGAATCTGGCTCGTGTAACATACTAATAGTGGAATGATCGATTTCAATCTCCCGAAAGATTCTTTTAATTGACTTCTATCATTCTAGAGAGCGCGAACATGGCAACCAACATTTGGAAGCCCTGGAAAAGTTCATGCTTGACTATAGCCTCAATCAAACCACTGTAATCGAGTTCATCCTTATGGGCGATTTTAATATACACCCCTGTGGTGAGGAGTGTTATGCGGGGGCTCATGAGGGGCCGCCTGGCTCTGCCGTTCCTCACTTTGAGCATACAAGGCAAGGGGAGGCACTTGAAGAACTCTTGGCCAACTGTAACATCTTTGAATCAAGTCTTATAGAGGGGGAGGCGAGGGTAGCCACTTATAGGGGGTCCCATCCCGGCACAGTTATTGATTATATTTTTATCTCCACCGAGGTCTTATATAGGTTAGGGGCCTAGAAGGCCATATCTTCAATATTTAGTAACCACAACCCCATGTTCCTTGAGTTCGATTTAGGAGTTGCATCAGTTATTAAGAAACGTTCCCATCAGGACGGGCTATCTATAGCCACTAAAGATCAAGGAAGGAGGATAAAGTGGACCAAGGTGGTCCCTGAAACGTTTCTGGAGGATCTACTTGTCAAGGTTGATGGGTATTTGGCCATCTGCCTTGATAGTAATGCAACTAGACCAGAGACTATTAGTGCCTTTGAAGCAATATGCACACAGATTTCGAAGGACTTGACTACCACAAAAACTATGAGATGCAACCCCCAACCAAGATGGTTCGACAGCAGTTGTTCCAGGGCTCATGGGGCTTTGCTTAGAGCACTTAAAGCTAGCCCAAGAAATAGGATGGCCATCGCAGAATTAAGGAGGTCATATAAACAAGCCACTATCAGTCGGCAAAAAGAAATCAAAAAGGATGCCTGTGATAAGCTCCTTTCAATCGACATACTGCATGATAGTGGGACGTTTTGGGCTACAATTAATCACCCGTTCATCGCTGCTTCAGAGAACACAATCCTGGACTGTGTTATACAAGATGATCAATGGCTTCGCCATTTTAAAGAGATCTATGGTGCGGTAGGCCCATGTGCCTTGCTGGGCTCTCCATTGGTGCCTGAGTCCACGCCCCTACTATCTTTTAACCCTGATGAAGTAGAAAGGGCGATTCAGGAGACCTCCAAAAACAAGTCCCCGGTCCCGGATGGGGTGCCAGCTGATCTTTATTGTAACTCTCCGAATCTATGGGCCAAGATTTTAACAAATGTTTTTAATGTTTCAAGTGCAAACATGTTCCCCGCCTCTTGGGCTACCTCCGTTATCATTCCAATTTTACAGACCCATTTCCCTCCTAGACTCTGCAGTAAAAATCTTCGGCAGAGTCCTACTCCATAAACTCAGGGATAACAGAGAGGAGAGTTTAGGGGTCCTTTCTAATTTACAGTATGGGTTTAGAGAGAAGAGAGGCACCCTCGATCAGTGTTTAAATCTACACCTCTTAATTAGCAAATATACGGTGGCAAAGGATGGGTACCTTTTTATGGCATTTATGGACCTATCCTCGGCCTTTGACCTGGTGAATCGGGGCAAATTATGGTCGATTTTACTAGAGATTGGTATTGACCCTCCCCTGGTTAGCTTTTTAGCAGCCTTACATCAGGATCTTTATGCCACAGTTAGGGTCAACAAGGAAGGCAGATGCACGAGCCACTTCAGGTCAGAGAGGGGGGTTAGGCAAGGTTGTAACCTGGCCCCCTTTCTCTTCACTATTTATATTAATGCATTAGAGGAGTTTCTAGGGGGCCCTAAGGTGGACATTCCGCGGGTAGGAGAATCGGTAATTCCGGTTCTCCTAAACGCGGACGATGCAGTTTTATTGGCCCGCACAGGAGTGGGCCACCAGAGATTATTGGATTCTTTTGGAGTTTTTATGGATTCGTTGGATCTGAAAGTTAACATAAGAAAATCTCATGTTATGGTGATGGGTAAACTTCGCAATAGACTTAAATCCAAATCCTTGTTTTGTAAGGGAGAGGAGGTGTCAAGGGTTACCGTTTTCTCTTATTTGGGGGTTCTCTTTAATGATAAAGGCTCTTGGGGCCCCCAAATAAAGCTCAAAAGTATTTCTATGGCGAGTCCCACCTCTGCTCTCATGGGCTTTACGAAACGGTTGGGGTCCCGACCAATGGAGGCCCTGTTGAAAGTCTATAACTCAAAATGCCTGTCCATTGCTGCGTATGGTTCTGCACTGTGGGGTTATGTTTCTCAGGATAAGATTCAATTAGTTTTTTGTTTTTTTTTTAATTCTTTATTCACAGCTGATAGGCATCTATCTGAACATTACATTGATTATTTTGAGTGGTACAGCCGGGTTTTATGTTTTCTCCCCAACTCAGATCTCCATTTCGTATCACAGTAATTGTCACATGGTGTATCAATACATTACATAGGTATTCTACTCAAATTGTTGTGACAGTCATTGTATAAGGCAATGAAATATCAGCAATCAAACAACCCCCCATCCACCCACCTCCCCCACCCTCCTACATCCAAAAACAAACTATTTGTCTCCCGGCTATCCAGCATGGGCAATCATTGAGATGTCAGTGTCAGTGTGACCATGGATCTCATCTCTGTGAGCAAAGGCGTTAATGTGCGTCAATACGTGGACCACTCCACCATATAGCGTTGTGTAACATATGGGTATGTGAGTGGGGTTTGGGCCAGCTGTTGCGGGCCTAACGCATCGTACCTTTTCCCAACTAAATCTCCCGTTCAGTGTCCCCTAGTTGTGTTTGATCGTCCCCCTCCATTGCGATAAGCATAGCCTCCCACTCCAAGGAGATAGGGAACTTCCTAAGGCCTCTTGCTTCTTCCCTCCTTAGTATCGTCCCCTCCACCCGTCCCCACTTAAGTACTTCTGAGTGCCAGAGGTGTGCAGCGGGCGGCCTGCGCGACTTCCACCTCATGGTGAGTGTTCTAAGCGCAAGCAGCAGTGCCATATCCAATAATTTCAGCTGAGCCTTCAGTTCCTTCGGCCTTCTACGTAACCCCAAGAGGCAGCACTGTGCCTCCTCCGGCACCGGGAGGGTCATGACCGTCCTCAGTGTCCGGCACACTTCCGTCCAGTAACCACGGAGTCGAGGACACGACCATAGCATGTGAATGAGCCCGGCCTCGTCCTCGTCACAATGTGGGCAGGTATGGGGGGAGTTAGGGAACATTTTATGTATGCGAGTAGGGGTCAGGTATGCCCTATGTAAAATCATCCCTTAGATAAACCGGAAAAGATTCAATTAGTTTGAGAACAGATTTTTGAGATCCCTTCTGACTGTGCCCCCGTCTACCCCCATTTTTTCCACACATTGTGAGGTAGGGCTGGGTTATGTCACAGATAAATTGAAGGCGGCCCCACTGATCTGTTAGGCTAAAACCTGGTTAAACCAGGAAATCACCCTGAACTATGAGAGTCTTGGTGATATTGTAGCTATGGACAATGCTAAAAGGGTTCCCTGGCTGGAGTATCTGATAACGGTGTTTACACGTCTAGGGCACCCGAGCTCTATTCATCCCCATGTCGAATTATAAAGGAGGATGTTAACTGGATTAAGACTCACTACTCGGATATGGCAAGCTTGGAACGTGAGGAGAGAGAACTAAACAAAACATTAGTTAGAGCCAATTTTGTGTTACTAACATCCCCTTCTCTTGAGCCATACCTGAGGATTGTTTCCAATCCTTATCACAGATTTTTATTGATTAGATTTAGATTTAACTGAATCCCCTATTCCCTGGGTACCTACTCATCCTGGAGCAAACCAGATTGCTGTAAGCCTTGCATTTGTGACAATTTTTCTTGCCAGGATACAATGCATTTCATTATGTTTTGCAGGTGTTACTCTGACTTAAGGAAAAAATATCTGCTACCAATTTTACGAGATGCTGGATTTACACAAGTTAGACCTGCTCTCACCTATTTGCAGACGCTAAGTAACCCCCGCGACATCTTTTATGTGGCCAGCTTTCTGGTGGCAGCTATGCGGGCCAAATCAAAGAGACTGCCTACCCTATTCGACCCAGTTTGATTGATTTTTTTATCTGACTGAATATTATCATGTGTGTTTTTATTGGAAAAACATTTTTTATTCACCACTGCTGGTTTACACTAAGGATGTATATATTTGAGATGTATGTTATTGAATTGTATGAATTTGTCTGCCTTTTATGATTTTAGTGGAGTGGTGTGGCTCACTGGTTAGAGGCGGCAGACCCGGAAGCAGAGGACGGCCCGGGACCAGGGTTCTATCCCCGACGCGGCAGGGTCGTGGACCAGGGTCAGCGGACTCGATAATTCTCGCCTCAGTGCCTACTCTAACCAGGGATCACACTCGGCAACTCTGGGCATTAGCTTGCCTCATCTCCACAACGGCCCCCCACATACGCCGGGGATGCCTGGTTTCACCTTGGAGATACCCAGTTCTCCAGCGGTCTACAGCGCAGAGATACTCCTTCGGGAGTCGATTCTAGCGCTTTAGAAACCCACAAATAATTAATTAATTAATTAATCGAATAAAGTGTTTTGATGATGATGATGATGATACAACTAACTCCTGTGAAAGGACAGCCAGTATTTAAAACAGTTAAACATGAAGACACTAGAAAGTGCCTGGGAAGCATTGGAAATGTTAATATTTGGTCATATTTCGAATATTCAGAACTCATTACCAATATGCGACAGGCAAAGGACGCTGATTATAAAAGTATTCTTGAAGATATAAGAATTGGAAAAGTGAGTGAACACGGCAAAGAAGCTTTACAGGCACGATTACTAACAAATTTGTTTCCATACGAAAATATTCTCCCAGAGAATATATATAGAAAAATTGCAGAAAAGAAATCAGTGATATTCTTGATGCCAACTCTGCAAGAATGTTCAATATTCAATGAAAAAATGCTAAAGTTAGAAAATCAAGAAATTATAAAACTGGAAGCTATTGATAGAATAGAGCATGAAGGAGCTACTATTATTTTGTCAGAAAAGTTGAAGTCAAAATTGGATTCTTTAGAAAAATCAATATCTAAAACTCCTGGTTTAGAAAAGAATTTATATGCATGTATAAATTGTCGGATAATTTTACGACGTAATTTACATGTGGAAAGAGGTTTAGTAAATGGAGCAATGGGTAATGTTGTTGATTTTGTGAATTACCCAAATAGAGATGACATTGAATTTTTGAAAATCAAATTTGATGAAATTGAAGAAGTACAACAATTGAGTCATTGTTCAGCTCGATTTTTGCTTGTAAAAGATTTATATGTCCGCCGAAAACAGTTTCCTGTTTGTTTGGCATATGCGGTAACTATTCATAAATCTCAAGGTTTAAGTGTAGATAGTGCTTTGGTGAATATTGGAAGTACTGTGTTTAAAGAGGGTATGGCATATGTTGCTTTATCTCGAGTCAGAACTTTATCTGGATTATACCTAATTGATTTTGATGACACAAAGATTAGTGCAGATGTAAATTGTGTAAGAGAGCATAATAGGTTAAGAAGAGAACATGCTCCCAATTTACCTCAATATCCAGTATTTGAAAAACTTGTGGTAAGTCGAAAAAGAAGATATGAGAAAAATTGTAGCCAGGTTGAAGAGAAAAGAAAAAAACTAGATGAACCAGTGATAGTAAGCAAAAAGAAAAAGGATTCTGTTGAAGAGGTTGTTGGTTTTCAGTTTGAAAACAGTTCTGGTGTCAACTGCTATGCTAATGTAGTGGTTAAAGTTGTTTTTTTCTTGAAACTTTACTACAACAAATTGTTGAAAATCGGGACAAAAGATTTTGTTGTTTGTTGAATTCTGTGTTTGAGAAATGTAGGAGTGATAAAACTAAAATAGAAAGTGTTTCTGATATTCGAAATGTTTTAGACATATGTTCTGGTTTAAATCAATGTTTACAGAATATTCAGCAAGATTGTCAGGAATTTCTAATGTATATGCTTGTTGTATTGCAAGATGAAGGTATAGAAATTAAAAATCTTTTTGGCCTTTCTTATAAATGGCATCATGACTGTGACAATTGTTCGTTTTCAGGTAGTACTGTAATAGACACTGAAAGATTTATATATTTGACTCTACCAGACTGCAAATCAGTGTCTTTTAATAATCTAGTTAGAGAATCAAATCAAAACATGGTCTGTACTCTATGTAACTCTCAAATGTTATCAACATTATTTATACAAAGATATGGACAGTATGTAATTTTAATGCTGCAACGATGCAGACCTGATGGAAGAAAACTGACAACTTTAATGAAAAAAATTGTGGCTTCTCAACTATCAATATCAGAAAAAACTTTTGTAACTGTAGTAATTATTTTCCATGATGGTCCTTCTACAACATCAGGACATTACACAGCTTATTTAAAATGTACGAAAGGCTGGACTCATTGTAATGATACTCAATTGATTTTTTTTTTTTTTTAACAAAAACCTTTATTGCATCATTCAGTTACACTGCGAAATGCCTACAACCCACCGGGCTGGCCGCTATAGCATGATTCCAATCTCAATACAGCACCATAAAATCTCTGGTAGAGTATTCAATAGTATACATTGCATTACAGTTGCTGCAAGTAAGAGGTGTGGCATCCGCATCAGTTTCTCAGAAAGTAATGGTTTTGGGATTTTCAATGTGTATAACAAAAACAAACAAAGTAACTGTTAGAAACAATAATGTGGTCATTGATATAGCAATATTAAACGCGTGTAAATATCTCTCCCAGACTTCACATGTCAGACCCTCCCCTAGTCTCGGTACAGTCCCTAAGGGTCATGTTCGTGTCCAAGTATTTAAGCCTTTAAATTGGCGCTTCATGTACTTCCCTCCCGTTAATCTTGCGCGTCAATGTATAAAAAGGCCACTCGTCCAATCCCTGGACTCCCCCCTCTCACAGAGCGCTCCCTCCGTCAGCCCTCCACCTCCTCTTCATCTGACTCCTCCTGGTCATCCTCCGGCAAGGGGTCGCAGATCTCCCCTCTATATATATTCCATTTGGTCCAGATTTTATTCCACTTCCCCGGGCAGGCACGGTTAGAGTATACCGCCCTTTCTGTTATCATTACCTTATCCATATTTAAACACCATTGTGTCTTGGTCGGCACTTCCGACACCCCCCAGCGCTGTGCGACATCTCGCTTTGCTACCATTAACCCTATTGTAACCCAGAGTCGCCCGTGTCTGGAGAGATCCGTAGGTTCCCATATATTTAGAAGGCACCTCTTCGGTTCAGGCAATAGTGTTATCTCTAGTGTTTGTGAGATTGTTCGCAATACCTGTCTCCAATATTCCTGAATTCGGGGGCAGTCCCATATGGTGTGATAGAACGTACCCTCCTCCCCGCAGCCACGAAGGCAGTAAGGGAGCTCTATTCTGTGAATATGGTGTAGCATTGTCCTTGTGTAGTACACCCTGTGCAGTATTTTGAGTTGTACTAGACGTAGTCTTGCGGAGATGCCCACCTCCCTGGGTGATGCCAGTGCCCCATTCCATTCCTGTTCGTTCATTTCACTAGTGTCCCCCTCCCATTTCGCCTTTAAGGTCAGTGTTGGGTCTGGTAAGTTGTTGAGTAATTTACGGTAGGTGAGAGAGGTTGCGCGCTCAACCATAAATTCAGTGAGGAGGCGATCTTCCAGCGGGGAAGACTCGGGCAAGTCTGTGTCTATGGGCAGTGCCGCTAACAATGCATGTCGTATCTGGATGTATCTGTAGAGTTCCCTCTCGTTGAGGTCATACAATTCTCTCAGTCGATTGAAGGGCACCCCCCCCCCCTTTCCCACAGATCGCCCACCGTGGATATCCCTATAGTATCCCAGTATGAAAATCCCTTACTGTTCCTCATGTGACCAAGGACTCGGCAGTCCCACAGTGGAGTCAGCCTGGTGATTTTCCCTTTCCAGCCCAGAGCAGCCGTCGCCTTGTGCCAGAGCGTTACCGTTAGTTTGGTGGGCCCCACTAAGGTGCGAATTTTACGGTGGTCATACAATGGAGCCAACAAGCTGTCAGTGCCCAGTTGCCCCCTGTCAGCCTGGAATGCTGGCTCTTCTTGGGAAGTGTGGAGCCATTGGTTGATGGGTTTAAGGTGCGCCGCCCAGTAGTACAATTTTAAGTTGGGTAGGGCAATGCCACCGTCAAACCATCCCCTATGTAGTTTGGATTGGGCGATGCGAGCGGGGAGGGTCCCCCATAAAAGGTTAGAGACCAATGCAGCAACCGTTTGAAAGAATTTAGGGGCTACCGGGTAAGGTGTGTTCTCAAGGACATACAAAAATCTAGGCAGGGCCATCATTTTATAAAGTGCAGCTCGTCCCAAGAGCGTTAGCGGGAGTCCCGACCAAAATTTAACGTCCTGTTTGAGCCTATCTAGGTGGGGCTTCAAGTTTTTGTCCATGAACTCCGTGGAATCTCTAGTGACGTGAATGCCTAAATATTTAAACAACGTGCCCGCTATCCTCACAGGACACCCCGCGTCGAGGGCCGGAATCCGCCCCTTCAGAACATACAATTCCGATTTGTTCCAATTAAGTGTATAGCCGGATATTCTGCCATGGGTATCACAGAGATGTAATAGGGCCGGTACTCCGCTGTCAGGATTAGCTAAGTAGATCAGCATGTCGTCCGCATACAGAGACAGCCGGTCCTCCCAACCCTCCCTCCAGCAGATGCCCTTAAGTAGGGGCGAGGTTCTAATAAGAGTGGCAAGGGGTTCCAGCGAGATCGCGAACAACAACGGCGAGAGGGGACAGCCCTGTCTCGTACCTCTCCCCAACGGGAACAACCGCGAGATATGTCCATTGGCCACCACCCGGGCAACCGGGTCAGTGTACAACAGTCTGACCCATGCAATAAAGCGGGGTCCAAATCCCATGCGAGACAGCGCCTCAAACAAGTATGTCCACTCCACAAGGTCAAAAGCCATTTTGGCATCTAGGGCTAATATCACTGCTTGTGACGTGACCGATTCCGCCTTGGCCAGTACTGCGTGCAGTCTGCGCAGATTTAACGCCGTATTTCTGTGTGGCATAAATCCGGACTGATCCGGGTGTATGAGAGAAGATAAGTGGGGCAATATTCTCGTCGCTAGGAGTTTAGCAAGTATTTTAGCTTCTGCGTTAAGCAGCGAGATGGGGCGGTATGAGGAGCATTCATCAGGTGGTTTCCCCGGTTTGGAGATGGCCACTATAGTCGCTGCTCTCTGGTCCGGCGGGAGTGACCCCTTCTCCAGACATTCTTCAAACATCCCCAGCAGATGTGAACTGAGGGTCTCAGGCACTGCTTGATACCACTCTACTGGTATCCCGTTAGGCCCCATAGCTTTACCCGGGTTCAAGGCACGAATAGCCAGTTGTATTTAATCAGCGGTGATGTCCGCATCTAACTCACATGACACCTCCGAGGACAGTGTTCGAACCTCGATCGGCGCTAGTACCTCTCTGGCCATTTCAGAAGTAATGATATGCTCCGGGGTGTATACCCGTTCAAAGTGGGCTGCCAGCAGCTCAACAATTTGTTCCGGGTTCGTATGCATTCCTCCACATTCGTCCCTCAGACGTTGGATTCCCCTAGAGCTTCCCTCCCGTTTGTCAAGCCACGCCAGGAGTCTCCCCGCCTTGTCGCCTACCTCATAGATCCTGTTTTGAGTGTCAGTTAGTTGTCCTTTTACGTGGACGCGTAAGTGATCATTATATAGCTGCTGTTGCAGTGTCAGTGCGTGTAGGGTGGAAGGAGTAGGGTGTTGTTCATGTGCCGTCGTCAATTTCTGCAAAGTTAAGTCCAGATCATCTAGTTCCTGAGAGCGTTCTCGTTTGTAACCCGTGATGGTGTTTATGGCTTGTCCCCGCAAGACGGTTTTGTATGCCTCCCAGAGTACCTCGAAGGAGTGCACGGAGTGGACATTTTCAGTGAAATACTGTGTTGTTGCCTTTGCAAGAGCTTTGCGGACCTGGGGAATCTTGAGATAAGTAGCCTGTATGGGATATATGCGTTTGCGTGTTCGTTCCCGGGAAGAGAGTGTGAGAGTAAGTGGGGAGTGGTCCGAGATTCCTCGAGGGTGAATTGTCATTGTGTCTACGTGTTGGATACCGTTTCCCAGGGTCATAAAGTGGTCAATCCTCGATAGACTCCCGTGTACTGCGGAGTGAAAGGTGTAATGTTTCGTACCGGGGTGGAGGTGTCTCCAGATATCAAACAGGCCCATGGCTGTTAAGAAACGTTGGAGGCGGGGGACCCCTCCCGTGGGTATTGGCGTCGGAAACCGGTCAAGTTGTGCATCCAGAATTGCATTGAAGTCCCCTCCAAGGATAACCTCCCCCTCGGGGAGAGACAGAATAAAGTCACCCAATTTTGGGAGGTGTACCGAGTGTAGTGCCGGTGGAATGTATACCGAAACTAGGTTGAGAAGCTTCCCCTCCCACCGTCCCTGCAGGGCCGCGAAACAGCCTTGATCATCAGTCTTGGTAAGTAGGGGGATAAAATGTGTGTTTTTCTGTATCAGGATGCCGGTCCCTCTGGATCCGGACGTGAAACCCGAGTGAACTATCATCTTATAGCCTCGCCTATCCATGGCTTTGGTAGCTCCTCCAGTTAAATGGGTTTCCTGCAGTAGCGCTATGGTGGGTTTTAGTCTCTTAAGCGCGGTTAGTACCAGCCCCCGTTTCACCTTGTCTCCCAGTCCTCTCACGTTCCAGGTCATGAGGCGTAAGGAGGGGCACTGTGTCTCAAAGTCTACTCCACTCCTATCTGGAATTAGAGTGCGGTGCTGGGGCCGGGTGTGTAGATGCATATGGAAGTGCCGAAGGCGCCCCCGGGAGCTGTACACCCCTGCCCTCTCCTCTCGCCATTGTATTGGCCCATGTAGAAGTTTAGTCTTCGTCCTTGACCGTACAAGTGTGTTCCTAACTACGAACAAACCCCCCCTTCCCCAACCCCCCCTCCCTGCATCCCTGCCTAACGGACTTTCAACTGCCCGCCCCCCCAACTGAGCAGAGTGCTTTACCCATCCCACAACCAGAGTACTTGCGTGTATGGGGGAGAGTGTCTCCCCGAGCAGGCGGCATCCCTGCGTGCTTTCGGGGTAGTCTCGCCAGAGTCCACGTGCAGCTATTAAACGGTGTGTCAACGGTCAGCGATCGCCACCGACGCCGTCCTCAGAGTAGGGGTCACTCCTCACCGCCGGCACCTTCAAATTCATGTGAGGGCGAGCCCTCCGCTCCTCCTCGACCGGATGTTTGTGAGCCTGTCCCGCTGGTCCCTCCGCGGTCGTGATTCTGCCTGTGTGTTTTCCGCTGCCGGTCCACGGTGCGCCATCCCTCCAGCCAGTCCCGGGCAGCGTCCGGGGTGTCGAAGAACCACACCTTTTTGTCCGCTAGAACTCGCAGCCGGGCCGGAAATAGCATTGAGTATTGCAGTTCCTTCTCCCTCAACGTCTTTTTCACTTCCAGAAATGTCCTCCTTCTCCTAGAGACCTCCGCCGTGTAGTCCGGGAAGAACGCTATTCTTGAGTTTTGGATCTGGATGGCCGGCGCCACTCTCGCGGCCTGCAGGATGGCGTCGCGGTCCCTAAAATTGAATAGCCTTGCCAATATTGGCAGAGGTGGGCCTCCTGTCTTAGGTTTTCCCCCCGGCACCCTGTGGGCTCGCTCCACCGAAAAGAAATTCGACAGACCCTTTGGCTGGAGCCTGGTTTTGATTATGTCCTCCACATAGAGGTCCATTGCCCCCGTATCTTCCGATTCTGGTACACCTAAAATTCGGACGTTGTTGCGCCGGGAGCGTCCTTCCTGGTCATCCAGTTTGTCTCGAAGCAGTTTGTTGTCTGTTTGCAGCCGTTCCATCGCCGTTTGTAGTTCGGACACATCTTCGACCAATGATTTGGTGACAACCTCCACCTGTTTGACCCTTTCAGACATTTTCTGGAGGTCCGCTCGTATCAAGGTGACCTCTGTGGCTGTAGCTCCCACTGTCGCCTGTACTTGAGCCAGTGCCGCCAAGACGTCCTCAATTGTGGCCTTTTTTGTCCCTTCGGTCTCCGTCGTTTTCCCCGCCGTCTTGCGTTGCTCCTGCGGAGGAGACTGCCTGTCATAGGCGAATTTGTCCAATTTGGCCTGGGTAGCGTTTTGCCGGGGGCCTCTGTGTGCCATGATTCAGTGCGTGCCGGCGTAACAGCCAGTCACCGAGGAACAGTGCCCGGGCCAAGGAGGGCCGGACATCCGCTGACTTGCGATGTCCTTTGTGAGTGAAAACAGTGATCCCTCGTGTGCCTGTGATCGCTGGGTCTGTCCCCAACCACCATGCGGAGTCAGGCAGGGCATTATGCACACAGTGGGAATTAATGCGGTTGCTCGCCCTACCGTGTTGCAATTCAAGCTGTCCACCGAGCCTACATCCGGCGGGGTACAGCGGGCCTGGAAAAGATCCTGATCGTGTTGCCGCGTTCCGTTGAGACAAGGTGCCCCTTCGGCGTGCGTGCTGTCAATGGTCCTTCAGCCCTGATAAAGTTTTAGTAGGAGGGGGGAGGGGGGGCGTCCGATTCACCGCCCCCGCCGTTTGCGGGCGTTTCCGGCCCGTCCGCCGTCAAAGGTAAGTTTGTTAAGGCAGCGGACCCCGTGTGCGTACCCAGGATGCCGGCCTGACCTCCGCCCCACAAGGGCCGCCGCTGCAGGGATGGGACGCGCGTTCAGCGCTTAAAATGGCGTCTCTGAATCCGCGATCTGCGGCGTTATCCGCACCTCCGGGCTCAATTGATTTTTAAACAACGTTTGCCTTATGACTTACCAAATTCTTACTTAGTGTTTTTACAACCCAAATTTTAGGGAAAATAATTGGCCTGGGAAAATTACTGCTGTTAAGAAAGGGTAGTTTGGTGTTGAAAAGTACTTTGAGAGTGATGGTGATGAGGCTCAAAAAATTCTTGTTGTTGACTTAGAGGTAGTGTAAGTGTATCAGATAGTGGGTGATATGGCTATCACAGGAGATGTTGATCATCAGTGAGGCAGAGGTGTTTTAGGTTTGTTGTAGTTGTTTGAGATGTTGCTGACATTTTTCATTCCCTTGTAGAGGTTTCTTTTAATGGTATACAGCTCCTTGGTAAGATAAAGGACGATCAGAGTTTGATCGGCATACCAGATGATGTTGAGGTTCTGATAGCATGCTAGTTGTTTAAAGTTCTATGTACATGATAAATAGCATCGGTGGAGGTATAACCATTTTTAAATGGTCCAAAAGATGTTGGTGCTTTTGATTCAGAAGGTTGGGAAACGGACGCTTAAGAGTACTATTAAGTAACTTCCAAACTGAGGATTTCACACATACTATTTGGCCATGAGGAATGATATGTGAAACAAAAAATGACTATTTCGGGTAAATGTTGTTAGCATATGTTTGTACATTACTTTATTTAGAGTGTATAAGAACGAAGTAATAATGTTTTGTTACTTTGTGATTGTTGGTAATATCCCTTACTTACGTAAAAAAATTGCTGTTCAAAAAAGACATTTAAGATATGTTTTTTACGAATTGTTACATTCTTAATGGATATGTTGAATGGGTTTTTTAAAGACAATCTTATTGATTGTCTTTTTTTTTGCCCGCTGTTACATGATGAGTACTATTGAACTCACTGTTTTTAGTGAAATTTAATTTATTCTGAGAACAGCAAAATAAAATACAAAACATATTGTACATATTATTTTGTATTGTGAAATATATATTATAACTCAATTTTTTCTTCTCTTCCACAGATACCATATTTATTAAAAATAAATGATTAACTTTTCATTACTTATAAGGTGAGTATGAGAAACAAAAAAACCGTTCTCATCACTCTCTTACATCTCTTAACATTTTTCACTTTCTTCGCTTTGTCTCTTACTCCACTTCCTTTGCTCATGTTACTCTCCTTCCCTCACTCTCTTTACTCCCCTTAATTCACCTTTACACTCCTTCTCTCACCATCAGTACCCTTTCCCTTACCCTCACTTACCTTCTCCTGCTCCCTCCTTCCTCTCTGTGACCCTCACTTCTCTTTTCTTTCTCCATCACTACCCTTCTTTTGCTTTATCCCTCACTCTTTTCTCTCTCCCCCTCACTCTCTTTCCTTCACACCATCCCTCACTCACTTTCAGTCACTCCACTTCTCTAACTCCCTTACTCCCTTTCGCTCACTCCCCTTCATTTATTCCCTCCCTCACTCTCCTTTCCTCCATCCGTCTCTAAGTCTCTCCCTCTGTCTCAGTCACTATAACTGACTTACTCCCTCACAGACCCTCACTCTCCCTCTGTTTGTCTCTCTCACTGTCTCCCTCTCTCTCCACCAGTATTCCTTTTGTTTCCTCTCTCTTTCTATAAATCCTTCTCTCTCACTTACTCCTTTTTCCTTTCTATTAATATGCTTCTTTTTCCAACACTCCCCTTCCCTCGTCCTTATATCCCTTCCCTCACTGTCACTGCCCTTCACTCAATCTCATTCCTCTTCCCCGCTTCATGTTCTCCTCTCTGTGCATCAGTCCCATTCCCTTTCTCCTGCTCCCATTCCTTCACTTCCCCTCACTCTCTTTCACTCACTCCATCTGTCAATACCTTTTCCTTATTCCCCTTTCCTCATTCCCTTTTGCTAACTCCCATTCCTTTAGTCCCTCACTCGCCTTCACTCCATTTCTCTCTCCCTCTCTCCCTCTGTCTCACTCAGTCTAACCACTTCACTCCCTGTCAGTCACTCGTTTCCCTCTCTTTCTCTCCCACTCTCTCCCTCTCTCTCTCTCACTCACCCTTCCTCTCTTTCCCTTTCTGTTTTCTTCACTCCTACTTTATCTCTCAGTCCCTTTTCCACTCTTTCAATCTCCTTCCTTTTCTATCATTTCCCTTTCATCACCCTCAAACCCTTTCTCTCACTGTTACTGCTTTCCACTCTTCCTCAGTATTTTTCCCTCACTCCCTTTCCTTCACTCCTCTTTCGTCACTCCCTCATTCTATCTCAGTTACTCCTCTTCGTTCACTTCCTCCCTCTCTGTTTTTTTCCTCTAAGTTGGTCTCCCATTCTCCCTTAGTCTCATTCACTCTTACTGCCTCACTCCCTCTCAGTCCCTTGCTCTCCCTCTCTGTCACTCTTTCCCTCTCTCTCCCTTACCCTTAATCTTCTTTCCTCTGTCTTTCTACCATTTCTCCGCTCTCCCTCACTCACTTTTCTTCTCTCTTAATTTTATTTCTTCTCCCTCATTCTCCTTCACTCACCCTTATACCCCTTCCCTAGCTGTCACTGCCCTTCACGCACCATCACTCCCCTTCCCCCACTACACTTCCTCCTGTCTGTATCTCACATCCCTTCTCTTTTCCGGTCTCTTTCCCTCACTCTCCTTCCCTGATTGAAATCCTGACTCCCCTTATCTCACTCCGCTTTCCTAACTCCCTCCATCCTCTCACTCCACTTCTCTCTCCCTCACTCCCCATCTCTCACTTTCCCTTACCCCCCTTTTCTCATCCTTATACCCCTTCTCTCACCATCACTCCAGTTCTGTTACTTTCACTCCCTTTACCCTGCTCTACTTCTCCCTCTCTGCCTCTTACTCCCCTTCCCTGTCTCCGTGCCCTGCTCCCCTTTTCTCACTCCCCCTCCCTCACTCTCCTTTCCTTACTCTTTCACTCCCCTTACCTGTATCCCCTACCCTTAGTCCTCTTGATTCAGTCACTCTTTGACTCCCCTTTCCTCACTCATCATACTCCCCTTTCCTCACTCATTCTCTCAGTCCCTTCCTCCCCTTCACTCAGTCATTTCAGTCATTCATTTATACACTACAAATTCATTCAAAAAAAGTATGACACAGTATATAAGAAATACAGCTCTTCTTGGAGAAGTGAAGTTAGTTCTGAAAAGAACTGTTTTTTTGTCTTTTTGTTTTAAATTTTTTTTTTTTTTAACAGTTCTATATTTTTTTGTATTTTTGGTAAGAAAAAAATAAACAGGAAACGAAAAACTGCTCAACCGGAACAAACAAAATAAAAAAATTAAAATTATCTGCGGGAGCATTGGTGCTGCCTAATCTTCATTTGGATTAAGTTCATACTCTGCTCTCCATAGCAGAGGATTTCGTAACAAAAGTTGCATCTCATATGTACATTAGCCAAAAGTGGCTGGATATCTAAACTTGATGTCGATGGAGATGCTGCAGATGATGAGGTGCTGGGGACAGCAGCTGGAAGTTCGTCAGCAAGGGCTCTTGTAGAAGCACGTGCAAAGTTGTGAGGATGCACATTCTTCACATGCCGCATCATGGTGTGGATGCGAAAGGAATATTTTTTGTTTGGGTTTCCCCTTAAAAGCACACTTCCACAGATAGTGCAGGTTACCTTCGGTGCGTTCACTTTCTTCTGCCCCTCTGGATAGGTGAAGAATTTCCAGATGAAGGACTCCTTCATCTTCTTGGGCTGTTCTTCCACCAAGTCCACATCTGAGTCAGAAGAATCCTGTGGCTGCTGTTCTGCCATTTTTCAAGGTGAAAACCAGGAACAAAACTTCAAAGATCCTTCTCTCAGGAAAGTCAAAGAGATAGTGAGGGAAGTGGGTGGGGTTTTTGAAGATTCTGGAAAAGAAACTACTATAAACCAATCAAAAGTGTTGTTTTCAAGTCATATGCGCGCACGTTGCGCGACCGTCGCATATGAATGACGTCTTACCCGATTTTTGTAAATACTTTTTAAAACGTGAAAAGGAGGCAGGGAAGAGACTCCCTGACCCCTAGGCCTTCTCATGAAGGACCCCGAAGGGCAAAAAAAACATATATATATTTTTTTTAAATCGCGAGGTGCGCGCACTTTGCACGCACCCTCAAAGCTGAAGTGAGTCAAAAATAAAAAGGGGAGAACGTGAAAAGGGGGCAGGGTAGAGACTCCCTGACCCTCCAGGCCTTCTCAGGGGGTCCCAGAAGGGACCCAGAAGGGCAAAAAAAAATGTATTTTTTTTTTTAAAAACCCGAGAGGTGCTCGCACGTTTCACGCACCCTCGAGGCAGAAGTGACTTAAAAACAAAAGTGGAGAACGTGAAAAGGGGGTAGGGTAGAGACTCTCTGACCCCCTAGGCCTTCTCAGGGGGTCTCTGAAGGACCCCGAAGGGCAAAACATATATTTTTTTAAATTGCAAGGTACGCCCACGTTGGAAAAAATAAATAAATAAATAATTATTTGACAAATTTGACTGTTTATATTTTGATTGAAGATGTAGACTATACTGTTCAACTTTATCCAAATCATAAAAACTAGCTGTGCCGTTGCATATTACAGGATATAGTCAATGTATTACAATATACAAAGGCAGTTTTTGGAAAAATAAATATATAAAAAATATAAAAATTGATACAGAAATTAGCATTTTAAAAACCTTGGAAATTCACTGAAAAAACCATAGGTTTCACACACGTCATAGTTAAGAATTAACATTTAAAAAACCATGGAAATTCACTGAAAAAAACATAGGTTTCACACCCATCATAGTTAGAAATTAGCATTTAAAAAACGTTTGAAATTCACTGTAAAAACCATAAGTTTAACACACGTTATAGTTAGGAATTAGCTTTGAAAAAACCTTTGAAATTCACTGAAAAAACTATAGGTTTGACACACGTTATAGTTAGGAATTAGCTTTGAAAAAACCTTTGAAATTCACTGAAAAAACCATAGGTTTCACACACGTTATAGTTATTATTATTATTATTATGCGTTCTTATATAGCGCTCGATTACCCGTAGGCATCTCGGCGCTTGCCTTGGGAACCCGTCCTGGCTTTTTCCCTGTGAGATACCTGAACTGGGCATCCCCAAGGTGAAAGCCAGGCATCCCGCCGCGGGGGGGGCCGTAGTGGAGATTAAGCAAGCTAATGCCCAGAGCTGCAGAGTGTGAACCCGTGACTCGAGTAGGCACCGAAACGAGAATTATCGAGTCCGTGGATATTTGGGCTCAAGACCCTGCCGCATCGGGAATTGAACCCTGGTCCCGGGTCTGACCTCTGCTTCAGGGTTTGCCTCCTCTAACCAGTGAGCCACACTTCTCCAGTTAGGAAGTAGCATTTAAAAAACCTTAGAAATTCACTGAAAAAACCATAGGTTTCACACATGTTATAGTTAGATGTACATTTCCCTCATACAAAACCTTTGAAATTCCCCCGTTATAGTTAGTTCAGCTAACTATAACTCCCGCGACCACAATGCACTGCTGATGACGTCACATATTACATCACTCATGACATGGTCAGTGACATCGCTCATGACATCACTGATGACATCTCAAATGACATCACTGATGACATCACTGATTACATCATCCTTCTGAAAGAGTGGCAGACCTTCTCTCACCCTAATATAACCTTTGATACACACATTCAAAAATGGAAACTACAATTTTCAAAAAAATGGAGATACCAATACCAATTACAACAACCTATTACGTAATTCCAACATCTACATACACATACACTCATTCAACAACAGTCCTATGTAGTCACTCATACATGTACTCACTCATCATATGTACTCATACACCTATACATCCTGTTACACACTAATACTCATCCATATAGTTACTCACACACATATTCACACATGCAAATAAACTATCAAAAATCCATTTACTTGATTATACTGCTGTATACACACCACTACACTTACTTCTACAGAAACTTACACATATTTACTCTCTTAAACAATCAATTATAAAAAAAAAACTTATTTATACAGGTACTCTTCCAAATTCTCACTCTCACATATACTCAATTATATACATCAATACTCACATATACTAGTTTAAAACATATATAGTTACACATGAATACACTATTGAGACAATCATTCACTCACTAACCCACCCATACATACAATCATCCACCCATACAGTCTTGCACACATGCTGTCTTCAAAACACATACAAACAGTGAGTCACTCATTCATGCATCTCTGGCTAAATAATATCCCCCACCGAACCATACAGACACTCATACTGATACTCAAAAAAACAACTTATAACCCATATACACACTCATGTAGCTACTCACCAACCCATGCAGCCACTTATACACAAAGTGAGACACAGATACATATATTTAAAAATTTAAACATTACTCGCTAATACATTTATTCACTAAGATACACTTAATAAGTCAGTTAACCAATCATTTTTACAAAAAAACTATCCATTTAGACATTTATTTACCCATTTATTCTTCCATCGACGTTTAGATATACACATATAAAAAATATTTATTTTTCAGAAAGACACACATTCACAGGATGATGTCATCAGTGATGTCATTTGAGATGTCATCAGTGATGTCATGAGTGATGTCACTGACCATGTCATGAGTGATGTAATATGTGACGTCATCAGCAGTGCATTGCGGTCGCGGGAGTTATAGCTAGTAACCCTGGGCAGAGCACTTCGCTCCGCTCACGTAGTGCACGTAGTGTTGCCTACTACGCGATTTGCAAAGTAGGCATAGTAGGCAACACTACGCACACCCGTGGACGGAGCAAAGTTGCCCGCCGCCCGCCTCCCTCCCGTCCTCTTCTACACCCCTAATTTGGATTTTTAATAGGTTAAAAGGTAAAGAAAAACACTTACCTTTTATGCTGCGCCCCGGGGCTTCTTCTTTGCGCCGACTTCATCCAACCAAATGCGCATGCGCGGGCGGCCGCGCATGCGCATTTGGTTTGGAAGAAGTTGGTGCAAAGAAGAAGATGGAGCCCCGGGACGCCGCATACAAGGTAGGTGTTTTTCTTTACTTTTTAACCTAATAAAAATCAAAATTAGGGGTGTAAAAGAGGGCGGGAGGGAGGCGGGCGACGCGTAGTGGGGCTACGCGAAGCGCGTGGGTGGGCGTAGATTAATGCCCACTTCACGAAGGTTCGCGTAGCCCCACTACGCCCACTACGCCCAGGGTTAATAGTTAGCTGAACTAACTATAACAGGGAAATTTCAAAGGTTTTGTATGAGTGAAATGTCCATCTAACTATAACATGTGTGAAACCTATGGTTTTTTCAGTGAATTTCTAAGGTTTTTTAAATTCTAATTCCTAACTATAACATGTGTGAAACCTATGGTTTTTTCAATTAATATATATATATATATATATATATTGATTATAGGATTATCCCATGCACATTGACAATCATCCGGCACTCCACGGTAGGGTTGAAAAAGTCCTTTTACTTTATTTAAAAATGACAAACTACATCGACGCGTTTCGGGAGTCAAGCTCCCTTGTTTACGATATATATATATCCAACAACGAGAAGCTCCAGCGGGAGATCCCTCGCCTTGCAAGGGGTGGCTCGATGCCGGCGGCGCAGCAGGTACAAAATATCAATAAATGAACAGAGTTCCAACAAGCACTCGTGTTCACAAAAACCACCAGGGGCCAATCTTAAGTCAAATAACCAGGTTTATTCACACCATAAACCAGTTGTACGTATATACTTATAACAACTAAATGCAAGTGAGCATTGTCCATTTAAATACATGAGAAAAAAATACTAGCTGCTGCATCTTTTTACGATTGCCACAAAAATGTGGATAAATACAGACGGAAATGTTAAAAAAGTAAATACCATAAAACCGGGAGCCCTAATTATATAATGTGTGCAATGCTGAATAAAATAAGCCAGGCTATTTGCTAAATAAGTTGGCTGGGTACAAAACTGTCTAAAAAGTTTAAAAGTGTAAAAGGTTCAATGTGTTCTTCTACGAGCTTTAAGGATTTTTTTTTAAGAAAGACCACACTTTTCCCAGATTTGGGGCATTATTTTCTCCTAAATGGTCTAGCTGCCTTACATCTTTCAAAGAATGAAGATGTTGACAACACAGATGGTAAAGGAACCATTGCTGATGAATGATGATAATAGGGATGTAGTACCTTGTAGAACACCACCTGTTGAGCTCAATAGCTTTGGTCTCGTGGTTGCCATTGATGATGGGATACACACATAGCCGGTGAAAGAGTAAGTGTTTCTTTACAATTGTCAACTGCCTTTTAATGCAGTATGATTGATACAATCTTATTGGTCGAATCATCTCTCTTTTATTGAAAGATACCATTGGGCGTAATTCCAGTGGGATATCTAGGCAAATTATTTTAAAGCAGTTCCTGCACCAAATAGAAGTTCTCAATTGAGAAGCTTGGAACTTGAGAAATAACAGAGTCCAATTTACACTTATCACATTCAATAAGTCTCCTCCAAAGTAGAATGGCATATTTCACAACATTGCTGTTCAGTCGGTTAGCTGTCATTTTCATTAACAATGCATTCATGCTGGCATTACTTTTTCTCTAGAAGACAAATGTGAGCTCGATAGGCTGTTCAAAAGTTTTGTACGGCTCAGAAGTGTGGGGCTATGTCAATGTGGAACAATTGAAACTGGAGGAAAATACATTTATGCGAAGGATTTTAAAAGTCCCTCAGAGCACCCCAGTCGCAATTGTACACAGGGAACTGGGGAGACCTTTCATAGAGGACCAGATCAAGTTAAGACCCATCATGGCTTGGTTAAAAATCTGGGTAAACCCTGAGGCGGACCTAAGTAGACAAATCGTGAGAGACTGTATGCACAGGGACAAAGGGTTACAAATACCATGGTTAAAGTACATCAAGGCCACCCTGGAGGGTATTGACCAGAAGGACCTTTTCATCAATCCCAGCAGTATGTTACCCTCAGACAAATTGAAAATCAAAAGAATACTGTCTGATCAGTTCTCCTTACGCAGAGCAGAAGAGGAGACGACCAAACACTCTGTAGTTGCACATAACCTTACAAAGAACAGCGAGGGAATGGAGCCATATTTGTATTTGATGCATAACGCACAGGACAGGTTTTTAATGACTCGTTTTAGGCTCAATTTATTATCTCACATACTGGCTGTGCCGCCAGGTTTTACTTTGACAATTGAGCAGAAGGGTGCCTGCGGCTGCGACAACCGGTCTCCGCAGGACACCCTTTATTTTGTACTTTTGTGTCCCTTTTTTAAATATCCTAGGCGTAAATTTCTGGTGGAGATTTTAAAAAAAGAGAAGTTTTGTCAAGCCAAAATTGCCTTACTCTTTTTACAGAGAGCAAACGACCCATGGACACTGTGCTGTATTATGAAATTTATTAAGATTGCAGTGAGGTTAAGAAACACAAGAGGAGAGGGTTAACGATTGGATTTCGGAGGAATATATATTTTTTATCTGATTTTAGATGCAATTAAGATGTTGTTCAGATGTAATTTAATATTTTTTTTAACGTTGTATATATGTGTACTTTTATGATGTTTTTTAATCATCGAATAAAGAATTACTGAACTGAACTGAGTTGTACAATCAGCTATAAGGGGAGTAGTTGAAAATTCACCAAACAGGCTTGAACACATGAATTGAAGAATGAAGGAATTAGTTGAAAAATAACATTAAAGCCCGTCAATAAGTTATACCTGTTGGGTTTGATGAATGGAAGATGGTGTGGAATGATTCAGAAAAATGGGTAGACAAATGAATCAGCAGAAGTCTTTGAATTTTAGATGCAGACTTGAATGTTGTTAAGGCAAATGTTTCTGCCACAGATGTTAAAAGACATCTCTTTCTGTGTTAATATTGAAACAGACGTATTTATCTTATCAAATCACATATTTATCATGTCTATCTTTGACCATGACATGCCCTCTAACAACTTCTTGGAGGACAATATTTTATTGTTCGTGGTCTGGAGCAGTTAACATGTAGATGAAACCAGGAGTTATTATTTGCAGAGACAAATGTCCTAGCGGGTTAGTGCATGCAGACATGTTTATAAATCCTGGATTGTCTTTTGTCAAGCAATTATTTACCAGCATTTATGGCGCAATAATTTGTAAAGGGGCCAGTAACTGTAATATGATCTAGGGAAACTTTAAAAAAATAAGGAATTTGAGCCATTTCTGTCAGACCTATAATCTTTGTCAAATAATACCATCCACCACAAGATACACAATGATGATAATAACATGATGATCCTGACATGCTATGTGAGAAGAAAAATGCAGCTGTACTTTCTGAACTATAGGAGACAGCACTGTCCTATCGGGAATATAGTTTCCATGCACAAGAAGCAAATTTATAGATAACATTATAATTTACATTAAAATCCTCTAAAAAAAAGTAGCAGTAGCAATCCAGATGTCTGACTATAGCAGAGAAAGGTATCTTTCACTAAACCATCATAGCAAGAATTTCTCTGTAGTGGTTTAACTGGAGAAGGGATTATTATAGCTTCTCTTTCAAAGCCTCAATCAGATTCATTTTTGTGCAGCACAATATCATGTAGCTGATTCATTTCAGTTTATGTTTGTTCTGTTGGAGGTTCATAAT
The DNA here is from genome assembly GCF_964261635.1 of Lissotriton helveticus. NCBI lineage: Eukaryota > Metazoa > Chordata > Amphibia > Caudata > Salamandridae > Lissotriton > Lissotriton helveticus. Next base: position 440,657,941 of record NC_136071.1, on the reverse strand, counting down.
AAACTCCTACAGTGGTTTCAGCAGTTGGAAATATTGAAATTACAGCATAAGGTTCATCTGTTGAAATTGGTACTTGCTGCAAAGGTGGAGACACAGCAGAATCCACAGTCCCCAGAATGGAGCTCAGGACTTCAGTGCAGTTGTACTCTTCTTGGGAAGGCTCTCAAAGAGTAGGGAGGGAATGTTCTAACCACTTCAGAGGCACTTTGGTGTCATGGGGGTCTGCTGTACAGAATTGGTCACATAATGGTTTTTGATGTGAAGGATCAACATTTTCGTGTTTTTTTTTTAACCAGACTTTGGCAAGTGCCTTTTACCCTGAGAACTGGAACACGTTGTCTTTAAGATATCCCAAGGACTTGTTTGTCAGTGATCTTGCCTTGAACTAACTAACTCACTTTGGGAAGCCACCCGTCACTAGCTTTAGGTATCTTATCTCTGTTGGTACCACTCTTCAGATTAGATAATTTTTTCCTAGTTTCATGAATGTTCTGCAACAAAGTAAATCAAATCAAAGGATCAGGTGTTTTGACTCTGCCTCCTCTTTTCCAGGGACATCAAAATCATGCACATAAATTGATACTTCAATGATCATCTTGTATGTGGTGTCACCACCTAACCCTCCTCATACAGGTTATGCAGCCAGCTCACTTCCATACCTAGGAATTAGTCCTCAAGGTTTGTTTGAGTGTACCATTAGCTTGTTCTACAACACCCTTCGATTTCTGCTGGAACGGGTGCAAATGTAGTAAGAGTATTTCCCGAAGGAGACATAGAATTCATGAGCGCCTTAGCAGTGAACTCAGGACAATTTTCTGAATGAAAGGTAAGAACTGCTCCCATTGCCACTAGGCACTGTATGTTTTTCATGACGAATTGAGCAGTGGTAGTCTATTGTGGCTAAACCCAAAGGAATCTGGAGCATGAAACAACAGCAAACAATATATAATTATACCTTTTAACGCTCAGGATTGGCCATATGTGGTCAAGAAAAATTACCCCAAAGAGCTTAGCAGAGACAGTAAAATTAGTCTGTGCTGGCTTAAATATTTTATCTGTTGACAAATATTTAATTGCTGCATGTTTTTCTTTGTAAGCTTTGATACATGTGGCCACCAGAAATGTAGTTGTAGCATCGATACACCAATGCTAATGCAAGTGGAAGGTAATCTTTCGGGAGCTGCCCCAATTAAGTCTAATTTAGTTTGCTCATTAGGAACATGTCTTTCTCCCCCCTAGGGATGAAAACTATAGGAACGTTATAGTTTGTGAGGGAGTAGGAATAATTAGAAGGAAAACAATCAGGAGTTTTCTCTCCTCTTAACGTTCCTATTATTGCTACTGCAATATTATTGCAGTCACCTTGGAGAGTTTTACCACTGGTTTTGCAGCCAAGTCTGATGACAATTTCCTTTGAGAATAAATTACTTCCCTTTTATGGGGCATACTATGTTGTCAATGGACCAAAGGGAGCTTATCTTGTAGGACTGCCACCTTTCCCTCAAAGTTGTGTAATTTTAATTGATTTCCTCTTTGCTTCTCTGAATCTGTTTAAACACAAATGAGGAAAATCTGCATGGTACATTGAACACAGAATGCTGAATCTGACACAATACGAGTATAAACTCATGGATCAGCCTCACGTAGAGGAAGAAACGTGAAACGTGATTAGGTGATTCCATTGCAAGTTGTGCAATGGAATCACCTAAAACTTTAGTGTGAGTGCATAGTACCTTGAAGTCACCATATTCAAACATTTTCCTGCACTGCAGCACAAGCCACAAAGAATTTAATTTGGGGTTTGTGGAATATTTTGTGCATATTGCAAACATTGTATGGGAAGTCTAGGATCATAATTTTTTTTTTCATCAGCAGCATTTAAAAAAGCAGTCCTCTGCACCCAATACAGGTGTAGAGAGCGAACATTTGAAATAATTGCTTTTGTTGCTGCTTCTAGTGTATTTTAGGTGAAATTCTCTAATATGTAGGGTTCCAGTCCATGAAAGATAACTGTGTGTGCTTTTGTCCAATATGTTTCCGAAAATGTTTGAGGAATTAAATCATACAAAGGCTTCGGCGCTCAGCATAATGTGACAAGTAGGCTCTACGAAGTTAAGAAACCCGATCAGGGCTTGAAACTTTCTTAATGTGTTCCGAGGTTGTACAGCAGCACACATCTGTAGGAGGTCAGGTGCCAAGTCTTTACCTTTGTATTCGAGGAATATGAAATATTAGATTTCTTAAAATGTATTTTTTACACATATTGAGCCATTTGAATTTATTCTGTTTTGCCCTGTCTGAAGGGGGTTGTTGTGGGAGGGGGCAGTGCTGCTCAAGTAGCCCAGATACCGTTTCACTTGAAGCACTCTATCAAAGTATAATGGCTCACAGTGAAGAAAGACAGACAGAAAGCCGCAGAACTAAATCTGCCGGTCATAAATTGCAGGGTGCTATTCGCTGAGCCGCTAAGACTTGCTCTGATATCCTCTGAGAAGATGGGGAAAGATGGGGGAGAACAGAATCTTAACTCCAGAGAGTGATTCAACCATGCACAAGCAAGTGGCTGAAACCCTGGAGGCTCAAATGGTGGATACTCAGTGGAAACTGTAAGACTTAGAAAATAGACTCAGACTAAGTAACCTAAGAGTTTTGGGTATCCCTGAAGGGCTTGAGAGAACAGACATTCGTAAACATATTGTGGAGGTCTTCATGGGAGCCTTCCTTGAACTGTCTGATTGGAACTCTGATTTGGAGGTTTAGCAGGGTCATAGGTTTCTCTTTAAATTGAATCCCTGGGCCATCCAGGAGGAGAGGAAGCCCAGAGCAACATTAATTTATCTTTTTAACCTTTTGCTATGCCAGGCAGTTTCTGATCTGACACATCCAGATGTGAAGCAGTCTTCTGATGGGTGTACTTTCTTTGCCAGGCCTGATTTCTGCCACTTCACTGTAGTGAGAAGGTGGCGCCTTCGACAACTAATACACCCTTTTAAAAATAAGGGAGCACAAGTGTATTTAATGAACTCAGCCAAGATCAAAGTGGTTTTGCAGGATAAATTACACTTCTTTCGGCATAATGTTACAAGTAGGCTCTTCAAAGTTCAGAAATCCGATCAGGGCTTGTAACTTTCTTAATGTGTTTGGAGGTTGTAAAGCAGCACACATCTGTAGGAAGTCAGGTACCAAGTCTTTACCTTTGTATTCAAGGAAAATCATATTTCAATATGAAATATTAGATATCTTTAAATGTATTTTATACCCAGATGGAGCCAAAAGGAGTTTTTTTTGTTCTGCCCCACCTGATGAGGGATGTTTTGGGACAGGGCAGGGCTGTTCAAGGAGCCCCAGATACGGTTTTACCTGAAGCAATCTAACAACGTATAATGGCTCCCCATGAAAAAACACAGCCGGTAAGCCGCATAACTAAATCTCCTTTTGTAAATTGCAGGATGCTCTTCACTGGGTCACTAGGACTTGCTCTGAATTATCTGAGAAGATGAGGGAAGGTGAGAACAGAATATTAACCCTAGAGGGTGAAAGAGCAATGCACAAGCAAGTGGCAGAAACCCTGGAGGCTCACATGGTGGATACTCAGTGCAAACTGTAAGACTTAGAAAATAGACTGAGACTAAATAGCTTTAGAGTTTTGGGTATCTCCAAGGGGCTTGAGGAAACAGACATTTGTAAATATATTGTGGAGCTCCTAAGGGGAGCCTTCTTGGAACTGTTTCAATGGAACTTGGATTTGGAGGTTCATTAGGCTCATAGGTTCCCTTTTAAATAGAATCCCCGGGCCATGCAGGAGGGGGCGAAGCCCAGGGCAATATTAATTTATCTTTGTAACTTTTTGCTATGCCAGTCAGTTTCTGATCTGGCACATCCAGATCCAAAGCAGTCGTCTGAGGGGTGTACTTTTTTTGTCAGGCCAGACCTCTGCCACTTTACTGTGGTGGGAAGTAGTGACTAATACACCCTTTTTCAAAATAAGGGAGCACACGTGTATTTAATTAACCCAGCCAAGCTCAAAGTGGTTCTGCAGGATAAGTTCCACTTCTTTACATCAGAAGTCAAGACCAAGTAATTTCTAGAGAGTCTGAGTTAAAGCTAGGGTATTCTAGCTTGATGGTATATCAGGGTGCTCCTAATTTACTTGTATAATCATTCATTTACTCATATATATGTTGCAAGCATTCATGGTGCAATTTATTTTTCCGGGGATTAGACTTTTCACAATTCTTTTGAAATGTCAGCACTGGGGCCTGTAGCTTTGAGTGCTGTTTTCTGGTGAGGAAGTGACTTTTGGGGGCATATTCACAAGGAGCTATCGCTGAATTAACTGCACTTTATCGTAGCCAAAGTCGTGATAAATTTACCCCACCATTCACAAGCTGGTGCTAACAGCCCACAGCTCCAGTTTTCCAGTGATAGCAGCCACAAAAAACATCGCCACAGAGGACCCCCGCAACTATCGCTAATGAGATGCAGAGTAGGCACTTCCGTGCACAAAGTCGTGACAATACCACACCTCAACATTCACAACGACCAGACAGATCGGTGATAAGAACACAAAACACGTGATAAGGCGCGTTAGCAGCAGGACATTTTCACCTGCTCCGACCTGGTGTTAAGTCGGACAGCAGCCTGCAGCACAGTAGGGAGCCCAGCCCAGGGCATCATCGGAAGGGCAACAGATGCCATAGAGCAACTGAACATGCAGCCTGGACACTCAAGAAGGCCACAATACCCACCCAACACCCCTTGGGCCACCACAGAGGCAGCGCAGACAAAGACAGCGGCCCCCCAGTAAACACATCTGCCTCACAGGCACAACATCTGACTATGTCACTGTCCACTACAGGCTGAAAGGGACAACCATCCTATGCATCCTGGCCATCATTGCCCAACAGGCCAACGGCACCAACACAGCAGACAACCAACATCCCACCCCACACCAAGTTGCTGGCTGTGCTGCACCTGTTGGCCCCTGGCAACCCCAACCAACACCCGCCATTATCGGCAGAGTCTCACAGCCAGCCACATCCAAGTCCCCCACACCTGTCCTGGACATCACCATCACCCTGGCACCCCAGGCCCCATACGTCCAATACAATGCGCAGGACTCGCTGCATACCAAGCAAGGACCATATGCCATAGCCGGATGCACGCACGTGTTGCGGGCAATCCACTGCACACATTTCCCAACTGCGCCCCCTGGTGACACAGCACACAATCAGCACAACAGGAAGCACACGTCACACATCAATAGGCAGGCAACATCAGAACACCGTGGGACCTACACCAAGGTTGCCTCCAAATACACAGCCAGTGTGCATGATCCCTTGACTCTCTGAAATTCCATCAGCAACCAGCAGTCCCAAGGGAAATGCACAGCCCCTTGGCAAGTCCCCAATTAACACCCCACTCACCTCAACTCCACAACTATGCAATCCTCTGCATCTACAGCCCTTAGGACATTGCATTGGCTGCCTCTCCACAAAAGTATTTTGTTCAAAATCCTTCTGACTACCTTCCGAGCGCTAAATAATATCGGCCCAAGGTATCTTTCAAGGAGATATACCCGTTACAACCCTACCAGAGTTTTAAGATCAGTAGGCTGTAATTTAATCAGTATTCCTAAATTTCATTACAAAACCAAGGGTGGAAAAACCCTAAGTGTCCTGGCTTCTAAGGCATGGAATTCCATGCCTAAAGAACTAAGACTGCTGGACTTAGAGAGCCCATTCAGGAAACAACTTAAAACCTGTATTTTCAATCTGACAGATACCTGCGTACTGGCCGCTATTTAGATCTCACCTCTGTTTCTCCCACTTTCCTCAGCGCCAGGATGCTCCTTCCGGAGCGACACTTCGGCCTTTATAAATACCAAATACAAATACAAATACAAATACAATCCACAACTCTGGCAATGCACACGCCGCAAGTTCACCACCAACATGCACAACAACATGCCCACCCAGCAGACACAATTGAACAACTTACAATGGTAACCTGGGCAAGCCGTGAACATGACCAATCAATGGCATGGCACCTCAGCCACACAATAGACGAATGTGGGGAGAGGAAGCAACCAGGCATGTGTGAAAGATGCAGTAGAAGCATGATTGGGAAAGTATACAATACCAAGAGTGGCTGCGAAGTCCTGGACAGACCACAGTATGCAGAACACAGCCATATCCACGGCGACATACACCTCTAGTGTATGAAGTGTAGTGGACAGTGGACGCAACCATGTCACCCCAGCCAGTGGGGGTTCTCACAGAAATTTTGCCTGTTACGCCCCCCCCCCCCGTAAGCATGAGCAAAGTGGGGTGGGCCGGCGTACGCCAGGCCAGCGTAGGGGTGTGAATAAAAAGCATACAGCCCTGGGCGTGGTCCTTCTGGAAAGCCCAACGTCTCTGCCAGGGCGACGCCTCCCACCCTGCCACGAGGCTGACGCCGTCCACGTCAGCGGAGTTGCCTGAAATCCCATGCGCCTGCTGTACACAGGCCCGCTGGACCACGACCCTACACAGCCAGGCCACACTGATCAGCAGCCGACACTGGCGTGTGTTAAGGAGGGCCCACCATGTGCCAGTGTAAGCTCCAAGCCCGAGGCCCGCAACCCGGCCGCCTTTCAGACCACCCCTGCCCCCGATGCTGGTCCACATTACTCCTTCCTTGTTGACATATTCTACCGGCGTCCTCAGTGTGTCCCATATGTGAAACTGTGTCCTGGCTCCTGAATGGCAGTGACCCCAAATCCAGGCCAGCAGCCACAGCACCAGACTCCCTTCGATCCGTGAGGCATAGTTCCATATTGGCATCTTGCAACACGTGGGGGCACTAACCCTGTTCAACGCCTGCCGGCGACACGTGCTGCCACAAACCCTGTTCAACGCCAGCCAGTGACACGTGCTGCCACAAACCCTGTTCAAGGCAAGCCGGCGACACGTGCTGCCACAAACCCTGTTCAATGCCAGGCAGCGACACGTGCTGCCACAAACCCTGTTCAACGCCAGCCGGCGACACGTGGATTAGGGACCAGGGCTACCCTGCGGACCAGTAGGTCTCGCATCCAGCACCTAGTCGTGATTCACGAATGGCAGCATCCACACCAGTGGTCGCACGGAGAGGAGTAAGAGAAAGATGCGGCTCAGTCCGGATGACAGCCGGGTCATAGTAACGCAGGTGACCGAACTCACGGACACTTCTGTTCGTATGTTGGCTGTCCTCTGGACTTTCTCTGGCTCACTCCACGGTGCTCAGCAGTTGACTCTGTATTGCATGTGTTTTCTGTTTGCATTGCACTGGTGTCCAATGTTCAAGTGGTTGCCAGCACCAGACGTTCCATGTGGAATGGCTTACACTCACCCCACACATATTCAGCACAGGCGTCACTGTACATGTGGCCTTGCCAATAAAGGTGCCGGGCGCATGTGCCCGTGGCCAAATCAACATGATATCTGCGTGTGTCCCTGTGGTCTTGTAGTATGCATGTGGGCCCTGGGCCCTACGACATTACATTGTGCTGTGTACATCGGATGCAGACATGTCACCGCAGGCAGCGGGTTGGAGCTTGGACATGTAGCTTTGTCGTCACCCACTCAATTCATAAGGGGAGTGGCCAGGGCCATCGTATGCCCGCCAACATGGGTGTGTGACTGCTGTTTGAGCGCCCCTAGGGGTGGTTCTGTGCTGTGAATTATGCATCTGCATGTGTCTCTATGCAGTGGTGGAAGTGGGGGGGGAAAAGTAGGGGAACTGTTGGCGGAGACTAAAGGACGGGAATAACCCTTGGATTGGGTCAGTGGGCAGAGTCATAGGTGTGGCAGAAAGAGCTAAATATACCAATTTTTGTTTCCCATTTCACTAACCGGTTACAGCTTATTACTTTATTTAATTTAACCAATGGATACACATGTTTAAGGTTTAATATGAGTTATTGACATTAAAATGCATTTACAAAGTGGGATACGTTTCAAATCACAGAATGTACCAAATATCCTTAAAAGTGGGATCGCAAGCCATTTGTCTCCTAGCCATAGAGTTTCTGTCATCTGCACTTCTCCTCCCTTTTTCCACAAGAGCAGTTCAAACATGAATGGCAAAATATCCTAGTTTGCAAATGTTTTCCACATAATTACAGCTCTGCCATATTACCACATAATACATAATCTGCTGTGTTATCTGACACTTTTAACTAATAAATTGTTTAAAGTTCAAACGGATCAAAAGTAACTAAAACATTTTACTTGTGCTGCTAAGAAGTGGAGGGCCCTTTGCAAAGGTTGACTGGTCATCTTTCTCACTGTTGCAGTTATGTGTTCCACTGGTACTAACAAGGAAATATCTTTGCAGAGACTGTTAGGATGTGTCAACATAATAAAGTATCAAACAATTTAGAGCACCACTAATACCAGTGTAGGGCGCAGGGGTGTGGAATTTATTAAAATATCCTCTTGTCCATGGGGCAGCATGCTTCATAAATCTACTTGTCCTGTATCAAAATCCACTTGTCCCTTCGGTGCCATGTAGTGCGTCAACAAATTAAGGCAGCAATCTCATATCAGAGCTCTGATATAGCCTATCTGATTATGCCAGAGTTTATACCATAGTAATGTTTGAATACTTGCAATCCCCTTATTTTGCCATGTTTCCACAGATCTACATACTGGGAATGAAGGTAGTGGTAAGCAATAGTTCTGGGAATATAATGCCATTTTGAGTCTGCAAACCTACTAACTTGCATGTTTTAAGGGTTTTCAACAACTCTTATCTAAACTTTTCCCATACTGAGAAATGTTAGAAATGTACTTCCTTACTTAGGAATTCCAGCCGTACTAGGTCTGCGGGGTGGCAAGATGGCCGCCGGCAGTCCATAGGGGGCAGAAGCCCTTGAGTCACTCTCCCTATGTCAACCTGAAGTAATGGTGTACTGATCTTGCCCACGTTAGACCTTCAATTATTCTATCTGATGAAAATGAAAAAGTGAGCTGCAACAACTGGGCACGTTTGCAGACAGAGATGATCGAGGGTTTTCACAGGCTGGTGACTACTCCTGTATGGCTGCCTGTGGAGGCACAGCTTGAGAGAAAGCAGAGCAGTGTCTGGGAAGCAGCAGCATCTATAATTAAAGAGGCGGTTGCACATCTTCTTGTGAGCTGGGAAGCCGTCAAGCGTGTCATGGCCCCGAAAACGCAGAGGCCAGTGAAAGAACTGAAAGAACTGAAAGAAACTCGGGAGAGAGAGGAAGAACCCGGACTGCAAAGTGAATCTGATACTCCTGCAGCGAATCTAAGGGCCAAGGCACGACACAGAGCTCAGGCACGGAAGGAGGCTGCAAAAAAGCGTGAGGAAGAACGCTTCATAGCAAGCGAGAAAAGAAGAGAAGATCGGCGCAAGGCGTTACCTGGGGGGGCCCCCGTGGACCCTGGTGCTGAGTCCTTGAGGGATGCGATCCTGCGGCAGCCTTTGATCTTCGAGTCCTTTTCACCGCGTCTGGAGCGGGTGCTGCTGGTGTTGACAGTGCTGGCGGTCCGGCCGGTGGAGGCGGTGGAGGTGATGGAGGCGGGGATTGGACCCGCGGAGGGCGAGAGGATCGATGCAGTGGAGCCGACGGCATTGCTGGTCTCATCAGAGTATGGGGCATTAACTGCAGAGCCGACGATGTCTGGCGAGGCTACTGTGATGACGGGTTCAGCAGTAGGAGCGGAGACAGCAGAGATCGCGGTGCACCCTGTTCCAGCATTAACTGCAGAGCCAACGATGTCGATGTCTGACGGGGGGCTGCGGTGGCAGGAGCAGCAGTAGGAGCGGAGACAGCGGAGACGGCAGAGATCGCGGTGCGCCCTGCTCCAGCTGAAGTTACAGAGCGTATGACTGGATCTCCCTTTATAGGCGGGGCCGGAGGCAATGCTCTGAAAGGCGGGATTAATGACGGGACCAACGCATCACAGAAGTTATACAATCCGCAGCAGGCTGCTGATGTGCAATCCAATATGCAACTTGATGTAGAATTAAGTGTGCAGGCAACTGAGCAATTGCAGGAAGTAGTAGACTGTTTGTCCAAGGAAGGGGAAACGGAGTCACTACTGAAGACGAGCGATCCCGATGTATCAGTGCCTCAATCTGTGCCTCAATCTGTGATTGATCAGCAAGGTGACCCGCAAGGGGAAAGGTTAGCTACAGGGCTGACTGAAATAACAGGGCATGCTGACCATTTAAGCATACAGGCGGACTTGACAGAGGGGGGAGGGGAAGCGCCCCCTAGGCAAGCAGGAGCCTCATATGCAACCAAAATTGGAACTGAATATAATGATAAACAAAGGAAAATACTCATGCAGCAAAAAGCAACCACTGGCATTCCAGTAAACGCAGTAAGCGAGACAAACACAGCGGTTACAGTAAATGCAACAATAAACCCAAGCAGTGGTGCTATCCCCAAGGAAAATATTAAAATGAAGTCTTTCAGACCGGCTAGACCTCTTAGATCTAATGATGTCTTATTACCAGACTCTAGGAGGTCAAATCGGGAAAGAGATAGAAATATAAATATCATCGGACAATTATCTGTTACAGGATCCCCTAGCGACGAGTGTTTCTCAACATGCAACGATGATGATAAGGAGGAAGAGGAGAGTGATGAAACGGATTTAAGCTCCACCTCGTCTCCAGATACAGACCACTCTTTGTCAAGCGGTTCCGGAGAATCAGGCAATTACTCGTCAGCATTAGAGATGGAGCAGAACACTGCTTTAAAAAGAAATCCGAAAATCAAAAATTATAAACCCAGGGGGAGGTCTCGCATGAGAACTAGTAGAGTAGGGAGTACGCCACAAAGGGGACTGGCTAAAAAGCTTGACTGGGATAAGATACCCATTCCACAGAATCACCAAGATGGAAATAGGCGTGCTGGCTTACAGGAAGTGAAGGAAGTGAAGGAACGGGAGCAGGCTCAGGACCAGCACCAAGGTTTTTCAGAGTCACACACAGACAGATTTGATCTTTTACTCTCTACATTGAAACAAATACAAGGGGAAGCTTGATTGGAAAGTCAAAGGGCAAAGCGTGCTAATAAGAAAATACAGAGATCTCTACACAAAGTAAATGAAATGTACACTGAAGTCACTGGTAGATTGACGGAGGTCGAACAGAGGACTGGCAAAATGGAAGATGAGGTGGCAAAGATGCCGGAATTTAGACAGGGGCATGAGAAAAAAGAGTCTGATATATTGTGGAAACTTGAAGATTTTGAAAATAGGCAGAGACGTAACAACATAAGGTTGCTTGGAGTGGAGGAAGGGAAAGAGGGAGGAGATGTAAGAGCTTTTGTGGTGGAGCTGCTGAAAGGTGCCTTTCCAGAGATGGACAACTGGGACTGGGATAAGGAAGTGCAACGAGCGCATCGATTTCCCCTGTCGCAGAAAAAGGGTAATGTGAGCCCAAGAGCAAGAGCTATTCTTGTGTATGTCGGAAACTATTTGTTAAGAGAGGAAGTAATTATGAAGGCCAAACCAATGAAGAAACGTACATACAAGGACATAACTTTTTTTGCTCGTCCGGATTTTTGCCACACAACAGTCGAGAGAAGATGGCGTATGAGGCAACTTATAATACCATTTCAAAATCTAGGGTGTGAGGTATATCTGTTGTTTCCTTCTCGCCTTAAAGTAGGATGTAATGGTCAGTTCAGAGTATTTTTCTCTGAAATAGTTGCACAGGAGTATTTGACCTTTCTTCGAGAAGAGAGAACACATAGGGAACGGAACACGCAATCCAATCGGATTGAAGACACAAGACAAGTAGCTTGCATAACAAAGAAATAAAAATGCTAAAAGAAAAAGGGGAGACAAGTTCTTTACATCCTGAATAAAGGTTTTAAGAAAGGGATCATGGGAGAGTGGCTGAGGGAAAGTCCCCTGGGGGGGGCTCGGCTGTCACATATAGGTCAGGATTGACCTATTTGCCAGTAAGGGAGGGGGGGGAGGGGGAGGAGGGAGCTTGGGGGGAGTCAGGGGGGGCACAGGACACGGCACGACATATAAGAGAGAGATGTATTTTAGAAGTGGAAACAGCAGAAATGGGAGAATGGGTAGGGAGGCGAAAATCTGAAGAAAGAAAGATAAGAAATAACGATGCTAGAGTGCTTATAAGATGTTGGATGGTTAGGGTGTACACGAGACCAGATGTGGGAAAAGTTATACTATAAGTTAAGGTATGGGTGTTAGGTGTGTAACATGGAATGTATGTGGTTTGAACGATACTCAAAAAAGATCAAAAATATCAGTAGCCTTAAAACAAATGAATGTGGATTTTGTATGTATCCAAGAAACACATGTTATGGTAACACAAGCATACCTTCTTAGGCATCTAGGATTTCATTTACTAGTAGATTCTAGTCAAGGGGTACAAAAAAGAGGGGTAGCTATCTTAGCTAGAAAAAAAAATACCTTGACTAGGAAGAAAGCACAGGATAAATGGGGACGATGGGCCATGGTTGAGTGTCTGATAGATGGGGAGTGGACAACCCTCGTAACTGTTTATGGTTCAACGGAGGATGACCCCGAAAATTTTCAATTTTTAGATGTGGAGTTAGCTACCTGGGCACCGAAAATTATATTGGCAGGCGACTTCAACATAAATGGGGCAGATGGATTAGGATTGGGCTCTTTTGGAAAATATAAAGGTCGGAAAAGGAGAGTTAACCAGGCATTACACAGTTTAATCTTAAATAATGCTCTCTCAGACGTATGGGGGAAAAAGAGACTGGATAACAAAGGTTTTACATATTACTCAGCCCCCCATCAAACTTGTGTAAGATTAGATTATTTTTTTGTTTCAAGTACTAACATATCGAACGCAAACATTGAAAGGCTGCCACGGATTCTTAGCGACCATAATCCCTTAGTACTTACAATAGCAACAAAAACTAATGCTAGACAATATACAAACTGGACTTTTGAAAGAGAGCTACTAAAAGAGGAGAAATATATAGAACATATGAATAAATGGATTAGTGATTTTTTCCTCATTAATAGGGATAGCGCAGAACTGGGGGTGGTCTGGGATGGTTTTAAAGCAGGGGTACGGGGGGAAACGAAGAGCTTTAATTCTTATAAACGGAAGCAGGAGCAGTTGAGGAATTTAGAGCTATATGAAAAGGTACTCAAAGCAGAGGAGGATCTAGAAAAATGTGTTTTAACCGGGAGTCAAATGGATAATGCCTTGATAAAACTTGTGAAAGCAAAAGGCGAGGCAGAGAGTCATATAGCTAGCAAAGCAGCGAAAATTTACACTACTAAAAGGGAGAAGTGTTATGAACTGAGTGAGTCAGTAGGGAGAATTTTGACTACACGGACAAGACAGGAAGAAGCGGCGGGAATAGTGAGAGAAATCACGGATACATCGGGTAGGGGGCATACAGATTCGAATGAAATAAGGGAAGTATTTAGGACTTTTTATGAGAAGTTATATGATGATGAATTAGCGGGGGAGACACAGAGAGAATTAAAGAAGACATGCAGGAGTACCTACAAGAGATCCGGGTAGATATATTGGATGAGGATGACGCAGATGGCTTAGAGGGGGTTTTGCTGACAGAAGAAATTAAGGAGGCAGTATGGAAACTTCCCTCAGGGAAATCAGCGGGCCCTGACCAAATACCTATAGAGTTTTACAAAGTGTTTTGGGATATTTTGGAAAAAGAGCTAATAAAGATCATGCAGCTGGCACAGTTGGGTGATTTAGCACCCAAATCATGGGGGAGTGCCAAGGTGGTAGTAATATTGAAAAAAGGGAAAAATCCGGAGGAACCAGGATCTTATAGGCCCATCACCTTAATGAATGCTGACGTGAAAGTATTCTCCAAGGCACTAGCATCAAGACTTGCCAGAGTAATTCACAAAATAGTTAGTTGTGCTCAACATGGATTTATACCTGGAAGAGGGACTACTCATCACATACGCAAACTAATAACTCTATTTGATGTTACAACAGTCACAGGAGACCCGATGGCAGTAATGTTACTTGATGCAGAAAAAGCATTTGATCGGGTCTCCTGGGATTATCTTTGGTTTGTATTAGAGAGAACAGGTGTTAAACAGGGATATCTTAAAGCAATACAGATTCTATATTTAAACCCGGTAGCAACTGTACGCGTGAATGCTGGTAATACGCTGCAATTTAGAATAAAAAGGGGTACAAGACAGGGGTGCCCCTGCTCACCGCTTTTGTTCGCTATATATATGGACCCACTAATCCGTAGAATAGAGGCGTCTGAGATGATTATACCTTTAACAACACTTATTGGGCACTGTAAAATCTTAGCCTATGCAGACGATGTCGCTGTAATCACTCCTAATCCTACTAAATCTATAGAGTATGTGGAAATTGAGGCATTAAAATTTGGAAAGATATCGGGCTATAAATTAAATACATCGAAAACACAGATAATTAAAAATTCTTATACTATTTGTACAGATAACCGAGTGACGCAGACAGGCATATACTTAGGGGTAACTATCTTGGCAGATTTGGATTCTTTAGTAGAGAAGAATACTTCCTCTTTAATCAAGAAAGTGGAGAAAGATTTAGACAGATGGGACAACCTACACATGTCAGTTGTAGGGCGGACGAATATAATAAAAATGTTGATTCTCCCAAAAATTTTATATTTATTTAGAGCCATACGTTTGTTATTTGATGTCAAATTATTAAAAAAATTAGAGTACATTATAAATAGATTCATTTGGGCAAAGGGGAAAACTAGAAGAGCCCTTAGATTTATGACACTCCCGAGAGAGAGGGGAGGCTGGGCAGTACCAGAATTAAAGCTTTATTATTGGGCGGCAGCTCTTCAAAATATGACTGGCTTGCTGGGAGGGGCAGAGTTAGAAGGCTGGAGTGAATTTGGAACACTGGCAATTTATGGACTAACCCTGGGAATAGAAGTGGAGAATGTATTTTTGAAGTTTACAGAGGCTAGTTACTACAAAAAGACAAAGTTTAAGACGCTTATAGCAGCATGCACAATTTGGAAAAGCTTTATTAAAAGAGTAGGCTTGGGGAAATATAATGTATACACTAGATTTATAGATAACCCAAATCTTCCACAAGAGATTTTCTCGGGTTTCACATTTAATGAGTGGGAAAGTAAGGGAATTAGAAGTATAGGGGATGTAATGGGACATCAGGGGGTTTTTCAATTTTCAGAATTGCAGGCTAGATTCAACCTACACACCAGGCAATTTTTTAAATACTTACAAATTAGGAGTTTCTTGCTGAGCAAAAAGGGAGGTCCATTGGTATTTAGCCAAGATCCGATTATGGAACTGATTCAATTAGGGGAAGACTGTACTATCAAGAGGTTCTATGCTGAACTGATAAAATCAAAACAGGATGATTATGACAAATGGAATGGAAAATGGAAAGAAAATCTTAATATTAGCGGGGAAAGCTTTGGCATCTCTTTAGAAAATGGATATTCTCTGTTATGCTCGGCACCATTGCAGGCGCAACATTATAAAACGTTATATCATTTATATTATACCCCTGCAAAAATAGCACAATGGGGAGGCACCGTGGGTATTAAGTGTTATAGGTGTGGAAGCTTGGAAGCTGATTTAAAACATGTATTTGCAACGTGTCCTCATCTATATACACTTAAAAAAGATATAGAAGGCTTTATAAACAACATATTAGGAACTGAAATTGTCCTAACTCCCGGAACTATATTATTAGGAGTGAATGTGGAGGATGAACAACAATTATCAACCGGGAGGGAATTCTTATTTGTAGCATTATCAGTTATGAGATTATGCATAGCGTCTGCATGGATCGATCCTATTCCCCCTACTTTTCATAACTGGTTGGCCAAACTAATAACAATATATAATGTGGAGAAAGAGATCTATGCACGGAAAGGGAAAAGGGGAAGGAAGTTGGGTAAGGTAATATGGGGCCCTATTACACGATGGAAAGAGAGTGAAATAGAATAAAAATTAGATGCGAGTAAAATTCGGCTGATTTAGGACAACATATAGGGTATCAAATAATACTATTGTAATATTGTGAGGGAAATAAAAGGCGGATACTATATAGATGAGTATGATTTAATTGTATATAAGTGAATGTATGGAACATTATAGAATTGAATTTTCTTTTGATTAGATTAATGTTTTTAGAACATGGATTGTGATTTTTGATTATTTTCTAGCTGGGTGCTGATCTTATTCGTACTGCTGGTTTTTTCTCTCAATGCGATATATTCTTTTTGTAACAATGCCGTGCCCTGTATGTAACAGCAAAAACATTTAATAAAAAGATTTAAAAAAAAAAAAAAGAAATGTACTTCCTGACAATGGGAGATCTAAACCTTCTTCCAGAGTTGGGAAAAAAGTGGTTGGCGGGAAAGTGAACTAGCAAACAGATTTTCACATGAAAAAATCTACACGTGCATATTTGCTCATGCTAAAATGCAGTTCACAAATATATTTTCTAGGAGTACTATTTCTTGTCCTACTTCTGTAAATTCTCGGGAATTCATGAAAGCCGAATAGCTGCACTTAATGCAAGGCCATACTATGGGTGGACTTTTGAGACTTTCTTCAATAATTGGGCCCCTAATTTGGTCTGGTGTTGACCGTGACCTTTTGTGTTTATTAAAATTCTGTCTCTCTCTCTGTATCGGCTGGCTTCACTGTAAGTGACAGCACTCTGATATTTTACAAGGAGCATATCGCCACACAAAGTAGTTTTGGTCAATGCTAGTAACTACTGTGGCAGTGTGTGCTTTTTGAGACCAAACAATTTTTGCTTTTGTCAATGTTTGTTACAATGGTGAGGGCCCGGCAACTCCCACACCAATAAGGTTTTACAAAAACCCTGCCAAACCAAGTAACACATTGACAAAACTGAAAAGCTGACCACCAATTCAGACCTACTGGCTTTGCCAATGCTTATTTATTTTTGTTTTCCATAATCCTACTGAAACTGGTTACACTGATTTTCCATTATGAATATTTTTGGGAAATACTAGCGTGCATCAACAAGTGTTACTAAATGATGTTGCAAAGAAATGGTACCTGACATTTTACAGCAGTTTAGCAAAATGTTTATTTTTCTGATTTCATTTATTTATGAACATTTCATTTTGAAAGCAAAGAATCCTCGATCTTGCGTTCAAGCGTCTGCAAATATTTGCATCAAATCAGAGAGCATTCTCGGAGCATTATACACAGCCTCATATTGCTAAACTTAGAAAACGTGTGTACACATTTTTATACTTGAACCACTGTCAGTAGTGCAGTCAGAGCTAACAACATTTACTTCAAACACTCACCCTAATAATAGGCAAAGAACAAAATGATTGTTGCCTAGAGCTGTCAGCGAGAAGGAAACAAAACGCTACAGCGCACGATTGATCACCAGCATGAAGAATCTGATTTATTCAATTCTGAATTAGGATCCTCCCCGCTGGAACCTGAATACTCTGCCTTTGAGATCCAGTAGAAGTCTGGGTGCGCGCCCCCTCCCCCCTCTCTCCACCCACGGGCCCCCCAGAGGCGACTTCACCTCCTCCCACCAACCCCCCCCCCCACCCCCTGTCCTGATGAAGACCCGCTCTGACCCACGAATCGGGCGTCACTAGGGTCGAAACGTCGACAAAGAAACCCTTGGACCAACAGAGAGTATTCCATAGCAATCGCCAACCGCAGTGGCACAGAGGAATATCTCCAACTGAATACTGCTTTGGCCAACTTTTTACCCCATCCTTCCTTCACCTGTATATAAGTCACTGGTTTTGTTTCACAACTGCACGATAGATTACTGCACTCAAATATCACAATCACCTTATCTTGATGCGCCGCTTTTGTAAAACTTTTTTGTAAAACTATCTAATCTATGTATTGAATACAGGGTAATTGTGAATGACACTAAATTCATAAAATAATCAGTTTATACCCTATTTGTTGCTTTGGATTTGCATTTTTGTATTTTGTCTATTTAGAGCAAGTTAATACTGCAATTTGTATAAAAGTGTATGAACTCATTTCTTAAAGCTTGAATCATTTTTACCCAACAGAACTATTGTTTATATTAGAAATATTGCCCAGGTTCTGAGGGATACTGGGTTACCACATAATAACATACCACCCTAATAATAAAGGCTTTCAATTCAAGAACCATAAATACAAGTTTGAACAGCATTAACATATGGACAAAAATATCACCTTAACTTCAGACAGTGACCTTCCCTGATCCACAATGTGGTACTGCAAACTGGCAGCCAAAGGGTTTGTGCTGTGGGGGTTGGGGCTACTTGTCCCAAGGGCAAAATACACATGAAAACTTGTAGCCCTTGACCCCAAACAATATGTCCTGGGCGTCGGGCTATAGGAATTCCACATCCCTGAGGGTGTCAGAGCACTTTACAACACACATATTACACAGAGACAATCAATCATATGTGTGTAAATCACTGTATAGGAAATGTTACATAAGACAAAGGACTACAAGGTGTAGGAGTCACATGACAACCATACTAGTAGGCAGCATAGTTTAATAGAGATTGGTCTGGAGAAACACAAACTCGGAATTTAAAACGTAATACCATGGTTGGGGGTTTTCTTTAATAATCAGAATTGATTTCTACCCAAATTAACCCTATTTTGCAACATTAAGAGAATCAAAGACTGGGGAAAAAACCATAACGCTCTAATTTATACCTTGCAGTTTGAATGCAGCTCTTACATGATACTTAATACCTCAATGTTCTATGTTAGGATTTTAACTTATTAACTGCAAGTAACAATAGGGTCTCTCTGACAAAAGCAGTAACCTACTGACCTATTTACATTATGTACACTTTGTGCATAGCAGATCACAAAACAGCAGGCACATTAATCGTCTGTGCTTTCTTTCCATGAGTCAAAACTTCCACTAGACATAACACCATCTCACTCTACTAAGTACATAAAACACAGGAGTTATCATGAAAGTTGTATTGTTGCCGAAGATTGTTGGAGGCCAAGTGGGAGTCAGCAAGTGCTTTTAAAACCATATTATACTTGCAAACACAACACCCCCACCTGAAGTCAGCGCCCGGTAAGGTCGCACTGCGCTTGAGCCACCTTGCTCAAGGGTCCTGTCACCTCAGTGACAGAGTCACTGTCACTCTATGGTGTGTAGCTTCATAGGCCTGCCCGCAAAACTGGTGGTGAACTTCATGGATTGTGGTGGACAGGCCTTCAAGGTTTACCCACACTTGCCACTGCTATGGTCCACCTGCTGGTGCTAAGGCACCAGGTTTTTAATATCTTGCGGGCCTTCTAAGGTCTAGCATTGGAATGTGCTCCCCAAGGTGGAAGTGGTCTGATGGGCTGGTCGGGACAGCTGAACCTGGTTCCCCTGTTTCCAAATTCAGCAGCTCTGACCATAGTGCCACATCCTCTCCCCACTGAACACCATACCGCCCCACTGAGAGAAACCTGCACTGCACTGACCCGCTATAAACTCAATTCAAATTACGCACTAGACAAGAGCAATATGCTGCCTAAAAAGAATTAACATCCTCGAAAAAGGAAACACTCATAGGGAAAAGAAATGTAAGCAGGAACAACATGGTTACCTTTTTCCTTTTACACTCATTATTCAGAAATTAGTGAGCGCTTTTGCCTGAAAAGTTAAAGCCATGACTACAGGGGCCCAGAAGGGACCCTTTTCAATGCCCATTGCTCATATCCTTACAATACAATACAATACAATAAAATAAAATACAATATCCTTACAAAACATAAGCAGTATGGTTTAAAAATACCACATTTGTGAACACACAGCCACTGCACACATTTTGTTTTCCAATTCAATCCATCAAGCAGGTATTTCAGTACCTCCAGGAATAGTGCACTTTCCCACTCAGGGAAAACAATGTTGTTCAAAGAGAGACTAGAAAACAAAAGCACTGCAAAACACTGTAAAGTGGCGCTAATGTGTTTAGGTGTGAATAAATCAATCTGGCCAGCTTGCAACCACACAGTCTTGCTTTAGTTAGTTCGTTATTTTTCATATTTTTGAATGTTTTATTTCTATCCACCCCTAGGCTGCACTTAGAAATTGAAACATGTCATAAAAAGACTAGGTTTCCTGTTTTTTGGATCCATTTCACAGGGGAGCAAATAAACGAAAGGAAGAAAGAGAGGGTAATGCGGTTTCTTGAAGTCTCGGTTTTCACTAAATGAGTAGGAGCGAGACAGAAAGAGAGGGAAGAAGGGGGACAAAGAGAGGGAGGGGGGTGGGGCAGCTGCCAGGCAAAAGGACTGGACACTGTCCTTGTCTTCTCTGGGCACGACGAAGGAAAAGACAGAGTCCTTTTTCTTTTCTGTTCGCCCCCAAGAGCCGAGCCTTAACTATCGGCTTTGGGGTTTTCTGCCGTCTGGGACACATATTTGAACTAAGAAAGTAGGGGAACGGACTTGATCAAATTGAAGAAGTAGGGGCCATGTCGATCCTGCCCACTTCTACCACTGTCTATATGGCAGGGTGGGTCTCCTTAGTGAGGTGTGGGTGGGCTATGAAGGGTGATAGACCTTACGTATGTATCCTGGTTTGCATTCCATGGGTTCAGCCCCTACCCACACCTGTTGAGCCACCTCCTTTTGACGTGCTGATACATGGCATTGGGGTGCCATGTGTGGGTGGGTGATGTGTCGTTAGCCAGGTGTGCTTGCTGGTGCTTCCTGCTGTGTGGTCTGTTGTAGGCTCGGTGTACCCCCCTGAGTAGCTTGGCTGGCCGGGTCCTGGTGGGGGGTTGCGTGAGATATCCATGGGCTATTGTAGGGTGTTGATGTCGACGATGTGGCGGTCCTCTCCGGCATCACTGGTGTGTTGTGTTCTGTGCTCTGCTGAATGTGCTGTGTGCCCCTCTGCGATGTGATGGGGAGGTGCTTGTTGACTTTGTGTTGACATATATGTTGGCGCATTGGGCTTGTTTGCATGCAGGCTGTATGGCAATGTACATTGTGACTGTTTGGTGGGTGTTGGATTCCTTCTGCAGGACAGTGTACGTTTGCACTACATGACGGATGTGAGGTCGTACGTGTACATTTTCATTTCACTGTTTCCGGCTCTGTCAGATGTAGTGGGCATATTTCCGTGCATGTGCGGAGCCAGCTGTGTCCTCTGTTCTGCAGTGTCGGCTATGCACATTGTTCCACGTTGTCGTCAATGTGGGTGTGCTGTTCGTGCTATGTGTGTGTGCCTCAGTGTGCCAAGGGGATCTGGTACATGATCCTGGGTGTTTAGGGGTGTGCAGTGTGCTACGCCTCATTGTGCATGTATGTCATTGTGCCCATCTCCCCCCGTCCCCCCAGTCCCTGTTTGTTGCACTGCCTGTTGATGTTGTGTCAGGTCCTCTTGAGCTGTGTCCGTACTCCCTACTCCTTGTACTGTCTCCATACTGATGACTGTGGCCTGGGTTTCCTCCAGCTCCTCCGGTGGTGCTGGACTGCCACCTCCTGTCGCCGTTGCTGCCTTCCAGTTGACAGCGGGTTTGTGCCTGGTTTAGGTAGTCATGTCATTCCGTCGCCTATTGGCCTCCTGGATTGGCCTCCTCTGCACTACGACTGCAATCCAGGTGGTCTGCTAGTGGGTCAGTTTCTGGTAGTGTTCTGTCATCTCTTTGATGCTGGTCTTGTTTTCTTGTGGTCTGCACCCCGTCTTCCTCTCCCTCTTCTTCTTGGCCTTTCCCGACCCCGTTGTTCCTTGCTGATGGTCTGTGGGGGTTGTGGGGTTTTAGTTGACCTCTGCGCTGAGTCAGGGTGCATCCATGTTGCTACGTGCATTGACTTGTTTCTGGTGTATTTTTTCTGTGGTTTTGCATGGCATTTGCAGGCCTGTGAATGGTTTTCGCTACTTTTTTACAGCGTTTGGCCTCATCGCATGTTTTTTTGCGTTTGCGTATCGCATTTTAGCGGATTTTCATGCGGACATTTGCCGCGTTATCTGGTGTCTATCGCATGCTACCGCCGCATTGTGAATGCCACGTTGACACGTGGTTGTTTTCCCGCAATAGGCTGTGTTGTTCAAAGTTGGGTTACGCTATTCTTGCGATAGTTATCACACCTTCTTGTGAACAGGGGCGGCTGGTGACATTTGAAATTGGTGAGGCGTAAAAGTTGATGATAAGTGTTATGTGGATAGCGAGCAAGCCGACTATCATAGGAGGAACTCGAGGGGAGAGGTACTTGCAAAGTGTGTGCAAATGGAGCATTTTACAGCAAATTTGAGAGGACAAAAATGTTTATAAAGCAATTCTGAAAGTGTAGACATGAAATATGCAAATACATTACAAAATACCCCATATCTTACAGCACTAAACAAGCCTCCTCTGCCTTACGGGTCTCCTCTGCCCTCCGCACCTCCTCTGGTTTACGTGCCTCTTCTACCCTCCGTGCTTCCTCGGCCCTCTGCGCCTCCTCTGCTTTCCATGCCTCTTCTACCCTCCGTGCCTCCTCTGCCTTACGTACCTCCTCAGCTTTACGTACCGCCTGAGCTCTCTGATCCTCTCTTGCCTTATCCTCCTCTTCTACACTCTGATGCACCCCCTCTACGCTCTGCCCTGTGATCTTCTTCTGCCCTCTTCACCTCTTCTGCCCCTTTCCCAGCCTCCTCTCCCTGCGCCTTTCCCGTGGCCTCTTCGTCTCTCTTCTTCTCCTCCTCTTAAATCCCTCACATCACAATGACACGTGAAGGCCTAGTACTAAACCAGGCAATGCACCTGTGCTTTGTGGGTTTCTTGTCCCTCTGGGGGAATCCATACTATATGCTGGTTTATGTGTACTCTGCAAGCTCCTCGGCACGACGCCATGCGGACTGCCGGGGGCAGATACACACATAACAGCCCCATCCCACTGCTTGTTGCCCGGCCCTGTCAATATACCCCTCTCTCCGCCGAGGTGCTTGTTTTCAGGTAGAAGTGGGTTTGGCAGCCTATTCAAATGTTTAGTCTCTCACAGCTGTGTGTCTTCGCTGAGGCCCTGCTCCTCTTCCTCCGACCCCCATGTTCCTGCTGATTTTACGAACTCACACTCACTTGTGACTACACGAGTCCAACTGCAAGTGAAGTCCTCGAGCGACGATGACGAGCAGCAGGCCAGGCACCAGCAGACAGTCCGGTGTGTGTCTCCAGACAGACTAAGGAGCGAGCAGCCAGACAGATAGCTTGCATCCCGAAATGGCCAATCACTGCATGGCTTCACATGAAGTCACACAGTGATTGGCCATAGAAAGTGCGGCTGCTGCAGTGTGCCACCACCCACGCTCTGCAACCAATATGGATTGCTGCGCGGTGGACCAACCAATCCTGGTGCTGCATGCAGCACCAGGATTGGCTAGGGGGGCACAGATACCATTTGCCCTTTTCAACCCCGGGGGCTGCGGCCCTGGGGGTGCTGTATGAAATAGCACCCCTTGGGTCCCTCTCTAAGGGGGAAGAATTAAGCGCATGTGCGGGCTGATCAAAGACCAAAAATACATATGCGCACTACTGCTGCAGCTGAGTGTGGACTGTCACTCAAGCTGCAGCAGCCCAGCCCAGCCCCTCCCCCTGGGCCCCGCGCACTCCCATATTGAGTCGGGACTCGGGCGTGAGGTGACAACTAAACTTACAGACTGACTGACTGCAGTGCTGCTTTGCAGGCGCGGTGCATCTACGCCACGAGGCTTAGTGGGGCTACGCCCCTACGCCCCAATTTACGCACCGCGCCTGCTTGTGAATATACCTCTTAGTGTGTAAGAGAGTGTTAACAGGGGCTCAGTAATGGATTGGTCCATCTGCTTCCAGGAGGTGGCAGGGGAGGGAAAGGGCAAGTGGAGGTGGTCGGGTGTGGGGGTTGGGGGACAGCGGTGGGGGTATAGGGGTAGGGAATAGGGGCCGTGGCTGGGTGGGGGGTGGCAGGTTAGGTGGGGATGGGCAGGGTCGAAGGTAGTGAGGTTCACGGTTGGGTGTCACAGCTCACATGAACAATTCATAAATGAAGATGTGGGAGGCAATAATAAAGATATATGCCTTGTTGGGCAGCAGCAAAAACAGAATCACTTGGGAAATGTTCCCTTATGGTTTCTCATCCTTTTTGATATGTGTTGGAGCCCTCCTCTGTGTGGTTATGGGAGGGCTGACGGAGGCTGATGTTGCAAGAAAAGCTGGCTCTTGCAGGAGACTAAATGCCAGTATATAAGTTGTGCATGAGACTAAATGCCAGGATATAAGTTGCAAATTTGTACTATCAGCATCTTTGGTCTCACTGATAGGGCTGAGAGAGGTAGGGTCGCATTGAGGTTGAGGGTTATAAAACCAGATTTGCTTTGTATACAGGAGACTAATATTCTTTGGGACAAGCAGAGCTTCTAAAGGATTTAAGCTTTTCACTCTTGGCTTGTACATAGCAAAGTCTGGCACCCAGCGGTGTGGCGGTTTTTGCAAGCAAATCTACTTGCTCTAGTAGTCGCACAGCAGCATATAAGTTGGGCTCATGGGTCATTGTGGAGTGTGGTGTTGGTAATGGTCAGTACAGTTTGTGTTCAGTATACAGCTCTAATGTGGATGAAGGCACTATTTTCAATTTTTGAAATGTAGAATTGGCATCATGGCCGCTCCTTCATATTTAATGTGGAGATCCTAATATGCACCTTGATGGTGAAAATGATCCAAGCAGGAGCCAACCATACTGATACCACTACTTGTGGTGTACAGGGCTTTACAGCGTTTGATGAGGGACCACGGTCTTATTGATATGTCGAATAAGTGCAAGGCCCCGTACCCAAGGTATACATTTTATTATTTTCCGCATAGTAAACTGGTGCGTCTAGAGTATTTTTTTGTAGCTACGACCCTGGTTGGCCAGGCCAGGATTGATATTTTCCCTAGGACTCTCTAGATCACAGCCCACTGGTTCTTGAAAGTCCAGCAATGGGTATTACTAAGCAAAGGGAGTCTTGGATCTTTGATAGGAAGCTTTTTTCAGAAGCAAGATATCTGGACCATATGTGTAAATGGATCAGGCAGTTTCTGAAAATTATATAAATCAATAAAGGCTAGCTAGTTTAAGGGAAATATTAGGGAGACTCTGGTACGTCAGCAGTGACAATATGTGGGAAAAACACTGTTTTCCTTTGAAAGCCCTCACACACCGACCTAGTCGGTGGCATGCTTCATCATCGGGCCCACCACAGTGGCACCGAATGTGCCCCGGGTGTGCTTCAACGCCAGGTGACTGCGGAGCTGGTATGTTGCTGAGTGTGCAGTGAAGGGGTGTGAAGGTGAGAAATTAAAATGCTATCCAGGAGGTCCCAGCACCCGAGGGTATTAGCAATATTTAATGAACTGGGCCTCTGTTAGCAGGTTAAAAAGGCAATAGGACGTTTTAAGGGAGAGTTACAATGACCTCCAGCGTCCAGTGTGGTCTACATGTTTCTGCCAGTGCCTTTGTTGTAAGCTGGCTTTCCTCAGGACCAAAAAGGGGTGAAAAGTGCAAATAATAATAAACTATATTAAGTGAGTGTTGTTATTTTCTCTATGTGTCGCGCACGCTAAGGCGCTGTAGCTGTTAGAGGGGGATTCCCTCAAGCTTTTCTACACAGAACACATAGGACAAAGACAAGACGTACAAGGAAGAGTCATATTAGGTTTACATTAAGTAAAAGAACCACTTATAGCCGACTTGTAAGGTGGTGTTCGACCTATATGCGGCTAAGGTGAGCTCATTGGGGACTCCATAGAGCTTGTGAGGGTATATTCAACCGTTAGTGAGGGGTGGTGGGCTAAAAACGAAATCACAAGGTGAGGTACAGGGAAGTAATAGTACTAAGTCCTCACTCTGTTATTTCAATGTAAAAAGCCTCATGGGTCGCCTGGCAGAGAAAGAGACCCTGTAGGGATAAAAATGAGACATACAAGGCTATCTAACCTGTAGGGAGAGAAAGTTCTTACCCCCTTTGCAGGATTTAGAGGGTTACTCACGAGTAGTTCGGTCTGGTTCCTCCTAGGACCTATTCATCCATCCGCGGCGCCCGAAATGCAGTGACTGGGCCGCAATGTTTGTCTTTTTATGCTCTAATCGTAATCTATTTCACCTGGTTAGAGTAGAAAGAGAAGGCGGTATGCGCGTAAAACGCCCTATCATGCTGCAACCAACTGCACATGTGCAGGGGAGCAGCGCGTGGACTCGCGCATGCGCGGAAGGCAGGGCGCGTCAATGCGCATGCGCATGCGCAAGGAACGGGGCTCTGATGCGCATGCGCGGAGCATCGCCGGGTGAGCGCTGCAAGCGCTGGGCTGTATGAGCAGCCTGTGTGAGAACAGGTGTGCGTAGCGCTGGATGTGCGCTAGCCCAAGCGTTATAATAGACAAAGTATTAAGCTCTGGCACATGTAAAGAAACACAAGCGCTGGGCAAAGAGAATAACCTGTGAGTTAACAGGTGTGTGTAGCGCTGACTATGTGCTACCCAGAGAGTCATTATAAACGAAGTATTGGGCCACTATGTTGAGAATGGGTAATGCCCATCAGGCTTAGGAAATACTAAGTAGAGAGGGGGGATCACTAGCTGGAGAGAAGGGGTCAGGGAGGACGCTCATGCATAGTCAGCGCTACACACACCCGTTTTACGCGCATACCGCCTTCTCTTTCTACTCTAACCAGGTGAAATAGATTACGATTAGAGTATGTCTCATTTTTATCCCTACAGGGTCTCTTTCTCTGCCAGGCGACCCATGAGGCTTTTTACATTGAAATAACAGAGTGAGGACTTAGTACTATTACTTCCCTGTACCTCACCTTGTGATTTCGTTTTTAGCCCACCACCCCTCACTAACGGTTGAATATACCCTCACAAGCTCTATGGAGTCCCCAATGAGCTCACCTTAGCCGCATATAGGTCGAACACCACCTTACAAGTCGGCTATAAGTGGTTCTTTTACTTAATGTAAACCTAATATGACTCTTCCTTGTACGTCTTGTCTTTGTCCTATGTGTTCTGTGTAGAAAAGCTTGAGGGAATCCCCCTCTAACAGCTACAGCGCCTTAGCGTGCGCGACACATAGAGAAAATAACAACACTCACTTAATATAGTTTATTATTATTTGCACTTTTCACCCCTTTTTGGTCCTGAGGAAAGCCAGCTTACAACAAAGGCACTGGCAGAAACATGTAGACCACACTGGACGCTGGAGGTCATTGTAACTCTCCCTTAAAACGTCCTATTGCCTTTTTAACCTGCTAACAGAGGCCCAGTTCATTAAATATT
The DNA here is from genome assembly GCF_964261635.1 of Lissotriton helveticus. Lineage (NCBI taxonomy): Eukaryota > Metazoa > Chordata > Amphibia > Caudata > Salamandridae > Lissotriton > Lissotriton helveticus. Next base: position 440,630,643 of record NC_136071.1, on the reverse strand, counting down.
GCTAATACCCTCGGGTGCTGGGACCTCCTGGATAGCATTTTAATTTCTCACCTTCACACCCCTTCACTGCACACTCAGCAACATACCAGCTCCGCAGTCACCTGGCGTTGAAGCACACCCGGGGCACATTCGGTGCCACTGTGGTGGGCCCGATGATGAAGCATGCCACCGACTAGGTCGGTGGGTGAGGGCTTTCAAAGGAAAACAGTGTTTTTCCCACATATTGTCACTGCTGACGTACCAGAGTCTCCCTAATATTTCCCTTAAACTAGCTAGCCTTTATTGATTTATATATATAAACTGGGGATACAGGCTAGCTTATCTAGTCCTCTCTCTCTTGTTGATCTGTATATAAGTTTCTGAAAATTAACAGAGGGACTTCCCCAGCTGGCCTTGTGTGGGACGCCCTTAAGGCAGAGATCAGGGGGAAAACATGCAGTTTTAGTTTGTATCAACAGAAACTAAAGCAAATCGAGATCCAGGGGCTTTATAATGGGTTGTCCTTAGCAGAGGAGAAACTGACCTAGAGGATGATTAAGGTTATGGATGTTAAGGAAGCCCAGCAAGAAATTGCTATTTTAAAATTAAAGATCAACCAGAACTTTAGTAGGAAGGTGGCTGCTAAATATCCCCATTATAGGTCAGAATGCTATGAATATGAGGAGAGCACCGGGAGAATATTAGAAAAGCAGATTAGACAGAAAGAGGTGGAGGATGGGATACTCGCTATAACAGATCAGGAAGGGAGTACTTTTGAATCACCGTCTGATATTGTTAGGATCATCAGGGAATTTTATGAAACTCTTTACACTGAAGAACTTAAACTCTCGACAGAGGAGTATGAGAATTATTACTGAGCTGGGACAGGGTTAAATTAAACAAGGAGAGCCAGATAGTTCTGGATGCTTCAGTAACCTTGGAAGAGATATCTGGGGCAGTACGTTCTTTAGGCACTGGTAAAACCACAGGATTTGATCATCTCCAGATTACATTTTTCAGAGCTTTGTTTGGAGCACTTTGACAGGATATGCTTCAGATTTACTTGCAGGCACAAGCAGGGACTGTGAGAAGTTGGCCTGATATGTGATGTCCACTATTCTAGGGGGCACCCTGTATCAGTCCAAACAACCCTTATGGTGATGGTTGTAAAGTCAACCTTATAGACCAGCTATCCTAGTGGTAGCATGGACAAAGCAGTCTTAGGCTAAAACTTCAGAGAGCATGTGAAGCCAGCTGTTTTACCATATGTAATCCCTTGAATACCAAATGAAAGGACACCACACAGGTTATATATAAAATATATATGTATTTATTATAAACACAACCCCTCTGAACTCTTTATGAGGTCAGAGGCTAAAGCACATAACAAGTTACTCAATTATCATACAATAAGTTGCACAAAATACAGTCGAGCCCTAGGGGCGTCGTAAACCATATACTGAAATAGTGGTATAAGAACCACATCACGAACAGAGGATAGGCCTAGGGCCTAGGGAATCGCTGGGGCTATGCTGAGCTAACGAGAGTTAAGAAGCTGGAGGCCCACGGGATGCGTGTGCAGTGTCTAAACACACACGCAAGTTACCATAGGGATACAATGGGAACGTAAGAGTCAGAAACTAGTTGATTTAGGACACTTCTGGATGAACTAGGAGAAAGCTACTGAAAACTAGGACACTAGGATAGTCAATACCCACAGGAGCACCAGAGTGCCCACGTTACCTCACCCACAGGAGCCGGGTGCATATGTGTCAAGTTGTGTCGGGTTTCGTCGCTGAATCCTATGGAGACCTGTAAAATGATGCTGCAGGCGACCAGGAGAGAAGTGTCCGGTTGGATCCAAGGGTGGATCTAGGATGAAGAGTACCTGAAAGCAGAGGGGACAGAGTCTGGGTCACTAGCCAGTGACCAGGAAGGAACCAGGCGATGTCGCGAAGCAATCAGGTGATGTTGTAAAGCTTGACTCTGCAGCCGCGTGGACCAGGAGGGGTCGACGACAACCAGGAGCTGGATACGGACTGTGCCACAAAGGATCTCGCTGTTGGCGGCGTCGGCTTCCGGATTGAAGTCAACAGGCCTTGGCAAATGTAACCCACGCAGGAATCGAATATTCGCTTGGAGGCAGACCAGCAAGATCTGGGGGGCTTCTCCTTTTCAGAGAAGCAGGGGCCCACCTGGAGCAACCAGGCAGGTGGTTCAAATTCAAAGGTTCGTCGTCACAGAGGCCTCTAGCCAACGGGCAAGTGACCGGACAGACGCATCAAAGCACAAAAGTACCAGCAGGCCCCACGTGGCACTCGGTGAGTGTGGAGGGCTGTGCGTCGGTGCAAAAGGTGCTCAGGGCTGGGGCTTCTCATTCCCCAATGCACAACTTCGAGGGTGCCTCAGAAGCTGCACAAGTAGCAAGGAGCAGGGTTTTCAAGATGTCCAGTCCCGCGTCTCTCGTAGCTTCCACGGGTCTCAGCTTTTCTGTGGCTGTGGATCAGGCTCAAGGAAGTCTGAAAGTCCAGTTCTTGTCAGGCTCTGTGCTTGGGCTCCAGCGGGTAGGTTTAGTATACAAGGGAACCCAAAATAATGGCCAAGGACCATGGGTTAAGCTACTTATTTTTATGTTACAAAGGTCCTAGCTTTTTAAAGATATCTAGAGGATTGATTTCCACAGGCTAAAAATAAAGGCTGTGTTTTTTCTTCAGTGTCCAGCCGGACCTAGAAGTATTTATTTCCAAAATAGTGAGAATAGGTAGAATAAAGCGAAAACAATTCGCACATTAATAACTGGGCACAAGCCTGTACCAAGTCAAAGGAAAACAATACAAAGAAAAAGACAAAGAATTCACAGGCAAACAAGGAGAACAGGGTGGCTTATAATACAATGCAAGAAATTCTTGAATAAGCACAAACCCACAGTAACTGCCGAGAAAGTTAAAAATCATACAACAAGCAGTACTGCAAAACAGTCGACGAACGTTTCGATCCCTATCTCCAATAATACAGTGGGATCATCTTCAGGACTAGAGTTTGACTTTGCCTGATTTGTCAAGTGAGCCGTGACCGGGGGTCTGTTCCACATAAGGCGCTCGATAATACGGGCCTTTTCCATGCGAGTCTTAGTTTACTCGTAGTGGGGCCTCGATGGGATCCCGTCTAGGTAGCACAGTGGCCGGATCCAGTGGGAGCATCGACAAAGCAAACCACAGATCGCTGGATGGTGCCTGTTTGCACAGGGTGGTCACTCCTTGACCACAAGGAAGATTCTTCAGTCTACTAGTTGCAATAGAATGTCGAAGGTCCAGAGTTTCATTTCAAGTTTCAGTTCAGGATAAATCTAAAGTCTCTTGACTCAGCTCCTACCTTTATACCAATCAAAGGGGCTGGATTACCTGCTAGGTCCCTCCTATGGGTGGGACCAGGGAAGGGGGTGGTTACACCCCTTTCCCTTTGTCCAGTTTCACACCAGAGCTGGGGCTGGAGTGCCCCAGCAACTGGTTTCAACCAGACTATGCATGGAGCACCTTGTGTGCCCCAGGCAGTGTCTCATTTCATTCAGCCCTCCTTGCCCCAATACACTAAGGCCTGTCTGGGGTGGTGCTAGCACCTCCCATGGCAGGAAATCTATTGTCCAAGCCTCCCTCGCTGGAAGGACTCCCAGCAGCAGGAGGTCAGACTTGTGTCTGTGGCAGCAGCATCCATTTTGTGATGCTGAGGCTCTGGTTAACTTTAACCGGGATTAACAGGAACAACATGTCTTCTCCCTCTAGAAGGGTGGAATGCTACCCCCGTCACCAGAACTGGTGAGGGGGTAGTATTCCAAAGCGTATGACACCTTACACGACATGCTTTGATAAAGCCAAACCAAAGTTAGCATTTAACTGCGAGGATTATAATGCACTTAAGAGTATATGGTATGGCTATATCATAGAACAGCTATAAGGACATGGTTCCGAAAGCTGCAGACAGGCTCAGCTCATGCTAGAGCCTCATCTCACATAAAACCAAGCACTCTGCCTCCAGGATTGTTAAGGCCTGCCGTAGGAGTGACTTATACGTATATATGTGTCTATATATAATGGTAGGTATAGGAATACTATACCTAAGCAAGGGGTGATTACACAACCTTGCCCCAGCTGAGTGATCAGCCAGTTGTGTCAGTTTGGATGGCCAGCCAGGGGTGGCATAAGATATGCTGCAGCCCCTGGTAGGCCTTGGATGCAGATATGCCCTGGGTACCTATGGTACACTATACAGGGGCTCACAAGGTGATCCAATATCCAATTTGGAGATGTACCTAAAGTACATGGAGTCCATTTTACAGTGAGAGCAGATAGCCTGGGGCCCTGGTTAGCAGGATCCCAGGCCAACTAAGTCAAAAACCAGCTAAACACTAGGCAAAAAGTTAGGGGTAACCATAGTCAGATATCCATCCTCCTACACCCCACCCCCCCCCCCCCCCAAACGAAAGGAGATAAGGCTATCCTTGACCAGGTAAGCCTATATTACCTGAGTGGCCATATAAGGAGGTACCTGCACTGGCATGGTTATCCCCTGTCTCATGGTCCACTAAGCAATCCCTCACCCTAGGGGTATCAGAGGATCTCCACCATAGGGAATCCCTACCTGTGGTGTGTTTTGGCAAAGTAAAAGGCTGGTGTTGGGATGGAGTACTGAAGTGAGGCTCCACTAAAGTAGGGCCCAACTTCCTCCAATCACTCTCACCATGTATGCCTTTCTTTCCATGACTGAGTTGCATTGTGCTCTCAGGGTCAGCCTCTGGCTACCTATAGCTGGAGGCTGGGTCCCTTTTGTTGGCTTACTGGAGGGACAGGTCAGGTTTGGGGCCCTTAGGTCCCAGGTTTGGCTGTGCCCAACAGAGTCCATCTGGGGGAGGTACCTAACTAAGAGTAAGGGAGTTCCCTCAGGAGTTTTTGGAATTTTCACCTGGCTAGGGCTGCTAGCTTTGGTGCCCCTAATCTACTGATGGGGGGGTTCCTGTGGAAAGGGGGCCCTTTGGGGTCCACTGGCCTCCCTGTCCTCTACAGCCCTGGGTTGACTGAGGCAGGGTAGAGAGGGGCAGGTTACCTGCTCCAGGCTGGGTCCCACCTTGGAAGGGTCCACTGACATCAGGGGCCTTGCCAGGCTAGGCCTGACTACCTCTGGGGCAGTTTCTTCTCAAGGGGTAGGGTCAGTTCCCTGAGGAGGCTGACTTTCACCTAATGTCTGGTGGGAGGGCGACTTTTCTTCCTCCCCAATACTCTCTGTCTGTGTGGAGTTATCCATAGTTTCAGGCTTCACAACACAAAAATCTGTTTGCGTTTGGGCTGTGACCATCACAGCCCTACCAACCTTTTCAGGAGAGAACTCTGTTTGCGTGTGGGCCGTGACCATCACAGCCCTGTCAACCCGTTCAGGGAAGGAGTCTGCTTGAGATTAGGCTGAGATCATCACAGCCCTACCAACTTTTTCAGGGAGGAATATCTCGAGCTGGGGCTGTGGCCATCACAGCCCCACTAACCTTTCCAGGGAGACCTACCATTTGGGAATGGTAATAGTAATAATTTTATTTCGCATAGTTACTTAAAACCATTGCAATGCAAGAGTAGGTTAAGAACAGAAAATAATAAAAGTACAATTCTAATAAAAGAGAATAAAACATTCACATTTCCTTGGTTCGAATGTGCACGCAGCAACTTCGTAAGCAGTAAAAAAAAAAATAAAGTTCAACTTTATAATTGTAAAATATTTCTACTTTCCCGATGTCCTCATAGGCTCTTTGAGTCAGTAATGTCATTCGACAAAGCGGTATTAGATCGATAATACAGGGACCGTTATAGATTAATTTCAGGCATCTTTTTTTCCACCGCCTTCATAAATTTTACGAAGCTACAGCTCAAGCGAGAGTCATGGGGAGAAAAGCAAGCCAGAACTGCCTTCCTTCGTGTGCGAATTCCTTGCCGATTGAAGTGTTGTTTCAACAAGTGTTTCCGTTCATCGTGTAGTTTCTCGCAAGAGCAGATCAAGTGCAGCATGTCCTCTTGCCCCAAGCCACATAGCCGACAAAGGGGATCAGCTTTTATTTTAATCCAGCATGGGAGATTTTGAGTACAGGGTAGCAGGCCCAGCCTGTGTTTTAAGAAGCGCATTTTGACGGATTTGGAGTATCCCTCGCCAAAGTAGCTCTGTGGTGCCTTAGTAGTATACGAGTTTAGGGTCATCCAACCATGGGTACCATTTGGGAATGGGTTTTTTGTTCTACCTCAGCCCAGGCTGAGAACTCTAGATCATTTCCCAGTAGACAATCTACAGGCAAGTTTGTAGACACTGCCACTCTCTTTGGGCCAGTGACATCTCCCCAGCTGAGATTTACCACTGCCATGGGATGATCTTTCTGCACTCCATCAATATTGACCACCTGGTATGTTGGTCTCCCTGCCGCCGCCAGCAACATCCCGCGGCCGCAGAGGGGGAGACCACAGCTCCCAGGCTGCACAGCAACTGCCCCGCCCACTGCCACGCATTTCGCGCGCCCGGAGGTGCTTAAACATACGAGGCTCCTTCTAAGGAGCGGGGGTGAACTTCATTCAAGCAGGGCTACCGGATTTACCTGCAACGCTGCACCAGTCGTCCCTGGGTTCCTGACGCTGTTGGTCTCCCTGCCGCCGCAAGCAACATCCCGTGGCCGCAGAGGGGGAGACCACAGCTCCCAGGCTGCACAGCGACTGCCCCGCCCACTGCCACGCATTTCGCGCGCCCGGAGGCGCTTAAACATCGGAGGCTCCTTCTAAGGAGCGGGGGTGAACTTCTTTCAAGCAGGGCCACCGGATTTACCTGCAACGCTGCACCAGTCGTCCCTGGGGTCCTGACGCTGTTGGTCTCCCTGCCGCCGCCAGCAACATCTCGCGGCCGCAGAGGGGGAGACCACAGCTCCCAGGCTGCACAGCGACTGCCCCGCCCACTGCCACGCATTTCACGTGCCCGGAGGCGCTTAAACATCGGAGGCTCCTCCCGCGCCGCGGGACGCGCGCGGGCGGCGCCGGGCTAAGCCCGGGCAAAGGGCGGGCCGTCTGTGGCCGTCCGGGGCTGGTCGTGGCTGGGCTGGGTCACCCCCCTTGGCAGGATATATTTTATGGACACATCCTATAGTCACCAACATATCAGGTTAGTGACAATAATTGCTTTTCGTACTCTATATCCTAGCGGTAATTTGCAATCTGTAGCCTGCTGGGAGCCATTTGCTGCATATTTTCCTTGAGTGATTCTGATTAACACACATTATGGGGAAAAGAACACCGGCAGTGAATGGATCAAAGACCAGGCAGAAAATGGCCATAACTACCACTATTACCCTATTGCCAAGCCTAACGGCCATAGATAAAATGTTACAGAAGACTATTGGCGTTGTGGCAACGGCCATAGAGAACACTGAAAGACGCTTTTCACTCTCACCAAGCATGCCCCCATTTATGCATCAAGATAATTCATTTGACTCTCTGCTTGCCGCATCATATGCAGGGCTACCCAGAGCTGACCCTAAGGAGAACTGTATAATTCAGGACACAGCACCATCAGAACACCTTTTTATGGGAAGTAGGCTTTCATCAACTCCCACCATGCAGACGTCAAACATGAATATGAGCCAAGTCTCTTTACCGCTTTCAGTAAATGACTCGGTACAACTAGAGGACATAGAAGTGTGCCCGAACATTGATATGTCAAACACGGATAAGGAAAAGAGTGACAGCACACCAGTACGAACCAGGGGGCAAAAGGCTAAGAGCAAATTAAAACATATAGTAATTGAGCCACTAACAAATAAGCAAAGAGGCAAGGGTGGCCGCAAGCAACGACGGCGGGCACTTGGCTCTGCAGGGCAGAGAGGGGACAAGGGGGAGGGTCAGCCCAATGACATAGATACTCAAACCTCAGAGGCCAGCATAGTGTTGGGGAATGAAGGATTTTGGGGGAGGATGGAGACACTGTTTTCTACTTTATTAGGACCCATCCGTCTACAAATCTCTACCATTGAAAAGAGGCTGAGAGTGATAGATGAACATGTAGCAAAACTGAGCATAGGGCTTAATTCAATAAATAAAACCAACTTAGGGACAATTAGTGGAACTAAGGCCAAAAATAATGCAGTTAACACAAAAATAGACTCCGTAATAAAGCTCCTCCCCCAATACCAAGCACGAGTAAAAATTCGGTAATTGCTCAACCTCCAGCCAAACGGGTTCCCGATCCTAACGCGGCAAAGGTAATTAGCCCTGAAGGTACGATCCCATCCATTGACAAAAGTAAAAGGTCACCTGCTGGCCAAGTTAACAAGGATGCTCAAAACCTCCCAGCAGACAAGTTGGCCCAAACTTTGGTAACTAATGTGAGACAGGTCCCGGCCCGCATTAGTTTACCCCCAGAATGTGGGGCCTATGTTGCGGTCCTAGTTAATGTCCCTAAATTGAGGAAGGACCAAGAGGAAAACCCCGCAAGCCTTAAAAATCGAACCCTCCACTGGCTATCTGGAAATTGTAACTTTCCAATGGAAGAATCGAATGAGATAATTCTAACACAAAGAGTGGGATGGGTGGGCCCGTTGAGAAAAAAGTTCGAGGGAGACTGTATAATTATAAACTTTAGATCCCCCCAATGGGCCCAGAAGATGCTTGCTAATGCCCCACTGCCCTCACCCTGGGAATTTAACACAACTCTGCCCCCCCCTAGGTTACTTTTATAGGCACTTAATGGACCCAAATTTTAATTTTAGGAATAATCCCTCATTGTGTCATCAGGACCCAAATCTTAATCTTAGGAATAATTCCTCACCGTGCCATCAGGCTATATTCCCAATGTACCCATTGCCCCATCCATGCTTTCCCATTCCCCCTCAGTACAATCCAAGAGAGAGGCCCAATTTAAGATTCAACCAAAATATGCCCTGGAATTAGTTGAGGCATATATATAACATCCCAACATATAACCGGTTTGAACAAGCCTTCTCAAACCTGGAAGATCAAGATTGACTGGGGAATGAGAAAAGTAATATCAAACCTCAGGAGGCAAATGATAAAGGGGAACATTTAGTATCTACAAAAGTCAAAAAATCTAAGGGAACAGCAGTGCATGACCACATCCCCTCACCTACAGCCACACAAGAGGATGTAAACCCAACAACGATTAAAGCCAAGCCGAGCATAGACCAAGGTGTTAGGAGTAAGTTAGCCAGTCCCATTAGTAATTCTGACTTGACAATCCTTAGCTGGAATGTTGCTGGGTTAGAACCAAGATTGTCAGACCCGCAATGGGTACAGTTATTGGATGGCAAAGATATTATTATGCTCCAGGAGACATGGGCCACAGAAAACGTACATATAGAGGGCTACCACTGCTTTAGTGTGGCAGCACCCAAACCTGACTTTGGCCGCGCAGTGGGTGGACTACTCATTGGGATTAAAATATTGGCCGGTGGCACTATTAGAGACTTACCAACTGAGAATCCGAATGTACAGGTTCTCGAATTCAAGAGACACACTCGGATTTATTTAATAAATTTTTATAACAATGATTTTAACTCTGTCCCCAATAAGAATTTCATAGCGCTCTCTAAGATTTTACGCAATCTGGAACTAAATTCAGACATAGATGAGGAGACAGGGATCCTCATCGGGGGGGATTTCAATGCAAAAATTACAAAGAACCATCGGTCAGGGGAAAAATTCAATTAGATCAAGCGGAACGAAGGGGTACTGAATTAGAAAACTTGTTAATTGAGCACATTCTCAGTAATGCTTTGGAAGCAGGTCACATGTCTAGTGCTCATTATGCCCCCACATCTAGGGGCAGAGATTGTTTTTCAACCATTGATTTTATTTTTATGTCCCCCCACTTAATAGACTGTATAACAAAGTCCACAGTATTGGAAACATCATTTGGAGACCACAATCCTCTTACAGTTACCCTACATTTAGGGCCAAGCTAATTTAATTGTCGCAAGAGATATCACACCCTCGGGAGAAGGCCTGCGATTGAAATGGAGGGGAGTTGATAGCGGGGCTATATTAGAAACTGTGAAAAAGGAACATTCCCACCTGATTAACTCCTGTCTATCCTGTGATGGGAATTGCCTCAGGATAATTGCGGACTTTGGCAAATTATGTTTTGTTATAAAAACTTGTTTATCAGTCCCGCTGTCAAAGAAAGAGAAAGACCCAAGGTGGTTTGACCCCGCCTGCTCATTAGCAAACAGGGCACTGCGTAGGGCATTAACTACTAAACTCAGATGCACAGCAGAGGTACAGGAGGCTAGGAAACACTATAAATGTATAATTGCCGAACGGAAAGCTGCATTACTGACGGAGCAGTGGGAGTCACTGGTCGGAAGTGCAAACCAGAAGAGCAGTGCCCCTTCTGGATGGCCGTCAGGAAAATGCGCGATATGGGCAAACATTTAACTTTGACTAGCTGTAACATAACCAGCAGTGTCTTGGAGGCCCATTTCTCCAAAATATATGCTACACCAACCGAGGAAACAACAAGTTTTGTTCCTGGTCATCTGTGTTGTTTACAGATTGGTCTCCATGAGGTAGAAGTAGCCATCAGACAGAGCCTTGGCAACAAGGCTCCTGGTCCTGATGGACTCCCGATAGATGTTATTAAGTTTAGTCCGGATTTATGGGCACCGATCCTTCTTAACGTTTTTAACAGTTTGCCCTCAGTGCCTATGCCCAACACCTGGTCCACCAGTACGATAGTCCCAATCTTTAAAAAGGGCGATAGGTCAGATCCGGCCAATTATCGACCGATCTCACTCTTGGATAACACCGTAAAGATTTTGGGGCGAGTCCTCTACAATAGGGTGTTAGAGTGGGCAGAAGATAGCAAATTATTGGACCCCTTGTCAGATGGGATTTAGGAGCAAGGTGGGCACGGTGGAGCAATGTTTGAATTTGAAGTATAACATCGCTCGATCGTCCCCTATCTATCTTGCATTTATGGATCTTTCATCCACCTTCGATCTAGTCAACAGATCCAAACTTTGGTCCATTCTTTTGGACTATGGATTAGATGAGGTTCTTGTTAACTTTCAGGCCTACCTCCATACTGACCTTAAGGCACAAGTTAGGATTGGGATGGGCGGGGAAGTTTCCGGACCTATTAAAGTAGGTAAGGGGGTTAGACAGGGATGCGTTTTACCACCCCTGCTTTTTATCATCTACATCAATGGTTTAGCCAAATCTTTAAAACAGGTGACTCCAGATGTGCCAATAATCCAGGGGCAACCATTACCGGTTCTTTTATACGCAGATGATGCGGTCCTTATGGGCCGCACACCTAATGCCCTCCGCCAACTTGTTAAAACTTTTGTTCAATATATGGAGGCTCTAGACTTGCGTGTGAATTTAAAAAAATCTTTTATCATGACATGTGGCCCAGGGAAACGGAAGCTCAATACCATACATGTAGGGACAGATAAATTAGAATCTGTGAATACATTCCCATATCTAGGGTTGGTTTTCGCTGCGAACGGCTCGTGGAGTGGGCATTTAGCCCACGCCACGGGCAAGTTCTCGAAAGCCACCAATTCAGTCTTGAGCTTGCCACGCCCAAAGAAAATAGGTGCCACTAGAGCTATTTTAAAATTGTGTAGGTTACAGTGCATACCAGTAGCCACATATGAGGCAGAGGTTTGGGGTTTGGGGTTATCTCCCAGTATTCAACGGGAAGAAAAACGATTTTGTAGAAAAATACTGGGTGCCCCAATCTCATCCTCTGAGTTTATTTGTCACAAGGGATTAAACCTCCCCTATACATGTGATTTTATTAGGACAAGGCCAGCTCTATTCTGGCTTAGGATCTGGAGGAATAACTTAGCTGCCCTAACACAGGATATTATAAACAATTGTCTTAAATGTGAAAAGGGCTTAGCTATCCCCTGGCTTGCGGGAGTTTTAAAGACACTGTGTGGCGTGGGTAGGGGAGATCTTTTCTCCGACCCATCCAAGATCGAGCCCAAAGATAAGAATGAGGTCAAACAAGCACTATATGCACTTTATAACTCAGAAAGAATGGGAAGGGAATCACTCAAATCTACTGTTGTGACATACATGGGGAATGAACTGTGTAGGCAACCGCTCCCACCCTATCTTACTCTCCCCATGACCAACTGGGAAAGATCACTGTTATTCCGCCTAAGGGCAGGCTCTGTGAAATTTTTATTGGGCTTTCCTTTGGGTTATCATCATACAGCACATTATAACCCATGCCCGTGCGATGGGATAAGCACACAGAATGATTTGCACTTCCTATTTTTCTGTAAATTTTATTTAAAGTATATTAACTGGTTTTTAACTCCATATTTTAGAAAACGAAGACCCTTTTCTTTAGGGGAGTCTTATTTAATGTTGCTTTCTTTGGATACAGATGAATTAACTTTTCGAACTAGCACTTTCTTGAGACTGATAATTTGTGTACGCAAAATGATGGAAAACCCCTGAAAAATTAGATTCATGAGACCTGTAATAAATTTTAAGGATTATGATTACTGTAAATAGATTTGCATAAAGAATAGGACTGTTTGTTTTGTATGTACTTTTATGAATTTTATGAAATTCGAATAAAGGTCTTTTGAATTGAATTGTGTACCCAGGTAAAAGTTGACCTGAGGGGACTAGACTCTCAGTCACCATAGTGATGCTAGCCCCTGTGTCTCTATAGGCTTCAACTTTCTGTTCATTGATGAGGGGCTCCTGTCTGTACCTGCCCAAAGTGTTGGGACAAGCAGTGAAGTTGGCAAACCCCATGCCATTTCCACAGACAAGAGTAGCTAAGGCAGGGAACCTGGTTAGGCCAAAATCCACCTGAGTTCCCCAAGTAAACCCAGCCAAATTATTGGGGGCACTCTCACCACCTGGGGGATTACTACTAGTAGTAACAGGAGGTTTTGGAGTAGTACTTGTAGGAATATTTTCCTTATTATAATTAAGCTTATAAAGCGCTCAGCTACCCGTAGGTTTCCCAGCGCTAAACCAAAGATGAGAGGGGAAAGCAGAAGAAGACTGTTAGATGCTAAATAACCAAGTTTTTGCCTGTCTGCGAAACCTAAGGTAATTGGGTTCAGTTCGTAACTGCAGAGGTAGAGAATTCCAGAGTGAGAGGGCAAGCCAGGCGAAAGAGCGGCCACCCATTTTGGCTCTCTTAATTCTAGGAACAGAAAATAAGTGTTGGCTAGATGATCGCAGATTGCGAGGAGGACAGTATTGTTGTACCAAGGAATTGAGGTAAGGTGGGGCTAGGCCAGCATTTATTCTGTGCATAATACAGAGGGCCTTGAATTTTGTCCGGTTATCAATACGGAGCCAATGCAAAGTGCGTAGGGAATTGGAGGTAGGGGATGTAGCGGGTAATTTGCAAAGTAGGCGCGCTGCCATGTTCTGGACAGTCTGCAGTTTACGGATCACCTCTTAACTGGCTCCCAGGAGAAGGATGTTCCCATAGTCCAGTCTAGAGGTGATTAAGGCCTGGACCACGGTTTTCTGAGTGTCCGGAGGAAGCATCCATATGATTTTGCGCAACCACTTAATGATAGTGATGCAAGTGGAAGAAGTTTTGATCACATGGTTCTTCATAGATAATTGGTCGTCAAAAATGACGCCGAGGTTGCGAGCTGTTTTTGACGGGGTGGGTAAATTGCCCATTTGAGAGGGCCAGTGTTGGGGTCCCCATAGGGTGGTGTTATGGCCAAACAGAAGAAGTTCTGTTTTACCCCCGTTCAGTTGCAGTTTGTTGTCCAGCATCCATGTTGCGATGTTGCTCAGTCCTGTACAGAGGGAGGAGGAGGGAGAGTGAGAATCAGAGGAGAGGGAGTAGATGACCTGGGTATCATCGGCGTACGAGTATATGGTGAGCCCAGCTTGCTCCGCAATAGTCGCCAGGGGTCTGATATACAGATTGAAGAGCAAGGGGCTCAAGATGGAACCCTGTGGGACACCGTACGCTGATGTGAAGGTTTGAGAGGCAGATGAAGAAGAAAAAACCTGAAAGGTGCGATTTGAAAGAAAACTAATAAACCAGTTGAGAGCTGTACCGGTGATGCCAGAAGATCTAAGGGCGTTGATGAGAATGGGATGGGAAACCATATCAAATGCGGCACTCAAATCGAGCAAAATGAGTGCCACGGTTTCCCCCTTATCTACTCGGGATCGGATGTTTTCAGAGACCCCTAATAGAGTGGTTTCTGTTGAGAAGCCAGATCTAAAACCGGATTGAGATGGATGTAGGATTCCGTTCGCTTCAATATAGGCAGACAATTGAGAATTGATGTGTTTTTCCATAATTTTCGAAAAGACCGGAAGAAGAGAAATAGGGCGAAAATTAGAAGGAATGCTAGGGTCAGCATTTGCCTTTTTTAGCAGAGGCACTATCATTGCAGGTTTCCATGCAGGGGGTACTGTAGCTTCTCTAAGTGAGGCATTGAGAAGATCCACAATAAGTGCAAGGGAAGAGCAGTCCAACCTTTTTAATATTTGGGGGGGAAGAGGGTCCAATGGGGAACCAGATTTAATTTTGCCGATAATATCAGAGAGAGTTGTGATGTTAAACGGATCCCAAATATCGATCAGCTGGGAAGCAGTAGAACAGGTTTCCCGTGGGGATTTGGAATCATCGGGGATAGTGGGTTTGGGTAAAGTGGGGTGGGTAGGCTGGACAGGAGTATGGGACTTGTACTCTAGGGTCATAGGGTCTGGAAGTGGGATATGGGCAGGTGGATGTGACGGAGAAGGGGGGGAAAGTTTCACAAAATTGGAATAAATGGCGTCAATTTTGGCGATAAAAAATTCAGCCAATGAATTGCATTGTACAGTATCTAGACATGGTGGTTTGGGCTGACACAGCGCGCCTGATAACTTCTGTACTACCTTGAAAAGTGCTTTGGGACGGTTTTTTGCTTCAAGGATGGTTGTGTTGACATATTCAACTTTAGCAATTTTACATAAGGAGTGGTATTTAGTTAAAGCAGCTTTGTAAGTTTGCTTGGAGCAAAGGTCATATTTTATGCGCCATTTGCGCTCGAGGTTTTTGTTGGCTTTTGGGCAACTGCTGTCAGTTTTCCAATGGCCAGGCTGTTTACAGACATCGCAATAAGGTTTCTTAATGGTAGAGGAAGGAGTTTGGGACCCACCCCCCTCAGAGGAATGTGGGGGCCCTGTAGTGGATTTGTCCTTGGATTTATCCCCACCTTTCTCTTGAGGCTTGGTATTATCTTTCTTTTGGTCACCACCCTGATTTTTAGGCCTACCCCTGGTTCTGACCCATTTGTCTGCCTTCTTACCCAATTCTTGGGGAGAGGTCAGATCAGAGTCCACCAGGTGTTGACGTAGAAGCTAGTTCTGACAAGTATTAAGGATCTGCTCCCTCATAATCAAATTATACAATCCTTTATAGTCCTGTACCGTGCTGCCCAATAACCAGCCCTCCAGAGTCTTAGTAGCACAATCTACAAAATCAGTCCAGTCCTGAGTCTGTGTCTTCTGGGTATCCCTGAACAACAACCTATATTGCTCAGTGGTTAAGCCAAACCCATCAATCAGAACACTATTCAGTACTGTGTAGTTGTTAGCATCCTCATCACTAACTGTGAGGAGCTTATCTCTGCCTTTTTCTGAAAAGGAGAGCCATATGATTACTGGCCACTGACTTTGGGGTACCTGCTGTGCTTTGCAAGCTCTCTCCAAAGCAGTAATCCACTTGTGGATGTCATCCCCGACTTTGTAGGGTGGGACAATCTTGCTTAGGTTTCTAGTATCATAAGACCTATCTTTATCCTTAGGGATATTGCTGCCACCAGTGGAATCTAATCCACTTAATTTTTGCTCTCTGGTAAGGGCAAGGTTCTCCTTGGCGAGGGCAGTTTCCTCCCTCTGGATCCTCAGATTGACTACCTTCATTCTTGCCTGATGTTCTCTCCTCTGAGGAGAAGTCATTCCCCTCTGAGCAGAGCCCTTAGAGCCCCTAGAAGCATTAGAGTGGAGAGAGTCCCTGGAGTGGGACCTCCTCATCCTATACCTCTGGCTAAGTCTACGTAGAGGCCTGTATGGGGCTAGCCCATGCTCAGCCCCATGTAGGATTAGGTTAGCCTGGCTAAGTCTTCTAACTTGGACCTGGCTGCCTACTTCCTCCCCAGAATCTTCCTCCTCCACCTCTTCCTCATCATCTATGATTGTAGGGTCAGTGGCATCTTCTGCTGAGGGTAGGACCTCATCTGCATTCCCTGAGGGGCCTGGGTTAGAGGCTTTCTGAGCATCATATCCTTTCATGAGCTCTATCAGGTGCTTGAGGGTAGGGTTGGAACCCTGTTTTAACCTTCTAGATGTGCACAAGTGCCTTAAGTCTTGGAAGGTTAGGGTATCATATCTGGAAGGTGCCCAGGCAGGGTCACTTCCCACAGGGAGAGTCACACTAGGCTCTCCTGTGGTAGACATGATTTAGTGTGGTGTGGTGTGTGCACCTACCTACACTAAGTGTTTCCTACTAAACCTCTCTAGGAGTTGTAGTCAGGGTGTGCTAAGCCCTTTGCTCTACAACAACTAAGTGCAGTAGAACTTAAGTATTATAAGACTTGTTATATGTACCTATTGGTACCTAATGTGATCTTTCAAATGATATATTAGGATTACAATTGGTAAAACAACAGCAAGCTCATATCCCAACCGCTGCACACCAATGTGAGAAGTTGGCCTGATATGTGATGTCCACTATTCTAGGGGGCACCCTGTATCAGTCCAAACAACCCTTATGGTGATGGTTGTAAAGTCAACCTTATAGACCAGCTATCCTAGTGGTAGCATGGACAAAGCAATCTTAGGCTAAAACTTCAGAGAGCATGTGAAGCCAGCTGTTTTACCATATGTAACCCCTTGAATACCAAATGAAAGGACACCACACAGGTTATATATAAAATATATATGTATTTATTATAAACACAACCCCTCTGAACTCTTTATGAGGTCGGAGGCTAAAGCACATAACAAGTTACTCAATTATCATACAATAAGTTGCACAAATTACAGTCGAGCCCTAGGGGCGTCGTAAACCATATACTAAAATAGTGGTATAAGAACCACGTCACAAACAGAGGATAGGCCTAGGGCCTAGGGAATCGCTGGGGCTACGCTGAGCTAACGAGCGTTAGTAAGCAGGAGGCCCACGGGAGGCGTGTGCAGTGTCTAAACACACATGTGAGTTACCATAGGGATACAATGGGAACGTAAGAGTCAGAAACTAGTTGATTTAGGACACTTCCGGAGGAACTAGGAGAAAGCTACTGAAAACTAGGACACTAGGATAGTCAATACCCACAGGAGCACCGGAGTGCCTGCGTTACCTCACCCACAGGAGCCGGGTGCATAGGTGTCAAGTTGTGTCGCTGAACCCTATGGAGACCTGAAAAAATGCTGCAGGCGATCAGGAGAGAAGTGTCCGGTTGGATCCAAGGGTGGATCGAGGATGAAGAGTACCTAAAAGCAGAGGGGACAGAGTCTGGGTCACTGGCCAGTGACCAGGAAGGAACCAGGAAGGAACCCGGCGATGTCGCGAAGCAATCAGGTGATGTCGTGAAGCTTGACTCTGAAGCCACGTGGACCAGGAGGCGTCGACGACAACCAGGAGCTGGATACGGACTGTCCCATGAAGGATCTCGCTGTTGGCGGTGTCGGCTTCCGGATTGGAGTCAACAGGCCTTGGCAAATGCAACCCATGCAGGAATCGAATATTCGCTTTGAGGCAGACCAGCAAGGTCTGGGGGGCTTCTCCTTTTCAGGGAAGCAGGGGCCCACCTGGAGCAACCAGGCAGGTGGTTCAAATTCAAAGGTTCGTTGTCACAGAGGCCACTAGCCAACGGGCCAGTGACCAGGCAGACGTGTCAAGCACAAAAGTACCAGCAGGCCCCACGCGGCATTCGGTGAGTGTGGAGGGCTGTGCGTCGGTGCAAAAGGTGCTCGGGCTGGGGGTTCTTAATCCCCAATGCACTTCGAGGGTGCCTCAGAAGCTGCACAAGTAGCAAGGAACAGGTTTTTCAAGATGTCCGGTCCCACGTCTCTCGTCGCCTCCACGGGTCTCAGCTTTGCTGTGGCTTTGCTGTGGCTGTGGATCGGGCTCAATGAAGTCTGGAAGTCCAGTTCTTGTCAGGCTCTGTGCTCGGGCTCCGGCGGGAGCGTCGACAAAGCAAACTGCAGATCGCTGGATGGTGCCTGTTTGCACAGGGTAGTCACTCCTTGACCACAAGGGTGATTCTTCAGTCTTCTAGTTGCAATAGAATGTTGAAGGTCCAGAGTTTCATTTCAAGTTTCAGTTCAGAATAAATCTAAAGTCTCTTGACTCAGCTCCTACCTTTATACCAATCAAAGGGGCTGGATTACCTGCTAGGTCCCTCCTATGGGGAAGGGAAGGTGGTGGTTACACCCCTTTCCCTTTGTCCAGTTTCGCGCCAGAGCTGGGGCTGGAGTGCCCCAGCAACTGGTTTCAACCGGACTATGCATGGAGCACCTTGTGTGCCCCAGGCAGTGTCTCATTTCATTCAGCCCTCCCTGCCCCAATACTCTAAGGCCTGTCTGGGGTGGTGCTAACACCTCCCAAGGCAGGAAATCTATTGTCCAAGCCTCCCTCGCTGGAAGGACTCCCAGCAGCAGGAGGTCAGACTTGTGTCTGTGGCAGCAGCATCCATTTTGTGATGCTGAGGCTCTGGTTAACTTTAACCTAGATTAACAGGAACAACATGTCTTCTCCCTCTATAACGATGGAACGTCACAGCCCTCGGGTGAGCTGTGCTTGTGACGGAACGGTTCCGTCACGGCCCCGCCCGCTCTTTAGAACGACAGCGCAGGCGCGGAATTTGCGCAGCGCAGGCGCGGCGAGCGGGCCGTGACGGAACCGTTCCGTCACGAGCATGGGAGGGGTTAATAAATTGTGATGAGAAAATCTACGCCAAAGTATTAGCAAATCAGCTAGGAAAAGTCATCTCGCCATTAGTATCACCTCAGCAACATGGGTTTATTCCTGGGTATGGTACAGTCAACCACTTTAGAAGGGTAATTACCTTGTTTGACATGGCCGAAGCCTTAACACCATTGGGCTTAGTTTTAGTAGATGCTGAAAAGGTCGCTGACCATATGTGAGAGGATTTCTATGGGTGGTGTTAGAGTGGAAAGGGGTTGGTAAGAGCCTTATGAAGGCTGTCAAAGCGTTGTATAAGGTCCGCAGGGCTACTATACAAATAATGGGGCTGAAGTTGGATGGCATACAAATCTCAAGAGGTACGATGCAGGGCTGCCCATGCTCAACTTCATTATTTGCATTACAGCACGGCTGTAACAAAACTAAAGGGGGCCCCCCTGCAAAGTGAATGCAGGGGGGCCCCCAGGCACTGGACCCATTCCAGAGCTCTCAGGCCAGGGCCCTACCAATGCTGAAGGGGGCCCCCAAGGGTGGGGACCCCTGCACTGCAGGGGCTGCGGGGGCTTTTATTATGTCACTGCGTTCACTTGGTTCTACGCATCCCCCTTTGCTAGGAATCTTAGAATAATCACTTCATAAGACTTCCTCTTCCCAGTCCTAAGATTTGAAGAGTGCTAATCTCCAAGGACTGACTTCTAAAATCTTTACCTAGAAATCTGACAGATTATTGCACCACGCCTCCAGGGGAGGGATAAGACAGAGCTGTAGCATGGCACAGGCTTGTATGTCACCTGTGGTAGACAGGTAAGATGATGTTTGTCTTATTATTTAGTTCAGTGAGGTTTAGAGGACTTATTCAAAGAGAATAAATTAAAGAGGAGGCTGCTCTGCTTCCATCCTCTTTATGATAAAGGCATAAGTCTTGGTAGGTCAGCAGCCAATGGAATCCTGCATGCCACTTCTCCTCTTTACCTGGGGATGATGCCATGAAACTGGTTATGTACTCCACAATGCACAGCAAGCAGCATGGTGGGGAGAGTTTAAAAAACTTTGTTTTTACCTGTCTATGTAAAATTTGGAAAGTTGTTATGGAGCCTTGCTTGGCTGATCTCGTGGAATGGATCTCTAGATGCAGAGTGTTGTATCTGATGCTTCTTGGGGGTCAATTGGAACATACGCGGGATGCTCTCGGCCTCCCTGGCGCGCCTAGAGACTGAGCTGTTGCGCTATGAGCGGGAAGGAGAGGGAGAGGGCAGGCACTTGCACAAGCTGGGGGATCTTCGCACCCAGCATGCGGAGCTTTTGGAGAGGTTGAGATGCCACAACTACGCAGCACACATGGCCAGGGCAGACAGGGTGGGCCATCTACTGGCCTGGTTGATAAAGCAAGAAGGGCGCGGTGTCCCAATAGGAGCGCTCCGTACAGAGGAGGGAGGGATGGTGTACACGCAACGTGAAATACACCGTGCCCTAACAGACCACTATGCACAGCTATACAGGGCCCAGGGCATTGGCCCCAGGCGCATCTTAGAGGAGTTCTTACGATTCTGTCCAGCTGCCCACGGCCTCCCAGAAACAGAAGGAGATGCTCAATGCGCCTCTCTCACTAGAGGAAGTTGGGGAGGTGATTCAGTCCATGGCATCCGGGAGGACCCCAGGGCCGGACGGCTTGCCCGCCAAATACTATAAAGCATATCGGGAAACTCTGATGGCATTACTCCATAAGTTATATATAGGGAAGCTTTGGAGGAAGGCTCACTGCCCCCTTCCATGCTGGAGGCGTTCTCGGTCTCCCTGCCAAAGCCGGACAGGGACCCCACGGCTCTGGGCTCATCCAGCCCCCTGGCGAGGCTTAACGTGGGCTACAAAATCTTTGCTAAGGTGCTAGCGGAAAGGTTGGCGCCGGTAGTCCCCCAATTAATCCACACTGACCAGAACGGGTTTGTCCCTGCAAGATCCACTTCATTGAACCTCAGGAGGTACTTCAGGGTGGCAGCTGAAGCCACGCGGTAGTGGCCCATGGTGGGGTGCCTGATTCTGGATCTGGAGAAGGCGTTTGATTGCCTAGAATGGGACTATTTGTCAGTGGTGTTGGTACGCTACGGGTTGGACATGGGATTCCTTCACATGGTCGACCTAATATATAAAGACCCCATGGTCCGGGTACGGTTGGACCCTTACATTTGGGAAGCAGTGGCGGTGGGCCGAGGCACCCGACAGGGGTACCGTCTGTCCCCGCTGCTGTTTGCGCTGGCAATTGAGCCCCTGGCCGTGGCTATACGGACGACTCTCGGCTATGGCATTCGGATGGGAGACGCAGTTCATCAGGTATCACTATACGCCGATGATCTGCTGGTCTTCGTGAGGGACATGGGGCGCATACCCGAGCAGCTGGACCAGCTGCTGCACACTTTTGCTGCCATCTCTGGGCTCCGAGTGAACGCGGGTAAATCCTGCCTTTACGCCTTCAGTGCAGGGACAGAGGATCAGGGATACCGCCTTGGGGGGCACACAAGTCCAGTGGAAGGAGGATACCTTCAGATACCCGAGGATACAGATATATCGCAGCCCGGCTGACCTGCTCGATGGGAACCTTGGTAAGGCAATTGCAGCGCTTAGGTCGCAGATACATTTCTGGACCACACTTCCAGTGACGACTACGGGCAAAGTGGCACTTGCTAAAATGTTCATGCTTCCTCGCCTCCTGTACTACTCTGTCAACTTAAGGCTATTTGTCCCGGCGTCCTTCTTCACTATGCTCAGTAAGATGCTGCTGGACTTCATCTGGGGCACCTCAAGGCATAGGCTGGCGCTAGTGAAGTTATACCTGCTGACGGACCGGGAAGGCCTGGCTGCGCCCTGTTTTGAACACTACTATCTAGCCGCGCAGCTACAATGGATCGCTCCTTGTTTGGCGGATAGAGGCAGAGATGATACAGCCACAGCAATGCCGCCTTACTCACTAGAGCGTATAACTAAACTCTTCCATCCTTTGGCTGGGTTAGAGCGCCAAACGCCGCTCTTCCTGGCAGTCTTTTTTAATTAAACAAGGGAACCCATTCAGTTAACTGAGGACCGTGGGTATCAATCAATTTAAAGGAAAACAAGGGTCCTTAGTATATCTAAGATCAAATGCAAAGGTAAAACATAGGCCACAATGGGAACTATATTTATCCACTGTCCAGCCGGACAGGGTATTTTATTTTTCAGATGAAAACACACATAGGAATGTTAGTAAGGCACAGTCCTGTACCATACTGGGGACACACAAGGAAGGGATTTTCAGGCAAGGGAGAGCATTATTGGCCACTTGTAGATCAGTGTTAATTTTAAGTAGTGTCAAAGAAGTGCTAGACACAACAAAATTCACACATAATAGTCAGATTGTGAAAACACTTATACAAAGTCGACGTTTCGATCCCTTATGCTCTAATATGTGGGATCATCATCAGGACTGACAATTGAACATTTGCCTGCCTGGCTTGATCATTTTTCAACCGCCTGATGGGGAGGAAAAGGGAAGAAAAAGAGGGGGAAAGAACAGCAGGTCGCTGAATTATACTCTGAGAATCATTGCCGCAGCCAGCGTTTGCGTATTTTACATCAAACATTTTATTCGGAACCGACTTAACGTGTACTATATATTGTGTGGGCTGTGCTGTCACCGGAAATTCATCACAAGTGCCACGGTGTGTCGTGACATCGGATTGAGTTTAAGTTTCATTCACAAGTAACATTCATGGAGGTCACGTTTCCGAGCACTTTTTTGAAAAGAACCTTGAGTCAATAGCATAACACCCTTCAAAGTGCACGCATCCGTGCTCAATCATTCGGTGCTCAAGTGCGTATCGATTGGTCCAGTTCTGGTGTCTTACCCTGAATGGCGAGTTGCAGCCCAGGGATTCCGGGGATGATTATGATGAGGGATTGGTATGGAAACCTCCTGCCCGGGTGGGAAGAGAAACCATATGGTTGGTATGGGGTGAGTGACCGCGCTATTGGGGGTGAGGGTGATTCGGGTGACTTAGGCGTTATTACCTGCAGGGAGTCAATTCGGCTGAATTCAAGCAGTATTGGAACGATGTCCGATCGACCGTTGAAGTCTAAATGTAGAAGGGGAAGAATCAGGTGTCAGCGGGATATCAGGCCATCAATTGGTTTCATGGAGTGGCCAGAGGCGGGTAGGGGGCTGGTGGGGAGTTGGGGTTTTTAACGTTGCTTACCTTAGGGAATGCTAAGTTCTTAGGAGGTATGCCAAGGACCGTGGATCCATGGGGATCTGAAACAATATGGAATAATGGGTGTCGGTTAGTGTGTTCACTGGTTTTTCGAGTACGTTATTGTGCTACAGGCTGGGGTGGATATGCGCTTACCTTAGGAGTACGATGACTCCGTGGTGTTCCGAGGAACAGGGCCCTTCCGTAAACTACAGGATCGCAGTTACGATGGGCTGTCTGGAAAACACGCTAGATAAGCGTGCATCCCAATGGTGGCAATGATAGAAGGACAACCGGTTTCGGCCGCCATCTTGGAATGGGAGCATACTCCATGTGGAAGTCCAGAGAACTCAGAGACAGGCTTCGGCCATCTTGGAAGGGACCTTGGTGCACGTGAGGGGATGTGCACAGAATTACATCGTGGTTCTGTGACTTAATGTGCCCAGTGCGTGTCATCCGTGTGGGCGTCGGCGGCGCATGGTGGTGAAATACATTGTGCTAAATAATTTAAAAGAATTTAAAAAATATATATATATTTTTATATATAACCATAGTCAGCCCAGCCGGTGTCTCATGGACACCTCAATTCTCGCAGTTCAAATTGTTCTATGCACAGCAGTCTATAAGGTCTCTATGTATGCATTTATCCAGTCTAGAATTTATCATCAGTTCATAGCAATGTGGTCCAATCCTCAGCACGGTTTAGGCCACTTCGGATCGTGTCAAACTGAATCATAGTCTTGAGCTCCTCTCTGTTTAGCATTTGGGCTATGTTTCCTCCTCTTGCTGCCAGTTTTACAACCTTTAGGATAGTCCATTTCAAATCATTTTCGCTGTGTCCTGCTGCGATGTAGTGGTCCACCAGGGGAGCGTTGGCAGTACGACATCTGATTCTGCTCCTGTGTTGACAGATGCGGGTCTTTGCTTTCTGGGTGGTTTGCCCAACGTATAATTTTGGGCATGGACATTCTATGATATACACCACATTGCTAGTATTGCAGTTTGAAAATGAGCGTCTTTCGAACGTGGTGCCGTTGTGGGTGAATTCTTTGCCCTCCACCGTGTAATCACAGACATTGCAACAACCACACTTAACATGCCCTGTGATTGGGGGTAGAGCCCAGGCTGAGTAAATGGTGGGTCCCTGTGTTAGAGCTGGCAGTGCTGCTCGGACCAAGTGATCTTTTAAGTTTCTACTTTTGCAAAACGCAAACAGGGGTCTCTCTATGTTTATACTGCCAGCATTTATTGTGGGCCAATGTTTTATGATGGACTTTCTAATTTTGTTGGACACTGGTGAAAAAGTTGTAACACAGGCAATTCTATCTGTCTGCTGTTTGTCTTTGGGAGAAAGCAAGACTTCCCGTGGGCAGCACCAAGCTCGTTTTAGGGCTTGTTTTACTACCCTTTTGGGGTAGCCTCGGTCTTTGAGCTTATTGGAGAGGGTTGATGCCTCTCTGAAGTAGTCTTCTCTCCGAGAACAGTTCCATCTGATCCTCAGGAATTGTGAATAAGGTAACCAATCCCTCAGAGCCCTGGGGTGGTTACTCTTATAGCTTAAGAGCGTATTACGCTCAGTGGGCCTCCTGAAGAGTCGCGTCAAAAGCTCACCTTCTGAAGAGTAGATAGTGAGATCCAGGAAGGCTATGGAGACCCTATCCGAAGTGAGGGTAAAAGTTAATCCTCAGCAATTATTATTAAACCAGTGCAAAAATGGTTCAGTGTCTCATCTGTTCGGTTCCAAATAAGAAAGATGTCATCTATATAGCGCCTCCAGACTCTAATGCATGAGAAGAAGGGGTTAGATGGTGTCAAGATGGATCCAGTTTCTAGTTGGTCCATAAACACTATGGCCAGATTGGGGGCAAAAATATCCCCCATGGATGTCCCCTTGATTTGTTGGTAGTAAGTACCTTCAAAAAGGAAGAAATTCCTTGTCAGACAGAGTTCCAGTAACTGTAGAATGAAAAGGGTGGAAACCCTGTGAGGGCGTGGTCGTGTATCAAGGGTCTTTTGGATGACTAGGAATGCTGCGGTTTGTGGAATGTTTGTGTATAACGATTCTACATCTAGCGTACATAGGGTCTCATGAATTGGATCAAAAGGGAGGTGTTCTACCAGATGGATCATTTGCATGCTATCTCTCACATAGCATTCTGTGGATGGAACAAATTCTTTAATAAAGAAATGTACATAGGTTCCAAAATTGAACCACATGCGGACACAATTGGGCGTCCTGGTGGGTTTTGGGGATTTCTGTGTATTTTGGGCAGTGTATATATTACTGGCAGACGAGGAGATTTGGTATTGAGAAAGTTAAATTCTTTCTTACTGAGAATGCCATCAGTACATGCCTGAGATATTATTTTGGTAATTACCTCCTGAATTTGTTTGGTTGGATTACCAGGTAGTTTTTGGTAATGGTCGGTATTATTGAGTTGACGCAGAATTTCTGTCTTATATGCGTCAGTCTCTTGGATGACAATGCCACCGCCTTTGTCTGCACTTTTGATCACAACATTATTATTGGATTTTAGTGTTTCAATAGCATTTTTCTCATTCCTGGAGATATTATAGGGAATGAAAAGTCTGGTTTTCTCGAGTGCAGCCAGGTCTCCGAGTACCACCTTCTCGAATGTTACTATCTCAGGAGGAACCATTCCAGCTGAAGGTGAGAATGTTGAAGGGGGGCGAAAAGGTGTATTCGTACAAGGTGCTGTGCTGGGATGTAGTTGAAAAAATGCTTTAAGGCGAATTGTTCTGAAAAATCTAAGTAATTCAGTGTGTAGTTCCATGAAGTTTGGGCGGATGGTTGGCACAAAGGATAAACCTTTTTTTAACAGTTCAAGTTCTGTATCAAGTAGTGTGTGCTTGGAGAGGTTAAAAATAGGAATAACCTCTGTCGAAGTGTCTGTTACCACTGGTAGAAGTTGTTCCTGGTCTTCCGTTCCCCTGGGGGATTGTGCCATCTCTGTGGTTTCTTTACTCGCCCTCGTTGGGGGTGTTGGGCTGGCCTCTGGCTAAAAAATTAGGATGCCCCCCACCACGTGTGGGCCATCCTGGCAGTGGCATACAAGTGCCATCGGAGGGCTTTATACCTTACCCGTAGTACGGTTCCCTATACGCTGGCTAAACCACTGGAGGGCTCGCCTAGTGGTGCAGGGGTGCTCACGACCTCTATGCTCACGGAATGGCGGGAGGACGACATCCATACACTTGGAGACCTATACAGAGAAGGGGAGCTCATAGCATATGAGACGCTGGTAGCAGAGGAGGGGCTTCCCCCCGGGGGGTTCTTAATGCACCCACCGCTCACTGATAGTGAAGCTGACTGCCAGGTGGGGGGATGTAACTACGGAGCCCAGGCAACATTTAACCATGCAGTATCTCCATGTTATGGGGAGGGGCAGACACTTGGTTCGCTGGTTTGCAGCATCCTTAAGGGAACATGTGGCAGTTAGTTTAGGCCCCCTCAAAGGCAAGTGGGAGCTGGACTTGGGGCGGCCGCTAGCGGACAAGAGTAGGAAAGGGTACTCAGAAGCCCGGTACGCATCCCCAGAAACATGCGATTTCGCTAAATTCAGCTTTTTACTGTCCACATGGCTTACCTCACGCCTGAGCTGATTAATAAGTATTTCTGTCGCAAAGATGTGCTCTGTCCCAGGTGTAGTGAGTTGGGGGCGGGATTCCTGCATATGCTGTGGAGTTGTCCTGGGTTGGACACTTACTGGCGCGCAATTAGCGAGTTGCTACGGAGTTGCACAGGTCGCACCATACCCTTTGACTGGCCCGAGTACATCCTACATTACTTCAAAAGATCCCCCAAAGATAAGGTGTCATCCCGTTTTCTGAACCTGGGGCTGGTGCTAGCAAAGCGTCTCCTTACAAGGAGGTGCACGACCCGCCATGCGCATGGGCATGGCACTCCTCATTTCAGGCTCGGGCCGGGGCGGAGTGGACTGCCATCCGCAGGGAGGAAACACTGGGGCTCCGGAAGGAACCCATAGTGGCACATTGGGAGCGGATGCTTGTTGCATTACAATGGGCAGACGGCGGGGCACACTTTGCATGGTAGGTGCGGGAAGTGCACATGCGGGTGGGTGCATGCCACAGACTTTTCTCCTACCGGGATAATCTGGTATGTTTTACTCATGCTCCACCAGGGCATAACGACAACCCTGCTGGCGGGGTCATAGAAGCAGAGCGCGTGCACTGGTTTGGGGGAGGGTGGAGGGTCAAGGCGGGGGGGGCGAGAGGGAGTTTTACATGCATGAGGGTTTTCGCTGCTAAAGTTAATGTTTCTTGTTTCATACATATGATGTCAGTTTGCATGCCCAAAATGGTGGGTCAGCCCTGAACAGCAAGGACCATTGTGAGGTTAACACTCCGATTCTCATGGACAACTTCAGTGTCTGAATCAGGACTAGCACAATGTAGTCCAGTTGACTTTGGATGGGCAACTTTTGTTCTATTCACTGCAAAGCTCGAATGCCTGTGACACAATATGACCATGTGCTTATGCATTGTTGAACGACTTGCCTATGAAAGTGAGCTTTTATAAATGATGCTTGTACTGTAAAGTGTAACTTTAAAAACAATAAAAACAGATTTGACAAAAAAAAACAATTCATAAGACATCATATAAAATGTGATACACGCCCAAATGGATGGATCAATACAATTACCATAAAAACACTATATACAAATATAAAAATACTATAAAAATTGTTATGATAAAAACTTTGCAGTTATACCACGATACGAGCTTCAGAATGCAAAGCAAAGTAGTTTAAAAAGGCAAATGATTCCACATGAAATAGGTTACAGCATAACAATATCTCTTTTGATCTAAAGCCTAATCGAGGGAATGTGCTCTTATTGCCCACGCCCACCCCAGGTATTTCGCCATTGCTATGACAATCACCTCTGTTGTATCAGTTCTTAGGGTTCTTTCAGCTTCACTTGACCTTCTTGTTCCCAAGAGCTTGCAAATTGGTGACAACCAGACACGGCGTGGGGCATTGTATCCAGTACATTCAAACAATAAGTGTGCCAGTGATTCTTTGCTATGCTAGCATACCCGACACGAGTCATTGCTAGGTTTGGTCCATCTACTAGTAAAGACTCTTAGTGGCAATGTACCAACCATAAACTGGAAATATAATTTTCGCTCAAGGGGCTTTGTAATATAATCCTGATATTGTTCCAGCCTAGGGATAGGTTTACAGTCCAGGAATAGCCCTGATAAAGAAGAGGGCTCACAACTTCTCAAAGTATTATTCTGGACCGATTTCCAATACTTGGCTTTCAAAATCTTTTTTGGGGGAGAAGTAGAATTTTTAGGATCCACCCACAGTGTATTCATACCGATATTCTATAGGATAGCTCTAAGCTCCCTCAACCATTTTATTTGGTGTGACATATCTACCCTTATTATGTCTAGAAAACCAGCCGCTTACACTGCAAGCTTCGGGGTAGACCAAAGTCTACACCAATACAAAAGGAGAAGTAGTTTAGCCCAAGATCGTTCAATAACAGGCATGTCGGGGTAGTCTGTGGCAAGTTGGTAATTTTTCTAAAGAACTTTTTTTCAGAGAGTGTGAGCTTAGCTAAGTTCTTGTGCCCCCGAAGCTCAGCACCATATAAGGCAGAGCTAAAAACTTTCATGTTATAAAGCTCGATTGCCGGGCTAATTGTCTTAGAGGATGAGGTGTTATGTTCCTTGTGCAACACCCCGACAGTTGTCGGTGTTTTAGGGATGCTACATCGACCTGGTGAGCCCAATTTAACCCCTCCTGGATATTTACCCCTAGATATGTAAACTCCTTGACTTGCTCTAGCAGGAGGTTGTTCATTTATTATAGTGCCCCCCTTGAAGGCCCTGTGTGAATTAAAGGTCATCAATTTCGGTTTTGACATATTGACCTCCAATCCACGCCTCGAGCAGAACTCCTCAAAGATTATTAAAGCTCTTTGGAGCCCACTCTGCATCTTAGAAATGATCATTGTGTCATCTACAAATATTAGTGTGGGAAATTTTTCACCTGCTAGTGTCGGGGCATCCATGGGGGTAGACCTCATGCAGTTCACTATTCCATTGATGTATAAGGAAAATAGTGTCTGGACCATCACACAACCTTGTCGAATTTCCTTCTCTACTAGGAAAGATTCCGTGACTTCACCCTGCGTACCCCATCGAATCTTAGCCTTGTTATCCTAGTGCAACCTAATGAGAGTCAACAGGTCTGGTAGTAACCCCATTTCTTGTAATATCCTCCATAGTTTAGCTCGTGGTACAAGATCAAATGCTGACCTAAGGTCAACAAAAACGGCATACAAACTGCCCTTACCAAGGGTTAATGTTTTCCAAAAAAGCAAAATAAACCGAAACACTTGGTCAATTGTGCTAGTAAAAGCTCGGAACCCTGCTTGTAAATGCGATAGGATGCTAAACTCATGGATCCACTCTTGGACTTTGTTGAGCACCAACCTACCCATTACCTTTTGCAAAGAATCTATTAAGCTGAACAGCCTATAATTCCCTGGGCACGATTTGTCCTCTTTCTTAAAAACTGGTATGATTTCGGCTCCTTTCCAGGAATCTGGGACCAGGACACGCTGGGCTATGGCATTTGTCAATAGGCGAATATACAGACATCATCTATCCTTATCATAGAGGAATACATCCCCTGGTATTCCATGTGGACCAGGTGCCTTTTCAGCCAAGATAGATTTAAGTGCTGCCTCAACATCTGCCTTGTTAAAAACAGCATCCTGATAAAAATGTTTGGCGATATCGCCCTCTATTTCATACACATTTGCGGCATATTGAGGTTTGAAATGGTTTTCCCACTCCGACTGTAAGACATGGTTTTGGGGCTGGCAGGCCTGCCCACCTCCATCCCATTTGTGTACATACCAGAACTGTTTAGTATTTCTCCTAACACATGCCTCCCTGAGTTCCTCCCACCTTTTATTGACCCATCCTTTTTTCACCTTTGCTTGGACCCCCGATAGGTAACCTTAGCTGCTCGTACCACTATTGGGACACCTTCCTTGATAACCTCCCCTAGGTCTGCACGTGCCTTTTTACAGTCTTTGTTGTACCATTTCTGTGTTTTAGGAATAGCAGCCTTTTTAGTTCTACCCTTTTTGATGAAATACGTACAGAGGTGATCAAAAATGTATTGTGTATGCTTGTGGGTTGCTCTAAGGTGAAGGATTTACTACACTGGCCAGAGCTCATTTATGACATGATCCATATCCTTTTCGATGCTAACTAATACTTCGGGTAGCTCGGTTATCTTAGCCCATTTAAGTCGCCTCAAAGAATTCGATGGAACAACGTCACCGGTTGAGTATGTATCCTATAGTTCATGGGGAGCCTTATACCGTATTAGATCCAAGTCCACACATAATGTATTGTGGTCGCTTTCTAATCTATCTTGAACCCTTATATCCTTAACGGCATGCCAAATTGCTAAGCTAACCAATACGTAGTCTATCTTACTAACACTATAGCCATTATCAAAGGTATTAGACCCCATTTTATCTGAGGGTGTACGGCCATTAACTGCCCGCAATCCCTTTTCCATACAGATAGAATTAATTTGAATGACCGCGTCAGACCATCTTTTTATTGGGTCAAGCTCCAGCTTTGGGATACCCCACTTAAAGTCTTCCTCTTCGGACATTTTACCATCCTCACTCATTAGAGGCTCAAACGTTGCGTTCAGATCCCCTCGACAATGACTTTTGTGTCTGTCTGGCTGATGTCAAGAAGATCGCCAAAAGCCGCTAAAACTCCCGACTTCTTCCCCCTGGTGCCTCGCACATAGACATTATATATGACCATGGTCCAGTCTGTTCCCCATGACAGTCTAACAGCCTGGATGTCCTGGTTATAAGTTGGAAGTACTTGGACGTCTATTCCTAGGTCCTGTCTCACTCAGATTGTCAAGCCTCCTGATGGCCTCCTTTTATGCCTTTGATGGCCGGAATCGAAAAATGTAGATATCCCAAGCAAAAGAGGGGGACTTCTGCCTATGTCTCTTGAAAGAGACAGATATCAAAACCCTCGATAAAAGCATGCCACTCTGGGGATCCCAATTTAGAACATAATCCTGCGATGTTCCAGGACAAAAGGGTTTCCTTTATGGGGATTGTACAAACAGCCAAATGGCCACTTGGAACAGATTAAATTGGACTACCCTCCTGCCTCACTCCCTCATTTTGTCTAGTTGACAAGGGTGCAGCTTCTCTGGTTTGATCTAACTCTATTGGTAAATGTTCAATGCTTGGTGGACTGTCCCTTTGGATGGTCTTAGCTATTTGATGTTCCTGCTGCTTTACTGGCGATTTCTCCACTAGTCAGTCAATGTTTTCTAAAGTAGAGCTTCCCTGCATCCTAGATAGTTTCGGGGTAAGAGGGCGGGCGCTCTCACTACTCAGAGGAGAGCGTCTTAACTCCATGGCTGACAATCCTGGCGGGCTCCTACAAAACTCTAGAGCAAATAGATTTTCTGCTAAATCTGCCCTAGTCATCGTGAGCTTGATACAATCCAGATGATTAGCTGGTAAAAACAACCTACAATCTATTGCTATGTCTTCCCTAATCACCGATTATATATATAAACTTCTTTATTCGGGTTTTTTTTAAATGAAAAACCATAAAAGAGGCATTGAAAGAAAAACAGAATTACAATAGACATTACAATATTACATAAGATAATGAGATTCACTAAAATTTCATACATATATCAGATGACAGATAGACATCATGTTATTGAATCATATCATTAGTCGGTTCTGGTTAAAAAATACTTGTTATAAATTTTGCCTGTGTTTCATGACACATTTTAAAAAGTTGAGAACAAAGTAACAAACTGTTTCAGTTTCAAGCATTTGGAGTCTAAGCATCGCTGGTCTACATTGTTTGATGCCCCAGCTCCTCAGTATAGGAACTAACCAAATTGATCTGTGTGGGCGGTGGAATTTACAAAACATGGTTACATGTAGATTAGACTGAGTTGATTTTTCGTCGCAGGGGCATAAAGAATGCTTCATTTCCTTTTCTCATGGGAAACGCGACCAGTCTGAAAAAAGTATCTAGCCTAAATCTGGTCATCAACATTCTCTCGTAGGTTGATACCTGTAGTGTCAAATAGGGCTGGATGCCAAACGTTATTTGTACCATATTTGCATGAATGACCGAGATTTTAGACGCTTCAGATGCCATTCGTAGCGTCTCTAGATGGCGGAGGGCTTGTTGTTTTAATGCCTTTTTTGGGAGATCAATTATGGCCTCTGGGTGGGAGTAATATTTCTCAAGTCCAAGATCTCTTAGGAAATTTCTGATATAGGAAAGCCATCTTACTCTGGAAGACTTGTCCAGAGCCATTGTGTCGGCTACGATAGACTGGGTCAGCGCATTTTTCACAGACGTCCAAATGCGCCGCCACAGCATCAGAGGTTGTATCTTGATCAAGTCCTCCAGGTAAGGGATTCCTAACTCTAGATGGGAGGCGTAGATTGAGGTGCCTTTTGGGGTGGCCAATAGGAATCTTAAGAACGCGTTTTCTGCTATCTGAATGGAGCTTGAATCAGTGTGTCCCCAGACACCCGCTCCATACAGCGCAATGGCCTGACATTTGGCGCTATATATTTTCAGTAGCTCTAAAGGGGGCCTTTTCCCCAATCTCTGGGAGAAACTTATCAGAGCCGCTGTTGATCTTTTAAACAGATGGCATCTTGTTTCTACGGCTGCCTTCCATGTCAATCGATCGTCCATCATGATACCAAGGTACGGGTACTTGGTGGTGACCTCGAGTTTGTGATTATCGAGGTAGATTTCCTTTACTCCTTTTTTCTTCGTACCTGATACCATGACGAACGTTTTCTTGACATTTACCTGGAGATCCAGACCCCCCATGAAGGTTGTATATCTATTCAAGGAGTGCTGGAGCTCTCGGGGAGTGCGCGCAAGGATAACCGCGTCATCCGCGTAAAGCAGAGCGGGAATCAGTCGCTGTTTAATACGCGGGAGGTCCTGGGCCCCCCTCAGCATCTCCTCCTCCAGACCGTTGGTGTAAAATGAGAAAAGGAGGGGGGCCAGGACACAAACTTGCCTGACTCCACGCTCTACTCCAAACGGGGCCGCGTCAGCTCGCCCTTGAGTCCGTAGCGCACTCTGGCCGAGGCTCCTGTGTAGAGCTCCCTCAAAAAATCTATGAGAGGGGATTCTACTCCCATGTGGCATAGAACCGACCACAGCTTTGAGTGCGAAACGCAGTCAAAGGCTGCGGAGAGGTCCACGTATACCATGTATATCGTGGTCCCCTTGGCCTGCATGTATTTGCCCATTAACAGGCTAAGATTTAGGGCCTGTTCCACCGTTCCGAAGCCCTCTCGGAATCCGAACTGGAGATCGGAGATGATGCCTCTGTCCTCACCCCACTGCTGGAGTCGCTCTAGGATTACTCTCCCCACAACTTTCCCGAGCGAGTCCAGCAGTGAGATGGGACGGTAGCATCTCACGTCTTGTCGGTCCCCCTTTTTAAAGATAGGGACCATTATAGACTTGGTCCAAGAGTTCAAAACTCCCTCATTAGCAGCAGCAGTGCATACTCTTGTAAGGATGGGTGCCCAGAGGTCAAAGTTATGCTTGAAGAGGTCCACCGGGACCCCATCAGGCCCTGGGGCTTTCCCGCTTTTGCTTGATTTGAGTGCCAGTAATAGGTCAGATATATCAAAATGGACGGGGATTGGGTATTGTACTTTAGGAGTCAATTTATCAGGGCGATCTTGGGTTACATTGTTTTTAAATATTTTGGAAAAATGCGCCACCCACGTATCCTCGTCTACAGCGACTTCGATTTTGGGGGTATTTGTGTCAGAGAGATAGGGGGCTCTGACAGTGCGCCAAAAGGCCTCGCTGTTTTTTGTGAGCGCACTCTTATGTAGATCTTCCCAGAGTTTTTGTTTCAGCTCTTTTGTTCTTTGCTTACGTTACCCTATATATTGGCGTCTGAGAAGTTGGATTTGTCCCATGTCTCTCGGTTTATAATGTACAGCATGTTTTAATTCAGTGAGGGCTGTGGTGCAATTGTGATTGAACCACCCTTTCTTTCCTGAATTTTTGTTCGTTACTTTGGGTGAAAGTAGTTCGTTGATTTTTGCTAATATTTCTGTGAAATTCTCTAAGACTTCTTCGTGACTAGTTGAAAGGTCCAAACATTTTATTATGTTTGGATAAGTCAGCTCGACCAGTTTTTTTGTGGTTTCGCTAGGATTAACTTTTTCCCACTTAATTGTGAAACCATTCTGTTTCCCCACCTCTAGCTTGTTCTGAGCAAGAGTGTTAGCAATTTTGGTGTTTTGAGATTTAAAGTGGGGTAGATAGAGCTCCATTCTCAAAGCAGAATGGTCACTCAATGTGTTGTTAATGGTCTGAAAATTTCTGGCTATATCAGTAGTCCAGAAGACAAGAGAATAAAATCAATAGTGGTTTGGTGACCTCTGCCCACATAGGTCGGATGAAGGGATTTTAAATCCGCCCTTGGCCGATTAGCAATTTGCAAATCTAGTTCAGAAAGCACACTGTTTAGAGCATGGGTACTCACAAACTTTCTCTCGGGGGCCAAATTTACAGTGTGGTTTGTGGCCGAGGGCCGCACCGGTGGGGGCGGGGTCAGAGGGGGAGGGGGCGGGGCTAAAACAAAAAGAAAACTTGTGACCATGAGGTTGCACACAGGTCCCTGCAGCAGATGCCTTCATCCACTGAGCCACCAGACCCAGCATACATACATCTCTCTCTCCCTCCTGCCCTCCCTCTCCATCTCTCTCTCTCTCCCTCCTGCCCTCCCTCTCCCTCCTGCCCTTTCTCTCCCTCCTGCCCTCCCTGTCCCTCCTGCCCTCCCTGTCCCTCCTGCCCTCTCTCTCCCTCCTGCCCTCTCTCTCCCTCCTGCCCTCCCTCTCCCTCCCTCCCCCTCCTGCCCTCCCTCTCCCTCCTGCCCTCCCTCTCCCGCCCTCCTGCTCTCTCTCTCTCCCTCCTGCCCTCCATCCTGCCCTCTCTCTCCCTCCTGCCCTATCTCTCCCTCCTGCCCTCCCTCTCCCTCCTGCCCTCCCTCTCCATCTCTCTCTCTCCCTTCTGTCGTCCCTCTCCCTCCTGCCCTCCCTCTCCCTCTCCCTCCTGCCCTCCCTCCTGCCCTCTCTCTCTCCCTCCTGCCCTCTCTCTCTCCCTCCTGCCCTCTCTCTCTCCCTCCTGCCCTCCCTCTCCCTCCTGCCCTCTCTCTCCCTCCTGCCCTCCCTCTCCCTCCTGCCCTCCCTCTCCCTCCTGCCCTCCCTCTCCCGCCCTCCTGCTCTCTCTCTCCCTCTCTCTCCATCCTGCCCTCCATCCTGCCCTCTCTCTCCCTCCTGCCCTCCCTCCTGCCCT
The DNA here is from genome assembly GCF_964261635.1 of Lissotriton helveticus. Lineage (NCBI taxonomy): Eukaryota > Metazoa > Chordata > Amphibia > Caudata > Salamandridae > Lissotriton > Lissotriton helveticus. The sequence continues at coordinate 440,595,057 of NC_136071.1, read as the reverse complement.
ATCTCTCCCTTCCTCACCCTCCTGCCCTCCCTCTCCCTCCTGCCCTCCCTCTTGCCCTCTCTCTCCCTCCTGCCCTCTCTCCCTCCCTCTCCCACCTGCCCTTCCTCTCCCTCCTGCCCTCCCTCTCCCGCCCTCCCTCCTGCCCTCTCTCTCCCTCTCTCTCCTCCTGCCCTCTCTCTCCCTCCTGCCCTCTCTCTCCTTCCCTCTCCCTCCCTCTCCCTCCTGCCCTCTCTCTCCCTCCTGCCCTCCCTCTCTCTCTCCCTCCTTCCCTCCCTCACCCTCCTGCCCTCCGTCTCCCTCCTGCCCTCCCTCTCCCTCCTGCCCTCCCTCTCCCTCCTGCCCTCCATCTCCCTCCTGCCCTCCATCTCCCTCCTGCCCTTCCTCTCCCTCCTGCCCTCCCTCTCCCGCCCTCCCTCCCTCCTGCCCCTCTCTCTCCCTCTCTCTCCCTCCTGCCCTCTCTCTCCCTCCTGCCCTCTCTCTCCCTCCTGCCCTCTCTCTCCCTCCTGCCCTCTCTCTCCCTCTCTCTCCCTCCTGCCCTCTCTCTCCCTCCTGCCCTCTCTCTCCTTCCCTCTCCCTCCCTCTCCCTCCTGCCCTCTCTCTCCCTCCTGCCCTCCCTCTCTCTCTCCCTTCTGCCCTCCCTCTCCCTCCTGCCCTCCATCTCCCTCCTGCCCTCCCTCTCCCTCCTGCCCTCTCTCTCCCTCCTGCCCTCCCTCTCCCTCCTGCCCTCCCTCTCTCTCCTGCCCTCCATCTCCCTCCTGCCCTCCCTCTCCCTCCTGCCCTCCCTCTCCCTCCTGCCCTCCCTCTCCCTCCTGCCCTCCATCTCCCTCCTGCCCTCCCTCTCCCTCCTGCCCTCTCTCTCGCCCTCCTGCCCTCCCTCTCCCTCCTGCCATCTCCCTCCTGCCCTCCACCTCCCTCCTGCCCTCCCTCTCCCTCCTGCCCTCCCTCTCCCTCCTGCCCTCCCTCTCCCTCCTGCCCTCCCTCTCCCTCCTGCCCTCCCTCTCCCTCCTGCCCTCCATCTCCCTCCTGCCCTTCCTCTCCCTCCTGCCCTCCCTCTCCCGCCCTCCCTCCCTCCTGCCCTCTCTCTCCCTCTCTCTCCCTCCTGCCCTCTCTCTCCCTCCTGCCCTCTCTCTCCCTCCTGCCCTCTCTCTCCCTCCTGCCCTCTCTCTCCCTCTCCCTCCCTCCTGCCCTCTCTCTCCTTCCCTCTCCCTCCCTCTCCCTCCTGCCCTCTCTCTCCCTCCTGCCCTCCCTCTCTCTCTCCCTTCTGCCCTCCCTCTCCCTCCTGCCCTCCATCTCCCTCCTGCCCTCCCTCTCCCTCCTACCCTCCCTCTCCCTCCTGCCCTCTCTCTCCCTCCTGCCCTCCCTCTCCCTCCTGCCCTCCCTCTCTCTCCTGCCCTCCATCTCCCTCCTGCCCTCCCTCTCCCTCCTGCCCTCCCTCTCCCTCCTGCCCTCCCTCTCCCTCCTGCCCTCCATCTCCCTCCTGCCCTCCCTCTCCCTCCTGCCCTCTCTCTCCCTCCTGCCCTCCCTCTCCCTCCTGCCATCTCCCTCCTGCCCTCCACCTCCCTCCTGCCCTCCCTCTCACTCCTGCCCTCCCTCCCTCCGGCCCTCCCTCCCTCCTGGCCTCCCTCTCCCTCCTGCCCTCCCTCTCCCTCCTGTCCTCTCTCTCCCTCCTGCCCTCCCTCCTGCCCTCCCTCCTGCCCTCTCTCGCCCTCCCTCTCCCTCCTGCCCTCCCTCCTGCCCTCCCTCCTGCCCTCTCTCTCCCTCTCTCTCTCCCTCTCTCTCTCCCTCCTGCCCTCCATCCTGCCCTCTCTCTCCCTCCTGCCCTCCCTCTCCCGCCCTCCCTCCCTCATGCCCTCTCTCTCTCTCTCTCTCTCCCTCCTGCCCTCCCTCCTGCCCTCCCTCTCTCTCTCCCTCTCCCTCCTGCCCTCTCTCTCCCTCCTGTCCTCCCTCTCTCTCTCCTGCCCTCCATCCTGCCCTCCCTCTCTCCCTCCTGCCCTCCCTCCTGCCCTCCCTCTCCCTCCTGCCCTCCCTGTCCCTCCTGCCCTCCATCTCCCTCCCTCCTGCCCTCCCTCTCTCCCTCCTGCCCTCCCTCTCCATCTCTCTTTCCATCCAGCTCTCCCTCTCCCTCCCCCTCTGTCATCTCACTGTGTGTGTCTGTCTGTGTCAGCCTTCAGCCCGGGCTGATACAGCTTCCTCAGCGCGCACACACAGAAAGATCCCTATCTGGCAAGAAGTTTCTCATGACTAAAATGCAGTTTGCGCGCGCCCTTCTGATAATTACAGGAGTGTCCACACGACTGTGAGTGAATGGACACCACATCAGGGTGATTAAGGGGGGGTGGGGGGCCAAAGAGACAGCCGTCCATCAGTCGCACCAAAGTACTTAGCAGGTCGTTAAAAGATCATTTATATATTATGGAGGCTTTGTTGTAGTGCCCCTGCATCTCCACTCTGACAAACATCTCGCCCGGCTCCCCAGAGCAGAGGCGCTAAGGGGTGAAATACAACAAAGCCTCTGCTCTGTGGGGGCCGGGGAGCGGTGATTATCAAGGTCTCCGAGCCCAGCACTGCTGCGGCGGTGTTTGCCAACACTAATAAATTATTTTTTTAAGCACAGGCACGATTGTCTCGAAGGTCCGCGGGCCGCCAAGGAAGGCTTGCCGGGCCGCATCCGGCCCGCGGGCCGTACTATGAGTACCCCTGGTTTAGAGCGTTCCCTGCTTTGGTATGGGTAAAGTGTATTAAGGGTATTTCATGTTCATCCACAATCCCACAGCAATGTAGGTTCGCCAGTGGGCATGGGTGAAGGTTAAAATCCCCACCCCATAGTAAGTGAATTGCCCCATGGCTACCTTTCCGTTGGTGAAATTGAGTTATTCTCTCCTGTATGGTTCTCAGGACGATCATAAACTGATCTTCATCTAAATTATTATACAAGTTGATCAATAAAATGGTCTCCTTGTTGACAAGGGAGAGTGATAGAATATGGTAATTGGGATCCAAGTGGACGATAGAGGCTTTAAAGTTTTTCAAAGTGTTTGCTATATACACTATTAGTCCACCTTTGGGCCTGCCTATTATAGAACTTACTGCTGAAATAAAAAAGGTTTTAAATCCTGGTATATGGAGCTCTGTTGTAGTCCATGTCTCCTGAAGGCAAATTATTTTGTAAGATTCTAAAAAATGTTGGGCCGTTCCATCCTCAAGCTTTGATCGCAGACCAGCTACGTTCCAGAAGAGGATGGGTATATATTGGTGATCATTATTTTGCGCTGATATAGGTGGAGTAGTGTGGCTCACTGGTTAGAGGCAGCAGGCCTGAGAGCAGAAGTCAGCCCGGGACCAGGGTTCAATTCCCGACGCGGCAGGGTCGTGGACCTTGGTCAGCGGACTTGATAATTCTCGCTTCGGTGCTTACTCTAATCAGGGGTTCCACTCGGCAACTCTGGGCATTAGCTTGCCTAATCTCCACAACGGCCCCACCAATTCCGGGGATGCCTGGCTCCACCTTGGGGACTCCCAGCAAGGGACCATCCCACAGGGAAAGCCAGGACGGGTTCCCCAGAGTTATACAGCGCCGGGACGCCCCGTTGCTGGTGCAGCTGTGCGCTTTACAAGTATACTACACACACACACACACACACACACATATTACTATTTGGTTAGGAGAACTTGTGTTCCGTGTGGGGGGGGATAAATGAGGAGTAATGGGTTCCTCTCCTGTTGATGGTCAATCGACCATTTCTAGTCCACTGAATCTATTGTTCAGCGGGATGTTATACCACGGATCCCATCGAGCTGGATCTCTGTGTGTCATCCTCTGGATGTATGGCCTCGGTTCTTCCCAACCTCCACCCTGGTATCGTTGGCCATAATATCCCACTGAATGCCAAGGATTATCTTGCTCATGATGTCTAGGACCCCCATAATGGTTGGCGTTTGGGAAATCAGCTTGGCGGGAGAGGGGTGCTCCCCAGGAAAAATCACTATCCTGGGAAAAAACATCTAGTTGCCTAAAAGGATAGAAAAACGAAAGTGGTTTAACATTAATACCACCACTTACATTCGAGTCACCCCAAGAGCAGATATATTCCGCTGTTCGAGGGTCTTCGAAGGTTATCACTATGCAATCCCCTGGAATCGTTTTCCTAGTTTTACCCACCCATGGTGTTCTGCGTGCTGACCTAATCCTTCCATGCCAGTTAGGAGGCATGGGACAATTGGTCTGTAGCCAGTGTTGTGCCTTATTCATCAGGGACCAACCCGGTTCGACGCCGTGTTCTGCCAGTTCTGGGGCACCCGTCATAACCACCACATAAGGTGAGGCCTCAGGTGGCAGATCGGCTGCGTGTCTAGTATCCCCCGCATTTCTAAAGGTGTTTCTATTTGCTCTTGGAACTGGGGGATTAGAAGCTAGAAATTGTGGCCCAGGTGTATTAGAGGTTGTTTTAGTTACAGTCTTATTATCTGCCACTAGATTTGACACAGGTATAATTGGGGCCTGTATGTTATCCTGTAGTCGAGTGACAGGTGTCTTCTTTGTCAAATTAGGGGTGATGTTAGTTTTCGACACATTAGGAGTTGTAGTATGGGAGGCACTCCTTTGTACACTAGTTGCTTTCGAGGTCGTATTCGTGGGCTTTGAGGGGGGTTGTTTTTTATTGTTAGTTGTCCCTGTTTTTTGGGCCCCAGAAGTTTGATTGTGATGTTGGAATGTGATAAGCTTTGATAGCTGTAACTCAATCTGTGCTAGCCTTTGTTCTATTGGTAGTAAAGAAAGTTTAAGTAGGTCAGCAATCTTGTTTAATAGCTCAGGAGTAGCGGTGTCACATTGTCCCTTACTAATTGATATGGGGGCCTGAGTATCAAGATTAATAGGAGTAAGGGATTCGTGATCGTTATGATGGATTAGCGCGGTAACCACTAAGTGTTCTGCTCTAGGGGGCACTACCTGTGGGGGACTAGGTATTTGATCTAGTAGCTCAGGGGTAGAAATAATTTGATCGTTCATCCTCTTGCTTATTGCACCCTCCCTCTTTCCCCTTGCTTGGATTTTTTCTAGGGAGCTCATTTGCGAGGGGGTTTGGGGAGCTAAGTCAGGTGTTCTTTCTAAGTCAGTGCTTAGCTGGGAGTCTGCAAGTTGGGACACGGACAGGTCCACAGTGTTGGGCAAACTACGTCTATCGCGGCTAGTCCTCGACACCTCGTTTGTCCCTACTGCTGGGGTTCTAGCATCCGCCAAATTACCAAGTGAAGATCTTTTCGCGAATGCTAGATCTAAGGATACCCTTTCTTCCATCAGGGATATACTTTGGTCAATGAAAGTATTCGCCTTAGTAATAAAATCGTCCATAGGCCCAAGCAGTTTACCCACACTACCCGGGGCCTTGGTTTTGTTGCCCCTTGTCACCACCATTTTACCTCAAAGATGGTGAGGGTAGTCCAAAGGGTGGGTGCGGTTGGGTAGATGAAAGGGGGATGGCCCAGTCCAGTCTCTAGTCCTCGAACGGCCTCAAACGGCCCGCTCTTTGCCCGGTCTTCGCCCCGGTCGCTCCCGCGCGCTCCCGCGCAGCGGTCGCGTAGTAATTTATAACGATGGTGACGCTCTGGAGGCGGGGCTGCAGGGAGAGCGGGCCAGGTGTGAGCTATTGGCCGGGCAGGGACTCCTGGTAACTGGAGTCCCTGCAGTCGCTCGCAGCCCTGCAGCGCTTCCAAAACTCGCCTCAGCAGCAACAATCAGCAGTTTGGACCCCGGTATGGCCAAAGTCCTTCCCCGCGAAGCGGGACCCGCGCAGCGGGTTCCGCGAGGAGTGGGGTCAGATCCAACGACGAGGTCAGGAATCCAAGAATCAATCCGCACTGTGGGTAGGGCGGTAAAACAAGCAGTGAGTCCCACAGACGCAGGGAGCCAATGGGATTTTGAGAGAGGCCGTGCTCTGGGGGCGGGGCTGCAGGGAGAGCGGGCCAGGTGTGAGCTATTGGCCGGGCAGGGACTCCTGGTAACTGGAGTCCCTGCAGTCGCTCGCAGCCCTGCAGTGCTTCCAAAACTCGCCTCAGCAGCAACAATCAGCAGTTTGGACTCCGGTATGGCCAAAGTCCTTCCCCGCGAAGCGGGACCCGCGCAGCGGGTTCCACGAGGAGTGGGGTCAGATCCAACGACGAGGTCAGGAATCCAAGAATCAATCCACACTGTGGGTAGGGCGGTAAAACAAGCAGTGAGTCCCACAGACGCAGGGAGCCGATGGGATTTTGAGAGAGGCCGTGCTCTGGGGGCGGGGCTGCAGGGAGAGCGGGCCAGGTGTGAGCTATTGGCCGGGCAGGGACTCATGGTAACTGGAGTCCCTGCAGTCGCTCGCAGCGCTGCAGCTCTTCCAAAACTCGCCTCAGCAGCAACAATCAGCAGTTTGGACCCCGGTATGGCCAAAGTCCTTCCCCGCGAAGCGGGACCCGCGCAGCGGGTTCCGCGAGGAGTGGGGTCAGATCCAACGACGAGGTCAGGAATCCAAGAATCAATCCGCACTGTGGGTAGGGCGGTAAAACAAGCAGTGAGTCCCACAGACGCAGGGAGCCGATGGGATTTTGAGAGAGGCCGTGCTCTGGGGGCGGGGCTGCAGGGACAGCGGGCCAGGTGTGAGCTATTGGCCGGGCAGGGACTCCTGGTAACTGGAGTCCCTGCAGTCGCTCGCAGCCCTGCAGCGCTTCCAAAACTCGTCTCAGCAGCAACAATCAGCAGTTTGGACCCCGGTATGGCCAAAGTCCTTCCCCGCGAAGCGGGACCCGCGCAGCGGGTTCCGCGAGGAGTGGGGTCAGATCCAACGACGAGGTCAGGAATCCAAGAATCAATCCGCACTGTGGGTAGGGCGGTAAAACAAGCAGTGAGTCCCACAGACGCAGGGAGCCGATGGGATTTTGAGAGAGGCCGTGCTCTGGGGGCGGGGCTGCAGGGAGAGCGGGCCAGGTGTGAGCTATTGGCCGGGCAGGGACTCCTGGTAACTGGAGTCCCTGCAGTCGCTCGCAGCCCTGCAGCGCTTCCAAAACTCGCCTCAGCAGCAACAATCAGCAGTTTGGACCCCGGTATGGCCAAAGTCCTTCCCCGCGAAGCGGGACCCGCGCAGCGGGTTCCGCGAGGAGTGGGGTCATATCCAACGACGAGGTCAGGAATCCAAGAATCAATCCGCACTGTGGGTTGGTCGGTAAAACAAGCAGTGAGTCCCGATTGGCATCCCCTAACATGCTGTATACAATGAATAATTATATTTATTAGGGAATACTCATTTTCTGGGCTCTTGCTTACATCAAGCTTTGATACATTCACCATAAAAATTCCTCGAGTACTGGGTAAATCTGCAAAATGATAAACTGGTTGCCTATGTCTCTGCCCGACCTCTGGCTGAATAGGATGTACCACGTTTTTTTCAACCTGCTGTGTCTGAGCCCTCATGAATGCTGCTTTATAGGAGTTGTCAGTGTTACTAGCAGTAGGCTGAGGAGTAAGTCTAGGCTTTGGTGGAAGTGACCTCATATTATCTATCCTAGACCTGCCCAAGCTGGATGGAACCATATCAGCAGTGGTTTTTGTTACTTGTGGGGCAGTGGCTGGTGTAGCTCTAGATGTTACTTGATTGGCTGGTGTGACACTCTTTAAAACACAGGGTAGCTACTCTCCCTTGCATCCCCAGTTTGCGATGGAACAGATGTTAATAGCTTGACCATCGATGTTAACTCCTCTATCTGACTTCTCATTGATCCCATTTCTTGTCTTAACAAAATGACTTTCTGTAGCATATCTAGGTGCTCCTTAATCATACCTGGCCCTACATCCTTTCTTTGCACAGGTAAGGTCTGAGTCATCTGTGTTGGCCTCAGTCCCCCTTCTCCACCTCTGTTTATTTCATTAGCAGGTATGTGTAACAGTGGTAGAAATCTGTTAGTACAATGTACCGAAGAGACAATACAGTTCTGTATTAGCTGCGCCCCCGTTAGCCCTTTCCCCATCATCGTTGTTATTAGACAATTTCTTTTTAAGTGTTTTATGGAACATTGCAGGGATGGTAGGGGTAGCGGAATTTGTATTTTGGGGCAAACTCGGGGGAGTTGTAATACAAGTGGGTTGTGTGGTAGGCACAGACTCCAAGATACCCTCGCACTCTTCTATTAATGTATCGATCCGATCTAATACACAATTACAGCCTGCGTGCAATTGGAGCTTCCTTGCCTTTTTACTCCTACTCCCTCGGTGTGTTACATTGCCTCCAGCCTCCACCCCATCCATGCTTCTACCTGGTAACTTTCTTTTCCCCATAACTGATAGCTGCAGATAAGATGATGTAACCCCTTCAGTCGAACAATTCACCCAGTGCGATTAATATGTCCCGACTTCGCCTCAATGTGATTATACTTTACGTGCAGCAACCAAAAGGAAGAAATAATGCACAATAGGCACTCAGGTCGACTATTTCAAACAGGCAGTATCATCAGTAGCTCTATCATTCAGTGAAAGTTAGGAGGGTGTAAACAGTACCTTGGGAATTTATAATAGTCTCCACGAGGTCACAACAGCGACTCCACAATCGTACCAAGCAAACGAAAGAGGGGTGGCACTGCCCTGCTTCTTCCTGCCACTGACGGGCACGGACAGGCCCACCCTTGGCCTGGGCTTCACCCGGGCATGGCCAGGGCATGCTCACATGCGTCCTCCCCTGCGGGAGGGCCGCGGTGATTTTATCGCGCCTCCAGGTGCCTTTGCGGCGTCAGATGAATGAGGGAGCAAGGGCTGCTGGGGGTTGTGATTGGGCCGTTCCCCTGTAATGTAGGTTATTTTTATCCAAAATCCAAGGATGAAGAGAATAGGGTTTAAATTCAAATGATGATTTATTTCCAAGTTAGATTCAGCAACTTCACGGGAGTGCTACCGCCTTCCAGTCAGTCCAACAGCTTAGTGCTGGAAACAACAGCTGTGGCTCTAACTGGAAGTTCGTCCACGAGAGATGCATCTTCAAACATGTTTATGTTTGAAGATACACACTCCCGCGAGGATGCAGCTGGTGGAACATAAGAGCGTGAAGTAGAATATATAGTATAACAGTTACACAGAAGAAAGACTATACCTTACATCATCTCCCTCCTATAATAATAACAAAACTGAAGGTAGTGAGATCTCTAGACCTTAAGAGAATGGGATAATTACAATTAGCCCTTGAGTTCAACAGGAAACATTGTAATGAACATGGAGAGTGTGAATGTCATAGAACACATTTCATGCAGAGCGTAAATGTCATATAACTCATTATATAATAAAGGCATCATGTTCCAAAATAAAGAAACTCATTATATAACAAAGGCATCATGTTCTAAAATAAAGAAGAACTATATTTTACATCATCTCCTTTCTTATGTTAACAAAAAGATTTTTGTTAAACAATGAAATAAGGTGAGGCATATGAAAATCTTTGGATTTTGTGAGTAGATAACTTTTCTAATGATGATGTGGAATGAGAAACAGGAAAAAGAAGGATGTTATGATGATAATCATGGGGTGTACCTAAATAAAATTGTGAACATATATCATAAGGAAACTTAAAATATTATTTTAGTTATAATCATGAAAATGTTTGAATCATGAACATTTTCATGGAAGTCCTTTTACACTACCATCCCTTTTTCTCAATAAAAACGGGCATTTGAAATCTTCTTAGAACAATACACTTTAAGTTTATCAAAGTCAAAGTAAACTCCATGCATATATTCCACTGATGCTATGTGGGAAGAAAAAGGTGGGATCCCTTATCTTACGATATTACTTGAAATGAAAAGTTCTTTTCAAGTCTTGGTATACATTTTGTGGATACAGAGTGTGTGCTCCAACTAAAACTCTTATGTTTCTCAATTGCCTCCAAACAAACTAATGTTTCTATAGTTGAGTAATTCCTGCCTGTAGAGATTCATTAGAAAGAGAAGGTAAATCTAAGGTGTTAATATTGACATGTTGCATGTCAGATTCTAAAGGAACCACATCGAATCCTGAACAAACATTATGTTGATCATGTTGATCAGCATTCTCAAATGTTGACACAGACCTAATGTGTGAAATAGGTTTAGCCCTGCATACATTATAAAAATGATTAAACTTCTGACAGTTTGTACACTTCTTCCCTAGAGCATTACACATGAGATTGTTACTGAGATGTGTTGTTGATCCACATCTGAAACAAAATGTGTTATTACCTCTCTGTTGAGGTTTACTAATATTATTCTTAAATGACACTGCATTAATAGAAAGATCATTCTGCATAAAGTTAACAGGAGAAATATTTTCAACCATTATACTTTTTGAAGAAACAATGCTCCTTTCGATACTTTTAGCCATATCAACCACCTCAGCCATTGTTGGGTCCCTGCAACTTAGAATTCGCTCTTGAATTTTTTTATGGCAACAACCATAAACAAATTGATCCCTGATGTAAATGTCTAGATCAGCTCCAAAGTTACAATCAGCTGACATGTTCCTTAAAACTGAAATGAAGTCTTCTACGCTTTCATCCAGGTTTTGTTTCCTTTTTCTGAAATTAAAACGTTCCAGAATGACATTTGGAAGTTCCAAACATGTTTTATTAAGTCTTTGAATTGCATCTCTGTAAACATTCCAGCCTGTGCCTGTTCCTGAAGGTGGAATTGTAAGAGGTAAGTTATCGTACACTTCTCTACCAGCTCTCCCCAAGTGACTATAAAGAATGGCAAGTTTTCTTTTTGGAGCATATTCCTCAGCATCAATTGCCACTAAATAATTCTCGAAGCTTCTAAACCAACTTTTCCACGGTTCCACAGGTTTTCCGTTAACAGGTAAAAATTTGTTCAGAATAATTACCTGTTGATTATTAGCCATTTAAAATTTTTATAAATAAATAACTCTGAAAATAATATGGTTTGTAAATATGCTTTGATAAACTATGCTTTAAACTAAATTTTGCAGTCTTTAAAATGTGAAATGTCTTTCAAATGATGAACGTTTTTAAAATGTTAATTGTCTTTAAAATGTTGAAAGTCTTTAAAATGTTGAATGTCTTTAAAATGTTAAATGTATTTAAAATGCTGAAGCTCTTTAAAATGTTAAAAATTATGTCTCTTTTTCAATTTAATATATTGTCATGCTAATGTACTTTCAATTTTACGCAGGTAACGGGCTTCCTTCTTTGTTATGTCAATAATTATAACTTCCTTACTGAAATCGATTTCTTTAAGACTTTTATAAATCTTCAATGTATTAGATGTGAAATCTTTTACATACCATTTTGAAGTTCCTTTGTATAGCAAACCATCACCATTCATAAATATACATTTTCGTTATGAAAGCGCTTCCGTATTGAATCTTGACAGATTTCATATAAATGAGCTGTAGAAATCGTGTGCGTTACGCTTTATAAGTTAAAATGAAATTCGGTTTCAATTCAGCTCAAATTACTTTCAAAATGGTTTCTCACGTTGCGTGATGATGTCATCACGTTCGAACCTTGCGTTGTTTCCTGACAAGAGCGGACTGACTGAAATTAAGGAAACGTTTAAAATTACGTAAGAGCTTCAATTTGTCTCCGTTTGAATTCGTTGCAAGGGGTGAGTAAGTCCGCAAATTTTCTTTCTCAAAATGAGCAGTAGAACAAAGTAATCCTTCGAATTGATTTCTTTGTAACTCCGAGTGAATTTTGAAAGATTTAGTGAAGATGCCAAAAATAATGTAAAATCCAATCCCGTCGCCAAATGTAATGTAGGTTATTTTTATCCAAAATCCAAGGATGAAGAGAATAGGGTTTAAATTCAAATGATGATTTATTTCCAAGTTAGATTCAGCAACTTCTCGGGAGTGCTACCGCCTTCCAGTCAGTCCAACAGCTTAGTGCTGGAAACAACAGCTGTGGCTCTAACTGGAAGTTCGTCCACGAGAGATGCATCTTCAAACATGTTTATGTTTGAAGATACACACTCCCGCGAGGATGCAGCTGGTGGAACATAAGAGCGTGAAGTAGAATATATAGTATAACAGTTACACAGAAGAAAGACTATACCTTACATCCCCTCATGGCCTTGATTGGTAGAATTCAGCAGTTCCCTTCACGGCAGCAGCGGAGGCTGCTGAAACAAAATCCTGAGCCTTCACGCATCCGACGCGGCGCGAGGGCTGCGGTGATTTTATTGCGCCTCCAGGCACGTTTCCGGCATCAGATGCACGAGTACGCAAGGGCTGCTGGGGGTTGTGATTGGGCCGTTCCCCTCACGGCCTGAATTGGTAGAATTCAGCCGTTCCCTTCACGGCAGCAGCGGATGCTGCTGAAACAAAATCCTGAGCCTTCAGGTATTCCGCGCTGCGCAAGGGCTGCAGTGATTTTATCGCGCCTCCAGGCGCGTTTGCGGCATCAGAGGCACGAGGGCACAAGGGCTGCTGGGGGTTGTGGTTGGGTCGTTCCCCTCATGGCATGGATTGGTAGAGTTCAGCCGTTCCCCTTCACGGCAGCAGCGGAGGCTGCTGAAGCAAAATCCCGTAGTAAACAAAATTGGTTCTGTCGGGTTACCGATTACTTCTGTCAGTGCATTAAGTGTTGCCTCTGTCAATTTTATTATAAGAACATTTATATCTCAAATGCCTAGACACAGAAAACACCTTCACAAACAATGAGGCACATGACTCAAATTGTTGTCTACTGTAAAAGTTTTATCAAGATTATATCATTCATATATTTATATCATTCATATATTTTACACATATAATCAGGGCTGTCAACACTTGTGGGATTTTGCAAGTTAGGGGTGGCCAAGTGACATGAGTGCTCAGTGCTTAATGGTGTGCTATATATACAGGGTTGTGAAAATTATGTATAAGTGGGTGATGAGCCAGATAGTAGGAAAATACAATGGCTCTACAGGCTGATGATTATTCTTTGATTGTGCAGAGCCTTGGTTAATCTGGGCCTTGTGTGGTCATCGACGTTTCAACCCAATATATGCTCCTTTCAGGAGTCAAAAGCATGTCTTCATCAGGACAGAACTGGGGGGGAGGGGTAGGACAGCCCTAAAAGGACCAGTGTGAATCTTGGAACGAAACCTGGTGGCGGAATCAATTCATCCCAGGCGGTGATAGTCTAAGAGAATTAAGCACGGGCAGTCAATATCTGGAAGTCGGTGTACAAGCATCCGTCCTGTAACGCCGCTGCTGTGTCAGCAAAATCCAGAGCCTTCAGGTATCCCGCGCAGCGGGAGTGCCGCGGTGATTTTATCGTGCCTCCAGGCACGTTTGCGGCTTCAGAGGCACGAGGGTGCAAGGGCTGCTGGGGGTTGTGGTTGGGCTGTTCCCCTCACGGCCTAGATTGGTAGAGGTCAGCTGTTCCCCTCACGGCAGCAGTGGAGGCTGCTGAAGCAAAATCCCAAGCAAAATCCGGAGCCTTCAGGTATCCCAAGCTGCGGGAGGGCCGCAGTGATTTTATCGCCCCTCCAGGTGCGTTTGCGGGGTCCGAGGCACGAGGGCGCATGGGCTGCTGTGGGTTGTGGTTGGGCTGTTCCCTTCACGGCCTGGATTGGAAGAGTTCAGCTGTTCCCCTCACAGCAGCTGCGGAGGCTGCTGAAGCAAAATCCAGGATTCCTTCAGGTATCCAGACATTAAGCGGTGTAGCTATCATTAGTCCAATGCCTCTTGGACCCTGGCATATGAGATGCCCTGTACAACACAATTATGGCTTTATAGTACACATAATGTTTGGGCAGGTAGGGCCATCTTCTTGCTTGCATTAGAGGCCAACCTCTCAGGCTGCACTGCTGCAGAAAATGTGCACTTTTACACTGCATGCCTACCATACTGAAGCAAAATCATTCAGAATGTCACAATTGTGCACTTTTATTTAGTAAAAGTAAACATATGCTGTTGTGAGATAAAAAAAGGTATTTACTAACAAGAGTATACAGTGAGGAAGCCTTACTCTGCCACATATTGAAATTATCTTCAAATAATGGGAGGGTGATATGTCCTTAACAGTGGTAAACACGTCACCAGTGAGTAAAATATCTCTGTCAGAGAACTGATGATCGGGTCAACTAGGGAGGGGAAGTAGTAAGATACTAGAAAACATTTACAAAAGAAAGTTGACTCGATGAGTGAAGTACTCGCTTCTGACATCAAAATGATCTGCTTGCACTGGTGAAATCACAGCAGGATCAACTAAGCCTTTTTTTCCTTCTGAGGTTGAGAAACTAAATAGGTTTAAGTTAGGTAATAGTAGCAGTAAATTTATAGCTCTTAGATAGAACTAAAACTGCTGTACTAAGCACTATCCAAATAAAGAAGTCATTGTTATTAAGCTGAGTGCACGCATTACTGTGGTTATCACAGCTCACAGCACAGCAACAGCCCAAGAAGCACCTGTTGCACTTGAAATTGATTCATTTTAAACCTTCTTATGCTGACATGAGGCTCGCACAAGGTTGGTAGTCAGGAAGAAGCGAAATTGTGATTGCTTGTCTTCTCATTCCGAATAGAGGTAGTTTAGCAACAACATCAAAGCTTTATTCGAGAGTTATACTCGTAAAAGCACAAACATACATTTAAAATACATCATTTAAAAGATTATATCCTAATTATACAAAATTTAAAACAATTGTGCAGGCATATACAATAAAAAACGTTGATGCCTAATTTACACAGAAACCACAGACAATACCCCCAATCAATTTGCTTTTGTAAGGATTGCCCTCCGTCTGATGGACCATGCCCACCCCAAGTACTTTGCTGTTGCCAAGACAGCAGGCATATCGGTGGAGGTAGTTTAGCATTTGGAACTGAGCTGTGCCTTTTGGGGCATGTGGTGCACATGGCTGGCCTCCAATGGTACATATGAGCTAAACACATGAATGGAATGCCCCTGGGGAGCTACCAATGGTTCTGATTGACACCATCAGTCCCATTCATTGCTGTTATGCTGCCCGTGTGTGGAAATCTGTGGCTACCACAGCCAGGTCCATTCCTGCCATGTCCTAATCTGCCATGCGATAACGTCTTATCACAATCAGTAAAAATATATAATTTCCCTTGTGACAGTACAAATGCATAAAAACAGGTGCCCAGCAGTGCTGTGCTCGAGTACAGACATTTATGTCATGACCCAAGGCCTTCAAGACATCCTTTATTTAAAAGGAGATTTTTTTGTCCTTCACATTGTCGATGGAGATTTAGTCACGTTGGTGATCAAGATGATAAAACGTAATATCAATCAGGATATTGCTAGAGTTTGAGTTAAACAAGTCACTTTGGCTTAAACCGGTCATATTGGCCCTGCTCTTTAAGGCATATTAGCTCACCAACATCAGGGACTGGTTTTCGCAGCTCAGAAGTGGATGTAGATGTGACAGGAGGCATAAAACCTCATGTATGTACAGACGTCCTGGTGTGAAGGCCAAGCTGTGTGCGGGACCTCTGTCTGCAGTGGTCATGCAGCCTACCATATGGTGTATTTGGCCTCCAGCATTGACGCGGCAGCAGAAGTCACTCCTTGGGGTACCTTACAATGCAGAGAAGCAAGAACCAAAGTACCGAGTTGGCTGGGGGATTGAAACGTTCCCCACTTGACACTCTTGTGAATACAGTAGGAGTGCACATTTTTCATATATTCATTGAGCTCTTTCAGGAGTAGAGAGATCTCTGTCTTCAACTTGAGTCAATTGTCTTCAACCCCCTTGCTGCTGGGAGCTCGTCATCTGCACCCACCGCACGCAAGCACCATTTAATTTATGAGGCAGCAACGCCGGCGACAGAGTGTAGTGCTGTGTGCGCCACTGCGCACTGAGGGGACCCCTGGACTCAGGGATTATTTGCAGCAATATTAGTGAGCTGCTGCTGTGTATCAGTATTGAAAACACACATCACGATCCTTGAATAACATTTTGAAATTTGGACCAGTGTGCCTGTGCACTGCCAGTGACCTGGCCCAAGAGGGCATAAAAGCCCTGAAATTAATCGAAAATTCAAAGATGCTCCGAACAGGGGCCCCCAAAATCCTTAAGTTGTCTCCGGTCCTTAATCATTGGTGCGGTGTTTGGCGTATATTTCTGCAAGCTAATGAGGGCAATGAATTAGCTGATGTCTAAGAGCAAGACCCTCTGAAGTAGCTACATTTCACATGCTCTACACTCTTGCATCAAGGACGAGTGCTTTACGCGGGATCGTACCTATTATTCTCACATCACATGCATAGTTCTATTCAGCATTGCACCACTGTAACTTTATTTCTTTGGTGCAGACCTAATTTAAAAGATAGAAGCACAGAGTTTATAAAAATAAATAAATACTCCTGGATTGAGAAGTGATTGAGAGGAAGACATAGAATGCATAGCTTTAGAAACCAAGATGATGCAGCTTTTTCACAATGACCAGCAGACACACTGTCAAGGCTTGACTTACAGTTGAACAGTTTTTGACTGCTGTTTTTGCTTCTATTTCTTTATTGAATCTCGTTCGTAAAGTGATAAACTGCTCCATCCCCACATTAAAAAACTTACCTAACTTAGTTGCTTGCAGGCTGCTTCTGTAGGGTCAAGGGAGGCAGGCGCAGATGGCTGGTGCTATCGCACGTGCAGTTTACTCATGTCCCGCCCTGCCCCACCCTACGTGACGACGCACGGTTTGCGCACCAAGAGGACAGATTTACAAACCCCGTACGCCACATTTGCACCACCCATGCATCACTTTTGTGACACAGCGGCGGTGCAAAGCCAGCGCCATGCTGCGGGGTACTTATAACGTGACGCATCTAGGGAGATGTGTCACGTTGTAAAGCCCTGCGCCACATGTGGGCGTTCCGGCACAGGGGGGGGGCGTTCCGGCACAGGAACGCCTCGAAAAAGTGGCTGAGTGAAATCTACAAGATTTCACTCAGTCACTTTTACGGCCATGCTGTGTCAAAACCCTGCGCCTGCTTGAAGCAGGTGTAAGGACTGACGCAGCATGTTAGGCAGAGGAGCACCCCGAGCCCTGCTGGAACTGCGTCGCGACTCCAGCAATGCGCTGCCTTTCCGCTGGGGGATGCAACACGCATCAGCCCATCCGTGCGCCACGGTGCGTCGCATTGTATTTGCGGCGCATCAGTGGTGGCGCACAGGTGGTTTGGCGTGTCGCAACTGTTCTGGCGCATCCCTGCTGATTAGCAGAGATGCGCCAGAAGTTGTAAATCTGCCCCCAAATGTTAAAGTGCTGCCGTGCGGCTGCGTGATCCCAGCCTCTGTCTCTGAGGTCGAGGGCCTGTTTTAATAATGGGCTGCTGCCTGTGCACAGAGCTAGCCTTTGTGGTGCATGGACGGCAGGCCATTATCATTATTTAAATGCTCCTCTGCCTTGGAGACTGCATGTGTCCAGCCGATGCGTGCGGTGACACTGGCAGTACTTTCATAATATGAACCAGTCTGCAATGTGCTGAGGGGGGGCGCCTGGACCTCAGGCCTCCCCCCCCTGCACCGCGGTGGCTGCGGGGGCCTATGTTACGCCCCTGTCTCTACCCCGTCTTCTTTTTCTTCTCCTTGTTGTTGATTTGCGGCTGCTGCCTCCTGGAAGGATGTTCGGACTGACAATAATATATGATACTACCGAACTTTGGCCATATTGCTGGACTATCACCTTTCACTGCTTGTTCACTGCGTGTTGGACTGTCAACATTCTGAAATTGGAGGGTGCTACTAAAATCCCATGGGTGAAGTATGTTTTTAACTTCTTAAAAGATATTGGGAGAGAAGAATGTTTACTGAATCCCACAGATATTTCAGCAATTTCACGAAAAGATCTGAAGAAAGAGTGTTTAGCTCACTTGGATTCCAATAGGACTGCTGTGGAAGTCCTAAAATCTTCTATTCAGCAGCATCAATTAGTTTTAGTAACTTTTAAGATTCAGCCCTATTTAATTTATGTAACAAATAATTATGAGCGTTTTCTGCTTACACGTTTCAGATTTAATATCTTCCACAGATTGGTTAGTTTTCCCACAATTAATAATTGGACGCATGATCTACCCCTCTGCCCCTGTGATGACATCTCCCTCCAGAGTACCATTCATGTATTTCTTTTTTGTAAATTATATGATGAAATGAGGAAACCTGTTTTATTGCCTTTATTAAGAGAATTAGGACTCCGTCATTGTCGTGTGGCGATGATAAGTATTCAAGCCCTAGACAATTGCATATCTGTATCAACAACAGCTTTGTTTTAAAAAAATGTAATGATTATTAGGAAACGTAGAGATACTTAACTTGCACTTTATGAATACAATTGTTTTTGTCCTTTGTATTCGTCTTTATGAATTTAATGAACTTGTGTATTTTTTCCTAAATACCATGTATTTATGAGATTTTATCTGTACTTTTATGATTGCACCGAAACAATCGAATAAAGATATTTTGAATTGAACTGTCAACATGCTCAGTCCTGCGTTCATATGTATCTTTATTGTTTCCTCTCCTGAGACAGCGTGCCGCTGCTTGTATTTGTTTCAAATCTATCAATAGACTTTTTTTTTAAAGTGTACTGGAAATATGTCGCATTACAGGAGGAAATGCTGTGGCATGGTTGACTAAATTATGTGGCATTAAAAAGGCTCATTATGGGGAATACTTTGCGAGCAAAGGCAGTTTATGTGGCATGTTGTATGTCATTTTTATATGTTTGGGTGTTGATGCAAACCAGATCCCAATGCAACTCTTGGTAGTTTTCGACACCTTTGAGTGCACACTGCATGTACCTAAACCTACCTACGTCGTTATCATATGAAATGTCTTTATTGATATCATAGCATGTTCACAATTGCTTTATTAACTTTCTTGCTCTCTCAAATTTGCTTGAAAATTCACCATTTGCCCACTGTTTTTTCAACATTTTCTCAGAGAGGTCCCCTGCGAACTCCCCTTATGATGGTTGAGTTTACTTCCCACAGGACACTTTGTACTTTTACTCCCTCACCACTATCAAATGTCTCCAGCCGCCACTGGTGAAGTTCTTGTTGTTTTAGTTGATGCACGTTTCTTTATCACTGCACATTCTTGCCCTTAGCTGTGAGCACTGGATGGATCTTGCCTTACACTACCAAAATATTTGAAACGCTTCAAAAATGTGAAATTAAGAAATTAATGGCAATATAACATTGTTTATCTGCCTCCTCCATGTTTGTCGTGGTGGACCATTAATTGTCTGATTTTAAGATTAGCGTAGCCCTTTTGGTCTCCCGCTTATTTGACTAATTGCCTTAAGTGAACCACTGTGGTTTTTTTTACAATACAACAAATTTAAGGCACAGTGTCCCTGACAAATTTTTCAAGATCCGCCAATTTGTATGAATACCAAAACTCTGTCCCGCCTTACGGAAATCTCAAAACTCTTCAACTCCTTCCCGATCAGCCACAGAGTCATCTGATGACGTTCAGCACAGGATACATAAAGATGTGCACACCTATCGAAATAGTTGTCTTCTTACTAATCATGTCTTTCAGGAAGTGCTTCCCACAGTCCCGGGTCTTCAGAACCATCATGACTGTACGGTCAATGCCATTCACTTTCTCAGGGCCCCTGGGTGGGAGGCTGATAGCCTCCTCCAGTGGGTGCTCAGGGGCATCAGAACCCCCGTCTAATCAGAAGCCAGTTCTTCCAGGCATAGCACAAGTTCCTCCTATTTTGTGCTGGGCAGTATGCCGGACAATTGAATGTGGAAGCCCCAGAATTGATTGCCCAAAGCCTCCAAGACAGTATTCACTGCATAAGTGATGCCAGTAGCACAGTGCCTAAAATGACCACTGTCCTGTAAGGAAGTTTTATCTTCAATTTAGCCGCACTCTAGGCCCTTTAATCTGGGCCTTTTTGAAGGCTCTACCCCCTTTACCTTGCAGTCTTAGTATCGAATTGAGCTTTTTGAGCCTCGAGGAACCAATTTGATTGGACTTTCCTATCAGCTCCTTGTGCATAGAAGCAGTAGATCTCATTCAAATCTCCTTCGAAGAGAGTGGGGAGGCCAGGAGTTGCCAGAGACTGCCTTCCCACTTACTGGTGTCTGCCACAGGAGGGTGCAGCCTGGGGAAGTCCCACAAGGAATAATCACTACAGCCTGAAAGGCTTGTAAATTGAACGGTTTTTCTGGACATTTATATAATAATTGTATTTTGTGGAAAATGAAAAGCACAAAACGACAAACGGCCCATCTGGTGCTCTGTGAATATGCCACGTTTCTGTGTACTGTTGTCAAAAAAGGGAGGGGTTTGGCCCAAAGGATTAGAGGGTAGGTAGGGCCAGTTATACTACATAAGAAAAAAATTACCTGTGCCTCTAGTGACTTCACAACACTTATTCATATGAAGAAAGATGAACGCAAACTAATACGTTTACCTTAGCAGTAATTTCTGCCTTTTATTTCATTATTTTTTAAATTAATATCTTTGATCACAAAAAGAACACATGGTCAACTAAACGAAATACCACATTAGTACTTACACAGTGAAAATGAACAACGTGAAAATGTGTTTTGACATACAATTACAAATAAATTCATAATAATCAAACATCAATACAAACGAATGAAATGTCACAAAGAACAATCAATATATACACAATATGAAATACAAAGTTGTCATACAAAATGATAAATTAAACAACTAGCACCCTTATATTTAGGATAAATCAATTCCTCTGAATTATCAGGGACATAAGGGGGTGTATTTGCAATATTTAACCAAGGAGTTGAGTTCCTTTGTCTGCCGTTTCTGTGTACTGCATATGGAGAGTGCACTCACCCTCAGATTTATTAGCCAATTAACGGACTGAGTAAACCTCTGAGGCTGCTTGGGTACCTGCAGGTTATATCACTCTGAAGTCATCTTGAAGACACATGAAAGTAAACTTTGCTTTATTTTTGTCAAGCATATTTGATAAAAGCTAGGAATTGTTGAAATATGACATGGCATTGTATAGTACCAAGAATGAAGTCACATTTCTTCTTCATAGTGCTTGAAATTCAATTATCCTTTTTGTATTATTGCTCTTATCAAGAGACGAATCACACCTCTAGTTATTTTAGGGTTATTTTAGGTTAAAGAAAGGCTGGAGTCATTAACCGTGCCTGCCAATTTAACCGGTGCTTCATTTCTCCCAGTAGCCGCCCCATGGTTGGCAACAGTGAGTCAACAGACAAGGAAGGTGTTTGCTCTGTGCAAAGGCTTGCTTCAGCTATACCCAGGCGAGTGGATGGATCTGTGACTCGAGCTGAGGTTTAAGATCAACAGTTCTTCTATAGTATATCAATAACTGTGAAGCACATTTTGCCCCACAGAAACGACAGAGCATAGTAGATTTGCAAATCATGAAGGTTTTATTCGCAAATTACCGAATTGCAAACTCAAATCAGTCAAATTTGACTTAAATCAAAAACAATCTGGTGACAAGGTAAACAAAATATTCCAAGCACATCTGGATAGCAAATACAAAGCCAATGTATTTAATCACTATTGTAGGCACATCACTTCCTAATGCTAAGCTAGAGTTTCAGATGTGAAGTCGGTGAAATGTAAGCAGCAGATGTCAGCAAAATAAAGCCTCTAAGCAGAACCAAGGAAAGGTTCCAATCAAGGAAAGGAGGAGGCTGGTAGATGAACCACAAACTCCACTAACAGCAACCTTCCCTACATCAAATAACAGGTCTCTCAGACTCTTACAGTCGCGATGAGCTGTGGGCGCTTTGACAAAAAGGCGGTAAGTGTGTTGGCGGGTGGGCTATCGAAGATGATTTGCATCCGACTTGCGAGAACTGCAATTTTAGCTTGTATACCAAAGGGGCTAATTCTACATCACAGGGTCCTAGAACTCCTAGCAGTATTAGAGGGCCCACCATTCAGGCTGCATTAATCAATGCTCGCTCTTTGGTCAAACGCGCCCAGGAAATCTATGACCTTCTTTCGGATGAACAATTGGAATTATTTTTCATTACAGAAACATGACTTAATGGGTTCTCTAATCCTGCCATTGAATTTGCCATTCCAAGGGGTTATAAGATTACCCGGGCTGATCATAAAATGGGAAGAGGGGGGGGCGTTGCTGTAGTGTTTAGAGACAAATGGACCTTCTAACGTGGCGAGATCTCCGCAGTTGGAAAAAGAGAGGCTCTTGACTTCTCTATTATTATCTCGCTGCATTTTACACTGGGTGGCTCGCTGGTTTATAGACCCCCAGACCCCACTGGAGCTTTCCTGAAAGCACTTAATGAAATTATTGACCCTCGAGCAGTGCATTTTTCTAACTTTTTACTTCTTGGGGATTTTACCATCCACATTCACTATGTAGAGGCGAGCGACACCAGGGAGCTATATGACTCTCTAACCCTCACCCAACTTACACAATGGGTTAACTCCCCTACACATCAGGGAGGGCATACTTTACATCTGGTCTGTTGTAAATTTCCCCTATGCATAAATGAGCCCCTCCAAGTAACATGCTCCAATCATTTTTGATCAAATTTTCATGGACTATTCAGGTGCCCCATGTTCCAAGTAGGCAGGTCCAGAGGAGGCCCATATATAAAATAGATCCCTCGGCCTTAAGCTTAACCTTGTTAGACTCTCGACCTCCTTCTTCTACCAGCTTGAAGGGAGCAGTGAAAAATTTTGAGAGCTGGATTTCACAAGCGGTGGAACAGTTAGCTCCGCCTAGCTCCTCGAAGCGGGTTAGAAGCTCTCCATCCAAGCCCTGGTTTTAAGGTAGCTTAAAGAACAAAAAAGATATTGCAAAAAACTGGAACGTAATTGGAGAGTGGCTTACTGCCCTCTTGCCAAAATAGCTTTAGAAAGGCTCAGAAAGGATATTATGCTTCCATAAGCCTAGCTAAAAGTCAGTACTATGCAGAGCGCATAGCCCAGTCCCGAAATAATGCTAAGGAGATTTTCTCCATCGTTCAAAGTTTTGTGACCGCTAGTGCAGAGCATATATCCCTACCCTCTTCGGTCATATGGTGTGAGAAACTCTGGAGTTTCTTCATTGATAAAATTCAGCTGATACAAGTTAGTTTTGATGATGCTTCTAACTCTGACCGGGAACTGCCTATCCTTCAGAATATTGCTAGTCCTAGCCAAGATGTCTCCAGCTTGTCCTTCTTCTTTTCTGAATTTTCTGTTGTTGCTCACCAAGATACACTGACTATTTTATACACTGACTATTTTGTAATCACTGAAATTGGGCTCCCCAACGGATCCCTGTCAGGCTTGGCTGCTGGCTTCTGTGGCAGAAGTTGTCAACCCAGTAGATAATTCCCTCATCAATCTGTCCCTCCAATCTGCCACGGTTCCGCCTGAGTGGTAACAAGCCAAACCTCTCGCTCTGCTTAAAAAGCCCTCTCTAGACCCGGCCAACCCTGCCAACTATCGCCCCATTTCCCTCTTTCCAGCTGTGGCTAAGGTATGTGAAGAGGTGTTTTTTAAGCAGGTGGCCAATTTTGTAGAAACTTCTACCCTGAGCCCCGTCCTTTTTAGGTTTCGACCTGGCGAAAAGCTTCGCAAGCAGCGTTTCGCGCAAGGCGAAATCTTTTGTTTAGAGTATGTGGCTTGGGAATCCGCCCTCTGTTCCATTGGCTAGCTCCATAAATGGAGGCTAGCCATTGGAACAGAGATCTGTCCATCAATTGCGGAGCAGATTCGGGGGCGTTCCGGCCATTTTTACTCATCCTGCCCCTTCTGACAACGTCATGCGGCCGTGGGCGGGGTTTATTTTTTTTTGTCCTCCATGTTTGTTTTGGCCATTCCGCGGCCGCCCGCCGCCGGAGGAAGTCCAGGTCCAGGTGAGTGCTGGCCGTTCCCGCCGCCCCCCCCTCCCGCTGTCCGTGCTCCGCCCCCCTCCCGCTGTCCGTTCCCACCCCCCCTCCCGCTGTCTATTCCTTCCTCGATCACATCTCCGTTTCGCCGTCTGTCTCCTTCTTTCCTTGGGGTTGCCTCTTTTGCAAAAAGCTCTACTGAGCGACTCTGTGGGGAATAATACATTTTTCAGGGACTTGCAGAAAACGTCACTGGGACATGCTTACCGAGATGATTAAAATGTAACAGGGTCGGCCGACCGCCGCCGGAGGAAGTCCAGGTCCAGGTGAGTGCTGGCCGTTCCCGCCGCCCCCCCCTCCCGCTGTCTGTGCTCCGCCCCCCCTCCCGCTGTCCGTTCCCGCCCCCCCTCCCGCTGTCTATTCCTTCCTCGATCACATCTCCGTTTCGCCGTCTGTCTCCTTCTTTCCTTGGGGTTGCCTCTTTTGCAAAAAGCTCTACTGAGCGACTCTGTGGGGAATAATACATTTTTCAGGGACTTGCAGAAAACGTCACTGGGACATGCTTACCGAGATGATTAAAATGTAACAGGGTCGCGGCAGGCGAAATGCCGAAATGTTCTCAAAACGTAGGGATTATATTTTGACAATCAGGACAGGTGGCGCCGGCTGGCCCAGCCCTCCACCCCATCGGCGCCCTCTCCCCTCCATCTTTCTTCTATCTTCACATATTTCATTTCAGTCCCTCGCTTTCCCACCCCTTGCGCTCTCGTCCTCAGCATCCCCGCTTCTATTTTCTTCTCTCTCGTCCCCACTCCTCCACCTCCCCTACCAGTCCACCCCTCACTCCCACGCTCCCTCCCTTGACCTCTTTCCTTCTAGCCGCCATCTCTATATCTCTACCCCAGTCCGCTCTCTGTCTAGCCCTCTTTTCTCCATTCCTGCCTCTCCTCTGTTGCACCCATCGCTCTCTCTCCACCTCGCCACCTCCCGCCCCACGCCCCCGCCTCTTCGCCTTGCCTGACTCCCACATGCCAATGCTGAGTGACAGACAAAGCCGGATCGGGTGAAGTTGTGCGAGTCCCCCTGGTGCGGCGCTCCCTCCCCGGGTGCCCGTGGGCCCCTCCCGCAGGACTGGGGCTCCCCGTTATTGGTGCTGATGGGCTGCGGTGTGCGCAGCTGGAGGAATTCTAAAATGCACCCTCCCTTAGGAGTTCGACCCGGCGGATTCCCACAGGTGGCACTGGGAGGGAAGGGGGTGGGAGGCTAAGACTACCGCTCCCACGGGAAAATGCTTTTTACGAGTATGTGAGTGATTTGGAATACAGCCCCAAAGAGTATGGGGGTGTTAATAATGGAAGAGTATTGTGGGGCTTATTTGCATATGCCTAGGATGTGGCTGTGTTGTTTTGTTGGGGTCACTGGGCTTTGATGTCTGGACTGGACGTGGGATGGGGCTTTGTAAGATCTGATTAGGTTTTCACTCGGCGGGAAGGGGGGGCGTGGGGTCTATCAAGGGTCTCATAACGGAGGGCATGAGGGGGGGTGCCCATACTTAACTTTCCAGGCTCTCACAAAATAAATAAAAATAAAATAAAAAAATCTGTTCAGGGTCTCGGATGGAGGGGTAGGAAGGGGGGGGGTTCTTACATGGTTCAGTTCAGGATCAAAGAAGGTGGGGTCGTAGCTGGGAGTCTCAGAGGGACCTGTTCATGGTTTCCCCTTAAAAGCAGATAAAGGCGATCTCCCACGGAGCTGTCCAATGTTTCACTCCCAGGAGGGGAGAGGGCGCGGATCTGCCGGAAGTGATGTTCTCCATAACTTACTTCTTTATCTGCGTCCTCGGCAAACATCAACCGTGGTCGGGGTACCATCATCCCGAGATAGGGGCGGGGCCTCCAATGATCAGATGGGTCACATCGAGTTTACTAGGCTGAGTTGGACATGGTCAGGGAGGTATTGATTTACTTTTAACACAGTGGCACATATGTTTGATCTGATTATTGAACGTCCCTGAAAATGTATAGTTTACTTTGAATTACTTAAGGTTATGTATCTCGCTAGACTGTCGACAGCTTAAGATAACAGAATACAATTATTGTTCACTGTCCCCATGCTAGTATCTGTCCAAGGACTCACCGAAGGCGAGGGAGGGGATGTCATTCCAGGGAAAAGAGCTGGGATCAGGTGGGCAGAAATTACTGATGGTTTAAGCAGCATCTGTGGGATAAAAAGATCAAGGAGCTCGTGCGTGTGTGCCCCAACACTGCTGATGCATTGTAAACTGTAAACAATAGATTTGGGGATCCAGAAGACTTCGGTTTTATGATTTGTAAAGGCCTGCCCACCGCGCCACCAGCACATTCGAAAGTGTTAACAGCCCAGCGTGTGAGCTGGAGGGTTCAAGTATATGCTGTTAGTATAGTGTATATCGTAGTGACGTTACCAGCACACCTTTTGTTAACAATCCACCAGATGCACACAAGGACAGGGGTGTATGGAGCTGTAACCAGTCCAGTGGCTGACTGAGCTGTAGGAGTGAAAGCATAGGGTCTCCCTACGCCTAAGAAGGAGGAACAAGCTATCATTGTACATGAGCTCTCGGAGGCAATCCTATGCCGTCTGTCCATGTTACTGGGTGGAGTGAGATGGGCCAAAGGCTGCTGTCGGTCGGATACCTACCAGCCGCCGTGTAGCCCTCGCCCTAGGAGCATTACTTGAGGCTGAGACGGCAAACACTAACAAGTTTGATGGAAAACCGCAAACCCTGTTGAGTTTCCAACGTCCACCACATACGTGGTCCAATGCACATATTTACGTTGGGCTGGAATTACATTGCTTTGTTTCTTTCCTACACAACATCCATCATTCCCACAAGAACCACAGGTTTTACACAACGACTTAAGTCCTTGTGTAAATTTGAACTTTCAAGAGATTCCATTTTCACCATCCGTTTGCGAGCGTAAATGAACTTGCGCACCTTTACCATGGGACTGTCCAGTTCCTGTGAATGTTGTGGGGAGCGTTGCTGAGGCAGCAAACATCTGGTTTCACAGCCCCCACAGGATATTTCTGCTCAAACCTCCATGACGTTGAGAGAAAGCGACGCACAGGGCGTAAGAAAGACAGCAAATCAGGCATGCTTCCAAGAGCCCAATAAGAGGCATATATAAGAAATTATCCGTCAGTAATAAACATGACACCGAAGTCTATTTGACATACAATAAGACCCTGCTGCAAGTTTGTGCTCGCCATTAGGAAGTGGTAGTCTCACCCCCAGAGTCTACAAACATTTAGAATGGATATTTTGATGGAAGCAAGGGCTGCTCCATTTCTATTCGATGACACCGGGTTTTACACTTGCTGCGGCTACAACCCTGGGGCGCCAGTGGTATTACCGTGGAAAGTCACGCAAAACAGGTCAGGCTTTGAAAATTGTCACTGTGACAGCCTCAAATGTAAAACCCCAGGCGGGACAAGGTGTGGAACCACACCCCCCCAGAGAGGCTGGTGCCACACCTCTATAGCAGGACTGCCTTCTTTCCGTCATTAGGGGCATCGTATCCAGTCCTCATCCTTTATGTCATCACCTAATGCATTATGGGTATTGTAGTCTTGCTTCCATTGAACTAATTAGACTAAAACACCTGAAAACCATGACTGCTCCAGTGTGTGTGTGTGTATGTGACTGCTCCAGTGTGTGTGTGTATGACTGCTCCAGTGTGTGTGTATGTGACTGCTCCATAGTGTGTGTGTGTGTGACTGCTCCAGTGTGTGTGTGTGTGTGTGACTGCTCCAGTGTGTGTATGTGTGTGTGTATGTGACTGCTCCAGAATGTGTGCGTGTGTGACTGCTCCAGTGTGTGTGTGTGTATGTGACTGATCCCGAGTGTGTGTGTGTGTGTGTGACTGCTCCAGTGTGTGTATGTGACTGCTCCAGAGTGTGTGTGTGTGTGTGACTGCTCCAGTGTGTGTGTGTGTGTGTGCATGTGACTGCTCCAGAGTGTGTGTGTGTGTGTGTGACTGCTCCAGGGTGTGTGTGTATGTGACTGCTCCAGGGGGTGTGTGTATGTGACTGCTCCAGAGTGTGTGTGTATGTGACTGCTCCAGAGTGTGTATGTGTGTGTATGTGACTGCTCTAGTGTGTGTGTGTCTATGTGACTGCTCCAGAGTGTGTGTGTGTGACTGCTCCAGTGTGTGTGTGTGTGTGTGACTGCTCCAGTGGGTGTGTGTATGTGACTGCTCTGGGTGTGTGTGTGGGGGGCTCTGAGTGTGTGTGTGTGGCTCTGGGTGTGTGTGGCTGGATCTGGGTGTGTGTGTGTGTGTGTGGCTCTGGGTGTGTGTGTGTGTGGTAGTAATTGCTGTCTGCTGAGCTCGTCCGTAGGGTACAATAGGTCTCACATTTGCGAGAGATTAAGCTATTGGCAATGTAAATGACAATGCCATTTATTTATCGGTTTTCAAAACCAACACAAATACAAATTTTGTCATTTACAATGCCAATAGCTCTAACTTTTCCAAAGGCGAAACCGTTGCATTGTAAATGCTTGTTAATTTATATGTCACCCCTTTGGTCTATCTTGCTGAGGAGCTGGGAGCTAAGATCATTGCTTATGCAAATGATACAAAGCTCCTCTTCACATGGATGGACTCTGATACTTCTCCAATGCAAGCAAAAAACTGTCTAATAGCCGTATTTATATGGCTTGCAGCAGAGCAGTTAAAGTGTAACGAGGATAAGTCTGAAATCCTCTTGTATGGATCCTTTCCCCCACAGTTTAGAGAAGTCCTCTGGCTGCCAGACTACCCTTTCCAGTTCTACGGGACAGGCAGTTAAGAACTTGGGTGTCTGGTTTGAGGAGAATCTTCGGTTCTCTACATAAATAAATAAACTGGCAGGCCAGTGTTTTGGCACACTGAAGTCCCTTAGGAAGTTTCTACCTCTATTACCTAGGACTGCTAAGTAGATGGTCACGCGTGCTTTGATTCTCAGCCGCCTTGACTATGCCAATGCACTTTTATATTGGCCTAGCAGGATACCAGCTCAAGAAACTCCAGATAGTACAGAATGCTTCGGCCAGAGCTCTGATGGGCATTGTGGGCAGGTCTAGCATAAAACATCATCAGCGGGATCTGCACTGGCTCCCAGTGGCTCAAAGAGTCAAATGTAATACTCTCATGATGGCCCACTCATCCCTTTATGGATCAGGGCCACTCTACTTGAGGAAACGGTTGAGTTTCTATGCCCCCGAAGACATTTGCACTCTGCCTCACAGTGTCTGGCATCGATCCCTCGTTTTCATCTGGTTAGAATTGGAGGTAGTTCCCTATCTTTCAAGGCGGCCGAAGCTTGGTACTCACTTCCTCTCGAACTGCCTAGTATTCACGACTCTTGCCTGTTCAAGAAAAGACTAAAAACCCTGCTGTTTATCTAATCGGTCATTTCTCTTAGTTCCCTACAGTTTTCAATTTTGGCTTTCGCGCCGGGACACTCATGAGTAGCTGTGCACACTATAAATCACTGTAACATAACATAGCATGCACAAGAATAAAGGAACCATAGGGTCCTTGGGGGGGGGGGGGGGGATGTCCACCTCCAAAGGGGGACAGGAGTAAGCAAGTCTAACTATCCAAGTCAGGGAAAAACAATTAAACATGAAACTCAACAAAACAGACTTTCCTACGGTTCCCACATAGAAGGGACCAATCAAAATAAACATTGATAAAGCTCTCAGTGTCTGCCCTCTTCTCATGACTCATACAAACTAAGACTTCAGTTCCATGGCCTTTATAGGGAGGATTCTTCACGACTGGTTCATCACATGCTCAGTTGCTGAGATTTACTGTCCAGCTCATTAAAAAGATTCTTCCGGCTGTCTTCACACAGAATTTAACAATAACAGTTCAGTTTAATGAGAACGCGGTTGAAGCTTGGCTCCTGAAACAAGAGAAAGATAATGCTAAGGAAGCAGAAATACAGCATTTCATTTATTATCGAGCCTTTCAAATCGAGGCCTACAGTGACTATGACCAACTTAATGTGAATACACTCTAAATATGATTAACTGTCAATGTGAAAATCATTCATAATGAACAATCTAAATATATCACGCCGTAATGTGAGCAAGCAAAGCTTACATGTCAAGTGCGATAACGTGGTCAAATGAAAAAGAAAAATGGTGGCTACGTGTCACCACTTCACTTCCTTCTCAGGACTGGGACTTTAGCTGTTTGGTCACCAGTGCGGAAGTCTTGATTAGGATTGTGCCTGCCCTCTTTCCCTTTGTTTGGCACCCGCATAACCACAGGCAATTATGAGTCTACCGTGCAGTAGATTGGTGAGGATCACTCCAAATGCTAAATGCAGTGAAAAAACATGTGTACTAATGACACAGGCACAAGGTAGGAAGCAAGGCATATTTATTGTCATTCATTTTGCATCTTCTCAAGGAATGTCTTAACGGCTCACCACTAACCATCAGACACTGTCAACATTCTCAAACATCACACAAGACCCTCACGCCCACAGACACATGGCAATAAAAGGGTTGGAGGGCAAAGCAAAGACATCAAGGAAATGAACATTTAAGCAATGTACAATCCATTATATGACTATGATACTGTCAAACCTGCAGTATTGGTTTAGGAAGTGAAGGAGTACAATCAATCAGTGCCTAAACCTACAGTTGTTAGCTGGGAAATACACAGCGCCAAGACCGGGACATTACATCTGGCTTTTATGGACCTGTCCTCGGCATTCTATTGAGTCAACAGGTCAAAACTATGGGTATTACAAATTAACATGGGCATGGTTCGCTGTATAGTTAACTTTCTGGTGGACCTTACTAGGACCTCTATGCGAGGGTCAGATTTGACCACAGGGGTAATTACACAGAGCACTACCGTATTGGAAGAGGCGTCAGACAGGGCTGCATCCTAGATCCCCTTCTTTTCACTTTATATATAATACAATCTTGAAACCTCCCTGTGCATAGCCTGTCAAGATATACCTTGAGCGGGGGCGCTGTCAATCCCCACTCTTTTATATGCAGATGATGCGGTTTTACTAGCACACACAGCAGTGGGGCTCCAGAGAATCCTGGATTCCTTTGCAGACTTCATGAATTCTCTGGATCTAAATGTTAGTATCTCTAAATCGCACATTATGGTCCTGGGTCAGCTACCTAAAAAGCATAAAACATTCCACTGCCAAGCGTCTGAATTAACAAGGGTGACTTCTTTTACATACTTAGGGGTTCTGTTTGATGAGAAGGGCTTATGGGTGCCGCAACGGAAAGCAAAGAACCATGCTATGGCAAGATCTACAGCAGCGCTCTTTGGTTTTGCACAGAGACTTGTGGCTAAGTGAATTGAAGCTATCCTCAATATCTATAGATCGAAATGTATTGCCATCTCAAAGTATGGGGCTGCTATCTGGGGCTATAAGCCGGTAGCGGATTTACAAATAGTGGAAACCTATTTTTTGGGGAATTTGCTTACAGTGCCTCAATCCACTCCCTCGTACATTATTCACCAAGAATTAGGTTTTGGCTTTGTATCCGATCTGATAGGTCTGGCTCCTCTTGTATATTGGCTATCGATCTGGACTAACCCTGAATTGTTGATGACTAGAGAGATTGCTCGGGATTGTTTATCCCTGGACAGAATCAGTTGCATCCCATGGTTACAGTATGTAAAGATGATAACAAAGAAACTAGGAAGCCCAACCTTTTTTACTCTCCAGATAATATCAGGAAAGAAAATCTATTGTGGGTCCAATTTTTTTTTTTTTAAATATGATGAACACTGAGAGGCCAATGAGGTATTGAAACCCATGGTACAAGCCTACCTTTTGTTAAAAACATCTCCATCGACAGAACCATTCCTGAAAGTAGTAACAAAGCCATACCATCGCTTTCTTTTAATTAGATTCCGTTTTAATGTTCTGCACTGTATACTGGCCGAGTACAGGGTTGGAGCAAGGTGGAAGATCTAGGGGGCATATTATAAAGAACGGCAATAAAATTATCGCCGCTTTAAGGGCAGGAAACATGCCGCTAAAGCGGCAATAATGGGCTTGATAATATGCTCTTGTGAATTCCCATAGCAGCCCAGGTTCTGGTGTTAACTTGGGCTGCTATGGGAATTCACAAGGGCATATTATTAAGTCAGGCCCATAATTTCTAGACTGTTCTAGAATCCCACTCTGATGGTTATTTTTTTCGCAGCATGAAAGTTTAGAGGGGAGAGAAGGCGTTAAGAAATCGATCAACTAGCCAATAATTTTTTGTATATATTATAACTCAAAGACAACTACTTAAGTTTAGTTAATTTGTTACAAAGCCAAAAATAACTGAACATGGAGACACCTTAACACAAGAGTATACAAGCATAGGGGAATCAACATGAAGCCAAATCTGCTCATCCATTTTAGATGGTGCAGTATAAGCAACACAATTAATTCATGAAGTAGAATACAGAAAATCAGGAAGCATGAGTCCACATTTTCCTGTATCGAGGATTGGTGAATAAAAAGCATTAATCTATTCCTACTCTAACATTAAGGTGACATCCCTAAATAAGCATTTATAGAGGGAAAGGTGTCAGCACGTGAAGTCTTCCTCAGAAGTTCCACATGATCAATGGATCAAGCAGCATGAAGCTACCAAAGAATGAGCTGTCTCTCTGAAGGCAAGAAAGAAGTGGTGCACTATCACTAATTCCATGATACAATTACTCTCAGGTGGCACTCCCATGGTGCTCTCTGCATCTTCCCATCCACCCTGGGTACAGTTCTGAAGGAATTTTTCCACGAAGTCGACGGTGTACCTTCTTCGATACAGTTTGTCCTTAGTTTCAAGGTCTTCTCCCGTGTGAAGAACAACTACCTTCCTTTACAGACTCAAGCCACATGATTGTAACTTCTTCTCTCCTGGCCTAGCTAATAAAACAAAGACATTATTCTATCTAATTTCTCCTGCAACACGAAATGTAAGAAAGAACAAATGCCATAGCACACATGAAATTCAAACTGTTCTTCCTAAAGCGAGAGTTTCAGGGACTAGCAATTCAGGCCCATACGAATTTCAGCTACCATAAATAAACAACGTATAAGCTTTACGAATTTACATAACATTAACGTAATTTCAACATGTAATTTTATCTATGTATAAAATAACGGAATTAGTGAACACATTTTAAACAGTGTCAGTCGCACAACACGAGTGCTTCATGTTAAAGATTCCTGCTAATTACATTAATTTTCTACATCGATTCTCCATGTTACTTGCCAATGGCCTAATATACACCACGTATTCATGTTAGTACATTTAAAAATTCGAACACTTTACGTTAATACAAGTGATGATATGCAGGTGCCCTCTAAACGTTATTTTGATGCACCCCTATAATTGAAATGAAACTTCAGCTTAATCAACATGAAAGCATCATCCTTGACATCGTCAATGTTGGCAGACATGCATCATCAGAATCATTTGAATAACTATCAGACATAATATCTCTTCCAGTGGTGACAGAGTAGTGGAACTGAAACCCCAAGATAAGGCAGCCTCCCTGAAATTGTCCCTTGTAGGCACCCAGACAGTGGTACCAGAAGGTTTCAAGGTTTGGTAATTCGGTGCAACTTTAACAGCATGTATCCTATTGCATCAACCCGAAAAGCTGAGCATTATTACGTAACTTGAAGTTCTGATCATCTGCGTGGGGTTCTCAAACTTATCACCACTGAATTTGTTGTAGAGGTGTTTAATCCTTACAAAATCCCAAACAAACATTTTACCTGGAGTAGCAGATTTCTTGGTTCACACTAGAGCTTCATCTTATTTTGGCTCATTGTACTTCTGTTCATCACAGTCACATCACATATAACATGAGTGGTAACATCAATGGGAACCCCTTGAGCCTTTTCTCCCCTGATTTTTAAACCAGTGGGTCTGAAGCATGGTGGATGCAAGTCAACTTCTCAGTAATTCATACAGGGTTCTGCTTGTAACATTATGTGGTGGAGCACGATACGCCCAGAGGTGAATTCTTAATGTATTCCGGACAGATACGTTACTAATTAGGGCCAGCTGTATGGCCTCTGTGATAACGCGGTTGACCAGCTCAACTGGCAGTAACTTTGGAGAATGCACAAGGACATTTTGTATTGAGTTATTCCACATAAACTAAGAAAAGTGGACATTTCCACAGAAATGAATTGGGAAGCATTATCACTTCCCTAGAAAAAAGTTGGTTTAGTAATTCAAGAATATTGCCAGTGGGTAAAAAAATTCCATGTCAATCCATTTGCTGTACTAATCTACTTACACAACAGCATAAAACTTGGTTTCAAGTAACTTATACCTGGGTCGTATTAAATCGACTTCTACCTTTTGCCATGGTCTCCCAAGGAGTGGAACATGTTACAGGGGACTAACAGATGTCTTTAAAATGTTGTCCACTTCTCTACACAACTGACAATCTTGAACAAACGAGTTTTCTTTTCGTACCAGTCATGCCAAGATGCCCAGCATTGGCCAAAGCATGGGACAATTGAATGGGGACAACCAACACTTCAGAACAACTTCACCTTCAGGTGACAGCTCATATTTTACCTTCCAATAAGGTCTAAACCCTTTTCCTTGGTCCAACCTTTCACAGGTCCCAGACACACTACCCCGGTGCTAAGCAATATAGGTCTCCCTGATGCTGCTGCCTTATCCCCTTGTTGCCCTCTGCTGCCCACCTGTATCTTGTGCTACCAGCTCCATTGGTGGCACAGTGTTCATGGACTGCCCCATGCACTTCTGATCCAGTAGTTGCTCTGGAGTGTTGCAAGCGTTTGTCCAGTTGTGCCGGTTGGTACATATTTTGGCTATTTAATTTGCGCCAATTGTTTATTACTATTGTTTGTTTGCGCTGACTCTGTTGTGCGCCGTTTCTCATTCGGCTGCTTCCTGCCTTGCTCTTTTTCCCGCTGTTTGCAGCTCCTGTGACTCCTACCACCCAGTGCTCCTCCCCCCTCCCAGGACATACTTCATGGAGCCTGCAGCGTGGCTCCATTGAGCTGGTCCCAGAAATGCTCCCCTGTTGCTAGGCACCACAGGCCTATCTGACGCTCCTGCCTTAACCCATTGTTGTCCTCTGCTACCTGCCTGTATCTTGTGCTGGCAGCTTCATTGTAGGCACTGTGTTCGTCGGCTGCCCCATGCACTGCTGATCCAATAGTTGTTCTGTACTGTTACCAGCCGTTGTCCAGTTCTCGCAGGTTGGTACAGATTTATCTAGTTAATTTGCACTGATTGCTTTTACCATGACCTATTTGTGCTGACTCTGTTGCTTGCCTTTTCTTATTCTGCTGTTTCCCTCTTTGGTCCTTTTCCAGCTGTTTGCCACTCCCTTGCCTCTGCCAACCAGCGCTTCTCCTCCCTCCTCAGGACCTATTTAATAGAGGCCTAAAAGTGGCTCCAATGAGCTGGTCCCAGAATTGCTCCCCCGTTGCTAGGCACCACAGGTCTCCCTTACGCTGCTGCTTTAACCCCTTGTTGCCCTCTGCTGCCTACCTCTACCGTGCGCTACCAGCTCCATTGGTGGCGCCATATTTGTGGACTGCCCCATGCACTGCTGATCAAGTAGTTGTTCTGGACTGTTGCCAGCCTTTGTCCAGTTGTGCTGGTTTCTACAGATTTTGGCTACTTAATTTGCGCGTATTTATTATTTAGCATTGCCTGTTTGTGCTGACTCTTGTGGGCTCTATCTTGTTATGCTGTTTCCCACCTCAATCCCTTTAACGCCGGTTGCCGCTCCCACGCCCCGTCACCCAGTTCTCCCCGCTACTTCCTGGAGGCCGTAGCACAGCTGCGTGCTGCGAGTGCACTGAAGGCATGCTGATGGCCTGCCAAAGGCAAGCTTGTCTGTCCCAGGACTGCACCTGGACTGTGCCAAGCGCCAGGACCCCTGGCACTCCCGCCGCTACACCACCAACAAGCTCCTGGCCCTGGACCTCTGACACTGAAACAACATCAGCTGCACTTCCTCCCTGCGATCAACCAAAGGCCCCTTTACCTGCCACTTTTGCTGCTTCTCCTGCAAGGCAGGACCACCTACCAGCACTGGATCCCACGCCACTTCCACCCAGAAGACCACAAACAATCTGAAAGCACTCCAATACATCCTGCTGAATGCCTGTTCCCTCTGCAAACACTTCTCGGAATCTAGAACACCATCACCACCCTCTTTCCTGATGTTGCAGTTGTCACCGAAACATAGCTCAACCCCTCCTCCAACCCCAACATCGCCACCGCAACACTCCACAGCTATAAAGTGATACCCCGTAAAGACACCAGCAAAGATGGTGGGGCATCATTATTATCTTCAAGTAAACTATCCGATGCCTCGCCAACAATGACGACCACACACTTCTCATGGAACACCTCAACTTCAGACCAATAGAAAGACCACAATAAGATGCACCCTCGTAGACAGACCTATGCATCTCCAAATGCATCGCTCCCCCAGTCATTGACTCCTACCACTACATCCTACTTGGCGACCTCAGTTTCCATGTCGATGACCCCAACAAAGCCAACTCCACCACCCTCCTTCCTGGAAAACCTGAACAACATCGGTCTCACCCAACGAGTCACCGAAACCACACACAAAGCCAGACACAAACTCAACTCCATTTTGACAGAATCACTTTCAGCCACATCACGGAACTCATCTGGACCCATCACGCCTCCATTCACTTCACCATCTCCAACACTCAACACACCCTCCCCAAGCATCTCAACTCATCCTTCCGCAGCTGGGGCAAGGTAACTGAAACACAGTGGCCACAGGCCCTCAGCACCACCCAGCCGAAACTTCATCAGACCTCTACCAGGCCGCCCAGAACTTTTCCGCACGGGTCACCAAATGTCCTGACAGAGTGGCCCGATACAACCAGCAAAAACCAACAAAACCTCAAAACAAGCAAGACGGTACACCCCAGAACTCAGAACCACCAAGCACAACTGTCACACCTCAAGAAACGATAGGGCACCATGAAGAACCCCTCCAACAGAACTGCTCACAAAGCAGCTACTATTACCGGTGCATCAAGGAAGCCAAGAGAGCAGCCATCGCAGCCTGAACCGATACAGTGGCCAACCAAACGAAAGAATTCTTAAAACCCAGCAGCCACAGAGAACTTTTTCCACCCCTCCCAATAACTCTGCAACATCCTCTTGGACTTCTTTCACTGCAAGATTGACACCATCCACAATAACCACTAATACCACCATGGCAATCAATCATCAACCCAGTCCAGGGCACACATTGACCGCTGCCCCCACTGTCTTTTCAACCTCGGAACCAACCTTGTCAGCACAGAACTCACCAGCATCAACACCTCCATCGCTACCTTCCAGGACAGATGGAAATACACAGAGGTCAGCCCCCTCCTAAAGACTCAGCTTACCCTAGCAAACTCAAAAATCAGCTGATCTCCCTGTTCTGTTACCCAGCAAAAGTACTCAAGAAGGCGATCAACAAAAAACTCACAGAAAACCTGGAACAAAACCACCTACTGGACGCCTCCCAATCATGATTCCAGGTCAACCAAAGCACTGAGACTGCACTGATCGCTGCTACAGATGACATTGGTACCCTCCTTGACCACAGGGAGTCAATGGCCCTGATGCTCCTCGACCTCTCTGCTGCTTTCGACACCATTTCCCACCACACCCTCATCAACAGACTCCACAAAAACAGCATACAGCTAAACACTCTCAAGTGGATTGCCTCCTTCCTTACAGAATGCACACAGAACACCCAGCTGCCTCCTTTCACCTCTGAACCCAAGGATATTATATGCGATGCACCCAAAGGATCATCCCTCAGCCCAACATTGTTCAGCACCTACATGACCCCGCCCTTGCAGACATCATCGGATCTCACGGCCTCAATACAATTTCCTACGCAAATGACATATCGAACCCTCCACAACTCTCTTCAAAACTCAGCTAAAATATTTACTTCGAAACTGTAGGTCTGCCTCAATACACACAGCCGATATAGCGGACCTCATACTCACCAATGAACCTGACCGTCTAATTTTGACTGAAACATGGCTAAATGAAACATCACGCCCATCCTTGACATACTAGTACCCCCACACTATGACATCTCAAGACTTGATAGAACTGATAGGTGTAGGAGAGTAGGGTCTGCTTCCTATGGTTACCCCCACTTTTTGCTGTGATTCTCTGGTTTTTCGACTCTAGTCTGGCTGTGGCCCTGCTAATCAGGCCCACAGCCTAGCTGGTCTCTCTCTAAATTGATACCATGTACTTTAGGTACATACCAGATTGGTTGCTGGGTCACCCTTATGAGCCCCTGTATAGTGTACCCTAGGTACCCAGGGCATAGGTGCACCCTAGGCCTACCAGGGGCTGCAGCATGTATTGTGCCACACCTGGTTTGCCTTCCAAACTGACACCACAGCTCTGTTCATACAGCCTGGGTAAGGTGGTGTAATCACCCCTTACTTCGATATAGTATACCTATATCTATATACATATATAGACACATATGCACCTATAAGTCACTCCTATGGCAGACCTCGACAATCCTAGAGGTAGAGTGCTTGGTTTTATGTGAGAGGGTGCCCTAGCATGAGCTGAGCCCCTCTGCAGCTTTCGGAACCATCTCCTTATAGCTGTTCTATGATATAGCCAAATCATATATTCTTAAGTGCATTATAATCCACCGGTTAATGCTAACTTTGGTTTGGCTTTATCAAAACATGTCTTGTAAGGTGTCAAACACTTTGGAATACTACCCCCCCCCCCGCCATTTCTGGCGGCGGGTGTAGCATTCCACCCTTCTAGAGGGAGAAGACATGTAGTTACTGGTAAACCCGGTTAAAGTTAAACAGAGCCTCAGCATCACAAAATGGATGCTGCTGCCACAGACACGATTCTGCCCTCCTGCTGCTGGACGAAACTCCAGCAGGGGAGGCCTGGACAATATGTTTCCTGTTCAGGAAGGTGCTGGCACCTCTCCAGACAGGGTTTTGTGTATTGGGGCAGGGAGGGCTGCATTCAGTGAATGCTTTCCAGACACTGCCTGGGGCACACTAGGTGCTTCATGCATTTCCCAGTTCAAACCGGTTGCCCCAGCTCTGGTGCAAAACTGGACAAAGGGAAAGGGGTGTAATTAGCCCCTTCTCAGGTCCACCAATAGGAGGGACCTTAAAGGTAGTCCAGCCCCTAAACTTAGTATAAGTATAGGAACCCAGTCCCTAGGACTTTAGATTACCCTGGACGAAACTCTGAAACATAAATCCTGGACCTTCGACATTCCATTTCGACTGGAAGACAGAAGACATCTCCCTTGTGGTTAAGGAGTGACCACCCTGTTCAAACAGGCACCAACAGCAACTTTGCCAGTCTGCATTTTCAAGACTCCCACCAATTTCGAAGAATCTGTGACACAGGACATGGACTTCCATACATCTCTGATCCCAACCTTCGCTCACAGCAAAGCTGAGACCCATGGCGGACACGAGAGACGTGGGACTGGAACTCCTGGACATTCCACATTTTGCAAGCTGCACTCACTTCACGAGGTATCTCGAAGTTGTGCATTGGGGTGCTTGAAGCCGCAGACCCGAGCACCATTCGTACTGAAGCTCAGAGGCCCCCACTCCACGAGTGTCCCGTGGGCCCTGCTTTTGCATTTCAGCTAGACACGTCTTTGCAGTTCCTAGTCCATTAGCTACTGAGCCCCCCGAAGACTTTCTTTTGAATCTAACTTGCTTTCCTGGTTGCCCCAGGCTTGCTCCAGCTTTTCTACAGAGGAGAAGTGCCACAAACCTTGCTGGTCTGCACCGAAGCCAATCTTGATATCCGGCATGAGTTGCGTTTACCAAGGCTTGTTGGGTCCAATCCGGATACTGACACTGCAGTCAACTAGATCCTTTGTGGGATAGCTCGAATCCAGCTCCTGGTTGTCATCGATGTCTCCTGGTCCTCGTGGCTGAAGAGACAAACTTCACCTTTTCGCCTGAAATCACCCGACATTGGCTGGCAGCTTTCCATCACCATCCTCGTTACTGGCAAGTGACCCAGACTGTGTCCCTTCTGCTTTCAGGTTCTTCAGATCTTCGATCCACCCTTGAATCCACCCGGACACTTTTCCTCTGGTAGCCTGCAGCACTTCTTTGCATCTCTCCATTGAAATTGATGACGAAACCCGACATCAAAAGACACCTATGCACCCTGCTTCCGTGGGTGAGGTAACACGAGTACTCTGGTAGTCTCTAGGGTATTGGCCCTCCTAGAGTCTAAGTCTAAAAGGGTTCCATCGTAGTCCATCCGGAAGTATTGTAAAATTGTAACTTGTTCGTTTCCCATAGAAAGTCAGTGGTAACCCGCGGCTGTGTTTAGACACTGCATGCGTTTCCCGAGGGCCTCCTACTTCCTATCCTTTGGTTGTTTAGAGTAGCCCCAGCGATTCCACAGGCCCTAGGTCTGCTTTCTAATTCTCACGTGGTTCTTATACCACTATTTTAGTATATGGTTTGTGAGGCCCCTAGGGCAAAACGTATACTGTGCAACTTATCGTATGCTAATTAAGTAACTTGTATTGTACTTTTACCTCTGACCTCATAAAGAGTGCAGAGGGGTTGTGTTTAGAATAAATACATATATATTTGATATATACCTTGTGTGGTGTGCTTTCATTTAGTACTCAAGGGATTATAATTGGTAAAACAACGCTTTCTGAAGTCTTATCCTGATGACTGCTGGTCCATGCTACCGCTAGGATAGCTTTCTATAAGATTGACTATACAACCACCATCAATAAGGGTCTATTAGACTGGTGCATGGTGCCCACTAGAACTAGTGGACATCATATGCCAGGCTAACTTCTCACAATAGGCAATGATGTGGTATTGCTTGCATACATCGGAGCAACCTTTCTGTAATCCGCCCACACTCACCGGTATTATCTTCCTGTGAATACCTTAGCTTAGACGTACAAAAGGGGGTGGTGATGGACGGAGCATCTGAACCAATCAAACAC
This sequence comes from Lissotriton helveticus, assembly GCF_964261635.1. Taxonomy (NCBI): domain Eukaryota; kingdom Metazoa; phylum Chordata; class Amphibia; order Caudata; family Salamandridae; genus Lissotriton; species Lissotriton helveticus. The sequence continues at coordinate 440,554,199 of NC_136071.1, read as the reverse complement.
TCACACCCAGTCAAAAGATCAGGGTTTAATCCATCACCGTTCTTTAGCCCACTCTGTCACCCCAGTTCAGACATGGCTATATGCAAATCAGTCTGACTCTGTGCCTCATGGGAACAGTCCAGCCCGAACTGCCAAGCCATGCCTTCCCTGGACCGGAAACAGGCTTCCGAGGACCGGTTTCTGGCATTGCAGCCGTCTTCAGCCCGGCTTGCTTGAATCCAATGGCAAAGTGAGCAAGGGACTCACGTCTGAGCATACGCTGCCACACTTATGGCGGCCAAAAGTGGTACAAAAGGGGGTGGTGATGGACGGAGCATCTGAACCAATCAAACACTCACACCCAGTCAAAAGATCAGGGTTTAATCCATCACCGTTCTTTAGCCCACTCTGCCACCCCAGTTCAGACATGGCTATATGCAAATCAGTCTGACCCTGTGCCTCATGGGAACAGTCCAGCTCGAACTGCCAAGCCATGCCTTCCCTGGACCGGAAACAAGCTTCCGAGGACCGGTTTCTGGCATTGCAGCCGTCTTCAGCCCGGCTTGCTTGAATCCAGTGGCAAAGTGAGCAAGGGACTCACGTCTGAGCATACCCTGCCACACTTATGGCGGCCAAAAGCGGTACAAAAGGGGGTGGTGATGGACGGAGCATCTGAACCAATCAAACACTCACACCCAGTCAAAAGATCAGGGTTTAATCCATCACCGTTCTTTAGCCCACTCTGCCACCCCAGTTCAGATATGGCTATATGCAAATCAGTCTGACCCTGTGCCTCATGGGAACAGTCCAGCTCGAACTGCCAAGCCATGCCTTCCCTGGACCGGAAACAAGCTTCCGAGGACCGGTTTCTGGCATTGCACTTATGGCGGCCAAAAGCGGTCCGAAACCGGTCCCAGGATGCTTGTTTCCGGTCCATGGAAGACATGGCTTGGCAGTTCGGGCTGGACTGTTCCCATGAGGCACAGGGTCAGACTGATTTGCATATAGCCATGTCTGAAATGGGGTGGCTGAGTGGGCTAAAGAATGGTGATGGATTAAACCCAGATCAGTTGACTGGGGGTGAGTGTTTGATTTGCTCAAACGCTCCGTCCATCATCCCCTTTTGTATCACTTTGTTCGCCCTAAGTGTGGCAGGGTATGCTCAGACGTGAGTCCCTTGCTCACTTTGCCACTGGATTCAAGATAGCCTGGCTGATGAGGATTATGAATCCGAAACCGGTCCCAGGATGCTTGTTTCCGGTACATGGAAGACATGGCTTGGCAGTTCGGGCTGGACTGTTCCCATGAGGCACAGGGTCAGACTGATTTGCATATAGCCATGTCTGAAATGGGGTGGCTGAGTGGGCTAAAGAATGGTGATGGATTAAACCCAGATCAGTTGACTGGGGGTGAGTGTTTGATTTGCTGAAACGCTCCGTCCATCATCCCCTTTTGTATCACTTTGTTCGCCCTAAGTGTGGCAGGGTATGCTCAGACGTGAGTCCCTTGCTCTCTTGGCCACTGGATTCAAGATAGCCTGGCTGATGAGGATTATGAATCCGAAACCGGTCCCAGGATGCTTGTTTCCGGTCCATGGAAGACATGGCTTGGCAGTTCGGGCTGGACTGTTCCCATGAGGCACAGGGTCAGACTGATTTGCATATAGCCATGTCTGAAATGGGGTGGCTGAGTGGGCTAAAAAATGGTGATGGATTAAACCCAGATCAGTTGACTGGGGGTGAGTGTTTGATTTGCTCAAACGCTCCGTCCATCATCCCCTTTTGTATCACTTTGTTCGCCCTAAGTGTGGCAGGGTATGCTCAGACGTGAGTCCCTTGCTCACTTGGCCACTGGATTCAAGATAGCCTGGCTGATGAGGATTATGAATCTGAAACCGGCCCCAGGATGCTTGTTTCCGGTCCATGGAAGACATGGCTTGGCAGTTCGGGCTGGACTGTTCCCATGAGGCACAGGGTCAGACTGATTTGCATATAGCCATGTCTGAAATGGGGTGGCTGAGTGGGCTAAAGAATGGTGATGGATTAAACCCAGATCAGTTGACTGGGGGTAAGTGTTTGATTTGCTCAAACGCTCCGTCCATCATCCCCTTTTGTATCACTTTGTTCGCCCTAAGTGTGGCAGGGTATGCTCAGACGTGAGTCCCTTGCTCACTTAGCCACTGGATTCAAGACAGCCTGGCTGATGAGGATTATGAATCCGAAACCGGTCCCAGGATGCTTGTTTCCGGTCCATGGAAGACATGGCTTGGCAGTTCGGGCTGGACTGTTCCCATGAGGCACAGGGTCAGACTGATTTGCATATAGCCATGTCTGAAATGGGGTGGCTGAGTGGGCTAAAGAATGGTGATGGATTAAACCCAGATCAGTTGACTGGGGGTGAGTGTTTGATTTGCTTAAACGCTCCGTCCATCATCCCCTTTTGTATCACTACCTTAGCTTGGACATCACTAGTAGCAATAAACCAATATGTTCACTACACACATTCTACCATCCACCAGGGGATAACCTCACCTTAATTGAACAGATCATGGATATTCTAAATGACGGACGACAAAATACTCAAATATTCCTTGGGGACTTCAATCTGCAATGGGATGACCTTGATGACCTAGAAGTTAATAGCCTAAAAGCCTTCCTCTCAGACTTTAACCTTACCCAAATCTGTGATAGCCCCACACATGATAAAGGATCAACCCTCGGCCTAGTAATTTCCAAAGCTGACTTCACTCAGCTGGATTCGATCCTCCCCTGAGATTGGTCTGACCACCACATTTCACATCACTGAATCAGTCAAATTACTTTCTACCCAACCCACAAGAACAAAAATTATTAGGAGGAAACAAAAGAATGTCAGTTCTGACTTACTCAAATCCTCTAGTCCTAATTTCCTGTTGCCCCTGGAAGGCTTATTCGATGTACAAGATCTAACTAACCACTACTTCACTCCATGAACACGTTACTAGGCAAACTAGCTCCCCTACAACTGAAAAGAGTCACCACAAAAAATTCAAATCCCTGGTATGTGCGTAGGCTAAATGAAGACAGGTGTTCCTTATGATTAATGGAACGACGGTGGAGATCAGCCCCATCCCTTGACCACCTCAAGCTACTTAGGAGCACGAGAAACTCCTACTACAGAAAGATCAGATGATCAAAAACAGACTTCTCCAGTAAACAATTTGACCAAGCCAAGAACCGTCCCAAAAAGCAATGTGAACTTAACAAATCACAATCGAAGGGTGCACCCCATCGCCCCAAAATTAACCCAGACACACTACCCAATTGCGAGGAGTTTGCCTCCTTCTTCACTATGAAGACATAAGACTTAAAATCGGTGCTGCTCAATGACCTAATGTCCCATTCTGTCTCGCACTTGGTCAACTCATTGCCCCCGCTAGGAGCTCCACTTGTGCATCCTACAAAGTTTGACCTAAAAAATAACGCATCATGGTCCTCATTCAGCACCTACAGTGAAAAAACGATATTAAAAACGCTTACGGCCCTAAATCCTCCCAACCAATTCACAGACCCTCTACCTGCAAATTACATAAAAGACTTCACTCCACTGATATTGCCTCTATGGACTAAGATTATAAACACCTCTCTCTTTCAAGGAACCATCCCAGAAATCCTTAAAGCAGGACAGGTAGCCCCTATCCTAAAGAAGCCATCAGCTGACCCATCGGATTTAAATAACTACTGCCCAATATCCAACTTCCCCACTTTCACCAATCTCCTAGAAAAATGAGTTCACACGCAGCTCAGCAAACACATAGATCAATTCAACATGCTCAACCAATTCCTATCCGGCTTCCGTGCAAGCCACAGCACTGAATCAGCCATGACCGACATAATAGATGACGCACTAAAAATCCTGGACCTAAACGAAGCCTGTCTACTAATTTTGCTTGACCTATCCTCTGCATTTGAGACCGTCAAACATGACAATCTAATTGATCTCCTGAAACACAGAATGGGCTTATCCGTATCTGTTCTAAACTGGTTCACCTCCTTCCTCCAAGATAGATCCCAAAGATTCAAGGTTAACCAATCACTATCGAAGCCCATTCCAGTCACATTAGGAGTACCACGATGATCATCCCTTTTACCTACACTATTCAACTTGTTCATGGAACCACTCACATAACTTCTCAACTCCTTGAATATCCATTATCACATGTACGCAGATGACACACAACTCTACATAAATCTCTCAATTCAATGCTTCTAAAAACACGGACCTGGCTAGCAGACAACCTTTTGAAATTAAACACCCTAAAAATGTAATTCCTCATAATCGCTCCACCCAACCAATCAACCACCATCCTTGATTGGATGAACCACCTAACAGCACTCAAAGGGCAACCTCTCGTTATTGACTCAGCAAAATCACTAGGAGTGACCCTAGACAAAAATCTAAACACGCAGAAACACATTAGAGTCTCTACAAAAGGAGCAGATTTTCATATGAACACACTGAGAAGACTAAAAACCTTCCTGCCAGCTAATGACTTCCAACAGGCAGTTCAAGCTTTAGTTATCCCTAGAGTTGAATATGGCAGTGTCATGCTATGTGGCCTTCCCAGATCAATGAAGGCCCTCCCTAAGAGCCTCAATCAACGCAGCTGATAAACTCATCACAGGCTCCAAAAGAAACAGTCACATCTCCCCTGATCTTGGAGCCCTCAACTGCTTTCCTTCCAAGGCTAGAATACATCTGAAAATCGCCTGTGTGATACACCAAGCACCACATCACAAAACTCTGAGTTATCTAGCTCAGAAATTGGTGCTCTCTTGTGGGAATAGATCCACAAGGAGCTCCGACAATCTTCTACTGAAACTTCACCTATTTGTCAAGAAGAAAGCATATAAACTGTCCTTCTCAGGAATGACTCCCAAGATTTGGAATGCTTTTCCCCCAGAAACAAGAAAGAATCCTTTTACTGTATTCTTCAAAAAGGAAGCTAAAGCTATTTTCATGGTTAAATATACCAGAACTATTTATAGCTACCTGTTATATATTTCCTAGTTGGTATTATTTACGTGTTTGTATGAGACTCACTGTGAGAAGTTGGCCTGGTATATGATGTTCACTATTCTAGTGAGCACCTTGCACCAGTCCAAACAACCCTTATGGTGATGGTTGTAAAGTCAACCTTATAGACCAGCTATCCTAGTGGTAGCATGGACAAAGCAGTCTTAGGCTAAACTCAAGAAGGCATGTGAAGCCAGCTGTTTTACCATATGCAATCCCTTTAATACCAAATGAAAGGACACCACACAGGTTATATATATAAAATATATGTATTTATTACTAAATTAATCCTCTGAACTCTTTATGAGGTCAGAGGCACAAGCACATAACAAGATACTTAATTATCATACAATAAGTTGCACAAAATACAGTAATGTCCTTGGGGCACTTCAAACCATATACTAAAACAGTGGTATAAGAACCACGTCACAAACAAAGGATAGACCTAGGGCCTGGAGAATCACTGGGGCTACACTCTACTACCAAAGGATAGGGAGCAGGAGGCCCACGGGATGCGTGTGCAGTGTCTTTACAAACACGCAAGTTACCATAGAGTTAGAATGGGCACGAAAGAATTGGAAACTAGTTCTTTTAGGTCACTTCCGGATGGACCAGGAGAAAGCCCCTGAAAACTAGGACACTAGGATAGTTAATACCCACAGGAGCACCGGAGTACTCGCGTTACCTCATCCACAGGAAGCGGGTGCATAGGTGTCAAAGTGTTTCGGGTTTCGTCGCTGAATCCTATGGAGCCGTGAAGAAAGATGCTGCAGGCGACCAGGAGGGAAGTTTCCGGTTGGATCCAAGGGCAGATCGCGGATGAAGAGTACCTGAAAGCAGAGGGGACAGAGTCTGGGTCACTAGCCAGTGACCAAGAAGTAACCAGGAAGGAACCAGGCGATGTCGTGAAGCTTGTCTCTGCAGCCACGTGGACCAGGAGGTGTCGACGATGACTAGGAGCTGGATACAGACTGTCCCACAAAGGCTCTCACTGTCGGTGGTGTTGGCTTCTGGATTGGAGTCAACAAGCCTTGGCAAAGGCAACCCACGCAGGAATCAAAGATGGCTTCTGGATCAGACCAGCAAGGTCTGATGGGCTTCTCCTTTTCAGGGAAGCAGGGGCCAGTCTAGAGAAACCAGACCAGCAGTGTAAATTCAAAGGCTCATCGTCACAGATGCCACTAGCCAATGGGCAAGTGACTGGACAGATGCATCAAGCAGGAAAATGCAGAAGGGCCCCACGCAGAACTCGTGGAGTGTGGAGGGCTGATCTTTGGTGCAGTTGGTGCTCGGGGTGGGGCTTCTCAATCCCCAATGCACAACTTCGAGGGTGCCTCAGAAGTTGCACGGAAAGCAATTCACTGGCTTTCCAAGATGGCTGGTCCCACGTCTCTCATCACCTCCACGGGTCTCAGCTTTGCTGTGGCTGTGGATCGAGCTGAAGGAAGTTTGGAAGTCTGGGTCTTCTCAGGCTCTGTGCTCGGACTCCAGCGGGAGCATCGACAAAGCAAACCATTGATCGCTTGATGGTGCCTGCTTACACAGGGTGGTCACTCCTTGACCACAAGGGAGATTCTTCAGTCTTCTATCTTCAGGTAGAACGTTGAAGGTCCAGAGTTTCGTTTCAAGTTTCAGTCAGGATAAATCTAAAGTCTTGGGACTCAGCTCCTATCTATATACCAAATTTAGGGTCTGGATTACCTGCTAGGTCCCTCCTATGGGTGGGACCAGGGAAGGGGGTGGTTACACCCCTTTCCCTTTGTCCAGTTTCATGCCAGAGCTGGGGCTGGAGTGCCCACGCACCGGTTTGAACCGGACTATGCATGGGACACCTTGTGTGCCCCAGGCAGTGTCTCATTTCATTCAGCCCTCCCTGCCCCAATACACTATGGCCTATCTGGGGTGGTGCTAGCACCTCCCAAGACAGGAAACCTACTGTCCAAGCCTCCCTCGCTGTAAGGACTCCCAGCAGCAGGAGGTCAGACTTGTGTCTGTGGCAGCAGCATCCATTTTGTGATGCTGAGGCTCTGATTGACTTTAACCGGGATTAGTAGGAACAACATGTCTTCTCCCTCTAGAAGGGTGGAATGCTACCCCCATCACCAGAACTGGCGAGGGGGTAGTATTCCAAAGCGTATGACACCTTACACGACATCTTTTGATTAAGTCAAACCAAAGTTAGCATTCAAACGCAAGGATTATAATGCACTTAAGAGTATATGGTATGGCTATATCATAGAACAGCTATAAGGACATGGTTCCGAAAGCTGCAGGCAGGCTCAGCTCATGCTAGAGCCTCATATTACATAAAACCAAGCACTCTGCCTTCAGGATTGTTAAGGCCTGCCATAGGAGTGACTCATAGGTGCATATGTGTCTATACATAATGGTAGGTATAGGAATACTATACCTAAGCAAGGGGTGATTACATGACCTTGCCCCAGCTGAGTGATCAGCCAGTTGTGTCGGTTTGGATAGCCAGCCAGGGGTGGCATAAGATATGCTGCAGCCCCTGGTAGGCCTTGGGTGCACCTATGCCCTGGGTACCTATGGTACACTGTACAGGGTCTCACAAGAGTGACCCAATTCCCAATTGGTGATGTACCTAAAGTACATGGTATGAATTTAGAGAGAGAACAGCTGAGCTGTGGGTCTGATTAGCAGGCCCACAGCCACATTAAAGTCAAAAACCAGTGAAGCAAAAACCAAAAAGTGGGGTGACCATAGGAAAGCAGACCCTACTCTCCTACATAACACCCCCCCAAACGCAGGGACATTAGACTAACCTTGACCAGTTGTGTCTTCATGTTCTAAGTGGAAGTACCTGGAGAGACCATCTGCATTGCTATGGTCAGTCCCTGGTCTGTGCTCCACTGTAAAGTCCATCCCCTGTAGGGAAATGGACCACCTGAGCAGTTTGGGATTCTCACCCTTCATCTGATTTAGCCACAAGAGAGGCTTATGGTCGGTCTGAATTTTGAATTGAGTGCCAAACAAGTATGGCCTCAACTTCTTCAGGGCCCAAACCACAGCAAAGTCCTCCCTCTCAATGGCTGACCAACGTTTCTCTCTAGGGGTCAGCCTTCTGCTAATAAAAGCAATGGGCTGGTCTTGACCATCTACATTCAGGTGTGAAAGCACAGCTCCCACCCCCAACTCAGAAGCATCTGTTTGGACAATGAACTCTTTGGAGTAGTCAGGACTCTTCAGGATAGGTGCAGAGCACATGGCCTTCTTCAGGTCATCAAATGCCTTTTGACAGCTTAATGTCCACTGAACCTTTTTTGGCATCTTCTTTGAAGTCAAGTCATTAAGTGGTGTCACAATGGACCCATAATTCTTAACAAACTTTCTGTAATAACCAGGCAGGCCCAGGAAAGCTCTGACCTGTGTCTGGGTGGTTGGAGGAGCCCAGTCCTTGATGGTCTGGATCTTACTCTCCAGTGGTTGAACCTGACCCCCACCTACAAGGTGGCCCAGGTACACAACCTTACTCTGCCCTATCTGGCACTTTGTGGCCTTGATAGTTAGGCCTGCCTTCTGCAGGGCCTCTAAAACCTTGTTCAGGTGGATCAGGTGATCCTCCCAGGTGAAGCTGAAGACAGCAATATCATCAAGAAAAGCTGCACAAAAGTCATCCAACCCAGTGAGGACTTGGTTCACCAACCTTTGGAAAGTGGCAGGTGCATTCTTCAAACCAAAGGGCATCACCACAATGTGGTAATGACCTCCTGGGGTTGAGAACACAGTTTTGGCCTTGGCATCCTCAGCTAACCTGATTTACCAATAGCCCGCTGTCAAATCAAATGTGCTCAGAAACTTGGCAGAAGCCAATCTATCAATGGGCTCATCTGCTCTTGGAATTGGGCGAGCATCTGTCCTAGTGACAGCATTGAGACCTCTATAGTCCACACAGAACCTCATCTCTCTCTTACCATCTTGGGTGTGAGGTTTTGGTACAAGGACTACTGAGCTGGCCCAGGGGCTCTCTGAGGGCTCAATTACTCCCAGCTCCAACATTTTCTGTACCTCAGTCTTTATACAGTCCCTGACATGGTCAGGTTGCCTGTAGATCTTACTCTTTACAGGCAGACTGTCACCAGTGTCCACCTCATGGGTGCACCAGTTAGTCTGACTAGGTGTTAAGAAAAACATATGTCTGAAGTACTGTAGAACTTGTCTGCAGTCCTGTTGCTGCTGGCCAGTGAGGCTGCCAGCTAAGGCCACACCATCAACTGAACCATCATCAGGGTTCTGAGTCAACAGGTCTGGGAGAGAGTCACTCTCTTCCTCCTGTCTCTCATCTGTAGCCATGAGCAAGCCCATGTCTGCCCTGTCAACATATGCTTTGAGTCTGTTGACATGCAGCACCCTGTGGGGGCTCCTGGGAGTTCCAAGGTCCACCAGGTAGGTGACCTCTCCCCTTTTCTCAACAATGGTGTGGGGTCCAGACCATTTGTCCTGGAGGGCTGCTGGGGCCACTGGCTCCAACACCCACACCTTCTGTCCTGGCTGGTACTCAGTCAGCACAACCTTTTGGTCATGCCAAGCTTTTTGAAGTTCTTGGCTAGCCTCAAGGTTTTTAGAAGCCTTCTTCATATACTCAGCCATCCTGGAGCGGAGACCAAGTACATAGTCCACTATGTCTTGTTTAGGCTTTTTGAGAGGTAACTCCCATCCTTCCTTCACCAGACATAGGGGTCCCCTTACAGGATGCCCAAACAAAAGCTCAAAAGGGCTGTAGCCAACCCCCTTTTGTGGGACCCCTCTGTAAGCAAACCGAAGGCAGGGGAGAAGGATGTCCCATCTTCGCCTAAGCTTTTCAGGTAAACCCTTGATCATACCCTTTAGGGTCTTGTTAAATCTTTCAACAAGCCCATTGCACTGTGGATGGTAGGGTGTAGTGAATTTGTAATTTACACCACACTCCTTCTACATTGCAGTCAAGTACCCAGCCATGAAGTTTGCACCTCTATCGGAGGCAACCTCCTTTGGAAAGCCCACTCTTGAGAAAACTCCCAGGAGGGCTCTTGCCACAACAGGTGCTGTTGTGGTCCTTAGGGGAATAGCTTCTGGATACCTAGTGGCATGATCCGCTACCACCACTATAAATCTGTGCCCAGAGGCTGTTTGGGGATCCATTGGTCCAACAATGTCAATCCCTACTCTTTCAAAGGGTACCCCCATCACAGATAGTGGTATAAGGGGGGCCTTTGTTGTGCCACCTGATTTGCCACTGGTTTGGCAGGTCACACAGGAGCGACAAATCTTCTTGGTATCCTCTGATATATGGGGCCAGTGAAAGTGAGGGACAAGCCTGTCCCAAGTCTTGTTCTGGCCTAGATGTCCAGCTAAGGGAATATCATGGGCTAAGGTAAGAAGGAAACCCCTAAAGGTCTGAGGTGTGACCAACCTCCTGGGAGCACCAGGCTTGGGGTCTCTAGCCTCAGAACAAAGGAGTCCTTCATCCCAGTAAATTTTGTGGGTACCTGTAGCATTCCCAGCAGCCTCAGAAGCAGCTTGCTGTCTGAGGGGTTCAAGAGAGGAGCAGTCTAACTGTGCCTGCCTCAAGTCTGCCCTTGAAGGTCCCCCTGTCCCAAGAAACTCAACCTGGTCAGGTTCAAGTTCTTCTAGGACAGTTCCTTCAGGGGTCTCACAATCAGCTTCCTGAGAAGGCTGATCTTCACGTGAGGGCAGCCCTACTGCTCTTTCTCTTGGGTAGTACTTGGTCCATAGTTACAGGATCCAAGACCTGTTCAGTTTGGCACTTTTTGGCCTGTGACCTGGTCACAGCAGGGACATGAGCTGATATGCCTAACATCTCTGCAAAAAAAAAAAACATCTCTGCATGAGTCCTATACTCCACTTCTGACCATACAGAGGATTCAAGATCATTGCCCAACAAACATTCAACTGGGAGATCTGCACTTACCACAACTCTTTTGAGGCCAGTTACCCCTCCCCAGGAGAAGTTAACAACTGCCACACTATGTGTAGTAGTGACATTGGTTGCATTGGTCACCATTCATTCATTCATTTAATCTTTATTTCGGCACATTCTGGCCATAAAAGATACATATAAAACAACAATACATTTTACACAGTGAATACAAGAATGGTACATGATATGCCGTGGGAAGCAGAAATACAATACAATTCATCCATTGATACAATACAATTCAGCAGTTGAAAGGCTCATAAAATATAAAATTAGATTAAGATACAGATCTAAAAAAAAACGCTTTTGTGTGGTACCGAAGAGAATGATCCAATTAGACTACACAGCAGTATACCACAAACAATCAGAACATCCTAACCTCTACACAGAATACACCCGACTAAACATCTACAACTCTAACCCCCACTTCTTGCGTGAGTAACTTACAACCAGTAAGAATCTGCTTACACAGAATACAGTAGGACGACTGGTATCCGTTTTAATGATCCTATATGCTTCCACATACGATCGTATACCTAGGGCATTACATAAGGGCTTAATCCATCGTCTCCTTGCTGAGTCATATCTGGTGCAAAAAAACAATATATGTTTGTCATCCTCTCTTAAATTTAACTGACAACACGTACAGTTTGCACTATTCGGTAGCCCTGTAGGCGGTTCCCATCTTACTAAAACTACATTTGTTTTTAGTATTCCATATCTAAGTTTTAAGTACAGACTTTTTGCAAGTGGAGGTTGTATCTCATCTAAAAACTCCTCGAAGTGTGGTGAAACTTTAAAATCAAGAAAACTAAACTACTAGTAATGGAGCCACATAGATGGTCATTTAAGGAGTTGTGAGCTATATAAAACCAGAATCTTGCCTTAACATATTTCTTGCAACTTTGTGTCAAACATGCCGGATCTTCACAGAAATGTATAAGGCCTATTCGATAGAGCCAGGTTTTGACATGCTTCAACCAAGGGTTAGAATTGTAGACATCAAGGTTCTTCACTTCTAGAAGGCCATCTTTATAATCTGCAAGTTCTAGAGTACTCCAAAGTCTAACCCAAAATAAGAGTGGACGGAGTACTGCAAGGTGGTCCGTGTGTTTCATGTTCAAGTCTAGAAAAAGGGGTAAAAGTGGGGTACGTTTGGGCAATCTCAAAATGCTTCTGTAGAAGTTATTTTCGCTTTTTTTAAAAAGATTCCCCGCATTCATGCCCCAGATTTCAGCACCATATAAGGCACCAGACTGGGCCTTAAATTTGAACACTTCAAATGCTGGTTTAATAGATTTATTTAAGCTTGCCCCATGTCGCTTTACAATAGGTCGGGTGCTCTGATTAAAAATGATTTTACTTTTTTTAATTTGCGTTCTCCATGAGTTTTTTGAGTCTAGAGAAACACCCAAGTAGGAAACATTAGACACAAGTTCCAGTTTTTGACTGTTAAGAAAGAAATGGCCCTTAAAAGATTTGTGAGGATTAAGGGCCATACATTTGGTCTTTTTTGTATTTATTTCTAAGCCTTTCTTATCACAGTACAGTTTGAAGGAATTTAAAAGGCTTTGCAGACCAATGGGAGTTTGCGAGATCAGGATAGTATCGTCCGCAAATAGGAGTGCGGGAACCCTCATTCCATTCAGCTTAGGTGAATCATTTTTACTCTCTTCTAAATAAGCCGGAATGTCATTGACAAATAAAGAAAAGAGAGTGGGAGCCAACACGCACCCTTGGCGGACTCCCCGCCTAATTGGAACAGGTTTGGTTAGCTCCCCATTTGGACCCCAACTTACTCTTGCAAAATTGTTGTCATGCAATCTTCTAATCTGCTCGAGTAAACAAGCTGGTAATCCCAGCGCAAACAAACAATCCCATAAACGATCCCACAAAACTAAATCAAAAGCTGCCCTAAGGTCAACAAAAGCTACATAAATGTGTCCCTTTAATAAAAATACATATTTCCAACAAATACAACAAAATCTGAAAACTTGGTCAATTGTACTAGTATTACGTCTAAAACCTGCTTGGAATTTAGTAAAGATCTCATTCTCATCAATCCACAAATTCATGCGAGTTAAAAGGTGCCTCGAAAATATTTTTTGTAAAATGTCTAAAAGACAAATGGGACGACAGTCAGAAGGATCATTTCTGTCTCCCTTTTTAAAAATTAAATAATTTTCTGCACCCCTCCAGCTATCGGGTAAATTTACACCGGTAACTAATATATTAAAAAGCTGATTAATGTAAGGTGCCCAAACTCCAATCTCGTGCTTATACAGGTCCCCAGGTATTTTGTCTAGACCTGGCGCTTTACCATTTTTAACTGAGCTAATAGCTTGCTCAGTTTCTTCTAGGCTAAACACTATGGTGTTTGTGCTTGGTACAATCCATGGGCAATTTTCTATAACTGACTCCTTATTTCCTGGAGCTTCGTATAAGTGGGTAAAATGATTAACCCAAGTTTGTTCATCAATAAACACATCATCTGGCGTTTTGTCTCCAATTTTCTCGTTTGCAACTAGTTTCCAAAAACCCACGTGATCCTTGGCCTTAGCAACAACATGTTCTCCCAACAGTCCTCGTCCCAGTAAACTCTAGCGTTTTTCTGTATACGCCTATATTCACTCCTTAGGGTCCAAATCACATCCGGTGATTTATTTTTAATTGCCTCTATAAGTTCACTCTTCTATAGACGACACTCCTTTTTTTTTTTTTTTTTTTTTTTTACTTTTCAAAATTTTATTGCAAGCAAAATCAGATACATAATTCACATTGAAAAGAAGGATATCGACGACACTCCTTGTTGTACTAAGGTTTGGTCCCAACAGAACTAATTTTTTGTAGCCTCTTTTTTTTGGGGCATTTTCGATACATAGGGTACAAGGGATCTGAAGAACTCGGTATGCAGATCAATAATGTCATTGCCCTCTATTGGTTGAGAGGAGTGTCTTGCAAATGTATCTGCAAAGAGTAGATAAATGCTAGAAAGTGCATCCCCATTACCCAATAGGCTAGCCCATTTAAGAGAGCGCCTATTGCTACTCATTAATGGGGCATCGTGAGATTGATTATCCATAGAATAATACTCCATCGTTGGACTGGTGCTAGGAACCAATCGGTAATCTATTAACAGGTGTAGCGGCGGGTGGTCACTTTCATACCTAGACACAATTTCAAAATCTGTCAGATAGGACCAAATGTCGAAAGATACCAGGATATAATCAATGCGACTGTGGGAGTTATTTTTAACATAGGTTGGAGCCTTTGGAGAATCGGATGGGAAACGACCATTGCAGGCCCTCAGTCCGTGTACTGATACTAATCTCAATATCAATCAATCAATCAAGACATTTATAGAGCGCACTACTCACCCATAGGGTCTCAAGGCGCTGGGAGGGGGGGGGGTGCCGTTACTGCTCGAACAGCCAGGTCTTGAGCTTCTTCCTGAAGGAGAGGTGGTCTTGGGTCATGCGCAGGTCGGACGGGAGTGAGTTCCAGGTCTTGGCAGCCAGGTAGGAGAAGGACCTTCCTCCTGTTGTCGCTCTTCGGATGCGGGGGACGGCGGCGAGGGCGTGGCTGGTTGATCTGAGGAGGCGCGTGGGAGTGTAGAAGTTGATCCGGTTGTTGAGGTAGCTCGGGCCTTGGTCGTGTAGGGCTTTGTGCGCGTGGGTGAGGAGGCGGAAGGTGATTCTCTTGTTGACCGGGAGCCAGTGCAGGTCTCTCAAGTGTCCGGAGATGTGGCTGTGTCGGGGGATGTCGAGGATGAGTCTTGCTGAGGCGTTCTGGATCCGCTGGAGTCTTTTCTGGAGCTTGGCGGTGGTTCCGGCGTAGAGGGCGTTGCCGTAGTCCAGTCGGCTGGTGACGAGGGCCTGGGTGACCGTCTTCCTCGTCTCGGTGGGGATCCACCGGAAGATCTTCCGTAGCATGCGCAGGATGTTGAAGCATGACGAGGAGACGGCGTTGACTTGTCTGGTCATGGAGAGGGAGGAGTCCAGGATGAAGCCCAGGTTGCGCGCGTGGTCCGTCGGCTTGGGTGCGGTGCCCAGGGCGGGGGGCCACCAGGAGTCGTCCCAGGCGGAGGGCGTGGCGCCCAGGATGAGGACTTCCGTCTTGTCCGAGTTCAGCTTCAGGCGGCTGGTCGACATCCATTCGGCTACCTCTCTCATCCCTTCGTGCAGGTTGGCTCTGGCGGCGTCGGGGTCGTTGGTCAGGGAGAGGATCAGCTGGGTGTCATCGGCGTAGGAGATGATGTTCAGGTTGTGTTGGCGTGCGATGGTCGCGAGGGGGCTCATGTAGACGTTGAAGAGGGTGGGGCTCAGCGAGGATCCTTGGGGTACGCCGCAGATGACTTCGGTGGCCTCTGACTTGTACGGTGGTAGACGGACTCTCTGCGTTCTGCCGTCGAGGAAGGAGGTGATCCATTCCAGTGCCTTCTCCTGGATTCCGATGTTGCTGAGGCGCTGTACAAGGGTGCGGTGGCAGACAGTGTCGAAGGCCGCGGAGAGGTCCAGGAGGATGAGGGCCGCTGTTTCTCCGTTGTCCATCAGAGTTCGTATGTCATCGGTGGCAGCGATGAGGGCGGTCTCGGTGCTGTGGTTCGCTCTGAAGCCAGACTGTGAGGGGTCGAGGGATCCATTTGTCTCGAGGAAGGCGGCCAGTTGTTTGTTGACGGTCTTCTCGATGACTTTGGCCGGGAACGGGAGGAGCGAGATGGGACGGTAGTTCTTGAGGTCGGTGGGGTCTGCTGTGGGTTTCTTGAGAAGGGCGCTGAGTTCGGCGTGCTTCCAGCTCTCAGGGAAGGTGGCGGTGTCGAAGGAGGTGTTGATGATGTCCCGCAGGTGGGGTGCGATGACAGCGTCGGCCTTGTTGAAGACGTGGTGAGGGCAGGGGTCGGTCGGAGATCCGGAGTGGATGGAGTTCATTGTGCGGATGGTGTCTTCGGTGCTGATCGGCGTCCAGGTGCGGAGGGTGGTGGTGGGTGGCGTTGTTGCGGTTGTGGCTTCCGTTGGTTGGTTGCTGAAGCTGTTGTGTATGTCCGCGATCTTGTTGTGGAAGTAGGACGCGAGGGAGTTGCAGAGGTCTTGCGACGGGGTGATGTCGTTGTTAGCGGCGTTGGGGTTGGAGAGCTCTTTCACGATGTCGAAGAGTTCCTTGCAGTTGTGTGCGTTGTTGTCCAGCCGGTCCTTGTAAGTATTTTTCTTGGTGGCGCGGATCAGTTGGTGGTGTTTCCGGGTGGCGTGCTTGAGGGTGGTCATGTTGTTCGTAGTTGGATCCCTCCTCCAGACTTTCTCGAGGGCTCGACAGTTCTTCTTGGAGCTCTTGAGTTCGTCGGTGAACCATGGTGTTTTTCTGCTGCAGGGTCCGCGGGGTGGGGTTCTCAGAGGGGCGAGTTCGTCTGCGCAGTTGTTGATCCACATCGTGAGGTTGTCTGCGGCCTGGCTGGGGTTCGCTGAGCTGGCGGGAGGGTGCTGGCTCAGGGAGGCGGTGAGCTGGTCGGCTGTGATCTTGTTCCAGCTTCTTCGGGCAACCTGTTGCTGGTGGTGGTGGATCGTCGTTCTTTTGAAGGTGAAGTGGACACAGCTGTGGTCCGTCCAGTGGAGTCCTGTCGCGTGGCTGAAGGTGACGTCTTTGCTGGATGAGAAGACGGCGTCGAGTGTGTGTCCGGCGAGGTGGGTGGGGGAGGTCACCAGTTGCTTGAGTCCGAGGTTGGCGAGGTTGTCGAGCAGGCTGATGGTGTTGCGGTCGCTGTTGTTCTCCAGGTGGAAGTTGAGGTCCCCCAGGAGGATGTAGTCGGCGGAGGGGAGGGCATGCGGGCTGACGAAGTCGGTGATGTCCTCGCTGAAGCGTGTGCGTGGTCCCGGGGGTCGGTAGATCAGGGTGCCTCTGAGGGTGGTCTTCGGGTCGGTGTGGATCTGGAAGTGCAGGTGTTCAGCGGTTGTCAGGGTGTCGTCGGTGTTGGTCGTGATGCGGATGGTGTCTCTGTGGATGATGGCAACAGCAGTTGCACAGCTAAGGTCGTGCAACTCACTCCCTCTGTATAAGATAGGGATGGAATATTATTGGCCATGTCCTCATCTCCAAATACATCCCGAACCCTATGATGGGCTCGAAGTTACAATTAAAATCACCGCCCACTATAATACTTGGTGTGTCTACATGATTAGTAAGGAGAGATTTCCAGTTTTTCCAGAATTGCAGACTCTTTTGATAACCCACAGGGTCGATTGTATACATTAAAAACAATAATACACCTACCATCCTTTAGGTTGACTACTAGCCCCTGTATGTCAGCTGAATCTGTATTTAATTGCGTGATGTTTACTTCTAATGACACTTTGATCCACACTGTGAGCCCCCCAGATGGTCTCCCTCTGGCTGATGATACTGCCTCTATGTTAAAGGTCCTATACCCTACTCTGTGTGGTATATCAAGGGCCCAAGTTTCCTGAAGAAGACAGATATCACTGGAATCTATGTAGTTGGACCAATCGGGGTCCGAAAGATTTTTTACCAGACCCGCGATATTCCAGAATATCAATGATAGGTTAGGATGTGTATTAAAGGTTTTTTCTACTATTGTCATCCCTTTATTTAAAGCTTCACGGCTACTTGTCCCTGTGATAGGGGTTATTACTGGGGGGTGGTGAACTACCTCCTCGTACCTTGTGGTTGAAATGCTTATTACATTAATATCACCCCCCCTCTTGGTTAAACCGGGCTAATGGCATTTCTTGTGTCACTTTCTTCACAGCAGGTATAAGTGCTGGCGAGTCACCCAAAGCCCTGCTATTAATAACAGATTCCAAATTTGTTTGTAACCCCACTCCTGTAGTCTCCAACGATAATTCTTGTAGGTTTACATAAGTTTTGCAACCACCAGTAGCATACCCCCTATGTGAATTATCCTTGTCCTCGGGGTCTATAGCCAGGGGCAGTTTAGGTAGTCAGTCGACCATCTCCAGGGATGACAACTCATGGAATCTATTCAAGATAGCGAATGGAACCCGGGAGTCTGCCCCAGGAGCCATACCTTAAGTTGGTGGACTGTAAAAATAGCCAAGAGAGAGGGCATGTATATTAGTATGGGCCATCTGTGTTTCATCACGTACACTCAAAATGTGGCGTACAGTGTTGAGGCATTTAAAATTGACAACAATACAATCCCCTTCAATATCTTTCTTCAATTCCCCCAACCACCCCACTCTCCTAACCATAATGATCTTGTTTAATTTTGAGTGACTAAAACCTTTAAACTTTGTCAGCCAATCTACAACCTTATTTCTTAACATGTACCATGTTTCGTTTTGGTCACACCTAAGTGCAGGCCCCCCTGATAAAATTAAAACGTATGGGCACGCTGCTGGTGGCAGTCTTAGATTGTCATTATTTGGGGAAATGTTGAATGAACGCAAACTTCGATTGGGCATTGTTGGTTTGCAGTTAATAGAATCTTGTGGATTCCCTGTTAATTTAAGCTGCTTATCACTACTTATACCTGCTTTGTTGCAAATTATCCCCCTCTCAATTGGGGGTTGACATGTTACAACTGGGACTGGTGTTACATTAAGAGGAGCAGCTGTCACAAATGATGTTGTAGCATTCTGCTCAGAGGAACCTTCATTACTTACGCCTACTTTATTGCTAATTTTCCCACTCTCAGTTGGGAGTTGGCATATTACGCTTGGGACTGGCGTTGTATTAAGAGGAGCAGCCGTCACTGATGGTGTTGGAACATTCCGCTCAGAGGAACCCTCACTAGACATTTCAGCACAAACAATTGCCCCCTCCAAAGCTTTAGAACATTCCTTAAAAATATAATTCCCTTTTTTTATCATTATTTCCAATTCTAAAGGTCCCAGGTTTAGTCCTTTAATTCGCTCGTCCAAGTCCTTAGATCTAGAGACCAAAAGATAATTCACTTGCTCCTGCATTAATTGTAATGTGGATTTGAAAATATCCGCTACTATCAATTCAAGAGAATGTATCATACTGTCAGAACCTACACCTGGCATGATTGGAACCACTTCTGTTTGGGTACCAAATGATCTACTTTTAAGAGTACAGTTACCCGTTTGAACCGTCTTTGTGACCATCTGTTTTACATTTGGCCCCACCACACTTTTACTTTTATATGTTCTTTTCCTCTGTTCAGTAATTTTTCGATTGGGTTTTTCCTGACACCCTTTGCGAGCCCCTCTTTGCCTGGTCATCATTGGTGGCGTCAAGGAAACATCAGAGTCTAACTGTGATATTTGTGATAATTGGGCAACATGAATTTCCGTATCCTCGGGTGTCGCAGGTGTTGAAACTATTGCTGGCAATGATTTACAGGCTGATTGGGATACAGTCAATAAACCCGGGGAAATGTGTGCCAAATGCGACGACAGAGTAGATGGATCCATAGACATCCTTTTCTCTACACGTGCAATTTCATTGCTAATGAGCGACTCTGCCCGTAGAAAAAAAAAAGCATCCAAGGTGCCACTCAAACATTTCCTTGAATCCTGAGGGCCAGGAGTCATGAATCCGTCAGGCAAATCACTAGCCATCTGCAGGAATAGCAGGGGCCTGCACTCACTGTATTACCACTGGACAGTTGGTTGTTAATCACCCGTTAAAAACTATAGGCAGAATAACAGTACCTGATGGTTTGACCAAGGGGAATGGCCCAGCCCGGCCTCGTCTGTCCCCGGACGGCCACAGACGTCCCGCCCTTTGCCCGGGCTTAGCCCGGCGCACACCCGCGCGACTCGGAGGGAGCCTGTTCCTTTTCAAGCGCCTCCGGGCGCGCTGGCAGGCGGAAGTGAGTGCCGAGCAGCCTAGGAGCTGTAGTCCCCCCCGCGGCATCCTCTCGATGTAATGGACAACTGCGGCAGGGGAGAAACACAGCGTGCGGTCCCCAGGATTAGCGGCAGGCTAGTGGTGGTGATCGCTGCCCCCAAGGCTCGTGATGGGCTCCTACAGATTCTCCCCGCTCCACCGAGGGAGCCTGTTCGTTTTCTAGCACCTCCGGGCACACTGGCAGGCGGAAGTGAGCGCCGAGTAGCCTGGGAGCTGTAGTCCCCCCCGCGGCGTCCTCTCGATGAAATGGACAACTGCTGCAGGAGAGAAACACAGCGTGAGGTCCCCAGGATTAGCGGCAGGCTAGTGGTGGTGATCGCTGCCCCCAAGGCTCGTGATGGGCTCCTACAGATTCTCCCCGCTCCACCGAGGGAGCATGTTCCTTTTCAAGTGCCTCCGGGCGCGCTGGCAGGCGGAAGTGAGCGCCGAGCAGCCTGGGAGTTGTAGTCCCCCCCGCGGCATCTTCTCGATGTAATGGACAACTGCGGCAGGGGAGAAACACAGCGTGAGGTCCCCAGGATTAGCGGCAGGCTAGTGGTGGTGATCGCTGCCCCCAAGGCTCGTGATGGGCTCCTACAGATTCTCCCCGCTCCACCGAGGGAGCATGTTCCTTTTCAAGCGCCTCCAGGCACGCTGGCAGGCGGAAGTGAGCGTCGAGCAGCCTGGGAGCTGTAGTCCCCCCCGCGGCGTCCTCTCGATGTAATGGACAACTGCGGCAGGGGAGAAACACAGCGTGAGGTCCCCAGGATTAGCGGCAGGCTAGTGGTGGTGATCGCTGCCCCCAAGGCTCGTGATGGGCTCCTACAGATTCTCCCCCAGGTAATTATCACCCAGTACAATCTGTCCAGGGTCCACAAAGTTAGGTGTCACCATGGTGACACTGGCACATGTGTGTCATGCCCGAGGTCCCAATTGCAGTACCCGGTGGTCCCTGCGAGGCTCCGATAGCTGTGGTTGGTATAAAAGACGCACCACTTCAGCAGAACGCCACTTTGCGTTCTAGCGTTTAGCTTCCTATCCGTTTGTTTCCGTCCCCGTAGGGTAGCCTGACTTCCGGTTTTCCCTAGTTGTTGTTTCCTGATCCGGTGCTTAGCATCCTCCGTGCAGGCGTTCAGCTCTCCTAATTCTTGCAGCCCTCTCTTGCGGTTTCGTTACCGCGTTGACTCTTTCATTCTTGGGGCATTTCTGATTCCCTTTGTTTTATTTTGTTCACGGACACGTTTGGAGCAATTCGTGTTTGGCTTTTGGTTTTATCCCCGTTTTCTCCTGTTCCTGGTGCTCCGCCCGACGGCCGTTCTTGTCCCGTCGTCCGGCCGGGTACTGCCTGTCATATATTACTACTCGGTTCACTGGCTGGAGCTGTCTCCCGTCGGGTGAACTACCCCATCAGCCTTCCCCTTGGCAGTTTGAGATAATCTTTGTTTTGGGGCATTTGCGTGGACCAGTGTATGGTGTGTTTTGCTTCTCAGCTACTAGAATCACGACTACACCTTGTGCATACGTCAGAAGAAAGGCACGCATCACTCACATTCCTTCCTGGAATAGAGTGGGGTACGAATCAAGTATTCCTCATAATTCTCTATAAGAATAGCGTGGTGAGATTCACATACCATTTTCTTGTACATACTGGCATATTTTGGGGTATAGTGCTCATAATCTTTGTCCTTCTGTTGCACAGGGAGACAACACCAATTTTACCTACCATTTGTATCCCAAAGCCCAGACTGTCAGCTGTGGTAAGTTATATATATATGCGTTGTGTAGTTACACTGTTTTGTAGCAAAGTATAGGTTGTAACGTCTTCCTTCCTTTACAGCCTGCCTACTCATCAAGTATACACGCTGAGGTTCCACAGACAAGACCTGCTTTTTCCCCCTTCTTTCCTTGTTTTGTTTCCCTGTTTTTCCCTGGCGTGCCATTCGATACTTTAGAGTCTGATAGAGTCGGAAGGCCGTAGGGGAAGACTGAGGACTACTCTCCAAGTTCCTGACACTCCTGCGGAACGAGCCTGGCAATCATTACAGAACGCAAAGCCCAAGTGGTGTGTTCTGCCCGAGCGTCATGGAACTGGGAGCGGTCTCCCTGGCGGATATCGCCGGTATGATAGGTAGTCTGCAGGCAGAAACCCAGGCCTTAGCTAACAGAGTAGATACTCTCCAGCGCCAACAGACTACAGGAGCTTCGGGAGGGGGACCCAAAGTTGTGCCACCAGTAGTACAGGTCACTACACCTCCTTCCATTCCACTAGCACCCCCTGAGAGGTTTTCCGGGGATGCTGCTCGGTGTGCAGCGTTCCTTAGTCAATGCCAGTTGCATTTTTCTTGTAAAGCTAATTGTTTTCCTTCTGACCAGTCCCGAGTAGCTTTTATGATATCATATCTTAGTGGTTCCGCAGCTGATTGGGCCATTCCTTTGGTCGACAGAGATGACCCTCTGTTGCATAGTTTCACAGCTTTCAAGGGAGAATTTTGTAAACTGTTTGATAGGCATATGTATACCCATTCCTCTGATACCGAGTTATTGGGCCTTAAACAGGGTAATCAGGATCTTGTCGCATGCATAACATCATTTCGGAGACTAGTGATAGAATCTAACTGGCCTGAAGAGAAACGCAGTACTCTATTTTACAGGGGACTGAGGGACGACTTAAAAGACGCCCTATCCCAGATAGTCGATTTACCTGAGTCCTGCACAGATCTCATTGATTTAGTGGTTAAGATAGAACACCGGTTACAAGAAAGGAAGAGAGAGAAAGGGAAGTTTGAACCTAGGTACGTCACTACCAAAGACAAAAAGAGTGATCCTGAGAAGGTCCTTGAGGAAAGTGAGCCAATGCAGATAGGCATAGTAAGGGGTCCACTGACGCCTGAAGAGAGACAACGAAGAAGAACACATAGACTCTGCTTATATTGTGGCAAGGCGGGTCACTTTCTAAGGTCATGTCCGATCAAACCACATCAAGCAAAGAACTTGGGAAACTGGAAAGCCCGGGGTCCTGTGAGACAAGAATCCCGGGTAGGTCTGGACTTACGGTCTCCTCTTCTGATTACGAAATAAAACCCATTAATCTTTTATATGTTTCGGCTTACATTACACAAGGGCAACATGGTCTGCATGTTTCCGTAATGATAGATTCCGGTGCATCCGGTAACTACATGGATACTGATTGGGCAAGAGAAAACATGATACCCTGTACAAAGAAAGATTTAATCAGTAACGTCACCACTATAGACGGCAGCTCTCTTGTTTCTGGGCCTGTAACCCATCGAACAGTCCAGCTTCACATGAGGACAGACCCAAATCATCATGAAGATATAGAATTCGATTTAATCTGTTCTCCGCAATTCCCGGTGCTCCTGGGCATCCCATGGTTGAGGACTCATAATCCCAACATAGGTTGGGAAAAGTCTACTCTGACGTTTCATCATACTATCTGTCCGAATCCCTTAGTGGCGGTTGTCGAGGTGGTAACCAACACAGATAAAGATGATGATCATGTCTCAGAATTACCATCCCGTTATCAGGATTTACAGACAGTCTTTGATGCCAAGGAAGCTGATGTCCTTCCTCCGCATAGGGTCTACGACTGTCGGATTGATCTCGAGACAGGAGCAAGAATCCCATGCAGTAGGGTTTATGCTCTCAAAGAGAATATGAATTTTTATTTGAGGGACTACTTAGACACCATGCTTGAGAAAGGGTTTATCTGACCTTCACGCTCCCCAGCTTCTTCTTCTTTGTTTTTTATTCCTAAGCGAGAAGGGGGTCTTCGATGTTGTATCGATTATAGGAGATTGAATGAAGTCACAATCAAGAACCGTTATCCTTTGCCCCTTATTGCCTCCCTCCTTGACAGAGTGCGCAATGCCCAGTTTTTCACCAAACTGGACTTGCGAGGTGCCTACCATCTTGTGCGTGTCAAGGAGGGGGACGAGTGGAAGACGGCCTTCAAAGTACGGTCTTTTTGAGTACCTTGTGATGCCCTTCGGGCTTTGTAATGCCCCTGCGGCGTTTCAGTTCTTTATAAATGAACTGCTCAAGGACATGCTTGATGTGTATGTGATCACGTACATTGATGACCTGTTGATCTTCTCTTCCTCCATGACGGAACATGTGCAACATGTGCGGAATGTGTTGGAACGCCTACATGATAATCGCCTATATTGCAAATTGGAGAAGTGCACCTTTCATACACAAGAAGTCCCTTTCTTGGGTTTTGTTGTCTCTCCTTGGGGCCTCAGCATGGATCCCGCCAAGGTTAAGGCTGTTCTCTCATGGCCAGCGCCCCGTACTATTAAGGAAATCCAGAGTTTCCTGGGTTTAGCCAATTTTTATAGGCGGTTTATCCAGGGTTTTTCGGACTTGGTTGCTCCCATTACTGCATTGTTAAAGAAGGGTGTTCCATTTTTGTGGTCCTGTGAGGCAGAAAGTTATTTTCAGCTGCTGAGAGACACCTTCACGCGTGCTCCTGTGTTGCGCCATCCAGATCCCGCCTTGCCTTTTGTGGTGGAGGTGGATGCCTCCCAAGTGGCAGTGGGAGGCGTTCTATCGCAGGCGGATCCGGTGTCAGGAGAATGTCACCCTGTAGCCTACTACTCCCACAAATTCACCCCTGCTGAATACAATTATGCAGTAGGGGATAAGGAGCTCCTAGCGATAAAGAAGGCATTCGAGGAGTGGAGGCAATACTTACTAGGCGCTCGATACCCAGCCTTAGTGTACACCGACCACCGTAACCTCCAATATATCAAGTCAGCCAAAGCTTTGTCTATGAGACAATTACGCTGGTCCCAATTCTTTAGTGAGTACGACTTTACCATCCACTACAGGCCAGGGAGACGAAACGGCAAGGCGGACGCTTTGTCCCGACTGGGTTTCGAACATCCGGTGGAATTAGTAGATCCGCCCAGCATTATTCCCAGGGAGAACATCATAGGTGGGGTACTCACCGAAGAGGGTTTTTTGGTCAGGTCAAGAAAAGCCAAACCTCAGTGGACATGCAAGACATAGTGGTCTCTCAGGGAACAACAACCAAAGAGGGTTATGTTTGCGTTCATGGAGGAGTGGTGTTGCCTACCCGTGAGTTGCAAGAGCAGGTCTTGGATTGGTATCATGCTCATCCCGTGGCAGGCCATCCAGGAATTAAAAAGACAACTAAAGCAGTGCATGAACGTTTTTGGTGGCCTACTATGCTTAAAGACATAGAATCCTTTGTGAAAACTTGTCACGTGTGTGCACAAAGCAAGGTATCTCACCAGAACCCAGTAGGGTTGCTTATGCCCCTAGCTTCTCCACCGGGCCCTTGGCATACAGTGTCACTTGACTTTATAGTGGAGTTGCCACTCACCAAGAAGAAGAACAATACTTTGCTAGTTATTGTAGACCTGTTCACAAAAACTGCTCATTTTGTCCCTTTGGGTGGTTTACCCACTGCTGTTGAATTGGCTTCAGTGTTTCTGCATCAGGTGGTCCGCCTCCATGGTTTCCCTTCTTTCTTAATTTCGGATGGGGGGCCCAATTTGTGTCTCGTTTTTGGAGGTGTTAATGTTCCTTACTCCAGATAGATGTTAGACTGTCCTCTAGCCACCACCCTCAGTCAGATGGGCAGACAGAGAGGGTTAATCAATGTTTCCAACAGTACATTAGGAATCAAGTCCTACATTCCCTCGTAGACTGGGACGAGCTGGTATGGGTGGCAGAAATTTCATACAACAACAGTCCACATTCCTCCATTGACACCACCCCTTTCTTTTGTTCCTATGGTTTTCACCCTAAATTACTGCCATCAGGGATCCCAACAGACAGTCCAACCCCAGCAGCAGCTGACCTGGTTGAGACACTACAGGAGGTACATAAGAGAACCTTAGAAAACCTACATATGGCTAAAGTAAAATACAAGGAGGGGTCGGATTTACACAGAAGATTGGAACCTATCTATACACCCGGGGGTAAGGTGTGGCTGTCCACGAAACACATATCACTTAGTGGTCCTCGCAAGTTCAACCCCAAATTTATAGGTCCCTACAGGGTGATCAAGATGATTAACCCAGTGGCCATGAAGCTAGAGTTGCCTGCTTCATTCAGAATTCACCCTGTATTCCACGTCTCGTTGTTAAAACCAGTTGAACCGGGCACCAAATTGCCAAGGAAACCCGCTCCTATAACCATCCAAGATACTGAGGAATACGAGGTTGAGACTATCCTGGACTCACGTAGAGTGGGGAGAAGCCTCCAGTACTTTATTCATTTGAAAGGTTATGGAGTCGAGGAACGCACCTGGGAATCAGCTCATAACGTACACGCCCCTCGGTTGGTTCGTTTGTTTCATCAAAGACATCGGACAAACCCAAACCTGTGGGGGGATATTGTGGGGGGAGTGTGCTGTCATGCCCCGAGGTCCCAATTGCTGTACCTGGTGTTCCCTGCGAGGCTCCGATAGCTGTGGTTGGTATAAAAGACGCAACACTTCAGCAGAACGCCGCTTTGCGTTCTAGCGTCTAGCTTCCTATCCGTTTGTTTCCGTTCCCGTAGGGTAGCCTGACTTCCGGTTTTCCCTAGTTGTTGTTTCCTGATCCGGTGCTTAGCATCCTCCGTGCAGGCGTTCAGCTCTCCTAATTCTTGCAGCCCTCTCTTGCGGTTCCGTTACCGCGTTGACTCTTTCATTCTTGGGGCATTTCTGATTCCCTTTGTTTTATTTTGTTCACGGACACGTTTGGAGCAATTTGTGTTTGGCTTTTGGTTTTATCCCCGTTTTCTCCTGTTCTTGGTGCTCCGCCCGACGGCCGGTCTTGTCCCGTCGTCCGGCCGGGTATTGCCTGTCATATATTACTACTCGGTTCACTGGCTGGAGCTGTCTCCCGTCGGGTGAACTACCCAATCAGCCTTCCCCTTGGCAGTTTGAGATAATCTTTGTTTTGGGGCACTTGCGTGGACCAGTGTATGGTGTGTTTTGCTGCTCAGCTACTAGAATCACGATTACACCTTGTGCATACGTCAGAAGAAAGGCACGCATCACTCACATTCCTTCCTGGAATAGAGTGGGGTACGAATCAAGTATTCCTCATAATTCTCGATAAGAATAGCGTGGTGAGATTCACATACCATTTTCTTGTACATACTGGCATATTTTGGGGTATAGTGCTCATAATCTTTGTCCTTCTGTTGCACAGGGAGACAACACCAATTTTACCTACCATTTGTATCCCAAAGCCCAGACTGTCAGCTGTGGTAAGTTATATATATATGCGTTGTGTAGTTACACTGTTTTGTAGCAAAGTATAGGTTGTAACGTCTTCCTTCCTTTACAGCCTGCCTACTCATCAAGTATACACGCTGAGGTTCCACAGACAAGACCTGCTATTTCCCCCGTCTTTCCTTGTTTTGTTTCCCTGTTTTCCCCTGGCGTGCCATTCGATACTCTAGAGTCTGATAGAGTCGGAAGGCCGTAGGGGAAGACTGAGGACTACTCTCCAAGTTCCTGACACTCCTGCGGAACGACCCTGGCAATCATTACAATGTGCCCCTGTAGGCCTGAGCCACTTTGTCATTAATCAAAGGTGTTTGCCTGTACTTGCCCAGAGTACCGGGACTCATAGTGGAGGACATAGCCTTGGATTGGTATCATGCTCATCCCGTGGCAGGCCATCCAGGAATTAAAAAGACAACTAAAGCAGTGCGTGAACGTTTTTGGTGGCCTACTATGCTTAAAGACATAGAATCCTTTGTGAAAACTTTTCACGTGTGTGCACAAAGCAAGGTATCTCACCAGAACCCAGTAGGGTTGCTTATGCCCCTAGCTTCTCCACCGGGCCCTTGGCATACAGTGTCACTTGACTTTATAGTGGAGTTGCCACTCACCAAGAAGAAGAACAATACTTTGCTAGTTATTGTAGACCTGTTCACAAAAACTGCTCATTTTGTCCCTTTGGGTGGTTTACCCACTGCTGTTGAATTGGCTTCAGTGTTTCTGCATCAGGTGGTCCGCCTCCATGGTTTCCCTGCTTTCTTAATTTCGGATGGGGGGCCCAATTTGTGTCTCGTTTTTGGAGGTGTTAATGTTCCTTACTCCAGATAGATGTTAGACTGTCCTCTAGCCACCACCCTCAGTCAGATGGGCAGACAGAGAGGGTTAATCAATGTTTCCAACAGTACATTAGGAATCAAGTCCTACATTCCCTCGTAGACTGGGACGAGCTGGTATGGGTGGCAGAAATTTCATACAACAACAGTCCACATTCCTCCATTGACACCACCCCTTTCTTTTGTTCCTATGGTTTTCACCCTAAATTACTGCCATCAGGGATCCCAACAGACAGTCCAACCCCAGCAGCAGCTGACCTGGTTGAGACACTACAGGAGGTACATAAGAGAACCTTAGAAAACCTACAGATGGCTAAAGTAAAATACAAGGAGGGGTCGGATTTACACAGAAGATTGGAACCTATCTATACACCCGGGGGTAAGGTGTGGCTGTCCACGAAACACATATCACTTAGTGGTCCTCGCAAGTTCAACCCCAAATTTATAGGTCCCTACAGGGTGATCAAGATGATTAACCCAGTGGCCATGAAGCTAGAGTTGCCTGCTTCTTTCAGAATTCACCCTGTATTCCACGTCTCGTTGTTAAAACCAGTTGAACCGGGCACCAAATTGCCAAGGAAACCCGCTCCTATAACCATCCAAGATACTGAGGAATACGAGGTTGAGACTATCCTGGACTCACGTAGAGTGGGGAGAAGCCTCCAGTACTTTATTCATTGGAAAGGTTATGGAGTCGAGGAACGCACCTGGGAATCAGCTCATAACGTACACGCCCCTCGGTTGGTTCGTTTGTTTCATCAAAGACATCGGACAAACCCAAACCTGTGGGGGGATATTGTGGGGGGAGTGTGCTGTCATGCCCCGAGGTCCCAATTGCTGTACCTGGTGTTCCCTGCGAGGCTCCGATAGCTGTGGTTGGTATAAAAGACGCAACACTTCAGCAGAACGCCGCTTTGCGTTCTAGCGTCTAGCTTCCTATCCGTTTGTTTCCGTCCCCGTAGGGTAGCCTGACTTCCGGTTTTCCCTAGTTGTTGTTTCCTGATCCGGTGCTTAGCATCCTCCGTGCAGGCGTTCAGCTCTCCTAATTTTTGCAGCCCTCTCTTGCGGTTCCGTTACCGCGTTGACTCTTTCATTCTTGGGGCATTTCTGATTCCCTTTGTTTTATTTTGTTCACGGACACGTTTGGAGCAATTCGTGTTTGGCTTTTGGTTTTATCCCCGTTTTCTCCTGTTCTTGGTGCTCCGCCCGACGGCCGGTCTTGTCCCGTCGTCCGGCCGGGTACTGCCTGTCATATATTACTACTCGGTTCACTGGCTGGAGCTGTCTCCCGTCGGGTGAACTACCCAATCAGCCTTCCCCTTGGCAGTTTGAGATAATCTTTGTTTTGGGGCACTTGCGTGGACCAGTGTATGGTGTGTTTTGCTGCTCAGCTACTAGAATCACGATTACACCTTGTGCATACGTCAGAAGAAAGGCACGCATCACTCACATTCCTTCCTGGAATAGAGTGGGGTACGAATCAAGTATTCCTCATAATTCTCGATAAGAATAGCGTGGTGAGATTCACATACCATTTTCTTGTACATACTGGCATATTTTGGGGTATAGTGCTCATAATCTTTGTCCTTCTGTTGCACAGGGAGACAACACCAATTTTACCTACCATTTGTATCCCAAAGCCCAGACTGTCAGCTGTGGTAAGTTATATATATATGCGTTGTGTAGTTACACTGTTTTGTAGCAAAGTATAGGTTGTAACGTCTTCCTTCCTTTACAGCCTGCCTACTCATCAAGTATACACGCTGAGGTTCCACAGACAAGACCTGCTATTTCCCCCGTCTTTCCTTGTTTTGTTTCCCTGTTTTCCCCTGGCGTGCCATTCGATACTCTAGAGTCTGATAGAGTCGGAAGGCCGTAGGGGAAGACTGAGGACTACTCTCCAAGTTCCTGACACTCCTGCGGAACGACCCTGGCAATCATTACAATGTGCCCCTGTAGGCCTGAGCCACTTTGTCATTAATCAAAGGTGTTTGCCTGTACTTGCCCAGAGTACCGGGACTCACAGTAGAGGACATAGCCATGTCCACATTACAGACAAGAACAGCCTGGGTTGGTATCCTGACTAAGCCAGAATCCACCTCAGTACCCATGGTTAACCCCACTATAGCTTTGGGTTGGTAACTACCACTGTTGACTGTACTAGGGGGTGCATATGCCTTAGGGGCTACAGAGGTAGGGGCTGTACCTTTCTTGGTGCACTCACTGAACCAGTGATAGGCAGATTTACAATGATTACACCAAGGTTTCTTTGGACCTTCTTTCTTCTTCTTCTTGGAATTTTGGGACCCCCCACTTTAGTAGTTTGGGGGCCTGATGAAGACTTCTGGTCTTTTGGTTTCTGATCCCCACCTTTTTGGCCTGCCCTTTTCTGATCACCACCTTGGACCTGGTTTTTCGGCTTAACCCTGGTTCTGACCCATTTGTCTGCCTTCTTTCCAAATTCTTGGGGAGAGGTCAGATCTGAGTCAATCAGGTGTTGGTGCAACAACTGGTTCTGACAATTGTTAAGTATTTGCTCTCTCATGATCAAATTATACAATCCTGTATAGTTCTTAACTTTACTTCCCAGCAACCAGCCTTCCAGAGCCTTAGTGGCACAATCAACAAAATCAGTCCAGTCCTGAGTCTGTGTCTTCTGGGTATCTCTGAACATCAACCTGTACTTTTCAGCGGTTAGGCCAAACCCATCAATCAGAGCACTCTTCAGGACAGTGTAATTGTTAGCATCATCATCACTAACTGTGAGGAGCTTGTCTCTCCTTTTTTCTGAAAAGGAGAGCCACAAGATTGCTGCCCACTGACTTTGGGGTACCTGCTGTACTTTGCAGGCCCTCTCCAAAGCAGTTATCCATTTGTGGATATCATCCCCAACTTTGTAGGGGGGCACAATCTTACTCAGGTGTCTATTGTCATAGGACCTGTCTTTATCCTTAGGGATATTGCTGCCACCAGTGGACTCTAGTCCACTTAACTTTTGCTCCCTTGCCAGAGCAAGTTTTGCTTGGGCTAGGGCAAGTTCTTCCTTCTCTATCCTGATTTGGACTTCCGTCATCCTAGCCTGGTGTTCTCTCCTCTGAGGGGAAGTCATTCCCCTCTGAGAACCCCTTGAAGCATTGGAGTAGAGAGATTCCCCTGAGTGGGATCTTTCCCTCCTATACCTCTGGTTAAGTCTACTGTTGGGTCTGGGAAGGGCTTGTCCTTCTCCAGTCCCATGTAGGCTTAGGTTAGCCTGGCTAAGTCTTCTGACTGGGACCTGGCTGTCTACCTCTTCCTCAGAATCTTCTTCAACCTCCTCTTCCTCATCATCTTCTAGGACGGGGGGTCATCTTCTGTGGAGGGCATGCCTTCTGCATTCCCTGTAGGACCTGTGCTAGAGGCCTTAAGAACCTCAGATTCTTCTAAGAGTTCTATCAGGTGCTGAAGGGTAGGGTTAGAACCCTGTTTCAACTTCCTTGTGGTACACAAGTGTCTCAGTTCTCTGAAGCTGAGTATGTCAAATTTGGAGGGTGCCCTTGGAGGGTCACCTCCCACAGGTAGAGACACACTAGGTTCACCTGTGGTTGACATGATCTAGTGAGGTGTGGTGTGTGCACCTACCTACACTAAGTGTTTCCTACTAAACCTCTCTAGGAGTTGTAGTCAGGGTGTGCTAGGCCCTTTGGTCTACAACAACTAAGTTCAGTAGAACTTAAGTATTATAAGTCTTGTTATATGTACTCTCTCTAGTCCTATCTCCTGAGTAGCTCAAGGGCAAGGCTGGGTCACAACCACCGTCGGCATCCAACTCTCAGATGGTCAGTGTATCCAACTGTGGGAGACGACTGAAGTGGGCCAAGCTCGTCTTATCTGTTGAGAAAGTTGCAGCCATAGGGGCATTGCTGGCTGCAGCCCAGAGCAATTTAGGCTCATTGACTCATGTGCCTGAGGAGGCCACGCAGATTTTTTGTGATCTTATTAGGGCCCTAAGTAAGCTCTTCATTTCCCCTAGTGGTCCCTCTGGTGCGATTATTAGGGATAAACCCACAAATAGACCGGGATGGTTCACGACAAAATGCAGGACCATGAAAAAAGCTTTGATAGGGGCAGTCAAATCTAAGTCCCAACTAGCAATTAGGACAGCAAGGAAGGACTACTCCCTCACCTTAAGGGCGGCGAAAAAGGAGTGGGAGGAGAAGTTTTGGGAAGACCTTTTGGTAGCAAGTAAGGGAAAGGATGCAAGGGGTTTATGGAGTTTAGTTAGAACTAGGAATAGGCCAGTTGCATCGCTGGTCACGTGTAATATCCCTGCTCAGAACTGGTACAACCACTTTGAGGCCCTGTACTCTCGACCCGAAGGGGACCTTAGTGAGTCTTTTTCCTTGGGGGATGATGCAAATGTTAGTGTCATAGGTGGTTTTACCGCGAGGAAGGTGGAAGCCGTAATTAAGTCCCTGGTTCCATTAAAAGCAGCTGGGCCGGATGGGATACCAGGCGACTTGTTACGAGCCGATCCCAAGCAATGGGGGCATCTGGTCGCTACCCTATTAAATGCAATCGTAGGTGGCGCACTAGTACCTGATTCCTGGAAGGGGGCAGAGGTTGCCCGATATTCAAAAAGGGATGTCGGGACAACCCCGCTAATTATAGGCCCATTAGCCTCATTGACTCTTCCCAAAAGGTGGTCGGGAAGGTGATTTTGGGGAGGGTCCTTCAATGGGCTGATGACAATAAGATACTGTCTCACTTTCAGGCGGGATTCCGTTCAGGTACTGGGACGATCGAACAGGCCTTTAGGCTGATGCTCCTGTATTGGAAGGTGGTGGTGCTGGGCAAGGGCAGTCTTTATTTGGCCTTCCTTGACCTGAAGACTGCCTTTGACCTGGTACCGAGGGAGGAGCTATGGAGGGTTCTGCAGGGGTTGGGGCTGCCCCCTTATATCCTGTCGCTCTTGATTAAACTTCATTCAGACAATTATGCACAGGTGCGGTGGGGTACTAATGGGGAGAAAACCAATAGGATCCCGGTGTGCAGGGGTGTCCGCCAGGGATGCGTGTTAGCTCCCACACTATTCTCCCTGTATGTAAATGGTGTGGTAGAGCACCTGCTTAAAGAACCAGCAGATGCTCCTTCCCTGGCGGGCATTCGGATCCCCACCCTGCTCTTCGCCGATGATACCCTTCTCATCGCAAAGACACCCCAGGGTCTCCAAAAGCTCCTCAACCGTTTCCAGGAGTTCTGCTCTCTCAGGGGCGTGACGATCAATGTAGATAAGACTAAATACCTGACCATGAATCCTCCCAGAAAACTAGGGCGCCCCCCGGTTTTGAATACTGTCCCCCTGGAGAGGGTCTGTGAGTTTGATTATCTGGGGATCCGCCTTAGCAATTCTATGAGTTGGACCCCACACATTCACAAGATGCTGCTCAGCCACAAAAGGGTGGCTGGCGTCCTACTCAGGGAACTCAGTGGAGAAGTGTGGCTCACTGGTTAGAGGAGGCAGACCTGGAAGAAGAGGTCAGCCGGGACCAGGGTTCAATTCCTGGCTCGGGGGGGGGGGTCTTGAGTCCTAAAAAAATGTCCATGGACTCGACAAATCTCGCTCCGGTGCCTACTCGATTCACGGGTTCACACTCTGCGACTCTGGGCAATAGCTTGCTTAATCTCCACAACGGCCCCTCGCGGCGGGATGCCTGGCTTTCACCTTGCGGATACCCTGCCGGGGTTATCTCACAGGGGAATACCAGGATGGGTTCCCTAAGCAAGCGCTTAGAAACCGCTTGGTGATTTGCGCTATATAAATTCCTGTACATTTACATTTACATTTACAACATCGCTCATCTTCTAAACATTGCATTTCCCCGGTCATAGACATTTACAAAGCTAGAGGGGTTACTGCCGCCCTGTATGGGGCGGAGTTGTGGGGCACCTCTAACCTTGAGGTGTTAGCTAAAGCGGAAAGTAAATTCCTGAAAGAACTTATGGCTCTTCCAATGAGTACACCCACAGTACCGGTGCTTCTCGATTTGGGCTGTTGACCAATCATGGACCAGGCGCGACTCCGGCCCTTGCTCTTGTGGGCTCGCTTGTGGAGGGTCCCTCAGCTAGCCTCATATGCAGCAGGTCTGTCTGAGGTGATTGCAATGGAGGGATGGCACAAAATAAAATGGTTGAGGGATGTCAAGAGTCTCCTAGGGGAGCTGGGTCTGGATGATTCTTGGGTAACTCGATCTGTCCCCCCCAAGGCCACCCTGAAGAAACTTTACTGGGACTGGGTATCTTCTAAACTTATTAGCAACCCACGACACTGCAATTCGACCGCTGCATTCTTAAAAATCAAAGACGTGGTGGCATATGAGCCCTATCTGGACCTCATCACTATTCCAATGGACAGGGCTCTCTACTTTAAGTTCAGAGTGGGCATTTTACCCCTAGGCAACCTGGTGTCCAGGTGGAAATCATCTTCCCAGTCCTCCCCCTTCTGTGCTTTGTGTTCGACACGGGTGGAGATGGTGGCACACATTCTTTTTGAATGCCCAGACTATTGTGCACCAAGGAGGCGCTGGCTCACACCATTGTGTAGACTTTTAGGTACACGCCAGCACTTGGTGGCCCTCCGTATTTTACTGACTGATACATCCTCCCCTATTGTCTGTGGTGTCTCAAAATTTTTAAAATGTACATGGTTGATTCGTTTAAAAAGGCTCTCCATCTCGATTTAATTCTTTTTTAACTATTTATTGTAAAAGTCCGATTGTTTTATCCTTTTTAAATTACAAATGTATTTTATTTGGCATTATAAACGTATTTTCTATTATATGTATGGATTGCTATTAAGATATCTATGTATCGAAATAAAGCATATCGAACCTGAACCATGTACCTATGGTACCTAATGTGATCTTTCAAATGATATCTCAAAGACTACAATTGGTAAAACAACAGCAAGCTCAAATCCCAACCGCTGCACACCAATGTGAGAAGTTGGCCTGGTATATGATGTTCACTATTCTAGTGAGCACCTTGCACCAGTCCAAACAACCCTTATGGTGATGGTTGTAAAGTCAACCTTATAGACCAGCTATCCTAGTGGTAGCATGGACAAAGCAGTCTTAGGCTAAACTCAAGAGGGCATGTGAAGCCAGCTGTTTTACCATACACAATCCCTTTAATACCAAATGAAAGGACACCACACAGGTTATATATATGAAATATATGTATTTATTACTAAATTAATCCTCTGAACTCTTTATGAGGTCAGAGGCACAAGCACATAACAAGATACTTAATTATCATACAATAAGTCGCACAAAATACAGTAATGCCCTAGGGGCACTTCAAACCATATACTAAAATAGTGGTATAAGAACCACGTCACGAAACAAAGGATAGGCCTAGGGCCTGGAGAATCGCTGGGGCTACGCTGTACTACAAAAGGATAGGGAGCAGGAGGCCCACGGGATGCGTATGCAGTGTCTTTACACACACGCGAGTTACCATAGAGTTAGAATGGGCACGGAAGAATTGGAAACTAGTTCTTTTAGGTCACTTCCGGATGGACTAGGAGAAAGCCACTGAAAACTAGGACTCTAGGATAGTTAATACCCACAGGAGCACCGGAGTACTCGCGATACCTCACCCACAGAAAGCGGGTGCTGAGGAAAAGTAGAAAATGACTCACTCTCCCCACCAGGGATCTATCCAGCAGTTTGCATAATAAAGCAGCAAAGGAATTGACAGGCAATATGTAAAATTAAAAGACATCTTTATTATAATTAATTATGAGGCTTCGTCGTCCAACCGTAGTTTTACAATTGAAAGAGGGAGCCTGCCTGAGCTTTCTCAGGCAGGCCTTTTATACAAAAAGTTTGGCCCTAGGCTCACATTCTTGCTGTGAAACACATCATTGTAGGTCGCTCCCATGGTACCATAACAAAGCAGGCTATAATTATGAATTCCATTCTACTTGCCCAAACTGACCAACCCATCTTCCATCATGAACATATGTCAAACTTCACATATTTTCCTGTGCAGGCCGGAGAAGCTCACAATAGAACTGGTTTCCTCCCCATCATATAAACAGTCACCTCCCCATTGTAAAAGCCCAGAAGCAGAGAAACAGAGCCAGGTGTGGAAGATAGAAATGTAGGATAAGGTATGCTTGTGGGTCATAAACAGGCATGGCTACTGTATTCGGCCTTCTAATCTTGCTCAGGCCAATGTACACAACAAGTTGCTCAGATCTTTAATATAGATTGACTAGAGGGCATGGACTGGTTTGGTGAGGCCAACATCACGTA
This sequence comes from Lissotriton helveticus, assembly GCF_964261635.1. NCBI lineage: Eukaryota > Metazoa > Chordata > Amphibia > Caudata > Salamandridae > Lissotriton > Lissotriton helveticus. The sequence goes on along the minus strand of NC_136071.1, from coordinate 440,518,004 downwards.
GGCAGATTCAGCCTGTTCAGGTCAAATGGGAGTCAGGGAGAACTCAAGCTAAGGGGTACGTGTCCTTTAATACTTGCTCTACCAGAATCATTGGCTCATGTATATGCCTATGTAAAGGGCAACACCTAAGATGGCTGCTGTTCACAACATAGAACCTGTGGGCTCAGAATGAATTTGTCAATAACTTCTGCATTCATCATTGTATCATGATGAAAATACACACACATATAAAACTTGCCATTTTCGTTTCTCTGATATCAAAATCAAAGCAGAATAATGATATTTTAAACACAGGTTCAGATTTCAAAGAACCTCAGACGCCCCTTTTGCCCTTACATAGGCAATAACCTATACTCACGCTAGTCTGGGTCCAGATCTATATTTTATAAAAATCCTCAAGATGTTACTGAAGCAAAATCCTATTACCTAGCATCTTTCTCGGGACAGGTCTCCCTACACACGTAGTAGAACAAAGGCCATATATGGCAGGACAAAAATAGGGAGTGCCTCTATCTGTAGTATGTGGTACAAGACCGCACACCCAACAATAAGTGATGTCCAACTACTAACTGGTGTTGATGAAAACGATACAAAAGGAATTATCAGTAAACTCTGATCTCCTAACTATCCGTGTTCGGGAAACATCTGGAAAGATGCAAAGAAGTAGAAGAAAGACATAGGTGTGGGAGGTGGGTGCAGATGTGAATTGGGCAGAGAAAAAAAAACAAACAATCCTACCCATAAAAGACAACGCCATGTTTAAAACACACTACAAAACACGTCATTAGGAACATATAAACAAAGCAGTGACCGCTATTACAAATGAATCATAATTTTCCACAAACCCTAAGCAAACGTAAATCCTAAAATTATCTAGTACATTTTAGGTATTCTTATGCATTTCTGTAATTCATCATATGTTCAAGTGAAACAGTGGTGACTCTCATTAATGCTCTGAGGTGAAAAAGGGGTACTCTTTCACAGAAAATGGACGTTATTCTGCTTCAACTCAAGGGAATAGTACTTTAAAATAATGCTAGCAAAGCTGCAAAAATTAGTTTCCAAACTCCAATTCTAGACAAGCTCACAGAAAATACCCAGAGTCCGTCAAAGCCTCTACTGGTAGGCTTCTATTGTCCATCAAATCCGCTTCCAGTGTCTTCTTCGCGTTGGGCCTCTCCATTCAGGCTCTTCATGACTCAGTATCCGTTGGAGTGCCCTCTTGGCAAACACTCATAGCTCAATTACAAAGTCTCAATGTCTCAAGGCAGTGCACCAGTGTCTCTTCTTCGTGGCAGATACTACAGATGATGCGCCCTTCATTGATCAAGGGCACAAAGCATTTCATGCAGATCCAAGCACTACTGAAAAACAAGCCAGCAAGATCAGCAGCACTTTCAGACTCCAACACTCATTATTTAGTGTCAGAGGACGCTCAAGCTGCTCTCTCACGGGCACCAGAATGTAGTGCCTTTTTCCAAACTCATATTCTCAGGTGCACTGCCTTTCCGCTGGAGCAAAGAAAAAGAGGTGTGTGTGGGGAAAGGCCAAAAACTCAGGCCAAGGGGGGTCAGGGGACCGCGCGCTGTCAGAGGTTCAAGCACATGACAGTTTGAACAAGTTGAACAAAGTAGATGACAGTTCTGCCATCAGAAGCAGGGATCCTCCGCATCTTTGCACTGAACTTCTGAGGCAAAACAGAAAATCAGCTCCTTTTTTTTTTTCTTCTCTTTTTACAACGCCTTCTGATGAAACAAATGGCTTGCTTAGGAGGTACCACTGAAGGCACGCTGATGATCGCTGTCCATGCTGATGACCGCTGCCCACGCTGCTGATTGCTGTTCACGCTGCTGATTGCTGTCACGCTGCTGATTGCTGTCAGGAATTGCAAGGCCAAGAAGTCTGTAGTCGTCTGCCATGTTTACTGATGGGGACCAGACTTTTTCTTGATCACCGGTCTGCAGGGTAACATTCTTCCTTTTTGACTCTGGAAGATTCCCGCAGAACCTAGTGATATAGGAAGTGTAACACAATTGTTAGTTTCCTTCAAGTCAGATATAAAAACAGTTCATGGGTTGGCTTTTTTGGCAAGAGGACTGCAAGCAAGTGGCCTGTAATCTGCAAAGGAGTGGCAATACGTCATGGGAACCTAAATGGATGCCCTCACACAGTGGCATTATCTAATGGGATACATTATTTAATGGGGTAAATACATATTCTCCTTAATGATGAAGCCTAGGTGTTCCTAAACTCCTTATCTAGAACATCTCAAATAGAGAAATTACATAATGCACATTATCAAGGACATGAAGAAAAGTCCCGTTTTAAAACAATGTGCATCAGGTGCGCTATGTAATACAAAGGCTACTGATCAACTGTGCAGTCAAAAGGACAAGAACTAGAGATTCCTGGTATCTGCATGATTAGAACACATCTAATTAAAAAAATTTGAGGCAGCAGAAACAAAACTGGGGATATCTCCTATTGAGATGGAAAACTTGTATTGGGTCAATCAGCCAGGCTATCACTATCCTGACAGTCAGACTGAAAAGGCATTTGAAGTAGGCCTAAAGAAAATTCTTGAGAACCAGTCTGGTCACACAAAAGGGAATAGTATGTAGCATAAGGGGGGTTCCTAATACATCACTGCAGTCTAGAAGTGTGAACATGAACAATACACCCATAATAATAAATGGGCTGACTGGTGAAAGGAAGATGGAGAAGGGAAAATGGACGTAGAACACAGCTAAAATCTTCAATAAATAAACATGATGCAACATTGGTCAGGTAAGAAGCAGAAAGAAAAATCTATAGGAAGGACAAGAGTTTGCCTGGGTGGCCTAAGGCGTGTGACGCAGCACCAAGAGCACGGGGATACATGAAAGACCAATGTTACAGAAATTTAACTCTACCGCTGACAATCTATACCCTACACGGTAATTCCAACTAATGTTCAGTTGTCTCTTCAGGGAAAGAGAAAAAAAAATGAATCCATAGGCTAATCAAAAAAAATGCGATCAAAAAATGCGATATCGAAATTAGGCCACCTTTAGTCACGGATCTATAATTCCATCCTTAGGCCCAATCAAGGATACATAAATGCAGAGCTGCCTGTCCTTAAGGAAAAAGGGCAGTTAAGTGACTAACAACGGATGGCACACTTTGATCCAGTATATCATTTTAGTTTTCTTAAATATCATTACAGCCAAATTTAGGCATGCACTAGAAAAACTGCTGCCTTACTCGCTCACAGTATGAGGTCCATATCTGTGAAATTTATCTTAATACAATATTCATCCAATTTATTGTGAAATAACACATATCGTCATATGTGTTCCTTCACAGCACAGGGGATAAAAAAAATACACATATCAAGCCATCTCAAGCCATAAGATATACTTGCTGTATATCAAGCACAAGGAAAAAAAAAACAGCCCAGACAAACAAACAGCATATATGAATAAGTGGTCATGCATAATACCATGGCACATGTACTGTATTACTATAAACCTGCAGCCCAATCTCAATTGTCAAGTCTAAAATCCTATACCCTACTTTTGACAGCAGGGCATCAGGTAATTGATACTCTGCTGTAAAAATATAATGTCGCTGTGTCAAATAACGCGTTTCAGTGGACCAAATGTATAAATGAAACATAAACACACATTTTTTTTCTTAAAGAAATTACGCAAAAAAAAAAAAAAAAAAAAAAAAACATTTCTCTTCAACCAGCCAACTCACGTGTCTTGTGAATTAATCCATGAATTATCTGTAGGAATAAGCAGAAAAGATACACAACACACACATTTCTCATAATACAATATCAATTATAACCCTTTTTATCAGACTACATAACATGACACAATGTGACATACAAAAAAAAAAACTTCTCATTATTTACCTGTAACTTTTTGTCCATGTACCTTGCAAAAACGCCCATTCTCACTCAGGCCTAAGGCCTTTAAGTTGCAGAATTTTGGGGAAGGGCTTCTACTTATTGCCTATCTAAAACTCAATGTAACACTTCGTTTTTCTTTTTGTCAAATAAACTTAACTAAAAAAAATCATTAGTTCCTAGCATGGAGACACACATATACCAGTTCTACAGATCATTTAGCAGAATGTTTGATATATTTTTTTTAAAGAAATCACTTTTGCATTTGCCTTTTCTAAATCATGTTCCCTCATTTTACACAGTGCTTAATTTGTAAGACATGAAGTGCAGGTGCTACAATTTTGCATGAGGAATACCTTTCCTATTTGTTTATTATCTCAGATGTGCGCTTTTAACGCAGATGTAATGTGAATGCGGCAAATGAGAACAAGCCAGCCTGCAATGAATGAAGGTTACAGATTTAAATCATAAAGCGCTTGTGTGCAGCATTTTGAAAGCAACTGGGAGCTATGCAAACCACGTGTGGGCTCTAGAATCCTTCAGGGTACTGACAAATGAGGCTGCAGTTTTTCAAATTAAATAGTGTTCCTTTTATTATTATTAGCGGGATGCAATGCTGTGTCAGCCCTGCCGTATTTCTAATTTGAGATAAATGTGTTGATGACATAATTTACCGAACAACAAGCGTTTTGTGGGAACATGCTGGAGCTATTATTTATTCTTTGGCTAAAATGCAATCATCATTTGCTGTACATGTGCCCTGCATCCTCTGCTCATTTTAGTTCAAAAACAGAAACCCCATCCCAGCTAATGTCAAATGTGTAATGCTTTAAGAAGACACTTTTAAATTATGAACATGAGCAGGAATTGAATTTATCGGAGCAAGTCAGGCTATTCAAGTGACCTCAGGTCAGGACCGTGGCAGGGGCAGGGATTTAAATACAAAGAGGCAGCTGAAGTTAGCATCAGATGCATGTTTAACCATGTCATGCTGCATTCCACAGGCGAGGCCCTAATTAAAAGGTCACAAATGTCAACAAGACAGCCTTGCAAGATAACATCTCGGCCGCTACTGCTGGAACACGTTATACAGGTTCTGCCAGTCCCCTGCTCGTGGTAACTGAAGCTGACAAGGCCAGTAAGTTTAACCACTTCCACCTAACCTGCAATATTTCACTATATTTAAAACAATTTCTATGACACATTGACTCGCTGAATCATAAGAAGGCACAACCTGCAAACATATATTATGACCTAAATGTATGCATTTTACTGAAGTGACGCTTTAAAAAGGGGCCCTGTAACCATTCAAAACAGTCTATTTATCTGAAAATCGACTTTTGCATTCTGGATACTAAGAGATAAATATCCTATAATTTTATTGCATAATGGGTATTACTAGAATGTCTAATACCAAATTTAGGAGTCATACATTTGAAAATAATTATTTATACCTTATAGAAATGAGCTTGTTTGCGCCTAGGGTAAGGGAAATTGCGCACAGAAGTGTTTGGTCATTTTCGTGGTACAACATAACTTAAATCAAACATTTTAATGCTAGGGGGTCATAGTATGAGTGTTAAGCTTCACAAATATTAAAAAACGATTTTTGTAGCACTTGTTTTTAATTATTATTTTTCATAATTAATAATTTTTTCCTCCTAATGAAGCCTAATTATTGCTATTTGTGACTGTTCTACATGTAAAACGCTCACTACATCCCTAGCCTATTATTTAGATACATATTAACACACAAACCTAGGCGTAGCTGCCTAACTGAGAATGCGTGAGATTACTGCGCCATATTTATTTAAAAAAAAAAAACTGTTTGTAGAATTCCACCACCCGTGTTTAACTAAAGAGGTGCTGGCTGAATGAACATTCTTATTAGATATACTGCAGCTGAAAAGACTTGGCTGTGAACATCTAACTCCGTGCATCTAAAGAACAGGCAATTTCGTTTTTTCATTTTTTTTTCTTTGGAGCCTTATTTACATCTATTGGACCTGACCCATACACATACATACATTGAGCTCATTCCAGACACAAGACAGAAGGGGGGTCAAACACTCAGGCCACACAAAACAGCGTGCTCTAACCATTTCTTGTAAATAGCGCCGTCGCAATTTACAACAAAACCCACAAACAACATAGACATTTAAACACACATTTTAACCCATAGGTCAACACTTAGGACAGAAACAAGGAACAGCCTACAGACTGTGCTCAAAAATAACCTGCCAATATTAGTTGTAAACCATATTTACAACAAAAACGTTTTTGTTCCTATTTTTTTCGTTTTTTTTTTGTTAAATTCTTCAACAGATTTCCAGAAGGCTGCAAAAGGGACAGCCTCACAGACCTTTAGAGAGAGCTCATAAATTGGAGTTCCAACCGGAGGTATCAGACGCGAATCCTCCAACCGGGAATCCTTTGTTGCAACCTAGTCAATACTAATACAAAACAAAATACCGCGACCAGGCATCTGCGCTCACTAGTCGGGTTTCAGACTTCATGGGGCTATCTCCAACGACATACACGCAAATGTACGTGACCCACGGTTTTTGAATACTGCAGTGTTCAAATAATAGGAAGGAACCAATACTGAGGAAGATTATCCAACTACAGCAACCTGCGATAATCTGAACCACAGCAACCAAAGGCCTACCGAACGAACCAAATGTACCGATACCCGAACTGAACCGAATGATTATCGTAACCAGAATAACCAGTGATAATCTTACGAAGGACTGCGTCACATTTCTGCGACCAATAAATAACCAAGGACTGCGTCACATTTCCGCGACCAATAAATAACTAAGGACTCAGAACCAAAAAGGAGTGGGAGCGACCCACTTATTCTTCAATTAAAGCAGATGGAGAAAATATCTCTTCATTAACTGCCTATACAAATTGCAATTTGCATATACACAAATATTTGTCCAAATTATAACTGTCAATTCCCCACTGCACTAACAGTCTGTTAAAAAATACTTACAGCAAAAAAAAGAATGGGTTCCTTAGTCAGGAGTGGCAACTTCAGGAGAGTTTTAAGTCAGAAACATCAAAAAAAACATACTGGGCCACAGAGACAGATAATCCCCCAGAAAACCCTGTGCCCAGAGTACCTCTTTTTGGTAGAATTCTGTCTTGTCTTCCCCAGCAGTTTTTCCATCCTTTGACAAAACACTACTGAAGATAACCACTCCATTATAAGGCCCACAGTTGGATGCGCCATTTGAGGAAAAGTAGAAAATGACTCACTCTCCCCACCAGGGATCTATCCAGCAGTTTGCATAATAAAGCAGCAAAGGAATTGACAGGCAATCTGTAAAATTAAAAGACATCTTTATTATAATTAATTATGAGGCTTCGTCGTCCAACCGTAGTTTTACAATTGAAAGAGGGAGCCTGCCTGAGCTTTCTCAGGCAGGCCTTTTATACAAAAAGTTTGGCCCTAGGCTCACATTCTTGCTGTGAAACACATCATTGTAGGTCGCTCCCATGGTACCATAACAAAGCAGGCTATAATTATGAATTCCATTCTACTTGCCCAAACTGACCAACCCATCTTCCATCATGAACATATGTCAAACTTCACATATTTTCCTGTGCAGGCCGGAGAAGCTCACAATAGAACTGGTTTCCTCCCCATCATATAAACAGTCACCTCCCCATTGTAAAAGCCCAGAAGCAGAGAAACAGAGCCAGGTGTGGAAGATAGAAATGTAGGATAAGGTATGCTTGTGGGTCATAAACAGGCATGGCTACTGTATTCGGCCTTCTAATCTTGCTCAGGCCAATGTACACAACAAGTTGCTCAGATCTTTAATATAGATTGACTAGAGGGCATGGACTGGTTTGGTGAGGCCAACATCACGTAGGCAGATTCAGCCTGTTCAGGTCAAATGGGAGTCAGGGAGAACTCAAGCTAAGGGGTACGTGTCCTTTAATACTTGCTCTACCAGAATCATTGGCTCATGTATATGCCTATGTAAAGGGCAACACCTAAGATGGCTGCTGTTCACAACATAGAACCTGTGGGCTCAGAATGAATTTGTCAATAACTTCTGCATTCATCATTGTATCATGATGAAAATACACACACATATAAAACTTGCCATTTTCGTTTCTCTGATATCAAAATCAAAGCAGAATAATGATATTTTAAACACAGGTTCAGATTTCAAAGAACCTCAGTGCATAGGTGTCAAAGTGTGTTGGGTTTCGTCGCTGAATCCTATGGAGCCGTGAAGAAAGATGCTGCAGGCGACCAAGAGGAAAGTGTCCGGTTGGATCCAATGGCGGATCGAGGATGAAGAGTACTTGAAAGCAGAGGAGACAGAGTCTGGGTCACTAGCCAGTGACCAGGAAGGAACCAGGCGATGTAGCAAAGCAATCAGGTGATGTTGTGAAGCTTGTCTCTGCAGCCACGTGGACCAGGAGGTGTCGATGACAACCAGGAGCTGGATATGGACTGTCCCACAAAGGCTCTCGCTGTCGGCGGTGTCGGCTTCCGGATTGGAGTCAACAAGCCTTGGCAAAGGCAACCCATGCAGGAATCGAAGATGGCTTCTGGATCAGACCAGCAAGGTCTGATGGGCTTCTCCTTTTCAGGAAAGCAGGGACCAGTCTGGAGCAACCAAACCAGTGGTGTCAATTCAAAGGTTCGTCGTCACAGAGGCCACTAGCCAACAGGCAAGTGACCGGACAGATGCGTCAAGCAGGAAAATGCAGAAGGGCCCCACGCAGAACTCGTGGAGTGTGGAGGGCTGATCTTCGGTGCAGTTGGTGCTCGGCGATGGGGCTTCTCAATTCCCAATGCACAACTTCGAGGGTGCCTCAGAAGTTGCACGGAAAGCAATTCACTGGCTTTCCAAGATGGCTGGTCCCACGTCTCTCATCGCTTCCACGGGTCTCAGCTTTGCTGTGGCTGTGGATCGGGCTGAAGGAAGTCTGGGTCTTGTCAGGCTCTGTGCTCGGGCTCCAGCGGGAGCATCGACAAAGCAAACCACTGATTGCTTGATGGTACCTGCTTACACAGGGTGGTCACTTCTTGACCACAAGGGAGATTCTTCAGTCTTCTATCTTCAGGTAGAACGTCGAAGGTCCAGAGTTTCATTTCAAGTTTCAGTCAGGATAAATCTAAAGTCTTGGGACTCATCTCCTATCTATATACCAAATTTAGGGTCTGGATTACCTGCTAGGTCCCTCCTATGGATGGGACCAGGGAAGGGGGTGGTTACACCCCTTTCCCTTTGTCCAGTTTCACGCCAGAGCTGGGGCTGGAGTGCCCCAGCACCGGTTTGAACCGGACTATGCATGGGGCACCTTGTGTGCCCCAGGCACTGTCTCATTTCATTCAGCCCTCCCTGCCCCAATACACTATGGCCTGTCTGGGGTGGTGCTAGCACCTCCCAAGACAGGAAACCTATTGTCCAAGCCTCCCTCGCTGGAAGGACTCCCAGCAGCAGGAGGTCAGACTTGTGTCTGTGGCAGCAGCATACATTTTGTGATGCTGAGGCTCTGGTTAACTTTAACCGGGATTAGTAGGAACAACATGTCTTCTCCCTCTAGAAGGGTTGAATGCTACCCCCGTCGCCAGAACGGGCGAGGGGGTAGTATTCCAAAGCGTATGACACCTTACAGGATATGTTTTGATAAAGCATTCAACCGCAAGGATTATAATGCACTTAAGAGTAAATGGTATGGCTATATCATAAACAGCTATAAGGACATGGTTCCGAAAGCTGCAGACAGGCTCAGCTCATGCTAGAGCCTCATCTCACATAAAACCAAGCACTCTGCCTTCAGGATTGTTAAGGCCTGCCATAGGAGTGACTTATAGGTGCATATGTGTCTATATATAATGGTAGGTATAGGAATACTATACCTAAGCAAGGGGTGATTACACAACCTTGCCCCAGCTGAGTGATCAGCCAGTTGTGTCGGTTTGGATGGCCAGCCTGGGGTGGCATAAGATATGCTGCAGCCCCTGGTAGGCCTTGGGTGAACCTATGCCCTGGGTACCTATGGCACACTGTGCAGGGACTCACAAGAGTTACCCAATTCCCAATTGGTGATGTACCTAAAGTACATGGTATGAATTTAGAGAGAGAACAGCTGGGCCGTGGGTCTGATTAGCAGTCGAAAACCAGTGAAGCAAAAAGCAAAAAGTGGGGTGACCATAGGAAAGCAGACCCTACTCTCCTACACTCACCTACATTTTTTCCATGCTTGTTCTGTTTTACTTTCTACCCTGTAAAGCGCTCTGATACCAGTAAGGGTCTAGTTCGCACTATACAAAACTTTCGAAATAAAATAAAATAAATAATATCCTCTCACTCACCGAATACCCCTCCACCACCTGAACTAACTTCTGCAACACCATGACCAACGTAGCCAACTGGATGAAAGACGCCTGCCTGAAACTCAACTCCAACAAGACAGAAGTACTGATCTTTGGAAGAACACAGTATGGGTTCACAGCTGCTGGCCAGCCGAAGTTGGACAAACACCCACACCTACAGACCAAGCACACAACCTAGGCATCATCCTCGAAAGCGAACTGACCATGAAACGACAAGTCAACGTAGTCACCTTCTACTGTTTCCACACCCTTCGCACGCTCCGCCATATCTTAAAATGGATCCCAGTTAACACCAGAAAGACCGTAACTCAGGCCCTCGGCACCAGCCGCCTCGACTACTGCAACGCTCTCTACGCCGGCATATCCAATCAGCTCCTCAGAAGACTTCAGACCAGGCAGAATGCTGCAGCCAGACTCATCCTGGACATCCCCAAATGGACTCACATCACCCCCAACCCAGCAGCAGTCCGACCGACCTAAGGGGGTTCGAGGGGGGTTTAACCCCGAGAAAAATTAGAAAAATTAGTGGGCAATGATACATTTTCAAGACTTTCGGAAGCCACTGTGCTAAGCAGAAACAGGCCACTGCCTCCCCTCAAACTATTGTCAGTTCACAGGCCCCATGAATGAGCCATTCTAAATTGCAATAAGCCACGATTCATTTTAATAATGTTGCATAAATAGGTTGGATCTGTCTACTGAACCAGTGCCTACGTGTGAAAAAGTGGCATTCAAAATGGCCCAACAGAGTAAAATGCCTACTTTTTCCACATAGAATTGAATATTATATTGGTTAGTGTTTATTTTTTTGAAACTCAATATCATGCATAAAGGCAACTCGCATAAACTAAAAACACATAAGCATACAAACATAAAATATATAGATGCAACACATAAAATGTTTATCCCAACCTGTGCTTGTCTGTTTCCTTTATGAATCATTTGTCCAAAGCCAAGTACAGAGGAGGTGAATGAATTCTTCATATGATATAATTGGCTACAGATAGAAATAATAATTCGAAGAAAAAAAAATAATTCAATGGTATAGAAAGTCAATCAAACTTTGAGCCGGAGAGCTTCACAGTTGAAAAACAAAACGTAAATATCCATCACCCCAAAGCCAATTGTTCAAACAGTAAAGTAGAATTATTTGTATAGATTTACATTTAAACAATCAAGTATGGTAAAATCCTTAAAAAAATTATTGTTTAGAGCAGGAAGATGACCAAAATCTTTGTGTAAAGAAGGTTTAATAGTACAAGAAGTATGTTTTATATACTTTACATTTAAATACTTTGTACATCAGTGGTAAAGTGTCTGGTTAACCAGTACTTTAGAAAACATGTATAAATAATTACATGAAATATGTATTGGTGCAAAGAAGAAACATAACTTTCTCAAAGTTGTATGGGTTTACACATTTATATTATCTAACACCCACCAACAAAATATTACTAGTAGATAATTCTATGTGTTCCAACAAGCAAACAAACATTGTTATATCATTTATCAAACTGAAATGAGCCAACATTCAGACCCCTTGCATGAAAATGTAAGTGCATCCTTATAGTTGTTGCATCACTGCAGATGGCAATGTGCATCAGATTCTGCTAAAGTAATGGATTTAATCAACATGAAGTACTGCCACCTTTATATAATTGTTTGACACTTTTTATGATGTGCTGAGTATTAAGTATGAGGTAATGAGTCATGTGTTGATCTAAAGACATGCAATGGTGTCAAATCTAGTATGCTCTTCAGTTGACAAGGATATTAAACCATATCCATTCAGAAATGAATCCCATCATTATAAATGAAGTAATATTATTAACAAATCCACTCAGTATCAGTCCATATGATGGTCAGTGATAGATATGGTAAAAAACATGACGCCCAGGATTCTACAGGCCTCTACCACACAGCAAACACTACAGTGTATCAGTTTGCACTTAGGAAAAGAGCAAACAACCTACAGCTTCATCTAACGGATAGCCAGATGAAAATCGCTTCTCGTAAAGGACACCGCTGTACAGCAAAAGTTTGCAAAACGAGACTGTAATCAGGACTGACTATAAGCTTGCCAGAGTGTAGGATATTTACAAAACTGTGTATTAGTTGCTTGGAAACTTTGAAAAAAAGTTGAGAGAGAGAGGGGCATTAACTAATACCCTGAAACAACACCAAGCTTATGTGGCTTTATAATGATAAGTCTGAATTCCTCTCAAGTCATGCAAGATACTGAAACATACATTGAATACATGGTGCATTTACTTTCATAGGTTCCTGCAGGACATTTGAATGTTACTTGCAATACAAAGTAAACAAAAACTATATTTGTTGGCACCAATGATTCACAGCACCAGGTGCATTTCCATGGTTTCTATTTGTACAAAAAGTTTGCACGCTGTTATTTAATGTGAGCAAACTTTTCAATAGGTCTCTTGTTGAAATCTGGAATCTGATTTATTAGTTCCTTTTCCATTGACAGCATGACCAATTCATTTAGTCGAGCTTGGGTCATTATGTTCCTTAAAAATGTTGTTATCCTCTTCAGTGTGGCAAAGCATCTTTCAGCCTCAGATGTTGTCATAGGTGTTGTAATGACAATTCTCAATAACTTAAGAGTCTCAGTGTTTTTTATAAGCTATTCGTATTCAGATGTAAGGCATTTGTATTAAGATGAGGTCCTTTCACTTACCCTTCCTTCCAAATGAAGACTTCTTGGGTCATTGAGGCCACCGTACTCACGTCACGTGATGCTACGCCCATCTCGGATTGGTTTCCCTCGGTCCATATGAAGGAATTTCTGACGGCCATCTTTTGGACACGCAAAAGAGCCTGGTAACAGTTTTTTCATATGATTCTGAAGTAAAAAGCACATCTCTCATTAGGATTTTGGTGAGGAGGCTTCTGTTTGGTCATTTTCACTGGTGTTTAGTGAGATAGCTCGAGGTTATCTAATAGAGTGTAAAGGACTATTTAGTTTGTTAAGTTCAGTGTAAAAGAGTCTTTACGTTGTTAGGCTCAATTATTAATTGAAATTTGGAAATTGATCAAATCACTCTGAGTGGGGATTCTGTTGATAACAGAATTAAGGAGTCTGTTGATAAAGCAGTTTCAGCACTGGCTACACAGCTTGGTAAAAAACTGGATGATTTTATTGATAGGATGGAAAAAAGATTTTCAAAGAGTAAAAATACTGTTTTTATTATCCCTCCCTGTTTTTCCCACCCATTAATGTTGTTTTTGACTCTTTTCAGGTGGTGACAACAAGAAGTAATCTACATTGAAGAAAGTTCCTGACTTCATTCAAGTTTATTGCTGTTTTACACTTTTGACATGGTTTGAACTTTTGGACTTGTTTGCAGCTTTCAGAAGGAATATGGCTGCCTCTCACAGGATTTTATGCAGATTGGAATGTTAAACATATGTTCTAAATTCTTTACATTGTTTGGTGTTGATGCTGTGAGTTGGCAATTAAAGAAATATGCATAATATCAGCCTCAGTGTCTTTAATAAAATCATGATTTTCTACCCACCAGACTGTGGAAAATCTGAATTCTCTAGTCATGGTAATAGGAGAATCACAATTTCATTAAAAGATCAGAGGCTAACATTATGCATGTTGGTAGCCATGTAAAACAACATCAGACATATGAGAAATTGGTTTGCGATAATGCTGAGCGAAAGTACTAGCATTAGACCAGTCAGCGGCCTTTAGGATACTATCCAACTTACCACCAGACCAAAAGGATTTACAGGCCATAGCACCTCTGAGCGAGTGAGCTTTGAATAAAATTAAATTGATGCCTGCTAAATTCTTAGCTATTTTGACCCATCTGGCAATAGAAGTAGAGGTTATAGCTTTGTGCGGTTTAACGAAGGAGATATGAAGTCGATTCACACCAGGGGGGCATTTCATACAGTCAACCACACTGAGTTTTTTGCATAAGTCAAAACGTGGAAAGAAAATAGAATCAGACATAGTCTTGGTTCTTCTAAACAGAACGAATTTGACTCCAAACATGTTATAGGATCTATTGGAAATGTTGAGAGCTTTAACATCCGAAACTCTACGACAATATATAAGACAAAGGAGAATAGCGAGTTTGATGGAGAGGTTTTTTCCATTCAAGTGAATATTATCGGGCCAGCTACAAAAAAGGTCAAGAATAAGATTAACGTCCCAGAGGGACTGATATCTGGGTTTAGGAGGTCTCCTGAGTCTAATGCTTTTGATGACTCTACAGATGATGGCGTTCTTACCTACAGTTTTACCAGTAACAAGAGTGTGTCCTGAGGAGATAGCTGACCTAAAACAATTAATGGATCTATAGCTGAGACCCCGATAGAATTGTTTGACAAGAAAGTTAACTATGTCAACGATAGGTGCTTTCACAGAATCCAAGTTCCTTTCCACGCACCAACGTGACCAAGATTTCCATATGTTGTTGTAACACTAGTGTGTACCAGGGGCCCAAGATTCTCCGAAGAGAGTTGTAGCTGTTGACGAAATGCCTGAGAGATCGTTGGATCTCCTGACACTCTCCAGGCAAGTAGGTTCAAATTTCCTGTTTGAACAAGAGGATGAATCTGATCGTCTACGTCTGTAAGAAGGTCCTGTGGGGAAGGAATTAGGAAGGGAATGTCGCAAGCCATTTCCAAGGTTGTGGGGTACCAGGCTTGGGATGGCCAGAAAGGAGTCACTAGGACAATGGAGCATCGTTGACGTTGATGTCTCACCTTCTGGAGGACTCTCTGGATCATGGAGACGGGGGGAAATGCATATGCATTGATCCCCTTCCAGCATTGGAGAAAGGCGTTCACTGCTAGAGTACCGGGGTCGGGCATCCAGCTGTAATAATTCACCAGTTGGAAAGTCAGTCTGCTCGCAAAGAGATCTATTTCCAAAGATCTCCATATTCTGTCGAGGGATCTGAAAACAGAGACGTTGAGCTTCCAATAGCTCTGGTCCAAGAGGAACCTCGAGTTCCAGTCCACAGATAAATTGGATTTCCCTGGAAGATACTCGGCTTTCAGAGCGATCTTGTGTTCCAGGCAGGATTTTCCTCCCATACGTGCTAGGTTGAATTTGGGGACCACAAAGTTTCCTTGGGAGGCTGATCTTAGATTTCTGGATGGGGTGTAAAGTTTGGCCAGAGTACAGAGGTAGTTAGGGTCTATTCCAGATTTTATTTTGTGCATGTGAGTGTTTTCAATTTCACACGGTTTTCAATATTCAACCAGTGTAGTTTACATCGGTGTGATGAGATGTGTTCAAATTTCAGAACTTTGCATAGAAGTCTAACTGCAGCATTTTGGGCCATCTGTAGTCTATCGGTTATGGGTTTGTTTGAGCCCACATACAGGACATTTCCATAGTCAAGCCGAGAGGTGATCAAGGCATTGACTACAGTTTTTCTTGTTTTTTCTGGTAGCATCCAGCATATTTTCCTCAGCCATTTGATGATAGAGAAACATGTGGCTGCGATTTTTATTGACTGAGCGTTCATACTCAGAGTCTCATCAAGAAGTACGCCTAGGTTCCGTACTTGTAATGAAGGGGTGGGGAGATTGCCCATTTTGTCTGGCCAATGTTGTGTGCTCCAAAGATCTTCCTCTTTTCCCAGTATCAGTACCACTGTTTTTTCTCCATTTAATTTCAGGAAGTTGGATTGCATCCAAGCTGCTATATTAGTTAGTCCTGTCTTGAGTGTTGAGGTATCATTTGAGTTGGGGTTTTGTGCCGATAGGGAAAATAGGATTTGTGAGTCATCTGCGTAGGAGTATATAGATAACCCGGATTTTTCAGCTAGCTCCGCTAGGGGTTTTACATAGAGATTGAACAATAGCGGGCTTAAAATAGTTCCCTGAGGAACGCCGTGTGCAAAGGCGTATGTTTGGGAGCAAGCGTTCTGAGAAAAGACTTGAAACGTTCTGTCTGAAAGAAAGGCCTGACTCCATTTAAGAGCTGTTCCGCTTATACCTATCTTGCTCAATGTGTTAATGAGCACAGTCTGTGATATGGTGTCGAATGCGGCGCTCAAATCTAACAGAATGAGCACCACAGTTTCTCCTCTGTCTAGATGATGGCGGATTCCTTCTGTAACTCCTAAAAGAGTGGTTTCGGTAGAGAAACCCGCTCTAAATCCTGACTGTGAAGATTGGAGTAAGTTGTGTGTTGTAACATTTTGCGTCAGGTGTGCGTGTATGTGTTTCTCTAGAATTTTTGACAGAATAGGGAGCAATGATATGGGGGCGACAGTTTTTGGTTTCAGCGGGATCAGCATTTGTTTTTTTTAGTAATGGGTGGATCATGGCGTGTTTCCATGTGGGAGGGATCACTGCCTCTTCGATTGATGTATTTAGAAGATGGGTTATGACTGATAACACAGAGTGATTTAGTTGTTTAAGAATAGTTACTGTTAGCTTCGGTGATCCTGTCTTAATAGATTTCAGCAGTGAAACCACCTTTTCGGTTGCAAGGAGGGGCCAGTCAGTTAGGATGCAGTCAGCATCATACTGACTGTTAGCTTGCCTAGTGAGGGGATGTGGTGACATTGGCATGGGTGTACTAGAGCATGCTGCAATATCATGTACATTTTCTTGTGAGACAATCTCTTGGTAAATTCCTTCAACTTTATTTATGAAGAAGGCTGCTAATTCTTCACACTTGGTTTCAGTTAGTATTGGTGGTGTGGCCAATGATTTTGAGCCCGCGAGTTCCTTTACTGTGTTAAACAATGTTTTTGCACAGTTAGAAGCCTTAGTGCTAGTTGCATACACAAACATAGCACGGGCTAGTTTACATTGTTTATGATAGTTGCTCAGAGCCTTTTTGTAGGCCTGTTTGGAAGATTTGGCATAATCTCTCCTCCACTTTCTTTCCAGGATCTTACAATTAGTTTTCATTGTTTTTAGAGATTCATTATACCATGGTGCAGGTGGACGATGTATGTTTCTTTTATGCTTTATGGTGGGGAGACAGATGTCAATGGCTTCAGAAAGCCAGCTTTGTACTGTTGCAGCGAGAGGACCAACTTTATGCTCTGAGGGTGGTTTATGGGCATCGAGATACTCATTAAATTTATTAATGTCTAATTTTTTCCAGTTTTTCTGTGCGTCCTCCTTCCCATTAGAGTTGATTAAGATGTTCTTGTCAGGTAAACTGGTTAGTGTGAAATGTATGCGCTATATGTGTTGGGCCGGAGTTTAATAGCTCAAGGTAAAGGGAGGATAAGGTTTCTTGATTCCGGACGTGTCTTATCTTTTTCCTGATATTGGATATTTTCTTTGGTGGGACTAGGAAAAGGCAGTTTGTGATATCTATGGTGAAGCCTAAGAATTCTAGAGATCTGGAGGGAGATAAGATCGACTTTTCTCTATTTATGATAAAGCCTAGGCTCTCTAGATGATCTATTACGGTCTTCAGATCTTGAATGATTTACTTGATAAGGGTATATGCTGTTCGTGTTTTCTGAATCATTTTGTCCACCATAAGCGTGGAAGGGTATACTCAGATGTGAGTCCCTTGCTCATTGCACCATCAGGATTCAAGCAAGCCGGGCCGACGACGTCTGAAATGGCAGAAACCGGTCCCCGGAAGCTTGTTTCCTTCCCAGTATAAGAATTGGCTTGGTAGTTTGGTTTGCCCTGTTCCCATCATGCACTGGGACAGGAACAGACTAATTTGCATATAGCCAAGTTCTGAGCTGGGATGGTGCAGTGAGCTAAAAAACGGTGATGGATCAAGCCCTGATCTTTGGACTGGGTAAGAGTGGTCTGCTTAATTCAGGCACCCTGTTCATCACCACCCCTTTTCTGAATCATTTTGTCCACCATAAGCGTGGAAGGGTATACTCAGATGTGAGTCCCTTGCTCATTGCACCATCAGGATTCAAGCAAGCCGGGCCGACGATGCCTGAAATGGCAGAAACCGGTCCCCGGAAGCTTGTTTCCTTCCCAGTATAAGAATTGGCTTGGTAGTTTGGTTTGCCCTGTTCCCATCATGCACTGGGACAGGAACAGACTAATTTGCATATAGCCAAGTTCTGAGCTGGGATGGTGCAGTGAGCTAAAAAACGGTGATGGATCAAGCCCTGATCTTTGGACTGGGTAAGAGTGGTCTGCTTAATTCAGGCACCCTGTTCATCACCACCCCCTTTTCTGAACTATTTACATCGAGTAGGCCGAGAACCATACAGACGCCATCTTTCTCTGCCTGTGCCAGGCCCGAGCAGTGATCACGTGTTACTCTCCAATAGTTGTCAGGCCCCAGTTCAGTTCAGTTACTGAGAGCAGCTGAATGCACACCATTCTTCCACTGTCCAGGGACTCAAGGTTGCATCTGGCTATGGGCGTGATAAGCGCATTCCTAAAGGCACCGTGCCTGCACTCCCAGGCATCGGGACAAAAGGGAGTCACCCCTCCTGACCTCCCCAATAAGAACTAAGCAGAGCTTTGAACTAATCATGTGTGCCATATATGGTCCTTCCTCGAGGCCCAAGAGCCAAGTAGTGTTTTTCCATTTACAGTGACTTCATGTACTGTGCTGAAAGTATATATGTGCTGTTTGACTGTAAGCCAGCAATCTTCTCCGTGCACCTGATGGGTGAGGGTTGGAGTGGCTCCTCTGTAGAGTATTTTGCATAATAAACAATTGAACTTTCTTCACTGCCAACTGATTGGTTATTTGGTAATTGGTATTGGGGCTATTGGTAGGTATAGCTGCTTATGTTATTTTTTACGGTACGTCAGTTGGCGACTCCCGTAACCGGGTAGAAAGGACTAAGAAAGGGGTGCCCTGGTCGAGTGGGTGGACTGACCAGAGATTCTGACTTACTCCGCTCTCACGATCAGGGAGCCCCAGCTGCTAGTGACCCTTCGCCGGAGTCCTACAGGCTTAACCCAGGAGCTGACCGTGTTGGTCTTCAGGAGTTGGCAGTGGAGAATATGCAATTGTACCTGCGTGCACCAGGTGAGTGAATTGTTATTGGTATTTTTGGGAACGCGCTGTTGAACAGCGCTTTTGAAGCAGTTAACTGTCTAGGATTTGGTGGTCGGTGTACCAGGGAGAACTTTGGGGGTCTGATGGGGCAGCATTGTGGCTGCACGGGCAGATGCTCCACGGACTTGTTTGGTGAATATTAGAGACACCGATCGGACGCCTTGGTGTGGCTTGTGTGGTGCACACCGGGCCAGACTGCTCTCGGAAAAGCCCGTGGATGTACCTGGGTAGCCTTTGGGGCACATCTGAAGCGACGCTAAGGCAGCGGGCGTAGTCAGAATAGTCCTGAGGGTGAACCAGGAGGATTGAAGGATGGTCTGTAGGATGATCTGTGGTTAACCCCTGTCCGACGGTCTCTTGGTAGTCTTTGGACTGCCTGATTTTGGTATCTGTTGGTCTGAAATTCTGAATTGATTAGTTCTCCA
The DNA here is from genome assembly GCF_964261635.1 of Lissotriton helveticus. Classification (NCBI taxonomy): domain Eukaryota; kingdom Metazoa; phylum Chordata; class Amphibia; order Caudata; family Salamandridae; genus Lissotriton; species Lissotriton helveticus. The sequence continues at coordinate 440,498,307 of NC_136071.1, read as the reverse complement.
TGAACGGGAGTAGACAGGCTCTGTTCTTCTGTTTTGGAAAAGACATGTTGTTTTGAAATTTTCTTTTTTAATATACTTATGTATGTATTGTCTTGTCTGTATTTTTGATTTCGAACGGTGAATGGAATGTTGAGAATGTATTAACATGGCCATGTTTGAAAGATCGTTTCTCTGAATGAGATTGAATTGTCAGTGAATAAGGATGCCACGTTTTAGTAAATTATGTTTTGGATGTTGTTGCCGCCGAAAAGGCACGCGATTGGATGAAAGTCAGCCTGCCCCACCAGAGGGTAGCCCGAGCTATGATATGTATGTTAAACATGGTATTTCACCTATTTTGTTAAATATGCTATGGCATAAAGACACTAAAGACAATGTGGAACTGCAATGGCCCTTAACTGGGTCTTAAGATGAGAAAAAGATACATTACTTGCAGGATCGATTATTTTACAAACGTAGTCGACAGGCATTGTTTGATTCTTTAAATATGTGGCAAAAAGAAGCAACACTTAGACGCATTAGGGAGGAGAAGTTATGTAAGATGAAAGGAGGTCAGACGATTACACAGAAAGCTATAGCTTATGATAAAGATCAGATTGAGAAAAATTTTGATTGCACGACTAGACAATTCAGGTTGCAGGTGGATAAAAACTATGTAACTAGGACTGAGCCAGAGGATGATATAGAGGATTTATTAGATGTGCATCCGCCTCCCCCTTATGCCCCCCAACGCATATATCCTGCGGTCCCTTTGACTCCAGCCTCGGCTCCAGTGGCTTCGGCACCCGTGGTATCCTCTTCCCCTGCCCCTTTGGGAACTTCTTCTGTTTGGTCTCCCCCAGCATTTGGATCGGCTACTCTAATGCCCGATGTGTTGTCCTCTCCCACCATGTCCACAGTTGTTTTGTCTCCCCCAACTCCAGCCTGGGCTTCTCAGTCTTCGAGCATGACCCCCACCCTAGCTGACCCAACTCCCTCTCGTGTTCCGGGAAATATTGGCGCACAACGGTTGCATACTCGATCAGCAGTAGGGCTAGATGAGAAAAAGATGGTTGTGGATCAGGGGTCCCAATGGATGCGGAATGCCGTGTATACTATAACTGATATATGACGTACTCTTAGAGATTATGAGCTTGTTATGCAGCAACATGCCCTGGAGCATATGGCTACACGTCTTATTTCCTTATGGGAGCAGTGTTTCCCAGACGGAAGAGCCCCTCAAGTGATGTATGATATTCTGGACCAGGCTCATAAGTTTGAACTAGGATTGGAAGATGTGTACAGGAATGTCGAGACTTTAGTGAAATATCGAGGGCGGCTGCATTTGAAATGTCCAAATTGGGATTCCCAGCATCCTATGCGGGAAGTTCATCCTATTTATCATCCCGAAATACCAGAATTAAGAAATGATCAGGATCAAGTAACTAGAGCTCGTGTGGACGCACGATTTCAGGAGCAATGGGTCTATACCCCTTGAAAAAGGAGTGAGGTCCTTTCCCTGAAGTCGCAACTTCCCGACCCCCGTAAAAATCCTACTGCTTACTATAAAGAACTCACTGAGGCTGCCTCTTTGGCTGTTATGACCCTAGCTGATATAGAGTTATTTTTCGGTTTACTAGTCCCTGTTGATGTGTGGCGTGATCAGGATCATGCCACAAAGTTGGGAGGGACTTGGGATCAGATTAAAGAATGGGACAAGGATCGAAAGCCTGGTGATAAACCTAAACCTGAAATATTGGCTTTGCCAGGTCAAATTATTACCTACATGCATTCCTTAATTCCGCCCCGTAAGGTGGATTGGGACAAATTGACAGCATGTAAGCAGAAAAAGGACGAGAGTGTTTTGGATTTCTTCACCAGATTTGAAGGTGTGTTTATTGACTTTAGTGGTCAGGACTAGTAAGTGGAAGGTGGTATACGATTATTTGTTAATCGTTTTGTGACAAATCTTTTACCCGAGATCTCCGCGCAGCTACAAGCTGCTGAGAGTACTTGGACCCCTTCCACACCTTCGGTTATACTGCGTATGGCTCAGTATTATGAACATAGGGAAAATTAGAGCAAGGACAAGTCAGAAAAGAAAGCAAAGGATCTTAAGACACGAGTATTGCTACAGGAAGTTATCAGGGGACGAGGCAGAGACAGAGGCGGTAGAGGGTCCGTCCCGAGGGGGGCGGGAACAGGACGAGGCGGAGGTCCAGCTGTTGCTTTGGGAATAAACCAATGTGCTTACTGTAAACAGGAAGGGTGTTGGCGAGCTCAGTGTCCATTGTTGCTGGCTCAGAATGGGGCAATAAGAGGGAGAGGGAGAGGCCGAGGTGGTGTGGATCGAAGTGATATGCAAAGAGAAGAAGCAACGCACGGTGAGTCAGAAAATAATTACTTTGATAATCCGAGAGGAAGGCAGTATTACAATGAAGATTGTGTGATTGACGGGGTCGATGGGTATGTATACACATAGGACAGCCACGGACAGAGTGGGGGCCAGGTGTCAGTACCCGTTGATCAGCAAGGGCCTTATGTGAGAGGGACATTGATGGGGACTTCTGAAAACTTTCTAGTTGATACGTATGCGATGAATAGCTCTATTGCTCGTTCGCGGATGTACGTTGTTACAACGCATGCTTTTACTACGCATGCCTTTACAACGCAGGATTTACAACGCAAGTCGTTACAACGACTTGCGTTGGGGGGTGCTGGATAGTGAATAGTTTAATTTACTATTCCAACTCCAGTCCCCGTGGATAGTAGGGAAGGTGTTGGATAGTAAATTAAACTATTACCTATCCTAGAGCGCCCCCAGCGCAATTCGTTGTAATGACTTGCATTGTAAATCCTGCGTTGTAAAGGCACTGCGCGGTAAAAGTTGTGTCGTAAAGGATGTTTCCCCTCGTTCGCTGCGCCCTGGGGCTGCTCTGCCCGGGCAGAATAATGTTTCGGTGTGATTTTCTGGAATCCCGTTTGTGAGCCCCATTTCTAAACCTATCCCGTTTACAATTGGTCCGGTCACAGTGGACTCTCCTTTTTTGTTAACTTCGCATTGCGGAGAAAATCTATTAGGGTTGGATTTGCTAAAGAAACTGCATGCAAAGATTCATTGTTCCCCTGATGGTGTTTATTTGACCATACAATCTCCCGATAACATACATTGCAATGCTTCGCTAAAAATTAACCCCTCCCACCGGAGCTCGCTGCTATCCCATCGACCCTGTGGGCAACCGGGGATATGGATGTTAGTCTATTGAAGATTTCGTCTGTTTCTATTACTCAAAAACCAAATGTTCGTTTATCACGCATACCTCAGTTCAAAATTTCACCGGCTGGTGAAAGGGCTCTGCTCGCTATTATCCAGGACCTGATTGATAAGGGTGTAGTGGAAGAAACAGCTGCCAATTTTGAAAAAGGCCCCTGTTGGACGTGATCCCTACCATGTTGATACTCACCGTTTTGTAATTAACCTGCGAGAAATTAATAAAATAGTGGTGCCACAGTACCCTGTGGTTTCTGACATCACTACTATTCTCAATATGATTCCTCACACTGCTAAGTATTTCTCAGTTATCGATCTAAAGAATGCTTTCTTTAGCATTGCGATCCATCCTGATAGCCGTCATATTTTCGGCTTTTCCTTATCTGGGCGCAGCTTCCGGTTTTGTCGCGGTCCCCAGGGGTACACTGAGAGTCCTAGAATTTATAGCCAAGCTTTGAAAGCAGTATTGGATGATTTGACCCTGCCCCCTGGTAATGTGCTCCTCTAGTATGTGGACGATCTGTAGGTGGCTTCTGATACTGAGGAAGGTTCTAAGGAAGCCACTGTTAAATTGTTGTCTCACTTGGCAGCCAATGGTAATAAGGTCTCCCTCTCCAAATTCCAATATTGTCGACAGGAGGTGACTTATCTTGGTCATCGACTGTCGAAAGAGGGGAGGAGACTAACCCCTGAATGTGTGACTACCATCTCTAATATGTCTGTACCTCGTACTCAGCGTGATGTTCGTGCATTTCTTGGTATAACCTCTTACTGTCGCTAATGGATTCCTAATCTTTCTCTTCTGACTAAACCTCTCTTGTACTTAATAACTAAGGATGTGCATGAACCTCTACCCTGGACTGATGAATGTCAGGAAGCTTTTGACTCTTTAAAATCTGCGCTTTGCTCTGCACCCATCTTGGGTACTCCTGACTACCGAAAACCTTTCATGCTTTATATACACGAGGTGGACGGTTGTTCGCTTTCTGTGTTAACACACGGATTTGGTGGTAAGCAAAGACCTTGTGCTTATTTCTCAGTGGTGTTGGATAACATCGCCAGAGCCCTTCCTAGCTGTTTAAGGGCTGCTGCTGCAGTCGCGGTGGCCATTCGACAATCGGAAGGGCTCGTTCTGAATACTGACCTCACAGTGATGGTACTGCACGCTGTGGATACATTATTGAACAAAACAAAGACCCACCACCTTACGAGTGCGCGTCTTACTGGATACAAATTGACTTTGTTTGCTCCTGATATTACAATTAAGCGGTGTGCCACTTTGAATCCTGCCACATTGCTACCCCTCCCTTCGGACAAAAAAAATAATGACGTACATGATTGCATATTTCGGACCGAAGAAGAGACGAAGGGATGGGTAGATCTCACAGACATTCCTCTATCTGACCCCCAAGGGGAATTGTATGTGGATGGCTCTTGCTTCAAGTTACCAGATGGCACGACAACAGCTGCATATGCAATTACGACCCTCCGCACTGTAGTTGAGGCTTCTCGAGTACCCTATCAGTCAGGACAGGCAGCTGAGTTAATGGCATTGCTGCGGGCCTGTGAGTTGAGTGAAGGATTGAGAGTAAACATTTACAGAGATAGCCAATACGCCTTCGGCGTGGCTCATAGTTCTGGCCGGCTGTGGGCGGAGAGGGGTTTTCTCACTTCCCATTGTCAAAGAATACAACATGGCTCTTTGATTTTACGATTACTAACAGCATTGACATTACCAGAGAAGGTGGCTGTAGTTAAATGCAGTGCACATGAGACAGTAGTAGATGCAGTAGGCGAGGGAAATGCCTTTGCCGATCAGGTAGCAAAGGAAACTGCCAAATCCAAAATGTCTTCGATATTGTAACTACCTCTGCTAGGTGGGTTGCGGAAACAGAAATGTTTGACAACACTATAGAGAGTGTTCGACAGATACAGAAAGAAGCTACTCCTGCTGAACTGGCTCATTGGGAAAGGGAAGTGGGGAGATTAGATGAAAACGATTGTTGGGTTGATTTGACAGAAAGACAGAGATGGTTGTTACCCAATGCATTGGGTAATCCTGTAGTAACTATGGCACATGGTTCAGCACACATCAGGGCAAAAGGCATTTGTGCACTTTTGGATCCTGTGTGGAATAATCCTAATATCCCAAAGACTGCTGCCCATTTGGTTCAATATTGCATGGTTTGTTTACGGCACAATCTTGGAGGCAGGGAACCTGTTCTCAGTGGGAATTTTGCACCAACATCTTTGCCTTTTGAGGTGCTCCAAATGGATTATATCCAAATGGAGCACGTGAATAATCTAAAGTATGTCCTGGTCGTGGTGTGAGCCTTTAGTAAATGGGTGGAGGCCTACCCAACCAAAGAAAATACTGCTCTGGCAACAGCAAAAGCTTTGAAAAAGGAGTTCTTCCCACGTTACGGATTACCTCGGGTGATCTGGACAGATAACGGGGGACACTTTAATGCAGATCTTATCAGTCATGTTTGTAATGGGTTGCAAATTAAGCAGAAGTTTCATGCTGCACGACAACCCCAGTGTGGGGGACTGGTTGAGAAGTATAATGGAATACTGAAATTGAAACTGGCCAAAATCCAAGAGGGTACTGGGCTGAAGTGGCCCGATGCACAGTCCCGATCTGGCTTGTCACCGTATGAGGTCGTCTTTGAACGACCAGCCAATGTTTGGGGTGTCCCAAGACCCAGAACGTTTTGTGATATTGATTATCCTATGATGACAGTATGCTTTGACTAAAGATCTCCGTTCCATTCATCAACAGGTATCAGCAGTGTTGCAGCCCCTGCCGGAGGGTCCCGGACATCATTTGGAGCCGGGACAGTGGGTTCTGGTCTGCAACAATCAGCGAAAGTCTAGCTTGGACCCTCTGTGGTCCAAGCCTCACCAGATTCTTTTGGCCACGCGGACGGTAGTGAAGGTGGATGGCAAGAGACATTGGATACATGTCTCCCACGTTAAAAAGGTGCCTCTCCCGCTTCCTTATGATCAGCGGAACCAGGAAGGAATTTTGACCCATGAGAGCGAACGAGCCCCTCGTTTTGTCCCTTTTTCTGATGCCCTGGAAGTAGGAGAAGGGCAAGGAGCAGGAGCAGTGGGCTCGGAAGGGGCTTCGTCGTCTGCACCAGTAATTGCCCCGGATTCTGTTGCTCCTACAGTTGAACGAAAGGTTCATGATATTCCTGTTGCAACGGATGTACCCTCCTCTGTTTTGTTCTCTGATCAGGAAACGCCTGGCTATGTTCGATACAATCTGCGGCCCAGAAAACGACACGGTACCCCAGATGAAAATGGAAGGAGATAGGGAAAGACTTGCGTAATAGGGTTTGTCAGAAACCTTCCTGGGGTACTGAGCGAGATATTGGACTGAACACGCTGAGAACCTGGGTCATTTTGTTTGCTCTGTGCAGAAAGAAAGACTGAATTTCCTGAAAAAGGGGCCCAGGTTGTGTTTTCTTCAAGAGTTGTGTGAAGACCTAACTCCAACGCGACGATTTGTTTTGGCTTTCTTTGTGATGAACGATAGGAGCCTGCCTGAGAGGATCTAGACGGACACAGGAAAGAAGAACCCTCTGGCAGGTTGAACTGCATTGCCCGAGTTTAGTTTTGGACTTTTAGCTAGCATGTACCCTTTTGCCCGTTTTCTTCCCAAAGAGGAACGCCCTCTTGCACCCCGTTATTACCCTACATATATGCCTATTTTTTTCTAGTTGGGCCATGCGTGTCAAAGTAGCCTTTGTGGTCACAATAGCGATTTTGTTAATAATATTAATGAGTGTGTTTGATATATTTGGAATTTTGTCATCCTATGCATACTGTATTGGGAACAACTACCCCGCCTCCAGAACATCTATTTTATACTTTAGCCCCGCATAAAGAAAGGCACCGTCAGACTTATACTAAAAATGTATTTGTTGAAATGCTTCATCAAACGCATAGTGCTACGAATACAACAAACGGTTGGGTTTGCGGCATTCTGCCCTCTGTAATGCACAAACATGATCTATTTATCTCTCTGCCATTATCATATTTAGGAAGTTGTGAAGCTTGGTTTAAGTTGTTATCTATGATGTACATGCATTATACTGTAGATACTAAACGATATTCAGAAAAAGACTATGAGATGATCCTAGCATACATAGAAGTACATCAAGGTTTTGACCCGCAGGGAAATGAAGGGGAAGGGTCATTAGATCCAAATGCCTCTATGAATTTATATACCGATCACGAAAATGTTACCTGGTTGAAAACTGAAATACTCGACTTTGAAGAGTTTAATTTTACCCAGTATTTTCAGCAATTTCAGGAAAGAAATGTTACGGATGACAAAGCAATCCCAGTGCCCATATTAAACAGTACTTCAGCATTCTGTGTTCAGGGAGCAGGATACATTTCAGTAGGAGAAAGTCGATGTAATTATACTTATCGGCTGCGCACCTTCAGTAGTCCTCCACTGTTGGCTCCCGCTAATGTATATTTCGTCTGTGGAGAAAATGCATATACATGGCTTCCCCGTGGGCTGGCCGTTGTTATTTGTCCTTTTTGTATCCTCCAGTATACATAGCCCCCTCTAATTATCATAAGGATCATCAATTAGATAAATGGAGTATGTCACTTGTCAGATAAGAGAGAGATTGATACAACCGACGTAGATCAGACAGATACTCCTGAGCAGCATTTTATTGACATTGCAAAGCGGTTGTTTCCTATTTGGGGTCCCCTCATTACCAGTAAGGAAGTGAGGCGTCTGTCTAGAGTAGTCGAAAGGGTGATCAATAGCATTGCAGGTATATTGACCAATCTAACCATAGAGCTTCAAGCGACAAGACTCGTCTCGCTTCTGAATAGAATGGTTTTAGATGTCATCCTGTCCGACCGAGGAGGAGCATGCTGCGTGATTGGCAGCTCCTGTTGTGTATATATCCCTGACTCCACCCCCTTTGTTCATCTGGCCATTCAAAAGTTACACCGTTTGGCCTCTAAAGTGCATGCAGATACTGGTACCTGGTCTTTATCTGGTTGGTTTTCGGCTCTGTTGTCCACCAGGGGATGGAAAATGTTGATGGTACTAGCGGGTATAGCCGGTATCATATTCACCTGCTGTCTCTGCATACATTGTGGGCCTGCTTGTTACTTACTTACTGTGCTGCTAAGCTCGCCTTCTGTGACTAGTCCTTCTCCGGCAGCAGTAAAAGCTCAATTAGTTCAGCAGGAAATAAAGGATATCATGCAGATTGATGAAGGGATTTTTGAAGACTGACTTCCCTTTCTATTAGATACATCATGCTAAAAGGGCAGCTCTGAGGGATAAAAATCCAATTCTCCTATATTAGCAGTATTAGCCATATCTATATATTGTGTTAGCATGATGTATCTATATATTCTTTGCGTTTTATATGCATAATGCCTAACCTATATCTGTTTTAGCTAGTTGATAAGGGTATATGCTGTTTGTGTGTTCTGTTTACATCGAGTAGGCCGAGAACAATACAGACGCCTTCTTTTCTCTGCCTGTACCAGGCCTGAGCAGTGATCACGTGTTACTCTCCAATTGTTGTCAGGCCCCAGTTCAGTTGAGTTACTGAGAGCAGCTGAATGCACACCATTCTTCCACTGTCCAGGGACTCACGGTCGCATCTGGGTTGGGTGTGATAAGCGCATTCCTGAAGGCGCGGCGCCTGCACTCCCAGGCACCGGGACGAAAGGGAGTCACCCCTCCTGACCTCCCCAATAATAACTAAGCAGAGCTTTGAACTAATCATGAGTGCCATATATGGTCCTTCCTCGAAGCCCAAGAGCCAAGTAGTGTTTTTCCATTTACAGTGACTTCATGTACTGTGCTGAAAGTATATATGTGCAGTAAGCCAGCAGTCTTCTCCGCGCACCTGATGGGTGAGGGTTGGAGAGGCTCCTCTAGAGTATTTTGCATGATAAACGATTGACCTTTCTTCACTGCCAACTGACTGGTTATTTGGTAATTGGTATTGGGGCTATTGGTAGGTATAGCTCCTTATGTTATTGTAACGGGGTCGGGGTGCGGGGCCTTAAGAACTGGTGGACCCCTGTCCCTAACTCCCCTCCTTACCCACAGACTGATTCTCCGAGGGCAGATTGGGACAGCCTGTCGGAACGGGACGGTGCAATTGACCCCGGCGCCTTTAATTGGGCCTGTGACGATCAGGACGAGACTCCGCCCCCTTCTGACGTCAGAGAATCCAGACTGGTCAAAGGGCAGGAAGTCCTGTATGGGAGGTGTGTCATCACCCCGGAGGTCGGAAGCGGAGGAGCGGAGCCGGAGACGAAGAGAGGAGAAAACGGAGAAGACGAGAGAAACGAGAGCGGAGGAGAGCCAGGAGGCCAACGACCCCGTGTTCCGCCGTGCCACACTCCCGAGGGAGGAGTGTGGCTTTCTCAGGTACGGCGGCGTTGGGAAACCTGGGTGGGGAAAAAGAGCGCCCCTTTGTAGATAGTGTAAACATCCCTGTGTGTGCCTTTCCCGTGTGTGGTCCCATACCCGTCCTCGCTCCTTACCCCTCCCGCTTTCCTCACAGCCTACCTCCCTGAACACGAGCACGTTTATTCTGTATAAAGCACGGGTGTTCCCTCACTATCACTCGGTCCCAAGTCGGGTACGCCGGTATCAGGCCATTAACTAACGGCTTCCCTCTGTTGGTCTCTTTTCCCTGGTGGTCCGGAGACGGCGTACCGGAAGCAGACCCAGCAGACGTCCGACAGAAGAACCCTCAACCCCAAGACCCCGCCACCACGAACAACCTGGAGTTTGCACGAGAAAGACTCACATTTCGGACCAGCCGTACCATAAAAATAAAACCCAGTTTAAAGAGATATTCTGCTTCACAGCCTCTTACTGTCACTGAGACAACCTCCACTTCCCCTCCCACGCCCACATTGGTGTCAGAAGTGGGATCCACCCCTTCCCTGCCGGACCCAGCCATGGAGCAGGTGATACAGCAGCTTATTGAGGGGCAACAGAAGCTGGAGTGGGCTGTAAGCCAGCAGATCTCGACCGCAGATGCGGACCGGGACATGTTCAAGAACACCATCGTCGCCCAGTTGGAGGGTCTACAGAAAGTGGTGCAGAGTCCCGGTGTGCCTATACCTATGGAGAGAAGGAATTATGAGCCGAATCCCTCTGGGGTTCAGTTGCAGAAATACATCCCTGGTGAGGACCCCGACGCCTTCCTCACCAACTTTGAGAGGGCGGCCAGAGCCTGTGGTTGGCCGGAAGAAAAGTGGCCCTTCTTTTTAGCCCCCCTCCTGTCCGGCGAAGCCCAAGCGGCATATCAAGTAGCCAACCATGCGGGAGTGACCCCCTACCCGACAATCAAGGCAGTGATACTAGACCACTTGGGGCTAGATGCCGAAGCCTATAGACTCAGGTTCCGGAAGGAAAAAGGGGTTGCTGGGGAGCATCCTAAGACTCTGTACCTTAGACTAAAAATGGCTGCAGACAAGTGGTTGAGATCAGGGAGCCGTACTAAAGAGGAAGTCATGTCAAGCATATACCTGGAACAATTCATGGAGGCCTTACCCTACGGCACCCAACGGTGGCTGCGACAGCATTCCGGCATAACAGCCGAACAAGCCATTGAGATGGCCTCCAATTATAACAGAGCGATGCCACGATCCTTCCCCTGGGAAGCCGACAAGGGAACCAAAACAGCCCCAGGGATCATGAAACAGGAAAAGAAGAGCAACAAGCCGGCCCCGGAAAACATGAGGATTCGGCCAACGAGATATGAGATCCCCGCCACCAGGGGTCCACAATGCTTCAAGTGTGGAGAGTGGGGCCACATCGCCAGAATGTGTCCCCGAAAACGAACAACGGAAGAACCTATGGAGGTCGGCTATATTCCGAAAGCTGTGATGTATACAGCGGAGATGGGACCTTCATTTTACGTAAGGATTTATGTTAATAGCAAATGTGTGAAAGCCCTTTTAGACTCGGGATGTAGACAATCGGTGATAAAGACAAGACTAGTCCTTCCCTCCCAATTAGGTCCCAATGCGCTGGTATACATCAGATGTGTACATGGGGATGTAAAACCCTACCCCGTAGCCCACATCACCCTCCGGCCTATAGATAGGGATCCATGTGCAGTGAAAGTGGGAGTAGTGGACACCCTGCCAGAGGACCTGATAATAGGGATAGACAACCCTGATTTTCTTGCCCTCTTCAGGAGAGAGATGGAAGGACAGCCCCGGGGTGTCTACCTAACATCGGAACCATGGGAGTTAGATAAGGGATTCAAGTTTGCACAGGCCAATGACCCAACCCTTATGAACGCCTGGGAGGCAGCCCATAGAGAAAAGACGACACCAACCCCAGGGTATCCCAAGTTCAAGATCGAGAACGACCTGTTATATAGGGAAGGGAAGGCAGGTGAACCCCCACAACTAGTCATCCCAAAGGACTTTAGGGATCAGATACTGTTCTACGCCCACACTCACCTGACAGCAGGACATAGCGGCGCCGAGAAGACCCTTCAAAGTATTGTACGTTTATTCTTTTGGCCTGGTATATACAAGACAGCAGAGACCTACTGTAAACAATGTGAGGTCTGCCAAAAAAAGAATATGAGCAGGCCACCCGCAGCGCCCCTATAGCCTTTACCCATCATAGGCAACCCCTTTGAGAGAGTGGGAAGGGACCTTATAGGTCCCCTTCCCCGTACAACTAGGGGACACACGTACGCCTTAGTCATAATTGACTATAACACTAGATTCCCTGAAGCCTTTGCCCTCAGTACCCCGACCACAAAGAACGTGGCGGAAAAACTGATCGAGCTATTTTCCAGGGTAGGATTTCCTAGGGAGATCCTCACGGATCAGGGGACTCCCTTTGTCTCCAAAATGATGACAGAAGTATGCAAAATGCTAGATCTACGGCACATTCGTACCTCGGCCTACCACCCACAGACGGATGGTTTAGTCGAGAGATACAATCGCACGCTTAAAACCACTCTCAAGAAGATGTTAACCGCAGAAAACAAAGACTGGGACAAATTGTTGCCCTTGGCCCTTTATGTTCTGCGGGCGCAAGTACAAAGCAGCCTAGGGTTCTCTCCTTTCAAACTTCTCTATGGGAGACAGCCCAGATCACTCCTAGAAATCACCAAGGAAGCTTGGGAAAGAGAAGAAGCGGCGGATCAAAGATCACTGTTGGAGTATACCACTCAATTAAAATCCAGGTTAGGCAAACTAAGAGACCTAGCCTACTCCAACTTGGAGAAATCCCAGGACAAACAGAAACAATACTACGACAAGGGTAAGAAGTGGAGGATTCTGAACAAGGGTGACTGGGCCTTGGTGCTTCTACCCTCTTCCACACAGAAGTTCAGAAGCGAATGGAAGGGGCCTTATAGGATCACAGAGACCATAGGCAAGACGACTTACCGAGTACAGGTCAATCCCCACCGTCAGCAGACCTTCCACATCAATCTATTAAAAAAATGGATAGGTCCCCCACCTAAAACAAACCAGTTAGTGTTGCCGGTACGAGACGACAACTCGACTTTAGGACAACTTCCCGTTAACCCCGAGTTGACGGCGACCGAACAAAATGAGCTCATACAACGGTTGCAGAGATTCACCTCTATGTTCTCGGATACTCCAGGTCGCACCCACCTAGCAGAACATTGCATAGAGACAGAAGAAGGAAAGGTGGTCAAACAGAGAGCATATCGTATCCCAGCAGCCAGGAGAGACGATGTAAAAAGAGAAGTCAGGGACATGCTTCAACTGGGAGTCATACGACCATCACGAAGTAGCTGGGCTTCGCCCATAGTGATGGTTCCAAAACCGGATGGGTCCACCCGGTTTTGTATGGACTTCCGGGCTTTAAATCTTATATCTTCCTTCGATGCCTTCCCTATACCCCGAGTGGATGAGCTGATAGAAAGGATAGGGAAGCCAGATACATCACGGCCCTGGATCTGACAAAAGGGTACTGGCAGGTGCCACTGCGTGAAAGCGACAGACATAAAACTGCCTTTGCCACTGACGATGGCCTATTTGAGTTTAATGTGTTGCCGTTCGGGCTCCATGGAGCCCCGGCAACGTTCCAACGTTTGATGAACCAAGTGTTAGCACCCCACACCATGTACAGTTCGGTGTACCTCGATGACATTGTCATCTTCAGTCTGACATGGGAGGAACACCTAGAGCACATAGACAGAATCCTCACAGCCTTACAAAAGGCCGGCCTCCATATTAACTCAAAAAAATCGAGGGCCGCTTTCCCCAAAGTAAAATACCTGGGGTTTATGTTGGGGGAGGGGGTGATTGCACCACAGGAGGAGAAAATACGCGCCATAACCAACTCCCCCTTTCCCTCCACCACGAGAGAACTACGTGCCTTTTTAGGTCTTATCGGCTATTATAGGAGGTTCATTAAAGACTTTGCCAAAATAGCCACTCCCTTGACGGACCTCCTCAAAAAGAACACGAAACTCAACCGAGAAAACCCCCCACCCGAAAACGCCAGAATAGCGTTTGAAACTCTAAAGAGAGCCATCACATCCAGTCCAGTGTTGATTCCCCCGAACTTTGAGAAACAATTCACTCTGGCAACAGACGCCTCAGATACTGGGGTGGGGGCTGTACTGTCTCAAGATGGGGAGGACGGGTTAGAACATACCATCCTCTACATAAGTCGGAAACTCTACCCTAGGGAGCGCAAATACCCGACTGTAGAAAAGGAGTGCCTTGCGATTCGCTGGGCAAATTACGGTACTACCTGGAGGGGAGAACCTTCACGCTATACTCGGATCATGCACCCCTGCAATGGATGCAGAAGAATATGTCCCAGAACTCCCGAGTCCTTAGATGGTTTCTTTTTCTCCAACCCTTTTCCTTTAGAATAGTGCACAAAAAGGGAATAGACAATGGTAACGCAGACTATTTATCCAGGGTGCCCATTCTCCCCGATCGGGAGAATCCAGGGGGGGAGGTGTGTAACGGGGTCGGGGTGCGGGGCCTTAAGAACTGGTGGACCCCTGTCCCTAACTCCCCTCCTTACCCACAGACTGATTCTCCGAGGGCAGATTGGGACAGCCTGTCGGAACAGGACGGTGCAATTGACCCCGGCGCCTTTAATTGGGCCTGTGACGATCAGGACGAGACTCCGCCCCCTTCTGACGTCAGAGAATCCAGACTGGTCAAAGGACAGGAAGTCCTGTATGGGAGGTGTGTTATCACCCCGGAGGTCGGAAGCGGAGGAGCGGAGCCGGAGACGAAGAGAGGAGAAAACGGAGAAGACGAGAGAAACGAGAGCGGAGGAGAGCCAGGAGGCCAACGACCCCGTGTTCCGCCGTGCCACACTCCCGAGGGAGGAGTGTGGGTTTCTCAGGTACGGCGGCGTTGGGCAACCTGGGTGGGGAAAAAGAGCGCCCCTTTGTAGATAGTGTAAACATCCCTGTGTGTGCCTTTCCCGTGTGTGGTCCCATACCCGTCCTCCCTCCTTACCCCTCCCGCTTTCCTCACAGCCTACCTCCCTGAACACGAGCACGTTCATTCTGTATAAAGCACGGGTGTTCCCTCACTATCACTCGGTCCCAAGTCGGGTACGCCGGTATCAGGCCATTAACTAACGGCTTCCCTCTGTTGGTCTCTTTTCCCTGGTGGTCCGGAGACGGCGTACCGGAAGCAGACCCAGCAGACGTCCGACAGAAGAACCCTCAACCCCAGGACCCCGCCACCACGAACAACCTGGAGTTTGCACGAGAAAGACTCACATTTCGGACCAGGCGTACCATAAAAATAAAACCCAGTTTAAAGAGATATTCTGCTTCACAGCCTCTTACTGTCACTGAGACAACCTCCACTTCCCCTCCCACGCCCACATTGGTGTCAGAAGTGGGATCCGCCCCTTCCCTGCCGGACCCAGCCATGGAGCAGGTGATACAGCAGCTTATTGAGGGGCAACAGAAGCTGGAGTGGGCTGTAAGCCAGAAGGTCTCGACCGCAGATGCGGACCGGGACATGTTCAAGAACACCATCGTCGCCCAGTTGGAGGGTCTACAGAAAGTGGTGCAGAGTCCCGGTGTGCCTATACCTATGGAGAGAAGGAATTATGGGCCGAATCCCTCTGGGGTTCAGTTGCAGAAATACATCCCCGGTGAGGACCCTGACGCCTTCCTCTCCAACTTTGAGAGGGCGGCCAGAGCCTGTGGTTGGCCGGAAGAAAAGTGGCCCTTCTTTTTAGCCCCCCTCCTGTCCGGCGAAGCCCAAGCGGCATATCAAGTAGCCAACCATGCGGGAGTGACCCCCTACGCGACAATCAAGGCAGTGATACTAGAACACTTGGGGCTAGATGCCGAAGACTATAGACTCAGGTTCAGGATGGAAAAAGGGGTTGCTGGGGAGCATCCTAAGACTCTGTACCTTAGACTAAAAATGGCTGCAGACAAGTGATTGAGGCCAGGGAGCCGTACTAAAGAGGAAGTCATGTCAAGCATATACCTGGAACAATTCATGGAGGCCTTACCCTACGGCACCCAACGGTGGCTGAGACAGCATTCCGGCATAACAGCCGAACAAGCCATTGAGATGGCCTCCAATTATAACAGAGCGATGCCACGATCCTTCCCCTGGGAAGCCGACAAGGGAACCAAAACAGCCCCAGGGATCATGAAACAGGAAAAGAAGAGCAACAAGCCGGCCCCGGAAAACATGAGGATTCGGCCAACGAGATATGAGATCCCCGCCACCAGGGGTCCACAATGCTTCGAGTGTGGAGAGTGGGGCCACATCGCCAGAATGTGTCCCCGAAAACGAACAACGGAAGAACCTATGGAGGTCGGCTATATTCCGAAAGCTGTGATGTATACAGCGGAGATAATAATCATAATAATAATATCCACATTTGTAAAGCGCACACTCACCCGTAAGGGTCTCTAGGCGCTGGGGGCCGTCGGGAAGATTAAGCAAGCTATTGCCCAGAGTCACATGGTGCTGGGCTAATCTGCCGCCGGTGCCGGGGTATCGAACCGTGATCCCCAGTTTCCAGCGTCAGTCGCCCTGGCCGCGGCGCCACACCTGGGACCTTCATTTTACGTAAGGATTTATGTTAATAGCAAATGTGTGAAAGCCCTTTTAGACTCGGGATGTAGATAATCGGTGATAAAGACAAGACTAGTCCTTCCCTCCCAATTAGGTCCCAATGCGCTGGTATACATCAGATGTGTACATGGGGATGTAAAACCCTACCCCGTAGCCCACATCACCCTCCGGCCTATAGGTAGGGATCCATGTGCAGTGAAAGTGGGAGTAGTGGACACCCTGCCAGAGGACCTGATAATAGGGATAGACAACCCTGATTTTCTTGCCCTCTTCAGGAGAGAGATGGAAGGACAACCCCGGGGTGTCTACCTAACATCGGAACCATGGGAGTTAGATAAGGGATTCAAGTTTGCACAGGCCAATGACCCAACCCTTATGAACGCCTGGGAGGCAGCCCATAGAGAAAAGACGACACCAACCCCAGGGTATCCCAAGTTCAAGATCGAGAACGACCTGTTATATAGGGAAGGGAAGGCAGGTGAACCCCCACAACTAGTCGTCCCAAAGGACTTTAGGGATCAGATACTGTTCTACACCCACACTCACCTGACAGCAGGACATAGCGGCACCGAGAAAACCCTTCAAAGTATTGTACGTTTATTCTTTTGGCCTGGTATATACAAGACAGCAGAGACCTACTGTAAACAATGTGAGGTCTGCCAAAAAAAGAATATGAGCAGGCCACCCGCAGCGCCCCTACAGCCTTTACCCATCATAGGCAACCCCTTTGAGAGAGTGGGAAGGGACCTTATAGGTCCCCTTCCCCGTACAACTAGGGGACACACGTACGCCTTAGTCATAGTTGATTATAACACTAGATTCCCTGAAGCCTTTGCCCTCAGTACCCCGACCACAAAGAACGTGGTGGAAAAACTGATCGAGCTATTTTCCAGGGTAGGATTTCCGAGGGAGATCCTCACGGATCAGGGGACTCCCTTTGTCTCCAAAATGATGACAGAAGTATGCAAAATGCTAGATCTACGGCACATTCGTACCTCGGCCTACCTGTCATGCCTGCCGATCCGACACAGACGTGATTGGCAAAAGCCTGGTTGGCAAGAGTCGCTAGGGTTGGGAGAACGCATGCGCAAGGACTAGCGCATGCGTGATGATTCTATAAAGTCCTCTCTCTCTTCTTCTTCTACGTTTTGCGTTCCTTCCGGGTTTTGCGTATTGCTTCCGGGTCACTGTGGTGGCGTCCGGGCTTTGACGGGAGTTCTCTGCGGTTCTCCGTCGTTCTACTGATCCCTGAGCACTCTGTTATTACGAGTGCATTCCGAGGTAGACAGATATTCGGGTGAGTTTACAACCCGTCCGTTCCTGATATTAGAGTATTGTTTTGGTGTCTTGCCGAATCTCGGTGCGGAGTTTGGTGACTATATTTCATAGAAGCAGGGGTGGTTTTAGGGTTTTGTTTGGAGTTACGTTATTGGTGCAATAGAGTTCTAGGATTTCTCTTAAAGCCTTTTTCAGACACAAACAGGTACGACCAATTACCTAAGGGTCGAAAGTGGCGCGGGGCAGTCTAAAGAGAGATGACTGTTAATGTTAATGTTAATTGGAATTTATTGAGCGCTCGTACGCCCGAAGGCTTCATGGCGCTATAGAAAAGGAACCAGGCAAGGCAGTCAGTAAGAGGAGCTGTGCTGTCAGTAGTGAGCTTGGGTGAAAAGCCAAGTTTTCAGGGATTGTCTAAAGCTGAGGATGTTATCGTTCAGCTTTATATGGAGGGGGAAAGAGTTCCAAAGACCAGCAGCAAGGTGGTCAAAACAGATGCCTCCAAGGCGTTTCCTTTTAAATGGAGGTACGATCAAAAGTGATTTATAAGTAGATCGGAGATGACGGGAGGGGCAGTATTTTTTGAATAAATCTCTGATGAATAAAGGGCCAGAGTCATTCAGAGACCTGAACAATATGCACCCGGCCTTGAAGGCCACACGCTGCTCGACTGGCAACCAGTGTAGCTGTTTAAGGCCAGATCTAATAGATTGCCTCCTGGGTATATTCAGAAGAAGCCTGGCGGCTTGGTTCTGAACAAGCTGGAGACGTTTGAGCTCTCCTATTTGGAGGCCAAGATAGAGACTGTTAGAAAAGTCCAGCCTGGACAGAACCAAGGAGATGACAATCTGTGTGAGGGCTGCTAAGGTAAAAAAGCGAGCAATTTTTTTTATTTTCTTCAATTGGAAGATACTGGAGGATACCACCGCTCCAACCTGTCTTTTTAGCGAGAGATCCTCGCTAATGAGGATACCTAGGCTCTTGACCACAGATGACTTAGATGGGGGGACTCCCATACTAATGGGCCAAAAGCTGGAATTCCAACTAAGCGAGCTCTGTCCGGGCAAGACCAGCTCGGTCTTGCCCGGGTTGAGCTTCAGATGATTGCAGCTCATCCAACTCAGTATGTGGGACATAGTTCTTTGAAATTCAACCACTGAGTCCTGGGTGTTAGGAGGGAAGATGAGCTGCAAGTCATCCGCATAGTTGAAGATGGTTACATTTGCATTCCGAAGGGAGTGCAAAAGAGGGCGTAGGTATACATTAAAAAGCAGGGGGGATAACGAGGAACCTTGTGGTACCCCGCAGGTGGTAGATATAGTGGGAGCAGAGAAAGAGCCCAATCTGACCGATTGAGTACGGCCCGTAAGGAAAGAGCGGATCCAGCTCAATGCAGGACCCCTGAGACCTGCCTGTTCGACACGGTCGACCAAGATGGTGTGGTCGACCGTGTCGAATGCAGCAGAAAGGTCCAGTAGCACAAGCGCCTGATGGATTCCTGCATCTGCATTCCGCCTTAGAGTGTTTAACACCGAGAGAATGACCGCCTCGGTAGAATGGCAAGGTCGGAACCCTGCTTGATTCGGTGCCAAGTACTCGGTTTTTTCCAGAAAGCTGGAGATACTTTCACAAACATGTGACTCCAGAAGTTTGGCACAGTATGGCAGCAACGATATAGGTCTGTAATTAATAGGATCTAGTGGGTTTGCTCCTGCCTTTTTTATGAGGGGAACGAGAAGAGCTTTTTTCAGACTACATGGAACTTTGCCCTGTAAAAGAGACCCATTCATTAGAGAAAGTAGACACCCGGGAAGATTGGTGCCCACTTCTTTCAAGATGTGAGGGGGACAGATGTCATCGGGGGAGCCAGTTTTGACTTTGGTTAGAAGTTTGAGTAATTTGACATTATCTATGAGGGGATAAGAGTCTAAGGTGGCAGGGTTGTACAGAGTGTCTTCAAACAAAAAAGGAAGCTGAGTGATGGGGATACTTTGCTTGATAGTACAAATTTTATCAAAGAAAAAAGAATTCAGTGTGTTACAAAATTCTTGGGTGGGGACTATCGGAAGAGAAGTTCTATCATTAGAGCTGAGATTCTCCACAATATTGAACAGCTCTTTTGACTTATTTTGGGCCTTGAGAATTTTATCCGAGAAATAATTAGTTTTGCATTTAAGAATGAGATTTTGATAGTCCCTGCGAGCCTTGCGAAAGTTGACCCTATCGTGTTCTAAATAGGCTACGCGCCACTTGCGCTCCATTTGACGAACCTTAAGTTTAAGGTTTTTCAGGTGAGGTGTAAACCACCTGTGAGCGTCATTGGGGCGAGAGCGGGAGAAGTCAATACAGGGTGCATGAACATCAGCTGCCTGGAGCAGCCACTCGGAAAAAGCCTTTTCTGATTTGTCAAT
Organism: Lissotriton helveticus; assembly: GCF_964261635.1. NCBI lineage: Eukaryota > Metazoa > Chordata > Amphibia > Caudata > Salamandridae > Lissotriton > Lissotriton helveticus. Next base: position 440,478,267 of record NC_136071.1, on the reverse strand, counting down.
GTCCTGATCAAATGATGGACAGGTGGAGGTTAATGAATCAAGAAATGCCGGAATAGCAACATTCTTCCACATTCTTGCCTTCCCACCTTGTTGAGACATAGGTTTACTGTTTTTTGCAATGGTCATGCTGAAATTGATCAAGAAGTGATCCGACCAGATGCAAGGCAAGATGGAGTTAACTGCCAGAGAGATGTTTTGAGACCAAATTTGGTCAAGGCTATGCCCTTTCTGTTTTGTTTTTTGTTTTAAGGAATCGCCATTAGAATATAAGCAGTGCTTCTTGTGGAGAAACAGGGAGTCATTCTTATCACGGCACGCTAGCTTAGGTACTCTTATATACACTACCTATTATATACATACCTGTCCAGGCTACCCCTTTAGAGCTAACCTAATATCCCTACCTTTTAGGAGTGTTCTTTCCTTTGCGTCACTCTACCGACTTTTCTGTGAAGACAACAGAAGTGAAGTCACGTCCAGGTAGATGCCCAACACATAGTTTCCAGGTACTAGTATCCCTGCTACTTGCATATATACACGTAGATAGCAAGGGCACTACATTAATCATTGTTCTTTGTTTCATAGGAGAGGGTCCTGAGGCCACAGTAAAGGCTACCAGTTCTCTTCGCATCCTGGATTTCAGATTCCTGTGTCTCCCCACTCTTTCCTTGTTTTGTTTCCCTGTTTTCCCTACATTGGCATCATCTCTTATCACCAGTATATATACATCATTGGTGTTGAGTGAACCAGTGTGGGGGAGCTGAGGACAGAGCTACAACTCCGTGGTGTTTCCGAGGCATCCTTCTACAAGGCAGTACAGAACGCAAAGCCTGGTACATATTTGCCGCCCAAACACCATGGAGGTGTCGCTAGCGGATTTAGCTAACATGATGGGAAGCCTCCAGTTGGAAACGCAGGCCTTAGCAACTAGATTAGATAGGATGGATAGGGATGGGTCTGGGGTAGCCTCGGGCTCACAGACACCAGTTATACAGGTGGTCACCCCTGCTCCCCCCTTACCACTTGCACCCCCGGAAAGCTTCACAGGAGATCCTACACGATGTGCAGCGTTTATCAGTCAATGTCAATTGCACTTCATGTGCAAGCCCTCTTGTTTTCCTACTGACCAAGCCAAGGTAGCTTTCATGATTTCTTATTTAGGAGGCTCGGCTTCCAATTGGGCCATACCATTAATTGAAAGGGATGATCCATTATTGGTAGATTATGATAGATTCAAGGGCGAACTGCGCAAATTGTTCGACAAACATACATTCACCCACGCGGCTGATACGGAGTTACTTCAGTTGAAACAGGGAACTAGAGATTTGCCTACTTATATAGCGACTTTTAATCGTCTAGTTGCGGAAGCCAGTTGGCCACATGAAAAGCGTAGTGCCTTATTCTATAAAGGGCTACGTGACGAATTAAAAGATGCTTTAGCTCATGTGGTGGATCCCCCTGATTCTTGTCCTGAGTTGATTGACTTAGTGGTCAAATTAGATCATAGACTGGGAGAACGCAGAAGAGACAAGACCAAATAAGAGTATAGCAAGACCTTTTATAGAGAAAGAAAGACTGAGTCTGAGTCTAGTATGGCGCCTGCTGCAGAAGGAGTAGAACCCATGCAAATAGGGAGCGTGAAAGGTCCAATTAGTGAAGCTGAAAGACAGAGAAGACGAGATCATAAATTATGTTTATATTGTGGTAAAGCAGGACATTTCTTACGAGAATGCCCTATTAAGCCCAGACAAAGCAAGAAGTCGGAAAACTAGAAGACCCGAAGCCAAAAGAGACTGAGGCATCGGGTCATTCAGGATCTATAGTCTCCTTAAACTCTCTCAATCAGAGTCACTTCTTTGTGCCTTCTTTATTGCAGTGGCAACATTCCCAGACCCGAATACCCATAATGATAGATTCCGGAGCTTCCGGTAATTTCATGGATAAAGAATGGGCTCAGCAACATAATATCCCTATGAAACAAAAGGACATTATTGAGGGTGTATGTACCATTGATGGTAGTACTTTAAAATCAGGACCTATTACACAAACTTCTAATACCATCCTTGTGACTTTAAGTGATACCCATACAGAGCGCATGTTATTTGATCTCATATTATCTCCACAATTTCCTGTAGTGTTAGGATTGCCATGGTTGAGAGCTCACAACCCCTCTATCGATTGGCAAAAGGGTGTTATTGGATTCGATTCCATGGTGTGTAAAGACCATTACAAACATTCAAGGTTACAAGACGAAAAGGTTGAGATGGAAGACGTTAACCCTGTGAGGTATGAACAGGATGGTGTTTATAAGGGTTGTAGCACTACCACTAATACAGACTTACAAACTGATGAACCAGACACTTCATTACCGGAAGAATATCTTCCTTTTTTATCGATTTTTGATGCCAAGGAGGCCACTTGTTTACCCCCACATCGGGTATATGACTGTAGAATTGATTTGCAAGCAGGTGCACGTATCCCCACGAGTAGGGTTTATGCATTAACCGAAAAGGAGAACGTGTATCTGAGAGAATATCTAGATAAGATGTTGGACTTGGGTTTCATAAGGGTGTCCAGATCTCCAGCATCCTCAGCCCTTTTTTTTATTCCCAAACGGGAAGGGGGATTGCGGTGTTGTATAGATTATCGCTCTCTCAATGCTATTACTATCAAAAATCGCTATCCACTCCCTCTCATCTCCTCTTTATTAGATCAGGTTAAGACAGCCAACTACTTTACGAAATTAGATCTAAGAGGGGCTTACCACTTAGTAAGAGTAAAAGAGGGAGATGAGTGGAAGACGGCTTTTTGCACTAAATATGGGCTTTACGAATATTTAGTCATGCCGTTTGGCTTGTGCAACGCACCCTCTGCCTTCCAATATTTTATTAACGATGTTTTGAGAGACATATTGGATCACTATGTCATCGCTTACATTGATGATTTACTGATATATTCTGGTACATTGAAAGAACATATACATCATGTTCAAAACGTTCTACAAAGATTACGGGACAATTATTTGTTCTGTAAATTGGAGAAGTGTTTTTTCCATCGGTCACAGGTAGCCTTTCTGGGGTATATCATTTCATCTCAAGGATTGGAAATGGATCCTCATAAAGTACAAGCAGTGGTGCAATGGTCTGTACCTACCTCAGTTAAGGAAGTGCAACAGTTCATTGGCTTTGCCAATTTTTATAGGCGCTTCATAAACCACTTCTCGGACATAGTGACACCCATTACCAGACTCTTGAGAAAGGGAATCCCCTTTCTTTGGACATCTGAAGCTGAAGAAGCTTTTGAAAAGCTGAAGAAAGCATTCACTAGTGCTCCGGTTCTAAGACATCCTGATCAGAGTAGCCCTTTTGTGGTGGAAGTGGATGCTTCACAAGTAGCGGTAGGAGGGGCGTGTTGCAAGTCCATCCAGATACAGGGGAATTACATCCAGTAGCGTTCTATTCTCACAAACTGACCGCTCCCGAAGTGAACTACGCTGTAGGAGAAAGGGAGTTGCTTGCAATAAAGAAGGTTCTGGAAGAGTGGAGACCTTACCTTTTAGGTACTAGATACACGGTTACCATCATCACTGACCATAAAAATCTCCAATACCTTAAGACAACTAAAGCTCTTTCTATGAGACAGCTAAGGTGGACTCAGTTTTTCAGTGGGTACGATTTTGAAATCCGTTTCAGATCCGGAAGAAAGAATGGGAAGGCTGATGCCCTTTCAAGGTTAGGATTCGAATCCTTTCCTTCTACGGAGGAACCACCTTCTATCCTGGACACCAAAAGAATCATAGGAGTAGCAAGTAAGGAAGAAAGGTTTATGAAAGAGGTGCATGAATCACAGCAAACCCCTCAAACCCATGAGTATCTGAAGAATCAGGAAACCCAATGGAAAGACGGGTTAGGTTACATACAAGTAGGGCTGTATATTCCCACAGTGCCATTGCGGCAGGATGTTTTACAATGGTGTCATACACAGGGCTTAGCAGGTCATCCAGGATGCAAGAGAACTGTAGAAATGGTGAGACGTTACTGTTGGTGGCCCAGTATCTCACAAGACGTACAAGATTTTGTTAAGACATGTCACGTATGTGCACAGGGTAAAGCCTCTCACATCAAACCTGTGGGTCTGTTGAATCCTATTCCAACCCCTCCAGGTCCGTGGCACACCGTGTCAATGGACTTCATCGTAGAATTACCTCGCACGAATACGGGGAACACTACAGTATTGGTGGTAGTAGACCTATTCACCAAGACAGCCCATTTCATTCCCTTGCCTAGTTTACCTTAGTCAATGATGCTGGCACAGATATTTTTAAAGCACATCGTCAGGTTACATGGCATACCCTTTGTTTTGATCACAGATAGGGGTACCCAATTTGTCTCAAGGTTTTGGAGACAATTATGTGGGCTATTACAAGTGGAAGTACGTTTGTCATCCAGTCACCATCCCCAAACGGATGGACAAACGGAGCGAGTTAATCAGAGTCTAGAACAACTGATTAGATGTCAATGTCTCCAATCTATGAAAGAATGGGACGAAGTCATCTGGCTAGCTGAGTTGACATATAACAACAGTCACCACTTCTCCACTTTATTCACTCCTTTCTATGGATCTCATGGGTTTCATCCTAGAGTGTTACCAATACCCCTTTCCATCACCTGCAACACTCCCTCAGTTTCTGCTTTGGTACAACATCTGCAGGTTGTACACAACTCCGTTTCGGACAATTTAGACAAAGCCAAGACACAATATAAGAAAGGGGCAGATGCACATAGAACACCTGAACCTATGTATAAGACAGGGGACAAGGTATGGTTGTCATCCAAATACATTGCATTGAGAGGGGCTTGTAAATTTCAACCTAAATATATTGGCCCTTTCCCTATCTCTAAGGTCATTAATCCTGTAGCCATGAAGCTTGATCTCCCTGTGTCCATGAGAATACACCTCGTGTTCCATGTCTCGCTCCTTAAACCAGTTGCACCAGGTACAAGTTTGCCGGTAGGTCCACCGCCTGTGATTGTGGATTCTGATGAGGAATATGAGGTGGAAAAGATTGTAGACTCACGTAGAAGCAGAGGGAGACTGCAGTACCTCATTCATTGGAAAGGGTATGGCATTGAAGAACGCAGTTGGGAGCCTGCAAGTCAAATTCATGCACCTAGGTTGGTGCGTTTGTTTCATAGACGCCATCCTGGAAAACCCAAACCGGTTGGGGGTAGTTTAGGAGGGGCGTACTGTCATGCCTGCCGATCCGACACAGACGTGATTGGCAAAAGCCTGGTTGGCAAGAGTCGCTAGGGTTGGAAGAACGCATGCGCAAGGACTAGCGCATGCGTGATGATTCTATAAAGTCCTCTCTCTCTTCTTCTTCTACGCTTTGCGTTCCTTCCGGGTTTTGCGCATTGCTTCCGGGTCACTGTGGTGGCGTCCGGGCTTCAACGGGAGTTCTCTGCGGTTCTCCGTCGTTCTACTGATCCCTGAGCACTCTGTTATTACGAGTGCATTCCGAGGTAGACAGATATTCGGGTGAGTTTACAACCCGTCCGTTCCTGATATTAGAGTATTGTTTTGGTTTCTTGCCGAATCTCGGTGCGGAGTTTGGTGACTATATTTCATAGAAGCAGGGGTGGTTTTAGGGTTTTGTTTGGAGTTACGTTATTGGTGCAATAGAGTTCCAGGATTTCTCTTAAAGCCTTTTGCAGACACAAACAGGTACGACCAATTACCTAAGGGTCGAAAGTGGCGCGGGGCAGTCTAAAGAGATATGACTGTTTCGTTTTTTGTTTTAAGGAATCGCCATTAGAATATAAGCAGTGCTTCTTGTGGAGAAACAGGGAGTCATTCTTATCACGGCACGCTAGCTTAGGTACTCTTATATACACTACCTATTATATACATACCTGTCCAGGCTACCCCTTTAGAGCTAACCTAATATCCCTACCTTTTAGGAGTGTTCTTTCCTTTGCGTCACTCTAACAACTTTTCTGTGAAGACAACAGAAGTGAAGTCACGTCCAGGTAGATGCCCAACACATAGTTTCCAGGTACTAGTATCCCTGCTACTTGCATATATGCATGTAGATAGCAAGGGCACTACATTAATCATTGTTCTTTGTTTCATAGGAGAGGGTCCTGAGGCCAGAGTAAATGCTACCAGTTCTCTTCGCATCCTGGATTTCAGATTCCCGTGTCTCCCCACTCTTTCCTTGTTTTGTTTCCCTGTTTTCCCTACATTGGCATCATCTCTTATCACCAGTATATATACATCATTGGTGTTGAGTGAACCAGTGTGGGGGAGCTGAGGACAGAGCTACAACTCCGTGGTGTTTCCGAGGCATCCTTCTACAAGGCAGTACACTACCACCCACAGATGGATGGTTTAGTCGAGAGATACAATCGCACACTTAAAACCACTCTCAAGAAGATGTTAACCGCAGAAAACAAAGACTGGGACAAATTGTTGCCCTTGGCCCTTTATGTTCTGCGGGCGCAAGTACAAAGCAGCCTAGGGTTCTCTCCTTTCGAACTTCTCTATGGGAGACAGCCCAGATCACTCCTAGAAATCACCAAGGAAGCTTGGGAAAGAGAAGAAGCGGCGGATCAAAGATCACTGTTGGAGTATACCACTCAATTAAAATCCAGGTTAGGCAAACTAAGAGACCTAGCCTACTCCAACTTGGAGAAATCCCAGGACAAACAGAAACAATACTACGACAAGGGTAAGAAGTGGAGGATTCTGAACAAGGGTGACTGGGCCTTGGTGCTTCTACCCTCTTCCACACAGAAGTTCAGAAGCGAATGGAAGGGGCCTTATAGGATCACAGAGACCATAGGCAAGACGACTTACCGAGTACAGGTCAATCCCCACCGTCAGCAGACCTTCCACATCAATCTATTAAAAAAACGGATAGGTCCCCCACCTAAAACAAACCAGTTAGTGTTGCCGGTACGAGACGACAACTCGACTTTAGGACAACTTCCCGTTAACCCCGAGTTGACGGCGACCGAACAAAATGAGCTCATACAACGGTTGCAGAGATTCACCTCTATGTTCTCGGATACTCCAGGTCGCACCCACCTAGCAGAATATTGCATAGAGACAGAAGAAGGAAAGGTGGTCAAACAGAAAGCATATCGTATCCCAGCAGCCAGGAGAGACAATGTAAAAAGAGAAGTCAGGGACATGCTTCAACTGGGAGTCATACGACCATCACGAAGTAGCTGGGCTTCGCCCATAGTGATGGTTCCAAAACCGGATGGGTCCACCCGGTTTTGTATGGACTTCCGGGCTTTAAATGCTATATCTTCCTTCGATGCCTTCCCTATACCCCGAGTGGATGAGCTGATAGAAAGGATAGGGGAAGCCAGATACATCACGGCCCTGGATCTGACAAAAGGGTACTGGCAGGTGCCACTGCGTGAAAGCGACAGACATAAAACTGCCTTTGCCACTGACGATGGCCTATTTGAGTTTAATGTGTTGCCGTTCGGGCTCCATGGAGCCCCGGCAACGTTCCAACGTTTGATGAACCAAGTGTTAGCACCCCACACCATGTACAGTTCGGTGTACCTCGATGACATTGTCATCTTCAGTCTGACATGGGAGGAACACCTAGAGCACATAGACAGAATCCTCACAGCCTTACAAAAGGCCGGCCTCCATATTAACTCAAAAAAATCGAGGGCCGCTTTCCCCAAAGTAAAATACCTGGGGTTTATGTTGGGGGAGGGGGTGATTGCACCACAGGAGGAGAAAATACACGCCATAACCAACTCCCCCTTTCCCTCCACCACGAGAGAACTACGTGCCTTTTTAGGTCTTATCGGCTATTATAGGAGGTTCATTAAAGACTTTGCCAAAATAGCCACTCCCTTGACGGACCTCCTCAAAAAGAACACGAAACTCAACCGAGGAAAACCCCCACCCGAAAACGCCAGAATAGCGTTTTGAAACTCTAAAGAGAGCCATCACATCCAGTCCAGTGTTGATTCCCCCGAACTTTGAGAAACAATTCACTCTGGCAACAGACGCCTCAGATACTGGGGTGGGGGCTGTACTGTCTCAAGATGGGGAGGACGGGTTAGAACACACCATCCTCTACATAAGTCGGAAACTCTACCCTAGGGAGCGCAAATACCCGACTGTAGAAAAGGAGTGCCTTGCGATTCGCTGGGCGGTGGACAAATTACGGTACTACCTGGAGGGGAGAACCTTCACGCTATACTCGGATCATGCACCCCTGCAATGGATGCAGAAGAATATGTCCCAGAACTCCCGAGTCCTTAGATGGTTTCTTTTTCTCCAACCCTTTTCCTTTAGAATAGTGCACAAAAAGGGAATAGACAATGGTAACGCAGACTATTTATCCAGGGTGCCCATTCTCCCCGATTGGGAGAATCCAGGGGGGGAGGTGTGTAACGGGGTCGGGGTGCGGGGCCTTAAGAACTGGTGGACCCCTGTCCCTAACTCCCCTCCTTACCCACAGACTGATTCTCCGAGGGCAGATTGGGACAGCCTGTCGGAACGGGACGGTGCAATTGACCCCGGCGCCTTTAATTGGGCCTGTGACGATCAGGACGAGACTCCGCCCCCTTCTGACTCAGAGAATCCAGACTGGTCAAAGGGCAGGAAGTCCTGTATGGGAGGTGTGTCATCACCCCGGATGTCGGAAGCGGAGGAGCGGAGCCGGAGACGAAGAGAGGAGAAAACGGAGAAGACGAGAGAAACGAGAGCGGAGGAGAGCCAGGAGGCCAACGACCCCGTGTTCCGCCGTGCTACACTCCCGAGGGAGGAGTGTGGCTTTCTCAGGTACGGCGGCGTTGGGCAACCTGGGTGGGGAAAAAGAGCGCCCCTTTGTAGATAGTGTAAACATCCCTGTGTGTGCCTTTCCCGTGTGTGGTCCCATACCCGTCCTCCCTCCTTACCCCTCCCGCTTTCCTCACAGCCTACCTCCCTGAACACGAGCACGTTCATTCTGTATAAAGCACGGGTGTTCCCTCACTATCACTCGGTCCCAAGTCGGGTACGCCGGTATCAGGCCATTAACTAACGGCTTCCCTCTGTTGGTCTCTTTTCCCTGGTGGTCCGGAGACGGCGTACCGGAAGCAGACCCAGCAGACGTCCGACAGAAGTTCAAGTTCATGCATTTGTATAGCGCACTACTCACCCAGAGGGTCTCAAGGCGCTAGGGGAAGGGGTTCAATTATTTGTCGAATAGCCATGTTTTCAGTTCTTTTCTGAAGGAGATGTGGTTCTCATTAAGGCGGAGGTGGGTGGGGAGTGAGTTCCAGGTCTTGGCAGCCAGGAAGCAGAAGGATCTGCCACCCATGGTGGATTTCCGGATGCGCGGGACTGCGGCGAGGGCTTGATTGGACGATCTTAGTTGGCGGGTGGGTTTGTAGAAGGACAGTCGAGTGTTGAGGCATTCGGGTCCTAGATTGTAGAGGGCCTTGTGTGCGTGGGTGAGAAGGCGGAAAGTAATTCTTTTGTTGACGGGAAGCCAGTGGAGGTCTTTTAGATGTCCGGTGATGTGGTCTTGGCGCGGGATGTCTAATATGAGTCTCGCTGACGCGTTTTGGATGCGCTGGAGTTTTTTCTGTAATTTTGTTGTGGTTCCGGCGTAAAGTGTGTTACCATAATCCAGTCGACTCATGACCAGTGCGTGGGTGACAGTCTTTCTTGTGTCGAGGGGGATCCAGCGGAAGATGTTTTTGAGGATGCGAAGTACGTTGAAGCAGGAGGACGAGACGGCGTTGACTTGTCTGGACATCGAGAGAGAAGAGTCTAGGATGAAGCCAAGATTACGTGCATGGTCTGTGGGTGTAGGTGCTGTGCCCAGAGCTGAAGGCCACCAAGAGTCCTCCCAAGCAGAGGGGGAGGATCCTAGGATGAGCACCTCCGTTTTGTCTGAGTTGAGTTTTAGGCGGCTCCGTTTCATCCATTCGGCTACTTCTTTCATGCCTTCGTGAAGATTGGTTTTGGCGGTGTTAGGGTCTTTGGTGAGGGAAAGGATTAGCTGGGTGTCGTCGGCGTAAGAGATGATGTTGAGGTTGTGTTGACGCGCGATGGAGGCGAGAGGACTCATGTAGACGTTGAAGAGGGTGGAACTGAGTGAGGATCCTTGAGGTACGCCGCAGATGACCTCGGTGGCCTCTGAGTAGAATGGGGGAAGTCGTACTCTTTGAGTTCTCCCAGCGAGGAATGAGATGATCCAGTCCAAGGCTTTTCCTTGTATGCCGATGTTGCTGAGTCGATGTATAAGGGTGCTGTGGCAGACGGTGTCGAAAGTGGCGGAAAGGTCGAGTAGGATGAGGGCTGCTGTTTCTCCGGTGTCCAGGAGTGTTCGGACGTCGTCGGTCGCTGCAATGAGGGCGGTTTTGGTGCTGTGTTTGGCTCGAAACCCGGATTGAGATGGATCAAGGGAGTTGTTGGATTCAAGGAAGGCGGCGAGCTGGCTGTTGACAGCTTTCTCGATGACTTTGGCCGGGAAAGGGAGGAGGGATATGGGTCGGTAGTTTTTCAGTTCTGAGGGGTCCGCTGTGGGTTTCTTCAGAAGGGCGCTGAGTTCGGCGTGTTTCCAGCTTTCTGGAAAGGTGGCAGAGTTGAAAGAACAGTTGATGACATCGCGGAGTTGGGGTGCGATGATGGAGTCAGCTTTGTTGAAGATGTGGTGTGGACAGGGGTCAGAAGGCGAGCCGGAATGGATTGAATTCATGAGGAGAATGGTGTCTTCGGTGGTGATTGGGTTCCAGGCGCTGAGGTTGTTAGTTGGAGGAGTAGGATCTGAAGGGGGTGGGGCGGGTTGATCGCTGGGAGAATTCTTGAAGCTGTTGTGGATGTCGGCAATTTTGTTGTAGAAGAAGGAGGATAGCGCATTGCAGAGGTCTTGGGAGGGGGTGATGTCGTTAGTTGCTGCGGTGGGGTTGGTGAATTCTTTAACGATATTGAAGAGTTCCTTGCTGTTATGAGAGTTGTTGTCAAGACGATCCTTGAATGCTGATTTCTTGGCGGATCGAATTAGTTGGTGGTGTTTGCGGGTGGCTGTCTTGAGGGAGGCCATGTTGACTGAGGTTGGGTTTTTTCTCCAATTCTTCTCTATGGTGCGGCATAGCTTCTTGGACTTTTTAAGTTCGTCATTGAACCAGGGAGCTTTTTTGCTGGCTGATTTCATCTTGTGCTTTTTCAGGGGTGCTAGTTCGTCCGCACTGAGGGTAATCCAATGCCTGAGGTTGGTGGCCGCTTGGTCTGGGTCCATAGAGAGGGTGGGCGAGTTTTGGCTGAGTGATGTGAGGAGTTGGTCGGTGGTGATTTTGTTCCAGTTTCTCAGAGGAATAGGTTGTGGACGGTTGTGGGTCAGGGTGGTTTTGTAGCTGAATTGAACACAACTGTGATCCGTCCAGTGGAGAGCTGTAGTGCGGTCGAAGGAGATGTGCTTGCTGGAGGTGAAGATAGGGTCGAGCGTGTGTCCGGCTGTGTGAGTGGGGGTGTCGACAATTTGTTTGAGTCCGAGATTGGCCAGGTTGTCCAGAAGGGTGGTGGTGTTGTTGTCGTGTTTGTTTTCAAGGTGGTAGTTGAGGTCTCCTATAAGAATGTAGTTCTCGGAGGCGAGGGCGTGTGGGCTGACGAAGTCCGTGATGTCATCGCTGAATTGAGTGCGGGTGCCGGGAGGTCTGTAAATGAGGGTGCCTCTGAGTGTGGTCCTGGGGTCGGTGTGGATCTGGAAGTGGAGATGTTCGGCGGTTGCAAGATTGACGTCGGAGCTGGTTGTGATTTTGATGGTGTTTCTGTGGATGATGGCGATGCCTCCTCCTGTTTGATTGGTGCGGTCTTTTCGGATAATTTTGTAAGCGACGGAAGAACCCTCAACCCCAAGACCCCGCCACCACGAACAACCCGGAGTTTGCACGAGAAAGACTCACATTTCGGACCAGGCGTACCATAAAAATAAAACCCAGTTTAAAGAGATATTCTGCTTCACAGCCTCTTACTGTCACTGAGACAACCTCCACTTCCCCTCCCACGCCCACAGTTATTTTTTGTGGTACGTCACGCTAGGGAGTGACCTTTTGGGTGCCATAACTTTTGACAGAGTCTCCAGCATGCAAGATCTCATCTCATCGTGGATGATGCTCCTAAAGGCTTGGTTATCAAAACTAGGGACAGGCGTGCTGGCTTCAACGGACTCTGCATCAGACATTCTATAATTTATTTTTTTGGTTAAATACCTTTTTTAATTTTTTTTATCTAAAATGAATGGTACCACATTTATTTTTTATTTTTTGATATTGTTTATAGAGGAGCAATTAAGCTTGAACAGATGGGGAGAGATAACGAAGGATACGCGAGGGTAATTTGTTCAGAAAAAGGATACGCAATGATAATTTATTCAGGTCCTCAGAGAAGCACCTTATAGGACCAAAACCTCCTTTTCTTGAAGTGCGCAGTATAAAACGCCAGCTGATCGAGACACGCGAGCAACTGAAAGAATCATGTGGCATTTCAGAGTCCAAATTATCAATGGATTCTCGTACCTTGTTGTTGCTGATCATAAAGGCTGAAGTATCCCTTTGTACAGATACAGTATCAATGTTTTGTTTATGTAATTGATCGTACAAAAGATTGACACAGTGCATTCTGCCGTGGAACAAAGAAAGAAAAAGAAAGAAACTCCCTGTCTTCCAGAGTTCTGATAAAACCCTTTGCTTCACATACAGAAGTAGAATCAAATGTACTGTCTTCTGTAATATATTTCATGCATTCTACAAAGTCCTCCCTGTGTTCTTGAATTATATTTATAGCTCGGATGTTGAAGTTGCAGAGAGTTGCAGACCCTCTCGGTATTCTTTTTGCTACTATCTGTTGAAGCACTTCAGTCCATTTTGGCAAACGGTAAAAAAAAGCAGTAATACCACCCAACTCTTTAAAGAAAATTCTGACTCTGGATATTTTAGAAGCAGCCTGTTCCACTATTAGATTTAGTTGGTGGGTTTAGCAATGAACATAGTGTGCATTTGGATAGATGTCTCTGATTTTTTTAAACCCCACCGGAGGCACCACGCATTACACTGGCACCATCATTGCTCTGAGCAATTAACTTCTCTTTACCACTGTGCTCTGGGAAAATAAGGTCAAGTTCATTAAGAATAGATGCTGAAATTGTATCTGCAGTTGAATCTTTAAGATTAGAAAATCAATAAAATCTTTCCACTACCTTGGAATTGCAATCAATGTAGCGGAAAACAAGTACTGACTACGTCTTGGTAGAGACATCAGTTGTATCATCAGCCTGGATAGCTAGGAAATCAGTGCTTCTTATTTGCTGTACAATAGTTTCTTTTGTTTCCTCCAGCATAAAGTCAAGCAACTCATTCTGGATTGTCTTAGAAATGCCTTTAAATACAGTTGCACTTTTCAAGTGTGCTTCCATTGCACTGTCTATACTGGACACAAAATCAACCAGCCCTCTGAAGATTCCGGGATATAGGGAATCTTCAGTTTCATTGTGGCCACGCAATGTCAATTCAAAAGCTCCCCAAAATGTTACACAGTCAATCAATTTGGATAATATATAATGGTTCTTATCAACCTCCTCATTGTATTTGATTACCCCCTTGTGGTCGGCTTCATTTAACTACAGTGCAATATTTGATTTTCCAAACAAGGATAACTTTAATACATTGGGCAAGTGGGATTCACTGGAATCATGCCTCTTTATTTTTTCTGCCAGTTGTTTAAGGTCAGTAACTCCTGTTTTAGTCCAGCTAACTTCACCCCCAAAGAGCAAGCAGGGGAAACAGAACATGGGATTCTTAGAAGAGCTGGCAGTTAGCCACTCTATTTTATCCATTAGCCACTCTATTTTATCCAACCAGGTTCGTGTAAACCTATGTGTGTAACCCTTGCCCCGATCTTTTGTAGACTGTTCAATGTTTATTTCAGGTTGATCAGGTCCTAGTCCTTTCACCTGAAGTTTATCTTCGTGTCATTCCCAAAAATGGTTTTGCGAGTAAACTGTCAACTGTGTTTATTTTGACAAACAATAAAATGAACAGTACAAAGAAAGCCTAAACTAGATTATAGATGAATCACCTAACAGAGGTTGCCCACGTATATTATGTAAAATACCATAGATGTACTAACAAGAAATATCAACAAGTACACAAGTAGCAGCAGTAGTTAGTTGTAATTTGTACATCACTTGTGATACGGATTTGCAACTGTAATTCAAGTTCCTTTTTAGCGATGGTGGATGAACTTTCAGCTGATTTAGTAACTGGTACCTCCTGGTAAACTATCTGCTGAGTTGATCTGTAACCTGGAGACAACCTTCCTGCTGAGTTCCTCTTATGTTCCTGTTGATAAACTATCTGTTGATTTCTTCCCTGGTGCTTATCAAACTATCTCATGATTTCCTTTGGTCCCTATAGAAAACCTTGCTGCTGGTTTCCTCTCTGCTGCCTGTCATTCCTGTTGATAAACTATCTGTTGATTTCCTCCCTGGTGCTTGTCAGACTATCTGATGATTTCCTCTGGTGCCTGTAGAAAAGCTTTCTGCTGGTTTCCTCTGTGCTGCTTGTCGTTCCTGTTGATAAACTATCTGTTGATTTCCTCCCTGGTGCTTGTCAAACTGTCTGTTGATTTCCTCCCTGGTGCTTGTCAAACTATCTGTTGATATCCTCTGGTGCCTGTAGAAAAACTTTCTGCTGGTTTCCTCTCTGCTGCCTGTCATTAAACTATCTGCTGATTTCCTCCCTGGTGCCTGTGAAAATATAAAAAGGACGTAAGCTTTGAGAATAGTGTCCATTGGATACACAGCAGAAACCACTGAACAGCTTGAACAATTTTAAAGCAGCTGTTAATTTCACATTTGTATCAAAACCAGATGCCCCCACAGTTAGGTCTAGAAACGTAAGCAGACATGCTAAAGTATATTTGACAATTTCCATCTCACACATTCAATAGTGCTTTAAACCTGTCTGAATCATTTTGAATTGTAGCTTCTTCCCTATCGTGCTTTCCATTAACACACACCTCTATCACAAAATTAACAGTTTCACTTTGTTAAAAACCAGAATTCTATAGTTACAACACATTTCAAATGTCATTTACTCTATCATATTCTGTAACTAAATTCTCTTTTGTAAAAAAAGCCCTCTACAAGTCATTTCCCAAGTAATATCACCAGTACTGTTCTACATCCTCTTTGTTGTGATATATATGGATGTTTTGGTTGCCATGGCTATCGAAAATACCTCATATGCATATTATTCTCGTGATTAACTAAACTCAAGGGGGCTCAGACTCACAATCAATCAATCACTCCATTTGTAAAGCTCGATACACACCCGTGAGGGTCTCAAGGCGCTGGGGGGAAGGGGGGGGGGGGGCTACTGATCGAAGAGCCAGGTTTTGAGGAGTCTTCTGAAGGCCAGCAGGTCCTGAGGCTGTCGTAAGCTGGTGGGAAGAGCGTTCCAGGTCTTGGCGGCGAGGTAGGAGAAGGATCTGCCGCCGGCGGTGGTTTTCCAGATACGAGGAACTGTGGCGAGGGCGAGGTTGGCTGAGCGGAGGCTTCAGGTGGGGGTGTGGAAGTTGAGTCAGTCTTTGAGGTATGTGGGTACGGCATTGTGTAGGGTTTTGTGTGCGTAGATGAGGAGTTTGAAGGTGATCCTCTTGTTGACGGGGAGCCTGTGCAGGCCTCTCAGGTGGGGTGTGAAGTGGCTGCGTCGGGGAACATCGAGGATCAGTCGTGCCGAGGCGTTCTGGATTCGTTGTAGTCGTCTCAGGAGCTTGGTTACTGTTCCTGAGTAGAGGGCATTGCCGTAGTTGAGTCTGCTGGTGATGAGGGCCTGGGTGACGGTTTTTCTCATGTCAGGAGGGATCCATTTGAAGATCCTGTGGAGCATGCGGAGGGTGTTGAAGCAGGATGGCGAGACGGCGTTGACTTTGTGGAAAAGTAAATTTTGCCATGTTATATGTGCCTACGTGTTCCCCATCCTATGTTATATGTGCATGATTAATATGCATATGTATCCCCCTATGATCGATTAAAGACGCAATTATAGTTGTGTCCAACTCTAGTATGCCAGTTTCCAGTTCTCGTGAAAGCAACAAGTATTAGGCCCATGTTACCACGATTTACAGTGTACACGTTAATTCATTGAATTGTCCCCGTTTCTAGGCCTCAAAAGGGCCCGGACACCAGATTCAAGCTCCAGTCTCCTGAACTCACTCCGAGGAGCGATGCAGCCCCCACCTGCATCCCTGACCCTTCACTTACTTCCTTTCTCGCAGCACGGTGCCCAGCTCTGCCTGCCAGTCTGCCAAGAGTATGTTATGCTTCTAGTTATCAGTCCAGCCCTCCTCCTTTGCATTCCTTAGCTACTGAACTGCATCAACAGTTTCAGCCATGGTCTAGTCTTTCTGTCTTCATGTAAGAGAATTACTGTATTAATATTCATAGAAGATTCATAGCCCACGCATTACACGAAGAATATATGCATGCACCAGCCTTAGAGTTAAGTAGCCTCTGCCCTGATAACTTTTAGTTTCTATCAACATGTACTCCAAACACAAGATACCAGATATGCCATAGGTACATGTCGTCCTGACACCGTAGACTTTAGTCTCCTCTTCTAGTGCAGAAGTCATAGCCCCCAGTTCTCCCTGGTAACACGTCATTGCCCGTTTGCGCGCACCACTAGGTTAAAGGTGCCAGCTGCTCTCAGGTGGCCCCCTCCATGTTTCCGCCCAGTTATGACACTTCTGTGACGTTTCACATCACATGTCTCAGTGCACGCCCTGTACACGCCTTCTTCTTCCATCAATGTGTCCTTATCTTTCGCGACTGCTACGCCTACTGCTACGCCTATTGTATGCAATGTAATGTAATGTATGATACTATATATATGCTGCACTGTCGATAAGGCATTGCAGCTGCCATCCATTCTATTTCCGTGCAGGCTATCCCGTTCCTGTCCCTTCCCTCATGCCTTGATTAAAGCCTGTTAGACTCAGATACCTCGAATCCTGTCTCTTATTTATTGAGCTATCTGTTTTATTCAATGTATTCAAAAATAGTACCGGTAATTAATTATTTATTTACCACATAATGGCGCCCGAATAGGGACTTGCCCTTTCCCCACGCGCCGGTGAAGCCACGCAGGCCCCCTGACCCTCTGCAGCCGTGACGGAACAATACCGTGCACGTGCAGATATTTCTGCTTCAAGTATCCCTCAGGCCCACGGAGGAGACGGAGACTGCGGTCCAGCATCCAGACGAGGCGGTGAGGAATGTGGCGAGTCCCGACCAGAGCCCAAGCCGAGAGTACAAGGTCCGAGGTATCCGGAGGTCCACCTGTAACTGAAGTCCGAAGTTCGTAGTCCGACGTCGTAGCAGTCCAGTCCAGTCCGAGGCCTTCCGTTCTTGCTGCCCGGTGAGTACCGTTGCTGGGGTAGTATCTAGACAGGGTCAATTAATTTGTCTCTGGTCCGATGGGTTTGGGTACACAGATCCAGTCCGAAGTATTCACCTAGGTGGATACGGGTCCGACGTGTCTCTTCATGGGACCGGTATGTTCTGTACTGTTTTAGCAGTGCATCCAGTAATTCTAGTAAGTCTGTTCTCGAGAAATTCATGTGTTCCGTTTTAAATGTACCAGGTAATATCCTGTTCGAACTGTTATTAATGTTATTTAATGTGTTTTCAATGTCGTGGTATGAGTGATTTGTTTTGCTATTCATTACTGTGTTTATTGTGTATTGTATTGTGTTTGGATTCAAGTCTAGAATGCCTCTGTTTTCCAAGTTACGTCAGATAGGAACCCGGAAAGGGTTACTCGAAGAATCAGTTCCTGTCCCGCCTAGGGACAGTCCAGGACATTTTATGTATCATAAGCATGGCTTAAGTGCCATATTGTATTTAGATTTATGGGTCGACTATACCAAGGATCTAGAAGAGAAATATAGATGGCCTGTATCAGGTACATGGGATGCCGAGTGCATCGTGCGAGTAGAAGAGGCATTATGGAAAAAGAAAGCCCGACAGTCCCAGAAAGATGCCATCGAGTTATGGCGCAAAGAATCTCATAGAAGAACCGAAAAAGAAATAAGAAAAACAGAGTTAAGTAGGGAATCCTCTGAAAAAGCCCAAGAAAGGGAACTTCTAGAAGAAGGTGAACGAGTTAGAGCAGAACAATCAGACAGACAGAGAAATGCTCTTATAAGGGGCATGTATCCTCTTCTTGCCGAGGGCTTGCCGAAGGCAACCCCGGAAGCAGCCAGTAATTTTCCGCCACCATTAGTCCCGACTAGGCTACGTCATAAACCGACCGCAGCTGAAATTTTTCTTTCGTCCTATTTGGACGATACAGTCCCAGAATATGCAAATCATATTCCGCCTGTTCAACCTCAGCACCCTGTTAATAATGTAATCCCTGTTCCTCCAGCCACTGGTCCCGGGGACCAAGTTAATGTACCCCCGGCCCAGCCTACAGTAAATGCACCCGTTTTACCAGTCACGTTACCAGCACCCGCACGTCCGGTATTACCTGACGACTCTAGCCCAGGAGGGGCGGCGGGAGGCGCTCCTACCACCCCGCCTCAAACTAAACGAATGACGCTGAGAGAAGCAGCGTTACAACGTACACCGAAAGTCTCTACTTACGCAGCCCTCAAGAAATACCTTACTGATTGCGTATATGATTCAGTACCAGGTGAAGATTACATGATACTGTATTCAGTACGTTTACGACGAGTTACCACCTTTTTGGTTACTCTGCCAGACATGAAGGACCATCTAGATAGAATATATTGTTTTATCCGTACAGGGGAGGATCCAGAAAGTATTCACGAAGCTATGGCACACAGAAAAGTCGAGACTCAACATCTGATTTTACAGTTTTTGATTAACTGTTTAATAAGAGAACAAGACTATCCTGAGAAAGATAAAGATAAGATGAAAGTCCTGACAAAGTGGAGTGATAATATAGCCGAGGAAAAACACAAGACACAGAATTGTATAGACGCTATGTACAGGAAAATCCGTAAGGAAATTCTAGACATACACGAAAAAGAGAAAGCAAGGAAAATAGCCGAGAAAGAGAATGACTCTTCAAGTGAAGAGGTAGACAGCGAGAATACCGACAGAATAGCGTATGTAGGTAGAACTAGACTTTCCGACAGACATTCACGTCCAGATTACGAGAAAAGTTTTTCTCCTCCAGTGCCAGAACAATGTTCTCTTGAGCAAGTGTTCCAAGCTACCGATAAAATTCTGAAATCACGAATAGGTTATAGTGAACTTAATACCATGCATGAACAAGAACTAGCCCGATCAGCAGTCCGATGGATTAGTGATTCCACCACGTTTCCAGATGAAATCGTGGCACAAATGTTCCTGAAACTGCCCCCAGCCGAGCAGCGTCTGGTGGGTATGTATATGATTCAGCACCTCATCACACTGTATGAGGTTCAGCATTCTGATCCAGGTCCTTTACATGATGTATTGAACGAGTTACTCCAGTACAGATGGAAAGGTCTAGGTACCGACTTAATTAATGTCATTTTAGAACAGCGCCACAAATACAGTACGTTCCTGACTCCGCATTTTGTTCCCGTTCCACCCCCAGTAAGGAAGTCATTCTACATAGATAGACAGAATCCGTTACGAGAAGTACATCCAGTTAGGACAACGGGGGGTTCTCTAGAACGAGTATTTGTTTACACCCCCATCACGAAAATAGAACTTTTGGAGATGAAAAAGTTAATTCCCTGTCATGATAAAGATCCAGCAGGGTTCCACCGTGAATTAAAGGACATGCTCCGTATGGGAGAATACACGTATCCTGATATCATTAAAATGTTAAAAGTCCTGTTGCCTGCGGGCATATATGAAAAACTCAAGGAAAAAGAATGGGAGGTGGGAGAGAAAAAGATAGATTGGTCCGCATTAGAAGCCGAAGATAACACACGAGTACCAGGTACCGGTCTTGGGGATAAAGCTAAAGCTTTGCCCGAACTATTAATACAAGTCTTGCCAAGATTACTAGCCACGAAAAAGGAAGACTGGGATGCCATCTCAGCCTGTAAACAGAAACAAGATGAAGATACTAGTGACTTTTATTCTAGATTCGAGAAATGTTTCATTATTAATAGTGGTCTGAAAACAAGTAGTGAATCGTACCCCCATCTTTTTGTTACCAAACTAGTCGAGAATTCAAGTCCACAAGTTAAAAATCGAGTATTGAAAGTCGAGAGTTCTTGGCAAGCTAATACTCCGTCACAGATGCTCCAGATGCTCCAGTATCACCAGAACAGAATCAGGGAAGAGCAGGAACATGAAAGAAGACGTATGAAAGACACGAAAATGAAAGTATTAGTTGCACAGTCTGTTCCACAAGACAGTCAGAAGAGGGGTCCGAATCAAGCCAGTCATCCTGCAGTTCCCGTTAAAGGGACATGCAATTACTGTAAACAGCCAGGTCATTTTATAAACGAGTGTGCAGTTCTGAAACACAACATAGCTACTGGTAAGACTAAAGAAAGACCACGTCCGCCTAGACAAGAACAAGTTTTACAGACTTCCCAGCCACCGCAGAACGCACAACAGACAGTTACAGTACCGCAGCCTATAGCTGCAACACAGCACGTTACACAGCAGATGTACCAGTATGCACAGTCAGAGTATCCAGATTATCAGCAGTATTCATGAAACAGCCTAGAGAGGGAGGTTGGCTTGCCTCTCATCGAGATTCCTGTAGATCAAGAGGGTCCCTATGTACATAGTCAAGTATTAGGGAAAGACAGAAAGTTTCTGATTGACACAGGGGCAAGTAGGACTACCATCAGTCATGACGAGGTTCCAGGGGCTCCGCTCTCAGGCTCAAGAAATGTTTCCCTTGGATTTTCAGGAAAGCCTATTGTTAATGAAATATCGAAACCAGTTACTCTAGAAGTTGGTCCATTGTCCCGAACTACTGATTTGTTACTCACGAAGTCTTGTCCAGAAAATTTATTAGGCATTAAGACACTGAAAGAATTAGGTGCCATAATTTGCTGCTCCCCAGAAGGGGTCCGCCTGTTCTTGCGAGATTTTAAAGGTCATTATGTATTACGTGGTTTTGATCCAAGATTATTGAATGTACCACAGCATTTATGGGCGCAAGGTCCAACTGATGTAGGTTGTATGCATATTACACCCTATCGTGTCACTCTGAAGCAAGGTGTTGTATTACCACGAATCAGACAGTACAAATTGCCACCTGAGGCTGTAGCAGCCTTATCCAAAATTATTGACGAGCTTATTGCTCAAGGAGTGGTTGTAGAAACTGACTCCAATGTATGTAATTCTCCTATCATTCCAGTCTTGAAACGTACTGATCCGAATGCACCTCCAGTTTATCGATTAGTGATCGACCTTCGAGAACTTAATAAGTGTATCATACCCCAGTACCCAGTAGTCCCTGATATTTCATCACTCCTGACAGCCATTGATTCTGAAGCCACATTCTTTTCAGTTATCGATCTCAAGAACGCATTCTTTAGTGTCCCTATTCATCCAGATAGCCAGTTTCTTTTCGGATTCTGTTTAAATGGAAGAAGCTATAAATTTACACGAGCTCCTCAAGGATTCACAGAAAGTCCTAGTATTTACAGTCAAGCACTTAAAAGACAACTAGACAATATTCACATGCCAACTGACACTGCCCTGCTCCAGTATGTCGATGACCTACTGATCACAGCCCGTTCTGAATGTGACTGCGAGCGTGCGTCACTTACAGTCCTGTATTTCCTGGCCGAGATGGGGCACAAGGTGTCCCCTTCCAAATTGCAATTCTGTGTCCAGCAAGTGGTCTACCTTGGACACTTACTGTCCAAGAGGGGTAGGCAGTTGACACCTGACCGTATCCAGTTAATAGCGCATCTTCCACAACCCAAGACTCAGAAGGAGGTACGAGCTTTTATCGGCCTCACTTCTTACTGCAGACAATGGATTCCTCAGTACGCATATCTAGCCAAGCCACTGATACAGTTAACGACACAGGAGGCAGCCGTATCGACTGTCCTCCCTTGGACCCAAGAACATACACTTGTTTTTAATGAATTAAAGAAAGCTTTATGCCAAGCACCTGTTCTAGCAACACCAAACTACAGTAAGCCTTTTACACTTTTTGTCACTGAACGTGATGGTACTGCATTATCTGTTCTCACACAAGATCAAGCAGGACAATACAAGCCCTGTGCTTATTTTTCTAGCACATTAGATCCAGTGGCCCAGGCTCTGCCTGCGTGCCTCAAGTCAGTTGCAGCCACAGCTCTAGCTATCAGACAAAGTGATTCCATAGTGTTAGGACACTCCCTGACAGTACAAGTTCCACACTCCGTGGAAGTTCTTTTAAACCGAACACAGACTCAGCACTTGACAATTGCACGTTTAACAGGTTATGAACTGACACTGTTTCAGCCACACATAGAAATCCGACGCTGCAACATTTTAAATCCCGCTACACTGTTACCGTCAGTTACTTCAAATCCTGCCACACATGACTGTGTGGAAGTCGTTAACACCATGACAAAGCCAAGACAAGACTTGACAGATATTGCATTACCTGATCCTGACCTGACACTTTATGTGGATGGTTCATGTATGAGAACAAGTACAGGAGAACTAGTAGCCGCGTATGCAGTGACTACGGACACTGAAGTTATAGAAACACACCGTATTGATACCCTGTCTGCTCAAGCAGCAGAGCTAGTCGCTCTGACCCAAGCCTGTATACGTGCCAAAAACCTGAAAGTAAATATATACACAGATTCACGTTATGCATTCGGAGTCGTACACGACTTTGGAGTGCTCTGGAAAGAAAGAGGTTTCATGACTTCTCATGGAACCAAGATTCAGCATGGTCTCCTCATTCAAGCTCTGTTAGATGCAATACATTTACCGACAGCTATTGCCATTATGAAGTGCAAGGCACATACGAAAGTTACTGACATCATTTCCCAGGGTAACGACCTGGCAGATCGAACAGCCAAGCTTACAGCTCAGACTTCAGACATTCCAGTTAACACGACACAGACACTCATTTCAGATCAGACTACTTGTATGACAGTTAAGGACCCTACACAAGATGTAATAGAAATACAGTCACATGCCACTCCAGATGAAATCAAGAAATGGTCCGAACAAGGAGGGGTCCAGACAGATCAGGGATGGTTGACGAAGGGAAAAGCCACATGGTTTCTCCCCGACTCAATGGTTCAAGTCATTATTAATACCGCACATAGTCCAGTACACCTAGGAGAAAAGGCCATGTTAGACAGTATCCAGAACATTTGGTTCAACAAGCATTTACGAGCAGCAGCCAAACAGAAAGTGCGTACCTGCATGATCTGTTGTCAGTTCAATCCAGGTAAAAGTGTCCCGGTGGAACAAGGTGGATTCCATCCTCCTGACCACCCTTTTGAAGTCCTCCAGATGGATTATATTCAGATGGAGAGATGTCGAGGTTTCAAGTATGTCCTCGTAGTTGTATGCGCTTTGTCCAGGTGGACAGAAGCATATCCAGTTCCAGATTACACAGCTGCGACCACTGCCAGGCAGTTGGTTCGTGAGTATTTTCCCCGCTATGGATTACCTAGGGTCGTGTATTCAGACAACGGCCAGCCATTCTCATCTGAACTCATGAAACAAGTATCCCTTCTGTTAGGGTACCAGTGGAAGTTCCACTGTGTACACCATCCTGAAGCAGCCGGTCTAGTTGAGAGACATAATCAGACATTGAAAATCCGCATTGCAAAAGTATGCGCAGAGAAAGGTGTAGATTGGTTGGTAGCACTGCCAGTTGCCCTTTTTTATATGAGAATGGTTGCACACTCTAGATCAGGTCTGTCTCCGTACGAGGTCGTATTCGGCCGTCCTCCTAATATGTGGGGTACACCTATGCCCCGAAAGATTACAGACGTTTCCAGTAATATGCTGACAGATTACCTAGCTTCCTTGATGTCTGCCCTACACTCTTGTCGTTCACAGGTTGCCGCTGCTTTTCCAGACAACACTGAGGTGAAACTGCATGAAGTCGTTCCAGGGGATTTCGTCCTGGTGCGCAATTTTGATCGTTCAAGTCCGTTGGAGCCCCGTTGGAAGGAGCCCCAGTTGGTGTTATTGACCACAAGGACTGCCGTCAAGCTCGAGGGTCGCAAAGGCTGGGTGCATACCAGTCACATCAAGAAATTCCATGGATTGCAACAAAAGACATTTATCAAAGACTGCCCTATTCTTAAGGACTGTCCAGACACAGACTCTAAACTTCCCCTGTTAGAGAAAACTCCGCAGCAGGAGTATAAAGCAAAACTCCGGTCTAGTAAAATAAGTCAGCCAGTTTAATTGTTTAAGTCCCTCTCGGGTGAAGCGGTTAGACAGGTTCCTGACATGTATGAGACAGACCCACACAGTGAGAGAGTTAGTCAAAACTCTAAAAGATGTATTATCGTTCTATTCTTTTTATTATTCTTGAGTCTTATGGTTACATGCATAAGTTATGCTTTTCATTTATGTTTTCCTATTTCACATGTACATATGTTTCCTAATGTTACAGTAGAGCACACATTTAGTGACCTGCCTCCTCACGAGTTATCCTATCGTCTTGCTATGCGTAATAACACATTTATCAGAATGTTACACTATTCACACCAGACCAGCAATGCCACTAATTGTTGGGTGTGTGGTCGACTTCCCCCTTTCCAGACACCGAAGGGAGTTCTGCCACTCTTTCCTTATCCGTTTTCACACAATGGTTCGTGTGGAGCATGGTCCACATTAACGTCATCCCTAACCGATATGTCCCTTCTGAATCGAACATGTTTCCCAGACAAGCAAGGTCTTTCCCATAGAACAGGGTTGGATCTAGAAAATGAAGTATATGATTTAGGTAATTATTCCTCGAATTTCATGGTTTTGAATGTTCAGTCCGATACTACTCCAGATTTGCCTGCTATTTCAGTCCTACCCGTCAAAGGCGAATTATGTGTCAGAAAGAATGGTTCCGCACATGTAGGACATAGTGATTGTACTACTGTGGTCGAGTATAGTAACAGTGGGAAATCTATTTTCAAAGCCTCACGTCATTCTTATTTTGTTTGTGGTCAGACCGCATATGTTCGTCTGCCCCTCGATTGGGATGGAACTTGTTACATTGCCTTCCTACTGCCACCAGTTTTTCTAGCCCCATCCGATTATCACAGAAACACACATCTAGTACACGTTAGACATAGAAGGGAGACTGAGTCCCCAATTGTCGATCAAACTGAAACTACTCTAGAACAATATCAAGACTTCAATAAAGGTTTCTTTTTCTTTATAGGCCCTGTCCGGAATAGTAAGTTAATACGTAGGTTAACCAGAACCCTTGAAGCAGTAGTGAATGAGACTACTTCCGCTCTAGGTAATTTAACAGAAGAGCAATCTGCCATTAGATTTGTCGTGCTCCAAAATCGTCTCGTTCTTGACGTCATACTGGCCGATAGAGGAGGAGCTTGTAGAGTCATCGGATCTAGTTGCTGCATTTTCATTCCTAATAACGCGCCGTCTGTTTATTCAGCTATAACCAGACTTCATAAAATTGCCCATCAGTTACACCAGAATCCAGGCACCTGGACATGGTCCGGTTGGCTCTGGAGTATCATATCTGCCTGGGGATGGAAAGTATTGTCATTCCTAGGTATAGCAGTAATGATCATATTCAGTTGCTGCCTCTGTTTACAATGTGGCCCTGAGATTTGCGGCTTGTGCGCTACATCTTGTATTCCTAGTCCTAAGTCCCGTTCCAAGACAATTCGAGACGAGCAAATGATGCTATATGAACAGATAGATGGTATCATGAATATTGATGTTTCCTGATGGAAACGTAGGGCACAAGGAGGGAATGTGGAAAAGTAAATTTTGCCATGTTATATGTGCCTACGTGTTCCCCATCCTATGTTATATGTGCATGATTAATATGCATATGTATCCCCCTATGATCGATTAAAGACGCAATTATAGTTGTGTCCAACTCTAGTATGCCAGTTTCCAGTTCTCGTGAAAGCAACAAGTATTAGGCCCATGTTACCACGATTTACAGTGTACACGTTAATTTATTGAATTGTCCCCGTTTCTAGGCCTCAAAAGGGCCCGGACACCAGATTCAAGCTCCAGTCTCCTGAACTCACTCCGAGGAGCGATGCAGCCCCCACCTGCATCCCTGACCCTTCACTTACTTCCTTTCTCGCAGCACGGTACCCAGCTCTGCCTGCCAGTCTGCCAAGAGTATGTTATGCTTCTAGTTATCAGTCCAGCCCTCCTCCTTTGCATTCCTTAGCTACTGAACTGCATCAACAGTTTCAGCCATGGTCTAGTCTTTCTGTCTCCATGTAAGAGAATTACTGTATTAATATTCATAGAAGATTCATAGCCCACGCATTACACGAAGAATATATGCATGCACCAGCCTTAGAGTCAAGTAGCCTCTGCCCTGATAACTTTTAGTTTCTATCAACATGTACTCCAAACACAAGATACCAGATATGCCATAGGTACATGTCGTCCTGACACCGTAGACTTTAGTCTCCTCTTCTAGTGCAGAAGTCATAGCCCCCAGTTCTCCCTGGTAACACGTCATTGCCCGTTTGCGCGCACCACTAGGTTAAAGGTCCCAGCTGCTCTCAGGTGGCCCCCTCCATGTTTCCGCCCAGTTATGACACTTCTGTGACGTTTCCCATCACATGTCTCAGTGCACGCCCTGTACACGCCTTCTTCTTCCATCAATGTGTCCTTATCTTTCGCGACTGCTACGCCTACTGCTACGCCTATTGTATGCAATGTAATGTAATGTATGATACTATATATATGCTGCACTGTCGATAAGGCATTGCAGCTGCCATCCATTCTATTTCCGTGCAGGCTATCCCGTTCCTGTCCCTTCCCTCATGCCTTGATTAAAGCCTGTTAGACTCAGATACCTCGAATCCTGTCTCTTATTTATTGAGCTATCTGTTTTATTCAATGTATTCAAAAATAGTACCGGTAATTAATTATTTATTTACCACAACTTGCCTGGTCATAGAGAGGGTGGAATCGAGGATGACCCCCAGGTTGCGTGCGTGGTCTGTGGGTTCCGGGGCTGTGCCTAGTGATGTGGGCCACCAAGAGTCGTCCCAGGCTGATGGGGCGGGTCCAATAATGAGGACCTCCATCTTGTCTGAGTTCAGCTTCAGGCTGCTGTCCTTCATCCAGTCAGCTACGGCCTTCATTCCTCTGTGGAGGTTGGCTTTGGCGGTGTGGGGGTCTTTGGTGAGGGATATGATCAGCTGGGTGTCATCGGCATAGGAGGTGAAGTTGAGGTTATGTTGTCGTGCGACGTGGGTGAGCGGTGCCATGTAGATATTGAACAGCGTCGGGCTGAGGGAGGATCCCTGTGGGAGGCCGCAGATGATCTCGGTGGATTTCGAGCGGAAGGGTGGGAGGCGGACGCTCTGGGTTCTGCCGGAGAGGAAGGATGTGGTCCAGGCCAGGGCCTTCTCTTGAATTCCGGCGTCATGGAGGCATGCTGATAGGGTGCGGTGACAGACTGTGTCAAAGGCTGCTGATAGGTCCAGGAGGATGAGGGCGGCTGTTTCTCCTTTGTCCATCAGGATCCTGATGTTGTCAGTGGCAGCGACGAGGGCGGTCTCGGTGCTGTGGTTGCTGCGAAAATCGGATTGGGAAGGGTCCAGGATGTTGTTGTCTTCGAGGTAGCGGGTTAGCTGTTTGTTGACAATCTTCTATGTCACTTTTGCCGGGAACGGGAGCAGGGAAATGGGCCGGAGGTTCTTGAGGTCCTTGGGGTCCGCCTTGGGTTTCTTCAGCAGGGCGTTGATCTTGGCGTGCTTCCAGCCTTCCGGGAAGGTTGCTGTCTCGAAGGAATCGTTGATTGTTTTCCGGAGGTGGAACGTGATGGCTGTGCTGGCTTTGTTGAAGATGTGGTGAGGGCAGGGGTCAGATGGGGATCCGGAGTGGATTGAGTTCATAGTTCATGGTTTATGGGTTTGATGGTGTCTTCGTCGCTGATGTTGGACCAGACGGTCAGGTGGCTGGTGCGGGTGGTGGTCGCAGGGGTGGTGGATTCGGTGGTGGGTGCCGGGGTGTCGGAGTTGAAGCTGTCGTGGATGTCAGAGATCTTGCGGTGAAAGAAGGTGGCCAAGGAGTCGCACAGGTCTTGTGATGGTGGGATGTCGTTGGTGTTGGAGCTGGGGTTGGAGAGTTCTTTCATGATGCGGAAGAGCTCTTTGGTGTTGTGTGCATTGTTGTCTAGGCGGTCCTTGAAAGCGGTCCTCTTTGCAGCCCTGATGAGTTGGTGGTGTCTGCGGGTGGTGCTCTTGTTGGCTGTGTGGCTGTCAGGTGTTCGGTCGTGGAGCCATTTCTTCTCCAGCTTCCGACAGGTGCGCTTGGAGGTCCGGAGGTCTTCGGTGAACCAGGCGGCTTTCTTGTTGGTGTGGTTGGTCGTGGTAGTCTTGAGAGGGGCGAGGGTGTTGGCGCAGTCGTTGATCCATTGTTTGAGGTTGGTCGCGGTGGTGTCTGGGTCAGTGGGGTCGGCGGGGGGATTCAGGGCGAGGGTGGTAGTCAGTTGGTCCTTGGTGACCTTGCCCCAGCAGCGCCGTGGCAGCTGTTGGGTGCGGTGGTGTGTGGTGGGTTTCCCGAAGGTGAAGTGGACGCATCTGTGGTCGGACCAGTGGGGTTCGGTGGTGTGGTTGAAGGAGACGTGGGGGCTTGTGGAGAAGATGGGGTCCAGCGGGTGTCCAGCTGCGTGGGTGGGTGTTGTCACGAGCTGTTTGAGTCCGAGGTTGTCGATCAGGGCGGTGGAGTTGTTGTTGTTCTCGTGGTGGAAGTTCAGGTCCCCGAGGAGAATGTAGTCCGTGGAGGCGAGGGCGTGGGTGCTGGCGAAGTCGGCGATGGTGTCGCTGAACTGTGATCGTGGTCCGGGAGGTCTGTAGACAAGTGTTCCTCCGAGGGTGGTGTTGGGGTCGGTATGGATCTGGAAGTGCATTTGCTTGGCGGTGGTGAGGGTGTCGTCGGTGTTGGTCGAGACTCTGAGGGTGTCTTTGTGGACCATGGCGATTCCCCATCCCACTCCGTTGGTGCGGTCTCTGCGGGAGATCTTGTAGCCTTCTGGGGTGGCTATGGCGATGTCTGGTGCTGAGGTGGCGTTCAGCCAGGTCTCCGTCAGGAAGGCGACTGAGGGGCGGTGGAGTCTAGGAGGTCCCAGAGTTCGATGGCGTGTTTGCGGGCGGAGCGGGTGTTGAGGAGGATGCAGCAGAGGTGGTTGGGTTCTCTGGTAGGTGGCTTGGTGGGCTTGATGCTGGTGAATCTGCAGTTCCGGCGGGCGAAGGGCCCTTGGGTGCGCTTCGGGGTGGCTCGGAAGCAGGGGTGATCTCGTCCGGTGTTGAGTGCGTGGAGGGTGCTGGAGTCGTAGTGCAGTCTGGCGTTGTGGGGTGCGCGGGGTCCAGGGCTTCTGGTGCTGGGCGCGGTCCAGGCATGGATGGGCGCAGATGGGCTTGCCTTTGGCGCGCCGCGCCAGCTGCACGCCCGCTGCGCGCGGCCGCTGTGCGCCCGCTGAGCGGTCTCCATAAGAGGTGAAGTGGGAGGGAGGAGCAGCTGGGAGGCGGGAGCGGGGCGGCCAATGGACGAGGGCAAGGGGTACAGGAGAGAAAAGGGGGCAGGGCCGCGGGGAAGCAGCGGCGGGAAGCGGGGAGCGGGGATGGCACAGAGGGTAGGGACGCAAAAAAGGAGCGCCTCAAAATACAGTAGAGACAGTAAACAAGCTACAAATACTAAAACAATAACAGTGGGGGAAGGAAAGAGGTTGGCCCAGCAGAGGGGACAGAAACAGGTACTGGGGCACACTAGCGGCGAACCCTCGGCAGCAGCGGCACCATGGGGAAGGCTCGATCACTCAGGAAGAGTTGTGCGACGTGGGGAGTGACCTGGGGTCAGGTCACACTCACCTTTGCCGCGCGGTCTCATTAAGAGGCCAAGTAGGAGTGAGGACCAGCTGGGAGGCAGGAGCGGGGCGGCCAATGGGCGAGGGCAAGGGATACAGAAGAGAAAAGGGGGCGGGCCTCGGGGGAGCAGCAGCGGGGAGCAGGGGTGGCACGGAGGGCAGGGATGCAAAAAAGGAGCGCCTCAAAATACAGTAGAGACAGTAAACAAGCTACAAATACTAAAACAATAACACAGTGGGGGAAGGAAAAAGGTTGGCACAGCAGAGGGGACAGAAACAGGTACCGGGCACACCAGCGGCGAACCCTCGTTAGCGTCGGCACAGTGGGGAAGGCTGGATCACTCAGGAAGAGCCGTGCAGCGTGGGGAATGGCCTGGGGTCAGGTCAGAGTTCCCAATGTGGCTGTGTTGTGATTTCAAAACCACCACATTATGAGGGGCAGATGGAATAACAGACTGTGCCAGTAGCCAATCGCAAAATGACAACCCACCACAGGCCCCGCACAAGGCAAACAAATGCTGCACAGCACTTCACAAAAGCTAAAGTGCAATAACATTGAAATGACTCAATATAACACTTCATAGCAGTTAATCTGACCTCCAACTAAGTATTCATATTTGTAATTGTAATTGCATTTATATAGCACTTACTACCCCTGACGCTACTCTGGAACCCATAAAGGATTAGTGTTGAGTTAGTATAGTGAAATATGAAAGTAATTTGAGTGGTGGATAAGTTAGTCAATTATTTGGATTCAGAAGGATAGAAGAGGGATAGAAGAGGGAAAAAGGTTTGCATTTATATAGCGCTTGTTACCCCTGATGGGGTGTTGAAGTACTTTCTTGGGGAGAAGCATGCTACTCCGGAACCCATAAAGGATAAAGGATAAGTGTTCAATTAGTATAGTGAAATATGAAAGTAATTTGAGTAGTGGATATTAATCAGTTATTTGGGTTGAGAAGGATAGCGGAGGGATAGAAGAGGGACAAAGGTTTGCATATATATATATAGCGCTTGTTACCCCAGTAATGGCATTGGCGCTGTTTTAACAACATGATGTGAGGTCCCACAATGCATTTTCGGGTGTCACTTAAGCATGTTCTTTTGTATGCAAACTAGTAGTGGCAGACAAATATGCAACACTTTTATGTGGTATTGTCTGCTTTCAAAGCTATACTATAAGGGTGTAATGTGCCAAATGCTTTTACCCCTTCCGTGTCTTGGGGGAAACGGGTCGAAAGGCTGCCTGCAGTGGTCTGCCTACCTCCTACTTGTCCATCTATCCAATTTGGAGTGGTGATGAATTTAATCTTGTGTTGTGACTTGAACCATGCTTATAGCACTGACTACATTCATTTTCAAGCCAGAGAAGGAGAGGTTACTGTGTGGGGAGGAGCTGAAGCGATCACCAACCCTGCCTGGTGTCAGATTTAAATTGAGTCCCTGGACACCAGCAGTGCCCTCTCCGCCACTTCACTTTTGTATGCCCTACTTAACTTCATGTGCATATGAGGAGTGTTTTACAGGATCATGTGTAGTGAACGGAAATAATTTTGCGGCATTAACTGCACAGTAGAAGCTGAAAAAGAGGTCGACTGTGCAGCCTGTGGAGGGAGTAGATAGCTTAAGTGCTCACTTATTTGATTTTAGATTCAAACCGAGTTACTGCTGCATGAATCATGTGCAAACTGCGTGCCCGCCGGCCCAAAATAAAGACTAGGCAACTGCCAACCATACATGTTCAAAGCTATACTATAAGGGTGTAATGTGCCAAATGCTTTTACCCCTTCCGTGTCTTGGGGGAAACGGGTCGAAAGGCTGCCTGCAGTGGTCTGCCTACCTCCTACTTGTCCATCTATCCAATTTGGAGTGGTGATGAATTTAATCTTGTGTTGTGACTTGAACCATGCTTATAGCACTGACTACATTCATTTTCAAGCCAGAGAAGGAGAGGTTACTGTGTGGGGAGGAGCTGAAGCGATCACCAACCCTGCCTGGTGTCAGATTTAAATTGAGTCCCTGGACACCAGCAGTGCCCTCTCCGCCACTTCACTTTTGTATGCCCTACTTAACTTCATGTGCATATGAGGAGTGTTTTACAGGATCATGTGTAGTGAACGGAAATAATTTTGCGGCATTAACCGCACAGTAGAAGCTGAAAAAGAGGTCGACTGTGCAGCCTGTGGAGGGAGTAGATAGCTTAAGTGCTCACTTATTTGATTTTAGATTCAAACCGAGTTACTGCTGCATGAATCATGTGCAAACTGCGTGCCCGCCGGCCCAAAATAAAGACTAGGCAACTGCCAACCATACATGTTCAAAAGTTAGACCCATAGTTCATTTAATCAATAAGGAATCCCTACTTAAATGTCTATCGAAAATACCTCATATGTCTGTTATTCTCATGATTAAATAAACTGAAGGGGGCTCAGACTCACAGAGTTCCCAATGTGGCTGTGTTCGTGATTTCAAAAGGACCACATTATGAGGGGCAGAAGGAATAACAGACTGCCCTAGTGCCAGTGGCCAATCACAAAATAACAACCCACCACAGGCACAAGCCAAACAAACCCTGCACAGCAATTCATGAGAGCTAAAGTGCAATAAAATTGAAATGACTCAACATAACGTTTCATAGCAGTTAACCTGACCTCAAGTTAAGTATTCATAATTGTAATTGCATTTATATAGTGCTTACTACCCCTAAATGTCTCACAGGAAGAATGACTAAGATTGCTTTCAAGTACATAAAAACACCAATGAAAACCCTTTCTTATGCAGAAGATGCATCTTTAACTCTGGATAAATATCTGCTTACTACCTCATTAATAATTTTTAAAATAACCAACTTAAAGGCAAGCCAAGGAAGGTGATTTCTCACAGGTTAACACTCCCACCCCAACATCCATCCATGGCATTACAAGGCCCTCACTTTGGCTGTGGCAAGTCTTCACACATTCATGTCAGTCAGGGATTTTAACAAGCTGCTGATACATACATGTCCAAACTGATCTTAAATCACTAGAACTGACAATGCTCTCTCCTAGACTGCAGGCTATAATTACTTATATCCAGTGGTAGAAATGCATTAAAAAACTACGGGATCTGCCCAATTAGAGAACTCCACAGAATAAAATCTATCTTTACAGAGTGAATATCTTTGAAGAAAAACGTTATGAGTAATCGACACCAAGGCCCAAATATTTAAGAATGGACTGTCCTATGGCCCAACAGTTTACTAGCAAATCATGTAAGCACCTCAGCATTAACTAGCTAAGTGCACAGAGACCCAACCTGCAGGAGCAAACATTGCAGGGACCCTACTGGGAGAACACTAAGGGTAACTAACATTTGCGGAGTTTTTAGCATCATGACCAAAATACACATTTTTAGGAGCAAATGGGAGGGATGTCGAGGATAACATATTTCCACTTCAAATTGCGCCTGTACCCACCTTTCAGAAGTCAACAGTGCAGAGGCCCAACTTTTTTGCGATCAGACAGAACCAGTGTCATAGTGCCTACTGCCTGGCAATAAACTTGCGCTTATTTACTTTTGCCTTCCTCTACACCCCTCAGTCACTGGTCAGTCTTCTATTTTGTTCCTGTGTATTTTCTATTTTTTACCCGTAACCTCAGTATGCTTCTAGAAATCCATCTTATGTACGTTTAGACAGAGCTGTGTCTCAGTATACGTATAGAACATTCTGTGTATCAGTGTACACAGAGACTGATCTGAATCTCATCTCATTGTGCATTTAGACTATGCTGTGTATCAGCGGACACAGAGAGTGAGCCGTATCTCAGTGTGCATCTAGACTGGGCTCTGTCTCACTGTACATGCAAAGATGAGCTGTATCATGTATACCTTAAGTTATACCTCAGTATTCTTCTAGAAATACATCTTATGTACGTTTAGACAGAGCTGTGTCTCAGTATGCATATAGACTATGCTGTGTATCAGTGTACACAGAGACTGATCTGTATCTCAGTGTGCATCTAGACTGGGCTGCAAAGATGAGCTGTCATGTACACCTTAAGCTATCCCTCAGTATGCTTCTAGAAATCCATCTTTTGTACATTTAGACAGGGGTCATCAGGTATAAAAATCATGCAGCACTTTCCAATACAGATTTTCGATATCAACGGACCGTTGCCTCTTCACAGTTGCCTCCACAATTATTCACAGTGCCCCCAGCTTAATTCTTCACTACTGTTACAATATGTTGAATATTTCCTCTTTATTTATTTTTTGCTTGCAACCAATTGATTGATTATACGCTGCAATAAGTAATTTACGGCGGAATTCAGTAAGAAAAGATAGACCAAAAAGCGGACCTAGTCAAATCAAAATCAAATCATCTTTATTCGGTTTCCATAATTCGTAGAAAGCCATAAAAGTACACATAAAACATATTTACAATAAAATAACTTAAAAAAAGTTACATGATTTGGTGTGAGCTTGAATAATAGCATAATTTAGTTAAAGTTAAGATTGGGACGGTGGTTGACACAGAATATTAAAAAGCAAGCAATAGATTTAGCATATAGTTCATTGTCCAACAGTTGCAGTGCTAAAAAGTCGGGACGACAGGTACGAAACCCCTTTATTCTTAGTATTGGAATAATCCAACGTCTACGTGTGATTTCGTAGAACTTGCAGAACAAAAGTATGTGGATTGAGGATTGCAGGGAATTACAATCACACGGACAACATGGTAGATTCCTAGACCAATCATTCTGCTGGGGGAACTAAATCAACCGATAAAAAATATCCAATCTGAAACGAGTAAGCAAACATTTTTCAAACTGATTCAGGGTATATTTCAAGTACGGTTGGATCAAAAGAGTGGTTTGTATGGCTAACAGGTGTCGCACTGAACTTTTCCCTATTTCTTGAGTCAGACGGAGCTCGCCTAAATGGAGAAGACACAGTTTTTTTAACTCCTTTCTTGACACTTCAGAAATAGTAAGTGGGTGAGTGAAATACCTCGAAAGGCCTAAATCATCAAAAAAGGACTTTACATAGGCTAACCATCTTATCTTTTTCATGTTGTCGAGTGCCATGCATTCCTCAATAAGACCTCGGGTTAGCTCGCACTGTTCAGTGGTCCAGATACGCCGCCATAGCATCATTGGTTGAATCTTTAAGATGTCTGAAATATGGTCCAATCCTAATTCTAAATGGCATCCGTATGTCGTCGTGCCTTGGGGGACTGCGAGAAGGTATCGCAAAAAAGAATTCTCTACTCCCTGTAGATCGTCCGTATTTAAATGCCCCCATAAGCCTGAACCATAGCTGGCAACACTGATGCATTTTGCTTGGAAGATCTTTAACATCTCTAGAGAAGTTCTCTTTCCTAGCTTTTGTGCAAATACCACCAATGCTGTCGTAGTCTTTAAAAATGCTAATTTCCTGGCTTGAATGGCCATTGTCCACTTAAGCTTAATATCTATTAAAATCCCTAAATAGGGATAGGATGCCGTACACTCTAGTCTAAAATTATTAATAAATATGTCCTTAATGTTTTTTGGTCTCGGGCCAGCATGCATGGTATATATCTTTTTTATATTAACTTTAGGATTTAGGGAGCTCATAAAGTTGCAGTAGCTATTTAGTGATCGCTGGAGCTGAACGGGGGTTCTTGCCAAGATGACAGCGTCGTCGGCATATAATAATGCTGGAATGGGCCGACGACGTATTGCTGCCAGGTCTTGACTGCCTTTCACCATCTCTAATTCCAGCCCGTTGGTGTATAGTGTGAATAGGAAGGGGGCCAGAACACACCCTTGTATGACCCCCCTCTCTATCCTAAAAGGCTCAGTGAGTTCTCCCCCTGCCCCGTATCTCACTCTAGCCGAGGCCTCTGAATAGAGCTATAGTAAAAAGTTCACCAGCGGCGGATCTACCACCAGGGCTAAAAAGATTGCCCACAATTTAGAGTGACTGACACAGCCAAATGCTGCTGTCAAGTCTACATAGACCATATGCAAAAACCCTCCCTTCACTAAGACATATTTCCCCATTAAAAGAGAGAGGTTCAGGGCTTGGTCCACTGTGCCCAGACCCTCTTGGAAGCCATATTGTAGATCTGATATTATACTATTGTCAGAAGCCCAGACCTGAAGACGATCTAAAAGAATACAGCCTGCGACTTTGCCGGGGGAATCCAGGAGGGATATGGGCCGATAGCAGGCCGGGCTATGGCGGTCGCCTTTTTTAAAAATCGGCACCAAGATTGATGTGGACCAAGACTCAACTAATCCAATCTTAGTGGCTGCTTCCAAGACTCTCATTAAAATAGGGGACCATAAGTCTAATTTGTATTTGAAGAGATCCACTGGAACCCCGTCGGGGCCTGGTGCTTTTCCAGGTTTTGATGTTTTGAGGGCATTTATCACTTCGTTGTGGGCAAAATTTAGCTGAATGGGATAACTTATTTGCTGCGGAGCCTCAACTAGACCCAGAGTGCTGTCTTCTTCTTGCCGAAGATGTTTGAAAAGTGTTGAACCCAGGCATTAGAATCTACCGCTACCTCTAATTTTGGAAGATTGCTACCATCACAGAGAAAAGGAGATTTAACTATTCTCCAGAAGGTAGCGCTATCTTTCATGGAAGAGCTCTCATGCAATTGCTTCCATAAGCTATCTTTAATCTGGGCTTTGCGGTTTTTTAATGCTAAGTTGTAAGCTTTCCTTAGTTCTACTATTTCATTCCTATCCCTTATTTCCTTAGTCAGTGCTACTTTTAGTTTTGCATAGGATTTTGTACAGTCAGTGTTAAACCATCCCCTCCTAGTGGCCCCTTTCAGTTTCTTTTTACAAAGTAGTTCATCTCTAATCGTTTTAGTAATAATAGCATAGCTAGACAGTATTTGCTCAGGCGTGGCGATGGGCTCAAGACAGATATACAAGGAAGACAAAGCTTTCTTTATCACATTACCCGTTGCTAGCTCTTGATCCACCTTACCCCATTTTAAAGAGAAGCCGTTAAGTCTGTCCAGATTCAAAGATTGCTGGTCCAGGAGGCTCCAATAAACCGTCTCAGCCATGGGGCAAGGACAACTTATTGAGATACTGTTAAGGAAATGGTCACTAACTGCATTAACAATTGTCTCAAATTTACACATTATTGATGTAATAGACTGTGAAACAAGAATGAAGTCAATTGTGCTGTTTAGTCCTCTCCCATTAAAGGTAGTAGAAAAAGGGAAAGGGGGACTGACTAGTTCATTTGCAAAACCCAAATCTGTGACAGCCATTATTTCGTTCATACGATCGCCCACGGTCGTATGTGCAAAGTGCATTGAGTTGTTCCCACCCTCGTCCTGAATACCGCAATTGTTAGTGCTACTTCCTTTGCACAATGACAAGTTAAAACCACCGCCCCAAATCAGTGCAACAAATTTATTGATATACTTCACACGTAGATCTTGCAATAAAAAGGAAACCTTATTTAAAACATCAATTAGATCAATTGGATTCAG
Organism: Lissotriton helveticus; assembly: GCF_964261635.1. Taxonomy (NCBI): domain Eukaryota; kingdom Metazoa; phylum Chordata; class Amphibia; order Caudata; family Salamandridae; genus Lissotriton; species Lissotriton helveticus. Next base: position 440,440,761 of record NC_136071.1, on the reverse strand, counting down.
ATTATTATAAAAATGTATCATAATATAAATTGACGCTTTATTGCAAACAACCATAAGTACCTGATAGTTGGTTTCTAATCTCAGAACTTCAATTTTATCAACCGACAAAACATTGGATATATATATTATTAAGCCCCCCTTTGGTCTTCCAGAGGGAGATGGAACGACTTCTGAAAAATAGGTCTTATATCCCACCAGATGAACAGGGGTACGAAGCCATGTTTCCTGTAAACCTATGATGTTATGTTTTGTTACAAGTGCCAGCCAGTTATTATTTGTAATTTTGCTCTCTAGACCAGCCACAATCCAGAAAACGATATCAAGCGTAGGGCCCTTTCTTCCTGTTTTAAAATGAACATTCGTATTCTGCGCAGAATATGCTCTCTGGGGTGTTAACACCGGAGTGGTCTTTTCAACTGCACCCTGCCCAGAAGTAGGCATCAGTTCTACATATGGTATTGCACTGTTTATATCTTGGGAACTGGAAAGAACCTGGAGTGAATTGGCTTGAGTAACCCCAGTAATGTTAAGTCCTGTTGGAAGGTTAAATTCACTGGGCTTACCAAGGGTGTGTCTGCCGGCACCGAGTCCAGTCATTCAATATCATCTAAACCCGACAGTGCGCTAAACCTGTTATAAGTAGGGATTGCCTGTATTGGCCACTGAGGATTGTAAGGGTTTCGCCGGAGCACGGGACAGCAATTCGTACTCTGTGGGGGATAAAAAAAGCCTAGTGGCAATATGTTTATCCCTGCCATGGTTGCATTTTGGTTTCGCCCGATGTTCAAAATTTCCTTTACCAATCGTGGTGTTCCAAATGTCATAACTACGCAGTCCCCCATCAAATCCTTCTCTCCCATCCCTACCCAGTGAAGTCCTCTGACCATCCTAAAATCGTGAAATAATTGGCTGTGAAGCCCTGTCCTATTACTTAACCAATGTAACGACTTGTTTTTTAAAGCTGTCCAGCTTAATTCTTCACTACTGTTACAATATGTTGAATATTTCCTCTTTATTTATTTTTTGCTTGCAACCAATTGATTGATTATACGCTGTCAGTAAGTAATTTACTGCGGAATTCAGTAAGAAAAAATAGACCAAAAAGCGGCCCTAGTCTCTGAGCTACAAAGCTGACTGTATTATTATAAAAGAAATATGTATGTAGGCTTGATCTATGAACAGCAGAGGGAAAGGCATGCCAAAAATACCGGAAACCCCTCCGAAGGAAGAAGCTTAATTTCTGAGGACAGCAGAGGAAAAGAAAGGCCAAAATTCCGAAAAAACATCCTGAAGTAAGAGCTAAATTGTAAAAGAAGAAAACATTCTCATAAATTATATAAACAAAAAGGTCAACACAAATCCCAAAAGAGACGCACAACACACGTTAAAATAGTACACCGTGTTGCTTATATTTCTATGCATTGGCAGTTATCATAAACGTTCTCTGCATTGCTCGGGTACCGACAAATCTGACACTGAGAACCTAGCGTCCAACTCTTTCAACAGGAACCTCAATGAGGCACATGCACATCTTAACGTCATCAAACTCATCTATCTATCGCCCTTTTTCAAAGAATCGAGCCCGGCCGTGGCAAGAGATAAGACAGAAGCCTGAGTGATCGGATCGGATCTCCCCTTATTCCGCTCCACCATATCAGAGAATAACACTAACAGTTACAGCTGAAGCCGTAGCGAACGTGGGCCTATAAGTTAAAAACTGCCCACCTGGGCCTTACCTGGTGAACAGCCCGAGTTCACAAGTCCAGTCCTTCTTACTACTGCCCTACTCCGGACAGCAACCTGACAGCCTGCAGTGTGACAGCGGCATGGACTAGCTGCTGCTGGTAATGGCACGATGCTTCAGAAAAGACTACCTCCTCGGCTCTCCGCTCTAATGCAGTCCGCCCGTCTTGAGTGCAAAATGGCTGCCACTTCTACTGCTGACTCACACGCGCGGGAAGCAGTCTAAGATCCAGCCTGCGCAGACGGTCACTCGACTCCTTGGCTGCTCGCCTGCCACACCCTTTCCCAACTCATCACAGGGCGTGGTGGGACCCACTCTGTGACGGAAGTTGGGAAGGGTGGGGTGACACTGTGACAAGCTCTCTTACACTCTCTCATTGACGTGGAGAGTTAGCGATCCCGGTTTTGTATTTAAAACGCCTGGGGCTAACTTAACCTCCACACCATCAGGGAGTGGAGACTGGGTCTTGCAGCTAGGTCTTTGCCGAGCTGATGAGAGGTTGTCGGCCCGGCAAACACATAGCAGGCTACTTTGGGCCCGGCCGCCCGGAAACAAAGCAATCAGTCACGTGACAACAGCGGTGGTGTTGGTGAGTGGGGCAGACTGCAGACTCATAGACAGTGCCCCATGTTCTTCTTTGGGATCTCTATTCTCTTGATAAATGAAAAAATTTACCTGATGCCAGTTCAAGATCCTCACGCACACCTACAAAGCTCAGCACGATCAAGAACTGGTCTACATTAACCATCGACTGAACTTCAATCTACCCACAAGACACCAGCACTCAACCTCAGTAGCCTGGATACACACTACCCCACCTGTGCACGCACAGTGGGGCCGCTACTTCTACTATAACATCACCAAGACCTGGAACGACCTGCTCCTCTATCTCCGATCAGCACCCTCCCTGGCAGACTTCAGGAAGAAACTCAAGGCCTGGATTTTTGACGGAGACGTCGCTCCCACAGCCCCCAGATACCCTTCGGGGTACGCTATACAAATGCTGATTGATCGGTTGACAATGAGTGTAGACTATTCAGAATGCACAAGATCTTTAACAATTACAGCTATCCATTCAGCCTTACTTATGGAATTTTCACAAAACGGTTCATCCAACAAGTATCCAACTGTACATTGTCATCACGTTCACACCCTTTGTGTTCAACAGAAGCAATCTCACATGGCATCCAAGATAGATATATCTTAATCAAAGGGGGGGGGGAGAAGCTCTGATCCATTCGGCTTCCAATGGTTAGTACAAAAATAAGAGAGGGGGGAATGATCACTTGTCCTGTATACCAAGCTCTTGGCTCATCTGGGAAACTCTGTAAAAACCCTCATATACGTACACAGGCGTGGGCGGTATATCTTGGTTCTCCGCTTAAGTGTACTGTAGCAGCATCATCATCGGGTCTTTATCTTTGTGAGTATGCTGTGCCTCCACTTGGAAGAAGACCAACTGGCTTGCCACTAGTGTCCAGAAATGAAAAATATGAGGGCGTTTGTGTGCTTTAGTGAAGTGAGTTAAAAATCCCTACATCACTTAACAGTAAACATTTATTGGAAAAAACTGTGATGTGGGTAATTAAAAGTGGGGTTGTGTGTGTGTGTGGATCAAGCTACTAACCCACCGCACTGGTGTTGGTCAACATGTTTCAGCCTTGTGCTGACTTCTAGAGGCTTTCTTCAGGACTGGGATGTGTGTCAGGGAGCGCCTTCTGTCTCCTGTTAAAGTGGCCAACTTGCCACTTGTGCAGAGGGCAGACCAATCTGGTATCTATACCTGTGTATAGGGAGAGAAATACATTGTAGTACAATTTCCTCAACGTGACCCATACTTGCTCATTATGCATATGGACTGCTGGTACATCAAAGGTTAACTAAAGTAGCAAATTTGGTATGAGTTTATACTGCATCATGTTCGCATGGTAAGAAAATACACAACTGTTAGACTAAATAAAATGAGTTAAAATGAGTGCTTCAGGTAGCCAAAGATTAACGGAGGAAATAGGTGCCTGAAAACTATCCTATCCGATCTATAGGTGTCCTGAGTTGTTATGGTACTTGCGTGAAAATGCCTGAGTATTGTTGTATCAATGTGCTTGAGACAGGCGGAATCTTTGTTCAAGCATGCGTGCTTGTCGCCATAGTAGGCATTGTTTAGTTAAATGTTTCTCGTCACTGTGCTCGTTGCATGTCAGGGTGCACAAGCGACAAAACAAAACAAGACTGGTAAAATGACGTAGTGAAAGTTCTTGCATGTGTTTCGTGTGATTAAGAAAAATTACTACCAATCGTTATTGTGTTCTTTTTTGTTGCGCGATTAAAGCGGCAATGCATAAGACGCTGTTGGCAAATAGTGTAACAGGTTGTGTTAAGCGTATGTCTCCAAAACAGACTGGTCATGGTTACCTCTATCTCGTTGTGATGCGCTTCCTCGGGATGCCGTTATGCTAGTAGGGACCATAATCTGTGGAAATAAATAGGGGTTCATTGCATCTTACTTGCGGTGCATTCTGTAGGTTTAGGCGCTCCTCGCGGTCGCTCACCGGTTCTCTCAGGCCATTTGCTTGTACTAGGTCTGGAAACGGTGTCCCGGGTCACACGGGCCCATATTGAGCTGGTATTTACATATGGCAGTCGGTTGAAATAGAAGAAGGACTGCCTAGGATATCGTGGTTGGCAATGGTTGGCATTTGGAATTGTGAAGAAAGACAGATTTACTGTTTTTGAAACCGGTCATGTTCATTTGATCATAAAAATTACTTTTTGGTGTTTAACGATTATCTCTATGGTTGAGGTAATTGGTAGTATAGGTAGTGAGGTTAAACACTCTGGGAGTGCCTCAGGCACGTTCCTTGGTTAGCAATAATGGTTGGCATCGATGGTAGAGAGGTAGTGGAAAGACTGTTACTATAGTAAGTAAGTTACAAATTTTTATGATCAAAAACAGTGAGTCTGTCTTTCTTCACAATTCCAAAGGCCAATAATGCTGATCAACAATGCATAACAAGGGACCTACTGCCAAATTAAAATGCACTTTGAGAGATTATGAAAGTCAGGATATCCTCAATTTGATAGCTAATGATGAACGGCATGGGAAATGTGGTATTTAAAGAACATCTAATGAGGTTGGCGTAGCTGTGAAGTTCTTTCATTAAGGAACTGGACTATGACAGTGTGAATTTTTGGAAGGAGAGCATTTTATTTCCATTATATAAAATGGGGAGATACTTACCTGTATTTCTAACACTCCCATTGGCTTGAGGTGGGAAAATGTAAAGAAAGTGCTATTATCTCAACTAATCTAACAGAACAGGCCACAAGAGGTGGACAGGAACCACATATCTACACAGGGGATGGAAACATGTCAGAAGCCATTCTTTTTAGCCCTTTTTTGTTAGCAGATGGGCAGATAAGGCTTTTGCTCCTCCACTTTAATGTGCATTTTTAAGTTTTGCACAGATTTTGCAGAAGATCAACCAAGGCAGAAATATATTAAGCAAGTCTAGAAACCACTGCACTCTAGGGGTAATCGGGTGAACCCAAGTGATTCAAAATTCAAATAGTTAGGGTGCTGAAGATGTTCACCTTCTGTTCCTAGAGGTGCAAATGAATAATGCTACAGAAAAACCTTTCACAGTGAAAGGTTAAGATCTAAAGCACTCCTTTGGCGATACGAATCGCTGTATTCCAAAATGGTAGAGAAAGCCAGTTGACTTTTCTAAGCTGATGCCATATTTATTCAATCTTTAACATGAATCATATTGTGTCATATGATAAATATTCCATCAGAAAACTCATTCAGGTAAGGAAGATCAATAAAGTCTTCAATCAGTCTCCCTCCTCCCTGACCTTACATGGGAACTCAATGTTACCCCGCTGGTTTGGCGGGTCCGCGCCGACTTCCCTAAATGGCGCACGTTGCCTCTCAACCCTCTGGGCAGGATTGCCCTGTACAAAATGATGATCTTGCCCCGTTTTTTGTACTTACTCTAGACACTCACCTCTTCTTTGCCAGATCTTGGTTCCGGGACATGGATGGCATGGCCATTAAATTCCTTTGGGGGAGTCGGAGGTCCAGGCTGGCCCTGGCCCAATGCCGAATTCCACCTTTCGATGGAGGTCTTGGAATGACGAACCTTTACCTCTACTACCTAGCGACTCGTCTCTTCACGATTCATGACTGGTTCAATGGCGGCTGGTCCGACTGGCGTATCACTTGGAACTTCACATCTTGGGCTTCTCCTCTATCCAGGGGATGCTTTATGGGACCACGATTCCCCGAACTCTTCCCGAGGTCACACGCGGCATATTTCTGGCTTGGCGTGCATCACTTCGTCATACTCAATGGGCGGGCAGGCTGACTAGCTACACTCCCTTGTGGTGTGGCACTAGGCTTCGTGAAGTCGCCTCCCTGTTAGGGTTCCGGCAGTGGGATCTCATTGGGGTGACCTTGTTGGGTGACGTCTGGAGTGGTACTCACATCCGATCCATTCAAGACTTACAGACCAGACACTCCCTCCATCCCTCTCAATTCTTTCGATATTTGCAACTGTGTCACGCCCTTCACTCCCATATAACAGATGGCCCGTCCCTGCTCGAATATAGCCCGCCCGAGGTGCAAGTTCTGACTGGGGATTTGGGGAGGGGTGGAGTCTCTCAGATTTATCGGTCCCTCACTAACAATACCCGTAAATTCCTTTCCCTACTCCGCAAGAAGTGGGAGGGTTGGCTTGGGGCTCTGGAGGATGAGGACTGGCGGGACGCCCTGATGGCCCCAGGACGATTGAGGTATCGGCGAGACTCCGCCTGCTCCAAGTCTACTTCCTGCATGCTGCATACCTTACACCCCTACGTATCCAATGTGCTGGGCTTCGGCCTGACTCCCACTGCCCCGCTGCTCCCAACCCCACGCAGATTTTTACCAAATGGTTTGGTTGTGTGCGGTGATTTAGAGATATTGGGAATATTTAACGCAAGAGCTGACGGGTGTCCTGGGTTGGGAGGTACCTCTTGATCCCATCCATGTTCTGCTGGGCGTCACCGATGTATTGGACTGCTCCAGGCCTGAGAAGCTCTTCCTCAACACGGCATTGGTGGTCACCAAGAGGGACATTGCCACGCATTGGTTGGACACTGCTTCTCCCACTCTAGGATGCTGGCGTTGGGGAGGTGGATTGGTGCGCTGCGCAGGAGCAGACTTTATATGAAGCCAGGGGGTGCCCTGAGAAATTTTACCGCATGTGGGGTAAATGGGTCGGGGTACTCGATGATTGAGATGGCGTGGTCCGCTCTTCAGATTCATGTGGATAAGCTATTTTTGATTTCTTTATGCAATCTTGCTGTCACTGTTATGTGTTTTCTCCCTATTCTGAAAATGTACAATGTGGCTCTGAATGGTGCTGTTTGTTGTTCCATCCAAAACTCAATAAAATGTGTTGTCAAAATAAAAGTCTTCAATCATCCATTACCATCAAGTAAATACGTTGAAAATGTCTCCCCGATGCATTTCGAGCCGTAGCTCTTCTTCAGGGACAATTATCTAAAGAAAATATACAAAGAATTGCATGTATCGCGATCCAAGGGGGAATGCATCTATGCGATACCCTAATGGGTATCTGTGAGTAGCAAAAAATTTAAAAAGAAGCGGTCACATGCAGTTAAGGTGATACATGCATTCAGTGAGTGATAAACATAGATGGGCTTGATGCTAAGGCACACGGGTGGGAATGAAAAACCGGAGTAAAAAATGATAATCAAAGTGAGGCCCAAATGGTATAGAGATATAGTGGATCTTGTTAAAAACCGCCAAGTGCATTGGTGAGTGAGGTGAAATAAACGATGCCATGAAGAACTTCGCCAGAAAACGAAGTGGCAGGAGATAACTTATGCATCTGAGGGTAATAAATATAAAAGTTAAAGCGGGTGTAGACGCTCGCAGAGATTTAGTTAATAAGAGAGACACGTATTACAAGAGTGTGTTAAATGACAAAGTTAAAAAGTGAGCGACGTCAAATAAACTATGCTATGAAGAACTTTGCCAGAAAACGAAGTGGCAGGAGATAACTAATGCGCGTGAGGGTAATAAATATAAAAGTTAAAGCGGGTGTAGACGCTCACAGAGCCTTAGTCAATAAGAGAGACACGTATTACAAGAGTGTGTTAAATGACAAGGTTAAAAAATGAAGGTACAGAATACGTGCCGAAATACGCCGCCACCGACTTACAAGCAGTGTCAATTATGAACAAACGCGGTGTTGTGAAAATTCGCGAGCGAGTGACATGCGTCCAAGTCAACGCAGTAAGAACTGGTCACATCAGTGTACCGAAGTACGCAAATCGCTGTGATTGCAAAGCCAATGCGGCTGGCCCTTGCGGTAAAACCGGAAGTGAGTTAAGTGCAAGTGAACTCGGTGTAGATAAAGAAAGAGGACTGCCGAGCGGAGTCTCATTTACAGTGCGAGCACGTAAGTGCACAAGTGAACTAGTAACGTTTTTTTTTTAAAACCTTTATTCGGGTATCATCAATCATACACAGCCATCCGCCTACAACCCAGAGGGCCGGCAGCAAATCAAGGCATTAATATCACACATCCTGTGTCGAGCAACCACAGCCAATAAGCCGACAACCCGGGGGTCCGGCGGCGTGTAGCAGGGAACCGACATTCGACTCCAGTTCACATAACGTGCCGGCGCCCACCTCCCTGGCCTACTCCCCAGCGAAAAGTCTAACATATTGCACATGGTGTAGTCATGACCGCAACTCCTTAGTGTGAACCAGTATTGAATTTACCCACTAAACTCTGTCTTAAACCGTCCCCAAACAACCCCCCCACCCCCACCCAACCTGCCCGACTGCCTGTCGGTCGTCATAATATTAAATATATCTTACCCAACTCTACCATAATCTGCACTAATGCCGTCCACACCCCTGCCCCCCCTCTCTCTACCCCCCGCACCAGGGAGATCCTACTTGTGGCCCCTCAATTCAGTGTATAGCTGTAGAGAAAAGTGTGTAGTAGGCCCACCGCCCGTGGGGCGCCCCACCCGACCATCACGTGATGCCGTTGGGTTTCCCCCCTCCCCACCTGTTAAGACCAATGTAGTGAATGAATGTCTAATCTCCGGGGTCAACTACCTCCTCCAATGTCCCCCGCTCGTTATCTGTCTCCTCCTGTGCTGCCTCTGCACTGTCCCTAGCGGCTTGATAAGTGTGATAGAGGGCCCAAAAGTTCTTTGGCCTGCTCCCAGGTGGGAGGAGCTCACTGTATGTTTGCGATTGGGTACTACAGTATAGCATGTCTCTGGCCCATCTGCGTTTCGTCGGTAAGGGGCCGCGCATCCAGCAAAGTGCGATAACTCGTCGGGCTAGCAGCAGGCCCATATCAGCCAGGCGACGTATTGCCACCGGAAGTATTTTGGAGTGTCCCAACAATGCCAATGCGGGGTCGACAGGGAGCTCTGTATCCAAAATCTGGCCCAATTCCAAGAAAATGTCTTCCCAAAACTTGTTAATACCAGGGCAACTCCACGCCATATGCAGGAAATTTGCCACTGGAGCATGGCAACATTTACACTCAGGGGTTGAACGGAGTCTGTACCTATGTAAGCGTTCTGGAGTGTAATATACGCGTTGCAGGTATTTAAAATGAATTAATCTGTGTCTGGCATTAAGCGACAGTTTCCTAGTGTTCTGACAACAGTATTTCCACATTGAATCATCAATCTGTATTTGCAAATCACGCTGCCACTCCAGCCGAGCCTTAGAGAATTGGTGGTCCCTGTGTTGAAATCCTATTTTAAGTAAGTGCGTGACCAGTTTGCGCGATGAAGGTGTTTCAATCACATACGCTAGTTCCGGGATGTCCGGTGGCTCGACCATATCTGGATCCAAAAGTTCCAGGAATGCAGTCCGAACTCTATGAAAGTGAAAGCGGTGCAATAGCGTGACCGCTACACCAGCTGGGGCAATCTGGTCCCAGGATTTGACCACTCCATCCTCGAACAGATCTCCCAGGGTGGAGACACCCAACTGGTGCAGAGCGCGCGTGACCCCTCTTTCATGCAGCGGCGCCAGCCATCCGGCCCACTCTATTGGAACCAGAGGGGAATACAGCAATACACAGTCTTGATCTTTCACCAATGTGTGCCAGGCGTGGTTCGTCGTTGTTATGGAGTCCAGTAAACCCACACAGCGTGCAGCCGGTTGGAAGACTGTGGCCGGAGGGGGGGAAGGGGATCCGTAAACAAGCGTTCCAATATCACGTGGGGAATATTACTGTCCCCATGTATCCATGTGTGCAAGTGTGCTGCCTGTGCAACACGGTAGTATCTCTCCATATCTGGAGCGCCCAGACCACCCTGGTCATACGGAAGTGTTAGAACTCTCCATTGAACTCGAGGTTGTTTTCCCCCCCAGGCAAGCCGTACAAGCGTCTGTGTTAATGTTTTAAAAAAGGCTTTAGACAAAATCACTGGGATGTTATTAAAAAGGAACAAAAATCTGGGCAACACTATCATCTTCATTAGAGCGATACGTCCCAGCAGGGACAATGGAAGTCTGCACCACCTCTCCACATCGTCGACCAACTTAGTGTACGCAACACCATAGTTGTCCCGTACCAAAATGTCCGGGTCTGGATGTAGTTGGATCCCCAGGTACCTGACCGGTTCCGTGGACCACAGTAGAGGATATTCCATGTCAATTTGCTGAGTCACCGGGGTCAGCGGGAATGCCACCGACTTGTTCCAATTCATCTTCAGCCCAGAAAGTGCCCTGAACCGGACCACTTCTCTCAACACCGAGGAGCGGTTTGTCTCAGGGTCCCGTATATACAACAGAGTGTTGTCCGCATACGTGGAGATGCAAATCTTATATGTGGAGAAACTGATGCCCTCATTCGGGTGGTATTCCCGGAGCGCACCCGCCAGTGGTTCCGCCACTAGGGCGTATAGCAGAGGGGAAAGAGGACAGCCCTGTCTAGTGCCCCTACCTATTTCAAACGTGTCCGTCACCCTGTCACCGATGCGCAACCTGGCCTTAGGCTTGTAGTACAACGCACCTATCATCTGTAGGAAGGGTTCGCCCAGCCAAAACTTTCTCAGCACTCTTGACAAGAAGGGCCACTCCAGAGAGTCGAAGGCCTTCTCCATATCAAGGAAAACCGCCAAGGCCTTGTTCCCCGGTTTCACATGTTGCATCGTCCCCGTGAACTAGTAAAGTTCTCAGCTTCTGAACACACATAAGGAGTAAACAGAAAAAATGTGCAGTAAACCAATAACAAAGCAAATAAAAGTACAAACAAACAGGCAAAAGAGAGAAAGAAAAGGAAGGGAAAAGGAAACTAGAAAAGAAAGAGACAAGGTCTCACAAGGATGAAGAGGAAAGGGTAAATAAAAAAATAAAACGATAATGCTGGAAGAGTACAAACCATGGAGAAGAAAATAATAAATAATAATAAAGATGACTGCATGTGCTAAAGAAACAGTACAAAAAGAAACACCAGAATTACACTGTAACTATAAAGAAACAAACAGAATAGGTACTGAATATCACACGGACAGAGAGAAACAACAGACCAGGGTAGCAGGCCAAGGTATTTAGGTAATATTATAGAAAACAACTAAATTCCAGTCTCTCATTGAGCCCTTTCGGGTGCAGGGCATTCAGTTTGTGCATCCAGTAAAGTTCACCTTGAAGTAGAAACTTCCTATTGTCTCTGCCGTCTATCTTGTTAACAACTTCCAATACCAAGAACCGTATTTGGCTAACGTTGTGAGCTTGATTTACAAAATGAGCGGCCACACAAGATTTGAGATTTTTCGTGCGGATGTTACTCCTGTGCTCCGTTAATCTAATTTTAACCTTGCGTTCAGTGTTACCCACGTACTGTGGACCACACAGGCATTTAAGAAGGTAAACCACGTTGGTGGTATCACACGTAGCATTCACTCTCAATTTGATTTGAGTCCCCTAGGTAGGATGAGGTATGGTCGTGCCTTTGATAGTACTGTTGAAATTCCCGCAATTGTGGCAGGGATCTGTCCCCTTGTATGTTGTCTCAGTGATGCTTTTGCGTGGTTTCAACAGTTGTTGTACGTTTTTGGAGTGTTGATAAGCAAATACAGGATAATTTTGGAAAATGTTATTGAAATCCTGTTCCATTTGCAGCAACTGTCAGTGTTTGCGAATAGATTGTTTGATTTTGGTGCTTTGAGTAGAATATTTAGAAACAAATACTGCACGTTCCTCTGTTATTTGGGGATGAACTTTGATTGCTAACAATTGAGATCGATCCATGGTTTTCACTCTGTTCTTTGCTGTTTGAGTGATAGAGTTAGGATAACCTCTTTGAATACATTTTCTTAATGATGGTGCAACAGTCTTCTTCAAACAGCTTTTCAGTAGATGCAATTCTTTTGGCTCTCAAAAGTTGAGAATATGGAAGATGCTTCTTCAGACTTATTTGGTGGAAGCTCCGAAAGTGTAAATAGTTGTTGCGATCTGTGGGCTTAGTATAAACTGAAGTCTCTAACCCGCTGTCAGTGATTCTGATATTGACGTCTAAAAATGCAATCTGAGACTGACTTATATTGTGTGCGAATTGAATTCTCTCATTTACCTGATTGAGATTGTTTATCGCTGTAAGTAGTTCAGTTTCTGAACCTTTCCAAACCAGGAAAATGTTGTCAATATATCTGTAGTACGTACTTAGGTATCTTTGCCACTCGGGGTTCAAGAGGATGTAGTCCAGTTCATATGTATGCATAAATAGATTTGCATACGCCGGGGCAGCACAGTTGCCCATGAACACTCCCGAAAGTTGAATGAAGAATTTATCAAAGCATCTGAAGTAGCTGTGGTTGTAGAGTGAACTGCATAAGCTCCATTAAAAAAACATGTAGATCAAACGGTTTATCACTGTTTAACAGAAATGCCTCCATGGCTTGGAGTCCCAAATTGTGGGGGATGGAAGTATACAAAGAGTTAACGTCGATGGTGCAGAGATAAATCTGTTGGTTGGATTCCATCACAATATTGCTGATTTTTCTAAAAAAATCTGTGGTGTCTTGGATCTAACTAGACATGTTTCTTACACTAGGTTGCAGATGTTTATCTATGTAAATGCTAATTGGTTCATGGATGGAGTTTCATGTACTCACTGTGGTAAATATTTTAGTAATTTACCTTGATCGGAATTTCTATAATATCAATAAGGTCAAGCATGAAGAGCAGAGTCCGTGGTGGTTAGAATTTAGGGTCTTTATTCAGTAACTCGAGTTAAGGGAGAGCTCCGTCACCTAAGGAGGCTCGGGAATAGTCTCTACTTTAATCAATGAAAACACAGTATTTATACATTTTCTGGACATAGAAAAGAGGAAGGAGCTTCCCTTGAGCAAATTTCAGTTACTTGTGTTGTAATCATACAGAGGTCATGGCAGAAGCGATGTAACTGTGTCATAATTGTGAAGAAGTCACGGCAGAGGCAGAGTGTTGGGAAATAACCCTAGGCTGGTTCCTTAGATAAGAGAGAAAAATGGTTGTGACAGGATGTCTGGTGTCATGTCTTAGCAAACAGGAGCTGGTTTCTCGGAATTGGTTGTCGTGTCTTGGCAAACAGGGGCTTATTTCACGGAATCGGCCTGACCATAAGAGTGTGTGGTTGCAGTTAGAGGAAGAAATGTGTTGTGTGCAACCTTTCGTTTATGTGCCCGGGTTTTCTAGTTACCATCATGATGAGCTCGGGACGTGAAAGAGAGGGTGTATAATGGGACATAAATAACGAAAAATATCCATTTTCCACATTACCTCCTTGTCCCATAATATACCCTTTTAAGATTGTTTCTCTTAATCTACCTCTATGTTCATTAGGTTGTCCACTTGTTCCTGTAACATGATCCTTTCCTTCTCTTTCTTTCGAACTTGAGATCTGGGGATGCAGGCAGTGATACAGAAACTACAGAGTGCTGGGCCACACTGAATACAGAGGCAACAGGTGAAAAGAATGGCTAGAGCAAGACCTATGATTGTAAGTGCCTTCCATCCCCATGAGGACAGGAGGCCCCAGAAGCCCTCCCGTCAGGGACCAGGCAGCAGTGTCTGTATCTAGTTTTCTGGAAAGTACATGAAGGTGGGAAATAGCAGAATACACCGAGGGTGCATTATCTGGAATATATATACAACAGCTGGACCCGATCAATTCATATACGCCACCACGGTCGGCCAATATAATATCTAGAACCATGCGGTTCTGCAACATCATGAGTCTGTCGGCAGCCATCTCAGCTGTGATGTTGCTTAATGCACCAGCTGTTTTGTTTATGGCTCCCTGGACTACACGAGTCAGTTGCCTTATGTGGCGGCTGTTGATCATGGGCCCCCAGAAAGGGATGATTCCTTTAAAGAAATCGCCAGCCTCTTGGTCCGCTGTATCTTCAGCATCTATGGCCCCCCTTCGCCGTCTATTATTTACGGTCGGAGGGTCACTTAGATGGTAATCTGCTGGAGCGGTGTAGGTAGGGGGGAGGAGAAATGCAATGTAGAACTTCCCGGACCAGCCTTGTGGCAGCCAAGTACGTACGTGAGGTCCACAGATAAAATAGGTGTTGGGGGCAGTGGCCATCGTTGGGAAATTTAGGTCAGGTAGGGTGTATGTCTTATTACACTCACTGTCTCCCATTTTCTGACCCTTGCCCTTTCCTCTTACACAGAATAGGCCCTTATGGGGCACAGCCCATCCTCCCTGTTCTGTCTGTCTCTTTTGGACTGAAAATGTTTCCCTAAAGGAGGTAGTGTCGTTAAAAAGGGAATAACTGGTATTTTCATTATTATCTGCTCGTCCCCATGTCGCGGTGAAATTTACCATCTTTTCAACAGCTCGTACTGTCTTTGTTTTTATCTCGTTCCAGGTACTAGTGTTCTTGGTCTTGATCTCAGGAATGTTTCTAACAGAAGCGGAGAATATCATAGAGAGTGCATAGGTAGATCCAGCATAGCCAAAAGGGAGAGGGATAAAAGGCATTCCTTCGTGTACGGAATGTGGCATTAAACCACAGACCCAATAGTTGGTTTTGTTAATAACCATTTGGTGCTGGTGAAGTGTGGAGATGAATGTGTTATTGAAAAATTATTTTCTTCTATTTTCGAGATGTGGAGGGAGATCTACATATGAATGCATAGCTGTGTTGTTCAAAAGCGTGGGGGAGGAAGGTGGGAAAGCTAGATGAAGGAACCAACCTAGGCAAGTCGTGAAACAAAAAATAAAAATCATTAGGGATAGAAAGATCGAAACTTTGTTACGCAATAATTTTACGCATTTAAACATATTTTCCATGTTTGGCTGCTAGTCTGAGTCAATTATGCATACGTGACCGGACACTTTCCAACAACCGCTTCACCAAAACTATGTCTTGGACTTAATTAGCTGCCGGTAGGTCGAGGTCAGATGCAATGTCTCTAGCTTGTTTCTGATGGGATCGCAGCCGCGATCTGTACTCCTCTTGAGGGGAAAGTTCAGGAAGGGGTGGAATAAAGTCTGTTGTTTCAGTGTCTATATTCTCGGGGTCAGCAACAATGTCAGTAGGAGTTGGTCCGAAGAATTTCTTACAATGGCTGGCATGGAGCCACCCTTTTCTTCCTTCCACCTTGACTGCAGTTCTCGTCGTGAGTAGCACCAGCTTGGGAGACATCCACCTTCTTTCCAGGGGACTGGCGCGGTCAAAATTTCTTATTAAAATCCAGTCCTCTGGTTGGATGGCGTGTTCCTCGGGTGTTGTTTTGTCTGGAAAGGCTGCAGCCACCTGTGAACGACAAGAACGTAGTGCAGACATCAAGGAAGCTAGGTAATCTGTCAGAACATTAGAATCAATGTCAGTTAACTTTTTAGGGGATGGGACACCCCAGATATTCGGAGGTCTCCCATATGTGACCTCATAGGGCGACAGACCCGTCCGGGAATGTGCCACCATTCGCATGTAGAAGAGAGCAACCGGAAGGGCTGTAACCCAGTCTATTTGTTTGTCAGCACATATTTTAGCTAGTTTGGTCTTTAGAGTCTGATTTTGTCGTTCGACTAGGCCTGCTGCTTGGGGGTGTCGAACACAGTGGAATTTCCGGGTGTATCCTAACAGTAAGGAGACAGCCTCCATTAGTTTGAAGGAGAATGGTTGTCCGTTGTCAGAGTATATGACTCTTGGCAACCCATATCGAGGAAAAAATTCCCTCACCAATTGTTTAGCTGTCATCTGGGCACCATAGTCTGGGACGGGGTATGCTTCAGTCCATCGGGTTAAGGTACAGACTACTACGAGGACATACTTATGTCCCCGACATCTTTCCATTTGTATGTAGTCCATTTGGAGGACTTCAAAGAGGTAATTTGGAGGATGGAACCCTCCTTGTTCAACCGAGACACTTTTCCCTGTATTGAACTGACAGCAAATCATACAGGTTCGTACTTTTTGTTTGGCCGCTGAGCGCAGATGCTTGTTATGCCATACCAAATTTAGACTGTCCAACATCCCTTTTTCTCCTAGATGTGCGGGACCGTGGGCAGTTTCTATGATTACAGGAACCATTATGTCAGGGAGAAACCATTTGGACCTATCCTTTGTTACCCAATCCTGATCTGTGTGAGAACCTCCCTCTTCTCCCTCTTTTCCCCATTTTCTCTTTTCGGTCTCTGTAGCTTGGTTTTGGATGTCTAATACATCTTTGGTAGGATCGATAACTGGATAAACAGTCTTGATGGAAATTTCAGTGTTCAGTGTTCCTGTCTGAGCAGCGTGTTTAACTGTGGCATCCGCCAGAGCATTACCTCTGGTGACAGAGTCTATGACTTTTGTGTGTGCTTTGCATTTCAGTATAGCTACTTCTGCGGGCCTGTGTATTGATTCTAGTAGCTGAAGAATAAGATCCCCATGCTGTATCTTAGTTCCATGAGAGGTCAGAAAACCTCTCTCTTTCCACAAAATTCCAAAGTTGTGGACTACCCCGAACGCATATTGCGAATCGGGGTAGATGTTAACCCGTTTTCCTTTTGACCACTCACATGCTTGTGTAAGAGCTATGAGTTCTGCTGCTTGGGCTGAATGTACGGGTATTCTAGCTGCCAGGAGGACTGTATTTTCTGTGGTGACAGCAAAAGCTGCTGAAAGTTCGCCTGTTTGGAGGCGCATACAGGAACCATCTACGAACAGTGTGTGTTCTGGTGCACTTAAAGGTACATCTACAAGATCAGAACGGGGCTTTGTGACTAGTTCGACTATCTCTAGGCAGTCGTGGGTTTGGTTGTCTACTGGAACAGTGGGCAGCAGCATAGCTGGGTTGAGGATATTGCATCGTTTGATGATAATGTGGGGTTGGAATAATGTAACTTCATAACCTGTGAGATGAGCTATGGTCAAGTGTTGTGTCTGTGTCCTATTCAAAAGTAATTCTACTGTATGTGGGACTTGCACTTCAAGAGGATGTCCTAGCACAATGGAGTCACTTTGTCAAATTGCCAGAGCCGTAGCTACAACGGATTTTAAACAGGCAGGCAAGCCTTGTGCAACAGGGTCGAGAGTACTGGAGAAATAAGCACAGGGACGATGTTTATTGGCCTGTGTTTGTTTGAGCACTGATAGGGCTGTACCTTCCCGTTCCGTGGCGAAGAGGACAAAAGGTTTGGCATAATCTGGTGTAGCTAGGACAGGTGCAGAGCATAATGCTTGTTTAAGGGTGTCAAAAGCAAAGGTATGGTCAGGTGTCCATGGCAATGGAGAAGAGGTGGCAAAATCGGAGGTCATTAATTGTATCAGGGGTTTGGCCAAATAGGCGAACTGGGGAATCCACTGCCTACAATAGGAAGTGAGGCCAATAAAGGCACGGACTTCTTTCTGTGTCTTAGGCACAAGAATGTTAAAAATTAGTTGGATTCTTTCAGGTGTGAGTGCCCTACCCTCCTTTGACAGCAGGTGTCCTAAGTATGCCACCTGCTGTAAACACAATTGCAATTTAGAGGGTGATACTTCGTGGCCATGTTGTGCAAGAAACATTAGGACAATTTGTGAGGCTTGTTCGCATTCCGGTTCGGAACGTGCGGTGATCAGTAAGTCGTCGACATATTATAACAATGTCGTATTGGAGGGCAGAACAATGTCATCCAACTGTCTTTTAAGTGCCTGACTGTAGATACTGGGACTTTCTGTATACCCTTGAGGAGCTCTTGTGAAACAGAAACTACGACCTTGTAGTGAGAATCTGAATAGGTACTGACTGTCTGGATGAATGGGTATAATGAAGAAAGCATTTTTAAGGTCAATGACGGTAAAATGTGTGGCATCAGGATCTATAGCTGTTAGCAGAGTACTGATGTCTGAGACCACAGGGTATTGTGGTACCACACATTTTTTTAAATCATTTTATTTGTGAAAATTTTTGTGATACAGTGTACAACCAGTACATGAATCTCACTAACACCCCCCCCCCGCCCACCTCCCCCCCACAGGCCATAAATGCAACGCAATATAGAACACTTTTCCACAACTATATCCAGTGGGTACATAGCCATTCAGCCAACAACCCCACGAAAAGAGGGGCAGGCGGCGTTGTAAGGGCACTGTGACATGAACACACAGCTAGCGCAAATTGCATAACGACAGTGAACTGATTCCACGCCTTCCCAACTCTACAAGCAGACCCATGATCCATCTGTTGCTGCAACTCCCGTGCTACCTAGTCTCCCCTAAAGCGATCTGCGTCTCCCCCTCTTGATCTGAGGCAGCGGAGGTCGTCAGGTATGTACGGTACAGACCCCAAAAGTTCTTCGGCCTACTGGTAGGGGGCAGCAGTTCGCTGTATAACTCAGATTGCGTACATGCATAAAGCCTATCATGAGACCATCGCTTAACAGTTGGGATGGGGCCCCTCATCCAGCAGCATGCGACAACCCTGCGCGCTAGTAAAAGTCCCATGTCCATCAACCTGCGGGTTGCTCCTGGTATGCGTTTGGTGTATCCTATCAGGGCCATCGCAGGGTCCGGTGTAACATCCACCCCGGTAATGGAGCTGAGTTCTGCAAAGATTTTTACCCAGAAATCATTAATGCCTGGGCAGTCCCACGCCAGATGAAGAAAGTCTGCGACCAGGAAATGGCATCTGTCACACTCTGCCGTGGGTCTGAGACCATACCTATGGAGTCTGGATGGCGTGTAGTATACCTTGGTACCACACATTTATTAAGCTCACGTAAGTCAACCACAAGTCTGTAAACTGGTGGTGCAGTCATCTGTTTTCTTTTGCACTGGCAAAACTGGTGAATTACATTTGTTGGAAGGTACCTCTCTGACTACTCCTTTTTGAATCAAGTCATCGATAATCCGAATAAGGGCTTGTTCCGCATCTGGAGGTAACTTGTATTGGCGGACACGAGGTAGGACAACACCTTCCTTTAACGTGACTATGTGTGGTGTAATATCCATGAATCCTACGTCAGTTGGATCAGTAGCCCATAATGTAGCAGGAATGTCCCTTAATCTGACATCTAACTCTCGTGTGGTGAAATGACCTTTGAAGTCTCGGAGGAATAGTCGGATCCCTTCCGGGGAACAGCATATCACAGCACCCAGTTCCTTTAATGTCTGGATGCCAAGTAGATTTTCGGGACAGGACTTAGTAAGTACCAAATCGGTGGAAGTTGTAAGAGGGCCAACCTGAAGTGACACTGGTTCAGAAACTTTGTGGATGACTGGTGTACCTGAAAAACCCAAGGAAATACTATTTGAGCCAGAGAGGGGTACCTTGGGAACTTCGTTGTGTTGTACTGTCGTCCTACTGGCCCCGGTGTCGATCAGAAATTTTGTTTCTTTACCTAAGAGCTTAGCATGTACATAGGGACCCTTTTGGTCGACCTGGACCGGGATCAGTGGACGACTATCGTGTTCCTCCCAGCTGTCTCATGAAATCGTGGGGAATTCAGGATAGGATGACACTGGATACTGATAGAGTTGTGTGGCTAATTTAGTATCAGCTGGGGCAGTTGATGTTGGAGCAGAGGGACGAGTGGTATAGGTGCGAGGTTGTGTCTTTCCAGTAGTAATATTGTGTTGTAAGACTGGACAGTCACGTACAAAGTGGCCAGGCTTTTTGCAATAATTACAGGTAACCCTTTCTTGTGATACTGGAGGTTGCTTATGGGTCTGAGGAATTGTATTGGTCTGTGCTACCAATACCTTCATTTTAGTATCTTTTGTCCTTCTTTTCTCCTGTTCCTGTTCGTCCCTAATTTGGTTTTGATGGTACTGGAGCATCTGAAGTGCCAAGTACTTTCAACTTTTAATACTCTATTTTTGATCATAGGTAAAGCATTTTCTACAAATTTTGAGACAAACAATCGACTATAGGCGTCTTCACCTGAGGAGAGACCGCTATTGATAAGAAAACATTTCCCTAATCTTGTATAATAGTCCCCTATATCCTCATCTGGTTTTTGTTTGCATGCAGAGATAGCATCCCAATCTTCCTTTTTAGTGGCCAACAACTAGGAGAGTATTTTTGGGAGAAGGCGAGGGAGTTCCAGAACCAGAGGTCCCAGGCCTTGTCCAGGATCACGAGTAGTTTCTTCTGTCTCCAAAGCTGCCCATGCTACCTTTTTCCCTTCAACCTCCCAGTCTTTTCCCTTTAGTTTGTCGTATGTTCCTTGAGGCAGCAGGACTTTGAGGAGAATATTGAGATCCTTATAAGTAAAGGAGCCCATTTGAAGAATATCCTTGAGTTCCCTATGGAATCCCGTAGGATCTTTTTCATGAGAAGGGACCATTTTCTTCATCTCTAATATTTCTAGTTTTGTCAAGGGAGTATAGACAAATGTTTGTTGTAACTTTCCTGCAGAATCTACAACGGGGTGTACTTCTCGGAGGGGAAATTGACTTTGGCCGTACTGAGGGGGATTTGAGTCAAAAACATCAGAAAGGTATTGGACATAGCGTTGTCGCTGATCCAGGAAAATGATGAGGAATTCTTGTCCCCTTGCCACCCAACTCCCTTCTAGACAATCTCGTAAGAGAGGATGTAACATTTTGGGCGGGTAGCCAGTGTCTTCGTACAATGTAATGAGGTGTTGAACCATATATATGCTGGCTAGTCTTTGAGATGTCATAGGGAGCGATAACAACATTTGAGCGACTATGTCAGGGCCGTATATAGAGTATTGGGACACCCAATGGGTGCTTGATCGAGCGAGTTCTTTTTCTTGTGTGTTGAGTGGAGGTTCGCCGTCCATCCAATCATCCAGGGCTTCTTGTGTTTGTTGGAACGATCTATATGAAGAAGCTGACAATTTTTTTGTCTTATTCCTGAGTTGTCCGCTACCTTGGGAACGAGGGATACGGGAACGTACTGCTCCTTGACAAGCAGTTCCTTCTTCACTGTCTTCGTCTGTACCCTCATTCTCGGTCTCCTGGGTAGGGGAATTTTTCTGGTGTGAGTCGGAAAGCTTACTGGTAAAGAGAGGGATGAAGAGATCTATTTCTTTTATTTTATTATAATTTCCCACTACCACTGCTTGATCTAGCTGAAGTAGGTCGCCGGGAACCTTTTTCCCAGTACTTGAGATCATACGGATGAAACAGGTAATCATAAATCGTGAGAGGCATTTTCTATGAGCGATAGGTCTATTTTTAATAGCCTCTTGTAGGACTTCTAAATTTTCTCCTGTTCGGAGAGCCTCGTAAATTTTATTCAGACAACTTGTGATATTTGGTACCTCCCGTATGCTTTCTAGAGCTTCCCGTAAGCGATAGGAGACATCTGCTTGTGGACCTTCCCCTGGAGTCGGGTCATACCCACATTCTAACATAGGTAGAACACCACCCGAAGTGTCAGGGATGGGTTCCGTCTGGGTAACTACTCATCTGGCCACTATTTGATTAGTATAAGAAGGAGGTGGTTCCATTAAATAGGTGGTAATGAAGTCTTCGGGCATGGAAGGAACCTTAGGACGTGGAGGTGCTGTGGGGATGTTAGGGTCTGAACTACCATTGGACCCTGTCTTTTGCGAGAGGACGGGATATATACCCCTCACGGAGGCCGAGACCTCCCTTTTCTTTTGTTCAAAATTAATATCATCATTCTGATCCAGTAACTTTCTCATCTTACTTTCTTCTGACATTCTCTTTGCTTTCTCCACTTTCCCTTGCTCTTTCTGTTCCCTTCGATGTGCTTCCTTTCGCCATATTTCGATACTCTCTAACATCGAGGGTCTTGCTTTCTTTTCCCAACATTTCTTTTCAACTGCCATGATACAATTTAAATCCCATGTGCCACTCTTTGGCCATCTGATCGCAATTTCTAAATCTTGAAGTAACCAGGAGTATCCTTCGGGGGGACTGGTACAGGTTGTTCCAGTAGCCCCTTCAGGGTACCCAGTTTACACACTTTAGAAAACAAAGGCATTGGGTCAATATATACAAAATTTACACTTGATAACTTGATATACCCTGAGTATCAGAGTACAAACATACCGTTTTCTAGAAACCTAGAACCCGTTTTGACCGTGTTCTGAAAATCAGAACCCGTCTTGATACACCCCCAGCAGTACTCACCGAGGTGCAGAAAACTTGAAGACCTTGAAGATCTGGTCACTGGACTAGTTACGCTGCGCTCTTGATCAGGGACTTGTCGGGGTTCTGAAAACCTCGGACTTGGCAACTTCACAAGGTTCGGGCTCTGGGTCGAGACTTCCGCTGTCGCCCTCACCGCCTCGTGTGGATGGTCAGGCCGCGGCACGGTCCCTCTTCGACACGAAGGAGTTCATGCAGGAACATCCTGCTGTGTGCACTTTGAAGTCCGTCGGTGTCTGGAGAGACAGGTTCGGGTCCGCATCACCGGCGCGTGGGGAGAAAGGGAAGTTCCTGTTCGGGCGCCAATTTACTGTGGTAAATATTTTAGTAATTTACCTTGATCGGAATTTCTATAATATCAATAAGGTCAAGCATGAAAAGCAGAGTCCATAGCGGTTAGAATTCAGGGTCTTTATTCAGTAACTCGAGTTAAGGGAGAGCTCTGTCACCTAAGGAGGCTTGGGAATAGTCTCTACTTTAATCAATGAAAACACAGTATTTATACATTTTCTGGACATAGAAAAGAGGAAGGAGCTTCCCTTGAGCAAATTTCAGTTACTTGTGTTGTAATCATACAGAAGTCATGGCAGAAGCGACGTAACTGTGTCATAATCGTGAAGAAGTCACGGCAGAGGCAGAGTGTTGGGAAATAACCCTAGGCTGGTTCCTTAGATAAGAGAGAAAAATGGTTGTGGCAGGATGTCTGGTGTCATGTCTTAGCAAACAGGAGCTGGGTTCTCGGAATTGGTTGTTGTGTCTTGGCAAACAGGGGCTTATTTCTCGGAATCGGCCTGACCATAAGAGTGTGTGGTTACAGTTAGAGGAAGAAATGTGTTGTGTGCAACCTTTCGTTTATGTGCCCGGGTTTTCTAGTTACCATCATGATGCGCTCGGGACGTAAAAGAGAGGGTGTATAATGCGACATAAATAACGAAAAATATCCATTTTCCACATCACATTTAGTCGAAACGGCAGTCTGGTGGAATGTTTATGAATTTTTGGAACCATGTAAATGTATAGAATTTGAGGATGATCTTTCGTTAAAAATTTGCTATCACGGGGGAGGAGCCGCGCTAGCGACCAAGATGGCCGCTTAAGGACCGGCTCCGCCGACCCTCCTCTCCTGACTCGCCATCCTGGAATATATCCTGGGCCCCAATCCCACTCTTAGGTGGGGGAACAGTAGCGGCGCTGGCGGGCGAAAATCCGGACTTTCCCCGAAATTGGGTGACCGGGAAATGTCATCCGGAAGTTTGTGGCCTACCAGACTGTGAAGCCGGGGCCTCGAGTGGGACATCATCCGCCCCTGAGTTGAACAACATCGGCCGCCGGGCCCGGGTGAGGTCGGTCCGGTTGGTGGACAGCCGGGAAATCAACCACAAACCCTCCTTGTGAGCTGCCCTGCACACGGTGGGGAGCGGGGATAACGTGGCCCTCAGAATCGGCCCTCTGGGCTGGTTGTCGGACTGCCCAGTAGGGGTGCAGTGTGTCGCGACTGGTCTGCGACAGGTGGGCCCAGTAGCGTTGGATTTTGGCGGGGTCGTTGCGGCAGGACGTGGCTGTGTATTGAAGATGCCCGGGGGATACTTGCTGTTTTTCACTGCTAAATACTGATGTCCCTGGAAATATCTGGTGAGTGCCTGAGCTTGGGAGTGTGACGAAGCGCAGCCGTCCCTGGGAAGTCGTTGGTGTCTGTGGTCGGCCTTTGGTGCTACACCCGAGAAAAGACTGCCGAGGGAGAGCTGGTTGGGGTGTCTGGCCCTGGGTTTGGGTCACGCCCCTCCCGCCTAGATAAGGCCGGAGTGGGGGCCTGGAGTGATCTCCTGGTGTGGACCGGACAGGGACGAGAGTGGTACAATTGGGTGCACCCTGTTGCTGGCTACTGGGGTCGGCGGAGACACTGCAATCTCAGCGGCGGACACGGTACAGCGTACTGGTCATCGAGGGGAAAGATGGCGGCGAGGGCGGACTCGGATAAACCGGTGACCAAATCCACAAGAGGGGCCAGGCAAGTCCAATCTAATAAACTGGATCGCTATACCTTGCCTAAGGGGTCACCGATTGAGATAAATAGGGGGCTGACGGGCGGTTCGGAGAACTATCCTGCGAGCGAAGAGCCCACATTGGCGGATCTCATGGCCGCAATCACAGGAGTTCAGACGTCCCTGGGCCAGAAAATGGAGACTATGGACGGCAAACTGGACACCGTCACTATTGAAATGGGGCTGCTACGGGCAGACCTCACAAAGGCAAGCGAGAAAGTCAAATCGCTGGAGGTTAAGACAACAAGCCTCATTGATGATGTTAATTTGCTGCAGCAGGAGGTGGGAGATCTTAAGAAGTCCAGGGATGTTACCGACCGGAAGCTCGACGACTATGAAGGATGGGCACGGCGCAATAACATTCGCATATTGGGAGTGCCGGAGAAATCGGAGGGTCCAGCGACGGATCTGTTCGTAGAAAATCTCATTCTCAACCATCTTAAACACAAAGGCCTGAGTAATTTCTTTACGGTCGAGCGGGCGCATAAGGTCCCGGGTGGTAGACCTAGGCCAGGGGCAAACCCCCGTCCTATGATAGCCAGAGTCCTTAATTTCCGAGACTGGGATGTTATCCTTCAGACGGCTCGGGCCACGGCCCGTTGGCATTTGAGAATGCTTCCCTCCTATTCTTTCCGGATTTCACCCAGCTGGTGCAACAGCAACGGCAGGGTTTTTTGGCGGTCACAAGGAAATTGAGAGACAAGGGTATCAAATACGCAATGATGTTTCCGACCAGCCTACGTGTGGAGCTCAATGGCAAGGCCAGGTTTTTTGACAACCCTGAAGTGGCTGCGGACTGGATGGACAGTGCCCAAGGCCTGGGATCTGGGACTCGTGACCAGGCGGAGGCGGATGAACATTGACTTCGTAAATATGAGGCCGTATGGGAGCTATTATGAGTCCTGTGTAGCTGTAGGTTTGCATGGGGCAAGTATTTGATTCCCCTGCTTAGCAGAGTTTAGTTAGTCTTTTTTTGAGTTGAAAATATTGGGGTTGTTGTGATGAGTTAGGAGAGGGGAGGGGAGGCGGACCTGTTAGTAGGTCCTCCTCTGTTTACTACTTTTAGATATTTCTAGATTAGATTGGGGCGACAGGCACACTGCTAGTTGGGGATGAGTGTAAGCTACATGCAGGGGTGCAGGGAGCAGGGAGGGGGGGTTTACGTTTTAAATTGTTTTCAGTTTCAGCTTTTGGGGGGTTTTGGGTTAATTTTGGCATTGGATGTTAAGGAAATGATGTACCAAATACATGTCTTCTAGTAAATCAGGGGTGGGGATAGCCACGCTCAGCTGGAATGTTAATAAAAAAGGGGATAAGATAAAGAGGGGAATGGTCTCTCAGTTGATTAGGAGGCACTCCCCAGATGTTGTGTTGCTGCAGGAGACCCACCTGGTAGGTAACCGTTGTATGGCGCTGCATAAAGGTGGATACAAATTGGTTACACATGCTGGGTTCACCACGGGATCTAGAGGGGTAGGAATATTTGTCAGGAATTCCTTCCCGTTGACTATACAGGCCATTTGGGAGGATACTAGAGGCAGATACATTGGCGTTTCGGGGCAGTTGGAGGGAAGAACTGTCACCTTTTTGTCAATATATGTCCCCCCGGCCCTTCAGGCTGACACCTTTCGGGACCTGTGCAGAATTTTTTGGACATTACCCATGGGATTGTTGATAGTGGGAGGGGACTTTAATTCAGTGGTGTATGGCGAATTGGATAGACATCCCGCTAGGACCCTCCCGATGTCGCGACAGTGGTTGTCAGATCTCATGGAAACCATGGGACTCGCAGACGGATGGCGCCAGCGTTACCCGGGGGAAAGATACTACACCCACGCCTCAGCCGCCCATCATTCCTTATCAAGACTAGATTATATCCTGGTGCCGACGTCGCAGCTGGCGGAGATTCAGGAGGTGAGACACCTGGGCAGAGGGATATCGGATCATTCACCGCTTTGGCTTAGAATAGAGGTGGGTCAGAGAGACGTGGGTCGGATAGCTCCCATAAGCGCATGGCATTTAAGAGACCCCACAACCAAAAAAGAAATAGTGCAGATCACGGAACAGTATTTTCAAAAAAATGTAGGAACGGTGGAGTACGGTAGATCCCTGTGGGAGGCGTATAATACTGTGATCTGGGGAGAGGTGCTATCGTTAATTGCCGGAAAGAAGAGGAGGGGCCGCGCAGAGGTGGACAGAATCGAGACAGAGTTGAAAACACTGGAAGGGGAGGAGTCGGGAGATAGTACCCGGAGGAGAAACACCGGCTGAGTCTCCTGAGAGATGAGTATAGGAACCTGGCACGTGGGAGGGCCCGGGAGCAGCATGCGGACACCCAAAGTAGGGTATATGAACTCGGAGATAGGGCGGGGAAGTTGACCGCGTGGTTGGAGAGGGGAGAGTGGGGGTCCAGGTTGGTGCCAGAATTGCAGACGGAGAGTTCGGGAAGTATCACGGAACCGCAGCCAAAGTAGGGTATATGAACTCAGAGATAGGGCGGGGAAGTTGATTGCGTGGTTGGAGAGGGGAGAGTGGGGGTCCAGGTTGGTGCCAGAATTGCAGACGGAGAGTTCGAGAAGTATTACGGAACCGCAGCAGATAGCGGAGGAGTTCGCGACATACTACGGTTCGGTGTACACGGCCACGGGTAACTACACTAAGGCTGATAACGAGGCCATGTTGCGAGACATACCAATGCCCGCACTCACAGAGGACGACAGGAAGTACCTGGACTCTCCTTTTACTAATGATGAGGTTGCCCAGGCTATTAGAGCGGTGCGTTCCGGGAAGGCCACGGGCCCTAACGGGATCCCTATAGAACTTTATAAAATGAATGCCAATAGACTAGCGCCGTTTCTCCGAGAGATGTTTGAAGAAAGCCTGGAGAAATGCTGCATCCCGTATGATCAACGCGTCGCAAATATAGTCATCATACATAAGGACGGTAAGCCTCGGACTCTGTGCTCTTCCTATCGGCCGATCTCCCTTTTGAATGCCGAGCTGAAGATACTGGCAAAATTGTTGGCAACGAGGCTGGTCAAGGTGATCACGACCATTGTACACCTGGATCAATCTGGCTTTATGCCCCGTCACAATACAGCCCTTAACATTCGGAGGTTGCATGGAATTATAGCCGGAGCACCCCAGATACATGAACCGGCGGTCTTGCTCTCGTTAGACGACACCATGGCGTTTGACAGAGTGGAATGGCCCTATCTATATGCGGTCTTGGGCAAGATGGGTATAGGGCTAGAATTTATCGATTGGGTCCGCCTTCTGTATTCGGGCCCTCTTGCCAGAGTGGTGGTGAACAATCATAGATCGGAGGATTTCCCTTTGGGAAGAGGCACGCGGCAGGGATGTCCCCTCTCACCGCTTCTGTTCGCATTGGCACTTAAGCCTCTTGCGGCATGGGTGCGCTGGGATAGGACGATTCGTGGATTGAGATGGACCCCGAGTGGGAGGATAAAAGCTCTCTCTATGCGGATGATGTTTTGCTCTACCTTACGTCCCCCAGGGAGTCCTTGATCGGTTTTCTTGATATATTGGCTCTATTTGGTAGATATTCAGGCTTTGCCATCAATTGGGGGAAACCAGTATTGTTTGTTCTTAGCGGAGAACCTCCGGTTGCCCCGGAATCCTGCCCATTGCAGATGGAGTCAGTGGGATTTCAGTACCTAGGCATTTATGTAACTAAGGACTCAAGGCTGCGATTTGATACCTACCTTAGGCCACCTCTAGACAGGCTCCGTAGAGATGTAGCAAGGTAGAAGGCGTTGCCGCTTTCCCTTTTGGGTCGCGCTGTATTGTTCAAGATGATGGCGCTTCCCCGCTTTCTATATGTTCTCCAGAATGCACTGGACCCCGTGCCTCCCTCGTATTTCAGAGACATAGAGTCTCTCCAGAGGCAGCTCCTTTGGGAAGGCAGACCATGGATCGCATTCAACAAACTTACCCTGCCCTGGTATGACGGAGGGATCGGACTTCCGGACCTCAGGAAGTATTATAGGGCCTCCCAGCTAGCGGCGATTAATCATGTGATCTACAGATCTCCAGGAGATCCTGGGTATGCGATGGACAGGGGCCAGTTACCCGGTGGAGATTATACAAGGGCCCTGTATGCTAGTAAGAAGCGGCCCCTCTTGTGGGACCAGCAACGCATGCAGTTCAAGTGTGGCACTCAGCTAATCGGCATCTCAAATGGGATAATAACATCACGCTTGCCACCCCGCTATGGAGTTCGGAGAACCTCGGGAGTCTGTGGAAATCGAAGGGGTTTGATAGATGGGATCTTATCGGGATCTCTCAGGTCAAAGATATGTGGGGAAAGGATGGAATTCTTACGTTTGAAGTGCTGCGAGACAGGCACCAGTTACGGGAGAGAGCGAAAGATTCAGTTATTTGCAGATTAGGCATGCTTTAGAGGCAAGGATTCCCCTGGGGACCGAGCTTCCAGAGGCCTCCCCATTGGAGGATCGAGTGTTGGACGGTCACCTCCCTATTAAGACTATCTCACTGATCTACAAAAAGCTGATTAACCATACGAAGGACCCATTGGTTCAACTTAGAGGTCAATGGAGTGAGGATGGCTTTGTGCTAGAAGATGAGGATTGGAGGGAGGCGGTGTTTTGCCCCAGGGTGGTCGCGGTCCCAATGAAGCTAAGGCTAAGTCAATTGAAGATCCTACACCGCTCATACGTAACGGGTCCCCGGCTAGTAAAGATGGGTTTGGCGACTGATGGGGGGTGTCGTAGAGGCTGTGGGGAGACGGGTACCTTTGTACATATCCTATGGTATTGCACAAAAATACAGGACTACTGGGGCCAAATACATGGCAAGAAACGTGAGGTGATGGGGGTGGACGTGCAGATAGAGGCCCGACGATGTATCCTTAATGGCATGCATGACAGCCAAGCGCAACATTGCACAATTATGGGGTGCTAACCAGGTACCACAGATAGGGAAATGGATGGAAGATCTTGATTGGTGCATGTTAGAGCGAGATCTGTGTTTGTGGCTAGGGGTCGACCCCAAAAATGGGGGAAAATCTGGGGTGCGTGGAATTCATATAGGGGGGATATATGTACTCCTCCGAATACTGTGGAAGAAGCTGAGCCGTTGGAGTCACCTGACCCAGTATAAAATCCTTGATAATATGTTGGACATGGAAAGTATGTATTAATGTTATGCTTGAATACCCGTCACCCAATGCCTTTTATGTTGTTTTAAATGTTAATAAAAATATATATATTTTAAAATAATTTCCTATCACGTTCTGTGATGGTTCCCAGATTTACAGCTTTATCTAGAATGGTATGTAACACTTCATTGAATTTAACAGTGGGATTAAAGCTGACTTCCATGTATAGTGTTGGATCGTTGACATGTATAGATACATTTTCAATGTAGAAAATAGTGCTGAGGATAACTGGCGCTCCTCCCGTGTCAGCCTTACAGAGCGTAATGTCCTCATTGGCGGCCAGCTGGGCTAGGGTCTGGCGCTCTTGGTTAGTCAAGTTAGATTTATAGTGGCACTTACTCTGAAAGATGGTATGCAAGTCCTTTTGAACCATGGTCTCAAAGGTATCTAACACCTTGTGGCTCACGGGTGCCACAAAAGTGCTCTTGGGTCGTAAATCCAGAAGTGTACCAATGTCTTCTTTAGGTTGAGGTTCACATAGGTTTTTGAAAAAATGTTTGAGTCTAAATGATCTCATGAATTTAAAAAAGCAAACTTGGGTATCCAGTTCTTTAGATTGATAAGTGGGGATGAACGAAATACCTTTCTGCAACACCTAGATTTGAGTAGCAGTAATAGCCATGTTTGAAATATTAATAACTAGGTTCTGTGACTCCTTGATGATTTCGCCACAGGTAGTTGTGTGTCTTTTGTACCTTGTCCTCCTGGTTCGACGATTGGGTCGGGACCTATTCCTAAAAAAGGAGTCTGTGTTGTTTGTTCTGCATCAGAGCTGGAAGGCTGATTCTCAGTTTGTTGGGTAGTCTGTCGTGGTGTACCTCGATGAAAACCTTTTTGTGACTAATCATCTGATGAAGAAGATTCTCCTTCTGTGGACCTATTGTTAAAAGGACGTTGTTGTCTCCTAGTGGCGTATATCTCTGCCCAGTTGTAGACCTCGCCCAATTTATAGTCCACTGTGTCTCTTTTAAACTTCCTCAATTTCCTTTAGTTAATTTCTTTGGTGTACTTGCCTAATTGAGAATTGTTGTCTTCAAGTGTCTTAACCCATTCTTCACTAGATAATTTGGTACTTAATTCTTGTTTCAGTTGGGAAACTTCACTCTCCAACTCCTCAAGCAATTTAGAAAGTTCATCAACAATTAAAAGAATTAAGTATAGGGAACACTTGTTTAAAATTCCGTACCATCTTTCTGTAAAGCGTGCATTATTTTTACATAGGGTAGATTTGAGGGGAATACGTAATCCTCTGGTATTCTCTGGACTTTGTGATATCTAATGAGAGTACTCGCGTGCAAACGCTGTTTGATTTTTCTCTTGACTGCGAAGAGTAATTGACAAATATTTGATTGTACAGATCCAGTGCTCAATGCGATGCATTCTGGCTCTTGGATAAGCGAGTAGATTTTGTTGGTGTCATCTAAAGAGAATCCAAATGTTTCTGCCTTATTGCCTGTCAAGTTTGAGATGTCTTCATACGACATGATTTCTTCGAGGGTGCAGAGCGGTGTGAACAGCGGGGCACCTATATAAACAAGACTAAAAACCGCTGCACTCCAGGTGTATCAGGTGTATCCAAGTGATTAAAAGTTCAAATAGTTAGGGTGCTGAAGATGCTCCCCTCCTGTTCCTAGAGGTGCAAATGAATAATGCAACAGAAAAACCTTTCACAGTGAAAGGTTAAGATCTAAAGCACTCCTTTGGAGATGCAAATCACTGTATTCCAAAAATGGTAGAGAAAGTCAGTTGACTTTTCTAAGCTGATGCCATATTTATTCAATCTTTAACATGAATCATATTGCGTCATATGATAAATATTCCATCAGGAAATTCATTCAGGTAAGGAACATCAATAAAGTCTTCAATCAGTCTCCCTCCTCCCTGACCTTGCATGGGAACTCAATGTTACACCGCTGGTTAGGCGGGTCCGCGCCGACCTCCCTAAATGGCGCACGTTGCCTCTCAACCCTCTGGGCAGGATTGCCCTGTACAAAATGATGATCTTGCCCCGTTTTTTGTACATGCTCTAGAACACTCACCTCTTCTTTGCCAGATCTTGGTTCCGGGACATAGATGGCATGGCCATTAAATTCCTTTGGGGGAGTCGGAGGTCCAGGCTGGCCCTGACCCAATGCCGAATTCCACCTTTTGATGGAGGTCTCGGAATGACGAACCTTTACCTCTACTACCTAGCGACTCGTCTCCTCACGATTCATGACTGGTTCAATGGCGGCTGGTCCGACTGGCGTATCGCTTGGAACTTCACATCTTGGGCTTCTCCTCTATCCAGGGGATGCTTTATGGGACCACGATTCCACGAACTCTTCCCGAGGTCACACGCTGCATATTCCTGGCTTGGCGCGCATCACTTAGTCATACTCAATGGGTGTGCAGGCTGACTAGCTACACTCCCTTGTGGTGTGGCACTAGGCTCCGTGAAGTCGCCTCCCTGTCAGGGTTCCGGCAGTGGGATCTCATTGGGGTAACCTTGTTGGGTGACGTCTGGAGTGGTACTCACATCCGATCCGTTCAAGACTTACAGACCAAACACTCCCTCCATCCCTCTCAATTCTTTCGATATTTGCAACTGTGTCACGCCCTTCACTCCCATATAACAGATGGCACGTCCCTGCCCGAATATAGCCAACCCGAGGCGCAAGTTCTGACTGGGGATTTGAGGAGGGGTGGAGTCTCTCAGATTTATCGTTCCCTCACTAACAATACCCCTAAGTTCCTTTCCCTACTCCGCAAGAAGTGGGAGGGTTGGCTTGGGGCTCTGGAGGATGAGGACTGGCCGGACGCCCTGATGGCCCCCAGGACGATTGCGGTATCGGCGAGACTCCGCCTGCTCCAAGTCTACTTCCTGCATGCTGCATACCTTACACCCCTGCGTATCCACTGTGCTGGGCTTCGGCCTGACTCCCACTGCCCCGCTGCTCCCAACCCCACGCAGATTTTTACCAAATGGTTTGGTTGTGTGCGGTGATTCAGAGATATTGGGAATCTTTAACGCAAGAGCTGACGGGGGTCCTGGGTTGGGAGTTACCTCTTGATCCCATCCATGTTCTGCTGGGCGTCACCGATGTATTCGACTGCTCCAGGCCTGAGAAGCTCTTCCTCAACACGGCATTGGTGGTCGCCAAGAGGGACATTGCCACGCATTGGTTGGACACTGCTTCTCCCACTCTAGGATGCTGGCGTTGGGGGGGTGGATTGGTGCGCTGCGCAGGAGCAGCCTTTATATGAAGCCAGGGGGTGCCCTGAGAAATTTTACCGCATGTGGGGTAAATGGGTCGGGGTACTCGATGATTGAGATGGCGTGGTCCGCTCTTCAGATTCATGTGGATAAGCTATGTTTGATTTCTTTATGCAATCTTGCTGTCACTGTGATGTGTTATCTCCCTATTCTGAAAATGTACAATGTGGCTCTGAATGGTGCTGTTTGTTGTTCCATCCAAAACTCAATAAAATGTGTTGTCAAAATAAAAGTCTTCAATCATCCATTACCATCAAGTAAATACGTTGAAAATGTCTCCCGATGCATTTCGAGCCATAGCTCTTCTTCAGGGGGAATAATCTAAAGAAAATGTACAAAGAATTGCATGTATCGCGATCCAAGGGGGAATGCATCTATGCGATACCCTAATGGGTATCTGTGAGTAGCAAAAAATTTGAAAAGAAGCGGTCACATGCAGTTAAGGTGATACATGCATTCAGTGAGTGATAAACATAGATGGGCTTGATGCTAAGGCACACGGGTGGGAATGAAAAACCGGAGTAAAAAATGATAATCAATGTGAGGCCCAAATGGTATAAAGATATATTGGATCTTGTTCAAAACCGCCAAGTGCATTGGTGAGTGAGGTGAAATAAACTATGCCATGAAGAACTTCGCCAGAAAACGAAGTGGCAGGAGATAACTAATGCATCTGAGGGTAATAAATATAAAAGTTAAAGCAGGTGTAGACGCTCGCAGAGATTTAGTCAATAAGAGAGACACGTATTACAAGAGTGTGTTAAATAACAAGGTTAAAAAGTGAGCGACGTGAAATAAACTATGCCATGAAGAACTTTGCCAGAAAAGGAAGTGGCAGGAGATAACTAATGCGCGTGAGGGTAATAAATATAAAAGTTAAAGCGGGTGTAGACGCTCACAGAGCCTTAGTCAATAAGAGAGACACGTATTACAAGAGAGTGTTAAATGACAAGGTTAAAAAGTGAAGGTACAGAGTACGTGCCGAAATACGCCGCCACCGACTTACAAGCAGTGTCAATTATAAACAAACGTGGTGTGGTGAAAATACGCGAGCGAGTGACAAGCGTCCAAGGCAACGCAGTAAGAAGTGGTCACATCAGTGTACCGAAGTACGCAGAACGCTGTGATTGCAAAGCCAATGCGGCTGGCCCCTGCGGTAAAACCGGAAGTGAGTTAAGTGCAAGTGAACCTGGTGTAGATAAAGAAAGAGGACTGCCGAGCGGAGTCTCGTGTACAGTGCGAGCACGTAAGTGCACAAGTGAACTAGTAAAGTTCTCAGCTTCTGAACACACATAAGGAGTAAACAGAAAAAATGTGCAGTAAACCAATAACAAAGCAAATAAAAGTACAAACAAACAGGCAAACGAGAGAAAGAAAAGGAAGGGAAAAGGAAACTAGAAAAGAAAGAGACAAGGTCTCACAAGGATGAAGAGGAAAGGGTAAATAAAAAAATAAAACGATAATGCTGGAAGAGTACAAACCATGGAGAAGAAAATAATAAATAATAATAAAGATGACTGCATGTGCTAAAGAAACAGTACAAAAAGAAACACCAGAATTACACAGTAACTATAAAGAAACAAACAGTATAGGTACTGAATATCACAGGGACAGAGAGAAACAACAGACCAGGGTAGCAGGCCAAGGTATACAGGTAATATTATAGAAAACAACTAAATTCCAGTCTCTCATTGAGCCCTTTCGGGTGCAGGGCATTCAGTTTGTGCATCCAGTAGAGTTCACGTTGTAGGAGAAACTTCCTATTGTCTCTGCCGTCTGTCTTATTAACAACTTCCAATACCAGGAACAGTATTTGGCTAACGTTGTGAGCTTGATTTACAAAATGAGCGGCCACACAAGATTTGAGATTTTTCGTGCGGATGTTACTCCTGTGCTCCGTTAATCTTCTTTTAACCTTGCGTTCAGTGTTACCCACGTACGGCGGACCGCACAGGCATTTAAGAAGGTAAACCACGTTGGTGGTATCACACGTAGCATTCCATCTCAATTTGATTTGAGTCCCCTAGGTAGGATGAGGTATGGTCGTGCCTTTGATAGTACTGTTGCAATTCCCACAATTGTGGCAGGGAACTGTCCCCTTGTATGTTGTGTCAGTGATGCTTTTGCGCGGTTTCAACAGTTGTTGTACGTTTTTGGAGTGTTGATAAGCAAATATAGGATAATTTTGGAAAATGTTATTGAAATCCTGTTCCATTTGCAGCAACTGTCAGTGTTTGCGAATAGATTGTTTGATTGTGGTCCTTTGAGTAGAATATTTAGAAACAAATACTGCATGTTCCTCTGTTATTTGGGGATGAACTTTGATTGCTAACAATTGAGATCGATCCATGGTTTGTTTTCACTCTGTTCTTTGCTGTTTGAGTGATAGAGTTAGGATAACCTCTTTGAATAAATTTTCTTAACGATGGTGCAACAGTCTTCTTCAAACAGCTTTTTAGTAGATGCAATTCTTTTGGCTCTCAAGAGTTGTGAATATGGAAGATGCTTCTTCAGACTTATTTGGTGGAAGCTCCGAAAGTGTAAATAGTTGTTGCGATCTGTGGGCTTAGTATAAACTGAAGTCTCTAACCCGCTGTCAGTGATTCTGATATTGACGTCTAAAAATGCAATCTGAGACTGACTTATATTGTGTGTGAATTGAATTCTCTCATTTACCTGATTGAGATTGTTTATCGCTGTAAGTAGTTCAGTTTCCGAACCTTTCCAAACCAGGAAAATGTTGTCAATATATCTGTAGTACGTACTTAGGTATCTTTGCCACTCGGGGTTCGAGAGGATGTAGTCCAGTTCATATTTATGCATAAAAAGATTTGCATACGCCGGGGCAGCACATTTGCCCATGAACACTCCCGAAAGTTGAATGAAGAATTTATCTAAGCATCTGAAATAGCTGTGGTTGTAGAGTGAACTGTATAAGCTCCATTAAAAAAACATGTAGATCAAACGGTTTATCACTGTTTAACAGAAATGCCTCCATGGCTTGGAGTCCCAAATTGTGGGGGATGGAAGTATACAAAGAGTTAACGTCGATGTTGCAGAGGTAAATCTGTTGGTTGGATTCCATCACAATATTGCTGATTTTTCTCAAAAAATCCGTGGTGTCTTGGATCTAACTAGACATGTTTCTTACACTAGGTTGCAGATGTTTATCTATGTAAATGCCAATTGGTTCATGGATGGAGTTTCATGTACTCACATTTAGTCGAAACGGCAGTCTGGTGGAATATTTATGAATTTTTGGAACCATGTAAAGGTATAGAATTTGAGGATGATCTTTCGTTAAAAATTTCCTATCACGGGGGAGGAGCCGCGCCAGCGACCAAGATGGCCGATTAAGGACCGGCTCGGCCGACCCTCCTCTCCTGACTCACCATCCTGGAATATATCCTGGGCCCGAATCCCACTCTTAGGTGGGGGAACAGTAGCGGCGCTGGCGGGCGAAAATCGGGACTTTCCCCGAAATCGGGTGACCGGGAAAGGTCATCCGGAAGTTTGCGGCCTACCAGACTGTGAAGCCGGGGCCTCGAGTGGGACATCATCCGCCCCTGAGTTGAACAACATCGGCCGCCGGGCCCGGGTGAGGTCGGCCCGGTTGGTGGACAGCCGGGAAATCAACCACGAACCCTCCGGGGGCTCTGCGGTCACTGTGAGGCCCCACGGCTGGGGAGTGTCGGCCGGGGGAGGCTCGCGAGTGAGCCGCGTTCCTGTCGCCCGGATCCAGCCCGTCTGGCGGAGGTGGGCTCAGTGGACCCGGCACAGCACGGGGGCGTGTGAGGAACCCTGCGATGCACTGGAGATCTGCTGCATACCGCCGGAGGGTTACTTTGGCACTGGCCCGCAGGATATAAAGAGCGGCGAGGGCCGCGCATATCGCACAGGCCTTATTGTCATTGTGAGCTGCCCTGCACACGGTGGGGAGCGGGGATAACGTGGCCCGCAGAATCGGCCCCCTGGGCTGGTTGTCGGACTGCCCGGTGGGGGTGGAGTGTGTCGCGACTGCTCTGCGACAGGTGGGCCCAGTAGCGTTGGATTTTGGCGGGGTCGTTGCGGCAGGACGTGGCTGTGTATTGAAGATGCCCGGGGGATACTTGCTGTTTTTCACTGCTAAATCCTGATGTCCCTGGAAATGTCTGGTGAGTGCCTGAGCTTGGGAGTGTGATGAAGCGCAGCCGTCCCTGGGAAGCCTTTGGTGTCTGTGGTCGGCCTTTGGTGCTACACCCGAGAATAGACTGCCGAGGGAGAGCTGGTTGGGGTGTCTGGCCCTGGGTTTGGGTTGCGCCCCTCCCGCCCAGATAAGGCCGGAGTGGAGGCCTGGAGTGATCTCCTGGTGTGGACCGGACAGGGACGAGAGTGGTACAATTGGGTGCATCCTGTTGCTGGCTACCGGGGTCGGCAGGGACACTGCCATCTCAGCGGCGGACGCGGGACAGCATACTGGTCATCGAGGGGAAAGATGGCAGCGAGGACGGACTTGGATAAACCGGTGACCAAATCCACGAGAGGGGCCAGGTAAGTCCAATCTAATAAACTGGATCGCTATACCTTGCCTAAAGAGTCTCCGATTGAGATAAAAAGGGGGCCGACGGGGGTTCGGAGGACTATTCTTCGAACCCCCGTTGACTATACAGGCCATTTGGGAGGATACTAGAGGCAGATACATTGGCGTTTCGGGGCAGTGGGAGGGAAGAACTGTCACCTTTTTGTCAATATATGTCCCCCCGGCCCTTCAGGCCTACACCTTTCGGGACCTGTGCAGAATTTTTGGGACATTACCCATGGGATTGTTGATAGTGGGAGGGGACTTTAATTCAGTGGTGGATGGCGAATTGGATAGACATCCCGCTAGGACCCTCCCAATGTCGAGACGGCGGTTGTCAGATCTCATGGAAACCACGGGACTCGCAGATGGATGGCGCCAGCGTCACCCGGGGGAAAGATACTACACCCACGCCTCAGCCGCCCATCATTCCTTATCAAGGCTAGATTATATCCTGGTGCCGACGTCGCAGCTGGCGGAGATTCGGGAGGTGAGACACCTGGGCAGAGGGATATCGGATCATTCACCGCTTTGGCTTAGAATAGAGGTGGGTCAGAGAGACGTGGGTCGGATAGCTCCCATAAGCCCATGGCATTTAAGAGACCCCACAACCAAAAAAGAAATAGTGCAGATCACGGAACAGTATTTTCAAAATTTCAAAATAATGTAGGAACGGTGGAGCCCGGTAGTTCCCTGTGGGAGGCGTATAAGACTGTGATCCGGGGAGAGGTGCTATCGTTAATTGCCGGAAAGAAGAGGAGGGGCTGTGCAGAGGTGGACAGAATCGAGACAGAGTTGAAAACACTGGAAGGGGAGGAGTCGGGAGATAGTACCCCGGAGGAGAAACACCGGCTGAGTCTCCTGAGAGATGAGTATAGGAACCTGGCACGTGGGAGGGCCCGGGAGCAGCATGCGGACACCCAAAGTAGGGTATATGAACTCGGAGATAGGGTGGGGAAGTTGATCGCGTGGTTGGAGAGGGGAGAGTGGGGGTCCAGGTTGGTGCCAGAATTGCAGACAGAGAGTTCAGGAAGTATCATGGAACCGCAGCCAAAGTAGGGTATA
Organism: Lissotriton helveticus; assembly: GCF_964261635.1. Classification (NCBI taxonomy): domain Eukaryota; kingdom Metazoa; phylum Chordata; class Amphibia; order Caudata; family Salamandridae; genus Lissotriton; species Lissotriton helveticus. Next base: position 440,402,292 of record NC_136071.1, on the reverse strand, counting down.
TGAACTCAGAGATAGGGCGGGGAAGTTGATCGCGTGGTTGAAGAGGGGAGAGTGGGGGTCCAGGTTGGTGCCAGAATTGCAGACGGAGAGTTCGGGAAGTATTACGGAACCGCAGCAGATAGCAGAGGAGTTCGCGACATACTACGGTTCGTGTACATGGCCACGGGTAACTACACTGAGGCTGATAACGAAGCCATGTTGCGAGACATACAAAGGCCCGCACTCACAGAGGACGTCAGGAAGTACCTGGACTCTCCTTTTACAAATGATGAGGTTGTCCAGGCTATTAGAGCGGGGCGTTCCGGGAAGGCCACGGGCCCTAACAGGATCCCTATAGAACTTTATAAAATGAATGCCAATAGACTAGCGCCGTTTCTCCGAGAGATGTTTGAAGAAAGCCTGGAGGAAGGCTGCCTCCCGTATGATCAACGCGTCGCAAATATAGTCGTCATACATAAGGACGGTAAGCCTCGGACTCTGTGCTCTTTCTATCGGCCGATCTCCCTTTTGAATGCCGAGCCGAAGATACTGGCAAAATTGTTGGCAACGAGGCTGGTCAAGGTGATCACGACCATTGTACACCTGGATCAATCGGGCTTTATGCCCCGTCACAATACAGCCCTTAACATTCGGAGGTTGCATGGAATTATAGCCGGAGCGCCCCAGATACATGAACCGGCGGTCTTGCTCTCGTTAGACGCCACCATGGCGTTTGACAGAGTGGAATGGCCCTATCTATATGCGGTCTTGGGCAAGATGGGTATAGGGCTAGAATTTATCGATTGGGTCCGCCTTCTGTATTCGGGCCCTCTTGCCAGAGTGGTGGTGAACAATCATAGATCGGAGGATTTCCCTTTGGGGAGAGGCACGCGGCAGGGATGTCCCCTCTCACAGCTTCTGTTCGCATTGGCATTTGAGCCTCTTGCGGCATGGGTTCGCTGGGATAGGACGATTCGTGGATTGAGATGGACCCCCGAGTGGGAGGATAAAAGCTCTCTCTATGCGGATGATGTTTTTCTCTACCTTACGTCCCCCAGGGAGTCCTTGATCGGTTTTCTTGATATATTGGCTATATTTGGTAGATATTCAGGCTTTGCCATCAATTGGGGGAAATCAGTATTGTTTGTTCTTAGCGGAGAACCTCCGGTTGTCCCGGCATCCTGCCCATTGCAGATGGAGTCAGTGGGATTTTAGTACCTAGGCATTTATGTAACTAAGGACTCAAGGCTGCAATTTGATACCTACCTTAGGCCACCGCTAGACAGGCTCCGTAGAGATGTAGCAAGGTGGAAGGCGTTGCCGCTTTCCCTATTGGGTCGCGCTGTATTGTTCAAGATGATGGCGCTTCCCCGTTTTCTATATGTTCTCCAGAATGCACTGGATCCCGTGCCTCCCTCGTATTTCAGAGACATAGAGTCTCTCCAGAGGCAGCTCCTTTGGGAAGGCAGACCATGGATCGCATTCAACAAACTTACCCTGCCCTGGTATGACGGAGGGATCGGACTTCCGGACCTCAGGAAGTATTATAGGGCCTCCCAGCTAGCGGCGATTAAACATGTGATCTACGGATCTCCAGGAGATCCTGGGTATGAGATGGACAGGGGCCAGTTACCCGGTGGAGATTATACAAGGGCCCTGTATGCTAGGAAGAAGCGGCCCCTCTTGGTGGGACCGGCAGCGCATGCAGTTCAAGTGTGGCACTCAGCTAATCGGCATCTTAAATGGGATAATAAGATCACGCTTGCCACTTCGCTATGGAGTTCGGAGGACCTCGGGAGTCTGTGGAAATCGAAGGGGTTTGATAGATGGGATCTTATCGGGATCTCTCAGGTCATAGATATGTTGGGAAAGGATGGAATTCTTACGTTTGAAGTGCTGTGAGACAGGCACCAGTTATGAGAGAGCGAAAGATTCCGTTATTTGCAGATTAGGCATGCTTTAGAGGCAAGGATTCCCCTGGGGACCAAGCTTCCAGAGGCCTCCCCATTGGAGGATCGAGTGTTGGATGGTCACCTCCCTATTAAGACTATCTCACTGATCTACAAAAAGCTGATTAACCATACGGAGGACCCATTGGTTCAACTTAGAGGTCAATGGAGTGAGGATGGCTTTGTGCTAGAAGATGAGGATTGGAGGGAGGCGGTGTTTTCCCCCAGGGTGGTCGCGGTCCCAATGAGGCTAAGGCTAGTTCAATTGAAGATCCTACACCGCTCAAACGTAACGGGTCCCCGGGTAGTAAAGATGGGTTTAGCGACTGATGGGGGGTGTTGTATAGGCTGTGGGGAGACGGGTACCTTTATACATATCCAATGGCATTGCACAAAAATACAGGACTACTGGGGCCAAATACATGGCAAGAAACGTGAGGTGATGGGGTGGACGTGCAGATAGAGGCCCGACGATGTATCCTTAATGTATGGGAGCCGACCGACCTAAACACACACGGGAAACAATGGGTGACACTGGCATGCAGCCAAGCGCAACATTGCACAATTATGGGGTGCTAACCAGGTACCACAGATAGGGAAATGGATGGAAGATCTTGATTGCTGCATGTTTAGAGCGAGATCTGTGTTTGTGGCTAGGGGTCAACCCCAAAAATGGGGGAAAATCTAGGGTGCGTGGAATTCATATAGGGGGGACATATGTACTCCTAATATTGTGGAAGAAGCTGAGCTGTTGGAGTCACCTGACCCAGTATAAAATCCTTGATAATATGTTGGACATGGAAAGTATGTATTAATGTTATGCTTGAATACCCGTCACCCGATGCCTTTTATGTTGTTTTAAATGTTAATAAAAATATATATTTTTTAAAATAATTTCCTATCACGTTCTGTGATGGTTCCCAGATTTACAGCTTTATCTAGAATGGTATGTAATACTTCATTGAATTTAACAGTGGGATGAAAGCTGACTTCCATGTATAGTGTTGGATCGTTGACATGTATAGATACATTTTCAATGTAGAAAGTAATGCTGAGGATAACTGGCGCTCCTCCCGTGTCAGCCTTACAGATCGTAATGTCCTCATTGGCGGCCAGCTGGGCTAGGGCCTGGCGCTCTTGGTTAGTCAAGTTAGATTTATAGTGGCACTTACTCTGAAAGATGGTATGCAAGTCCTTTTGAACCATGGTCTCAAAGGTATCTAACACCTTGTGGCTCACGGGTGCCACAAAAGTGCTCTTGGGTCGTAAATCCAGAAGTGTACCAATGTCTTCTTTAGGTTGAGTTTCACATAGGTTTTTAAAAAAATGTTTGAGTCTCAATGATCTCATGAATTTAAAAAATAAACTTGGGTATCCAGTTCTTTAGATTGATAAGTGGGGATGAACGAAATACCTTTCTGCAACACCTAGATTTGAGTAGCAGTAATAGCCATGTTTGAAATATTAATAACTAGGTTCTGTGACTCCTTGTTGATTTCGCCACAGGTAGTTGTGTGTCTTTTGTACCTTGTCCTCCTGGTTCGACGATTGGGTGGGGACCTATTCCTAAAAAAGGAGCCTGTGTTGTTTGTTCTGCATCAGAGGTAGAAGGCTGATTCTCCGTTTGTTGGGTAGTCTGTTATGGTGTACCTCGATGAAAACATTTTCGTGATGAATCATCTGATGAAGAAGATTCTGCTTCTGTGGACCTATAGTTAAAAGGACGTTGTTGTCTCCTAGTGGCGTATATCTCTGCCTAGTTGTAGACCTCGCCCAATTTATAGTCCACTGTGTCTCTTTTAAACTTCCTCAATTTCCTTTCGTTAATTTCTTTGGTGTACTTGTCTAATTGTGAATTGATGTCTTCAAGTGTCTTAACCCATTCTTCACTAGATAATTTGGTACTTAATTCTTGTTTCAGTACGGAAACTTCACTCTCCAACTCCTCAAGCAATTTAGAAAGTTCCTCAACAATTAAAAGAATTAAGTATAGAGAACACTTGTTTAAAATTCCGTACCATCTTTCTGTAAAGCGTGCATTATTTTTACATAGGGTAGATTTGAGGGGAATATGTAATGCTCTGGGTATTCTCTGGACTTTGTGATATCTAATGAGAGTACTCGCGTGCAAACGCTGTTTGATTTTTCTCTTGACTGTGAAGAGTAATTGACAAATATTTGATTGTACAGATCCAGTGCTCAATGCGATGCATTCTGGCTCTTGGATAAGCGAGTAGATTTTGTTGGTCGTTTCTTTATAGTTACAGTGTAATTTTGGTGTTTCTTTCCATTTTGTACTGTTTCTTTAGCACATGCAGTCATCTTCATCATTATTTATTTTTTTCTTCTCCATGGTTTGTACTCTTCCAGCATTATCGTTTGTTTTTTTGTATTTACCCTTTCCTCTTCATCCTTGTGAGACCTTGTCTCTTTCTTTTCTAGTTTCCTTTTCCCTTCCTTTTCTTTCCTTTCTCTCTTTTGCCTGTTTGTTTGTGCTTTTATTTGCTTTGTTATTGGTTTACTGCACATTTTTTCTGTTTACTCCTTATGTGTGTTCAGAAGCTGAGAACTTTACTAGTTCACTCGCTTGATCAGCAACTGCGCAGACGACCTCGCCCCTCTGAGGACCCTGCCTAGCAGACCCGGCAGCAAGAAAGCCCCATGGTTCACCGACGAACTCAAGAGCTCCAAGAGGAACTGCCGAGCCCTCGAGAAAGCCTGGCGCAGAGACCCAACACAGGACAACATGACTGCCCTCAAGCTCGCCACCCGAAAACACCACCAACTGATCCACGCCACAAAGAAAACTGCATTCAAGGAACGACTGGATAACAACGCACACAACAGCAAGGAACTCTTCAACATCGTTAAAGAGCTCTCCAACCCCAACGCCGGAATCAACGACACCACCCCTTCACAAGACCTCTGCAACTCCCTCGCCGCCTACTTCTACAACAAGATCGCGGACATACACAACAGCTTCAGCACTCAACCAACGCACGCCACGACCGAACCACCGCCCCCCACCACCACCCTCTGCGCCTGGACCCCGATCAGCACCGAAGACACCGTCTGCACGATGAACTCCATCCACTCTGGATCTCCGTCCGACCCCTGCCCTCACCACGTCTTCAACAAGGCCGACGCTGTCATCGCACCCCACCTGCGGGACATCATCAACACCTCCTTCGACACCGCTACCTTCCCAAGAGCTGGAAGCACGCCGAACTCAGCGCCCTACTTAAGAAGCCATCAGCCGACCCCACCGACCTCAAGAACTACCGCCCCATCTCGCTGCTCCCGTTTCCTGCAAAAGTCATTGAGAAGACCGTCAACAAACAGCTGGCCACCTTCCTCGAGACGAACGGATCCCTCGACCTCTCGCAGTCTGGCTTCCGGGCCAACCACAGCACCGAGACCGCCCTGATCGCAGCCACCGATGACATCCGAGCTCTGCTCGACAACAGAGAAACAGCGGCCCTCATCCTCCTAGACCTCTCCGCGGCTTTCGACACTGTCTGCCACCGTACCCTAGTGCAGCGCTTCAGCAACGTCGGAATCCAGGAGAAGGCACTGGAGTGGATCATCTCCTTCCTCGCTGGAAGGACACAGAGAGTCCGCCTCCCCCGTTCAGATCAGAAGCCACCGAAGTCATCTGCGGCGTTCTTCAAGGCTCCTCGCTCAGTCCAACCCTCTTCAACGTCTACATGAGCCCTCTCGCAGCCATCGCACGCCAACACAACCTCAACATCATTTCATACGCCGACGACACCCAGCTGATCCTCTCCCTCACCAACGACCCCGCCTCCGTCAGAGCCAACCTACACGAAGGGATACCAGACATAGCCAAGTGGATGATGAACAGCCGCCTGAAACTGAACTCGGACAAGACGGAAGTCCTCATCCTGGGATCTTCACCCTCCGCCTGGGACGACTCCTGGTGGCCCCCCGCCCTGGGCAGCGCACCCAAACCAACAGACCACGCACGCAACCTGGGCTTCATCCTGGACTCCTCCCTCTCCATGACCAGACAAATCAACGCCGTCTCCTCGTCGTGCTTCAACATCCTGCGCATGCTACGTAAGATCTTACGGTGGATCCCCACCGAAACCAGGAAGACAGTCACCCAGGCCCTCGTCACCAGCCGCCTGGACTACGGCAACTCCCTCTACGCCGGTACCACCGCCAAACTCCAGAAGAGGCTCCAGCGGATCCAGAAAGCCTCAGCACGTCTTATCCTGGACATCCCCCGTCGCAGTCACATCTCCGGACACCTGCGAGACCTGCACTGGCTCCCGGTCAACAAGAGAATCACATTCCGTCTCCTCACCAACGCACACAAAGCCCTACACAACCAAGGACCAGGATACCTCAACAGCCGCCTCAACTTCTACGCTCCCACACGCCAGCTTCGATCGACCGGCCACACACTCGCCGCCGTCCCCCGCTTCCGAAGAGCCACCAGAGGGGGAAGGTCCTTCTCCTACCTGGCCGCCAAGACTTGGAACTCCCTCCCGACCCACCTCCGCCTGACCCAGGACCACCTCGCCTTCAGGAAGCAGCTCAAGACCTGGCTGTTCGAGCAGTAGCGGACCCCCCCCACCCCTAGCGCCTTGAGACCCTCCGGGTGAGTAGTGCGCTTTATAAATGCCTTGATTGATTGATTGATTGACTCGCCACCTACGTGCTCGCACTGTACTCCGCTTGTCAGTCCTCTTTATTTATTTATTTCTTTATTTATTTTTTGAGATTTATAAAGCGCACAAATACCATGCTTGCACTTAACTCACTTCTGTTTTTTCCGCAAGGGCCAGCCACGTTGGCTTTGCAATCACAGCGTTCTGCGTACTTCGGTACACGGATGTGAAAAGTTCTTACCTCGTTGAGGTAAGCGTTGATATATGTTTCCATTCTGGTATGACTTGGACGCTTGTCACTCGCTCGTGGATTTTCACCACACCACGTTCACTTACAATTGACAATGCTTGTGAGTCAATGTCGGCGTATTTCGGCACATACTCTGTACCTTCACTTTTTAACCTTGTCATTTAACACACTCTTGTAATACGTGTCTCTCTTATTGACTAAAGCTCGGCGAACGTCTACACACGATTTAACTTTTATATGTATTACCCTCACACACATTAGTTATCTCCTGCCACTTTGTTTTATGGCAAAGTTCTTCATGGCATCGTTTATTTCACGTCGCTCACCAATGCACTTGGCGGTTTTTAACAAGATCCACTATATCTTTATACCATTCGGGCCTCACTTTGACTATAATTTTTTACTCCGGTTTTCATTCCCACTCATGTGCCTTAGCATCAAGCCCATCTATGTTTATCATTCACTGAATGCACGTATCACCTTAACTGCCTGTGACAGCTTCTTTTCACATTTTTTGCTACTCACAGATACCCATTCAGGTATCGCATAGATGCATTCCCCCTTGGATAGCGATACATGTGATTCTTTGTACATTTTCTTTAGATAATTCCCCGTGAAGAAGAGCTACGGTTCAAAATGCATCGAGGAGATATTTTCAACGTATTTACTTGATGATAATGGATGATTGAAGACTTTATTAATGTTCCCTACCTGAATGAATTTCCTGATGGAATATTTATCATATGACGCAATATGATTCATGTTAAAGATTGAATAAATATGGCATCAGCTTAGAAAAGTCAACTGGCTTTCTCTACCATTTTTGGAATACAGCGATTCGTATCGCCAAAGGAGTGCTTTAGATCTTAACCTTTCACGGTGAAAGGTTTTTCTGTTGCAGAAATATATTAAGGACAGTATTCCGTGGTTGATTACGGATCTGCATTTAAACGTCTGAGTTGAGGTCTGTATCAGCCTGAAATGAGATGCTGTCAAATAAAATGTGCATATCTATTACATTGAAGCGGAAGTCCATGCTAGCATCACCACCCCTCTTGCCCCCTGTGTCCATCACCTGGTCATGTATGTGCATAGAGGCAGGTGAGGAAGGTTTGAGCATCTCTGTGATCATTTCATGGATTGGCATTGTAGTGGTGGCTGTGCAGTGCCCATTATTGAGGAGGATCGCACTGGAAGAACAGGGCTAGATGTTCGTGCAGGATTTGCAGACCTCACAGAGGACTTCATGTATCTGTGAGGCCTCTGCACCCATTGTGACTGTTACTTCATATAAGGGGGCCACGTCCTGTGCTTCCATGGGAGTCCAGGAGAGAGGCGAGTGTAGTTCCAGCAGAGCCCTTTGAATCTTTTGGGATCCAAGAGAGAGAATATTAGAGTTCCAGCAGGAAAAGGGTTATTGCTGGCAGAGTTGGTGTTCAGTGTATTCCAGTAGGGTCTGTTCAATCCATGTTGACTTGCAGAAGTGTTTGTGAATGAGTAACAGATGAGGAGTTTCTCCTGCTGCAGTGCGGGGGGCTTCTCTTATGGATTCAGAAGCCCACCTTTTGGCAGCTCCATCTCTGCTACCTAGAAGACAGACATGCGGAGTGGACAGATAAGAGGAAAGGAATTCGGGAAAGTACTGTGGGATGGGTGGTCTGGTACAAGAGCAGACAAACAGGCGAGTTCTGATAGTTCACTTCTGCAAATCAAATGATTGCATGCACATATAGAGAAATATTACACTCAACCCTAACTAAGAGGGGTCATTTCACAACCTGTCCTGTTGCTTTCAGCATCTTAATGTTATAGGGGGTATCCATGGGAAAAACACAACTATATTTGAAACGAAAAGTAAAAGGAATACACATTATCACAGCTTTGCACACAATACATTTTTCCTCCTGCCCCATGAGCCCTAAGTAAAGAACAAAAAAAACAAATAAGTAAAAGAATGTATGCCACTGCTCCTCACAGAATATCCTTCTGGTCTCATACCACTTCTTTAAGGAGCACAGTGTAGCCAATCCCTTGCAAGTCAGTAAACGTTTTCCTGTTGCTGTACAGGTTCCTATAATTTGAAGATAGTGCACATGATGGACTGCGGCCCGACAGCATTCCTCCTTTGGCATCAAGTTTGGTATTCTAGCATGAAACCTTCAACCCCTTTGGGTTATAGCATGCACTTAATGGTTTGGGGAGATAATCAGGACCTTCAAGAGGTAACTGGATGTCACTGTTCTTAGAGCCCCAGCGAGTAGATTTAGTATGAGGTTTTACATAACAGCAAATTAAGTTGGAAGCCTCAGGCAGAGACATGTCTGCAAGACACATTAAACTACTGCTATGGGAATAGGTTGGTGCCCTTTCCTTCGGTTAACACATACCGGGCAAACATGGAGCTCTGATGAATAGTATTAATGAGGAATGGCTAGATCAAGCAAGGAAGGTTTTTTTCTTATTGATGAACCTGCGAGGAACCAGGGGAACCTGAAGGGTCCTTGACAAATGCTAATGATTTTCACATTTCAGTTTACGCAGTTAATCCAAAACCCAGTGAAACCCTAGAACAAACTACAAGGCAGTCATTACCTTAGTATCCATGTATCTCTTCTGTCACTGTACTATGCTCTTATATAGCTATGTGATTGAATTACCTTCACGCGAGCTGACACGTTCCTTTATGAAATTCTGACGTGAGATACTTTTCATCCACTAAGTAGTAAGTGCATTGCAAGTTAGCGACAAAAAGACTTTTCTTTTAAGCACTGTAGATTGAATTAGATGCTCACGTTTTGTTTAGGGTGTGAGTCCAAGTTTGTTGTATAGAAGGTGCTATTTATAGCACCTGATAAAATCCGATCCAAGGGGTTTGGGATTTAACCCGTTCTAAAAATAGCACCTATTTTGAGTTTTTGGGGAATCACATTCAGATCTAGGAATTTGCCCCACCAAAATCTGCATGTCTCTTTAAAAACCATACTGTTTCCCATAATACATTTTGGAAGGTTTCGACCTGCTGAAATGTAATGAAGAGTGAGGTATTTAATGCACCTGGTAATTACTTGGTGCATAAAATATCAACTGACTCAGAATTATGACCCCAGCACAGAAGTTTGAACAGGGGTCAGAAAGCCCCGGCAACCTCTGTTTCAGGAATAAGAGCTGGGTCATGCAGGATACTTGTGTTTTCCTTCACTCTTCCGAAGTATGGTATTTTTTTGGATGCAGTAGCTGCTATTCGTGAAACCTCCAAGGACTCAAATTTGCTGGGTGATAATCCATGGCAACTGAAACAAGAAAACCCTGCAATTTACGACCTCACAGGGCCTGCAACCAGAAAATGACTTTTGTCTATGTACTAAACCCATGATGTGAGTGAGAAAAGGATTTCTAACTCGCAAAATGGGGTTTGTGATCCATTCAGAATTTCAATTAGGAGAAGCGTGAAAGGGATCTCCCTTCCTAATTGGAAGTCACAATATTATATGTCAATGGTTTGCCATTATGTGTTGCAAACCATTGTTTAGTAATCAATGCCTCTCAGAGGTGTAAACTGATTCACAAAGGAGGAGTCCAGACACTTCCTCTTTGTGAATCCTGTCGGAAGCCTTCTCCTGATGTATTTCCAAACGGGAAACATCTTTTAAAAGAAGCATCAGAGCCATTAATGAATCCAAGATGCTTTAAAAAAGAGTTTTCCATTTGGGAATACAAAGAAAGGGTTGGGGGTCTGCTGTTCCTTGTCGGCCACCATCCCCATGTCAGTAGCCAAACAGAGGGTCGCAAATAGCGACCTGTCTAATTAATATTCAGTAGGGCGGTCATTCTGTGACTCCCTGCAAATGGAGCTTTGCAGGTCAAACTGTTACGACTGTGGGTCGGATCACAAAATCTGTGATAGGTTGCAAACGTAGTGCACAATTTGAGCGCACTTTCTCAGGCCTGTTTCTTAGACCATCCCCACCAGCCTTTCCATGGCGGTTCACCCGCCATGGAAAGGCTGGTGGGGATGGATAGTGGAGGCCCGTAGCGGGCCCCCTTCATCCAGGACCCTTTCTATTGCCCCCTACATTTCTCTGCACCATATGGCAGGCACTGCACGGTTCCTGCCATATAGTGCAGGGAAATGAAATTAGTACCTTTTTAACATTGCGGCGAGTGCTGCAGCCAGCAGCACCCGCTGCAATATTAGCTATGGCAGGTGCTACCGCCGTGGTGGCGGTCACATCGTAATTCCCCCTGTGGGACCGCCGCCTTGCAGGCGGGCAGTCCCACTCCCCGAGATGATGGCAGACAAACTAAAGTCCGTCCACCATCGTAATCAGCCCCTAAGTTCCTTAGATCAGCATAACACGGATATCTGCGTTACAATAAAAATGGTTCGCTCTATGGTAAAATAAGAAAACAAAAAAACAATACAAATATTCTTTTCCTTTGATTTAACACACAAAATATGAATGACCTCTACAGTCTTAGTTTATTTATTTAGTTTTAAATAGCACCGTAATTTCATTTTATGGCCAAGAAACTGAGCAGCAGGAGAGGTCGAGTTCAGCTGAATATAAGGAGTAGCAACTATTGAGAAGTCTTTATACTCCCCAGGCTTCAGCAGGACGCTTTCTTAAAGAGTTCATTTGTATTTCTCTCAATACACCCAGATGCAGTATTCAAGAGTGATGTGTGAGTTCTCGAGGGGAGAAACAGGATTAGCTTCTTTCCTCTGTGTCCCACACCATGGGAACCAGGACTGTGACGGTGAGGTCTAAGAATTGGAGTCATAAATATTACTGGTAAGTAACCAGTCATTACCTCCTCGCCAGACCTCCCCATCACAGTCCTTACACACATGAGCAGATACCCAAGCAAGAACCGGCTTCAACAACAGAGCTGCAGACAGACTTTATTAGAACAAGAGGCAGCCAAGTTACACACCATGGACAGAACGCAACACAGCATCACCAAAATTGGCAGAACCAACACCATAAATGTGTGAGGAGCATTCGAAGTGGCAGCACTGCAGATCTCCGCAATAGAGGTTCCTTGCAAACAAGCCCAGGAAGCAGCCATCCCCCGAGTTGACCGATCTTTTACAGACCCAGGAACAGGCACCCCAATGCAGTCATAAGCTGCCAGGATAGCCCAACGCAGCCACCTACTGAGAGTAGCAACAGAGGGCTTCAGACCCTGACCGGTCAGGCCAAAAGTAACAAAAGGGGAATCTACTTTATGAAACAGGCAGGTACACCCCAAGAACACGCTTTACATCCAAACACTGTAGCCGCACCTCCTCCTCAGAATGAGGATTAAGACACAAAACCGGTAACACCAGCTCCTCTGATCAGTGAAAAGAGGAGGGAACCTTAGGAACAAAAGAAGGGTAGCATGGAGAACCACCAGATCCGGATAGCAATTCAAAAGAGGCTCCAAACAAAGCAACAAGCCCAATTACCTGACCCTTCTGATTGAGGTAATAGCCACCAGGAAAACCACCTTGATAGTCAGAAACCTCAGGGAAACCTCCTCCAGCGGCTCTGAAGAAGCAGACTGCAACACCCTCAACACCAACGGGAAATTCCAACCCGGAGTCAGGTTTCTTGAGAAAACAACTCCTCAACAGCCGGGACACGTAAGGCCCAACAGTATCACTGGCAGGATCCCAAAATGCCCACAGAACCCCCTACTGACCCCTCAAAGAGGAAACAGCCAAGTCTACTTAAAAAACATCCTTCAGAAAGTCCACAACATGCACAGGATCTATAGTCAAGGCAGACCAGCCCTTATCAGCCCACCAACCCTGAAAGGACACCAATGCCTTGGGTGTCATTTAAGGGTAGAAGGCCTATGAGTCTGCTGAATAAAGAGAGCCGTCTCAGGAGAACAACCCAGAGCCACCAGGTTCATCCTTTCAACAGCCAGTTGCAACTAGACTGGAAACTCCAGAGACAGAGCCGGAAATGACAGAGGACAGGGGTCAACAGGAAGCCTCCAGCAAGGCTCCCCTGCTAACTGTAACAACAGAGGAAACCAAGGCTGCCTAATCCAGACCGGAGCTACCAGGATCACAGAGGCCCTGTCCAATTTGACCTGCAGAAGAACCATCTGAAGTAAAGGAATCGGAGGAAAGGCATATATCAACCCCTTCCCCACTGAAAGTACAGAGCATCCACCCTCCAAACAGTCTGCGACAGGCACAGAGAAAAAAACCTCTCCCTCAAGGCGTTCTCTGGTGATGCAAACAGGTCCACTCCTGCCACCCCAAATGTCTGCATGACCACCCCAAACACCTTGAGATCCAAACACTATACCGACAGGGAGGGTAACAAACTGCTCAAACAATCCACTTACAAGTTCAGCACCCAGGCAGATGCAATGCCCTCAGAGACAACAAATTCATTTCGGCCCACTGGCAAAACTGCTGAGCTAACAAGTTCAGTGAAGCCACTTTTGCACTCCCTTGGTGGTTGATATAGCACACCACCACAGTGTTGTCTGTCCGCAACAGAACATCCGTCTGCAGGACCCAAGGAAGAAAATGAACCAGGGCCAACTGCATGGCCTTCAACTCCCTCCAGTTAGAAGGCATCCGAGCTTCCCAAACTGACCAGATCCCCAAAACTGAGTCTTGAGCCATCCCAGCCCCCCAACCCAGTTCGTTGGCATCCGTCTTCAGAACCAACCTTTCTTGGGTCACAAATGGAGAACCCTTCATGTGATTCCCCACATCCAATCACCAGGCCAACTCTTGGGAGATCCCTGGCCCCCATGGAATCAACTGTGTAAAATCCTGAGACCTCGGACACCCACAGCACAGGATGTGATTCACCAGGGGGTATAAGTGTAACCGGCCCAAGGAACAATCATGACTGCAGCTGCCATCAACCCCTGCACCCTCAACCACTGTTGAGCAGTGGAAGCAGGAGAGGCTAAGAATCTCATAAGTTCTTTCACAAGAGTCACCCTGTGAGGTTCGGAAAGGAACACCTTCCCCACCTTCGTGCTGAAGACCCCTCCAATGAACAGCAGTTCCTGAGTGGGGATCAAATGGGACTTCTCCAAGTTTAGAATCCACCAGAACTTCTGCAGGAGATAGCAGACATCCTGAGGATGCACTGCACCTTAGGGAAAGAAGAGGTAGAAATCAACCGGTCATCCAAGTACGGAAACAACTGGATCTCCTGAGCTTGTAACAACCCTACGAAGGGAGGTCACACCTTAGTAAACACCTTAGGCGAAGCAGAGAGACCAAAGGGCAGTACCTGAAACTGGAAATGGTCACCGCCCACACAAAACCTCAGACACTGCTGCGAGTCCCTGTGAACTGGCACATGAAAATATGCGTCCCTCAGATCCAGAGACGTGAGAAAGAAAGAAAGGGCGGAATCAACTGGAGTGTCACCATCTTGAAGGACCGGCAAGGAATGCACAAATTCACTGCTTTTAAATCCAACACAGGTCGGTAATCTCTATTGGCCTTCCTGATCAGAAACAAAATAGAGTACACCTCTCTTTCCCGTTGCTCCACAAAGACCTTCATAATGGCCCCCTTGTTTATCAGGTCCTGCACCCCATCCAACAGAGCTCGATATTTTACTGCAGCACTTGGAACAGGGGTAGCACAGAACACCTCCACAGTTGCTCCCCAAACTCTATATGATGCCCAGTCTGACAATCTGCAGGACCCACTGACCCCTGACAAACACCTCCCAGACCGGCATTACATTCCTGAGGCGACCCCCAACTGGAACCTCCTCCCGAAACACAGTATAGTCATGATTTTGACTGACTGGATGCTCCCGAATTTCCCAGTAGACCCTGGAATTTGTGGAAGGAAGGGACAGCCCGGCCACATCCTCTTCCACGAAAGGGCTGAGCGGATATTTTTTACTGAAATGGATCCCCAAACAGTTTGGAGCCCGTGAAAGGAATGTTCATGAGGGCATTCTTTTGAGTCACCTTCGCTTTCCTAGGCTTAAGCCACAACTGTCACCTAGCTGCCACCGAGGCTCAAACAGCGCCAGCCAAAGTACTAAGGGAATCAAATGACAAGTCAGACAAGAACACACAACTGCTGCTCCAACATAGTCAAGGACTCAGAGGGATCTTCCTCCTGAAGCAGCTGCTCCGAAATACTCTGACAGTTCTTCAGCAGCGACTGGACCAGATAACTGCAATACGGCGCTAACCTAACACCCAGGTTGGAAGCTGCAAAAGACCTTTTCAGTGCCCCTTCAATCCTCTCTTATTCCCATAATCAGAAGGTACTGCATCCTCTGACACATGAAGCCTCTGGGAATAAAGGCCTGCCAACAGGGAATCAACCTTAATAACAGAAGGGAATTCATCCAAAAACCCTTGTAATGGATAACGCTTAGCCAGGAATCTGGGAAAGGAATATTTATCCACACCCTTCCATACCCTTCTAGCACATTCCGGACAGACTTATGGACAGGAAGACATTCCTGCTCCTGATAATTGGCAAAGAAATCTTCAGACTCTTCTGCCATCAAGGGGTCAGGAAAACCCAAAGTGTCCCGAACATTTTGCAAAATACTACGAAGGTCAGCCCCATTAATAAACCGACTCTTCACCTCTTCCTCTGAATCACAGTCAGGATCAGGAGGAACAGAGGTATCCAATTTCTGCTTCTTTACCCCCAGGGATTCTGTAGCCTAAAAGGCAGCAGAAACAGCGGCCTCAATCATTCTTTTGATATCCGCTAATGAATGAGCAGCAGAAGGCCCAGCGACCACCTCCTCCTCCAAGTGCTTACATTTTTCTAATCACTTAACCCTCTCCATGACGAGCCAGAAGTCAGAACAATTACCTTCACCTATATACACTAGCTAATTGGCCTGATACCCCAACTAATCACCCCCCAAACTGCCTCCATCTTAAGATCACAATTGACCAATCGATACATAGAAGGAGCTAGCACACCACTCCTCCTGCCAATCAAAGCGTACATCCTATACTGTTGTCAAAACGAGAAAAAACTCCTGCGTGACAAAAATATCACCATCAGCCCCCACCCCGCAACTCGCGCAGCAGATGGATAAAACTGACCTTTAGAGAAGGAGAGCCCTACGTTTCACGAGAAGCATTTGCCATTCATGGCTATCCATGATATCAGACGCCCCACCACACCCCTGGCATGCTGGGCTCCAATAATCAACAAATGGCTCAGAGGACATGGCAGTCAAACCAGCCAGGCCCACGAACCGTGAGCAGCACTCGTCCCGTTTAGGACAGAGAGCTCTTCTCCACAGCGGAGGAGGCAACTATGCCCAACACGCCCCTGGTGTGCCGCTCGGAAGCACTGCCTTTTTCTGACCGTATTGCCCCCGCGCCAACAACTGAATGGAGCACCCAGCTGTCCCGTTTTAGCAGGGATACACCTGCCTCCAAATCGGATGCCCCTCTGGACCACAAACTGAATATGCCATGTTACAACGCATGAGATACATTGCATGCCATTACAATGCCTTCATTACAACAACCGCATTGTTACATTGCATACCTTTACAACGGCAGTCGTTACAACGACTTGCTGTAGGGGGCACTTGAGTTGTAATGGTTTGCGATGTAACAACATGGTCATTGTAACAACCCTGTTGTAAAGGCATGCGTTGTAATTTATGTTTCCCCACAAAGCCATGCCTTTTGGGCATTCTACAACGACCCGACCAGCGAGGTACATAGCCCTGAGCAATCCCGCTATAGCAGGGACTTAAACCAACCAAAAAGAAATGGCTGCTAAAGCAAACCGTCCCACACTTACTTTATGACAGAACACCTGAGTTTCAGCCTGTTCATGTAGTCTTGCAGAAAAAAACGGGATGTCGGAAGGTAAGGTCAGGGGTTAGGTGCCACAGGATGTGGTCGTGGCCTGGAGGGTAGGGATGGGAGCAGGGAGTTTCAGCTTGGAATGTCTGCGGGTAGGAGCTATCGGTCATGTGTATAAGGACTGTGACGGGGAGGTCTGGCGAGGAGGTATTGCAGCTTTTACCATGCCCCCCGCCTGTTTCATTCCTGCCCACCTCCTATGCTCTGCCTTTGCTCCTGCATATCTCTAACCTTCTGCATAAGGTCCAACTATTGCACGTAATCTCTCTCTGGCTACCAGTTCCATGTGTTGCTGCCACCCGCTATGGCCAAAATCCGGTTGAAGACAGGGAATTCATTTAATCAAGCTTCTGATACACACCAGGCCAAGTTCTATGAACAACCTCACAATCATCAACTTTACTCGGAACACGCTCCATACTCCATCAGCTAGCACAGCGATTTTCTCTGTGCTTTTAAGTCATTGCAATCGTCCTGAAGAGGCCTGATAAGAACACACATGGGCAGGGGCATGGCTTGAGAGCCGATGGCGGAGGGAGCGTGAGCCTGCAGCTCTGCATCAACCCCGCTGATTATCTTGCATTGGGGGTTGCTTGAACCCCCCAAACTGACCCTGGTGGTACGGTGGGGTGAAGACAGCTGCCCCTGCGGACTGGCGGTGCTGGGTGCCTCCTGGGCGCTTTGGGGCCCTGCTGCGGCTCCCGGAACGTAGCGCAGCTGCGGCTTAAAATGGCGGCACCTGCGCCGTGTTTCTAACAGTGGAGCTCCGGAGATCCCTAGCTGGCCCTGCCTGGCGAGCCGGAGGTGAGGCCTTGATCCGCTGGCACTGGGAGGCGGCGTGGAGGGGACCCCCTGTTGGACTGGACTGTGCAGAGAGGGGTGCAGCGGTGGCCCGCAGCTGATTATAACCAGGGGACGCCTGGAGGCGGATTTGGCCTGCGTCCTGCCAGCGGCCTTTCCGGGCAGAGGAGCGTGGAACCCGGACCCGACCCTGGCAAAATACCCACGCCTGCCGCGGGTGCAATAGACAGATTGCTGGTGGCGGGCCGCGGCAGGGGGGCCGCGCAACAACAGCGTGGGGAACTGTGGGTACTTCTTCGCACCCTCCCCTCCCATTATTTCCTCCCCCCCTGCAGCGGTGCGGTGCGAGGGCTGACGACGCGGAAGGCCACAATAGAAGAAACAACATCCGCGTGGTGGGCCTGCCGGAACGGATTGAGGGGACTGATGTGGTGGCCTACGTAGAGCGCTGGTTCTGAGAGGTGGTTGCAAAAGAAGGCCTCTCTCAGTTCTACAGATTGGAAAGGGTCCATAGGGTGCAGGCGTGCCCGCCGGACCCTAGACGCCCACCTCGGCCGGTGGTAGCTCGCCTCCTTCATTACAGAGACAGAGATCTACTCCTCCACAAGGCCAGGACCTCAGGCCCCTATACTGTGGACAATAGCAACATCACACTGTTTCAGGATTACACGCTCGTGGTACATCGGGCCAGGGCTTCCTTTTTGGCGGTCAAGCGTGCGCTCCATGATGAAGGCTTGCAATATTCTTTGATGTTTCCTGCTCGGTTGCGGATTGTCCTAGATGGCAAAACACACTTTTGCAATAGCCCTGAGGAAGCCTGGACATGGCTGGAGGAATACAGAGCTGGCAGGGGAGAGGCTGCTCTACCATCGCGACTACCGGCACTGGAGCAGCGGCTTAGTCGATCCCGCCGTAACCGGACACGGCGCTCGGTGCCTGGGGGCCCTTCACTGTCTCAAACAGAGGTGGAGCGATTGGCGGCACTGCAAGCTGTTGCGATCATTGCTGGGATGGAGGTGTCTTCGCCGGTTTCTAGCAACGAGATATATCCAGGCATTGACAAGGTAGACAGCTGGCACAAATTGAATATATCACATAAAACACAAGTAAAGAAAACTAACAGGTAATCATGATATCATAAAATTTAATAATAATGATAAAAGTTTGATGATCACATTCGATTAAACACTCAAAATGGTGAAAAATACACAGAATAATAAAAAGAGAATGCAATATTCGATTGTTATATTCTCTGTAGGGTAGTGAGGAAAAATGAGTTAAAATGATTTCCCCAGCTGATTTATACAAGTTGATGTCTCTCTGCCAACGCGTTTCGACACCAGGGTGTCTTCGTCAGGACAATATCAGCATATATCTATAATTCAAAAAATCCAGATTACAATAAATATTTACTTGTGTATATACAGATATAATTTCATTTCTTTTTTTCTCCTTCTTTTCTCTTACATATAGCCAGTTATGTCTTACAACAAGGACAAATTCAACCACAGTGATAAAGAACACATAAGAACATAGACAGGATAAAAAAAACACACAGAAAATCAAAAAATATAAACGACTTTTCAGTATCTCTACTGTTTTATAACTGTACAAATCCCTAGAGCTTTTACTGGTGACTGATGATAGTGAGATTGAAAATGTAACATATTAGACAATCTATAAAGCAGCCTTGAGAATAATCAAGATACCTTCAGAAATAGGCTTTTCCGGGCAAGTACGCAAATATATAGACCTTTCTTATTCATTACTTTAGAATAGTTAGAAAAGTGGTTCATAGGAGCATGTAGATACCTCTATCTATAGGTGCCCCTGGTAAGAACGTGACTATATAGATTTTATCTATTCATCCCTTGGTGATAGTTAGTATAGTGGTTGGAAGGGAAAGAATTGGCACCAGCGATCTCTGCAATCTATTGTTCTCAAGGATGATTGATTATTCTCAAGGCTGCTTTATAGATTATGGGTCTGTTACCTGATGAAAAATGTATGACTTGGAATGTGCAGGGTTTACATTCTATGCAGCATCGACACAAGATCCACTCCTACTTAGTACGCAGGGGCGCGCATATAGTATTCCTGCAGGAGACACATCTGACTAAAGCCGAAGGGTTAGCACTGCAGCGTAGATGGCGTGGGCAGCTTTATTATACTACCTATTCGGCTTTTGCGAGGGGGGTGCTGATTTGGATTAGGGCGGGGGTTCCTTTCCAGATGACTGAACAAGTGGTAGATCCTGAGGGTCGCTATGTGGTGGGTGTGGGACATCTTCACGGGGGGGGATGTGACCCTTTGCAGTATTTACGCCCCTAACGTGGAACAGGCGACTTTCTTCGCTCACCTGTCTGCAACACTGGCCGTCTATTTCACAAACCCGGTAATGATGGGGGGAGACTTTAACTCCATAGCGGACGTGAGCATGGATAGATCCCACCCCCCGTTGCCTGACGCCCCAATTCATAAACTTTCAAAGGTCAGATCACAATGGCAGGATAGCTGGGGATTTATAGATGTATGGCGGACACGACACCCTGGGGAACGCGATTATTCCTAGTTTTTCGGCCCTGCACAAGCTGCATGTGAGGCTTGACACAGTTTTATGTAGCACTGGCCTGGCTACTATGGTGGTTGCGAAGCGAATACCTGTCGCGCACCATCTCCAATCACAACCCACTACTGGTGAGTTTCTGTTGGGCCCTGGACCGCCCGGCCGTGCCGTCGTGGCGAATGCGTCCGGAGATGTTAGAGGACCCAGTCTTCCGCGCTGAGATGGGAACGGGAATAGAGTGTTACTTTACTGATAATGAGGGTACAGCTACCACAACTGCCCTGGAATGGGATGCCTTTAAAGTGGTAGTCCGGGGCCTGTGTATTACCAAATGGATGGGAGTACGGAAGGTGCTATTGCAGGAAATTGACTCCGCAGAAAAGACACTTAGAGAAGCAGAGTGAATGCACCCCACTAACCCTGAGGCGCGGGACCTGGTTTTGAGATCAAAGGAGGCCGTGGCGGTAGTCGTAGAGCGCTTGAGGTATTTTGACCATACGGCTTACTTGGCTTGCGCGCATGCTGAGAGAGATAAGGTGGGTACTAGTTCCATCCTTGGCTCACTCTCCCTCCTCAGGATTTTCCGCATGCGCCATGAGACGCCCTCGGGATGTGATGTGCTGCGCAATACAAGTATCCAGACTAGACTACTTTACTGGCGTGGTTGGCCGACCCCCTCACTCGAAGCGCTCCTATTCTAGTGCTGAAATCCCTGGCGGGATAAACAGAATACACTCAACATCAGATCAATACCCATTTTTGTAACTATTATGCAGATCTGTATGATAGCCAGTTGCAGACCGGTGAAGCTGACATCCGAGCTTTTTTGGGTGATTTGGAGCTTCCTGTCTTGGATGCGGAGCAGGTTGACTCCCTCAGCCATGACATTACACTGTCTGAAATTAGGTGCGCTATCAAGCATATGGCGCGAAACAAAATTCCGGGAATCGACGGCCTGCCCATAAAGTTTTATGCGACATATGTGGATGTTCTTGCCCCTAGATTATTACAGCAGCGGTGCGTCCATTGGGGCGTAGGGGCGTAGCCCCACCAGCCACCATGGACGCATCGCGGCTGCCGGCCTATCTATTATAAAAGACATTGCGCTGAACAATCAGCCGCCGGGAATGCGCAGGGGGGGTGTGGCCTGCTGCAGCTTGAGTGACAGACACTCAGGCTGCAGCAGACCGTAGTGGGCAGTCCCGCTGGGGAACTTATAGTGCGCATGCTTGGGAAAGTTGAAAACTTTCCCAAGCATGCGCACTATAAGGTCCCCAGCGGGACCCAGGGGTGCTGTTCGCCTGCCACAGCCCGGGTTTACAGAGGGCGACAGGGCGAGCAGCAAATATGCCACGCTAGCCAATCCTTGCGCTGCTGTCCACCGGTGCAGCATCCCATTGGATGCCGCGCTTGGGGGTGGCACACACAGTGTCACTCTGACGCACGCACTGCAAGGATGTCGGCGCCGCGGTAAGAAAACTTTGGGAACCTTTCTCCCGTTATTGTTTTTTTTTTTCAGGACGACTTGTAAAAAATATTGTATTGCCAAAACCGAATGCATTTTACCAATGCTTTTTAAAGCCATAACGTACAGCCTGTTGTGTAAGCTGCTCGACTCGAGCCCGCCGTCCATTGTACCGCAGAATTAAGTGCTTCGTTCGTTTATGTACAGCGAGAAAGGGAAAGTGCAGGAAGAGACAGTTAAAGTTAGTGTGCATAGTTGCCTGTTCAGGGGAGAGTTGTAAATATACATGTAAGAGAGGCTAAGATTTCCCATTTGGACCTCGTGTGTGCCAAGTAAAGCACAGCTGTGCCAGGAGCCCTGCTCAGAAGAGGCCCCAGCGGAGAGCACAACTATTTGGTGGAGGTTACTAACTGGGACCCTGGAAGGCAGGTAGTGGTACAGTATATGAATGTCCCGAATGTCAAGTGGGGGCTATCCGAACGTAAACATCATATGATCACATACCTTTTGATGTTTACATTCGGATAGCCCCCACTTGACATTCGGGACACCGTCAGTGAGCCTCCACTGTTTAGTTGGTAGCCCAGTGCATTCTGGAACTTGTAGTTGTTTCCCAGTCTAACAAGTGGCATTCACGCCTTGGTGTTCACAACTCTGTTGGCGAAAATACTCGAAGGGATGGAAGGTGTCACCATGGCCGTAGGTCTGTTGGCGGTTAGGAACATACTTGCAGAAAATAAAGTGTTCGAGGGTGTCTGCAGCCGGGTTGCATGTGCACAGGAGCAAAGCCATGAGATCATATACGGATCTAATATTTGGTTTCTCTCTTTGGAGTATGCTAGTGCCGCCTATGCAAAATCAACGAATCGAAAAGCTAAAGAATGAACAATGCATTAAGTCACAAATGGTGCCATGCGACAGTGTGACTCCAAGGTGATGTTCATTCTGGGCATAAACAATGTGTAGCAGGAAGGGAGTTATTGAGAGGTGATGATTTCTCGGCCGCGAAAAGACCTCTCAAAAATATACCACTCGAGGTGAGACGGAGAGAGCAGTGCATTCATGTTGTGCTCGGCCAAATTAGGTGAATGCAGTGCTCCAAACAACTGATGGAGATGCGTGTGCATTATCTGCACACGCATAGCGCCTAGAGAAGGTTCGCTCTCAGTAGGGATGTGTTAATGGTTATGGCAAAAGAGTGATCTGTGGAGACCGAGGGTGCCCTTTAGAAGAGCCCAGACGACAGCCCCTTTTTTTTAGCATTTTTGTTTGGCACAAACCATGTCCATGTATGGATCCAAGCATTGTTCAAGTGAATGTTTCAGGTATTTGCATACGGGTATATTAATATGGGGAAAGGTCATGACACAAAAGAGGCAAAACAGGCAAACCTGACTCCCCACCTAACCCTCAACAGTGTAATAAAACTGCATGTTCCACTCTGTGCGTATCATTAGATAGATTATTCTACTGCATTTTTCAGGTGTACTTTTTTTTTTGTGCAAAAGATATATTACCAAAACCATGATGCAAGGGGTTAAGTGTGTACTTTATGTTAAAAACACATCACATAGAAGAGACCTCTTGACTAGTAGGAGAGATATTGCCCTAAGTCAAGCAATTGTTACATGTCAATGTTACTGTATTGTGGTAATAAGCTTGAATATGACAGTTGATCTGTAATAAATGCGGGGATGTATGCTTATTAGTACAGTTGCTCTAAATAACAAGTTATTGGACCACATTTATTTTTACTGCTGTGGGATCCACACCCACACAAACTTGAAATTGAGGCAGGCATTGGCAGTAAATGCATTTAAAGCGGATTTCTGCATTTGAGAAACATCACTTTGGTCATCATGGCCTATGCCATGCTTGATACCTCCCACCAGGTCTGTGCTAGCGGTTGCTAGTACTGTATTTATAATGCAAAAGCAAAATTACAACCTGCACCTGGAGTAAACATTTTCAGACAACATGGCTTTGGTGAATGGGTGTGCTGGCTCATCGTGCAAATTTGCATAGAGATGTTTCACCTGGTACGCATGAAAACAAATCTCGGGCAATGAAGCTTCAGTACACACTCACCTTTGCATATTGGTAAAAAACAAAAACAAGCTATTTATTTATATGGTGAAAACATTTCTAATTTGCATGTTTTATGTATAGTATTTTGCATATTTTATATAGTGCTTCTTCACCATGAGGCATTCGTGTACTTTGGGAAGAACCTAGAGACTCCAAAGCAAATAACATTGATCCAGTTAAACCAGGTTTGTGGGTGGATAAAAAGTTTAACTAGGTGGTGGAGTGAGAGGTATTCTATTGTGTAAAGAAAAGGTGTGGAATTCTTTTTTTTTCTAAGTGCCAGGAGGGCGGAAGCAGTTCAGTTCTGTGTAGTGAGATCGTTCAATAGACATTTTGTGCCTGTTAAAAAGGTGTGTTCAGTACTCGAACGCTTTTCACTCTAATCACTAGTATATGCAGTAGACCTTTGTACTCTCTACCATTCCTATGTGACTCTTAGAGTATATCCGTTTGTATCCCATTCCCTGTGTAAATAGAGATAACTCTAATCACTAGTATATGCAGTAGACCTTTGTATATCTACCATTCCTACATGACTCTTAGAGTATATCCAGTCTTATCCCTTCCCTATGTATATAGAGATAACTCTAATCACTAGTAAATGCAGTAGACCGCTGTGCTCTCTACCATTCCTATGTGACTCTTAGAGTATATCCATTTGTATCTCCTCCTTGTGTGACTTTACATCTTGTACATTTGCAATTTTTTCTGTTTGTATCCTTTATGTAACGCATGTAATCCTAAGTCCTTATGTTTTTCAACTGGTTCTTATGTAAAGCGCTCTGACACCTTCGGGTAAAGTTTGCGCTATATAAAATCGCATAAATAAAATAAAATACTATGTGGTTCCAGGGTAATTGACGACCTCACCTCGTTGACCCCCGCCGTAAGCATCCCTGACCCTTGGTGTGTTTGCGACCCTCGGAGCTCACACACGTCTGTCTCCGTTAATGAAATCAGTGGCACGCGGGCATTGTTTGACCGGCAGCTTCCCCAGCAAAGAATGTCTGTGGCCCTGCGCACAGAGCAGCCCAGCCTGCAATGCAGGGCAGGAAGGAACACGTTGTGCAATTTTCAATCCTTCCAAACTCTAATGGGTATTCCAAAATCTGTTTATTTTTATCAGGACATCTGTCTTTCCGCAGGTAAATGTGCGCTGAAATGGTCGTCGGTCCCATCTGGCTTGATGCGTGTGTCTTGTGCTGGTTGCCTTTAATTGTAATCGCATCCTTGGTGTTTTTACTTCTTTCTAGGATGTTGTTTGAATGCTTTGCGCTGTAGAGGCAGTTTGGACAGTGGAAGTTTAGAGTCTTATCTCCTTGTATAGCAGCATAGGGAACGGCCTCTGCTCATCATGTTGAAATTCAGCTGTGCTGTGTCCATACTTAGCAGGCTCAGTAAAAGGGCAAGCAATCACTTCAGTATGGTCCCATCTGCATTTGGGGTTGCTTAGGGCATGGCTATTTGAGCCTGCTACCTGTAGTTGTGTTCCATTAGTCAGCGGCACGAAGAAGCCTGACAAAAGAGCCAGAAAGACATTAGATACGTTTTAATAACTATGTAATAATGTTCCTGCAAGTGGGTAGGAGACCATAGTACGACTAAGCACTGGCCAAAGTTACTGCTAGTTGGGGCTGCTGTGAAGGACCTACATGTTCTATGTCTCGAGGATGATCGATGTAGAGCAAAGCTCATCATGCCTCATGCCCCAAGGACTCCGCAGGCAGAGGGAATGCTGAACAGATGTGAGTATCTTGGGGCAATAAACAGCCTGGCAATGTGATGGTCAGGGAAAATGCTCAATGAAATTGTATAATTTTGTAAAAAGTGGAGCTTTAAAAAGCAGCGGGCAGTGATCTACCAACATTTCCATGGTCACACCTCTAACGTGACACCTGCTTCTTATTGCTACTCTCCTATTATCCCAGTGATACTATGCTACTACTGATTGTGTTTCCATGGTGCCTGAACCAGTTGCCTCAATGTGAGCTATAAAACGGTTCTAGTATGTGCTAATATATGATACATCGGAAAGCAGTTTACATATTACAAGCCCAACTCTTCTAGAACAGGCTGTAAAACAGAGGCAGCGTATTTTTTTTCTTCCATTTTACCATATTTCTTCTATGAATCCTTGTTTATTTATCCATGATTTTTTTTTATACGCAGATATTGTCCTTACTTTTCAAAATTGATACTACTGACACGGTTTTAATGCAGAGAAGTAATGTCATACTTTGTTTTGAGGAAGAGCATGTGATGTGGCATGTTCACACGTTTATGTAGAGCTGCAGAGGCACATCAACTGGCACTCCCTACATTTCTTCCCACTCATTGTTTGAAAGTGCTTCCTTCACTGCCCATTCTTTTGGTTTACATGCCTGCCACGACCGCCACACCCAAGCAGTTTTAGTTTTTTTCCCTTTGTGTAATCCGCGCTCTGTGGCTTGTTTGAGTTCTGTATATAGGGCACTTATTATCTTCTACTGGGTATTGACCGCAGTAACAGAACACCTCTCCTAATTCTGTACTTTACCACTTCTTCCAGGTCTGCCGCATTTCTCTTATATTTGCATTCTAGAAAAGTCTTTTGATTTCATGAATAACTGTGGTAAAATGGTGACGCTGGAGGCCGTACATGGCATTATGTGAAGATTATGTTCAGTGTATTTTATTGTGATGAAAATCCAAGAACAGAAGTAAAATATTAACATCTTTTGGTGACATTTGTAATATAGCTTGAAACATTGAGAGAACATATTTGAACCAGTTGTTGAATGGTTGCACAGATTGATGCTGTGGTGGCACTTGAGTCTTGGTTACCTGGTAGCGCCTTAGTTTGCAGCTCTGCAGCATTACACAGACCAGGAGTAAACGCCCCAGCAACCAAGACAGGAGTAAACGCCCCAGCTCATCTGCTGCAGCTTTGGCAGACTTGTCAGACTGCATGAAATTTATATGTAAATAATTATGGGAGAGGGGCTTTGGTGGAGCCCCTTCCCTCGTTTTTTTGATCCAGTCTACAATTACAATACATAAATACAGATTTCTAAGTATGCTTTCAACAAATTAGCTTGTTGTTTTCACAAGGCTTAAAACACCTGAGCCCTGTAAATGGTTTGAAATAAAGGAGATGAAAGAAGTTAATTTGTTTGTTGTGTTTTGCTCGGCCCATCACTATGTTTTCCATGCGCTCTGCTCCCTTAATTATCACACTGAATGAGTTGCTATTTTCATCATGTGGCTGAACCTGTAATCTGTGTGTAGCAAAGGGGTGCTATGCTGTTGGAAACCTTGCTGAAGCTGATAAGCTGGAGGGTACTTTTAATGCCAATATCGGAGTCTGTAATAGGACGGAATGTATGAAGCTCTGTGGTTATACTGAATAAGCAGCTACCTATGTTATGCCATCTATTAATGTAATAACTGCACTTTCACAATTGCTTTATTAACCTTCCTGCTTTCTCAAATTTGCTTGGAAATGCACGATTTTTCTTCAAAATTTTCGGGGGGGGGGGTTATCCCCCCAAACCCCCCTTTTGGGGTTCAGGCTCGCTCGCTGCGCTCGCTCGCTACGGTGCAGTATGCAAATCACTTTGCGCCCCACCACTTTCAAATGTCACCCACCGCCCCTGGATTATTACTGTTTTTTAAAGAGGCTAGAGAGCTCGGGATACCTCGGACCTCGACTAGGGAAGCTATCATCTTCCCTCTACTTAAACCAGGGAAGGCCTCTACTGATCCTTCTGCATATCGCCCCCTATCTATGCTCACCTCTGACTATAAGATTTGGAGTCGTATTTTGTCTACCCGACTCCTCCCGCACATGGTACGTTTGGTTCATCCTGATCAGGCTGGCTTCATTCCTACTCACAATACCGCAGGCAGTCTGCGCAGGCTGAAACGCATTTGGGTTGGGGACCACGGTGGGGACCCAATGGCAGCAATTCTATCTGTGGATATTGCGAAGGCGTTCGATAGTTAGAATGGCCCTATTTATTTACACTTTATCTCGCTATATGCGGATGATCTCTTGCTGTTTTTAAAAGACACAGGAGATGGTTTGGAGGGGGCTCGGGCACTGCTCCGTAGATTCGGGGACATTTCCGGACTCAGAGTCAACTAGGCGAAGACTTGTGTTTTCCCGGTCGACCCGGCATGCAACCCGCCTGCACCCAGGCAAGACATCACGTGGGAACCCCGCTGCTTTCCCTACTTAGGGACACATATTTATCATACTCAGGAAGACCTACTGGACGGTAATATTGGCCGGGCAATGCGAAGCCTCAAGAATAATATACAGTTTTGGGGAACATTGCCTTTATCAGTGGCGGGTCGTGTGGCCTTACTGAAGATGGTAGCACTCCCCCGGCTACTTTATTATTTCCGTATGTTACCGGTATGGATACCCGCCTCCTTATTTTGACAGCTCCGGTCTATGGTGGGAGGTTTCATCTGGGGGAGCGGACGGCGGAGAGTAGTACTTGATACATTAACACGTCCGAGAGAGGAGGAGGGTCTTGCAGTCCCTGACTTCGAGCTATGTTATCTGGCCGCACAATTTCAAGGGTTTACTCAAGCAGTGGCGCTGGAATTCAGAGGCCCTGAAAGAGACTATGAATCAGATATACCTCGACATGTGCTATT
Organism: Lissotriton helveticus; assembly: GCF_964261635.1. NCBI lineage: Eukaryota > Metazoa > Chordata > Amphibia > Caudata > Salamandridae > Lissotriton > Lissotriton helveticus. The sequence continues at coordinate 440,374,064 of NC_136071.1, read as the reverse complement.
GTTTATCATACTCCAGCAGGAATTGCATGTGAATTCATTGTCCCTTGAGGAACGCACTCTGAGGCTTTGCTGGCAACGCTATTATAGCAGAGTCAAGGTGGGGCGTCCCTATGCCCCGGAAATACCCTTGGGTATGTGTACCGCCCTTCCGTGTGGCAGGGACTGGCTAGCCCTTGTGGAATGGGAGTCTCTTGGACTACAGGTGGTAGGCAACCTATATGATGATGGCACTTTATTACCCTATGGTGAGCTGCAGGAGAGATTTGGGCTCCCGCGAGGACACTACTTAATCCATTCGGCCCGGATAGCCGCCATACAAAAGTACTGGGGCGAGGGCCTATTGGCAGCGAGCCCAGCGTGTCAATATGTAGTAATGGCAGCGGGCACCTATAAGGCGTTCACCTGCTTATATAGACGTATGCTTGGGGAGAGATTGCAGCCGCTGCAGAAACTACGCGACCAATGGATGACAGATATTGACAGAGATATACCGGACCAAGCCTGGTCGCAGATCATCAAGCGGGCATGGAAGAGTACTAGAAATGCCAGATTTCAATTGGTTCATTTCTTCATTCTGCATAGGGCCTACCTCACCCCAGCGAGGATCAACCAATATTTTCATGTAGACACAGCGCAGTGCCCCCGCTGTAGGCTTCTGGACGCAGGCCTAATACATATGCTATGGGATTGTCCACAATTGGGCACATATTGGGAAGATGTAATGGTGTTATTATGCACTATCACGGAACGGAAGATTACTCCGGTCTAGGGTACCTGCCTATTACATTGGTTCCCCCACACTAGTAAGACTAAAATAACAAGTAAATTCCTATATTTGGGTCTGGTGTTGGCCAAAAGGGAAATCACAATCCATTGGAAAGCTGCGGGAGGGCCTAGTTTCGCTAGATGGAAAGCTGCGCTGCTTACATGGGCAGGGAGTGAGAGTGTAGTTCGCCTGCAACAGGCCCAGAGGTCCCACAATGAGAAGGCGCTAGATGCAGCCCGGGCGTGGGAAGCCCTAGTTACAGAATTGAAGGCTGCAGATGCGGACTATGGATCAGAACTGAGCGAGCATTCGGGGGGTGGAACTTGGTAGATGATTGCACCAATACAGGAGATGGAAGGTATGAATGTGCTCCCTTTCCTATCATAGTCATGCTCTTCTATACTATTGTATGTATGGTACCCTGTACAGTTAAGTTGCTCCAAGTGGTTATTGGGATAAGTTTCGCTGTAGTACGTGACACACCGGTGAGGGTGGGTGGGTGAGGGAGGTTTCCGGGAGGGTAGAGTAGTTGATTTAATACTATATGGCTCTACAGCACATGCATTACTATGTTACAGTTGGATACTTTGCTGTTATTATGAGGATGTCAGGGCTACTTAAGCGTTCATTGATGATTGTTTATTACTTGTCCTGGCCTTTTACCTTGACTGTACTAATGCATGCCATATGCTTTTATCATTACCCAAAGTGAGACCGAAGAGCCTGTCTGAATGTAATTAACTACTGGGCATGTTGTTTGTGGTTGAAAATCAATAAACAGATAAAAAAAAAAAAATAAGAACACACATGGGCAAAATGCATCCACAAACTCAGGTGGCCTATTTACCACTAAAACTGGAAAATAATCAAAGAATTTATAGTGTTATCAAAGATTAAGAGATGGGGAATCGTCTCCTATGCTGAAAAGAATAAAGGCCTCAATATTTCAGGAAGCTCTACTTCCGAGCAGGATTTGGATTACATGCTCAAGGAGTTGTTTCTAATGCTTTATTTTCGCATGCTGATGCTACTCAGCTGATACTGTCCTATCAGCAAATGCATAGCCCAGTGGTGGACAATACCCACATTTCTCTGACTTCAGTAGTAAATTGGATAAAACATAACTGTGTGAAACTGATCTCAAACAAATCAGAGTTTTTTTGTGGATAGACTGGCGCTGCGGATGCCAGTTTGCTGTGCCGGAAAGATATGGAGCCCCCTCCAATGCCCAAACGAAGGTTGAGGTACTAAGTATAACATCTGATAATAACCTATTGTTTAAAACACTGGTAAGAGCAATCACTGCTGTCTGTTTGGCTTCATTGAAATAGTTGAGAAGATCACTGTGAGACTAGGCAAGGTTTTTAGGTCTTGCCTAGGCAGCGCGCCTGTGCTGTCTCTCCAAGACATCCATTAATCCGTATTAGTGGTGAAACCCCGCCTATTGCCTTTTTATTGGCTTGGTCGCTTGTCAGCTTAAATCTTTTGCTTTTGACCGGTTAGTCTGTCCTTTAGTTCCTCCTTTATTTGTTTGGGAATGCCTATGCAGCACCACCTAACTATGTAAACCTGCCACTAGTGTGCTGAAGTATTGGTCTTGGAACTATTTTTCGTTATTGGTGTCGTTCTTAATTTGTTCGTGCAAAGTATTTTTTGGGGGGTGAACAGTGAGTTTTAATGTTTGCATTCATGTTGCGATGATTTTAGCACTGATTAGCATTAATCCCCCATATGCTTTCCACAATCAGTTTAAGGGAAACAGGCCCCCGGTATGGCAAATCGAGGCAGCTCCTTCGTGTTGGTGACTTATGAGCTTTTAGTGTTGATTTTGGAACAAATAATGTTCCGGGAATCTTATCAGGTGGCAGCTTTAGGGATTTGCGTTTGCTTTCGTGTCACTAGGCATACGGACAAAAACCTATTCACAGCATTCTACCCTTCGAAACAAAATACAGTGTGTCAGCCAGAATGCTGTAATAAAAGTAAGGCAAACATGTGAACAGTTTCTGCGCTTCATGTTTTAATTTTTCTCCGCCAATCAGAATGAAGTGATAACAGAACAATGCCTAGGCACACACGTCTGCAATGTACGTCTGTGATGTTGGTGTACTACTCGACCTGCAGTAACCAGGCAATGCCGCGCCATTCTGCTCTTCACACTGCCCCTTGTACCAGTCACTATGCAGTAATCTTGGTAGACTGCACACGCGATATACCCACGTTTTGCATGCCACATGTTCGTTTTGTGTATCAGTCAGCATGCAGTCACTGCAAAAGGGATGTGGCCTAGTGGTAAGCGCTGCTGACTTTGAACCGGGACAACATCCTGGCTTCTGCTCAAAGTCGCGTGATTCTGTACCACCTTGGAACTCACGCTCCAGTTTTAAAATTTGCTCTACAACGAGTGATTATGGTCATATACTTAACATTTTTAAGATGCACTAAAAATACATGTGCTCGGGACTGGAGCAGAAGCTGTTATGTTGATTATAAGGTGCTAGTGCTAAGCGCCCGAAAATATTGGCTTATATTTACCAGTGCGCTCTTCCTATATGTAAAATACCACTACATAATATGAATGCCTGGAATCTGGATTCAGTCCTGGTTTTCTATAAACATACTGGAACACTTTTATAAAATAAATGCAGTCCCATGTACTTTAGGGCCTGTGTGGCATCCATAAAATCAATTGTAAATGTTTAAATCCTTTTACGTGTGTGTCACGTTTCATGTTTTTTGTAGCTTTTAGCTGTACCCTACAGTTGTTTTTGCACGTTGTTTTTAAGTTTCTGACCTGCATCTCACCGACGCTGCAGACCCAAAGATTAGGATCTTTACAACAAGGCTTATTTACACTAAATTAGCTCGTCTTGGTTTCCTTCCGCAGCTGTAGGTAACATGCTAATGTTTCATACTACAGCAGACTTTCAGGCTCATTTTTTCCACCTAAACAGATGCTAATACAGTGGGATTTATTCACACAGCTACACATACCAGCGTAAAAACAACATTTTTGTGTTAAAAAGCAAACTTCGAATCGTATTGCAACAAAAAAGTGTATTTTTTGATAATACTTATTTAGCTTTTGGGGAGCTGCAAACATCAGGGATAACACGGCCCCTTGTACCGGTCACTATGAAGTAATCTTGGTAGACTGCACATGCGATATACCCACGTTTTGCATGCCACATGTTCGTTTTGTGTATCAATCAGCATGCAGTCACTGCAAAAGGGATGTAGCATAGTGGTCAACACTGCCCACTTTGAACCGGGACAACATCCTGGCTTCTGCTCAAAGCCGTGTGAATCTGTACCACCTTGGAGCTCACGTTCCGCTTTACATGTAAACTCCGCCAATCAGCATGCAGTACTAACAGAACAATGCCTAGGCACACACGTCTACAATGTACATCTGTGATGTTGGTGTACTACTCGACCTGCAGTACCCAGGCAATGTGCGCCATTCTGCTCTTCCCATGGCCCCACATCAGCACCAGCACAGTCATACCACAGCAGCAATTCAGCACCATCAAAGCACAACTTCAACATAAGTGATGCACTACATCAGCATGAACTAAAACATCAACACAAAGCCAGCTCAACATTACAAATCAACTTAGCTGCACAGCAGCCACACTGCTCTACAACATAGCTCAAAACAAAGGTCAAACCAAAGCATCTGGCTAATCACTGATAAGGTCCCAAGGGCGAGACCTATGCTTGTTTATCTTTGTCTACCAGCAGGGCTACTTAACAAGTTACAGCTGGTCCAAAACACAGCAGCTCCAAGTTCTGGTCCTAGGAGACAATCCACTATGAAAAATCTTCAGTTACTCCACTGGCTCCCGATAAAACAGAGGGGCATATGTACACGAATTTAACTCCGCTTTAGCTGCACTTTTCCGACAGTTTTGCGGAGATATTTTTATTGCCGTATGTACAAGCTGGCGCTAACCTCTGTTAGTGGTGCTTTTCCGGCAAAAATGTCCATTATGAAGATCTCCACTTTTGTTAGCGATAATGAAATACAAGGGAGGTGTTCACGTGCAAAAACGGCCCCTAACTCAGCTTAGGGGTATTTACAAGGCGATTCCTTAAGTAAGGAGGACCAAAAAAACGGACTCTAACTGCAGTTAGAGGCATTTTTTAAGATAAGAATATAGCTGGTCTTAAAAATGGAGATTACCCTAGGGGCCTCATTTCAGCAGGTTTTGTTTCTGGACAGTGCTGCAAGCAATGTTGCTGCACTGTCCTGCAACAAAACTACAGGGCAGGACCGCACACCATCAATAAGACAGTGCGCATTCCTGGGTCTCACTCATGAAAAGTGTTGCAGTGCTGCGACAAGACAGCATTGCAACACTTTTCACTACCCCCTTCTTGCGACACCCTTGTGACGGGACTGCAGCAGTGGGTGACTTTAGCGCAGACAGATATGTCAGGATTCCAGAGGTATCTGTCATTACTTGCGTCATGGAGCGCTGTCCAGTAAATACTGCCCATCCGTTTGGTGCAGCTCATGGGGCCTCACCCTCCACAGCATCCAGCCAGCACAATCTCATCTGGCCTGTGATGCAGAGAGGTGCCGCCCACCATTGGTAATCCTCTCTGTGCACCCCGGTGTAGTGGTGGATCGTAGTATGCGATGCAGACCTCCCTACGTTGGTGCGCAGGAGCGCCTCTACAATTCACAGCTCCAAGGGGAGCAAGGGGGTCTTCTGACACAGGTCAGCAACGTGACTCCATGCGACCGGCCAGACTTCATCACCAGGTACGAGCAATCACCGCGCCTCAATGTCTACCACCACGGCTCATCGTCTCCACAGCTCCTCGGCATCCCACTCCAGGCTCCAGACACAGGCTTGAGACGCAGGTCCAGCGAGGCATCCAGGCTCCAGATGCAGGTCCAGTGACGCATTCAGGCTTCAGATGCAGGTCTAGTGAGGCATTCAAGCTTCAGATACAGGTCCAGTGAGGCATTCAGGCTCTGGACGCACATCCAACGAGGCACCCAGGCTCCACAAGCAGGTCCAGCGCGGCATCCAGGCTCTCATCCTGGTTTTGGGTGGCTTGAGGGGGTTGTTGATGTGTGCTGCACTTGGCCGTGGCTGCTCCATTCTGCATTTCATTGTGTTGTTTTGCCTATTTTCTATTGGGGGTCGACTGATAATTTATTTTTTCCATTAGAGGCAAAAAAACACACGTTGGGCGTTTTTTTGCCGCTAATGGGCCTTTTGTTGTTTTTTGCCTGCTTACGCCGGGATTCCTATTACAATCAGTTTTTTGCCAGTAGAGACAGTGAAATAGTATGAGCAGAGACACACATATTGCATGCAGAGGCAGACATGGTAGATTACATGTAACATCCTGGTGATGTGCCTAAGATCAAACTGTGAGGTAAGCTTGATTTTAAATGGATCTGGGTGAATAATTTGCTTAGTTGATGTGTTTAAAAATATGGAAATACATGTTTTCTTAAAGTCAGTTAAGCTTTAGCATATGTACTAGTAGGGAATCTTAGGCAGCATGTCTGTTAGGCCTCTTACTTCACAAATAGGCTCTAAGCTGTGCAATCAAGATCCAGGGTGTGCCATTGAAATGAAAAAGGAATGTTAAGTCTTGCTTATATATATGTGGTCTGTTTTTCCCAGTAGAGATAGTGAAATAGTATGAGCAGAGACACGCACATTGCATGCAGAGACAGACATGGTAGATTACATGTAACATCCTGGTCATGTGCCTAAGATCACACTGTGAGTCAAGCTTGATTTTAAATGGATCTGGATAAATAATTTGATGAGACTTTGAGAGATGGAAACTGTGAGCAGACACAGGTGACATTACTGAAAAATGTGAAAATATAATTCCTTATTTCATAAAGACACTCAGTGTGATCCTTGTCAAAAATGTTAAAGCCATACTTTTTACCATCAAACATTTACCAGAGTGAGATGAGACACACACAAACAGACAAATGATACATAAAAAAAGAGAGAGAGATGGGGCAGGCAAAGAGTGAGATGACACACAGGAACAGAGTGAGGTGAGACACAGGCACAGAGTACCCTTTTAGCTTAGAGATGTAAACTGTGAGCAGATTCAGGTGACATTATTGAAAAATGTGAAAATATAATTCCTTATTTCATATAGAGACTCAGTGTGATCCTTGTCAAAAATTTTAAAGCCATACTTTTTACCATGAAACATTTACCAGAGTGAGATGAGACACACGCAAACAGACAAATGACACACAGAAAGAGAGAGAGATGGGGCAGGCACAGAGTGAGATGAGACACAGGCACAGACTGAGATGAGACACAGGCACAGAGTGACATAAGACACAGGCACAGAGTGAGATGGTGCAGGCAGAGTTAGATTAATAATGAAACTGTACTGCACTGTTACTGTGACACAGTTGCTGTGGTATAAAGTAACTTATGTTGTAAACTAGTGTTTATATCGTTTACTTATTGTAATTGCTATGTGGTATGTTTGTAGTGGTCTATAATATGTTATTTTTTTCTTTACCACAGATTATAATCATCTATAAAAAGATAAAAGAATATGCCGTCAAAGGAAAGACATCAAAAGAAATATAAAGAGGATTTACGGTCCAAGAAAACAGAAATACAAGACTCCTCCAAAACACAATCTTCAGTGAAAAAAAATAATGCTCCTGGTAAGCAAACTAAGGACTTTTTAAGGAAGTTATTGAAATGTAAAAAAAAAAAGATGTTGTTTCAAAGAAGAATAACACATCTCTAAATAGTAAGAAAAAACTGTGCCCCTCAAAAAATATTAGACCTGTAGAAGGTGATGATATTGTCTATAGCAATAGAAGGAGAAATCAATTTATTGAAATTTGTAGACGAATGTTTTATAACAGAATAGTTTCAAATTTATTAAAAAATGTAAAGATGTATCAAAAAAATACTGCTTTTTACAAGAAAAAAAAAGCATAGAGAAGATTGTGGATGAAGCATTTCAAGTGAAAAATGAATTATATTCTTTAGTAATCAATAGAATTCGTACACTAGATAAGGTAATCAATGTGTTCAAATCAAAATGTAAGTGGAAAAGAGTAATTAATCGGACTAATTTGTGTAATGTTTTTTCTGGGGAATGGAAGCATAGTTCAAGTTGTGAGCCATTTTTTAATGAAGAAAGTTACTTTCAGGATAATGATTTGGTGCATGCAGTTGACACCAGTGGTCGAGCATATGAGGGGAAGGACGGTTGTCCGGTTGAAAAAGAAAAAATTGTGCCTACAAATACAGAAGAGGTGTTAGCTGATGAAGTTTTAGGGAGATGTCCTAAGGCTCCAGTGTATACTTGGAATTGTAGTAGTATTTGTAATGTGCGACAGGATTCAATTGATTTGTTTCTTACTTTCTTACGGACATATACTAAGAAAAGTCTAAAACAAAAAATGAAAATTTTGCAAGACTTAGGGGCATATTACCAAGCAATAGCGATAATTATCGCTATTGCTTGGTTAGAGACAAAACTTTACCGCTGAGCTGCGGCGATTTTTATCGCAGATAAACCTTGGTATTACCAAGGTTTATCGCAAATGCGATAAAAATCGGCCGCAATGCATGAATATCGCTGAAAAGTCAGCGATATTCATGCATTACCGAGCTAATGCTCTTAGCCATGTTATCCACCTCCCATTGGATAACATGGCTAAGAACTGCTCAGGGCAGGTGTTAGCTTTTGGAGATATTCGCGCTTAGCGCGAATATCTCCAAAAGTTGGTAATAGGAGATAGCGATGTTAGCGACTGTTTCCAGTCGCTAACATCTTGGCACGCCCACTTTGCATGTCATTAGTGATAAATATCACTGACATGCAAAGTGGGGCCCAAGATGGTCGCTATCTCCTACTAGCTGCTGCTAACTGGTGTTAGCGACAGCTAGGTAATAGGGAGATAATTTTATCTCTGCTTTCTTGGCTTTTAAAGCCAAAAAAGCGGAGATAAACTCCCTTGATAATATGCCCCTTAGGTGCTTGTAGAGTGAGAGAAAAAACAGGTTTGCATGGGCATTCACTGGCTTGTCTTTAAAGAAAAGTATGTCAGAGTGTTTTTTACCATTTTAGGATGTTAGCAGTGCATCATAATAAAGTGAGGAAATTAGTGAGAAGGTTGTATTATGCAAAAAGTCCAGCACTTAAGCTAAAACAGTTAAACAGTGCTCTTTTGCATGGAACTGAATTAGATGTGAAGAACATTGTGAAGATATTGAGTTTTGTTACTTTGGTGAAAAAGAGGACAGTGCAGAAACTGATACAGTAATAGAAGGTAATGTGGAAGAGAATGTAGAGATTTCAAGTACAGAAAAATTTGACTTTGAAATTACAAAGTTTAAGGTGAATTCAAGTGAAAGGCCTAATTTTACTTGTGTATGTTGTCGACTAACTCATTATAAGAATCAGACTAGATTAGTTGATTTATATGTAAAAACTGAAATGGAAAATAATAATGAGTGGAAGGATTTTGCAACTTATTTGTTGTTAGAAAATTGTTTTGATTCAGGTTCTAATCACCGTATTTGCAAATATTGTTATAATTTATTAAATGAAAACAGAATGCCTGCTAGAGCTGTTCATAATAATCTGGAGTTGGTAGACATTCCTTCTGAATTGATGGATTTAAATACCTACGAGTCTATTCTGATTCAATGTGTGCATCCTTTTCAGGCTATTGTTCGCATGGAGCCTAGAACAGGGAAATTGCCTCCTTCAGATTTACAGAGAGGATTAAAGGGAAGAGTTGTTTATTTGCCTCTAGATTTTAAGAAAAATATTGATACAATTGGTGTAGAAAAAGTAGAAGAGGAACCTCTGGTTATTCTAGTTAATGGTGTTCCGACCAAGAGTAAAGAAATCTGGCAAGAATTAGTGGATGTTAGGAAAATCAAAAAGGCAACGTTGTATTTGGTAAAAAATAACCACTACTACAAAAATGTATATGTAGGAGAAGAAGAAACCACTGTAGAAGAGGACAGTGATTTCTCAGCTGGGCAAATTGAAACAGTTGATGTCTCTAGAAGTGAAGAAATTTATGAACATTATAGTGTTCATCCATTGCATTCCAAAGAAGTAATGGGGAATGCTATTGACTTGTTTCAAATGAAAGAAGCAAAAGGAAGTCCCATTAGTGTATCGGAAGAAAGTTTGGAAGCTCGTTGTTTTCCTCAGTTATTTCCAACAGGTCAAGGTGGACGATATGACGACCGACCTGTTCAAATTCCTGCATCTGAATACCGGACTTCAAGATTATATGCAGAAGATCCAAGGTTTCGTCAATGTATTCCATATTTGTTCCATCTACTGTTTGAGAGTGACTTGTCTGGACTTTCTTATGCAGTGAACCGTATACTGAAAAGTGGAGTACATCTATAAAATGTTTCAGCAAGGGACTTTATGGATAAAGTAAAACTGCAAGACAGTGTTTTGGAATCTCAGCTAATTAATCTCATGGCATGTCCGCGTGGTACTAACGAGTATTGGTACCGTCGTCATGGGGAATTGAAATGTATGCTAAGAAACTTAGGAACTCCTACATGGTTCCTCACTCTTAGCTGTGCTGAGTATGCTTGGGAAGACTTACTTCAATTTCTACGAGAGGCAAATAAAACATTGAAAATATTGAATACAAGACACCTGGAGAACTGTGCTCTTTGGATCCAGTGAATGTATGCAGGTATTTCAATCATAGGTTTGAAGCTATGATGTCTTTTATTACAAACAAAAAAAATCCTCCGCTTGGAGAGGTTTTGGATTTCTTTTGGAGAAAGGAGTATCAAGCAAGAGGTGCTCCTCACATACATATGCTGCTATGGATTAAAGATGCACCAAAATTTGGAAAAGATTCAGATGAGAAAGTGATGAGTTTCATTGAACAGTATTCTACATGTGCTGTTCTGAAAAGTACAGAAGAAAACAATTTAAGACATCAAGTTTTACGCTTTCAAACCCATCGTTGTGGAAAATACTGTCGTCGAAAATACAAATCCAAGGACAAGTTCTACACAAAATGTCGTTTTGCATTTCCACGTCCAGTAACATCGAAAGGAAGAGTGAACAATTTTATGTCTTCTCTGCGACATACTGTGACAAGAAAATCACCTTAAAATACATACAACCTAAGAAGAAATGAGGAGTCCAAATACATAAATGACTACAACCCAGTCATTTTGTCCATGTGGAATGCTAACATGGATATTCAATATGTGGCTGACAACTCTATTGCTGTGGCTCGATATGTAACGTCTTACATCACAAAATTAGAAACGACGGAACTGAAGGAAATGTGGGAGGAAATTTCACATGAAAAGAGTCTAAGCAAGAAATTATACAGTTACAGTCTGAAGATGTTGTTGAATTGAGAAATTGGAGCATATGAATGTTCTGATCGGTTATCATCAGCAAGTCTATATGCCAAATCTAGAACCATCATTTGGGTGAGTCTAGGTCTTGCTGCAACACGAATCCGAGTTTTGAAATCTGTACAAGAAATAGAGTATTTGGTGGAGAAAGAACCAAACAGTACAGATATTTTGAAGACAAACATGTTGGAATCATACTATCCAAATGGAAGTAGTCATCTTGAGAATATTTGTCTCTATGAAGTTCTGAAAACCTATACTTTTAAGAGGAACGTCACAGAAGATATCAATAAAGGTGTATATGCTGTAATTGGATGTGAAGGCTGTCTGGTGAAACAAAGTAAAGGCCATTTGATTAATCATTGAAAATTGAGTTGTGAATCTCCAGACAAAAGGGAATTTTATTACTTAGCTCTTTTGTAACTCTTTAAGCCTTGGCGTACAGAAGAGGAACTACTTGGAGATTTTCTTACTTATGAAGATTCGTTCAATGCAACCAAGGATACCATAGAATGTCCTGTTTTTTCAAATTATCTGCAAATTTTGAACGAGGAAATACAGCAAGAAGCTACAATTGCAGCAGAGATTGCTAGAGACAGTTCTCAAGACAGTCAGAGTTCTGCTTCATTGAGTCAGGATCCACTAGGAGGACCAATTATACAAAATAAAGCTGCCACTGCCATTGATGAAGTGGAAAGAGCCATGGAACAAGCTCAGGAGGATGTAGTTAACTTAGAAGATGTGGAAAAAGAACTAAACGTTGAGCAGAGACAAATATATGACGAAGTCACAGAACAGATTGAGCATGGTTTATGTCATGAGAAAAAAGAGTGCTCATGTACATCATTTATACCTGTCCGACTGTACGTGAGTGGAGAAGCAGGAACTGGAAAAAGTTTTCTGATTAAAGCAATTGCAACTTATCTGCAGAAAAGAACGGAGTTATCGCTGTCTTGTGTTGTTACCGCTCCAACTGGGTTGGCAGCACATACCATTAAAGGGATTACTTTACATCGCTTATTGATGCTACCAGTAGAGCATGATAATAAATTACAATACCACAAGCTATCTGGAGAAGCTTGTTGTGAAGTTTCCCGAGTCTTGAAGAAAATGAAACTTCTTATCATTGATGAGGTAAGCATGGTATCAAATGTAATGCTTGCTTTTGTGCATTTAAGAATGCAAGAAATTCTTAAAACAGAGTATGATGTGTTATTTGGAGGCAAACACATCATTGTTTTTGGAGATCTACTGCAGATAACTCCAGTGAAAGGACAACCAGTGTTTAAAATGCTTACCCATGAAGATACAAGGAAGTGCCTAGGAAGCATTGGAAATGTTAACATATGGTTAAATTTCAAATATGCAGAACTGCTACAAAATATGCGACAGGCAAAGGATGAAGATTATTAAAATATTCTACAAGATGTAAGAACTGGAAAAGTAAGTGAGCATGGGAAAGCAGCTTTACATGCACGATTAATTTCAAATTTGTTTCCAAACGAAAACATTCTCCCAGAGAATATTTTTAAGAAAATTCCAGAAAACAAATCTGTCATATGCTTGATGCCAACTCTGCAAGAATGTTCAATCTTCAACAACAAAATGTTAAAGTTAGAAAATCAAGAGATTGTGAAACTGGAAGCTATTGATAAAATAGAACATGAAGGAGCAACTATTATTTTGTCAGAAAAGTTGAAATCAAAATTGGATTCTTTAGAGAAGACAATATCTAAAACTGCTGGTTTGGAAAAGACGCTGTATGCATCTTTAAATTGTCGTATACTTTTACGACGTAATTTACATGTGGAAAGAGGTTTAGTAAATGGAGCAATGGGTCATGTTGTTGATTTTGTGAATTACCGAAATAGAGATGGAATTGAATTTATAAAAATTAAATTTGATGGTATTGAAGAAGTACAACAAATCAGTCGTTGTTCTGCCCGATTTTTGCTTGTGAAAGATTTATATGTCCGCAGAAAACAGTTTCCTGTTTCTTTGGCATATGCAGTGACTATTCATAAATCTCAAGGTTTAAGTGTAGATAGTGCTTTGGTGAATATTGGAAGTTCTGTGTTCAAGGAGGGTATGGCATATGTTGCTTTATCTCGAGTCAGAACTTTATCTGGATTGTACTTGATTGATTTTGATGAGACAAAGATTAATGCAGATCTAAATTGTGTAAAAGAATATAATAGGTTAAGAAGAGAGTATGCTCCAAATTTACCTCAATATCCTTTATTTGAAAAGCGTGTGGTAGGCCGAAAAAGAAGAAATTAGAAAAATTGTAGTGAAGTTGTAGCAAAAAGAAAAAAAGTAGATGAACCAGTAATTGTAAGCAGAAAGGAAAAGGATTCAGTTAAAGATGTTCTTGGATTTCAGTTTGAAAACAGTTCTGGTGTCAACTGCTATGCTAATGTAGTGGTTAATGTTGTTTTTTTTCTCCAAACTGTACAAGAACAGATTGCTGAAAATTGTGATCAAAGATTTTGTTGTTTGTTGAATTCTGTGTTTGAGAAATGTAGCAGTGATAGAACAAAAATACAAAGTGTTTCTTAAATTCGAAATGTTTTAGACATATGTTCTGGTCTAAATCAATTTTCACAGAATATTCAGCAAGATTGTCAGGAATTTCTAATGTATATGCTTGTTGTATTGCAAGATGAAAGTGTAGATGTTGAAAATCTTTTTGGCCTTTCTTATAAATGGCAGCATGACTGCGACAATTGTTCCTTTTCAACTAGTACTACAATAGACACTGAAAGATTTATATATTTGACTTTACCAGACTGCAAATCAGTGTCTTTTAATAATCTAATTAGAGAAGCAAATCAAAACAAAACATGGTCTGTACTCAATGTAAATCTGCAATGCTATCAACATTATTTATACAAAGATATGGACAGTATGTAATTTTAATGTTCCAAACTAAATTGACAACTTTAATTAAAAATGTTGTGGCTTCTCAATTATCAATTTCAGGAAGAACCTTTGCAACTGCAACAATTATTTACCATGATGGTCCTTCAACAACATCAGGACATTACACAGCTTATTTAAAATGTCAAAAAGGCTGGAGTAATTGTAATGATACTCAATTGAATTTCAAACAACGTTTGCCTTCTGACTTACAAAATTCTTACCTAGTGTTCTTTCAACCGAAATTTTAGGGAAGGTAATTGGCCTATGAAGATTGCAGCAGTTAATAAAACTTAGTTTGCTGTTCAAAATTACTTTGCGAATGAGAGTGATCAAGATAATAAAAAAACTTGTAGTTGTCATAGAGGTAGTATAAGTGTATCACGTAGTGTGTGATGTGAGTATTATAGGAAATATTAATCATAAGTAATCCAGAGGTGGAAATAAAACTATTGTTTCATAATGTAAAAGATGTTGGAGCTTTTCTTTCAGAAACTCGGGTAAATGAGAGATTAAGAATACTATTGAGTAATTTCCACAGAAAAGGATTTTCCATATACTATTTGGCCTCGTGGAAAAGTATGTGGATCAAAAGTGAGTTAAGATATGTTTTTTCTAAATTTTACATTATTTATTAAAACGTTGTATGGGTTTTTTAAACACAATCATTTTGATTGTGTTTTTTTCCCGCTGTCATATGATGAGTAGTATTGAAGTCACTGTTTTAAGTGAAATTCAATATATTCTGAGAACAGCAAAAATAAACCATATAACATGTTGTACAAATTATTTTGTATTTTGTATAATCAAATATATATTATTCTCCCCTTGTGTTATGCTCACTCACCTTTTTCCACCCTCTATCACTCCTCTTAACTCACCCTCACTGGCCTTCTCTCACTCTCCTTCACCTCCCATCCCTTATTCCACTTCCCTCACTTATCCTCATTCCCCATTCCTTCACTGCCCTTTCCCTCTCTCCCATCCACCACTTTCCAGCTGTCAGTCACTCTACTTCACTCCCCTTCCCCTTCTTTCCTTTCTTTGCTCCCTCAATAATTCCCCTTCTCTCACTCACCTTACTTCACTTCACTCACTCCTCTCACTCCCTCTGTCCTCTCACATCCTCAGTCCCCTTCCCTCATTCCCACTCTCTTAGCCTCACTCTCTCGGTCCTCTCACTCTCTCACTCCTCTTCCATCACGCTCACTCCCTATAACTCACCCACACTCCCTCACTTACCTTTCTTTGCTCTCTCACTCAGTCCCTTTCTGTCACACTTTCCTTCACTACCTCTATGTCCTCACTCCTTCACTTCCCTTGTCCCATGCTCACTTGCTTTTATCCTCCCTCTATCTTCCCTCTTTCCTCAACCTCACTGCCCTTCACTCACCCTCCCTCCCCCTTGATCCCTTATTCCGGTTCCCTCAGTTATCCTCATTCATCATCCTTAACTCCCCTTCCTCTTTCTCTCCTCACGCACTCACCTTTTCCCAGTCCCTTTGCTTCACTTCTCTTCCCTTTCTTTCCTTCCTTTGCTCCCTCAGTCATTCTCCTTCCCTTACTCACCTTACTCCCCTTTACTCACTCTTTCTCTCACTCCCTCTGTTCTCTCATATTCTCACTTTTCTTCCATCACTCCCTCTCCGTTACCCTCACTCCCATTGTCCCCTCACTGTCTTACGACCCTACATTCACCCTCACTCACCTTCCATCCCTCATTGTCATGAAGCCACCGTCACTCACTCCTGCTTCCCTGTCACTCACTCCCCTTTCTTTACTCCCCTTTCTTCCTTTAGTTTTCCTAATGCACATTCCTTTAGTATCTTACTCACCTTCACTTCATTTCTCTCTCCTACTCTTCTTCTCTGTCACTGAATGTATCCATGTCATTATCCTTTTAGTAATTTGCTCTCCCTCTATTTCTTTTTTACTCTCTCTGACCTTCACCATTCCTTTGTTTTCCTTTGAGTCCTTCGCCCTTACTTTATCTCTTACTACCCTTTTATGACTTTTAATCTCCTGCTTTGTCTCTTGTATTGTGAAATATATATTATAATTATTATAACTTACTTTTTCTTTCTCTTTCACAGATATTAAATTTACTGAAAATATGTAATTAAGTTTACATTACTTATAAGGTAAGTTTGACGTACAAAATTTACTTTCTCAACACTCTTTTCCTTAACCTCACTACTCTTCTCTCACCCACCCACATCCCCGTTCCCTTACTGCGCTTCCCTCACTTATTCTTAATCCCCACGTTTACTCCCCTTTTCCTCACTCCCCTCCCACACTCACCTTCTTTCAGACCTTCTCCCTTACTTTCCTTCCTCTCTCTTCCCTTCCTTCACTCCTTCACTCTTTTCCCTTCCCTTACTCTCCTTACTGCACTTCACTAACTCCTTCTCTTACTCCCTCTGTCCTCTTACTTCTACACTCCCCTTCCCTCATTCTCTCTCTGTTAGCCTCATTCTCTCTGTCCTCTTAGTCTCTCACTCCTCTTCTATCATGCTCACTCCCTATAACTCAGCCACACTCCCACACTCACTTTCTTACAGATCTCCTGTTTTACTTCCTTTCCTCTCTCTTCCCTTCCTTCGCTCCTTCACTCTTTTCCCTTCTGTTACTCTCCTTACTCCACTCCAGTAACTCCTTCTCTCACTCCCTCTGTCCTCTTACTTCCTCACTCCCCTTCCCTCACTCTCTCTCTTACCCCCATTCTCTCCGTCCTCTTAGTCTCTCACTCCTCTTCTGTTACGCTCACTCCCTATAACTCAGCCACACTCCCTCACTTATCTTTCTTTGCTCCCTCACTCAGCCCCTTTCTGTCACTCTTTCCTTCAGTACCTCTATCCCCTCACTTCCTCACTCCCTTTGTCTTACCCTCACTCACTTTTATCCACCCTCTTTCATCCCTCTTTACTCATGCTCTCTGCCGTTCTTTCACTCCCGTTCTCTTAGTCTGGTTCCCTCACTACCCCTCATTCCATATCTTTCTCTCCTTTTCCCTTTACTTTCATCCCCCCACTCACCTTCTCTCAGTACCTATGCTTCAGTCCTCTTCCCCTCTATTCCCTTCCTTCGCTCACTCACTCATTCCCCTTACCTTACTCACCTTACTCCACTTCACTCACTCTTTCTCTCACTACCTCTGTCCTGTCATATCCTCATTCTCATTCCCTCACTCCCTCTCTCTTAGCTTCACTATCTCCGTCCCCTCACTCTCTCACTCCTCTTCCGTCACACTTACTCCCTATAACTCACCTACACTCCCTCACTTATCTTTCTATGCTCCCTCACTCAGTCCTCTTCTCTCACTCTTTCCTTCACTTCCTCTGTCTCCTCACTCCCTCACTCCCCTTGTCTCACGCTCACTTGGCTTTATCCACTCTCTATCACAACTCTTTCCTCAACCTCACTGCTCTTCTCTTACCCTTCCTTACCCCGTTCCCTTACTCCGCTTTCCTCACTTATCCTCATTCCCCATGTTCACTCCCCTTCCCCTCACTCACCTCCCACACTCACCTTATTTCAGTCCCCCTACTTCACTTCCCTTCCCCTCTCGTCCCTTTCTTTGCTTCCACACTCATTTTCCTTTCCTCTCCCACTGTACTCCACTTCACTCACTCCTTTAGAATTTGTAAAGAATATAGCTCTTTTTGGAGAATTGGAGGTAGTTCTAAAAAGAATTGTTTTTTTTCTTCTTTTTTAGTTTTATTTTTTTTTTACTTTTTCCGAACATTTTTAATTTTTTTTGGTATTTTTTACAGAACACAAAAAAACTAGGGTATGCAAAACTGCTCAACAGGAGCAAAAAAAGGGGGAAAATTAGGGCTGAGGGGCGCAGCGGTGTTCTGCCCTTTTTCGAACAATTAATAGAATACTCTGCTCCCCATAACAAAGCAGTTCATCACACTGCTTACACCTAATTGTAATGTCTGAAAAAACAGGCTGAACATTTGGTATCAACTCGACTGATCTTCCTCTCCCCGATGATGTTGGTCCTCCGGTGGAAGTCGAGGCGCCATCTCTCGGTGCATTCCGTGCCAGGTCCCTGACACTCTCCCGGGCATAGTTCTGGGGGTGCCTTCTTTGCACATGTCTGATCATGGTGGAGTTCTCAAAACTGTATTTTTTTGTGCGGTCACCACAAGAAAGAATAGTGTGGCATATCTTGCATTCCACTTTAGGAGCATTTACCTTCTTCTTCCCTTCTGGAATGCTAAAAAACTTCCAGATGAAGTGCTCCTTCGTTTTTGGTTGAGGAGGGTCCTCATGGAGAAACTCATCAGAGTCACTGCTGCTTGGTGCTCTTGCAGCCATTCTTTCAAAACAATTGAACAGGAGAAAAAAGGAACAGGTCTTGCTCTCTTCAAAGTGAAAGAGGTACTGAAGGCAATGGGTGGGGTTTTCATTAGTTGTAAAAAAAACTGTTAACTACCAATGAAAAGTGTTATTTTAAGGTCACATGACTTGACGTGCTTACGCTACGCGCACTGGAGCGCTTCCGGGTGCGCTTTCGTGGCACGTACGTAGGCGCTTCCGGGGGCACTTACGCGGCGCGCCTGAATGACGTTTTGTTAGATTTTAGGAAATGCGTTTAAAGTTAAAATACGGTTATTTAAAATCAAAAATACTACTTTTATAAGTATGCCACTGAATGTCTTGCATTATTATTTACTTTAAATACATACTTATATATTTTTTCGCACGCCGATATAGCGCTCTCGCTACGTGTACGGGTGCGTTTACGGGTACGCGTGCCCTGAGCGCTCCGAGGTAAAATCTTAAAAAAAAAAAAAAGGAAAAATACATTGAAAAATGTATTTTAGAAAAAAAAAGTTATAATTTTATAAAAATATTATAATTAATAGTTATAAAAACAGCTATTAAAAAAACGTGATAATTCACTTTAAAAATCGTAGGTTACAAACTCGTTATAGTAAGGAATTAGCTTTTAAATTAAATCATTCATGACATGGTCAGTTACATCACTGATGACATCACTGATGACATCTCAAATGGCATCACTGATGACATCACTGATGACATCTCAAATGACATCACTGATGACATCACTGATGACATCATCCATGTGATAATACGATGCACCTCCTCACACTCTAATCTAACCTTTGATACATCCAGTGTTAAATAGACTACCATTCCAGAAACCATTGACACACCAATACCAGTTACTACATACGCACTCCCTGATTCCTAAGTCTACACACGCATCCACTCATTCACCCATACAATCACTCATACATACAGTCACTCATCAATACAACACTATTATATGCACGCATACACCTATACAGACATTCACACACTGCCACTCATTCATGGAGTTACTCACACACCTAGTCAGTCATGCAAAGATTCAATCACACTCCCATTTCCTCATCTATACATTTATACACACAAAACCTTACTTATTCAAACATATACTAACACATACTTACTCTCTTTTACAATCACTGATACAAGTACACATTGATCCATACAGTCACTTACGCAATCACAGGCTCTCATGTATAGTCATTTATATATGCCAACTCTCACATGCACTGTGTTTTACATATGTACTTACTTGGACATGTAGCACTGAGATATCCATTCACTCAGCAACACACCCATGCACACAGTCAACCACCCATACAGCTCTTTCAACATGCACTCTTGAACCCATATACCAAGTGAATCAACTGCTCACACATCTATGCACAGAGTAACACACCTCCCAGCCACTCATACACACACTCACCCTCACATACAAATACTTAGGCAACCAATCAATAACCCATATAGCTACTGATCAACACATGCAGCAGCTTACACAACAACAGACATACTGATGCACACATTCAGACAGTTTAGTCACTAACCAATGCATTCAGTAAGACACATTTAATCACTCACTCATACAGTCAGTCACGCACCTAATAAATCCTTCATCCAGACACTCATACATCCACTCATTCTTCAATATGTAAAACATATTTTAACTTTACAAAAACACACATTCACTGGATGATGTCATCAGTGATGTCATCAGTGATGTCATTGTGATGTCATCAGTGATGTCATCAGTGATGTCATTTGAGATGTCATCAGTGATGTCATCAGTGATGTCACTGACCATGTCATGAATGATGTAATATGTGACATCATCAGCAGTGGATTGCGGGCGCGCGAGTTATAGTGAGTCCAACTAACTATAACGTGGGAATTTCAATGGTTTTGTATGAGTAAAATGTTCAGCTAACTATAACTGGTGTGAAACCTATGGTTTTTTCAGTGAATATATATATATATATATATATATATATATATATTACCTACTGGCGATAGCCAGTAGGTATATATAGTTAGGACCTAGCTACCATAGGAAATCCGCAACATTCTATTGGGAATAACTTTGGCGCCGGTTGAGGAATTTGCGTGTCATTTTCCAAAATTTAGGCCAGCTCCGCTCCGCTTCTTCCCTGGAAGTTTCGGGGGGATTCGTCATGCAGGGGCCGAGAAAAAAGGGGGGTCCCAAAACATGTTTTCCCCATGTTAATTTCCATAGGACGAGTAGACAAGGCTACAGCCCGAACCGCTGAATTGAATTACACCAAACTTTGCAAAATTGTAGGGACTGGTACGCAGAAGTGGTGCCTTTTCTATATTTGGTGAAAATTGCTCCAGTGGTTTTTATGAAAATTAACTTCAAAAACACATATATATCTGGGCGGAGCCTAACCACACATCTCATCGTGAGATCTGATTGTCTTGTCAGCACTTCATCCAAGAAGTGTTGGCAGCCATCTTGGGACCAATATACATGATAGCACCTCATTAAAAAGCATTGTAGTTAATAGTTACATTATAAATCATTTGTTGATGGTACCATACTCATTTTAGGAATTGTGGTGTGTTCTAAGGTGATTTTACCATGTGAAAAAGCCTTCTGCTGGGATATCATAAATCATGTTTGAAAGAAAACTATTATCTCATGCTTTTCCCACAGTGGTTTGGAAGGGGATCTATAAGCTAAACTGAAAGCATATTTTCTGTAAATTCACATTATCTTTCTCAGTCATGTGAGAAAGAAGTCTGACATTCTCAGTAAAACATGTACATACAACAAGGACAGAGACTGTCAGTTGATTCCTTTGTGTTCTACTGCAGCCTCCTAGAGTGTTCTAAAGAACAACTAGAGCGCTAACAGTCCTACTTATTACAAAGATATGGCACACCTGAAGCCATCTTGATTGGAATAAAGTGGTAACTCTTAAAACATTTAATATAAAAAGGAACAAAATGAGGGGTATATTTTGCCATAGAAAGTATGATTAGTGCTGCAGAAAGAAAAAATAGGGCACATTTTGAGTGACTTCTCAAATCCTCTTCTATTTCATTAAAAAAATTCTGGCATGCAGACTGAAACATGCACTTTGAACACCAGCAGCAGACTTCCCTGGTGAGCAGTAGCTTTACTGCAGTGATCTAATGAGCAACTAGAGTGCTAACATTCAGAATATATGGCAAATGTGTGACGCATCTGAATGCCTTCTTGATGGAACCAAAGTAAACAAGCATTGAAAATGCAATAGATCTCGCCCTCGTTTAAGTTAAAGCCATTCTGTTTGTAATGAGGTGGCTTTTTAGCTTTGCTTTTATTAGTGTTTTTAAAACTTTCATGTAAATAACATGCATATGTATGCATATATATATATGTATGCATGCATTTATATTTGTATTTATATAGATATGCAGATTATATATGTTTATATATGTATGTATATATATATATATATACACATACATATATATAAATGCATATGCATATATATATATGTGTATAAGTGTGCGTGTAGAGCGGTAGAGAGGTAGAGGTGTAGTGGTAGAGAGGTAGAGGTAGAGAGGTAGAGGTAGAGACTAGTAGAGAGAGAAGTAGAGAGAGGTAGAGAGGTAGAGAGTAGAGAGTGAGTAATAGAGAGTAGAGAGTGAGTAGTAGAGAGTAGTAGAGAGCAGTAGAGAGAGTAGCAGAGAGTGAGTAGTAGAGAGTAGTAGAGTGAATAGTAGAGTGAGTAGTAGAGAGTAGTAGAGAGTGAGTAGTAGAGAGTGAGTAGTAGAGAGTGAGTAGTCGAGTGAGTAGTAGAGAGCAGTAGATAGTGAGTAGTAGAGAGTAGTAAAGAGTGAGTAGTAGAGAGTAGTAGAGAGTGAGTAGCAGAGGGAGAGAATAGTAGAGAGTAGTAGAGAGTGAGTAGTAGAGTGAGTAGTAGAGAGTAGTAGAGAGAGAGTAGTAGAGAGTGAGTAGTAGAGAGTAGTAGAGAGTGAGTAGTAGAGTGAGTAGTAGAGAGTAGTAGAGAGAGTAGTAGAGAGTGAGTAGTAGAGTAGTAGAGTGAGAAGTAGAGAGTGAGTAGTAGAGAGTAGTAGAGAGTGAGTAGTAAAGAGTGAGTAGTAGAGAGAGAGTAGTAGAGAGTGAGTAGTAGAGAGTAGTAGAGAGTGAGTAGTAGAGAGTAGTAGATAGTGAGTAGTAGGGAGTGAGTAGTAGAGAGAGAGTAGTAGAGAGTATTAGAGTAGTAGAGAATGAGTAGTAGAGAGTGAGTATTAGAGAGTAGTGGAGTAGTAGAGAGTAAGTAGTAGAAAGTAGTGGAGAATATTCCAAAGTTTGGCACAGCACCACTTGCACAATAAGTCCAATCAAATCATATCACTTAGAGTCCTTATTGAAGCGCTGAATCTTGGTGTATATTCAAATGCTTTTATTTTCCTCAAGTTTATGTACCACAGCCAACCGACGCATTTCCTTCTGTA
The DNA here is from genome assembly GCF_964261635.1 of Lissotriton helveticus. Taxonomy (NCBI): domain Eukaryota; kingdom Metazoa; phylum Chordata; class Amphibia; order Caudata; family Salamandridae; genus Lissotriton; species Lissotriton helveticus. The sequence continues at coordinate 440,351,177 of NC_136071.1, read as the reverse complement.
CAACAGAACTTCTTCAGGGCGATCTTATTTCCTTCAAGCTATGTCGGTATCCTGTTGTCATATAACTAGATGCAAGGGGAATTAGTTCCCCCTCTTCAAACATGCACGGGGGCTGCGTTGCAGAGAGGTGTAAAAAAGGGTGTGGCCTTATTACACCTCTCTGCAATGCAGCCCCCTGGCGCATACTGGAGGCTCCTGGTCGGCTAGTTGGCCCCCAGGTACCCCCGGAATGCAAGGGGAATTAGTTCTCCCTCTGCAAACGCGCCAGGGGGCTGCGTTGCAGAGAGGTGTAACAAGGGGCATAGCCTCATTACACCTCTGCAATGCAGCCCCCTGGCGCATACTGGAGGTTCGAGGTGGGCTAGTTGGCCCCCAGGGGCCCCCAGTATGCAAGGGGAATTAGTTCCCCCTCTTCAAACATGCACGGGGGCTGCGTTGCAGAGAGGTGTAAAAAGGGGCGTGGCTTCATTACACCTCTCTGCAATGCAGTCCCCTGGCGCATACTGGAGATTCCTGGTGGGCTTTCAGGTCTTATATAGTTAGGAATTAGCATTAAAAAAACGTTGAAATTCACTGAAAAAAACATAGGTTTAAGGCCTTATATAGTTAGGAATTAGCATTTAAAAACCTTGCAAATTCACTGAAAAAACCATAGGTTTCAGGCCTTATATAGTTAGGAATTAGCATTTAAAAACCTTGCAAATTCACTGAAAAAACCATAGGTTTCAGGCCTTATATTGTTAGGAATTAGCATTTAAAAAACCTTGGAAATTCACTGAAAAAACCATAGGTTTCAGGCCTTATATAGTTAGGAATTAGCATTTAAAAAACCTTTAAAATTCACTCAAAAAACTATAAGTTTATGGGGTGTTATAGTTAGCTGGACATTTCACTCATACAAAACCATTGAAATTGCTCCTATATAGTTAGTTGTACTAACTATATTTCGCGCACCCGCAATCCACTGCTGATGATGTCACATATTATATCATTCATGACATGGTCAGTGACATCACTGATGACATGTCAAATGACATCACTGATGACATCACTGATGACATCATCCACGTGACAATCACATACACCTTTTCATACACTAGTAAAATCTTTCACCACTCTTTGTAAAATACAGAGTATCATATTTGAATCCATTGTTACAGCAATACAAGAAATGCGTTACTTACCTGTAACTGCATTTATCCAGTATTGGTGTCTTTCATAGATTCACATGCCTGAATCATTCCCCGTCGTCGAGACGGGAGTCTCCGGTACATAGAAAAGTAATGTCCTATAGACATACATAGAGAAAAATAGGCCTAAGGGCCTCGCCTTAGTAGCCTATCTATGTCCTTTTGTAAAAAGGACCAAACTCCAGAAGGTAGCCAATCAGCTACCACCTCCCTCTAGAACCTTCCTGTCAGGAGCCTCAGTCTCTCAGATTTTCGTACGCACCAAGCTAGGTAGGCGTAATACTTGTTAGAGAAAGAAGTGAGTCCTTCCAGGGGAGGCGGGAGGGTTGCATGTGAATCTATGAAAGACACCAATACTGGATAACTGCAGTTACAGGTAAGTAACGCATTTCTTATCCAGTATTATGGGTGTCTTTCATAGATTCACATGCCTGAATCAGAGTAGCAAGCAATACATTATGCACATTTCTGATGGTACAGCATACAGCAGTCTGAGATAATACATATCATGCGACTAAGAACCATCAACAAGTAACAAGAAATAAGTAAATAAATGTGCATACCAGCGAAGGATGGCGGGAAGGAGGAAGGCTCACCTCACTGGAATAGATGGCGAAGCACAGCCTGGCCCACTGCTGCATCCTGCATCAGTTCCGTATCCAGGCAGTAGTGCCTGGTGAAGGTATGCGGCAACTTCCAGGTCGCTGCCCTGCAAATGTCCAGTATTGGCACCCCAGCGAACAGCGCTGCCGATGTGGACACAGCTCTTGTAGAATGAGCTCTTACTTTGGAGTGCAATGGCCATCCGGCTTTGTCGTGGCAAAAGGCAATTGCCGAAGATATCCATCGTGAAATACTTTGTTTGGAAAGCGGCATGCCTTTCCTCGGTCTACTGAAAGCGATGAAAAGCTGATTCGTTTTCCTGAAATGTTTTGTCTTGTCAAGGTAAAATTTAAGACACCTCTTCAGGTCCAAAGAGTGCAGGGATTTTTCAGCTGCAGTGCTGGGATTTGGGAAGAAAGATCGGAGGACTAGAGGTTCATTTAAATGTAAGTCCGACGGGACCTTAGGAATAAATCGAGGATTAGTTCTTAAAACCACTCTGTCTTCCTTGAACTGCATGAAAGGATTTTGTATGGAAAGAGCCTGTAGTTCGCTGACCCTTCTTGCTGAGGTCAGAGACAATAGGAGGGCTGTTTTCCAGGAGATGTATTTGACATCTGCCCTGTGAATGGGCTCGAAAGGGTGTTTCATCAATTGGTTGAGGACCACATTGAGATGCCATGTTGGTGGAACTCTCCGTGGCCGAGGAAAGGATCTGTAGAGCCCCTTAAGGAATTGTTTTATTAATCTGTGTGACCAGAGAGAGGGCCCTTTTGAAGTTCTTGTAAACCGGGAAATTGCTGCCAAATGAACTCTGATAGAGGCATGCGCAAGTCCCGACTGTGCCAGGTGTAGCAGATATGGTAGTAACTGCTCCGGAGTAGCCTGAAAGGGATGTAGACCTTTGTCCTTACACCAAATGCAAAAGCGTTTCCACTTTAAGGAATAGGTTTTGTTTGTGCTCTCTGCTCTTGCTTTCGCGAGGACATCTTTGCATTCCTGAGGAATGTCTAGTTGGCAGAACTCTCGGTACTCAGGAGCCAAGCCGATAATCTGAGAGATTTCAGATTCGGGTGCTGTACTTGGCCGTTGGACATCGTGAGCAGGGATGGATGTTGACCCAGACGGATTGGCGGGTGGACTGAGAGGCGATGGAGGTCCGTGAACCAATGCTGCCTCGTACAGAACGGGAGAATCAGAATCAGGGTGCAGTGCTCTGTTTTCATTTTTCAGAGGACTCTTGGTATCAGGGGAAATGGCGGAAATGCGTACGCAAACACGTTGCGCCAGGCGATGGAAAATGCATTTCCGAGGGACCGCAACTGGGGATGCCAACTTGCAAAGTTGCGGCATTTGGCGTTCTCCCAGGTGGCAAAGAGGTCGATCTGCGGTCTCCCCCATTCCGAAAAGATGTGATTCAGCACTTTTTGTTCGAGCTACCATTCGTGGGACATCGATCTCTGTCTGCTTAGAGCATCTGCTATGACGTTGTCCTTGCCTGGGACATACTCCGCTGTCAGGGTGATACTGTGGAGCACAAGCCACTTCCAGATTTTCTGCGATTCGCGAGACAGTGTGAGCGAACGTGTTCCCCCCTGTTTGTTCAAGTAGTGCATTGTCGTAGTGTTGTCGGTCCTGACAAGCACTGGGGAGTTCTTGATGCGTGGTAGGAAAGCCTGCAGAGATAGAAAAACTGCCCTCAGCTCTAGGAGGTTGATATGGAGCTGCTTTTCCCGGTCCGTCCACTTGCCGCTGATCTGCAACTCTTGAAGAACCGCTCCCCATCCCTCTAGGGAGGCATCAGTAGTTATCACGTGTGGAGCTGCAGGCAGCAGGAATGGTAGCCCTTGCGAGAGGTTCTTGGGCGACCTCCACCAGAGCAAGGCCTTGGTCATTTGTCGACTTGTCACAATGCGATCCTCGAAAGAGCCTGTGCTTTGAGTCCATTGCCTGGTCAAGGCCTCCTGCAGAGGGCGCATTCTGAGCCGACAGTGTGGAATAAGCAGGATACACGAGGACATCATCCCCAGGAGGGACTTGAAAGTACGGACCAGTAAGGTTTTCTTCGAGGCCACTGCGGTGGCCAGAGTGATAAGCTTGTGCTTCCTCTCCTGAGATGGGAATGCTTTTGAACATTCCGTATCCAATGTCGCCCCGAGAAAGGTAAGAACTCGGGAGGGCTGTAAGGTAGACTTCTCGTGATTGAGCGTCAGGCCCAGTTGCTGGAAAAAATTGAGACAGGCGCTGGAGGACTTGGCTGCCCCTTTCATAGATGGTGCTTTCACCAGCCAGTCGTCCAGGTATGGGAAGACTTGGTGTCCCTGCTGTCGTAGGAAAGCTGCCACTGGGGAGAGGCACTTGGTGAAAATCCGAGGTGCCGACTTGAGGCCGAATGGGAGGACACGGAATTGATAGTGCTGACCCGCCACTGCGAATCTGAGGAATTTCCTGTGGCCTTTGTGAATAGGGATGTGGTAATATGCGTCTTGCAGGTCTAAAGACGTCATAAAGTCTCCTTCCTCTAGTGACCCCAAGATCTCCTGCATAGTCACCATACGGAACGATTGACTCTTCAAGAATGCGTTGAGTGCCCTGAGGTCTAGGATGGGCCTCCATTTCTTCCCTTTCTTTTGTATTAGAAAGAAGCGGGAATAAAATTCCTTTCCTCTGTGAGCTGATGGTACTCGCTCTATTGCTCCTTTCTTTAACATTGAAGAGACCTCTTGAAGGAGTAATCGTAAATGCCTGTGTTGAAGCTTGCGAGGAGGAGTTGTCGGAGGAATTGAATTGAATTCCAACGAATGTCCAAATTGGATCAATTGGAGCACCCACGATCCATTGTAATTGATCTCCAATTGTTGAGGAAGTGTGTCAGTTTTCCTCCAAGTTTGAAAAAACGAGATTGTGGACGGACTGGCTGCTGGAAACGGTCATTGGCGTCCGCCAGTGGGTTTCCTCTGGCTTTTTCCCCTGTAGTTGGACCTTCCATACGAGGTCTGGCGACCTTGTTGCTGCTGTCGCTGTTGGTATTGCGATCGGCCTTGGTTATAGAAATATGAGGATTTGCTCTGGTAAGATCCTCTGTAAGAGGACTGACCTCTACCCCTGCTCCCTCGAAAGGACTGGTTCTTAAACTGCAATGTGCCAAGCGCTCGTGCCGTGTCCGTATATTTTTTGATCGTTTGTAGGGCCTCGTCGATTTTCTCCCCAAAAAGGTGCTGGCCGTCGTAGGGCATGTCCAGTACCTTAGTTTGGACCTCTTGGCGAAAGGATGTAGCTTTAAGCCACCCGTGCCTTCGCAAGACCGCGGCCCCTGCTAGCTGTCTGAAGCCGGTCATTGCAACATCTATAGCACAATCAATAAGTTCCAATGCCGATGTTTGGCCCTCCTTAAGGAGTGACTGAACTTCCTCTTTCAAATTATCCGGTAGTTCCGCCAGATACGGTGCAATATCTTCCCACAATTGCCTATTGTAGCGGCCTAGTAGCGCAATGGAATTAGCCACTTTCACAGTCATGGCCGATGTGGTGGAAAAGCGTTTGCCAATACTGTCTAGCTTCCTGCCCTCCTTGTCCGGTGGAGCTGACAATGGAGATGATGGATTCCTAGAGTTCTTTTGTGCCGCCTGGGTAACCACAGAATCTGGCTTGGGATGCCCAGTAAGGCAGGCTGGTGCTGTTGTTGGTGCCTTATACTTCTTGTCCAGCCGTGGTACCACTGCGGAGACTGAGGCTGGTGTCTGCATCAGCTGTTTTCCCTGTTCCCATATGTGATCAATGATAGGAATTGATCTGGTTGTTTTCCTAACCGGGTATTTAAAATCATATAGGAAACAGTCTGTTTCATGGGATTCCATTGTCATATGGAATCTCGTGGCCACTCTCTCCACTAAGTTGTGAAATCCGCCAATGTCCACTGGCGGCGAGTCCGAGGTAGTGGGTTCAGGTGTGGCCGGAGATGGAGCGATGTAGTCCTCATCGTCCCTATGGTCGGACTGGTCGTCCCGTACCTCTCCATCTTCTGGTTCTTCGACTTCCTCGTCAGAAGACGGGATATTTTGCACTGGTTCTCTCTCCTGACGGATCACCAAAGGTGATGGTCTAGGTCGTGAGGATGGTGTCGGTCCAGATGTAGCTGGATTTGCCTCCATTGATGGGGCAGTGGTCGGTTCAGGAAATCGCTGCTTGTAGTCTTCGATCAAGAACCGTAAGTCTGAAACTATAGACACCGGAAGGCATACCATAGGTGTGACTTGCGTCTGGACATGCGAATGTACAGTCTCTTCTGTAAAAACCACTTCATCGTCATCCTCATCGGTGCTTTGGCACTTTACTATGAGATCCGAAGGACTGGTGGCCTGTCCGTACTGGTCTTCGTCTGAGTCCTCGTCCTGCAGTAGACCAGATGGGGGTAACTTTTGCACCCTACTTGGAGTCGTTAAGTCTGGTGTTATTGGCTTTTTCGTGCTCTTTTTCGTAGACGGCTGACTGGCAGCTGACGACGGAGGAATAAAGTCCAATTGTTTCCATTGCGTCGACGATGGTGTCGTCGACTGAGTTTCAATCGCTGTCGATGGTGTTTTCGTCGACGGCCCGTCGTTGATGGTGCGCTCGTCGACAGTGTCTTCGTCGTCGTCGATGGTGTTTTCGTCGACGGTACCCTCGTCGACGGCACCTTCGTCGTCGGCACCGTCGTTGATGGTGCGCTTGTCGACGATGTCTTCGTCGTCGACGATGTCTTCACCGTCGTCGGTGTCTTCGTCGACGGCACGCTGATCGGCGAGGGTGTCTTCATCTACGGCATAGGCGTCGACGGATTTGGCTTCGTCATCGACGGGATCTTAATCGTCGTCGAGGGCTTTGCAATGAGGATAATCGACGACACAGGCTTACCCGCCGTTGACGATGGAGTAGTCGTCGTCGTCGATGAAAATGCTGATGACGCCATCGTCGTCGACACCGTCGTCGTCGATGTAGAAACATAGACTGGAGACACAGTCTTCTTCAGCGCTGAGGTAAGCGTCGACGAAATCGTCGTCGACGACGGCGCAGGCTTCCTGAAGGCAGGAACCTCCTTGTCAGACGTAGATTTTGCCTCTGAAAACTTTTTGGCCGTCTTTTTAGGAGGAACGTCAGTAGGGATAGGGGAAGCAACCCTTGGCCTCTTCAAGGATAATTTAGATGAAACTGAAGCCATCTCACCATCCTCTGAAGACTCCAGGTTGTCTCTGGTTTTCAGGCTGTTCAACCAGAGGAGCAGCCGTCCTTCTCTGTCTTTTAGTGTTTTTGTAGAGAATGTTCTACAAATTCTACATTCTTTAGGAGAATGGTCTGGATAAAGACAGTATAAGCAGGTTTCATGCTTATCATCGACGTGGAGCCTCTTCTTACCACAAGAAGAGCAAGCTCTGAAGAGACCCTTCTTATGTTGATCAGCCATGGTTTATTTATGAAGGAAATATCCAATTTCTGTGAAGAAAAGAGATTAAACTAGGAAACCTGAGGAGAACTCAGGTGGAGACTCCCTAGCACAACGTGCGGTAGAAAATCTGAGAGACTGAGGCTCCTGGCAGGAAGGTTCTAGAGGGAGGTGGTAGCTGATTGGCTACCTTCTGGAGTTTGGTCCTTTTTACAAAAGGACATAGATAGGCTACTAAGGCGAGGCCCTAGGCCTATTTTTCTCTATGTATGTCTATAGGACATTACTTTTCTATGTACCGGAGACTCCCGTCTCGACGACGGGGAATGATTCAGGCATGTGAATCTATGAAAGACACCCATAATACTGGATAGGTATCTAAAAACCCACTCAGTGATTCATAGATGTATACACACATCTAATCACTTACCTGTAGATTCACTCATACATGCTGTCAATGAACAATAGAACACTATCAAAAATACTTATACACCTAAATCGACATTACACACCAGCACACATCCTATTCACATATGAAGTCATCCTACTCACTTATGAAAACAATGGATCATACTTACATATTTACTTAGCTACACACTTATAAAAACACAACTTCATCAATGTATTTAGATAGTAAGTCATACTTAGTGAATTATAAAATCATTATTACAAGTATAAAGTTATCCATACAGTTACTCACACAATCAATGATTCTTATGTATACTTATTTATATACAACAACTGACACATTCACTGCCTTTTATTTTTCTAGTTTGTTGGACATGTACCATTGAGAAATATATTTGCTCATCACCACACCCATAAAGATATTCACTCACCCAAACAACTGTTAGAACATGTAGTTGTAACTTCATATATCTAGTGAATCAACTATTCACACATCTGTGGGCAGTCACACACCCCCCACCGAACCACACACACATTCACTCTCCCATACAAATACTCAGTTAACTAATCAATAACTAATATAGACTTTCACATAGCTAGTAACCAACTGGAGAACCAGTTTACACAACAACTGTCAAAGTGATACAGATATTCAAACAGTTTAGTCACTATCCACTATATTTATTGAGACACTATAAATTGGTCAAGTAAACAGTCAATTACACTGCTACTAAATCCTCCATCCAAATATTTATTTTTATATATCCACTCATTCTTCAATGCAAATTGCTATATATATAATGCATATTTAAATAACGAAGCAAACCACATTCACTGGATGAGGTCAACAGTGATGTCATCAGTGATGTAATTTGAGATGTCATCAGTGATGTCACTGACCATGTCATGAATGATGTAATATGTGACATCATCAGCAGTGGATTGCGGGTGCGCGAAATATAGTTAGTACAACTAACTATATAGGAGCAACTTCAATGGTTTTGTATGAGTGAAATGTCCAGCTAACTATAACACCCCTAAAACTTATAGTTTTTTGAGTGAATATATATATATATATATATATATATATATATATATATATATATGAAAAAACCATAGGTTTCAAACATGATATATTTAGGAATTAGCATTTAGAAAACCTTGGAAATTTACTGAAAAAACCATAGGTTTCACACATGTTATAGTTAGCAGGACATTTCACTCATACAAAACCATTGAAATTCCCCCGTTATAGTTAGTTCAGCTAACTAGAACTTGCGCACCAGCAATGCACTGCTGATGATGTCACATATTACATCACTCGTGACATGGTCAGTGACATCACTCATGACATCACTGATGACATCTCAAATGACATCACTGATGACATCACTGATGACATCATCCAGTGAATTTGTATCTTTCTGAAAAATAAATATTTTTATATATGTATATCTAAAGGTCGATGGAAGAATAAATGGGTAAATAAGTGTCTAAGTGGTTGTTTTTTTATAAATTTGATTGTATAACTGACTTATTAAGTGTATCTTAGTGAATACATGTATTAGCGAGTAATGTTTAAATATGTAAATATCCGTATCAGTGTCTCACTTTGTGTATAAGTGGCTGCATGGGTTGGTGAGTAGCTACACGAGTGTCTATATGAGTTTGTTTTTTGAGTATCAGAATGACTGTCTGTATGGTTTGGTGGGGGTATTACTTAGCGCACAGATGCATGAATCACTGACTCACTGTTTGTATGTGTTTTGAAGACAGCATCTGTGCAGGACTGTACGGGCGGATAAGTGTGTGTATGGGTGTGTTAGTGAGTGAATAACTGCCTCAATAGTGTCTTTATGAGGAAGTACATATGTTTTAAACTAGTATATGTGAGTATTGATGTATATAAATAAGAATATATGACAGTGACAGATTGGAAGAGTTCCTGTATAAATAATAATGTGTTTCTATAACTGATGTTTAAGAGAGTACGTTTCTGTAAAAGTAAGTGTAGTGGAGTCTGTATAGCTGTATATGCAAATAAATGGATGTTTGATAGTTTATTTGCATGTGTGAGTATGTGTGTGAGTAACTCTATGGATGAGTGTCGGTGTGTAACAGGATGTATAGGTGTATGAGTACATGTGATGAGCGAGTACATGTATGAGTGGCTATATAGAACTGTTGGTGAATGAGGGATCTGTACGTAGATTTTGGAATTACTGAATAGGTTGTTTTAACTGGTATTGGTATCTACATTTTTTTGTAAATGTTAGTTTCTATTTTTGAATGTGTATATCAAGGGTTATATTAGGGTGAGAGAAAGTCTGCCACTCTTTCACAAGGATGATGTCATCAGTGATGTCATCAGTGAAGTCATTTGAGATGTCATCAGTGATGTCATGAGTAATGTCACTGACCATGTCATGAGTGATGTAATATGTGACGTCATCAGCAGTGCATTGCGGGCGCGCAAGTTATAGTTAGCTGAACTAACTATAACGGGGGAATTTCAATGGTTTTGTATGAGTGAAATGTCCAGCTAACTATAACATGTGTCAAACCTATGTTTTTTTCAGTGAATATATATATATATATATATATATATATATATATATATATATATACTGCTCGTTATCCTCATTCAAAATCCCAAAGATAACCATGACGCCATGTGTAGCTGATCCAAATTCAGTTTATTTCGGACGCGTTTCGGCTGTCCTTGCAGCCTTGCTCACCTATAATCGAAATCTCCACACAGATACAACAGGCAACCAGTCAGACAGTCACTACAGATAACCCATGTAGGTTTATTTCTACCTTCAGTAGACAATCCCAAAACATAAAGAAAATTATTAACACACAATGGCCGATAGTGCTCACCGATACGGTTCTAAATGGAGTTTTTACCTCTAAACCAAATTTTACTTTTCGCAAGGCATACTCTATGAGGAGTGAATTAGCTAAAACTAGCCCTGAGCTCCACCATAAAGATAATTGGCTTTCTAACCGAAAAGGCTTCTTTAAGTGCAGTACTTGCAGAGCATGCAAATTTGGAGTTAACACCAGCACGTACAAAAATGCATTTTCTGAAATCCCAATTAAAATGAAGGGTCACTACACGTGTAAAACTGAATTCGCCGTATATGTGTTAAAATGCATATGTGGACTCCAATATGTAGGAAGTACGAAACTGCAAGTACACACAAGAATTCTGCAGCACTTAAGGGCAACAGTTAATTCCGACCCCTCTTACCCAGTGGCGAGACATGTAAAAGCAGAACATGGTAACAATTTAAACGTACTGCAATATTATGTAATTGACTGCGTACACGCTAACAAAAGAGGCGGCAATCGAGAAAAGTTATTACGCCAATTGGAAACAAGATACATTTTAGAGCTCGATACTAAAACCCCGAAAGGGCTTAATATTTGTGAAGACCTGCATCACTACCTCTAAAATTAATTCGATTTTTATATATTTATTGTTCAGAAAATATTTATTTTAAATATTGACCTTGCATGAAATATAATTAATAACTATTAAATTAACTTAACTTTCTTATATATTTATCAAAAAGTATAGTTTTAGTGATATTTTAATCTTTTTATGTAGAGTTTATGACTCTCAGACGTGGAGGTCGTTTGACAGTGGTTTTTTCATTAATTCATGTTATTCATGGAGTTTTGACTTCCCACGTTGATGGGTACCGCGCTGGAGAGTTATGGGCCGCATGAATCGGTTAACATTAAAGGTTTAACTTTGCTCCATTTCAAATCCTGTATTTCTGTAATTTTTGTAATCTTTGAGAACTCCGCATTTCGCCCATACATTTAGTATTTGTACAGATATATCAATCTACATTGCAGAGAATGAAACAGTTATCCCTGCCCCAATACCCTGCCCCTAGATTAGGTTTTATCCATAAATTTTGGGTTACCCCCGGATGGGAGTATACCTTGCACTTTATACATGCACTTTACACACGCACTTAAGCACATGCACTTTCCCTTTCTGTCATTAAAATGGAAATAGATTGACACAGGGGATCATACAGCTAGTTACCAACACATTACATTAGACTCAACGGTAACCCATAGGATAATGGCTGGAGCCATTGAGGGTAGGATTAAAAAATGTTCCTAGCTTCCGTTGTTTCTGTATTTGTACAGTAAATATATATATTTTTTAGATTATTTATCGTTAGTTTAGAAAAACTCACTGTTAATATGAACTAATTAATAAGAGATAAGAAATATATTTATAAATAATGAATAGTCGCACTAAGCACTTTATTAACTTTGCATTACGCAGTTATTGAGATACCCCCAAGCCAGAAAATTGTATTGCGAAAGGACTCAAAATGAGTAAAAAAGTGTAGTCTTTTCTTTATATCATGACGAAATGTAATGACAGAATGTGATTGGAAGTTGGGGTTTTAAATGTTAAGGGGTTAAACACATTATGTACCAGCGATCAAGGCGACTGGGATCGCCGAAACGCGTTTGGTTTGCACGAGCACAGCAATGCACTTTTGAAACTTGAAAAAATAAAAAAGACCTGCAACTGAAGTAATCTGAGAGTCTGTTTCTCCGTGGTATAGCTGATCAGCTGTGTGGAGTTTGGAATTGGATATATATATATATATATATATATATATATATATATATATATATATATATATATATATTCCAGCAGATTCCACACTTCCACACAGCGAGAATTTTCATGGCACCAAAAGAGCAAGATCCACAAGTGAGTTGCTTGTAAAACCAAAAAGTGTTTATTCAATACATGGGCGGTCTACGTGTTTCGGCTCTCCGCCTTCAAAATATATATATATGTGTGTGTGTTTATTTATTTATTTATATATATATATATATATATATATATATATATATATATCACGCTCGGCTTCAAAAGTCAATTTACTTTTTACAACATAACCACAGACCCAAAGGGGATTGAACGCACAGATACATGGCGTACACCGGGCATCCACTACCATACTCAGGGCCTCACATGCTACACTAGCCAATTCATGGCTGTATGGACTAATGGGGAAACGGGGATGTGAGGCTTCACACTCCCAACATCTCCCCTCAAAGTTCGAGGGGAGCAATGCCGATACACGGCAAGAATAGCAAACACTTCCCAATAAACGTGTTAGCGAGCGCAGCGCCTGATTGTTGATAAGACGTACATTGTGTACTGAATAAGAACAAACAGTATGTATATAGACATGTTCTAAGATGGTGCACAAACTTGCTACATTGTTGCAGTCCATCTTCAATGTTTAATAACAGGAATGAATGCATGTAAAATAGAGTCAGCACAAGCAGTGCTATCAACACTGACGAAGGCTTTAGGCTGAAACGCGTCTGTTGTCTCTGACGGAAATAAACTTGATGGTGTGAGTACCTAACTGGATTTACGAGTGCGGTTCTTTGAAAAAGTAAATTGACTTTTGAAGCCGAGCGTGGTATTAGTGCAGGAGCCCTCAACTGCAAACTGCACCCGCCCGCGAGTGCCCGGGATTCTACAGTGGGACTTAGAGCGAACATATATATATATATATATATAGAACATATATATATATATATATATATATATATATATATATGTGTGAGCAAGAGCACGTGATGCTCGAAACGCGTCGCCCGTTGAGAGGTAGAACATAAATCTTACCTTGCCAACAGCCTTGGGGTCCGTCTCTTCATTTCGCTGCAGCTGTGGAGTTGGTGAAGAGTGCTGGTTTATATATATATATATAAATATATATCCAAAACAAACAGGAAGCCCAAGTGAAGCAGATCCACACGAAGTTGAATAGGCACGTTTTCTTTATTTGGATCCATTTCACAGCTCGATCCCCAAAATGCTCCGAGCACAACCTTCTATCATAAGAGCCTGACGCGTTTCAGGAATTGTCCTTTCATCAGAGGCAAGGTTCGAAAGTTCTGAGAAACAGTCTCTGGTCGTACACCTCTTCAAATACAAATCACCTGCCAAGTGGGCGTGGCCTATCTTGCACTGCATTCTGTGCCTTGTAGTGTACTAACCCTCTTCCCACAGTGGGGCTGCTTCTCTGACTTCTCAATAACCACTATTGTTCCCCCAGGGGGGTGAAGGGCAGCGCTGGGAGCCTTTGGAGAGCGCTTTGTAGCTGCAAAATCGTGCCAAAGCAGCGCCCCCTGCAAGGCGCCAGTCTTTGCTTCGTTCCGTGGCAAACTCCTGGAGTGAAGCCTGCCTTGGACCCTGGTCACAGGTGGGGTCCGCCTCTCGACCGAGCAGCAGCCGAAAATTATCCAAAACAAACAGGAAGCCCAAGTGAAGCAGATCCACACGAAGTTGAATAGGCACGTTTTCTTTATTTGGATCCATTTCACAGCTCGATCCCCAAAATACTCCGAGCACAACCTTCTATCATAAGAGCCTGACGCGTTTCAGGAATTGTCCTTTCATCAGAGGCAAGGTTCGAAAGTTCTGAGAAACAGTCTCTGGTCGTACACCTCTTCAAATACAAATCACCTGCCAAGTGGGCGTGGCCTATCTTGCACTGCATTCTGTGCCTTGTAGTGTACTAACCCTCTTCCCACAGTGGGGCTGCTTCTCTGACTTCTCAATAACCACTGCTTTTTGTTATTCTCTGTGGTCGGACACTAGCACCTAGACATAATAGAGACATCCCTCCCGCTATTTTTGAAAACACGTGATTTGCCATACAACTCAGGACATGTTGTTCTAAACACACACAGAGCGAAGACTGGCACAAGAAAGCTGGGTCAGCTGGGATGTAGAACAACTAATTATGAAGGCTAAGGTATGGGGTGCGCTGCCAAACCCAGAGATCTATAACCTATAACCATTTAGATTTTCGTAGTGAGAGTGGGTATAGGCAAGTCTGTCAGATAATATGCCAGGACTCTATTGTATACTGTCTAATAGCTATGCTAATGACATTACTGACCTATATGTATTTACTAGTTGTGTCACAACTATTGCACATTAGAACACAATAGTTTAAATAAACATTATAAACTTTCCTTGTGTCTGTTTTCTATTTATTGTGGACAAGTACGAGAGAAAGAGCGAAAGGCGGTGACCTGCTACCACGATCCTGAGAGCGTTGAGTGTGTTGTGTTCTGGGTTTCCAAATCAATTGTCTCTCTGGCATGGTTAGGACCGTGAGTGAGACACTATGAGCTAGTTAGATTCGGGCCCATAGATGCTGATGGAGTATAGTGACTCAGTACCCGCATGCTGACATTCTAAGGTCCCATGCATAGTCATGTTCCAGAGCAGATTCTCTGCAACATCAGCACTTGGCTGTCAGTAGTAGTGATGGTGAACAATCATAGGCTTCTTAGGGGGGTTAGTGTGGGCATACAGCACACTCAGACGGCTGTATATAGTCAAGAGAGGATTAAAACAATTGTGCATACCAATGCTTTTGTTTCAGTAAATACAAAACACTATTACACACCAAACAGTAAACAATATTAGAAATATGCAGGTATAAGGCTTACACATATAGGTTGCTTATTCTCTGTGACTCAACCCACCCTGTTTTGTAATGTCGGGTATATTAGGCAACACACATTGCAGGGGCTGCAATACGCCTCAGTTCTTGCAAAGTATTTACAATTGTAATTTGGAACTTTAGAGGAAGCCGCAGGGAATGGTGCCCTTTCCACTTACAATCTGCTGTTACAAGAGGTAGGGTGTGTCACAGTTGAGTGACACAACTGTGTCACTCAAGTCAGCAGGCACAGGCCACTTTGCAGTGTTCTTGAGATACTTATATATACATCACACTTGTTCTGCTTGCATGTAGATGGATGATGGATGTGGCTTTTTTTTTTTAAAAGGTATAAAGTAGTTGCACTTTTCAAGCCCCAACCTACACAGTGTTATGGGTGAGGATCTCGAGTGTCACAGCAGTGTGTTACTTAGTTGACGAAACGGATCCACATCACATTGACATCACTTTTCCGTTCCTTCATTTTGATTTTATGCATCCTTATGATCAAGGTAACTGAAATTGAAACTTACTTCAACAAAGCAGTGATATAGTAAAATAAAATCCTAAACTGTAACGGTTTTGTCCTAGTGACATGGATTTGTCTGTTTACCCCACTCCTACTACTACCTATTTTTGATATTGCATTGTAGAGGTTTCTGAGAATTAGTATGTGCCATCTGAATATGATAAGAGCGGGTAGACATTACAGAGGGATGATTAATTTGACAAATGTTGCCGTTACATAGGAGCGAAGGGTGTGAGTTGGGGTCAAAATGTGATGCTACACCTGTTTGAATGTTTTTCTAATATGAGGTATGTTCAGGATAATGGTGTGACAGAGTGAGGAAATGGTAAATTGGGGTTACATTGGGAATTTAATGTGTTGAGAACATTATTTAGCATACCTTCTTGAACAGGTTGTCATTGGTGCAGAGATTTATGTTAGGGAATAAGAATGCCAGAGTGCAGTAAGGGTAAATGTGTTAAGAAGCAAGAGCTCGTGTTTGTACTTACCAGTCTCTGCCCCACTTGGAATTCCCAAATGTCTTTGGTGTGGATAATGTAGAACACCTTCTCCTCCCAGGGCATGAGTTCGAGAGGCCTGGGAGACCCAATACGCGTTGCCAGGGCCTCTACTGTGTGGCCCTGGAAGCAAGGGAATGGACTCTCGCATGCTAGTCATTCCACCACTCAAAGATGGTCTCTGGTGACCCTCCGTTGTTGGAGACAGTATTGACCATCTCCACAATTCAGTCCGACATATCCCTTCTCTGGTTCATGAATGTTCTCTGGACTTGTGCTTTAAAAGTACTGCGGCTCAACCCTTAAATATCTCATTGAACATCACAGATAACTCATTTTTTGAGAATCTGGGTTATCTTCTAACAGCTGTGTTTGCAAAGTGCCACACAGAAGCTCCGCTGCTGCTTCGTTGATTTGTGTGACATGAAGAGAGAGAGTAGCTTTTAATGTGAGCTGCAGGTGTTGTTGATGAGTTGGTTTTTTAAAAGGTATGTGTTGACGGACGTCCTCAATGTTGATAGACCTTTCCTAAGGCGGCTCCTCCACATAGGCGTCGGAGCTTGCTCCACTGATTTTTCTCTGTGCGAGAAGAAGAAACATAAAATTGTATAAATACAATTTTACGTTTCTGCTTCTCGCACTGTGAGAAAGCAGAAGAAGCGTATGCCTGGTTGGGAGCAGGCGGGTGGTCAGGGAGGAGTGGCTAGCCCAATGTTATGGGCGCTGACTGTTTGGTGGGCCACAGGGCCGACCAAACCAGTCGTAGCATTCTCCCTTTTCTTCATGTAGGCTGCTGAGCAGCCTGCATGAAGAAAACGGCCTCCCCATAGATGCCTGTAAGGATGGTGTCCTAGCCAATCACAACTCTGCCATTGCAGCGTTGTGATTGGGTTAGAGGAAGAGAGGGAGGCTGCTTGCTTCTGCTTCCTGTGAGCAGAGAGCAGTCGACCCGACCTGGGAGTTCGGGACCGGAGGCAAAGGTAAGTTTTTATTTTATTTTAATTTTTATTAAATTAACTCCCATCCCCTCTCTGTGGCTCCCTACCCCCTCCATGCGCCCCTCCCCCACCCTCAATTGATGCAGGCCGTGACTAGACCTTTCCACTGCTGAAAACCCAGTCTTCCATTGCTGTCTTCTGTTGTGAGGGTCCTTCCACCTCACTGTGAAGGCAAACAACAATAAATATTGTGGAAGAATGTCGGCCATACCAAGGTTGATGGAGGCCATGATAACTGCCTAGGCCCATCCATGATATTGCAGCCTCTTCATGAAACATATAATTCTGGGTTTTAAGTTATCACCCGATGGTCCCTCACCTCTGCCCAGTTTCTCCTATCCTCTTTTCACACTTATAAGCGTACTACTGATGTAACCTAACTGCCTGGCAAGTGAAAAGAACGTGGCTCACAGGATCTAATAAGGTGAGAAACATAATGAAGCCTTCCCAAACGTAATGAGCAAACAGGTGGTGAAGAACCTTGGGGTCTGGGTAGACTCAGCCCTGAGTTTTCAAACCCAGACTAAGAAGGTGACGGCGACATGTTTTGGCATCCTGCGCGGGCTTAAACTCCTGCTGGGCTTTTTCGACCCTTCCATCCGACAGATGATTGTCCAGGCATCCGTGCTGTCGAGACTGGACTATGCCAGCTCGTTATACTTGGGGACCAACAAGACGGAGATTGTGAGACTACAGAGAGTCCAAAATGTGGCTGCCAGAACTCTTCTAGGTCTGCCTCGCCGCTGCTCCACCTCCACCGCCATTCGTCAGCTTCACTGGCTGCCAGTGGCAAAACGGGTGGAGTTTAAGTCTCTCTGTTTTGCATTTAGGATCCTGAACTTCCCGTCTCCTTCCATTCTGGCTGGCCTTCTCTCCTCGTATGCCCCCTCCAGTCACCTTCGTTCAGCAGGTCAACACCTTGCAGCAGTACCCCGGGTTAGGAGGGTTCGCACCGGTGGACGTTCTTTTCGCATTCTAGCAGCTAAGTTGTGGAACGCTCTTCCTGTTTACATCCGGAGCTTAGGTAACTACCTGACATTCAGGAAGGCTCTGAAAACTCATCTTTTCCCATCTCTCTAGGTGCGGTAGTTTCTCGGGCCTCTCTTCTGCCCGCTTTGATGGACCCTTTGCTGTCAGTGGCCTCTTTTGCTTTTAGCGACGGGACGCCCCTTTGCTGCGGCAGCTGTTGCGCTCTACAATTCAGCCTAACCTAACCTAACCTTACTATAGCTTGCAGGGCTTGATTCAGGTTCCTTTCCCACTGGAGTAAATGCAAAGCTATAAATAGTAACAAGAGCACAGATGCAGAAAACCGCGAAGTATTGTGCTGCCTACAGCTCTATTTATTTATTCAGAGTTTTATATCGCACAAACATGACCCATGGGTATAAGAGCGCTTAACACTTACATAGTAGCAAAATTGCGACAAAAGAGAGAGAACATCAAACGAATCATGAGGATCCAATGTAGATAATAATACCCAGGTCCATGCAATGTGCTTGGAATGGACAATAATACATTTAGGCCATTGTAGGCGCTGCTTTACTGAGCAGTGAGATGGTTAGAAAACACATTCACAATTGCAATACACTCTCTTTCAGTGCAGTCGAACACAGGCAGCCAGGTTGATGCCCAATCAGTTTCCTAGGTTTTAACTCCCTCCTCCTAGCGTTTCTTCTAGGTTGAAAGTACTGCCGGTGGGGCTGCCAATTATGCTATAATAACTGAGTATGTTTTCCCTTCTGCAGAACAGGACAGCTTCTACCATATTTTATACTTACCATAACACAATACATTTTGGAGGTTTCACTTTCACACTAAGAGAGTAATGAGAAGACGTGGTACAGCTAAAGACAAGCTTTTTATTGAGCAAGAAGTTGAGCGTTGTTCAGAACAACTTTTAGAACAGCATCCTGAGAACTGGGGGCAGTAGCATGTTGCAACAGTGAAGTGGCAGAAGAGCAGGCGCCCCCACGGGTCTGTGTTTTTTTGTATCAATCCACACTGTATTTGCTTCACTCTAAGGATCACCTTCACCAACTGCACTAATTCCAGAGACGGCCCCCTGCACAGAGTCCAACCGTCACTTCTTAGACAGAGTTCAGTCTCAGTCAGGCGAGACTGCTGCCATCTTGTTCAGCTGGCTTCTTTTTCCACCTCAATGCGCGAGTCGTGTAGATGGCTCTGTCGACCTGGAGTAGAAAAATAAAGGGCAAAAATTAAATCTCGGAATGTTACTAGTCACCCAAACTACCCTCCACGTTCACCCGTTGAAAGAATCAGAGGCGGGTTCATCTTGCCTGCCCACCTTACCTGTGCAGAGTGCAATGGGGGTGGGTGAAACAGTACAATAGAGAATGGTGGGGTACATTTATAGAAGGTAGTAGTACAAGGACAATAAAGGCAAATGAGTAAAGATAATGTAAGGAATTCTATAAGCGCACAGTTGGGGATTGAATTGCGGCACAGAAGGCAATAGTATAAGAATGCAGTAGGCAACAATGGAAGGGTACAAAAGCCAATGATAAAGAGTAGCATTTTTTGTCAACTTTTGGTTTAGACAAGTAGCCACCTTGAAAGTGTTCTATTTTGTAGCTTTTATATGTCGGTGATATCCAAAATTTCGAAAAGGCTGGTCTCATTTTGGGGTGATGGATGGAAAAAGGGAATCTGCATGTGCTCGGCAAACAAAGGCTGATGGAAAAACAGCATACTTTGTTCATGCACAATTGATAGAACGCATTTCTGCATATGCTAATTGCTCAGGGAAGTTTTAGGGTGGCAGAAACAAATCGGACTGTGTGACAGAGCTTCTACCGTCATCAACAAACAGGATTTGTAAAGCATGACTAATCACCTGTGAGGCTCTCCGGGTGCTGTGAACGCTGCGGCGAAGGATGGTGGTGGTGGGGGTGCGGGGGTGGCAGTTGAAAAAACAAGGTTGCGAGTCCTTTCCTGAAATTCAGCAGTGAGGATGAGGTTCAGAGGTGAAGGGGGACGTGGTTCCAGGACTTGGCATCGAGGTAAGAGAAGGAACAACCTCCCCTGTTGCTTCGGCAAATGTGGGGGGGTTGACCAAGGAGGAGGGAGGCGGAACACAGGTGTCTTGGTTGATAGCAGTTCAAGTGGTGGTTGATGTATGCTGGTCCTTGGATGTGCAGGGTGTACAGTCAGAGTACACCAAATATAATAGCTGCTGTAGAATCATTCACATGTTGATTAGACCACATGACAGTCACTGGATGCTGTAACTGTCATTCACACCATAATGAACATTGCCTGTCCCTCCAGCTGATGGTTCTGCGTGGAGTTCTTGCTTCCAGGTGAACACCATCCTCAGCTACCAGGTGTGCTGATGATCCGCAGCATGGAGGTGCCACGGTTGGAAGATCTGATTGCTGAAAGTCAGACCTACTGTTAATTAATGCTTACATTGGTGTCACCCATGGCACACCTGGAAATGTAACAGAAAACTAATATCAATTAGAACCAAGTAGTGACCAGTGACTCTGGAGGAACAACATTCAGCTGGAGTCAATATGTCTGCCAGCAGAAATCCTGCTCATGGAAATACTGTTGTTGTGTTGTATTAATACAAGACGATTAACAATATTCCTCTGGTGGGGGATGTAGCACATCTAACGATTAGTAGTGACTTTTGTATTATGAAAAATACCTAAATCAAGTGTCGGGATTCTAGTCACACTAACTCATTAATAATGATGAGAAATTCAGTAGGGCTTTCTAAAAAGAAAATATGTTCACAATAGTGAAAGAAGGGCATTTAGACAGAATATCGGATAGAAAAATATAATTGGAATATTGTGTCAAGAATATCGAGGTCAAGAATATCATGAATGTAAGTTTCTACAAGTAAACAAAGTTTTACTATAACTCCACATATATGCACCTTTATGATAAATATATCGTCAAGGAATGTAGATATGGAGTTAAGAATATTGAATCTATACTTACCTATTTGCACGTACCCTCTCGATATTTTGGTCCTTATAATTTTTGACACGATATTCCTTCCACACAATATCTTTGTTTCCGATATTCTATCAGTGATCCAAAAAAAGTGACTAATCCACACTGGAAGCAAGGAGCTGAAGGTTCAGGATGTTTTGATGCTAGATAGTTGTTTAGGAGTGCTTCATGACGGAAAATGGCAGCGCTGCGGAAAAGTCTCCCTGCCTGCCTTAAAGTATCAGGAGAGCATTGACCATGGCCAACGTCAGGGGTAAGTGATTAAGTTACCAGAACTGGGTCCAGGAGTTAGTGTGACTTGGGGATTTGGTAATGTGTGCCATCCAAGCTGGTGGTGTAGACACATAGGGACTTGTGTCAGCCACGAAGGGTGCATTTTGATGGTACCAGACCTACAAGATGCCTGTGGTGGGAATTCATCCTGAGCAACACCAGAAACCTGGCCATCTGTAGTTGGTAGCAGCACCCCTTGAACTAGTTAATACTGTGGATACAAGTAACAGCTGTAACATTGAAATGGCACATTCCACCTGTGGCCCACTGAAGAACACAACTGGGGAGCCTATGAGACACAGGGCGTGGCTATACAATGCCACATCCTTGTAAATGCTGATCACGCATTGTAGATTCCTTGTTGAATTAAGCTGAGTGGCAATGCATTCCTGAATAAACTCATATTGGTCCACCAAAACACTTTAGTGCATGCTATTGTGGACTGGATTGGCTTTCTCCCAAACTCTTGCCGGTACCTTGAGCTGAGTGCTAGGTTGCACAGAATAGAACACTGGGGGAACTGTAATCTATGCACTGAGGTTAACCTGCCATTTATGTTGTATGCATGTACGTATGTATTATTTTTATAGCATGAACCTGGCCAAAAGTCAGTGGGCCCGTACAAGTTCAGGTATAACAATTTATTCAATAACTAATTGTAAGGGTATCTGAGTTCTAACAGTTTATATGGAGTGGTACTCCATCATAATTCATGATGTAGTGTTCTTTCAACAGGAATGGCCTTTAACGTTTACTAAATTAAGGAAGAACTGGGAATGTCCTGATCCATATGGGAGTACAATCAGAAGTCTGCTATACTCTGGGCCTCATTTATGAAAATTGACCCATTGCTGCGAGAAAACAGTGATGCATCACTTCTCATTGCGCCCTCCCTTAGACACCAATGATGCGTCATATTTACAGTATTAAAGGAAGGGTATGACGCATCATCGCGCAAGAGTTACAGATAAGTCAGTATTTCTGACGTATCTGTAGGGGCAAAAATGACGCATTGCTTGAGTGTGTCACAAAAGTGACGCAACTCCAGCAATGGGTCATTACACATGGGCAAATCCCATGTGAAATGTGCCTGCGTCAGTCTTACGGCCTGCCATGAGGCAGGCGTAAGAAATTGACACATTTGCATCCTAGAAGTGGCGCAGTGAAATCTCACAGATTTCACTGCGTCACTTCTACGACCCTTTCTTGCGTCAGAATGCCCCCCCCCTGCATACATTATACCTGGCGCAGGGGTTTACAAAATGACACATCTACCTAGATGTGTCACTTTGTAAATATTATGCAACATGGCACATTTTTTACACTGCTGGTGCGTCACAAAAAGTGACGCACCAACGGCATAAAAGTGACGGAAGGCCTCATAAATAAGGCTCTCTATATTTAAACTGTTGTAATAGACAGTGAGAAGTTGGCCTGGTATATGATGCTCACTAGTTCTAGTGATCACCTTGTACCATGCCAAGCAACCCTTATGGTGCAGGTTGTAAAGTCAACCTTATAGACAAGCTATCCTAGGGGTAGCATGGACTAAGCAGTCTTAGGCTAAACTCTGTAAAGGCATGTGAAGCAAGCTGTTTTACCATACACAATCCCTTGAATACCAAATGAAAGGACACCACACAGATATATATTGAAAATATATATGGATTTATTACTACAAATATCCCTGATACTCTTTATGAGCACAGAAGCAAATGCGTTAAAACAAAACACAGTTAAAATACACAAAAGTTGCACAATTTTGGATGAGCCCTAGGGGCCACCTAAACCATATACTAAAATAGTGGTATAAGAACCACTATGGGGAAAGTGAAGAGGCCTAGGGCCTGGGGAATCGCTGGAGCTGTTCGGGACTAACAGTGAAGAAGTCGGGAAAGGCCCGCGGGACTCGGGTGCAGTGTTTAAAGTGCACGCACTCACCAATGCAAAGTCTATGGTGCGTAAAAAGTACAAAGTTAGTTAGAAAGGAACCTTCCGAGTGACCTAGAAGGATGAAACTTTAGACACAGACACTAGAGGTGTGTACCAGTGTGGGAACACCGGCGGAGCTGAGTTACCTCACCCACAGGAAGCGTGTGCATAGGGTCGAAGTAGTGTCGGGTTTCGTCACGCAGGTCGATGGTGCTTGGAGCTGAAGATGATGCAGGCGGCTCGATGTGAAGAGTTCCGGTGGATCCAAGGGTGGATCTGAAGAGGTGAAGACCTGAAAGCAGAGGGGACAATGTTCAAAGTCACTAGCCAGTGACTACCGTGGAACCAGAGTGGAACCAGGCGATTTCGGGTGCAAACAGGCGTCGAGGTGTAGCTTCTCTCTGCAGCCACGTGGACACGAGGGGTCGAAGACGTCCAGGAGTCGGTCACGAGCTGTCCCACGCAGGCTTCTCGCTGTCGGCGGTGTTGGCACCTTGATTGAAGCAAACAGGCCTTGGCTAATGCAAGCCACGCAGGAATCGAAAAAGGCTTGTTACTCGGACCAGCAAGGTCAGAGCAGGGGCTCCTTTTTACAGGAGCAAGGGCACGTCTGGAGCAACCAGACCCGCAGTGAAAGTTGTAGGTTTCGTCGCCAAGATGGCCACTAGCCGCGTGGCAAGTGGACGGTTAGGCGCGTCAAGTGGCACAATGCAAAAGGGCCCCACGCAGATCGTGGAGATGCTGGGGGGCTGATCTTCGGTGCAAGGGCTGCTCGAGGTTGGGGCTTCTCAAACCCCAAAGCACAGCGTCGAGGGTGCCTCTGATGCTGCGCAGTCAGCGTTTCGGGGGTCTTCCAAGATGTCCGATCTCTCGGTGCCTCCACGGGTCCCTTCTTTGCAGGGACTGTGGATCGGGCTGTGTGAAGTCTGGGAGTCTGGGTCTTGTCAGGCTTTGGGCTCGGGCTCCGGCGGGAGGCGGCGGCAAAGCAGACGTCGAGTTGCTGGTTGGTGCCTGTGTTCACAGGGTGGTCACTCCTTGGCCACAAGGGAGATTCTCTTCCGTCTTCTGTGCAGCAGAATGTCGAAGTCCAGTCTTCTTCTGTATTTCAAGTTGATTCAGGATGATCTGAAGTCTCAGGACACAGCTCCCACTCTTATTCGAATCTGGGGGGCCGGATCACCTACTAGGTCCCTCCTCTGGGTGGAACCAGGAAGGGGGGTGGTTACACCCCCTTTCCTTTGTCCAGTTTCGCACCAGGACTGGGGCTGGAAAGCCCCAGCACCGGTTTGAACTGGCCTATGCACAGGGACACCTTGTGTGCCCCAGGCATGTCTGATTCTATTCAGCCCTGTCCTACCCAATACACAAAATCCTGTCTGGAGTGGTGCTAGCACCTCCCCAGGCAGGAAACCCTTTGTCCAAGCTGCCCTCGCTGGAAGGACTCCCAGCAGCAGGAGGTCAGACTTGTGTCTGTGGTGGCAGCATCCATTTTGGGATGCTAAGGCTCTGTTTAACTTTAACCGGGGTTCAGGCTAGGTACATGTCGTGTCCCTCTAGAAGGGTGGAATGCTACCCCCGTCGCCAGAAATGGCGAGGGGGTAGTATTCCAATTCGTATGACACCTTACTCGACATGTTTTGATAAAGCCAAACCTAAGATAGCATTTAACCGCGAGGATTATAATGCACTTAAGAGTATATGGTATGGCAATATCATGAAACAGCTAAAGGACATGGTTCCGAAAGCTGCAGACAGGCTCAGCTCATGCCAGAGCACCATCTCACATATTTCCAAGCACTCTGCCTCCAGGATTGATTAGGCCTTCCATAGGAGTGACTGATAGGAACATATGTGTCCATTTTTGGTTAGGTATAGGAATACTACACCTAAGTAAGGGGTGGTTACACCGACTTACCCCAGCTGAGTGATCAGCCAGTTGTGTCAAATATGGAGGCCAGGCCAGGGGTGGCACAATACATGCTGCAGCCCCTGGTAGGCCTTGGAAGCACCTATGCCCTGGGTACTTGGGTACACTGTTACAGGGGCCAATAAGGTGAACCAGTTCCAATTTCGTTATGCACCTAAAGTACATGGGTTACAATTTAGAGAGAGAACAGCAGGCTGTGGGTCTGATTAGCAGGCCCACAGCCACATTAAGTCATAAACCAGTGAAGCAAAAGGCAAAAATTTGGGGTGACCATAGGATAGCAGACCCTACTCTCCTACACAACCTCCCCCCCAAACGCAGGGACATTAGACTAACCTTGAAAAGTTGTGTCTTCATGTTCTAAGTGGAAGTACCTGGAGAGACCATCTGCATTACCATGGTCAGTCCCTGGGCGGTGCTCCACTGTAAAGTCCATCCCCTGTAGGGAAATGGACCACCTGAGTAGTTTGGGGTTTTCACCCTTCATCTGAATAAGCCATAAGAGGGGCTTATGGTCGGTCTGAATCTTGAAGTGAGTGCCAAACAAGTATGGTCTCAACTTCTTCAGGGCCCACACCACAGCAAAGACCTCCCTCTCAATGGCTGACCAACGTTTCTCTCTGGGGGTCAGCCTTCTGCTAATGAAAGCAATGGGCTGGTCTTGACCATCTATATTAAGTTGTGAAAGCACAGCTCCCACTCCCAACTCAGAAGCATCTGTTTGGACAATAAACTCTCTTGAGTAGTCAGGACTCTTCAGGATAGGTGCAGAGCACATGGCCTTCTTCAGGTCATCAAATGCCTTTTGACAGTATTCTGTCCACTGAACCTTTTTGGGCATCTTCTTGGATGTCAGATCATTAAGAGGAGTCACAATGGACCCATAGTTCTTAACAAACTTCCTGTAGTACCCAGTCAGGCCCAAGAAAGCTCTGACCTGAGTCTGGGTAGTTGGAGGAGTCCAGTCCTTTATGGTCTGAATATTACTCTCCAGTGGTTGAACTTGGCCTCCACCCACAAGGTGGCCCAAGTACACAACCTTACTCTGCCCTATCTGGCACTTGGTTGCCTTGATAGTGAGGCCTGCCTTTTGCAGAGCCTCTAGCACTTCCTTCAGGTGGACCAGGTGATCCTCCCAGGTGGAGCTAAAGACAGCAATATCATCCAGATATGCTGCACAAAAGTCATCCAACCCAGTAAGGACTTGATGCACCAACCTTTGGAAGGTGGCAGGTGCATTCTTCAAACCAAAGGGCATCACCACAAACTGGTAATGCCCACTGGGGGTAGAAAATGCTGTCTTGGCTTTAGACTCCTCAGCTAACCTGATTTGCCAGTAGCCAGCTGTCAAGTCAAATGTGCTCAAATACTTGGCAGAAGCCAATTTGTCTATGAGCTCATCTGCCCTTGGAATTGGGTGTGCATCTGTCCTGGTGACAGCATTGAGTCCTCTGTAATCCACACAGAACCTCATCTCTCTCTTTCCATCTTTGGTGTGAGGTTTGGGGACCAGAACCACTGGGCTAGCCCAGGGGCTCTCTGAAGGCTCAATGACACCTAACTCCAGCATCTTTTGTACCTCAGCCTTGATACAGTCTCTGACATGGTCAGGCTGCCTGTAAATTTTGTTCTTTACAGGAAGACTATCACCAGTGTCCACCACATGGGTACACCAGTTAGTCTGACTGGGTGTCAGGGAGAACATATGTCGATATGACTGTAAAACCTGTCTACAGTCATGTTGCTGATGTTCAGTGAGGCTGCCATCTAAGGCCACACCATCAACTGAGCCATCTTCAGGGTTCTGAGTCAACAGGTCTGGGAGAGGGTCACTCTCTTCCTCCTGCCCCTCATCTGTAGCCATGAGCAAGCCCATGTCTGCCCTGTCAACATATGCTTTCAGCCTGTTAACATGGAGCACCCTGTGGGGGCTCCTGGGAGTTCCAAGGTCCACCAAGTAGGTAACCTCTCCCTTTTTCTCAATGATGGTATGGGGTCCAGACCATCTGTCTTGGAGTGCTGCTGGGGCCACTGGCTCCAACACCCATACCTTCTGTCCAGGCTGGTACTCAGTCAGGACAGCCTTTTGACCAGATCACCACTCGTGCCATAGTGCCGCCGCACTCCTCAATTCTCAGGTAGCTACCACGCTACGCCGCCATTGAAGCGCCAGAGTCCCGGTAATAATAATTCTAATCCCACGGACACTGCATTGCCCGACCGGGTAATCAGACTTGCCGAGCAAACCCTTAAGCACCGCCGGATCAGCTGATCTGATATAACGGGTAGCGGTTTCAGCTACATCAATAAATGTAATTGAAAGGCGCCATATATTGCTTTGTGTTCAAGACAACAATAGTGCCAATTCTTGTCCTGATGATGATGCCTCTATTTTTATAGGCATCGAAACGTCGTCGACCTCTAAACCCCATATGCATATTATCTGTGTCTAAAATTACAAAATGCAATGGAGTGTTTTCCTGTAACTTATGCCTGCCTTACTGAAGTACAAGTACGCAGACTTATTCCCTTGCCTTGTTTACATTGCTTTTCTGTTGTTTTGTCTTGTATGTTGAGGGTCACGGCTGTGCCCACTTGACATTCTTTTTCGTAAAATATTTCATCTTTTTGATTTGGAATTCATTAAATCCTGTCCGGACGGACAGAAGACATATTACTGATTGGGTATATGATTATTTTGGACTTTATATTTAATGCACATAGGGACCACTGTTCTTTGTAATATAGCCTTTTGGTCATGCCAGGCTTTCTGTAAGGCCTGGCTAGCCTCAAAGTTTTTGGATGCCTTCTCCATATACTCAGCCATCCTGGAGCGGAGACCAAGTACATAGTCCACTATGTCTTGCTTGGGCTTTTTGAGAGGTAACTCCCATCCTTCCCTTACCAGACATAGGGGTCCTCTTACAGGATGTCCAAACAATAATTCAAAGGGGCTGAAGCCAACACCTTTTTGTGGGACCTCTCTGTAAGCAAACAGAAGGCAGGGCAGAAGGATATCCCATCTTCGCCTGAGCTTCTCAGGTAATCCTTTGATCATGCCCTTTAGGGTCTTGTTGAATCTCTCAACAAGCCCATTGCATTGTGGATGATAGGGAGTGGTGAACTTATAGTTAACACCACATTCCTTCCACATAGCTGTCAAGTATCCTGACATGAAGTTGGCACCTCTATCGGATACTACCTCCTTAGGAAACCCCACTCTGGAGAAAACTCCAAGTAAGGCCCTGGCCACAACAGGAGCTGTTGTGGTCCTAAGTGGAATTGCCTCTGGGTACCTGGTGGCATGGTCCACCACCACCAGTATGAATCTGTGCCCAGATGCTGTAGGGGGATCCATTGGTCCAACAATGTCAATCCCCACTCTTTCAAAGGGCACCCCCACCACAGGTAATGGTATAAGGGGGGCCTTTGTGGAACCACCTGCTTTGCCACTTGCTTGGCAGGTTACACAGGAGCGACAAAACTCCTTTGTATCTTCTGACATGTGAGGCCAGTGAAAGTGACAGACAAGTCTGTCCCATGTTTTGTTCTGGCCTAGGTGTCCTGCTAAGGGAATATCGTGTGCCAAGGTAAGAAGGTGTAGTGTAGTTCCTATTATCCCAATAGGCTCTGCGCATTGGAATAATACCTTCAATAGTATAGGCCTAGACCAGACGTTAACTAGGTCTTCTATTGTCGATATTAGACTTAAAGTTTTGGGTTTGCCAGCTAGCTCAGAGTTCACTAGAAACTTTCTCGAATAGGCAAGGAGGAGTTGAACCTCCCTGGATAGACAAGAAGGGATTTCGTTTCTGACAACCATAGAACATGACAACTTTGCTCTCCCCTAATCAAGAGTGTATCTCTAGAGTCGTGTGAAAACAAAAGACGACTTATTTTACTCAGTCAGTACGTGCATTCTTAGTCTCACCAGATTGTAGAGAAAAGGAAGAGACGGGCGTGTTCAATAAAAGATGTTATTTATTGATCAGTCTCTTTTCTCATACAAGAGAAATGGATCGATATTATTGCAATACTTATGGTTAAGTAAATTGCATACATTAAAAGCAGAAGTATAAAATAATACTGTAAAAACATTGATATGGTTTCTAAGCCACATGATGGTTTAAAATGGATAAAATAGATACATACACATATACATTTGACTAATCGTACTCAACTGGTGTTTCTAACTACGCCTACCCCAGATGTACCTGACCTAAGCCTAATACGTGGGCGGGAGTAGAAAGTAGCAGTTTAAGTTAAGTTTGTTTTGCCAAGTGACTGACTCAAGAATTCTCTGTGAGGGGTTATTCAGTTCTGTACCTGGAGTCTAGGATGAATGAGGGATGGTATCTCTCATCTCTGGTCTCGATATTCCAGGCTGCCTGCGAGGGCTACCCGGAAGCGCCGGAGCTGGATTTCTCGGCAGGAGAAAGCAGCGTCTCGTTCTCAGCGCGTCAGGAAGGCGGGGCTGCGCCAGCGGGGTCTGCTCTGCTCTGGGCTTCGGCAAGTCTGGCTGCTCCGATCTCGTCACCACCGCGTGTGTTTGCATAGGGCAATATCGGTAATATTTATACCTTTAAGGTGCCGAGATTGACGTAAGGATGGACATAGATACGTCAATAAGGATGTCATACGACTTGGTCGTTAGCACATTCTTTTGCTGAAGTTCTCGGTGAAATCAAAACAATGGCCGCAGGGTTTTTCCCAGGTTGTCATAGGTTTGATTTGTTTTGAGAACTCCGTATGCCTTATCAGGGGCTGGAGGAATATCGCTTGTCTAATTAGATGGCAAGCGTTATGACCTAATCAGATAACACGTTCCTGTGCCGTAGTGTGGCTTAATCAGATAACGGTTCCTGCATCATGGGGGTTTTCTGCCTCATGGGATGGCTGCTAGTTAACTTGTTAACCAGAATAGGGTCAGGAATAGGGGGATCGATACAGAACCTATAGGAATACATCACACCCACTCCACGCTAACTATGGACATATTTACGAATCTATGCATAGTAAAACATACTGTAGAGTATCGTGTATACCTTACCACCCCAAAATACATAAATGCATTTTGAAATTATCAAATATACGGAAAAAAACAGTCACATGTAATATATGCACTCAAGCTGTAGAATAATGCTAAAGTAATCACGCATATCTATACATTATCACTAATTTGTATACGATAATTTACACATGAAATGGCTCTTAATACAGAAAAAAGGTTCAAGACCATTCCATCACAGAATAAAATAATAATGAACATACCAGCGGGCAGCTAATGTCTATAAAGTATCTAAAAATAGAAATGTTAGTTCTCTAAGAATAGTTCTTACTTTAAGCAGAAGATAAGTGTCCCGAAAAACATGTAAAAATATTTTGGGGCTGCTGAAAAAATTGCTGTCCGTGAACTGGAGGGAATTTATTCATGGTATTTTGCTATTCTAGCTGAAGGCCAAATTCAGGGAACGCCGTGTGCGAGCTTGCTCAAAAGTCTCTATTTCTGCTCTGGTGAGAACATCATATCATTTAGACTGTCGAAAAAGCTGTCAACAGCTTCCTGGGAGAGTTCCACTAACTCGGAAAAAGATGTAACCATGCATTCGTGCGCATGATTGTCTCCATTGACGTTTTGATTAGTATTGCTGACCGAAGGTCGTACCTGATCAATGCTGCTTTCATCTTGAACTTCACTACCCCTTAATCGTAGTGGTGAAGCTTCCACGAATGCCGTCATCAGGATTGGTAGCCGTTGAGGGCAGCACAAAGCATGAGCCTTTATTGGACTCAACAATGTTTCTGCATCCATTGGCGCATCTGATTGTAGCGTCAGACAGGTGTCTAACACGCATTCTTCTCCGCATAGCAAGCACCGCAATACAGGTAAAACACATTGTTGCCACATTGGTCGAAATGAAAGAAACCAAGTCATGTTCAGGTCTCTAAGCCGGGATAGTCCCAGGATTTTTGATATCCGGTCCCGGTATCCAATGGCTAGGATTGGTTCTTCCCTTGTCGCAGGTGTTTTGTCTGTGACATGGTTTGCCATAACGAAATATTAGGACTAGGAATAGGATTCCTGCAAATAGTCCCAAAATGAGGGGAAGTCCGCCAAAAATCGAATGGACGAAATCTGGAAAAATACCCAGTATGGCTTTGAATGGTGTTAATGCCATCGAAAATACTGTCTTAAATACTTTTGAGACTCCACTGGTATCAGAAATATTTAAGATTTCATTCAGGATTTCTGCGAAATGTATGGGGGAATTAGTTGATAACAATGAGTGAATCTCTGCAGTCGTCCTTGCGACTAGGAGATCATACGTTTCTTTTGATGACGTGAGCCTGGTCGGCGTCTGAAGAAGCACTGTTTTCATTCTGCTTAAAGTATCTATTCGAATAGAAGTAATTTTCAAGTTGGGCCATGCCCTTGCCTCCCTGTCTGGAAAGGAGCTGGGGAACAATAAGCGTCCACAGCACTTGACCTTCGCAGTCGCAGTTATGAGATAAGGAGTCCCGGGCATAAGACTACAGCATCTGCGGTCCACAATTAGAATGTAACTCCCATTATAGAGTCTTTGAAAGAATGGTTCTATCTCTGTTGCAGGTGCGCCTAGTTGGTGACATGAAAGGTTATTTGAGTTCCCTTCACAGGCTCCATGCAAACTAATTCCATTACACAGAAGTGTGCCGCTCAGTGACATCGCACAATTATTCCCACTAAGAAACACTTTCTGTCCTTTATTACTGACACATGCATGTGAATAGGGCAAGTTCCATGTTGTTTTAATGTACCCTTTTCCCATTTTTTCGTACATGCCAGCCTGTATATATTTTTGGCAGTATTGAAACCTGAAGGTAGATATTGGAATATTAATTATCCCATGTATTATCCATTCACTGACAGGTCGTTCTGACATTGTCACTGGTAATCTCTCGAGTTTCTCAATGCTCAGGATTGTATAATCAGCACCCTTTTGTGCCATACTGATTTGTTTATCAGTAAGGTTAAAGATATTGAATAGTGACGTTGTGTTGATTAAACGCCAAGGCACATAGCCTGAACGCAGATTTTGTAACGTCCAGCCAAGCTGTACAATAGAACGCAATTGAGACTGACCGTGTTGTAACAACAGTAAGTCTTGCGATATTATGT
Source organism: Lissotriton helveticus (assembly GCF_964261635.1). Lineage (NCBI taxonomy): Eukaryota > Metazoa > Chordata > Amphibia > Caudata > Salamandridae > Lissotriton > Lissotriton helveticus. The sequence goes on along the minus strand of NC_136071.1, from coordinate 440,318,729 downwards.
CGATTGCTGAAGACACAATGCTGTCCAGAGAAAAAATTCTGGAGGACAGAGTCATTAACCCATTGTCCACTACAGAAAGTGATTTTTCCAAATTAATACGGTCAATTTCCCGTATTCTTTCTGCTGTCTCAATTTGAGTCACCTTCCAGGCCTCGTTGTATGCTGCATATACAGAGGCTGCTATGAAACGTTTCTGACGCTGTTTGCGCGGTCCCACAATGAAATCACGCAAGTCAGCACCATCAGTAAGTAAAGTTAGGTGTTGCTTAATTTCTGCCAGTGTGGAAGTTTGTAGCCATTGAAGGCATAATTTGCCCACACTGTAGGTGGTTATTATTCCTGGGTGTTGTCTTTGGGAATATCTAGGGTCTGGCCTGGTCATTTTGAACCCCTGTGTTTTGTTCAGGAATCTGTCTTGACAGTTATTAGTATCTGTGGGCCAGATCAACCACTTTTTCCAATCAGGATGTGTTCTGTTTTGGTTCAATACATAATTTACGTCTATCTCTTCATCTGTAGAGCTATTGCTGTTCATTGTTGGTTTTGGAATAGACGGTTTATTTAAGTCTGTGATTTTGGCTAGGCCAAGACAGGTAGTTTGTTGAACAGTGTCATTTAAAAATATAATTTGTTCTGGGATCATGCAGGCTCTAAACAAAGATTCTATACCCTGTACTTGCCATTCTTTTGTACCCCAAACACTCTTTACTTCAACATTTTTGTCCCAATAATCAAAACCAAAAGTATTCATTTGTTCAAAGAATGAGTCTGAATGTATCAATTTCGTGTTTGTTATCATGGTCTTTGTCCCTGTCTTATTTGACAATTTGAAATAAAATGTTTCAGCATTACTTGTGTTAAAACCTGAAAAGTATGAATATTTGTCATAAACGGTTCTTGAGCTTCCTTTTGGAGGGGTTGCACAATGTTCCCATTGATTATAATTTAAAACATTTCTAGGTTGTGCAGATCTATGTAGAAAATGGTTACCATAGTGGTTATAACAGTACATACTATCATAATTTGTCGAACCCTGCAAATAATCATGTTTGGTAAATTTAGCAGACATCACTAAGTCAGACATCATATTATTTATACTTTCAAAGTCCCAATCATCAGCAAATGAGCTTGGTTTTACAAAGTCACTCAACGAGATCTTAATTTGGTGTGGATATTTCAGGATTTCAACCGGACCATAAATTTCGTAGTCAGTGATGTCCCATGCTACCCCACCCGGTATAGGATTGGCTGTGAAGTTGACTGAAGAAAGTTCTCTTTTCTCGACGTGTGAAGATGTGTGTGGTTTGAGGATCAAGTTGATTTTCTGACTTGCTGTGTCCATTTTAGCATATTTTCCCTCAATGAAGCGTCCCAAAGTTAGTACCATGATGAGCCAAAGTATGAGGATAAATGCACCAAAACCCACCCAAAATTCAATCCATGGAGAAATCAGATATGTTTCTTTCAGTTGTTTCAAAAGTACTTTAACTTTATCTTTAAAGGTTTTTGTTGATGGCTGTGTTTTTGATTCAGTGAAGCCTTCAGAGGAATCATCGAAGTTTATGAAGTAGCCGGATGCAGTTCTGTCAATTGTTCCAATTGCTTCAGGATTACCGTTTCTTGCATAGTCGTTTGTTACTTCATTATAGATTGGTGTGTCTCTGCTAAATGTTTTTATTTGGGTTTTCAGAGGTCTAAGTTCCATTGCATTGTTGCATAGTCCTTGTTGTAGTTCTGTAGGCGTTTCGAATGTGATTAGCCTCTTAGATTGAACCTCTGTGTTTGTAGCAAATCTTGGTGTTCTACTACTTTTCGGGAGTCCACTTGGCCTACTATTTGTTATCGGCCACATGATTGTGGTTTTACCAGGTCGATGGATACAACTCGGTTCTCCTTTTTACCAGCAAGCGGCGGTAGTACAACTGATCTTGTCCCGTTGATAGACAAGACAGGAACTGCTTTTCTGTAAGAAGGCCCAAATTCCTTCTTTACCGCGATCTTTTCTCTGACTAGATCCCCGACTTTTGGAATCCAGACAGGTCTTGCTGGGACAGGTGGTGGTTCTTCAGTGGTTGTTGGATGCTGTTTCAACTTTATGTTGCTCAGGTCTTTTCTTGTTTCGTTTAAGTCCTGCAAAATAGCCAAACGATCTTTGATATCAAAGCATTTTTCCTTCACCACTGAAGTCTGACTGTCGAGGTCTAAGACTAACATCCTAGTTCCAAATAATAATTCGTACGGACTGAATCCCTTCAGAGAATTTCTTGGCAGGTTATTTAGACTACGTTGGACACTTATTAGATGTTTGACCCACCCAGCCCCTGAACCTAATACCTTTGCCGTTATAGATTGCTTTATGTCACGGTTTTTTCTTTCAACAATTCCGTCCCCCTCAGGGTGAAATGGACAAGAGTACCGCAATGTAACGCCCATGCTGACCATGGCCTCCTTATAAGCTCTAGAGCTAAAAGCAGGACCATGGTCCGAATGCAGCATGCCAATTGCGTATGTGCCGATAAAGACTCGCAAATCTTTGTATAACAGTCCAGACGTCAGCCGAGTGCTGGTGATCTACATTATAAGTGGAAACTAGCCTGTATATGTTAATCGGACGCTTTGCTTTTTACTGTTGATTTTTTCTGGAGTGAAACGACACAGTATTACACCGTTTCTCTCACCACTGCGATTTCTGTTACAGTTTGGGCAGTTCTTTACAAACATGGTATGATGCAGGCTCATGCCTGGCCACCAGTACCTTGATTGTAATTCTTCCAGAGAATCTTTTAGTTTGAGGTGTCTGAGACCCTCGCCCATATGTGCGTCTCCTATTAACAAGGTTCTCCTGTCCATGTTTGGAATCACTCTATCCCCCACTCCAGGGATTCGAGCAAAAGGGACGGAGTTTGCATCGATTATGTATGTATAATTGAGTGGATAGTTGATCGGTAGCGCTGAGCAGTCGCCTTTTCAAGTCAAGTCAAGTCAAAACCACTTTATTCGATTGAGTTAAAAATCATAAAAGCATTCTACAATCATACAAACATCAAAAGGCAGAAAAATTCATGAGCAAATACAAGTGCATCATTCAGTAAACATTCATAAAAATACAAGATTTAAAAAAGCTACAGTGATAATTCATTAATATACAAAAAATACATCATAATGGGTAAAATACTCAGTAAGATAGACATTTAAAAATGATAACAACATCCACAGTCGCCTTTTGATGACGTTTTCACCGCCAGCACTGTTTCACCGTCAATATACTTCACTGTACGCTTTTTTCGAGCTACGGAAGCCGATTTAGTTGCTACCGCTGTGGCTGTCTCAGCCAATGAATTCCCTGCAACGTGAACGCCATCACGCTGGTGACTCAGTGAGTGTATCACGTGAGTCTTTGGTAGTTCTTTTTGTAAAAGAGCTATTTGTTCCCAAAGCAGTTTCTGCTTTATTGTTGCATCTGTGTCATCTTTGTAACCGTTTTGAATCCATGTCTGCAAATCGTTGTTATATGATTTGACGCAGTAATATGAATCGGACACTATGAGTGTCGGGAATTCGCGATCCGCATTATCTAGCGCCATTTTCAATGCCATTATTTCAGTCTGTTGTTCTGAATTAGTTTCTACTGAGTGTGTTTTTGTTAATAGAGGTCTTAGTTTACCTCCGCGCCACACTTCTTTTGTAATCTCACATGTGGGGTTGTATGCTTGTTCTCCCCAAACGGAGGGTTGAGCATGTCCGTCTGTATAGATTACACAAGCGTATTGTCGTAAGGGCAGAATGTCGATAGGCAGAGGGAATGTTCTTTCATATTCTAGATTTTTCAATTCCTTTAGTTCTGGATCAAAGTAGTAGTATACTTTGTCCGTTGTAATTGAATTCACCCATTGTATCCATTCCGGATTCAATGTTGTTGTTGGTAAATTACACGGTGTTGTTAATGCCTCAAAGGCTGATTCCGCTGTTCTGACTGTGATGTGTCTACCGTCCGCTTGATCTTTTTCTCTAGCTATTACGGTTTGAACTGCATGAACAATGTTTTCTTTAATGCTGAATTTCTTTTCAGCTTCTGTGTACAAGTGTGATTTGAATGCAATTGGTACCTTTTCTCCCTCATTAGAGGTCAGGTATGTGAATCCGCATCTTCCTGGGATGACTCGAATCACAAGATTGCGTGTGTTATCACGTGTTTCTAATTTTGTTTTAATTAACATGTCTGTTTGTAAGGATCTCAAAATTTCTGTGTGTATTTGAGTCCAATTGGTTCTTTTAAAATCTGGTTTTATTAGATCATAAAGGGGTTTGACCCTTTCTGCGTAATTTGCAATGTATGTTCTTCCGAAATTTAGGAAGCCTAGAATTGACTGTAGGTTTTTTAGTGTTCTAGGTGCTTGGAGTACGGCACATTTCTCTAGGAAATTGTCAGCCAGGCTTTTGCCTTCACTTGATAATTTGTATCCTAAGAACAGGACTGTTATATGGGCAATTCTAGATTTTTTAAAGTTGAATTTGTAACCCTCTGCTGCGAACCCAAGTATTATGGTGTTCACTCTCTTCAAGTGAGTATCCAAGTCATCATCTGTTAGGTATATGTCATCGACATAAGATAATGCTTCGTCATCATATGTTTGTAGTAACTCTGTTACTCTCGCTGAGAATACCCCTGGGCTATTCTTGTACCCCTGGGCTAACCGACAGAATTGTTTTTGAGTGCCATTTATTGAGAACGCAGACAAATATCTGCTCTCTGGTGCTATGTTTTGACAAAAGAATCCATTAGAGATGTCTAATGTTGTTTTGTATTTTTTGCGCACTATGTTATTCATTAGTGCAGCACTATGCGAGTTTTGCACTGCAAAGGTTTTGCAACATGAGTTAAGGTGTCGGTAATCCAAAACTAGACGATATGAATTGTCTGGTTTGGAGACCGGAAACAAAGGGTTGTTCATTTGTGAGGTGCAAGTTTCAATCACCCCCTGGTATTCTAATTGATCTAGGATTTCTTTTACCTGTTTTTTAGCTTCTTGCTTAATTGGGTACTGTCTTTGTGCAGTAGGTTGTGATTTTAACTGGATTTTGTGAGGAGGAGAGTCCTCATCCCATCCTACATGATTTTTATATAAAGCAGGAGCTTGAGCTACTGCCCACTTTCTGGCAAGTGTGTATTTTTTATGAATTGGGATATGATTTGAGAAGGCAGGCATAATTATTTCTTCGCCATGAGGGCACTCCCTGACAAACTCTGGTGGCCAGTCTTTTTCAGCTAGAAGGATGTCATAGCCCTTGGAGAGATTATCCCAAAATAGTCCCCTTATTTTTCTAGTCTTATCCCCTTCTATACGTAAAGTTATTTCATATATTTTGTGAGGTTTGCTAACTCTGGTGTCTGCAGTTTCCACTTGAAGATATTCATTCGTGTCCACTGTCTCCAGAAGATTCATAAGGACTTTGCGAGCTATGCTCACTTCTGCTGCGCTGTCTAGCATTGTCTGAGCCCATTCTCCGTTTTTCAGTTGTGTCCTCAGTATTCTCGGCATTGTTTACTACCTTGATACTGGCTACCTTCTTTTTTGGAAATTATAGTTTCTTTTTTAGATGAGCAGATTCCTTGTCTTTGGACTTGGCGTGCTCTTCTCTTTGTTCTGATCGTCCTCTTCTTTCCGATTTCTGCGAGGAAGTCTGAAAAGATTGAGAGGGACGTGTATCAATGTCTTGATATCTATCAGGCTTCTTTATATTATCCCTATTCCTAAGGTTATATCTTTTCCCAGAGGGGTCACTTTGGGGTGACCTGTGTCTTTGGTTCGGAGATTTTTCTCTCCGCCGAGGAGACCTTCCTCTGGACTGGAATTTCTTTTCTTTAGGATTGGATTGTTTGTTTCCATCCCAGCTCTTTTTTTGTGATGTTGAATTATTATTAAAAAATATTTTTTCAGGATTTTCAATCAGTTGTGGTTTTACTGGTATTCCACCTAAACTATCTCTACCTAGTTCCTCAAAGGATTTTTCTATAATTCTGGCAATTTCAGCTGGTTGGTCTGCTATATCTGTCTCCTTTAACCTCTGGCGGATCGCCACGTTTGCTGCTTCTCCCTTTATGTTGGCTAATAATATAGCCGAGACCTGCTTGAAGTCTTTCAGTAATTTCATACCAAGAGTTAAAGCGGGTTCTGGACCGTATTCGTCTTGAATTTGTTTTAGCACATCTGGTATTACCGAAATGGATGGAACACCGTGCGTTTTTGTGTAGATGGAAGCAAAGACTGTACCCCAAGTGTCACAGTCCTCCACGTGTGGTGCGATTCCCATTGGAAGACAGATAGTCAGAATCCTGTGTTTTTCTAACGGGGTGGTGTCTGGAAACACCGCCTCTATTTGGGTGATTTTTTGTGCTAACCAGAATGGTATTTGTTCCCGTTTAGCTGGTACTTTACCTAGGCAGGACTGTATGTTCTGTGGTGTAATTTTATTTGTGTTCCCCTGATGAGGGGTCAGCTGTGGAATTTTAATTGCTGGTTGGATTGTTGAAGTCCGCATTACATATTGGACCAATTGTCTATGTATTTTTATTAATTGTTTTAGTTGTATTAAAAGGTTTGCTGCAGACATCCCATCGATGTCTGGATGTGGTGTGTATCCGGCTAGAACCGGCCACGTTGCTCCTGGTCTACCTAATGGACCGAGCCTGGTGATGTGATTATTATGTTTTAGGGCGCCATTAAATAAGAGCAGATGCTCTTGAAATTTAAGTGGTACTTCCACCTCCTCGAAAGGAGTGTACTCATTAGGAGGGTCCTCTGTTTTGTAATAGTGGAAGACCTTTGTTACAGCGTTTGCTGCTGGAAAGTGTATCCATGAATAGAATACCTCTGTCTGCCGATATTCGTGTGCCTCTATTACGAATATGACTGTGCCACCTCTAGGTGTCAGTCCATTTTCTATAAGTTTTAAAGTTATAGATTTTCTTATGGTGACCGGGATGAGTATTATATCCGGGTCTGCTTCTTGCATAGTAGTTTCAGCTGCTGCGAGTTCAGCTGCTATTCTAACTATTTCTCTTTCTTCATCACTGTCTACCATTTTACCGTCAGGAAGGTTATTCCGTTTGTTTGCAGATCAGGTTTCTTATGGAAACAAGGATTAGATGCACAATATTTTGTAACAGTGTATCCTTCAACGTTGACTAAACCAAGGACCTTACATAGGAGTTTCCTCCTGCGAGGTTTGGCGGATATTACCTTTCACCCACTCCAGACGTCTTTGGAGTATTATGGGAAAAAGGGGTCTGAGTGAAAAAGCACGACTGAGTTATTCTAAATGTCTTACGTTAGTTTTATCGCCCATCCAAACGCGTTGGGCGCCATGTAGTGTAGTTCCTATTATCCCAATAGGCTCTGCGCATTGGAATAATACCTTCAATAGTATAGGCCTAGACCAGACGTTAACTAGGTCTTCTATTGTCGATATTAGACTTAAAGTTTTGGGTTTGCCAGCTAGCTCAGAGTTCACTAGAAACTTTCTCGAATAGGCAAGGAGGAGTTGAACCTCCCTGGATAGACAAGAAGGGATTTAGTTTCTGACAACCATAGAACATGACAACTTTGCTCTCCCCTAATCAAGAGTGTATCTCTAGAGTCGTGTGAAAACAAAAGACGACTTATTTTACTCAGTCAGTACGTGCATTCTTAGTCTCACCAGATTGTAGAGAAAAGGAAGAGACGGGCGTGTTCAATAAAAGATGTTATTTATTGATCAGTCTCTTTTCTCATACAAGAGAAATGGATCGATATTATTGCAATACTTATGGTTAAGTAAAGTGCATACATTAAAAGCAGAAGTATAAAATAATACTGTAAAAACATTGATATGGTTTCTAAGCCATATGATGGTTTAAAATGGATAAAATAGATACATACACATATACATTTGACTAATCGTACTCAACTGGTGTTTCTAACTACGCCTACCCCAGATGTACCTGACCTAAGCCTAATACGTGGGCGGGAATAGAAAGTAGCAGTTTAAGTTAAGTTTGTTTTGCCAAGTGACTGACTCAAGAATTCTCTGTGAGGGGTTATTCAGTTCTGTACCTGGAGTCTAGGATGAATGAGGGATGGTATCTCTCGTCTCTGGTCTCGATATTCCAGGCTGCCTGCGAGGGCTACCCGGAAGCGCCGGAGCTGGATTTCTCGGCAGGAGAAAGCAGCGTCTCGTTCTCAGCGCGTCAGGAAGGCGGGGCTGCGCCAGCGGGGTCTGCTCTGCTCTGGGCTTCGGCAAGTCTGGCTGCTCCGATCTCGTCACCACCGCGTGTGTTTGCATAGGGCAATATCGGTAATATTTAAACCTTTATGGTGCCGAGATTGACGTAAGGATGGACATAGATACGTCAATAAGGATGTCATACGACTTGGTCGTTAGCACATTCTTTTGCTGAAGTTCTCGGTGACATCAAAACAATGGCCGCAGGGTTTTTCCCAGGTTGTCATAGGTTTGATTTGTTTTGAGAACTCCGTATGCCTTATCAGGGGCTGGAGGAATATCGCTTGTCTAATTAGATGGCAAGCGTTATGACCTAATCAGATAACACGTTCCTGTGCCGTAGTGTGGCTTAATCAGATAACGGTTCCTGTATCATGGGGGTTTTCCGCCTCATGGGATGGCTGCTAGTTAACTTGTTAACCAGAATAGGGTCAGGAATAGGGGGATCGATACAGAACCTATAGGAATACATCACAAGGAAGCCCCTAAATTGCAGAGGTATGACCAACCTCCTGGTTGTACCAGGCTTGGGGTCTCTACCCTCTGAATAAAGGAGCCCATCATCCCAATAAACCTTATGGGTACCTTGAGCATTCCCAGCAGCCTCAGCAGCAGCCTGCTGTCTGAGGGGTTCAAGAGAAGGACAGGATAACTGAGCCTGCCCCAAGTCTGCCCTAGAAGGTCCCCCTGTCCCCAGAAACTCAACCTGATCAGGTTCAAGCTCTATAGGGACAGTTCCTTCAGGGGTCTCAGAATCATCTTCCTGTGAAGGCTGATCCTCACTTGTAGGCATTTGGGAAGGCACAGCCTTTGCCCTCCTGTTCCTTGTCTTGGGAGGTACTTGGTCCATTGTTCCAGGATCCAAGACCTGAGGTTCAGAGACGCACTTTTTGGCCTGTGACCTGGTCACAGCAAGGACATGTGATGATATCCCTAACATCTCTGCATGAGTCCTGTACTCAACTTCTGACCATAGAGAGCTCTCCAGGTCATTGCCCAACAAACATTCTACTGGGAGATCAGCACTAACCACAACTCTTTTTAGGCCAGTTACCCCTCCCCAGGAAAAGTTAACAATTGCCACACTATGTGTAGTAGTGACATTGCTGGCATTGGTCACCAGGTAATTATCACCTGGTATGTACTGTCCAGGGTCCACAAAGCTAGGCGTCACCATAGTGACACTGGCACATGTGTCCCTGTATGCTTGAGCCACTTTTTCGTTAATTAAAGGTGTCTGTCTGTACTTGCCCAAATTATTGAGACTGACAGTAGGGGAGAAATCAATCTCCCCATCACAGATCAGAACAGCCTGTGTGGGGACTCTGACTAGGTCAGAATCTCCATCAGTTCCCAAGGTGATACCCACTACCCCCTTAGTCTGTGGTCCAACACTGCCAGCTGTACTAGTGGGTGCAGGTGCCTTAGGGGCTGCAGTGTTGGTGGCTCCACCCTTTTTACAATCACTTGTCCAGTGAGTGGTGTTTTTGCAAAAGCTACACCAGGGTTTTCTTTGACCTTCTTTCTTCTTCTTCTTGGAAGTTTGGGACTCACCCTCAGTATTAGTTTGGGGCCCTGTTGAAGACTTCTGGTCTTTAGCTTTCTGCTCCCCACCCTTCTGGTCTGTTTTCTTTTGGTCACCACCCTGGTTCTGGTTCTGGTTCTTTTGCTTAACTCTGGTTCTAACCCATTTGTCTGCCCTCTTTCCCAATTCTTGGGGAGAGGTTAGATCTGAGTCAACCAAATGTTGATGCAACTGCTGGTTCTGACAGTTATTTAAAATCTGTTCTCTCATAAGCAAATTGTACAATCCTTCATAGTCTGTAACCTTACTTCCCAGCAACCAGCCCTCCAGAGCCTTAGTGGCACATTCAACAAATTCAGACCAGTCCTGAGTCTGTGTCTTCTGGGTATCTCTGAACATTAACCTGTACTGTTCAGTGGTTAAGCCTAACCCATCAATCAGAGCACTCTTCAGGACCAGGTAGTTTCTAGAATCCCCATCACTAACTGTGAGGAGTCTGTCTCTGCCTCTACCTTCAAAGGAGAGCCACAGGATTGCTGCCCACTGCTCCTGAGGGACCTGCTGTACTTTGCAAGCTCTCTCAAGTGCAGTCATCCATTTGTGGATATCATCCCCAACTTTGTAGGGGGGCACAATCTTACTCAGGTTTCTATTGTCATAGGACCTGTCTTTATCCTTAGGGATAGTGCTGCCACCAGTGGAATCTAATCCACTCTCTCTAGGCTGCCTTGCTCTAGCAAGTTTCTCTTTGGCCAGGGCAACTTCTAATTCTTGTCTCTGGATCCTAAGTTCAGCCTCTCTCATTTTGGCCTCATGTTCCCTTCTCTGAGGGCTAGTCAACTCCCTTCTGGAGTTGCCATGAGAACCTTTAGAAACATGGGAAGTATTGGATTCACCTGAGTGATTCCTCCTCCTCCTATGCTCCTGGTTAAGTCCATTTGGGGGTCTGAATGGATTGGACCCACCTTCAGTCCCAAATAAGCTTAGGTTAGCCTGGTTAAGCCTGCTGACTAACACCTGGCTATCTCTATCATCATCAGACTCACTTTCTTCAACCTCCTCCCCCTCTTCTTCTTCCTCAGGCTGAGTATTCCCAGTGGTCTGGTTTTCCTCATCTATCTGGACGACAGGGGCAGGGGTATCAGGGTTATCATCTTCAGTGGGAGATCCTCCATCTCCAGTCCCTGAGGGGCCTGGTTTGGAGTTCCTTAGAGCTTCAGACTGGTCTAACAGCTCTCTGAGGTGTCCTGCTGTAGGAGAAGGACCTGTTTTGATTCCTCTCATGGATCACAGTTGCCTCAGTTCCTTAAATGGAAAAGTAGCAAATTTGGATGGTGCCCTTGGAGGGTCACTCTCAACAGAGATGGGTCCAGTGGACCCCTCTGCTCCAAACATTGCTCTAGTGTGGTGGATGTGTTGCAATCTACCTACACTGGTGTTTTCCTACAAAACCTATCTAGTAGTTGTAGTCAGGGTGTGCTACTCCCTATCCTCTACAACAACTAAGTTCAGTAGAACTTAAGTATATCTAGTCTTGTTTTAGTGTACCTATCAGGTACCTGTATGATCTTTCAAATGATATTTTCAAAGATTGTAATGGTAAAACAACAGCAAGCTCAAATCCCAATCCGCTGCTCACCAATGTGAGAAGTTGGCCTGGTATATGATGCTCACTAGTTCTAGTGATCACCTTGTATCATGCCAAGCAACCCTTATGGTGCAGGTTGTAAAGTCAACCTTATAGACAAGCTATCCTAGGGGTAGCATGGACTAAGCAGTCTTAGGCTAAACTCTGTAAAGGCATGTGAAGCAAGCTGTTTTACCATACACAATCCCTTGAATACCAAATGAAAGGACACCACACAGATATATATTGAAAATATATATGGATTTATTACTACAAATATCCCTGATACTCTTTATGAGCACAGAAGCAAATGCGTTAAAACAAAACACAGTTAAAATACACAAAAGTTGCACAATTTTGGATGAGCCCTAGGGGCCACCTAAACCATATACTAAAATAGTGGTATAAGAACCACTATGGGGAAAGTGAAGAGGCCTAGGGCCTGGGGAATCGCTGGAGCTGTTCGGGACTAACAGTGAAGAAGTCGGGAAAGGCCCGCGGGACTCGGGTGCAGTGTTTAAAGTGCACGCACTCACCAATGCAAAGTCTATGGTGCGTAAAAAGTACAAAGTTAGTTAGAAAGGAACCTTCCGAGTGACCTAGAAGGATGAAACTTTAGACACAGACACTGGAGGTGTGTACCAGTGTGGGAACACCGGCGGAGCTGAGTTACCTCACCCACAGGAAGCGGGTGCATAGGGTCGAAGTAGTGTCGGGTTTCGTCACGCAGGTCGATGGTGCTTGGAGCTGAAGATGCTGCAGGCGGCTCGATGTGAAGAGTTCCGGTGGATCCAAGGGTGGATCTGAAGAGGTGAAGACCTGAAAGCAGAGGGGACAATGTTCAAAGTCACTAGCCAGTGACTACCATGGAACCAGAGTGGAACCAGGCGATGTCGGGTGCAAACAGGCATCGAGGTGTAGCTTCTCTCTGCAGCCACGTGGACACGAGGGGTCGAAGACGTCCAGGAGTCGGTCACGAGCTGTCTCACGCAGGCTTCTCGCTGTTGGCGGTGTCGGCAACTTGATTGAAGCAAACAGGCCTTGGCTAATGCAAGCCACGCAGGAATCAAAAAAGGCTTGTTACTCGGACCAGCAAGGTCAGAGCAGGGGCTCCTTTTTACAGGAGCAAGGGCAAGTCTGGAGCAACCAGGCCCGCGGTGAAAGTTGTAGGTTTCGTCGCCAAGATGGCCACTAGCCGCGTGGCAAGTGGACGGTTAGGCGCATCAAGTGGCACGATGCAAAAGGGCCCCACGCAGATCGTGGAGATGCTGGGGGCTGATCTTCGGTGCAAGGGCTGCTCGAGGTTGGGGCTTCTCAAACCCCAAAGCACAGCGTCGAGGGTGTCTCTGATGCTACGCAGTCAGCGTTTGCAGGGACTGTGGATCGGGCTGTGAGAAGTCTGGGAGTCTGGGTCTTGTCAGGCTCTGGGCTCGGGCTCCGGCGGGAGGCGGCGGCAAAGCAGACGTCGAGTTGCTGGTTGGTGCCTGTGTTCACAGGGTGGTCACTCCTTGGCCACAAGGGAGATTCTCTTCCGTCTTCTGTGCAGCAGAATGTCGAAGTCCAGTCTTCTTCTGTATTTCAAGTTGATTCAGGATGATCTGAAGTCTCAGGACACAGCTCCCACTCTTATTCGAATCTGGGGGGCCGGATCACCTACTAGGTCCCTCCTCTGGGTGGAACCAGGAAGGGGGGTGGTTACACCCCCTTTCCTTTGTCCAGTTTCGCACCAGGACTGGGGCTGGAAAGCCCCAGCACCGGTTTGAACTGGCCTATGCACAGGGACACCTTGTGTGCCCCAGGCATGTCTGATTCTATTCAGCCCTGTCCTACCCAATACACAAAATCCTGTCTGGAGTGGTGCTAGCACCTCCCCAGGCAGGAAACCCTTTGTCCAAGCTGCCCTCGCTGGAAGGACTCCCAGCAGCAGGAGGTCAGACTTGTGTCTGTGGTGGCAGCATCCATTTTGGGATGCTAAGGCTCTGTTTAACTTTAACCGGGGTTCAGGCTAGGTACATGTCGTGTCCCTCTAGAAGGGTGGAATGCTACCCCCGTCGCCAGAACTGGCGAGGGGGTAGTATTCCAATTCGTATGACACCTTACTCGACATGTTTTGATAAAGCCAAACCTGAGCTAGCATTTAACCGCGAGGATTATAATGCACTTAAGAGTATATGGTATGGCAATATCATGAAACAGCTAAAGGACATGGTTCCGAAAGCTGCAGACAGGCTCAGCTCATGCCAGAGCACCATCTCACATATTTCCAAGCACTCTGCCTCCAGGATTGATGAGGCCTTCCATAGGAGTGACTGATAGGAACATATGTGTCCATTTTTGGTTAGGTATAGGAATACTACACCTAAGTAAGGGGTGGTTACACCGACTTACCCCAGCTGAGTGATCAGCCAGTTGTGTCAAATATGGAGGCCAGGCCAGGGGTGGCACAATACATGCTGCAGCCCCTGGTAGGCCTTGGAAGCACCTATGCCCTGGGTACCTGGGTACACTGTTACAGGGGCCAATAAGGTGAACCAGTTCCAATTTCGTTATGCACCTAAAGTACATGGGTTACAATTTAGAGAGAGAACAGCAGGCTGTGGGTCTGATTAGCAGGCCCACAGCCACATTAAGTCATAAACCAGTGAAGCAAAAAGCAAAAATTTGGGGTGACCATAGGATAGCAGACCCTACTCTCCTACATAGACCAAAAATATCTTGCAATCCTGGGATAGTATAGAGGTGCACGTCAACAAAATATGAACATCTTCAAGGTTCAGGCTAGGTCTCTTCCAGATGGGAACACGTATTGGTCTGGATTCTAGCTCAAAGCGATTACCAGTGTTTGAGATTAATTCAAGCACTTGTTCCGTCACCCCGTTGTTGTTGCAGTAGACAGCATGAGGGGTTTGCCCAGACGTGTATCCTTTCTCAAGGAGGGTACAGCCACCAGTGAATGGGGACTAACCCTGATCACGTCATAAGAAGAATGATGGGAAAACAATTTGCCTGACAATGAGTAGTGCTCTAACCTCAAGGGGATTGTGCTTTTGCTCATGAATGTCGCTATTCCTTTGCATGTGTAGTGTTAGAAATAAAATACTTATTTTGTTTACAAAAGTAAATATTTGTCTGGACATTGATTTATTATATTTGTTATTCATATTGTGGTACACTTGAGTTATGAGTTATGTTCACTTACCTGTATCTACACTACTCCTCCGAGGGCGCCCTTGACTTTTCATCAACAGCTACTACTGAGAGTCAAGTTTGGAAGGGATACTTGGCCCAGTTCTCAGGATCCATAGTAGGTTGGGTCCTGGAACACCAGTAGCAAAAGGCCTCAACTAACATGGTTGGGCCCAGTAGCCCTGGAAATGGCTACTGGGCCCAACCATGGACTGTGGCCCTGTAAAACGGTACTAATAGGTGGTCTCTGGCTAGAGAGACAGTGAAAAACAATGGTCTTGAATGTAGCCTCAACTGATCACCAGTGGCTGAGATTAATTCAATCATTCCTTCTATCACCTTGTTGTTGCTCCTGTCGCAGAGTCTCTGATTTAACATGGCACAAGATGGAGGTTAAAAACAGCTTGTCCAGAATGTGGAAATATAATGACTGTATTCTGTGGATGGAGGGTGTGGACCATTAGAAATTCAATGCGGCCCCCCTTAGAAATTCAATTAGCTCTTAGTTAGCAAATGCTGCTGATCAGTTGTTCATGAGCAATGCAATTTGGTGGATGGTAGATGTGCGGGGTAGGGCTGCAGTTTCTCTTATTCAAGTTGAGGGCATTTCTAAGCAGGGCCTGTTGTTTAATCTGTCCTTGATTACTATTTCAAACATCGTGATGACGGTTAGATTCAGAAATCTCAAACAAATCTACCAGGTTGTTTTGTGATATATCTGTGTAATTCATTGTTTCATAATGTTTTTGTACATTTCAATTTTGAGTCCTACATGTTTTCTGATGTTTTAATGGTCAGTTATATGCATTTGATGAATCTATTTTTCCATTTCCGTTTGATTTAAATGTCTCCATTCATATAGAGAATATTGTCCCGTAAGACATACTCAATTGCAACAAAGGAAGGTGTAAATAATTGCTTAATTTGATGTGAAATAAATACACAAACCAAGGTTATGAATTAATTTGACTTGATCCATTTAAAGTAAGTTACTTCTAATTGTCGCAGCCGTTTTTTTGTTATAGAATTATATTGAAGGGGCCCATTCCGGCTGTGGCCAATAGGCCCAACCCCTTATTTTATTAACTTTTTTTTATAAACTTTTAGAAAGTTGCCATTGTTCTGCACTGAACTTTCTGAGGCCTTCTGGGAGTTTACAGCTGCCTAGGCCTATTATTTGCCCCCACCCCCCATTAGGAATAGATTTTGGGCCCAGTCAGTGAAAAATAGGACCTGAGTGTAGCTGGGAGAGGGTCAGCTTGCCGAGATGGGATGAGGAGACCTATTCCCTGCCCCACTTACATTTCAATGGGCTGCCTTCAGAACACTCACAAAGGAACGTAACACCACCCATTTGTCACCCTAGACCTCTTGGACCCTGGGCAGGGGAAGAAAGCAGAAGGAACGAATTTCCCAGAAACAAATGTGAGGGCGGACTAGAATTTTCCACAGAGAGAAAGCAGTGGGGTGACTCCAGGTATATATATCAGGACTTTCCTGGACAGATGGGCATTACATAATGAGATTGCCTTGTTACCCAGATTGTCTGGTTGCTTGAGTCCTGTCTTGTTCCACTGAGAATTCCCCTGCTGCTTGAGGTCTGCCTTGTTCTTCAGAGGCTACCCTGCTGCTAACATAGGACTGCCCTGCTGCTTGACGCCTACCTTGTTATCCAGATGACTGGCCTGCTGCTTGAAGTCTGACCTGCTCTCTGAGAAGGAAGACTGGACCTGCTCCACTCATCCCAGGCTAACATGAGTTACTCCGAGGGTCAGTTGGCTGATCTCCTGTTCTGAGCTACAGGGATACAAAAACTCCAGAGGACTCCCTGCAAACGGCACAGTTGACCTGATGCAACTGGCCCTGCCTGTTCCTGCAATTGGACCAGCCTGGACCTGCAACTAGGACTGCCTGATGATTGATGTCCTCAATTGGACTGTGTTCCTGATCCCTAAGACGCACCTTCCGAGGTCCTGGACCCTTGTCTAGTATAAGTTGAGCTTTTCCTGTGAAATGCTGGCGTTGTGAGCTCTGCATGCCAGAGTTTAAGTAGGCAACGCTGCATAAATACTTGATACAGTGCCTCTAAGTGAAGCCTGGCTGTTTTAGCTCCAAACTACCGGAGGGTTAAGCACAGTTTAACTTAGTGACTTTTGTGGTTTACCCTGACATGGACTGTGGTTATTGCTTGAGAAAGGTTTTAACCCGCCTCAATCAAAAACCCAATTTCTTACAGTGTATATCTCAGCAATTTACAACCAACGATTGTCTCAAAACACTACCACCCCTTAGGTTTACTCCCTTTGCACTCACCCATCATTGACTGCCTATTGAAGGAGATTCCATCAAAGGTCCTGTCGATAAATGAATCCATATCTTCAGTCACATCATCATTCAGTAACAAACCTGAAACATAAAAGTACATTGCCAAATATTCAGAAGATATGACCCAAGTAAATTGGTCGTCCCATTGAAAAGCATACGATTACACCAAAGTGGACTGCAATACTAAGCAACAAACTACTATAAATACAAGGAAAGTCTCTTACAAGGCACTGATTGAGGAAGTGCATACCTTTTACGGTATCTGCAACCCCTAGTGAACTAGTTTGGTACTAGTATCTCCTGACTTTTTATCCAAAGATGGACCTAAGAATGCAGTCTTACAAGCATACTGGCTAACCAGACAAATGAACAAAAAAGGACATTAGACAGAGGAGACTCCGTAACAGGTATGAACAGCAACACACTGACCCGCAAATATAAAATATGAAACAATATGCAGGGAACTTGGGTGCAAGGAATCGGAATGGACACAGGCACACTCAAAACAGACAAAAAGAGGACGTACAAACTTGCACAATGAGGAATTCAGTCCAATGCATTACAAAGTTGCACAGGGGTCAAGCAGAATCTAAAACCACACTGCACTATAACATAATATGCACACCACATCATACCACCATAGCACACTGCAGAAGACCACCACACTATCAAACACCACATCTCCTGACAATATACTGCACCATATCCCTGTACACTATAGCACCTCAATATATATACTGCTAGAAAAACTCCATATCATTCTATACCTCACCTTACAACACGATTCAAGGTCACAGTATACTATACCAGATCACATCACTCAACACCATACAATATCTTTCCACTCCATAGACTGAAACATCAAACCACAGAACTCCATATTGCACCGTACCACTCCTAAAACAACTTAATCACACCATACAACACCCATCTCCTCACAACATACCTCATTCCAATACACTGCATTTTAACCTTCCAGATCGCACAGCACCATATCACACCACACTATGCCACCCTATATCATACATCACTGCTTGTACCATAAGAAATCATTGTAGCTAAGGAAAGACACTGTTCCTGAGATGGAAGTGAAAAAAAAGGGAAATGTTGTTCTTAGAAAGCAGTCGGTGAGACTTCCACTTGATGCCCTCACACACCCGAAGAATGTCATGCTTCATCATGGGGTGGTGCTCCTTGTCGGGCTGGCACTTCAATGCCCTACTGGTCTCCTGAAAGGTCACTTTATCAGAGATCTTTTTGTGTCAAAATGTTTTTATTGAAATTTTACCTCAGAGAGTGCAACCAAAGCGGTATAAATGCGACAAATTTCAGAAGTATCATCCGTCCAGATATACATAACACTCATAAGATCTTCAATTTACCCCTTACTTCCAAACGAATGAAATTAAATATATGACACAGTTTCAACCGGACAGGTCGCAAAACAAGTATTGGAAGCTGAAAGCCTTTCATCCTCACTTGAGAGTAACACGAAAAGGAAACTTACTGTGAGAAGTTGGCCTGATATGTGATGTCCACTATTCTAGTGGGCACCCTGTATCAGTCCAAATAACCCTTATGGTGATGGTTGTAAAGTCAACCTTGTAGACCAGCTATCCTAGTGGTAGCATGGACAAAGCAGTCTTAGGCTAAACTCAAGAGGGCATGTGAAGCCAGCTGTTTTACCATATGTAACCCCTTTAATACCAAATGAAAGGACACCACACACGTTATATATAAAATATATATGTATTTATTACTAACACAACCGTCTGAACTCTTTATGAGGTCTGAGGCATAAGCACATAACAAGATACTCAATTATCATACAATAAGTTGCACAAAATACAGTAGGGCCCTAGGGGCACGTAAAACCATATACTAAAATAGTGGTATAAGGACTACGTCAAGAACAAAGGATAGGCCTAGGGTATAGGGAATCGCTGGGGCTACGCTGTACTACCAAAGGATAGGAAGCAGGAGGCCCATGGGAGGCGTGTGCAGTGTCTTAACACACACGCGTGTTACCATAGAGTTAGAATAGGAACAAAAGAATTGGAAACTAGTTCTTTTAGGACACTTCTGGATGGACTAGGAGAAAGCTACTTAAAACTTAGACACTAGGATAGTCAATACCCACAGGAGCACCAAAGTACTCGCGTTACCTCACCCACAGGAAGGGGGTGCATAGGTGTCAAAGTATGTCGGGTTTCGTCGCTGAATCCTATGGAGCCTTGTAGAAAGATGCTGCAGGAGACCAGGAGAGAAGTGTCCGGGTGGATCCAAGGGCGGATCGAGGATGAAGAGTACATGAAAGCAGAGGGGACAGAGTCTGGGTCACTAGCCAGTGACCAGGAAGGAACCAGGAAGGTACCAGGCGATGTCATCTCACATAAAACCAAGCACTCTGCCTTCAGGATTGTTAAGGCCTGCCATAGGGGTGACTTATAGGTGCATATGTGTCTATATATAATGGTAGGTATAGGAATACTATACCTAAGCAAGGGGTGATTACACGACCTTGCCCCAGCTGAGTGATCAGCCAGTTGTGTCAGTTTGGATGGCCAGCCAGGGGTGGCAAAAGATATGCTGCAGCCCCTGGTAGGCCTTGGGTGCACCTATGCCCTTGGTACCAATGGTACACTATACAGGGACTCACAAGGGTGACCCAACATCCAATTAGGTATATACCTAAAGTACATGGTGTCCATTTTACAGAGAGAGCAGATTGCCTGGGGCCCTGATTAGTAGGATCCCAGGCCAACTAAGTCAATAACCAGCTAAACACAAGGCAAAAAATCTGGGGTAACCATAGTCAGGTATCCACCTTCCTACACAACCCCCCCCCCCCCAAACGAAAGGAGATAAGGCTATCCTTGACCAGGTAAGCCTATATTGCCTAAGTGGTCATATAAGGAAGTACCTGAACGAGCATGGTTACCCCCTGTCTAATGGTCCACTAAGCAATCCCTTACCCTAAGGGTATCATAGGGTCTCCACCATAGGGAATCTCTACCTGTGGTGTGGTTTGGCAAAGTAAAAGGCTGGTGTTGAGATGGAGTACTGAAGTGAGGCTCCGCTCTACTAATGTAGGGCTCAGCTTCCTCCAATCACTATCCACCATATAGGCCTTTCTTTCCATGACTGAGTTGCACTGTGCTCTCGGGGTCAACCTCTGGCTGCCTACAGCTGGAGGCCGGGTCCCTTTTGTTGGCTCACTAGAGGGATAGGTCAGGTTTGGGGCCTTTGGGTCCCAGGTTCGGTTGTGCCCAACAGAGTCCATCTGGGGGATGTTCCTAACTAAGAGTAAGGGAGTTCCCTCAGTAGTTTTTGGATTTTTCACCTTGCTAGGGCTGCTAGCTTCGGTGCCCCTAATCTGCTGATGGGGGGTTCCTGTGGACAGGGGGCCCTTTGGGGTCCACTGGCCTCCCTTACCTTTACAGCCCTGGGCTGACTGAGGCAGGGTAGAGAGGGGCAGGTTACCTGCTCCAGACTGGGTGCCACCTTGGAAGGGTCCACTGACATCAGAGGCTCTGTCAGGCCAGGCCTGGCTACCTCTGGGGCAGTTTCTTCACAAAGGGTAGGGTCAGTTCCCTGAGGAGGCTGACCCTCACCTAATGTCTGGTGGGAGGGAGACTTTTCTTCCTCCCCAATACTCTCTGTCTGAGTGGAGTGATCCATAGTTTCAGGCTTCACAACACTAAAATCTGTTTGAGTTTGGGCTGTGACCATCACAGCCCTACCAACCTTTTCAGGAAGGAACTCTGTTTGTGTGTGGGCTGTGACCCTCACAGCCCTGCCAGCCTTTTCAGGGAAGTCTGCCTGAGCTTGGGCTGTGACCATCACAGCCCTTCCAACATCTTTAGGAAGGAATTCTGCTTGAGCTGGGGCTGTGGCCATCACAGCCCCACTAACCTGCTCTGGAAGGCCTACCATTTTGGAATGGGTTTCTTGTTCTACCCCAGCCCAGGCTGAGATCTCTAAATCATTTCCTAGTAGACAACCTACAGGCAAGTTTGTAGACACTGCCACTCTCTTTGGGCCAGTGACACCTCCCCAGCTGAGATTAACTACTGCCATGGGATGATCTTTCTGCACTCCATCAATGTTGGTCACCTGATAGGTGAACCCAGGTAAAAGTTGTCCTGAGGGGACTAGACTGTCAGTCACCATAGTGATGCTAGCCCCTGTGTCTCTGTAGGCTTCAACTTTCTGGCCATTGAAGATGGGCTCCTGTCTGTACTTGCTCAAAGTGTTGGGACAAGAGGAAAAGTTGGCAAATCCCATGCCATCCTCACAGACTAAAGTTTCTTGGTTAGAGGACTTGGTTAGGCCAGAGTCCACCTGAGTTTCCCAAGTATACCCAGCCACATTTTTGGGGTCACTCCCACCACCTGGGGAATTACTACTAATAGTAACAGGAGGTCTGGGAGTATTACTTGGTGGAATGTTTTCCTTATTGTTGGCCTTTGGGCAACTGCTGTCAGTCTTCCAGTGGCCAGGCTGCTTACAGACATGGCAATAAGGTTTCCTTTGGTTAGAGGAAGTGTTTTGGGACCCACCCCCACCATTGGAGTTTTGGGGCCCTGTGGAGGATTTGTCTTTTGATTTATCCCCACCTTTCTCTTGAGGCTTGGTAGAATCTTTCTTCTGGTCACCACCCTGATTTTTAGGCCTAATCCTGGTTCTGACCCATTTGTCTGCCCTCTTACCCAATTCTTGTGGAGAGGTCAGACCAGAGTCCACCAGGTGCTGGTGTAGAAGCTGTTTTTGACAATTACTAAGGATCTGCTCCCTCATAATCAAATTATACAATCCTTGATAGTCATGTACTTTGCTGCCCAATAACCAGCCCTCCAGAGCCTTAGTAGCACAATCTACAAAATCAGTCCAGTCCTGAGTCTGTGTCTTCTGGGTATCCCTGAACAACAACCTGTATTGCTCAGTGGTTAAGCCAAACCCATCAATTAGAGCACTCTTCAGGGCTGAGTAGTTTTCAGCATCCTCATCACTAACTGTGAGGAGCTTATCTCTACCTTTTTCTGAAAAGGAGAGCCACAAGATTACTGCCCACTGACTTTGGGGTACCTGCTGTACTTTGCAAGCCCTCTCCAAAGCAGTTATCCATTTGTGGATGTCATCCCCATCTTTGTAGGGGGGCACAATCTTACTCAGGTGTCTATTGTCATAGGACCTGTCTTTATCCTTAGGGATGTTGCTGCCACCAGTGGACTCTAGTCCACTTAACTTTTGCTCTCTTGCAAGAGCAAGTTTTGCCTTGGCTAGGGCAAGTTCTTCCCTCTCAATCCTGAGTTGGACTTCCCTCATCCTAGCCTGGTGTTCTCTCCTCTGAGGAGAAGTCATTTCCCTCTGAGAACCCCTTGAAGCATTGGAGTGGAGAGAGTCCCTGGAGTGGGATCTTTCCCTCCTATACCTCTGGCTAAGTCCACTTGTAGGCCTGAATGGGGCTGTCCCATTCTCAGCCCAAAATAGCCTAGGTTAGCCTGGCTAAGTCTCCTAACTTGAACCTGGCTGTCTACCTCTTCCCCAGAATCTTCTTCCTCCTCAACCTCATCATCATCTATGACAGCAGGGTCAGGGGCATCTTCTGTTGAGGGTAGTACCTCATCTCCATTAACTGACAGACCTTTGTTAGAGGCCTTAAGAGCATCATATTCCTCCATGAGCTTAATCAGGTGTCTGAGGGTAGGGTGAGAACTCTGGTTTAACCTTCTACCAGTGCACAAGTGCCTTAGTTCTTGGAAAGTTAGGGTATCATATCTGGAAGGTAACCTTAAAGGATCTACCTCCACTGGGAGAGATCCACTTGGTTCTGCTCTCAGAGACATGATCTAGTGAGGTGTGGTGTGTGCACCTACCTACGTTAAGTGTTTCCTACTAAACCTCTCTAGGAGTTGTAGCCAGGGTGTGCTAGGCCCTTTGGTCTACAACAACTAAGTTCAGTAGAACTTAAGTATTATAAGTCTTGTTATATGTACCTATAGGTACCTAATGTGATCTTTCAAATGATATCTCAAGATTACAATTGGTAAAACAACAGCAAGCTCTTATCCCAACCGCTGCACACCAATGTGAGAAGTTGGCCAGATATGTGATGTCCACTATTCTAGTTGGCACCCTGTATCAGTCCAAACAACCCTTATGGTGATGGTTGTAAAGTCAACCTTATAGACCAGCTATCCTAGTGGTAGCATGGACAAAGCAGTCTTAGGCTAAACTCAAGAGGGCATGCGAAGCCAGCTGTTTTACCATATGTAACCCCTTTAATACCAAATGAAAAGACACCACACAGGTTATATATAAAAATATCTATGTATGTATTACTAACAGAACCCTCTGAACTCTTTATGAGGCCAGAGGCATAAGCACATAACAAGATACTCAATTATCATGCAATAAGTTGCACAAAATACAGTAGGGCCCAAGGGGCACGTAAAACCATATACTAAAATAGTGGTATAAGGACCACGTCACGAACAAAGGATAGGCCTAGGGCCTAGGGAATCGCTGGGGCTAGGCTGTACTACCAAAGGATAGGAAGCAGGAGGCCCACGTAAGGCGTGTGCAGTGTCTTAACACACACGCGAGTTACCATAGAGTTAGAATGGGAACGAAAGAATTGGAAACTAGTTCTTTTAAGACACTTCCGAATGGACTAGGGGAAAGCTACTTAAAACTTAGACACTAGGATAGTCAATACCCACAGGAGCACCGGAGTACTCGCGTTACCTCACCCACAGGAAGCGGGTGCATAGGTGTCAAAGTGTGTCGGGTTTCGTCGCTGAATCCTATGGAGCCTTGAAGAAAGATGCTGCAGGCGACCAGGAGAGAAGTGTCCGGGTGGATCCAAGGGCGGATCAAGGATGAAGAGTACCTGAAAGCAGAGGGGACAGAGTCTGGGTCACTAGCCAGTGACCAGGAAGGAACCAGGAAGGAACCAGGCGATGTCCCGAAGCAATCAGGTGATGTCGTGAAGCTTGCCTCTGCAGCCACGTGGACCAGGAGGCTTCGACGATGACCAGGAGCTGGATACGGACTGTCCCACAAAGGATCTCGCTGTTAGCCGTGTTGGCTTCCAGATTGGAGTCAACAGACCTTGGCAAATGCAACCCACTCAGGAATCGAATATTCGCTTTGGGATAGACCAGCAAGGTCTATGGGGCTTCTCCTTTGCAGAGAAGCAGGGGCCCACCTGGAGCAATCAGGCAGGTGGTGTAGATTCAAAGGTTCATCTTCACAGAGGCCACTAGCCAATGGGCCAGTAACCAGACAGACGCATTGATCAGGAAAATGCAGAAGGGCCCCACGCAGAACTCGTGGAGTGTGGAGGGCTGATATTCGGTGCAGTTAATGCTCGGGGCTGGGGCTTCTCAATCCCCAATGCACAACTTCGAGGGTGCCTCAAAAGCTGCACAAGTAGCAAGGAGCAGGCTTTTCAAGATGGCCGGTCCCACGTCTCTCGTCGCCTACACGGGTCTCAGCTTTGCAGGGACTGTGGATCGGGGTCAGAGAAGTCTGAAAGTCTGGCTCTCGTTGGACTCTGTACTCGGGCTCTGGCAGGAACATCGACAAAGTAAACTGCAGATTGCTGGATGGTGCCTGTAGGTACAGGGTGGTCACTCCTTGACCACAAGGGAGATTCTTCAGTCGTCTTCTGTGAAGTAGAAGGTCCAGAGTTTCGTTTCAAGTTTCAGTTCAGGATAAATCTAAAGTCTCTAGACTCAGCTCCTACCTATATACTAATCTGAGGGGCTGGATTACCTGCTAGGTCCCTCCTAGGGGTGGGACTAGGGAAGGGGGTGGTTACACCCCTTTCCCTTTGTCCAGTTTTGCGCCAGAGCTGGGGCTGGAGTGCCCCATCAACTGGTTTGAACCGGGCTTTGCATGGGACACCTTGTGTGCCCCAGGCAGTGTCTCATTTCATTCAGCCCTCCCTGCCCCAATACACTAAGGCCTGTCTGGGGTGGTGTTTAGCACCTCCCAAGACAGGAAACCTATTGTGCAAGCCTCCCTCACTGGAAGGACTCCCAGCAGCAGGAGGTCAGACTTGTGTCTGTGGCAGCAGCATCCATTTTGTGATGCTGAGGCTCTGGTTAACTTTAACTGGGATTAATGGAAGTAACATGTCTTCTCCCTCTAGAAGGGTGGAATGCTACCCTCGTCGCCAGAACTGGCGAGGGGGTAGTATTCCAAAGCGTATAACACCTTACACGACATGTTTTGATAAAGCCAAACCAGCCCTCCAATGTACTTGTCCCCCTTTCTCCACCCTCAACTCTTGTCCTCCCTCCACCCCCCTGACTTCCCCTAAACCGCCTTTACCTCCTGATTCCTCCACACCTTCTCAGACCTCCTCCCTAAACTCTAGTTTCCAATTTGTGGCCATTCACTCACCACTTGTTGATCTCCTCCCGATTATTACACCCGCTACCTCCTCTCTCTCCAACACCTCAACCACACCCCCAACGTCGCCTACTGACCCCCTCTTTCCCCCCTTCCCTAACAATGCTCTCTCCTCTACCCTACCCCCTGCCTCCGACTCACCCCTTGATCTCCCGAGCTTACTTATATCCACTAATACCACCATGCCTACTCAGGCTCTCTCCCTAACCCCTCACTTCCTATGCACATCCACTCACGCTCCACCTGACGATCTCCTCTCAACCATTCCCCCCACATCCTCAACCTTATCCAACCCCGCATCTACTCCTCCAGTTTCACCTAACTACCCTCTTTCATCCCCCTTTTCTAATACTTCACTCTCCCTTAACGCCCTCCCTCCAACTAACCCCCACTCTCCCTCACCCTTTGATGCGCCTCATCTCCTATCCCCCACCCCAAAGCCCTCCCTCACCACCATACCTCCTCCTCCATCGACGCACACCATGCACCCTCCTCTGTCACCCCCTTCCTCCTACTTTTCCCCATGCACTCCACCCCTTACTGACCTTCCACCTCACTCACCTATCGGTCATCTAAAAGCTGGTCATCTTATGTTTACCTCCGATGTACCCATCTCCTCCATTAACAACCATAGTAAAGTGAATTCCCCCCTTACGCCTACTTCAGATACATCCCCTACCTCTATTAATGTTCGACCACCCCACTATATTCCACCCCCATCCAGGTTTCCCCCCTTCCGCCCCATGCTTCCCCCAACCCTGATAACCCATACCCTACCAATCTCTTTAATTTATCCGATACACTTTACGCCTCAATTCCATCCCAGTCACTCCTTAAAGTCGAACTTTTACTTTCCTCCCTCGTCTTAGAACTCTCCTCACTCAGAATTGATATCTCTCTCCTCCTTAAAACTCGCCCGTCTGTTTCTGACCACACCTCTATGACGTCAAATCACACCATCCCGACACAAGATGACACTCTTCTCAAATCACCCCAACAGACCTCCTATTGTATCGACCTTTACCGACACCCCTCTCCTCCCCTGTGAATTTACAACCCGTGCTAAGCATAATGATTACCCCTTAAGCACCCCACCCAGCAACTGTAACCCTTCCTCTCCGCCTCATCGTGATACTTGCAACTTAATCTTGGGAACCAACTCTCTTATTAACTCCCCTGACTCCCCTTATCCATCCTCGCCTACCATCCCCTGCTCATCCACAATACCTGTTCTCTTAAACGCGAACAGACTCCTCCCTTAACCGACATCCCCTAGACCCCCCAACTACTTAGATCTATCCCCCGCTGTCGGCCCTCCCCTCCTCCGGTCCCCTATCCCCTTCGCTGCATGTTGATAAACTGTAGATCCACCTCCTGCCACGCAACTGAGATTTCTGAAACCATTCTCAGTGAAAACATTGACATCGCCTTCCTTACTGAAACCTGGCTCGCTGCCCACTCCACCCCTATCCTCGACCTGCTTATCCCTCCAGGATTTTCTATTATCAGGAAGGACAGAATCAAACAACCAGGAGGAGGCCTTGCCCTTATCTTTAAGGAGAAACTCAACATATCCCCTGTCCTACTCCAAGACCCTTCGTCTTTTGAATACCTCTGCGCTGACCTCTCTTTGCCTGGCTTTCCGACCACTGGGCTACACACCATCTACCACCCTCCAGGAAATTGCCCCCCCTTCACTGAGGAGATGACTGATCTTATTATTCAAGCTTCAATCTCTCACCCCAAAAATCTCTTCCTGGGTGACTACAACATCCATTGGAACAAAAAAGATGACCCTGCGTTCTCCCTTTTTAATGAAACCCTTGACATCACTAACCTGACCCAACTCTGCCTAGCCCCCACTCACATCAAAGGTGCCACCCTAGATGCTATCCTGACGAATAAGGATTTGGCCTCTCTCTCGAATATAACACCTGTTGATTGGTCTGATCACCACCTCATCCTCTTCACCCTGAACTGCCCCCCCCACTCCCCCGCCCCAATCAGCACTCTTCCCATGAAACCGACTCGTAACCTTCACCTCATCCCACCTGACGAACTGGAATCGGCAATTAAAACTTGCCTACTCCCCCCCCCTCTCTTAGCGCCAATGATCTCACTGATCATTATAACAATTCCATTCTTGACGCCCTTGACTTAATTGCCCCCATTAAATTAAAAAAACAAAAAAACATCCCTCCGAAGTCCTGGTTCAACGCTGAGCTCAATAATGAAAGACGGACCCTCCGGAAGGAATCACCCCTCCTCTGAAAACCTTACCCTACTGAGATCCAATCGAACACATTACAAAAAACATATCTTTAATGAAAAAGCCACCTTCCTCCGGTCTCAACTTGACCAGGCCAGAAACCGTCCCAGAGAACTGTTTAACATTGTTAAAAAACAAACCTCCTCTGGCCCTCCTAAACTTGCAGCCTCTGTCGATAGATGCGAAGAAATTGCCAGTTTCTTTTCGAACAAAGTCAACTCCATTGAACTATCCTTCTCTTCCCCTCCTCTCTCTCCCCAACCTCCCTCCTCCCAACCCACCTTACCTAATATACCCAGTTCACCTCCTTCCCCCTCCCTCTCTCATCTCACCTATCAACCTCCCCATCCAACTCTCATTCTCCAGCTCTCCCTATTCACTTATTTCCTCCTCCCCCCGCACCCCGACCCCACCCAACCCCTCCCTTCTCTCCACCTGCAGGATGCCTCCTCTACCCTTTTCCTTCCTAAAAATAACGCTTCATGGAGTGTATTTAATCCAACCTCTTAAACCACTATCATCAACATCATCGCCAAACTCAAACCGTCCTCACATTCTAAAGACCCCCTCCCAGCCCACGTAGTTCAAGAACTCAAATACACCATTGCCCCAATCTGGACCGCTATCATCAACTCCTCTCTTTCTTCTGGCTGCGTTCCTGCCTCCCTTCAGCTAGGTCAAATCTCCCCTATTCTAAAAAAACCCACTGACGACTCTAATGATCTGAATAATCTACGCCCTATCTCCAACCTTCCCTTCCTCTCTAAAGCCCTTGAAAAATGTGTTCTGTGACAGCTAGACAACCATATCTCCTCCTTCAACCTACTTGACATCTTCCAATCTGAGTTTAGAAAGGGATGCAGCACAGAAACAGCCATGCTCAATATTACTGATGACATTCATCGCTCTCTTGACAAGGGCGAATCCTCCCTACTAATCCTCCTGGATCTCTCGGTGGCATTTGATACGGTACACCATTCCACCCTGTTGAACACCCTAAAAGTTCGCTTTGGTTTTAAAGACATTGTACTCCAATGGTTCACCTCCTTCCTCCATAACAGATCCCAACAAATTAAACTCAGTCACTGCCTTTCTAAACCTCAACCTGTCGCTCTCGGAGTCCCCCAAGGGTCTAGCCTCTCTCCAACCCTTTTCAACCTCTTCATGGAACCCCTCATTCTCAAACAAGCCAAAATCAGCTACCACCTATATGCCGATGATACCCAACTATACTACAAGATAAAAACCCACAATGACATCCTTCACCTCAATGACACTCTGTTGAAAGTCCAAGCCTGGTTCCACCTTAATCATCTCAAACTCAATCCTAAAAAAAACGAAATTATCCTTTTCACCCCTAAACTCAACTCCCTTCCCATTCAACTCTGGACTAAAGACATCACAGCCCTTAATTGCGCCCTCTCCACCTCCAATACGGTCAAATCCCTGGGTATCAGCATTGATCAGAACCTTACTCTCATCCCCCACATCAAAAATACAGCAAGAAGCGCTCTCTCCACCCTACACCACCTCAAAAAAGTTAAACCTTTCATTCCAGCAGATGACTTCAAAATTGTCGTACAATCCCTTGTCCTATCCAGGATTGACTATGGGAACGCCACTCTGGCAGGCACCCCGAAAGTCCACCTGGCACCAATTAAATCTGTCCTCAACATAGCCGCCAGACTTATTTCTGACTGTCGCATATTCGACCACATTTCCCCTGTCCTCAAAAACCTGAACTGGCTCCCTATCGAAGGTCGCTCCACCTACAAGATTGCATGCATTACCCATAAAGCTCTTCACCAAGACACCCCCTCTTACCTGTCAAGCAAACTACAAAAAACAGGGAGCACTAGATCACTGAGAAGTACAAACTCCCTTGTCCTTATCCCTCCCAAACTTAAATGCAAAAAGACCCAATCTCATGCTTTCTCTGGTAATGCACCCACTATCTGGAATGCACTACCCAAAGACCTTCGCTGCAACCCCTCCTATACTCTCTTCAAAAAGAGACTCAAAGCTCTTCTCCTCAATCAATACCGGGGTTCTTAATTTTTTTTATTGATCTTGAACTCCCTCGTCACCCTTCTATCACTCTCCCTCTGTCTCCCAAAATTCTCCCCCTTCATCTCACCCACCCCCCTCCCCACCCTCTTCCTTAGCGTTATCTTCAACTCCCCCTGCACCGCCTCTACTCTGCTCTACTGACCCCTTTCTCTAACCTACCACTTTGTACATTTTATTTTTATTTTTATTTCTCCTGCTCACTTCTAATTGTGTATATTACTCAATATACACTTGCTCTGTTCATGTTTCATCACTATGTAAAGCGCTCTGATACTCCCGGGTCCAGCAGCGCTATATAAAACTTTTAAAATAAATAAATAAAATAAATAACCGCGAGGATTATAATGCACTTAAGAGTATATGTTATGGCTATATCATAGAACAGCTATAAGGACGACATGGTTCCGAAAGCTGCAGACAGGCTCAGCTCATGCTAGAGCACCATCTCACATAAAACCAAGTACTCTGCCTCCAGGATTGTTAAGGCCTGCCATAGGAGTGACTTATAGGTGCATATGTGTCTATATATAATGGTAGGTATAGGAATACTATACCTAGGCAAGGGGTGATTACACGACCTTGCCCCAGCTGAGTGATCAGCCAGTTGTGTCAGTTTGGTTGGCCAGCCAGGGGTGGCAAAAGATATGCTGCAGCCCCTGGTAGGCTTTGGGTGCACCTATTGCCTGGGTACCTATGGTACACTATACAGGGACTCACAAGGGTGACCCAACATCGAATTAGGTATATACCTAAAGTACATAGAGTCCATTTTACAGAGAGAGCAGATAGCGTGGGGGCCTTATTAGCAGGATCCCAGGCCAACTAAGTCGAAAACCAGCTAAACACAAGGCAAAAAATCTGGGGTAACCATAGTCAGGTATCCACCTTCCTACACTTACCTATACCTTAGAGAATAAAAGAAAGGAAAAAGAAATAACTTGAACTAAGATGTCATGGTGCACATGAAAAGAGAAAAGAAATGAGCGCGAGGAATGGGGAATCGAAGTCTATACCCTGATGTGCAGTACAGCAGTGCTAGCTCTCTACGATGGTGATTAATTAGATTAGGAATAGATGGAGGGCCCTAAGCCTCGGATTACAAGCTGTCAATGGGAGCCCCTCCGAAAGGTATCTGACCAATGGAGACCATATATAATCAAACCCTTTCCCGGTGTCCTCAATGATGTCAGTCATGCGCTCCAACGCCAAAGCCCGCCACAATCGAGCATGCCACTGGGTTAGAGATGGGGCCTCCGGCCTCTTCCAAGCCGCGGCTACTGCCATTTTTGCAGCCTCCAAGGATAGCCATAGTACAGATTTGTCACTCTGTGTCTGTCTTCGAAGGAGTGGGTCCCGAACCCCCAGCAAAATATGTTCTAAAGGTTCGGTAATAGGGTAGCCCAAGATAAGTTTTATTTGTGACAGGATCTCCTTCCAAAAAGGCTTGATGACAAGACAATCCCACCAAATATGTCTGAAATCGCCTGAAAGCCCACACCACCTCCAGCACCTATCAGAGGATCCTGGAAAAATCATATGGAGCTTCTGAGGGTACAGGTACCAGTCGTACATGATTTTATAGTGGGCTTCCCTGAAATACATGTAACGATTGAATTTCACTATATCCCTGCCCAAGTATTCCCACTGCTTATCTTCCAACGGGGCATCCCTCAAATTGTTCCAAAAAAGTTTGAAGCGCGGCGTTGACCTGGGGCTCAACGCTTGGATAAGAGAATACAAGAAGGAGATACACCCCTTGGAAGAGGACCCCGATTGTGCGAACCTCTCTATAGGAGGCATTTCCCTGGTAGCAGCCTGCTGCACCAGGGGCTGCTGTACTCAATGTTTTATCTGCAAGTAGTGGTATTCTTCTTTATCAGTTAATGCATACTGTGCCTTGCATTC
Organism: Lissotriton helveticus; assembly: GCF_964261635.1. Lineage (NCBI taxonomy): Eukaryota > Metazoa > Chordata > Amphibia > Caudata > Salamandridae > Lissotriton > Lissotriton helveticus. The sequence goes on along the minus strand of NC_136071.1, from coordinate 440,287,136 downwards.
CTGGAACGTGAGGAGTTTTCCCTTATCAAACAAGTGGGAAATCATAAGGCAACCTCCCTCCCACCATGCATCAAAGGGACCATCCTGTAAAGCAGGGGGGAACGCGGTGTTAAAGTGTATAGCAGTGTGAGGGGATGGAAAGGTCGGGAGCTGAAGTTTGGCAGTGAGAGCATCCCATACCTTGAGTGTAGTGGAGGTAGGAGTGCTAATATAAGCGTTAAGTGGCCTATCTCTCCTGGGTTTCCAATGGAGATCCCAAATGGTGCACCCAGTTATCTGCCTATCTATATAAAGCCAATGCTTCTCTGATTCCCTCAATGACCATTCCCTGATCACAGGCATTTGTGCTGCCCTGTAGTAGGATTAAAAATCCGGTAGCGCTATGCCGCCCTCCTTGCGCGGTCTGATGAGCAATTTATATGGAAGTCTCGCCCTCTTCCCCTGACAAATACATTTTGTCAGCATGGTCTGCAATTCCCGAAAAAGCCCACCTTCAACTGAAATAGGAAGGCCCTGGAAAAGTTAAAGTAGCCGGGGAAGAACATTCATCTTAATGGCATTAATCCTGCCTAGCTAGGTGATGTAGGCCGCGCTCCATTTGCCCAAATCGCTCTTCAGTTGACGCAAGAGGAGAGAGAAATTAGCCTGATACAGGTCCTGCAACCGAGGGGTAAGCTTAACTCCCAGATAGGTAATGTTCCTTGAGGTGCAACGAAAAGGCGACATCTTTTCGATCCTCCGCCATTCGTCTTTGGGAATTGTCAGGTTCAGGAGGTAGGTCTTTGTCATGTTAACCTTAAAGCCTGCCATCCTTTTGAACGCTTTCAGCTGCGCTTGTATAGCCGGGACGGAGACCTGGGGATCCGTCACCGGAAGGAGCACGTCATCGGCGAATAATGATATCTTATGATCATCTGAGCCAAAACTCATCCCCTGAATCTCCTCATTACCCCTAATCCTATGTACCAGAGGTTCAATACTTAAGGCAAATAGAAGTGGAGATAGGGGACAACCCTGTCTCGCCCCTCGTGTCAGGGGAAAGAGGGAGGGTGCCACTCCGTTGACAAGGACCCGAGAGCTAGGAGAGTGATAGTTGGCGCAAATCATTCCAATGAATGCTTCGCTGAAGCCAAAGCGCCAAAGCACTTTAAATAAGAAGGACCATTCCACGCGATCGAAAGCTTTCTCCGCGCTTAGCGAGAGAAGCGCTGTGGGAATATTCTTCTTGTGGGCCTTTTCAATGATATGAATGATGCGTCTCAAGTTGTCATGAGTTTGCCTCCCCTTAATAAAACCGGATTAGTCCGGGTCCACAAGAGCGGGCAAAATAGTTTCGAGACGCGTAGCCAGAGTTTTGGAATACATTTTCGCATCAAGGTTTAGCAGCGAGATTGGGCAATAGGCGGAGCAATGCGTTGGATCCTTGCCAAGTTTGGGGAGTACTGCCACTACTGCTTCGCCCATGGAAGGAGTAACCTCATGGGTAGAAGAGATGGAATTAAATAGTGTAGTGAAGAAGGGGACGAGCTCCTGTGCAAAAGTATGATAGAAGTGGGCGGAGAAACCATCCGGTCCGGGAGCTTTATGGAGTTTAAGAGAAGTGATCAGCTTTTGCACTTCTTCGGCAGAGATAGGTTGCGACAGCTCCTTATTGGTATGCGCCCCTATCTGAGGGAGGTCTAGTGCGTCCAAGTAGCCCGATGGGTTGTACATCCCCGCGGACTCCGATGTATACAGGGCCCTGTGAAAATCTTCAAAGGCTCCAGCCTTACCCTCCTCCGATCTGTGAGAGATGCCTTCTTCATCTACTATGTGTTTGATGTATTCATGTTCCTGTTTGGCCCGTAATTGACGCAACGTGCCCACCTTATTCCCGCTCTCACATCCCCTGGCTTGTAACCGTAAGAGGGATTTTTCGGCTCTGTTAGTGTAAATGGCCTATAATTTCCCCTTTAGGGCTGTAACTTTCCGAAGACTCAGAACTGACGGTTGGGACTGTGCCAGTTCAGCGGACTTAAGTTCACTTTCGAGTTGGAGACGCTCCGCGCATTGTTGGGAACGCAAGGTAGTGGCCATTTCGATACACTTGACCCGGATTACTGCCTTAAGTGCCCCATGTAGTAGAGTAAGAGGTGTCCTCAGGGTCGTTCACCTCAAGGTACTCCTTAATGGCCTTCCTTAGTTCATCTTTGAGGAGTCTGTCTCTGCATAAAAAGTTGGGAAAGTACCATCGGGCATGTTTAGGATTTGGCCAAGTGATCGTCATCTCTAAGGGGGCATGATCCGAAATACAGATGGGGTGAAACTGTGATTATAAAACATATGGCAGCAGGGGTTGACTCATAAAAATGTAATCGATACGGGAATACGTTCTATGGGAATGCGAGAAGTACAAGTAATCTCTCGTATGGGGTTTGGCATCTCCCCAGACATCCACCAACCCCAGGCGCTCAAGTTGTGAACGCAACGCTGATCCGAATGCCCCCCTGGAGCCCTGCGTGAATTTGATGTGTCTCTGTCCAAATACCATACTAAGTTGAAGTCCCCCAGTAGCAGGATATCCCCCCGGGCGAAATCTTCTATGGTCATAAGGAAGGACAGGATGAAATCCTGTTGACCTGAGTTAGGTGCATATAGCACAGCAACTGTGCACGAGCGACCTCGAAGATCCCCCCTAACCATGATGTACCTCTCGTTTTTGTCCGCCTTAGTGTCTTGAGCATGAAAAGGAACCCCTGCATGGAACACCAGTGCCACCCCATTTTGTTTCGAGGAATGTGAGGACTGGAATATGTAGGGGTAAGCCTTGTGGTGCAATCTCTGATTTTCAGATTGTTTGAGGTGTGTTTCCTGAAGAGCTAAGATTTGCACATTGTGGTCTAGCATGTACTTCCAGAGTCGCTGGCGCTTGTTTGGGGAATTCAGCCCCCTAGCATTCCAAGAAACGACCCTAACCGCCATGCGGATGTGAGGAAGATATTTGCCTTAGGAACAGCGCCCCCCCACCTTGACTCCTTAGCATACCATCCCCCCCAACCCTGCCCCAAACCAATAAACATAAGAGCACCATGACATCTAAACAAAATTAAAAATCGCAACCAACATGTAAAATGAGTGTGTGGCTTCCCCCTCCTAGAGGGGAAATCCCAAACTAAGATATACACTAGGGACATTACCATTTACCGTCCCCCAGCCCTTGTCAAATCCAAAATTTAAGGCATTCCTTGTAAACTGAAACACTTCCCCCCCCCTCCAGACTGAGTATACATGAACAAAGACATTTTGAACTGTGCATTAAGTAAACACAACGTAGCCCATAGTGACCAACTCCAACTTGCAAGATTGAGCTTAACCCGGTATCCAAGACCGTACCTCCCGGGGCCTCCCCCCACCATGCGTATGTAAGTCACTCTCCGACCTGACGTCACAGTGCCATTGAGGTCAGGTGATGTCCATGTCAGGCACCAAGAGTAAAGTCTCAGGAGGCCACCGGGCTTCCATAGCCCACCCACATGTAGAAGATGCAAGTCCTCCACTCCATCCATATCTCCAGAGTTCCCAGCCTGATCCACCTGTGAGCGCGGGGAAGAGGCGAGAGTAAACAACTTTCTCTAGAAAACCATAAATTCCCTTCAAAGGGGTGACCGGTCGGTCATCAGTCGAACCATACCAGGTGCTGGGTGCCTTTCTACTCTCTTAATCAGTGGACTTATGCAGGAGCATTTGTGCTTTTCCTCCCCATTCTGCGCCATTGTCCGCCGGTGCGACGATCTGGTCGGCCCTCTCCCTCATAATCCGATGAAGGTTTGGGTATTTCCAAGCCCAACAAGATCGCCGCCTCCGAAAGTTCCAGGCAATGTTGCTGCTTGTTTTGCCACAGGAAGGCTATTCCGAAGGGGTATGTCCAGCGATACCTAACTTTCTTTCCTCTGAGAAGCTCAGTGACCGGACGGAACTGCTGTCGGCGTTGAAGGGTGGCCTGGGCCACATCTTGATAGAGGGTGCATGTGGTGTTCTGGATATTGAATCGGAGGCCCTAGCCTTTTGCAGGACTAGTTCTTTTATCTTGAAATAGCTAAATTTGGCCAGAACATCCCTTGGGCGACGGTTTTCCCCTGTTAGGCGTGGGCCCACTCTATGGACTCTCTCCAACCGCACCTCCGGACCATCCTCTCCGAGGACCGAGGAGAAGAGGCACACCATGAACGCCTCCAAGTCTGGTCCCTCGCAATCCTCCTCTAGGCCCCGGACTCTTATATTATCGCAGCGAGAGCGGTTTTCCAAATCTTCACATTTTAATAGCGATTTGCGAAGTTGCTTGTGTAGGTCAGCTGTGCTTGTTTCCAAAGTTGCAATCCTCCCCACCACTTCCTGCTGTTGCACTTCCAAATCGAGTGTACGAGTACCCACGGAATCTATAGCTGCTTGGACAGACACCAATTTCTCGCGCACCTCCACGCGGAAGGTTTCGAATGAGGCCTCCATGTCGGCTTCAATGTCTGCTCGTAGATCGGCACGCAGTTCTTGTTTGAAGTCACGTAGGGAGGACAAGAGATCTTCTTGCGGCAGCGCCATGGCGGTTCCCGCTTCCGTTGTTCCCTTACCAGCCGACGTGAAATAATTAGAAACCCTATTATTGAGGTTCTTCTTGGGTGGCATAAGGTCAGCACTCGGCCGCCTCTCAGGCATGTGAAATCTGCGCCTTCCCAATTGGTGCTCAGAGGGGCTCCGTCACTCACTCCGCCATCCTTGTAGTAGCACTGTCCCACCACTTCCGGTGCCTCGCCTAGTCCGCCTTCCTCGCCCCTCCCAGAATCTCATGACAGAAAGCCTGGTCAAGAGGTGATGGTATCCAGAAACCACCTCTGTGCCCTCCGTCAGCTATCCCTACTGTGTACTTCCACTTCACCACCAGGCGCCTCACAAGAAACTAGCCAGAAAGGACCTCCTGTCAGCCATATGAGGGTCAGGCACCTCTCCTATGGGCAGCCTCCGTGTGGAGCATAGGACCCCCTCTGTTGACCCCTTGGATTCAGTTCAACCACTAGTGGTCTCAGCTTCGGTGAGAGAAAGTCCTGCAGCTCCTTTAAATATATGCCTGGAGTCCCGCCAATCACTCCCAGGGAAAGATGCACACACTCAGATTATCATGAGACACTTGCGTCAGGCCTCAGCTCCACTTGTCAGCCAATCATTGTTGTTGCAGTGATTCCACTTGCAGAACTGCCCATACTACTGGAGATGCCAAATATCCGTTGATCGCACTTTTCCTGTCTCAGAGGCCCGCCATTTTACGCGGCTTCTCTTCAGGACCGCTGCAGCCCCGCCTCCCTCCGCAGATCATCACAGGGGGTTCCCTGGGAGCCGAGAGTCACAGGAGCCCTCCCCCACAAGCACCACCGGCAAGGTGCCTCGGGGAGCAGCCTTTGCAAACCGCTGTGGGAGCCCCTCACCTCCGCACTCCCCTCCACCGCACCTGGGGGACCGCCATTTCCTTTTCCGTGCGCCGTCTGTCACTCTGCCTGCCACTCGCCTGTCTACAACCCCGTGATCGCCGAGGCCGCAGACACCACAGGACGTCCTATCAGGATCCGTGCTACCCTCGCATCAGGAGGCAGCGCTCGCCAAGCCGGTAAGTTGCCTGCCTGCTACAAATTCAGCAGGGCCTGGGAAGGAGCCGATCGGATTCACGTCCGATCTGCCATATTGGTTGGCCACGCCCCCCAGAGATCTTTTTATTGATCTAGCTGTTAGGTGTGTGTGGGACTGTGTGTGCAGTGGTACGTGAGGAGGGATTGCTAAAAGGTGACTAGAGGAAAGCTAAGGTAGATTCATTTAATGAAAATAATCCCTCTGTCATAGTTTAAAAGACCAAAAGGTTGTGTGCTGCTCAAGGGTAATTATGACCCTCAGTAGCTAGGCGAGTGCAGAGTTTGTTTGAAAAGGGGATGGGCTCGACATGTTTCGCACTGTGGTATGTTCTCAGGAGGAGATCCTTTGCGCTTCTTCAGGACCAAGGGGAAGTGAACTAAGTGGTGAGGTTGTATGGTGGAATATTTAAGTATAGTAGTGCCACTCCATGGACCCGAGTAGTGGTCCTATCTAAAACGACAAAAGAGAGAGAGACAAAGGTACATATAGACAATATGAACAATTCCATATAGTAGTACTGTATCAATGCAAAGTATAGGTCCCCCATTGGTGGGCCATGGTTTTTTGATACAAACAAAACCCACAAATCACTCCATTGTTCTTGTGGGTAGGTACATTGCGTGAGTCAAAAGGTATACAAACAAATGTAGGACAAACAAACAGGTAAGCTAAAGAATTATACTAAGGAAAAAATCATCCTATCATGCCAAACATTCATTGTAAGCATATCGGCGTAGAACCCCATTTAAATCTCATGGTAGGAGAGGGACATGTAATGATGCATGGTATATCGTTAAAAATGGTCATGGGACGACTGTGAAAGTTATAGAAGTAAAATTAATCAAGGAGCTGATTGCCATTGACGGCAAGCCCTCTTAAATCCCACTGTGCTATCTATGGTAAGCGAGATGTGACCGCTTACGTACTCAGTTTGAATATAGTGTTCCATAAGTCATGGCGGAGGTATTTGCCGTCGCAATCTGTGTGAAAAGGTAAGCATTACTGTCGCACCTTTAACAAGTACGTAGAGGAAGCATGCAGGAATACAGCAGTTTTTCAGTACTTACAGTTGCGTCGGTGGGGACAGGCTCTTGAACCTACCCTACCTCTCGCCAGCTAGGAGGTTGTTGTGTGTGAGTGCTTCGGTTTTTGTGTTCTACGAGTGGTGCAAACGGAGCAGGGTGTGGCTATGCACGCACAGGTCGTGAAGAGATAGTCAAATGTGTATAGGCCACCAAAGAGGAGGGTGCAGCCATAAGTGAAGAGGCCATCTTGAAGTGGTGTAAGAATACGTATTAAAAAGTGTAGAGGGGGCCTTCTTATAGCTGTCAATGGTAACAGTGCGGTAGAGGGTAATGTCACTTATGTATCGAATAGTGAATGCTGATGGTTATTTCCAATAAAGAATGGCACCTATTGTGAAATGTTGTGTGGCGCAGGCACGTTCCTAACATCACAGTGGTTGGTGCATAATGGAGGCCAGGGTATCAAAGGCCTTCATGAGGGATAGCTATTACTTGGTGAGGAGGTCTCAAGGATAGAGTATGGTTTGTTTCATATATTGGTTGGTGTGTCTCCCAGTGGATCAATCATAATCAGGAGTATGTGGTAGTGATGTCACTGCTCTGGGGGATTGTTAGTCAAAGATAGTCACATCAGATGATGGAAAAGACGTAGGTAGATTTAAATAAGCAATACCTATATGTTGGACAGTATGGTTAGAGCAACCCTGTAGTTCTATCCAGGGTATCTCATAATTTAACCCATTGGTGTTTGAGCATAGTCGGAACACCCAACGTTGCTCCTTGCAGAACAAGGTGGTGGTACTCCAAGAAGCAATGGCCTCCAAGATAGTCGATGTCAGTTGGTCAATGGTGTGGCATTTTTCAATGTAAAGATTGCACATTTTAGTAGTTCTGCACCACCATTATGGTACCCCGGCTTCCCTGGACCACAACCTCCTTTTTAACACTTCTACCAACACCAGAACCCCCCTCCTTTTTGGAACAGAGGCAGAAGCAGATGAAGAAGGAGAAATGATCAGAAACAGGTGCAATGGATGGACCCGGGACCCAACATCAAACCAGGAGCCAGACAATGAAGAAAAATGAGTTGTTAACATGTCCAGAAGACAGCTGACCACTTATGAAACGGCAGTCCTCCATAGAGGATTAGGCTTTGTTCCAACTCCCAAAGAAGACCACTTCAAACTCACTGGAGAACTTCACATTTTTTTCAGAAAATTGAGACTACGCTCATTCTTTAACAACCGTGAGAACGCCACACCATCAGATTTTGGACTGAGGAACCCATCCAGGTTTACAACCAACGCGGCTATGACTCCTAGTGAGATTCTCACTTTTGAGAAGGTCGTCCTCAAAGATGTTAACCTCCTTCGACCTAGGACTCCTTTCAATAACCTACCAGCAAGAGAAAGAAGAGCGATTTCGGATCTCACCAATGACCGCAACATAGTCATCAAACTAGCAGATAAGAGCGGTGCAACTGTCATCCTGAATACTGACGACTACGACATTGAGTGCCAGAGACAACTGGCTCATACCAAATACTACAAGAAGCTGGACACAGACCCCACCAAATCCTTGACCAAGAAAATAAGCATTATGGTCAATGAAGCAATTACCAATGGCTGGATTACGAAGATTGAAGCGGATTTCTTGGTGAAAACCACACCCACAATCCCATACTTTTACACCCTTCCTAAAATCCATAAAAATGTACAGCCTCCTCCGGGAAGACCTATAGTGTCTGGCATTGGTTCCTTTTTAGAGCCCTTAAGCCAATTCTGTGATAATTTCTAACAACCATTGGTACAGAACACCCCATCATTTCTCAAGGACACAAAAGAAACACTTTGCCTCATTGACAATCTCCCCAATCAGCATGAGATTACCTTCCTCATTACCCTCAATGTGGAGGCCTTGTACACCAACATTCATCAAGATGCCACCTTAAGGGTCATTGATGACATCCTCAGAACAACAACGATAGCCTTACCCACACCCGTGGACTTCATCATGGAGTGACCCAGTATAGCCCTTCAAAACAACTTTTTCCATTATAAGAACCAACTATACCACCAGATACCCGTAACATCCATGGGCAGCACTTTTGGATGTTCCTGGCATGCCTCTATATAGCAGGTTTTTAATCCTCACATGTGTTTATCAGCACTACCCTCTACCTGACGGACATCATCAAATAGAAACACTACATCAATGATATTTTGATCTTCTGGGAAGGCACCGAGAAAAGATGTGAGGAAATCTACCTTTGGATCAACACAAAAGACACATATCTCCAAATCCAATAAGGAGATCATATTTCTGGACCTTCTCATCTCCCTTGATCAGGAAACCCTGAAAACTAAGATATACAAAAAACCAACTGACTGCAATAGCCTACTCCCCTTCAATAGCTACAACCCCAAGGCACTTCAAGAGAATCTAACATATGGACAATTCTTTTTTTAAATTTATTTTTATATTTTTATTTGCATTTTTAACCAACACAAACCTATTAGGCACGTCACCAGCGAATAACCACATTCTTCTGCGCTCCCCCGTCCCCCCATCCACCCACCCACCCCAAGAACAGTACCATAATCAAAAAACCCTCGGGCCCCAGCATCCACTCACCGTACAACTGTTCGTATGATCCATTAAAACAGTCGTCGGCCCCCTGCAAGTCCGGGGCTTCGGGTCGCCTCCCAACACCCCCGGACCCAGCCCACTCCAGCAGAACCTTTAGTGCATTAATCAGAGCCCAGCCCCCCCATCAAGGCCATGGTAACTCCTCCACTTTCCCCATACTCTCTGGAATTTCCTGGGACAACCCCTTGCCTTATAGGTGACCCTTTCCGCCGCCATATACAGATCCATACCCCATCTCCATTCCTCCACCTAGGGTGGTGACAGCGCTCCCCATCCCCTTGCCACATTCCTCTTCGCCACCACCAGGGCCAACATCGTGAAGATCAGGTGTGTGCGGCTCAAGTCCACATCATTAGTGATTCCCAGGAGGACAAACTTAGGTTCCATGGTAAGCTCAGTGTCCAGCACCTCACCTAACTCTCCTAGTATCTGAGTCCAATAAGTACAGATAACAGGGCACTCCCATTGGATATGATGGAAATCCCCCTGCGGGTGTCTACATCTGAGACAGCAGGAATCACTGGCCCGCCCCATGCGATACACCCTGACTCTATCATAGTAAGCCCTATGTAATATTTTGTATTGAATGAGTCGTAGCTGTGACTTTATTGCCACCTCCCTGTGGTGCATTAGTGCTGCCTCCCAGTCCACCGTGTCCATCTCACCCACATCTTGTTCCCAAGCTGCCCTCAGTTTCCCCAGCCCATCCAGGGTGTTATTATTCAGGGTCTTGTACGTCAGGGACACCAGCTTGTTGGGTACTTGTTCCTACAACAGACATCCCTCCAACGGGGCATACTCCGGCAGGGGAGAGGAGAGCACCGCCTCAGCTCTCCATGTGTGGCGCAGTTGCACATATTTAAGGAACTGCGTGGGACAGAGGCCAAATTCCGTCTGCAGTGTTTGGTAAGATTTAAGTTCCCCTTGCGCCTCCAGGTCCCCCAGTGTGGAAATTCCAATGTCGTCCCATCCCTTAAACCCTCTGAGCTTGTGGAGCTCCTTCAGCCAAGAGCAGGACCATATGGGTGTCTGTTTTGTAGGTCTGTGCGTCCACCCAATCATCTTTGTCGCCCTGTCCCAGACCTCTATGGTTATTTATGTGGCCGGGAATAGTCGTCTCCTGCCCGTCCCCCCATATAAGTAGTGCAAACTGGTACGTCTGGCCATGGTGTCGCGCTCCAAACGATATATAGGGTGATCCGCCGGGGCATGAAGCCAGTCATTGATCGGCGCTAGATGCTCAGCCAAGTAGTAGGCCTCCAAATCCGGTAAAGAGATCCCTCCATTATACTGATTCCTCTGGAGCATGGCTAGAGCTATTCTGGGTTGTTTTCCCAACCACAGCAGGGAGCGTAATTCTGCGTGTATCTTTGTAAATGTCTGTCGGGGGAGCGGGAAGTTTTCATTTTGTAGGGCATACAGGAAGTGGGGTAGCGTAATCATTTCGAACATTGCGGCTCTGCCTAGGATCGTGAGGGGGAGAGCTATCCATCTGAGAGCATCCTCCACATAATTTGACACTACTCGCGAGCTGTTCTTTTGATAGGACGTGTATGTAAAGCCTGCCTGAGTAACCTGGAGGGCCCTAGACAGGGGGGGGCATGCACTTCCTTTCGCGTACTATACAAGATTGATTTATGCCAATTTATCGTATACCCCGAGAAGGAGCCATACCGGTCCAAGAGTTGGAACAGAGCGGGGACTGTTGTGTCTGGCTGGGTGATATAAAGTAGTATATCATCCGCGTATAGCGAGATTTTCTCTTTCTGGGCATCCGTTGGGGATATCCGAAATCCCTTTACCTCCGCCTCCTGCCTAACCACACAAGCCACTGTTTCAATGGTGAGGGCGAAAAGCAGTGGGGACAGAGGAAATCCCTGCCGTGTCCCCCTCCTGATGGGAAAGTCCTCTGAGAGGATCCCGTTCACCTTAACTCGGGCTCTAGGGTCAGCGTACAGGAGCCCCACCCACTTACGGAAGTTAGGGCCAACTCCAAGCTTAATCAAAACCGCCTCCAGGAAGGGCCAGTGGACCGCGTCAAATGCTTTTTCAGCATCCAGGGAGAGGAACATATGTGGAGCATCCCTCCCCTCTACCTCCATAATCCAATTATGAGTCAGCCTCAAATTTTGCCTAGTCGCTCTGTCCGGTAAGAACCCAGTCTGGTCCTGGTGTACCATGCCTGAAATAACCTGACACAGGCGGAGAGCCAAGATCGTCGCCAGGAGCTTCACCTCCACGTTCAGGAGGGAGATTGGGCGGTAGGACGCACAGTCCTCCGGGGGCTTGCCTTGCTTATATATGGGGACAATCGTGGCCATTCGCAGATGAAGAAGAAGAATACCCTCCTGGGCTGCATCATGGAACAATGCTAGTAGATGGGGCGTCAATAAATCCACTCCTTTTTTCCATATGGACAATTCTTGAGACTAAGAAGGAACTGCAGCATTACAAACGATTACGATTTACAAGCGGATGCTTTCAGCCACAGTCTCCACAACAGGAACTACCCTAAGAAAGTAATCAGAAACGCAAAGAAGAGAGCCCGCAACAACCATTGCGAAGCCCTCTTGGAAACCACCCTGAGAACACAAGAGATACCATGACCTGTGTCACGACATACACCCGACTTCCAATCAAGGAACTGGAGCATAGGGCGAAGGTAGGCTACCTGTCAGACTGCATGCACAACCGCAGCGGGAGGGCTCACAGAGCGGGCAGAGGCGAGGAGCGCCAGCAAGTCAGCGTCTCTTCATTGAGAAACAGTGCATTAGGTGCACCGATGAGGCAAATGGCAGACCATGCGATCCCCAGCATTATGTGCCACACTGTGCTGTAGTGGTCATCAACTGGCCGATGAGCATTAGAGCAAAATGTCACAGAGCAGAGAGTGGTTGTAGGACAGGAGTGCAGATGGTGTGCCACTGTAAAAAAGGTGCAAGTTCATGGAAGAGTGTTACCTTTAGAACACTGTCATCAGGTGGCAAACCTATGTGAATAACAAGGACCCCCTGAACAGTGATAAAAAATTCCTAGGACAGGGAAATAATATATATGCGACAATTCCTTTTTGTACACGCCGAAACGCGCGTCGAACATTATCTTTCCACTTTTTATTGTAGATGAATTTTTATTGTTTGTTGTCTATTTTTATTATATTTTACATTCATATGTATTTTATACTGCAATGAATATGGTGTACGTGTATTAAAATTGCATAATCTTTTGTCGTTAAATAAACACCACATAATTTTAATAGTTTTTGCCTTGAATGTCCTCCCTCTCCCCTTACTAGTTCCCTTTGTTCTTATTATTATAATTGCCTAGGAATTGTCGCATATATATCAGGTGGCAAACCTACAGGTTTTAATATGCAAAATTTTTGTAGCAAAAATACATTTTTGCATCTATCTCCATGGAGATAAAAACACAGCGCTGAGCCAATGGAATTCGCTCAGAGTAAATAAGTACGGAAATGGGTGCCTGCTTGTTCCGTGGGCGGGGGGGAGTCAGTACTAAATTTGTAAAAAAATAAGTGCCAGTGCTCTAGTCAGGAGGCCTCTGCACCGTGTACCACCCGTTGTCAATGACAGTACCTACACTTCTACTGACCAGCACTCTGCTACAAGTGTGACAATTCAGACTATTCTGGGCTCCATAGCTATAAAAATAGCTGTGGCGACAGGTAGTTGTATTTAATGCATACTGAATTATTAAATAATTGCTAGTCTGCTCATCTCTAAGTTATACATACAGCACCACCATGTGGCAGCTGTCATAAGTGTCGGTGTCGACAATTGAGTGCTCGTGCCAACAAATTAAGTGCAGGTGCCGACAGTTAAGTGCCGGTGCCGAGCACCGGAAACCACTGGCTCAAATTAAGCACTGGGTGGAGTGCACGTGATGACAAACGCACTCAAGTGAGTCTCTGCTTGTGCCCCGGGGGCACTAGGTAGTGCGTTTATGTACGGAGCGCAGAAAAGAAATAAAAAGCATGTTGGAGGATCTTCAGTGACATAATAACAGCACCCTGAGCCCACAGCACTCGGGCAAGGCTATAACTTTAAAGCAAGGGTGTAGCTCTTGTTTTTATTTTGTTTTTGCGGATCGCTGCTTGAAGTGCATAAAAGAAGTTTCACCAAAGCGGATGAGTACAGTACTTTGTTGATTGGAAAGTGGAAACTGATAAGAGAAACACACACAGAAGAACAGGAAATAGAACGCTTACAACCAATAGAAACGAGGAAAAGTAAAGTGACAAGCACAAGGACCAATAAGACGTGAAGGCAGGATGCAAGTCCCCAGCCATAGCTGACAGCACCATAAGGCTTCAAAGCCGACACAACTCCTTCCCAGCGCTCAGCAAGCTGCTGGGCCCCCTGAGTCATAGGTGTGGGAACTAATGGGCTCTTCGGAGCTGAAAGCGTGATCGGCGTTGAAACGGGGTTCAAAGCCCAAATAGTCTTCGGCGTGCAGTAATAGATGCTTTTTAAAATGTGCTATTTAAACCCCTGGATATGGGTTTTTAACAGGTGCTATAAATACTGCCTATCCCTCCTGGCACTCGCAATCGAGGCCAAAGTATTCTGAAAATACCACGTTATAAGGCAGCTCGCTCCGATTTCCACAGTATCTGCACTAACACGGGATTAATCTCCATGGCAGAATACTGACAACGCACTCAATGGAGACGAGAACAGCAGCTCGTGACAGCGCGAGGAATCATCTGCTGCTAGATTAATGCTTCTTTTCTCAAGCAAGCACTGTGACAGCTCGTGTGATGAATTGCTTGCAGCTTGTAAATGTTCCCCTCTGAGATAAACTCTGTGAGGGCTTGAGGTGATTTGCTTGCCACTCGAGCAATGTTTACTTTACAAATACTTTGACAAGCAGATAAAAAGATATTGGTCAAAGGCAGCACGTGCATGAAGCTACAAGCAGAGACACAGAGCAAATTGTAATTCCTTAATGCCAGAATTATGCACAACAAAATTAACAGTTATTTAAAGCACATCAAGCCCTATAAAAGCATGAATCATCCACATATCAGAGGCAAAGGTGAGGTGAAATTCTTTCTTTTCGCTACCCGTTGTTGCCACGTTCTGGTTACCTTCCTCCATTTGTGGCTCTGCAAAGCTTGTGTCCCCAATTGCTATTCTGCTAGAAGTATGAGAACCTTCAAATATTGCAGACGCTGTTCGAATACATTTAAAGTGCTATGCGCTATACGTAATATCAGGGCTTCTTTTAGGGACAGGATTAGTTGCTCAGGATTAGTTTTGCCAATCATATTTAAAAGGGTTGTGCAATAATGCCTCTCTCCAGTAGGAACATTAATCTACAAGGTTACCTTTACATTTTTATTGTTGCCTGAAAACCTCTGGACACACAAGGACATGTTCTTTGCAGCAAGCATTTTAATCCTTGAGCTACTGCAGCAGTGGAAACAGCCACTAGATACAACTTCGATCTTTCTCCAGCAGGAACATTAATTGCCAAAGTTAACTTTACATTTCTATTGTTGCCTGAAAACCTCTGGACACACAAGGAACAAGGACATGGTCTTGGCACCAGGCATCTTAATCCTCTGTGCTACTTTAGCAGGAGCGGAAACAGCCACTAGAAAAAACTTCGATCTCTCTCCAGCAGGAACATTAATTGCAAAAGTTACCCTTACATTTGTATTGTTGCTTCACAGCCTTTGAACACACAAGGACATGTTCTTAGCGGGAGGCATCTTAATCCACTGCTCTACTTTAGCATGAGTGGGCAAAGCCACTAGATAAAACTTTGATCTCTCTCCAGCAGGAACATTATTCACCAAAGTTACCACTACCTTTTTATTGTTGCCTGAAAACCCCAGGGACACACAAGGCCATTTTCTTTGCAGCCGGCATCTTAATCCTCTGTGCAGCTTTAACATGAGTGGAAACATACACTAGATAAAACTCTGCTCTCTCTTGCAGGAACATTAATCACAACAGTTACCTTTACAATTTTTATTGTTGTCCGAAAAACTACTGCAGGGTGACTTCTACCCAACTGAGCTAGCCTGTTTAAAGCATGGATCGCCAACGATCCTATTGTACTGCAAGCTTCCTTCCTTCACCTTCGCCTACAGATTATTAAAGGTGAACACCATAAATGATACAAAAGGGGATGATGGACGGAGCGTTTGAACAAATCAAACACTCACCCCCAGTCAACTGATCTGGGTTTAATCCATCACCATTCTTTAGTTCACTCAGCCACCCCAGTTCAGACATGGCTATATGCAAATCAGTCTGACCCTGTGCCTCATGGGAACAGTCCAGCCCGAACTGCCAAGCCATGTCTTCCCTGGACCGGAAACAAGCATCCTGGGACCGGTTTCGGATTCATAATCCTCATCAGCCAGGCTATCTTGAATCCAGTGGCCAAGTGAACAAGGGGCTCACGTCTGAGCATACCCTGCCACACTTAGGGCGAACAAAGCGATACAAAAGGGGATGATGGACGGAGCGTTTGAACAAATCAAACACTCACCCCCAGTCAACTGATCTGGGTTTAATCCATCACCATTCTTTAGTTCACTCAGCCACCCCAGTTCAGACATGGCTACATGCAAATCAGTCTGACCCTGTGCCTCATAGGGAACAGTCCAGCCCGAACTGCCAAGCCATGTCTTCCCTGGACCGGAAACAAGCATCCTGGGACCGGTTTCGGATTCATAATCCTCATCAGCCAGGCTATCTTGAATCCAGTGGCCAAGTGAACAAGGGGCTCACGTCTGAGCATACCCTGCCACACTTAGGGCGAACAAAGCGATACAAAAGGGGATGATGGACGGAGCGTTTGAACAAATCAAACACTCACCCCCAGTCAACTGATCTGGGTTTAATCCATCACCATTCTTTAGTTCACTCAGCCACCCCAGTTCAGACATGGCTATATGCAAATCAGTCTGACCCTGTGCCTCGTGGGAACAGTCCAGCCCGAACTGCCAAGCCATGTCTTCCCTGGACCGGAAACAAGCATCCTGGGACCGGTTTCGGATTCATAATCCTCATCAGCCAGGCTATCTTGAATCCAGTGGCCAAGTGAACAAGGGGCTCACGTCTGAGCATACCCTGCCACACTTAGGGCGAACAAAGCGATACAAAAGGGGATGATGGACGGAGCGTTTGAACAAATCAAACACTCACCCCCAGTCAACTGATCTGGGTTTAATCCATCACCATTCTTTAGTTCACTCAGCCACCCCAGTTCAAACATGGCTATATGCAAATCAGTCTGACCCTGTGCCTCATGGGAACAGTCCAGCCCGAACTGCCAAGCCATGTCTTCCCTGGACCGGAAACAAGCATCCTGGGACCGGTTTCGGATTCATAATCCTCATCAGCCAGGCTATCTTGAATCCAGTGGCCAAGTGAACAAGGGGCTCACGTCTGAGCATACCCTGCCACACTTAGGGCGAACAAAGCGATACAAAAGGGGATGATGGACGGAGCGTTTGAACAAATCAAACACTCACCCCCAGTCAACTGATCTGGGTTTAATCCATCACCATTCTTTAGTTCACTCAGCCACCCCAGTTCAGACATGGCTATATACAAATCAGTCTGACCCTGTGCCTCATGGGAACAGTCCAGCCCAAACTGCCAAGCCATGTCTTCCCTGGACCGGAAACAAGCATCCTGGGACCGGTTTCGGATTCATAAATGTCCTTAGTAATTCACAGGTGTAAGGCAAGGTGACCTCTCCCCGTCCATCTAACATATCCAAAATCTTAATATGCAGCAATCTACAAAAGAGTTTAAGCTTACTCCCCTGGCCCCTGCCTGCTAGTTAGAAGCATACACAAGTCAAGTCAAGTCAAGTCAATAAAGCTTTATTCGATTTGTATTACAAAATCATAAAATGCACATATTTAAAAAAATGAATGAACAATCAGTACAGAATTAAAAACGACATAAAAATACAGATTATAAATTCATTAAATAGTAAAAATATCAAATTCATAAGGTCAGAAGTACTATACGGATGAGGGGACATTATGTATGGGTTAACTTGTTTGGATCGTGTATGTATGGAGTGATAAATATGCACTTTAAGAGATCTGTTCCAGGTAGAGAAAAACATGTTCAAACAATGAGAGACAGAACTTGATATGTTTTAACTAGTTGGTGCTCTTTACATGGTATTTCGGTATCTAATAACTAACCTTAAAAAAGAAGATACTGCCTTAGTGTTGGACCCGGCCTCATGGCGTGGTCCTACCGCTCCCGCATGGCGGGCCCAGGACAACATCAGACCTCCACCGGATCTCGGACGGCCCCTCCGGCCCGATCCTGCACGCCCCAACACCACCGGTCCGGCTACCATCCCGGTCCCCCATCACCGGCCTGACCCCAGCGTCGGCCCATCCCGACCTGAGCACGAGGCCGTGCCCGACTCCATCTTGGGCCCACCACGTCACGACCACGTGGTCTCGGCCCCAGCCCGACCCCAGCGAAGCCCCGACATTGAGGCACCAAGATCCACCCAGGTGGTCGAGTGGCCACTCAACCGATCCCGGAGGAAGGGGAGTTTCGATGGCCCTCCAGCCGTCCCCGGACGCCTGGTATCGATCGCCCTCCGGCCTCCCTGGGCGCTGGCTCCAGCCCCCTGCTGGGTGTCTGGACACCATCAACCCGGCCCCTCTGGCCCCCCAGGCGCAAGGGTCCGGACATCAAAGAACCTCCATCCTATATCTGGGCCAGCCCCGGAGTAGGACGCCAGTTGTATCCTGGACTGGAAGCTCTGCTGACGCTGTCACGGCCGACACCAGACGAACTCATCTCCGGTAACCTGAACCATCTGAGAGCCTGCTGGCGCTGCCGCGGCCTACCTTGCTGAACCATCTGAGAGCCTGCAGGCGCTGCCGCGGCCTACCTTGCTGAACCATCTGAGAGCCTGCTGGCGCTGCCGCGGCCTACCTTGCTGAACCATCGGAGATCCTGCTGGCGCTGCCGCGGCCTACCTTGCGGAACCAGCTGAGAGCCTGCTGGCGCTGCCGCGGCCTACCTTGCTGAACCATCTGAAAGCCTGCTGGCGCTGCCGCGGCTCAAACCCCTCGGAACCCCCCAGCTCGAGGATTGAGAGCTGTGCGTAGGGTATCCCTTCCTCCGCCCAGAGCTGGACTGTCCCGCTACCTACCCCCCTTTTCCGAGACTTTACGGATCCTGCGATCCGCCTGTATACACTGCCAAGAACCAGCAACCTCTACTACCTATAACCGCTTAAGAACTTGATCTCTTGTGTGGTGTCCATTTGTGGTGTTGTGATTACTCCGCTGTACGATCCTCGGAGAGGGCCCTCATTCAGGAGGCCTCTCAGCAACGCTCGGCTACTTCTCGACGGAGAGGTGGACCTAGGGGTGGTCAGTCAGACATCTTCTGCCTCCCCCGGGGTCGCCTTTCTAACATTGGTGGCAAGCGCCGGGATCCGAGCCCACGCAGATCGTACAGCGGGTGATTCACTCGCTAACAAAAGAAACCCGCTGCGACCATGAGCACAGAATTCCAGAAAGAGAAAATGGAAGACTACAGTCACAAAGAGCTAAAGCAATTCTGCAAAGAGCTAGGCATCGCTACCACTGGCTTAAGCACCAAAGAAGACTTTAAATCGGCCCTGCAGGCCTGGGTGGACGCCGGCGAGGCGCCACCCCCGAGTGAAGATAACCCGGGCCCGAACGGAGGCCCGGAGGCCGAGACGAACCCAGCGGGAGGGAGACCCGCAAACCCAGACACGGGTCTCTCCCACGAAGACGCCCGAGAACGAGAGAGGAACAGGCTCCACGAATTGGATCTTGCCCGACTCAGACAAGAAGGAGAAATCCAACTGGCAGAAAGGAAGTTAGCCCTCGAGGAGAAAAAACTCCTGCTCGAGCACAAGCGCGTCCTCAAAGAGATGGAACTTAAAGCCAAGGCAAACGAGTCGGCCATCGCCGGGGGTAAGACCTCCCTCCCGCCGGTGGACACGAAGGTGCACATACCCAAGGATGTCGTCAAAGAGTACTATAAGAACGACGATATCCAGCAGTGGTTCAAAGCCTACGAGGTCGCCATGGCCGCCCATCGAGTACCCCTCAAGGACTGGGGCGCCGGCCTGTGGGGGAAGTTTATCAACGAAGGGAGGGACGCCCTGCTGGAGCTCCCTGATACCGAGATGACCTCGTACGAACACATGAAGACCGCCCTCCTCACTCGCTACGGACTCACCCCCGAAATGTACCGGCAGCGATTCCGAGACTGTAAAAAAATCCCCGGTACCACTTGGGTGGAGTACGTGAACTTTTACAGCAGAGCCTTCGAAGGGTGGATCAGAGGCTGCCAGGTCACCACCTACCAGCAGTTGATCGACCTCATTCTATGGGAACATCTGTCCAATAACTGCTTCATCGAACTCCGGCAACACCTCCTCGACAGCAAACTGACTGAGCCACGAAAACTCGCTGTTGAGGCGGATAGATGGGTGAGCACCCGAGTTCCCCGGAGTCCACTGGGGGACTACAGCCGGGGATCCCCGGGGAACCACCGACCACGAGGAGGCGGAGTAGGCCAGAGCCGGGGTCGAGACGTCCCCCAGGGGTCCTTCCCTACCTCCACGCCCCCATCCCTGGGCCAGAGAGGGGGCCCCCCAGCCAGACCGGGGCCCCACCCGAACGTTACGTGCCACAGATGCCAGCGACTGGGTCATTATGCGAATGACCCCCTCTGCCCAATGAATCAGCGGCCCGGCACCACCGGTCCCCCAACCCGCCAGATCGCGGCCGCTGCCCTGAGGGAACAAAGGAGTGAGGAGGAGGACGACAACCCCGAGCAAGCCGAGTGGGAACCCGCCGCCATGACCTTAGCATGCCTGGGTACTCACGACCTGATCCCCCGAGGCCCGATCCCCGGCAACACCCAGAAATACCGCCAGTGGGTCACCATCAATGGACGCCGGACCGAAGCCCTCCGTGACACTGGGGCCAGCGTGACAGCGGTCTGCTGCCATCTGGTGACCCCGGAACAGATCCTTCCTAACGTTCTGTGTCCAGTCCGGACCGCAGATAACTCAGTGACCTTGTGCCAGATGGCCCGCATCCCCTTCGAGTGGGGGGGAGTGTCGGGCGTGCTGAAAGTGACTGTCCGCGACGATGCCCCCGTGGACTGCCTCCTGGGGAACGACCTAGAAAGTTCCCCCTGGGCTAGCGTCGAACGGAGAGAGCACCTGGGGATGCTAGGCCTTCCCGAGTGGGTCTGTGCGACCACCCGCTCCATGACCGCCCGAGCCTCCACCCCAGAGGGGGAGGCTCCCCCCGAGGAGCCGGAGTGGCCTGCACCTCCGCCGCCCGTCGTCCCCGAGGACGCCGACCCCGAACAAGGCCTCCAAGGGCCCGACCAAGAAGAGCTCGCCGAGCTCGACCACCTCCCAGAACTCGCTCAATGGCGCCAAGAAGGTGGCCCCACCCGCGAACAGTTCCGGCAGGAACAGAAAACCTGCCCCTCCCTCGAGGGGATTCGACAGCAAGCCACTACCCAAGCAGCTGGAGACCCCGCGGGGTCCCAATGGATCTATTGGGACAACGACCTTCTCTACAGTGAGCAAAAGATTGCTGAACTAGGGGCCGGCCGGGTACTGGTCGTACCCCTCCGATTCAGAGACTTCCTCCTGAACTTAGCACATGATGTGCCCCTCGCCGGGCACCTGGGGCAGGACAAAACTTACAGCCGCCTGGTGACCCATTTCTTCTGGCCCAAAATGCGCTCCGATGTGCATAACCACTGCAGGACCTGCCCGACCAGTCAAGCCAGCGGGAAGAGCGGGGCGAAAGTCAAAGCCCCGCTCCAGCCGTTCCCCGTGGTGACTACCCCCTTTGAGCGAGTGGGAATAGACATCGTAGGGCCCCTGGACCCTCGAACCTCGCAGGGGCACCGCTTCATTCTCGTCCTGGTGGACCATGCTACCCGCTATCCCGAAGCCATCCGCCTCCGGACCATCACGGCCCCCGTGGTGGGCCGAGCCCTCATGAGCATCTTCTCCCGAGTCGGCTTCCCCCGAGAAGTCGTGAGTGATCGGGGCTCCAACTTTATCTCGAAGCATATGCGGTCCCTATGGCAACAGTGCGGGGTCGCCTATAAATTCCCCACCCCGTATCATCCCCAAGGAAATGGACTAGTAGAACGATTTAACAGAACATTGAAGGGGATGATCAAGGGCTTAGAAGAACCACTCCGGCGCAAATGGGATGTCCTGCTACCCTGCCCCCTGTTCGCCTACCGAGAGGTACCCCAGAAGTCCCTGGGGTTCAGCCCCTTTGAACTCTTGTACGGACACCCGGTCCGAGGCCCCCTCAGCCTGGTCAAGGAAGGCTGGGAGACAGCAGTTCGAGAGGCTCCACCGGATGTCTACCGGTACCTCCTGACCCTCCGCAATCAGACTCGGAAGTTCCGGGAACTTGCCGAGGCCAACCTGGAAGCTAGTCAGGAGGAGATGAAACGCTGGTATGACCAGAACGCCTCGTCCATCGAGTTCGAGCCGGGCCAGCAGGTCTGAGTCATGTCCCCGGTCGAACCTTGTGCCCTCCAGGACAAATGGACGGGGCCCTTCAAAGTGGTGGAGCGCAAGAGCCCAGTCACCTATCGGGTGGACATGGAGTCCCCCCGGAACCCTCTCCGGGTTCTGCACGCTAACCGGCTTAAGCCACACTTTGCACGCACTGAACTGAGCCTGCTGCTAGCGACCGATGACGGAGCTGAGGACGACTCCGAACCCCTACCAGATCTCCTCCGCACCACCGAGAAAGACGGCTCCATCGAATGGGTCACGCTCTCCTCTTCCCTGACCCCAGAGCAGCAACAGGACTGCCGGAAGCTGCTGGGGCAGTTTGCGGATCTGTTTTCCCTCACTCCGGGGGTCACCCGGTGGTGTGTCCACGATGTAGACACCGGAGACAGCCCGCCTGTAAAACACCGAGCTTTTCGAGTGCCCGACCGGGTTCGGGCCTGCATCCAATCCGAAGTGGCCAAGATGTTAGCTCTGGGGGTAGTCAAACCCTCCAACAGTCCCTGGGCCAGTCCCGTTGTCCTGGTCCCTAAAGCCGCCACCCCCGGAGCAGCTCCAGAGCTCCGGTTCTGTGTTGGACCCGGCCTCATGGCGTGGTCCTACCGCTCCCGCATGGCGGGCCCAGGACAACATCAGACCTCCACCGGATCTCGGACGGCCCCTCCGGCCCGATCCTGCACGCCCCAACACCACCGGTCCGGCTACCATCCCGGTCCCCCATCACCGGCCTGACCCCAGCGTCGGCCCATCCCGACCTGAGCACGAGGCCGTGCCCGACTCCATCTTGGGCCCACCACGTCACGACCACGTGGTCTCGGCCCCAGCCCGACCCCAGCGAAGCCCCGACATTGAGGCACCAAGATCCACCCAGGTGGTCGAGTGGCCACTCAACCGATCCCGGAGGAAGGGGAGTTTCGATGGCCCTCCAGCCGTCCCCGGACGCCTGGTATCGATCGCCCTCCGGCCTCCCTGGGCGCTGGCTCCACCACCCTGCTGGGTGTCTGGACACCATCAACCCGGCCCCTCTGGCCCCCCAGGCGCGAGGGTCCGGACATCAAAGAACCTCCATCCTATATCTGGGCCAGCCCCGGAGTAGGACGCCAGTTGTATCCTGGACTGGAAGCTCTGCTGACGCTGTCACGGCCGACACCAGACGAACTCATCTCCGGTAACCTGAACCATCTGAGAGCCTGCTGGCGCTGCCGCGGCCTACCTTGCTGAACCATCTGAGAGCCTGCAGGCGCTACCGCGGCCTACCTTGCTGAACCATCTGAGAGCCTGCTGGCGCTGCCGCGGCCTACCTTGCTGAACCATCGGAGAGCCTGCTGGCGCTGCCGCGGCCTACCTTGCGGAACCAGCTGAGAGCCTGCTGGCGCTGCCGCGGCCTACCTTGCTGAACCATCTGAAAGCCTGCTGGCGCTGCCGCGGCTCAAACCCCTCGGAACCCCCCAGCTCGAGGATTGAGAGCTGTGCGTAGGGTATCCCTTCCTCCGCCCAGAGCTGGACTGTCCCGCTACCTACCCCCCTTTTCCGAGACTTTAGATCCTGCGATCCGCCTGTATACACTGCCAAGAACCAGCAACCTCTACTACCTATAAACGGTTAAGAACTTGATCTCTTGTGTGGTGTCCATTTGTGGTGTTGTGATTACTCCGCTGTACGATCCTCGGAGAGGGCCCTCATTCAGGAGGCCTCTCAGCAACGCTCGGCTACTTCTCGACGGAGAGGTGGACCTAGGGGTGGTCAGTCAGACATCTTCTGCCTCCCCGCGGTCGCCTTTCTAACACTTAGTTACAAGAAGCATACAAAATAAGCATTGTTACAAGGTTACAGCGCTGCTGCAAGGTGACCTTTCCCCAGCCCATGTTTGATTTGATTGTAATGCGCTTTAAATTTCTCAATTTTTTGCAAACAAAACATCTGGCCAGTTTCAAGCGCTACTTTCTACACTAACAGCTGTACAGTTGGTAGCGAATTTGAATTTATTGTTACGGTTTTTAACAGAGGCATTGCTTTGATGTCCCGGTTGCATGGCTGACGTTTTCCACCGAGGCATGTTCAGTTATGCCTCAGTTATGCCTCTTTGGGCGCTGTTTTTTTCCTGTGTTTACCAATGCTGCATCAACTCAGCATTACTTAGCACCATCTGAGCATCAATGCAGCACCACCAATTAAATATCACTCAGCATCACTATGCATCACCTCCACACCAGCACACCACCCCCTCAGCATCACTCAGCACCACGTAGCTATCATTCAGCATAGCCTCTGCACCAGCACACCAATACCTCATCATCATTAAGCATCACCTCAATATGCCCTCGGAATGTGGCATCTGTTGACTAAATCAGCTAGTAGTGGTTTCTCCACACTTTTCAAATACTATTATAGACCTCAGGATTTCGTACTGTTGATTGTTCTATTATTGGGGAGTAGATCCTGTGCAGTCTTAAAATATACCCTAGGACCCTCCGGCTTTGAACCGTCTTTTGTTATAATCTGTTGATTTGCCCCAAAAATTCTTCTCCTGCTTATGTTGTAATTCATGTATTATTTCCCAACATCCACCCTTCCATTGTTTATGCCACCCCCATAACAAAAAAATATATTACAAACAAGCATTAGAACAAGCAGGAAGAAGTTGCCAGCATTTCAAGGACAAAAATCTACAAGACATTCTTTATGTTAATTCTTTTTTTTAATGCAATAATTTAGTTGTACATAATGTCTTCTTAGTTATATATAAGGTAACAAAAACGGTTAGCAAAAAAGGATATTGTAACTTTTCAACATACTACACAGCAGACACATTGCTCTATAACATAGGTTAAAAACATTACCAATGCCAATTGCTCTAGCTAAACACTTATAAGGTCACAAATGCGAGACCTATTGGCTATGCCAATGCTTGTTTCTAAAGCGGGTGGACGGGAAGCAACACATGTGCAGAAACAACACAGGCCTAGGGAGGTGTGACTAGCTAGACAGGGGCGCAGGTGGGGGTCGGGAAACAACACGCAGTGCGGGGACGGGGCAAAGAAAAGCAATAAGCAAGAGAGATAGCAAGGTGGAGCAATGGGGGGAGAAAGGCAAGCCGGAGAGAGAGAAAACAATGTGGAGCTAGGGGCGATGCACACAGGCGAGAAAGCAGTGCAGGGGAGAAGCACGCAAGGGCAAGGGAATCATGGAGAAGGACAGGGGAGAAGAATGTGAGCGAGAGATGGCAACATAGAGCACTAAGGGAGGAAGAGAAGCACACTAGGGAGACAGCTGAGAAATAGACACACTCTTGTGGAGTGAGTAAGACTTAAGAAGTAGTTGTATGTAAGTTGTATGTACGTAAGCAGTTGAAGGGCACAAGTACATTGGTAATGCTCCAGGGGATGGACAGACACACCATGGAGAAGATAATCCATCGAATAAGAAGCAGGAAAATCAGAGTGACAATAAAGCCAGTCAGATGTGAGCAATGGGCAGCCTGCAAGCCCCTCTGTGTTCTTGGTGAGCCCACAATATGTCTTTTGCAACCAGACAGCTGTGGTGTGTGGTAGGATCTACTTAACAAGCCAGGCCACTTGACTTTGCAGGTTATGATAGAGCAAAAAGGCACAATTCTGAGAAAATATACCTTTCTTTCTCTACAAGAAGCTTCCCGTGGTGTCAGCGATTTAAAGCATCCCACACACTGAAGGACAAAGTACATGTGGGTATGAATTGTAGTTGTGGGAGCAGTGAGAGGTACTGTGTCGCTGGTTGTCTGGCAATGCCATGCCTGACGAGATGGGTGAGTATGTCAGGATTGGACGTGGAATCTTGGGTAAGGAGTTCCTAGGGAGTTAAGTCAAGAGGTCTCATTAGGTAAAGTCGGGATCGAAGGGAACTTGAGGATTACGAAGGGGGCGCACACAGAAAAAAATGTGCGTATTCTGGGGGTTCCTGAAAAAGCAGAGGGGCAAGCCACAGATCTGTTGTGGAAGACTTGATTACGAAACACCTACTACCTCGGTCCCTCTCCCAATACTTGTCAGTATAGCGCACCCATAGAGTGCCTGGGGGGCCCCCGAAGCCGGAAGCACCACTGCTCCCATCCTTGCAAGAATTTTGAATTTCTACAACAGAGACATTATCCTCCAAACAGCAAGGGCCACACCGCCGCTTAAGTTTGAGAACGCGACCATAACCCCTTTCCCGGACTTCACTTATAGGGTTCAATTGAAACGCAGGTCCTTTCTGGAAGTGAAACACGTGCTCAGAGGGCACAATTTGAAATACGCAAGGTTTTTCACAGCAAAACTGCAAGTGCAAGCAGATGGAAAGTCGTTGTTCTTTCAGACCCCAGAAGACACTTGGAACTGGCTGGAAAGTTGGCGATCCTCCGGCTCGCAGCAACACTCCTCCCCTAATCACTTGCAAAGACAGGGGGGTCAACTGGAGAGGACTGATCAAGATGAGGGTATCCGATTCACGGTCGACCACAATCCATGGCGGTGGCCCGTCCTACCCCTCACGAGCTGCCATGCCCCTTGATCTATTACAGGAATTATGTGCTGCCATCTGCCCATGGGTGCAAGGGTGACTATATTTGTTGAAATATTTTTGTGATTTCTATTTTTTCTGTATATTTCATATTCAGGGGTCGGAACCTCTGTTATCAAGGTTCTGGGCCGGCTGCTGCTGGTCGTAACGGGGGATGGGGTCGGCGACTGTGGGTGAATATGTACCAACCCCATCATTGTACACAATGTCTGATGTGCGATATCTTGGGCACACATAACAGTTTTTACAGGGGATGTAGGTCACATTCTAGGGTAGTTTTGGCTGTGTAGCGCTCCCTTCTATACAGTCCACTTGTTCTGGGCATACAGGCACTCTGCAAAATTGGGGGGTAGGCAGTTCTAAGTCCACGTTGCAGGGAGGCAGGGTGGGGGAAGATCCCAGGGAGTTTCATTGGGTTTTATTGTAGTCTTTTTTTGTGTTTTCTGTGCAGTCTGATCGATGATGTCGCCCCTGAAGTCACTTGGGTCGCTATTAGCAGACGTAAAAAAAAATCCATGGTAAAAAATGTCCTACATTTATCCTTGTGTCTCGCAGTACAGAATTGTATCGGTATTCATTGTTGTGCCGTTGCCACTGTGGGAAGTGAGGCCACTAGTCCTATGTATAGATGAGTGTTGACCATAACATGAAGTCACCACCGGGCCGTCTTAAATTACATTCATGGAATGTGAATGGTCTGAGAGATCAAATTAAGAGGGTGTTAGACCTGACACCTTTTGGCGTGGTTCTTCCCCCATCTTTTTGCCTCTGACTCATGTGTTTTGATGCTGTGCTGGATTTCGTTTTTGCTGATTTAGATGCTTTGGACACTCTGCCACTGCTGATCAGTGTCAGAGTGTAAGTGCTCCCTCTGTAAATTGTGATATTGATTGGCATATTTGTATCACCACAAAGTCCCTAGTAAAGTGCACTGTGTGTGCCAGGGCTGGTGATGACAAATGCTACTAGTGGGCCTGCAGCGCAGATTGCGCCACCCACATGAGTAGCTTTAAAATGGTGACTCAGGCCTGCCAGCGCAGAGCCTGTGTGCAGTCAGTGACTGCCTGTCAGCCTGGCCAGTGTCCCCACTGGCTAGGCCTAACCCTTCCCTGTCTGTGCACATCAGTCACCCCTATGGAAGGCTCAAGGTACCCCCATGGGCAGGGTGCAGTGTATGGATAAGGTAGAGCATGTACTAGTGCAGGTAGTATGCTCTGGTAGTGGGCTGCAGCCATGTTATGTGCTCACTGCTGAAAGGCTATCTTGCTCCATAGAGTAACATGGAGGAGGCTGGGCCCATGTGATACCAGCCTATCTTCCCATAGGAACAAGATGGGACAGAAGTGAAAGATATCCCTGAACTCAGAATTTAATGACACATCTTTTAGTGAAGGGTGTTTTTAAATCCTGTGTTGGAGAATAGCACTTTTAGAAAGTGGTTGTTCTCTTGTCCAAACCTTTCTGTGTGCCTGGGTTTGTGGAATGCCTGCCTGGTCTGGATGTGACAGGGGGAGGCTGCAGAGCCCCAGAGGAGAGGGTCGGAGACAGCCCGGGGATGAAAGGGCACATCTGCCTGCCTGGGAGGAGGGAGGAAGGAATGCCTGATAAGTGCTGAGCTGCGCCTGCCTACCTCCCCCACGTTAGCTCTCTCCTGGTGGTCAACTGACACCTCTGGCCCTGAAGCTGACAGGAAGAAGAAAACCAGAGACACCTCGGTGCTCCGCAACCCCCAGAACTGGTTTAGACTGGACCAAGGGCCTCCATGCACAAAGACTTCAAAGAACTTCAAAGACATTGAGGGGTATAAGGAAAGGACCCCTGACTACAGAAGTTTAGATTCTGAAATTCTGCAAGCAAGAAGGAACCTTTGCTGGAAGGAGGACAGCTAGAGAACTAAAGGAAGACTGCCTGGCTGTGTGCTCTAAGGGCTGACCTGTTCTACTGTCCAACTGGAAGCTAAGGAGGAGAAAGGGACTTTGCTGTGTGCTGTGACCCTGCCTACTTGAAACTGCCAAGACTCTGCTGTGTGCTGTGTCTACAACTGAATCTCCAAGGGCCTGAGAAGAGCTGGCCTCCTGTTGGGAACCCAGGACTAAAGGTTCCTAAAGCTATCCCAGAAAACGGCTGAAAAATCGTGCTGTTGGGACCCGAGACGCGTGGTGCTGGACGTCAGAGCCTGAGGAAGGGATCTGTGTGCTCATCGGCACCTTAACCGTGAGGGTCGGAGGCTTGTGGAGCCTCCACTCGTGAAATCCGCTCCCAGGTGGTGGCAAG
The DNA here is from genome assembly GCF_964261635.1 of Lissotriton helveticus. Classification (NCBI taxonomy): domain Eukaryota; kingdom Metazoa; phylum Chordata; class Amphibia; order Caudata; family Salamandridae; genus Lissotriton; species Lissotriton helveticus. Next base: position 440,258,430 of record NC_136071.1, on the reverse strand, counting down.
GTCGAGAGGGGGGTCTAGTCGAGACCAGCGCCCTTGAAAACCCTTTGCCGCCAAATCACCACCGCGGCCCGGGGCCAGGAAACCCCCCCGCATCTGCTCCGAGGTCCAGGAGCTGCCGCGGCGAAGAACGAAGCCGCCGCGCCCCCATTGGTGGAGGGAGCCGAGCCCCCTCACTAACTCCGCGACGGGATTGGCCCGTGCGGCGCAGCGTCATTGATAGTGGTGGGCCGTGATTGGCCTAACGAGCGGAGCGTCATCGGATGCCTGTCCCAGGAGCCGCTCTGCCAGTGGCTGACTCCCGGGTGTAAGGCGGCTCGTCTGGAGAGCCGCGACGGTATTGGCTGCCTCGACTGAAGCTGCCGAGGAGCCGGGAGATCACCGCCGGGACCGGGGAAGAGACCTGACCCCGCCGAGGGACTTGGAAGCGTCCCGCACCCCTGGCCAGCCGTCCCCCCACCAGGTGAGCCTCACCGCCTCCCCCGCCGCTCGTTGGATTGTCGAGAGCGGGCGGGAGAGGAAAGGGGGACCGGCCGGGGCGGTGACGCGTGCAATCTGCACGGCCGGCGCGCCTGAGTTTCAAGGAGGCGCGAGGCTGCACCTGGGACGAGAAAGAGTCCCTGAGCCTCGCGCAGAAGCGCATTGACAGCGCTTGAAGCCCCTAGGTGGGACCAAAAGGGGGTATGGTGTTTTACTGCTCGTTTGGGAGAGCGAAGTGAATAAGAAATCAGGGGCAATATTTTTAGACTCCTGATCTGAGAGACTAGAGACTATTTTTGTTTGGAACCTGAGACTATTGTTTTAAATGACAAGAACTGCCTATTTACAAGAACCACTAAGAATTAAGTGCAACCATTAAGATAAAATGCTATGTTGTGTAAAGAAGTGATTAGCGTGCGACTGCTTCATTTACATGCTGAAACTAGATAAAGCTATATATTTTTATAAAATATACTTACCTGTGTGGTCTCAGTTTGTGGTGGATTGGGGATTATTGTTGTGTTAAGTGCAAATGTTATCCACATTGCCTCTGTTTAGCCTAGACTGCTCGCGCCATGCTACCTAGAGGGTGAGCAGGGGTTATCTCAGAGGGTTATTCCGTCTACCTGACCGGAAGCTAGGGTCCCTACTTGGTCTAAGGTACTTACCTCTGCCAATCAGAGACCCCGGGTTCTAACAGAGGGGAATAGTGTTACAGTACCTAAAACATCATGCCCCTGACCTAGTATTACTTCAAGAAACGCATATCCAAGGTACCTCCTACTGTGCTCCAACAGATGGGGTTATAAACTGATAGCTCATGTGGGTTATGCTCGGGATAAAGGGGGGAGGCATCCTGGCACACAGTTCCCTCCCCTTCCAGGTAAATAAAATCACTCCCAACCCTCTTGGTCGCTTCGTTACAGTCTCTGGACAATGGGAGTGTAGGTCCCTCAATGTGATCTCCTTATATTTACCCCCAAACTCCATTCCTCTACCTTGACGTACTTAGGTCCACACATGCTAGGCCTGCCCGAGGTAGATATATTGGTGGGGGGACACTGTATTGCCGCCTTGAATGGCTATCTTGACCGCTTGCCACCCAGGTGAGTGGAACCACCGGGGAAGCTAATGGCAGATTTTCTGGGGGGCCACAGGACTGATAGATGTATGGCGTGTATGCTACCCTACAACCAGACAATACACCTTCCATTTCGGGGTTCATGGGAGTATGTCCCGTATAGATTAACTCTTTAGCAAAGCCACCCAATTCCCCATGTTTGGGGAGATCTCCTTCCTTCCCAGGGGTATCTCTGACCACTCTCCTATCATGACTCATTACGGTGGTGTGCTACCCCCCACTTGCCACAAAATGGTTCTCAACCCGTGGTACCTTAGCGTACCGGAGATACAAGACAAACTGGCTGAGGCTACCCAAAACTATTTCACTGACAATGATGCCTCTGTCGAGTCAGATGTAACGCTATGGGAAGCATATAAGACAGTGATTCGGGGTTGTGGGGTGGCAGCAGTGGCGGGCCACAGGAAAGAAAAGCGTAGATAATTGGAAGAAATAGAGAAGGAAGTGGCCCTTCTCGAAAACGAATTGGTGGCATCTGCATCCTTAGACGCCTCACATAAACTTGCCGTAAAACAAAAAGAATATAGAGATATCTTAGATGATACAGCCAGGGCCCAGTATCGGGCCACTCAGCACCGTGTGTATGACAGCGGTGACAAAGCCAGTAAGTTGTTGGCGTAGCTTGACAGGCGAGAGTTTGCCAATAGGTGGGTGGTTGAAATTGTAGATCCAAATGGCATGAGGCACCATGATAGAGCTGGGATTGCGGAGATATTCACTAACTATTTTGAGCATGTTTATATTCCTTCATCCACGTCCACTCAGGAAGCGGCAGCTAACTACTCTCCACTCTGCCCCTGCCAGTGTTAGATCCCCAGGACATCACAGAGCTTCACCCTGCCTTGACTCCTGGTGAGGTGTCCAAGGCAATTGGCGTGCTACAATCTGGAAAAGCCATGGGCCTGAGTGGCCTTCCAATCGGACTTTACAAAATTGTCTCTTTAACGATTGCTCTGTTTCTCGTGCGAATGTATGCAGAAGGTGCTGCTCGAGGGGTTCTTCCTGAAACACAGAGATTAGCAAATATTGCCGTCATACACAAAAAGGGGAAGCCCCCTGAGCAATGCTGTTCATACAGACCTATTTCTCTCCTTGATCCGGAGGTCAAGATTTTGGCTAAAATTTTGGCCCTCCGTCTCGCGCCATATCTCAATAGACTGATACATCCGGACCAGTGCGACTTTATGCCTGCTAGAAATACTGCACTCAATCTCCGTCGTCTTTTTGGGGTGCTGGTTAGGGCCTCTACCATACAAGAAAATTCAGTGATCATGTCTTTAGACGCCAAGATGGCTTTCGATATGATGGAGTGGCCCTTTTTGTTTAACGCATTGGACAGACACGGATTTGCTGATCGATTTTTATCCTGGCTGCGTCTACTTTATTCAAAACCCCTGGCCCGGATTGTGGTTAATGGTGGCAGGTCGGAAATCTTTGAGTTAGGAAAGGGTACAAGACAGGGCTGCCCCCTGTTGCCATTGTTATTTGCTCTAGCGCTTGTACCTCTAGCTCTAAGGATGAGCCCCTCATTCGGGGGCTTAACTGGTTGCCAGAGTGGTCAGATTAAATCTCCCTCTATGCCGACGACATCCTGCTCTATGTGGACAGGCCCTGATTTTCGATTCACAGGATACTACATATTTTTGCCCTTTTCCAAAAGTATTCCGGCTATACCATCAACTGGGATAAATCATTGGTCTATGTTTTGAGTGAGGAACCCCCGATCCTTCCCACGGGCTGCAGCGCCAACATAGTTACAGATGGCTTCCGATATACCGGCATATACATCACCGGGGATGCAAAGGTCTTCCATCAACAGAATCTCTTACCCACTTTACATCACCATCGACCCAATGTGTAGCACTGGAAAACATTTCCCCTCACACTACTAGGTAGAACTGCCCTCTATAAAATGATGGCACTCCCTTGTTTTCTTTACGCCTTACAGAATACACCACATTTAGGGATGCCTCAATACTTTCAATCTGTTGACTCCAAGGTACGTACGCTGCTTCGGAACTCCGGTATACCCCGAATCGCTCTCACCGAGCTCACAAAAAGCTGGTATGAAGATGGTATCGCTTTGCCAGCCATTAGATCATACTACTGGGCCTCACAGTTAGTGGTCCTTAACCACTGGACACACCGACCTATTACAGACCCAGCATATAGAACGGACAGGCGTAATATGTTTGCTGGTAACTACTTGAGGACACTTTATGGAGGGACAAGATATATACCCAAGCACACCCCAACTTCTGCCACAGTTTCCACCTGGCATACGGCAACAGCTGCCTTGGGCTGGATAGGTAAAATCCCTTGAGTCACTCCACTGCTAGAGTTCTGTCAATTAGGTATGCTCTCAAGACAGCCGGGATTTGACAAATGGGACCTTATCGGTCTATCCAGGTTTTGGGACCTATGGGCGGGTGGCGAGGTTGTCCCGGTCGAAGAGTTACAAACACAGTACCAAACTGCATGGGGGAAATCTTTAGATATTGTCAAGTAAGAAGTGCACTATATGAAACAATTCCCAAGCGTTCTGACCTACCTGCCTCCTCTCCTTTGGAGGACAGACTACTGGATGATTACCTCCCGGAAAAAGCCATCTCATTGACATGTCGCAGAATCCTCAATAACTCCCCTGAGACTCTTGATAAAATCCATATTAAATGGACCGCCGATGTGGGAGACATGACCGATGAGGTATGGAGGGAGGCCCTGGCCTCACCCCGGGAGATGACTATCTGTTCCTGCTTCAAAATCATATAGCTTAAAATACTCCATAGAGCCCATTACACTAGTTCAGCTCTTGTTAAGAGGGGACTTCTCAGCTTCCTGACCTGCCCCCGCTGCTGTGGTTCCACTGGGTCCTTTTTATACCAATGGTGGGAATGTCCTGTCCTTCAGAAATACTAGGGCAGGGTTGTGCCCGTCATGTCCCAGATCTGTTATAAACCTATCCAGGCTACCCTCCGGCTTTGTCTTTTGAACATCTGGGATGCCACCGATCTATTAAGAACTGAAAAACTGTGGGCCTCATTAGGCTGCATGGTGGCAAAACGCAATATCGCCAGAACATGGAAGGGCGGGGTTTAAACCTTGATACACTGATTGGGAGTCCGACATGGACTGGTGTATGCAAGCAGAGAGGGTGTTTTATGAGAGCAGGGGATGCCCGAGCAAATGGATGAAAATATGGGGCCCCTGGAACGAGAGCAGAGGTCTACTATGTATCCCCTTTGGCGATGTCCCCCCATTCGCTGTTGACAATGAGACACTGTAAGGTTTCTAATAGACAAATGAGACCATGAATCATTGGATTGCGTTATTGACCCAATGTGCTGATTTGTATTATACTGTAACTTTATTTTGCAAACTTTTGTACATTTTGACGACTGCTTTTCACTGCATCTGTTTTTCGTTTGTATTGTTTTATGTTGATTTCTTTTTAATAAAAAGATTTGTAAAAAAAAGAAAAATGTTTTTATGTGGCTCACTGACAATTATGGGGCATATTCTCAAGGAGCTATCGCAGAGTGAACTGCACTTCATCGCAGCCAAATGGGCGATAAAGTTATCACCCCATTCACAAGCTGGTGCTAACAGTCCATAGTACCAGTTTACCCGCGATAGCAGCCGCAAAAAACATCGCCACAGACGACCCCGGCAACTATCGCTAATGAGATGCAGAGTAGGCATTCCCATGCAAAACGCCATGATAACACCACTCCACCGCATTCTCAATGACCAGCCAGAGCTGGGATACAACCACAAAACATGCGATAAGGCACATTAGCAGCAGGAAATTAACACCTGCTCTGAGCTGGTGCAACGCTGTAAGGCACCCTGCACCACAAAAGGGAGCCCAGCCCACAGCCACTACTGAAGAACAACAGATGCCATGTAGCTACTTATCATGCAGCTCGGAACTCCAACAGGCCCAAAACACACACCTCCACCACCCCCAGGCCCGCCACCACCCCCCGGATCCCCCCGCCCCCCCGGAATACCACAGAGGCAGCGCAGACACAGACCGTGGACCTTCAGAAAACGGACCAGCCTTACAGACATGACACCAGAGTATGTCATTGCCCACTACAGGCTCAAAAGGAAAACCCTCCCCTGCATCCTGAACATCATTGCCCGCAGTCTGACGGTACCAACACAGCCGACAACCAACACCCTCCGCAGACAAAGCTGCATCTGTTGGCTTCTGGTACCTTCCAACCAACAACCGCCAGAGTCGGAGGAGTCTCACAGCCAGCCCTATCAAAGTTCCTCAAACCTGTCCTGGATGCCATCATCAGCTTGGTACCCCAGCACCTATACTTCCCCCACACTGCGCAGGAACAGCTGGAGACCAAGCAAGGCTTCTACGCCATAGCTGGATTTCCTCATGTTTTGGGTGCAATAGACTGCATACATGTCCTACTTGTGCCCTGAGCCAACACTGCACACAATTACTGCAACAGAAAACACACGCATTCCATCAACGTGCAGGCAATAGTGGACCACTGGGGACTCTTCACCAATGTCGTTGCCAACTACCCAGGTAGTGTACATGATTTCTTCATCTTCTGACAGTCAATCATCAACCGGCGCTTCCAGGATGGCACCTACGGAACAGCACTGCTTGCTGGTAAGTACCAAATGAACACACCACACACCTCAACTCCACAATCATCCAACTCACAACTCTGGGAATGCGCATGTTACAAACTCACATACAACATGCCAAACAACATGCCCACCAGACATGACAGCATAACTTACTGTGGGAACCTGGGCCAGCTATGTACACAAGCCATCACCGGCATGGCACCTCTGCCACACAATAGGGGATTTTGAGGAGAGGTAAGAACCAGGCATGTGCAAAGGGGGCAAGTGACCGATGAATAAGCATGTACACAATGCCAAGTGTGGCTTGGATGTGCTGGACAGACTGCAGTATGCAGACCACACACATATCCATGTCGACACATACCGCTGGTGTTTGGAGTGTAGTGGACAGTGGATGCAACCATGTCACCCCAGCCAGTGGGGAAGATTGTTGAAATGTAGCTTATTATGTTCCCCCTGTAAGCATGTGCAGAGTGGGCTGGCCCGGCGTACACCAGGCCAGCGTAGGGGTGTGAATAAAAAGTACTTAGCTCTGGGCGTAGTTCTCTTCTGGAATGCCCAATGTCTCTGCCAGGGCGGCGCTCCTCACCCCGCCATGAGGCCGACGCCGTCAGCTGTGGTCCCCGAACCAGTCCTGCCCGCCCCTGCGCACCCAAGCCTCAATGCCCACCTGCTGACACCGGCGTGTGTCGAAGAGGGCCCACCACATGCCGGTGCAAGCTCCAGGCCCGAGGCCCACGACCTTGGCAGCCTCCTCGGACCATCACGGCCTCCGCGACACAGGCCCGCAGAACTCCATTCTCGTTGACGTACTCCACCGGCATACACAGCGGACAAGTAGGAAACACATTTGGAACTGAGTCTTGATTACACCATGGCAGAGAACATGATTTAAGGCTGAGGTTATGTCACTATACTCCCTTCAATGTGGTACCACCAAGGCTGTGCATAGGACTCGCACCAACCGTGTCTGTGGGCACTTGCTGACAGCGGCATTTGGCCTACACTGCGGTCCTGGAGGCCTCACACCAGTCCAATGCAGTCCGTCACAGGCAGGACACTGCATCGTCGCTGGCTAAACACATGCTCAGCTCTGGTGCTACTACCTATGTCACCCACAAATCTAATACAAATGCCATTCAAACGTCGTGTTTTAGAGATCCAGAAGGAGATGGCTGGACACCGGTTAAACCACGCGGACTGCAGCCTCCGTCTGGCATTGCGGCCAACTAGGTCGCATTTTTGGAACTGAGTCTTGATATCTTCATGGCAGTGTACATGTCACAGTATGCAAGGAGATGAGTAAAGGGAAGACGCGCTTCAGTCCGGAGGAGAAAAGGCTCACTTTTACAGAGGTGATGGAACACTACGAACAACTGCACTGGTGCCCCCTACTCTGTGCAGCGCATGCCTACCACACATGGCTGTGGGCCCCTGATGACCGCTGGCCCCGGCACACACTGCGGTGGAGTAGGTCACACATTTTGAACTGAGTCTTGCCCTCTACATGGCAGAGTCAATGTCCTCATACAGGCCTCATCGCAGATAGCATCCCTTTCCCACGCTGGTGCCCATTAGTGTGCGCCATGAAATTCATGGTCGATCTCTGTTTGTATGTCGGTGGCGTCTGGGCCCATGGGCTGGAGGTTGTCGTCCTCTACATGTAGCTGATACTGACAAGTTGGAAAAGTAGAGTCTGTAGCATTCAACTCCGCCATTTGCCTGTTCCTGCTTGCTTCTGCCCCCTGCATCATGCCCTGAAGGGACACATTCCACTGTCCTGCAATATTCTCCTTGGACATTGACGAGTACACGCACATCTCGAGTGGCTCTACCTCAGTGCCCCGCAAGTCACCGTCCGTGGCGGTGTGCCTGTGCCGGCCGCTGTGCATCCAGGGCCACAAACTCTGTGCTGCTCAAGTCAGGGACACATAATGTCCGTACCTTGTACTACTGATTGTTGCACACTGTTGTGGTTGTTGCCAGCACCACCCAACCCCTGAGTGGTGGCTTCCACTACCCAACACCCATCCAGCACAGGCGTCACTGGAGATGCAACCCGGATGAATAAAAGGGGCCGGGCGCACATAGCCATTCCCACAAAGTCACTTAGTGTATCTGTGTGGTCATTAGGTATGAATGTGGGACCGGGGCCATTCCACACTACATTGTGCTGTGTACAGCGGGCACAACCATTTCACCGCAGGCAGTGGTGTAGACCTGGGACATGTAACCGTGTTGTATCTTCATGTGTGCGTAAGCGGGTGGACAGGGGTACGACAGTACTGCATAGGGGTGTGGCTCCTCCACACGTGGATCTGGGTGTGGTTCAGCGTGGGCTTTGCCAAGGATGTAGCTGATGCGTGAGTCTCTGTTGTAATGTCTGCACCACCCGTCCCGCAATGGACAATGTTGCTATGTGGCATGCCCCCGGTGTGCGTGGTCGGTCGAAGGGGTACATGGGGGAGAGCATGCCCGCTTGGGGTCAGGGATCACACATGCCAACTGTTGTGTGCGTCGCTATTAGCGCAGGATGAGCCAAAGATGTACGCTTAACTGCATGTTGAGTGCAGCCAGGCAAGGCAGGTGCTCAACATCTGTGTCAGCCCTGTCCTTGCAATGGGCCTACACACACGTGGCCGGCCACATTCTGCAAAGCATCATCACTGTGTCATACTCAGGCTTGTAGACATGCGCAGACAGGCATGTCAATGGTGTGCCGTAGGGGTACATGGGATGTAATTGCGCTGCGCACACTAGTGAATGTGCTCAGGGGGAGGTGCAGCAGTGAGGATACGTGGAACACAGTGATGCAGCTCATGTGCAACACGCCGTACATGTCATTCAGGAATCACTAGGTCACACATTTGACACACCACTGAACCAGTGAGCCGGGCAACTCATCATGCAGTACGTAGTTGTGACTCATGTCTCTCCGCACTGTCACACGTGACCAAGGATATGCACTCTGCGCTTGGATGATGCCACTCCTCCAAGCCCCGAACACCCAGTCCCAGAGGCAGTACAATGTGGCCCACAAACGCACCAGGGGCATAGAGGAGCGCACATTTGGCGTGTTGAAGTCACGTTTCAGGTGCCTGGACGTCACAGGTGGTAAGCTCCTGTACAGCCCAGACCTTGTGTGCAAGATGATCGTTGCATGTTGTGTGTTGCACAACATATGTGTACGCAGCAAGGCCCCATGGATATGAGTGCCAGATGCACCGGACGATGATGATGAAGATGAGGCAGGTGGACCACACCCCACTGCAGCAGCAGCAGGAATAGCCCGTAGGGACTACATCATTGACAACTTTTTCTTTGGTTGATGTCACATTGTGTGGGTCCTTAGCAGTCATGGCACAGTACGTTGACTGACGACAAAAAGTGCATGTGCTAATAAAAGCATTCCGATACACCTTCCCTGCGTGCATGTCACTCATCTGTACAGGCACTTACTCAGACAAGTGTGGGTGCGACATGTTGGGCTGTCAATTGAGGGATTTGTTAATGGATGGTGGGTGTGTCCCAAATCATTCCATTTTGGCTGTCAAATGTGCCCTGCAAGTGACAGCAGGGATTCTTTTGTGCTCTAATATGTGCAGCCATGATGCAGGGATGCACCCTGTGTCTCAAGTCCCATGACATGAGCAACTTGTACATAAGGGGGAGTCACTGTCCCTACATTAGTCTGTGCTTTCATTCTTGTTTGATCATGGACATGGCTCGTCGGTGTGCAGAAGGTGTTGTTTGTCCCCCTGCATTGTGAGGGGGAGATGCAGTTTCTTGGTGTGTACCATGTTTGTTTCCGCATTGGCACAGGTAACATACTGAATGCATGTCGATGTACCTTGTGGCCGTTTATGGGGATTAGCATATCTGATTTGGACAATGGTCATTTGTTCTGCATCACAGCTGTGGGGTTGTGCTAGCACGTTGTCATTTCACCATTTATTTACTCTGCTTTTAGGGTACATTTTCCCGCCAGACGCATGGCATTTGCAGGCCGGTCACTGGTTTTTGGTGCTTTTTGTAGTGCGATTGGCCTCTTCGCAAGATTTTTTGCGTTCGTGTTTCACATTTTTGCGGCATGGCATTGATTTTAACATGAACATTTGACGCATTATCTGGAGACTATCGCATGGTTCCGCAGTGTTGAGAATGCTTGGTTAACACAGCGTAATTTTCCAGCGATAGGCTGCGATGTTGGAAGTTGTGTTAAGTTACTTTTGCAATGGTTATCACACGTTCTTGAAAATATGCCCCTATATGCGCTACCACCTAGTATAAATTTGTAGTTTGCTGTTGTTTATTATTGTTGACTATTCATAAGAGGAGTGGGTGTTATGTTTCATATAGATGCCCTAATATATCCATGGTTTGAGATGCCCTAATATAGGCATAATCTTTCACCTACATTAGTTCCCTATTCTCCACAATAATGGGCGCTGAGGGCTGAATCTATCTAGACTGTGGTTTGGGTACGGAGGAGGGTTTTTCCCAAACAATGGCCTCCTATACCATATTCGATGTGCTCATCCAGTATGATTAAATATTCATAAGAGTTCTAAAAAAACAGGCAGGGGCTAGAATCCACCTGCATAAACATCTATGTAAACGGTTCATCCCATACGTCATCTTCATACCCAACAATGGCTAACACAAGACAAAAGGGACAAAAGGACTCTATACCTTTCTGTATAAATATAGCACCTCTTGCTATGAGTAGTTAGAGGGAACCGAGACTACCAGGCCGACACACTGACTACAGACGCTGAGGCTCCTTCATGCAGTCGCTCCAGCTGACAGTGGTCTAATCATCCCTTGCGGGGTGTCCAACTCAAGACCAGGACAAGGTCCCACACTCTCATTATTAAGGCAATGGGATTTAACTAAATTCTAGCGGGATTATTGGCTTCTTTCGCACCTACTCACATGCTAGGTATACTTAGGTACATCTAGGAATCGTAGGAGTATGCGCTTTATTTTATAAATGCATTTATATTCATGTATATGTTCATGGCTATTGCAAAATGGTAGAACTGTACTATCCTTTTTTATTCATTGTACTGCTGATCATATATCTCTGCCACTATTTAACAGTTGTTGCAGCCCATATATCGTACACTAGAACAACTGTAAATAAATTCTTATTGTAAACACGCTCAACTGTTTCTTCTGTGTAACTATCTGAGACCAAATGAGCAAGCACGAGTGACTGGGCGAAAAGTAGTACATTGTTTCCACGAGTCTGAGGAATCAGTGTTGTCATGTTCTGAGGTTGCCAAAAACTAATGTCTCTGACAAAAAGGAGATTCTAGTGGCACTGTGACCTAGCTAATGCAAACAGGCTAACATACGCAGTGGGGGTGCTCAGAATCAGTCTGCCACCAGTTCATGGGGTGTGGCTAACAAGCGACAAGCGACAATGCCGAACGCGCTCTAAGGAGGCTCCCCAATACTACCCTGTTATCCACCACTTATCCTCACCACTGACTGCCATCTGAAATTACTGGACACATTGCACTACCCCCTTAGCCATTTGATACCTGCTGCCACCCTTGCTGACCTGATTGGTGGTTGGCAGGGGTGTTCGGGCCGGACCTGGTTGCAGCCTACATCCATTTGAGGATGTGCCGGGGGAGGTTGCCGCAACCAGACTGGAGAGGCTGCCCATGACCCCGGCTGCCTATCCAACTCGCTTGGAGGTGTGATACGCCCACTTGCACCTAGGTGCTGCGGAGAGTGGGTACTAGTGCGGGACACACCGCAGTGCCCCTGGCGTGGGGGCGGGCTCCTGCCTCTGTGAACCTCATGACCAGTGCTCATGGTAGCCACATGTGTGCTGTCGCCCGTGGCTGTCCCTGCCCACTCACTAGGCCAGTAATATGTGGAGGCGATTGCGCTTCAATGGAGCCATTAAGAGGGCCCAAGCCTCCCTTCTTTTGCACAGAGGTAGCAGAGGAGAGACGGCAATCGTGATCGGACTGCGGAGAAGGGCCTTACGGAGAATGTTGCGAAGCCGCAAGTGAGTGAAAACACAGGTGGTGCAGCTGCGCTGCCACCCCCCCCCTTATTTCCATCCCTCTGTTTGAGACATGCTGACTGGGGAGTGATTGAAGGCCTTGCCGGGCCGAGATGGAGTGAGAGCAGGGCCCCAGGGCTGAGGCAATACCGCGTGATGCAGCCCTAACTATCAGTGAGCAAACACATACACATTGTAAGGCGGTACAGTCCGGAATGCGCTCTGAGATTTAGTCTCGGGTAAGGCTTAGGACAGAACTCTTGGGGGCAGATTTATAAAAAAGTGATGCATCTGTAGAGATGCGTCACTTTCCCTGCGCCACCATGCAAAACCCTTGTGTCACCATGGATGCCCTGTATTTACAATAAGGCGAACCATGGCACAAGGATTGACAGATGCGTCAGAAATTCCGACGCATCTGTTGCCGGAAAAGTCATGCATTGCAATGCGTGTTGCGGCCTATTCCCAATACACTGCGTCGCTCCCTACGCCTGCTTCAAGCAGGCGTAAGGTTTTGATGCAGTGGCATCGTAGAGGTGACTCAGTGAAATCTTGTAGATTTCACTGCATCACTTTTACGGGGCTTTCCTGTGCGGGAACACCCACCCTGCATACATTATACGTAACGCAGGTATAATGTCACGCAGGGCTTTACAACGTGACACATCTCCCTAGCTGCATCATGTTGTAAATGGGCCGCAACTTTTACGCCGCCGATGCGTCACAAAAGTGATGCAACGACGGCACAAAAGTGCAGCAAGGGGCTTGTAAATCTGCCCCTACGTGAGCAATTCCTCCTGAGCAAGGATCCTGATGTAAGACACGGATCAGCCACACTAACCTCACCTGAACTAGCTGCTGCCATTTTCCCAGTTCTCTGCCTCGTGGTAAATAGGTGGGACCCGGGGGTCAGATCGGACCTAGTCCCCTACTGCCGTTGCTCGGATCATTGATGCTCTACCAAGATAAAGGAAGCAGCCCTTGGATGAGACACAAGCATACCCCCTTTCAAACCAAGATCTGCCTCCTACATACATGTGACCTACAGAATACAGCCTCCCACTAAGTATTGGTAGCCGCCCAACTCGTACTGAGGCAATGCATGATATTTCACCCGTGCCTTGACCCCCTAGCTGGCATGGCTTGATTGGCTGAAGACCCCCCCCCCCCCATTGATTTGTTACCTGTCTTGCATTGGGCACTGTGGCAGCAGCCCATCATTCCCTCTGGACATTTGATTCTAGCCTTATAACCTACCTGAAAGCTTTACCCCCTCTTCTCCCTCCCACTGCTCTGGAAGTAGCCTAATCACTGTAAAACGTGACCTGGCTGTGAGGGCAAGTGCGCAGATCTTTTTAACTGTCTTTTACTGGTCTTCTAAACATCAAGGATTGGTGACACAAGGCTGTAAGTTCTACGTGGCTGCTCGTGCTGCCACACCCTGATAACACAAAGGTGTCTGCAAGCGGGTCCTTCTGGAAGCTGACATAGGAGCTACAGTATACTATTGCAGAGGTCCCAAACTGGTGCATCAGAAACCACATGATCAACTGGAAACAAGGAGCTGCATGTACTATGGCACCACAACTCTCCTCTGGTGCACGTAAGCAGGCCCCACATCACGCCATTTCCATTATGTCTGGGGACCGGTGCATCTACCTGGTGTCTCCCTGGGCAGCGCATGCTGCTGCGCACCGATTCACCCTAAGGTGCACGCAAGTGGGCCCTTTCTGGCGGTGCACCTGAAGGGACTGAGATGCCTCTGGTGGGCATGCCAGAGGCCACCATATTTCATGTCGACAATGATCCCTGGTGGACCCCACACTGTGTGTTGCTAGCGCACCCAGCAGGCGCAGGATAAACAAATGGTCTGAGTATATGAAAAGATAAGTCCATTCTGCCAAGATATGGGCCCCCCCTCAATGCTCGATGCACATTATTTGGCTATGGGACACCTCCGCTCGGAAACCCGAGGTGTAGCGACAGCCGTCAACTCTAAAGAAGCCATCTGGGGCTGGGATTCGTCCCCATGGGGGGCTTGAGGCAGAGTCACTGGACTCATCTTGTCCCTAGGTCACCAAAATAAACATGGTGCTACACACTTCGGAGAAAATTGGGACGGCATGTGAGTAAACCAGACATCTCTTGAAAGTAGAACTGATAAATTAGCAGCGGACTTCACACGCCGACCATTTCAAAGGGCATACCATTGAACAGACATTGGCTGAACTCCAACCGGCAGCTCATGCATCAGACTCCTAATTGCACGATCTGGTTGACAGTGTACACACCCTGGAGTGCAGAGCGGAAGACGCAGAGGACTGTTCCAGATGGAACAATATTTGCATGGTTGGCCTACCAGAGGGTGTTGAGAGAAAAAAATCAGTACATTACATTGAAAGCTGGGGCTGTGCACTTTTCTAGGATGCTAAGCTCTCTCCCTTCTTTGATGTTGAGCATGCCCAGCATGTGCCAGGCCTCAAGCCCCCCATGGGGACAAATCCCAGCCCCTTTTGTTCCATCTGCTCAATTTCCATGACTGTGACGCTATCTTGCGCAAAGTGCACTAAATAAAGAACATAAAGGTAGATAATACCCTGGATATGGTCTTCTCTGACTATAATATAGTGATACAGCAACAGAGGGGTTAAGTGCCAGGTACACGAATTGGACATTCCAAATTCGCCTTTATTCCTGGCCCGCCTCTGAGTGGTTGCTGAGGGGACCACACTCTTCTTCGACTCAGCTGAGTAGAACTCGTACTGGATGGAATCCATTGGACTTACGACTACGAGCCCCATGTCATCTGACCTGGCAAGCCCACGAAATGCAAACAAGGGTGCCGTCGCATATACAACGACCTTCGCAACCTGGCGCTGCCTCAAACTTGGAGCAACTAATCTTGGAGAGCTGCCGTGCCATGCAGAAGGTGTCTGAGAAGTGACACAAAGAGCAAAGCCCAGATATTGACATTGACTACAAAATCCATCAGTGATAAAGGCTTCTCCACTACATGGCGCCTCTAGGGCGAACTCGTGGGCGCCACCTTAGGTGACCCCACAGACAACAGACAACAATATCTAACCTGTCTACAGCTGCTGTACCTTGAGGCCTTTCTGCTTTCCCATTGGCTGTTCAACTATTCCAATTTTCTATCCATGCATGTTATAACGCATCTTCTCTTGTAGCTATGGAGGGGCTTGGCTCTTATTGGGGATCTTCCCTGCATGATGCGCAGCTTGTCTGTGCGCTATTGTGAAGTGCTGGCCCATGCTAGCACGCAACAATGATTGTTGCATATATATATGCTTCACATGTGGGGTAGTGCATCCTTGGCCTCTACACCTCCTCCAACATTTCTGCTACACAGACAGTCAGTCCAACAGCTGACCTAAGTTAGTTCAATAGTTGAGGAGGATACCTGTTGTTCCTCTCCTCTGAAGATGTTCCAAGCTTCATTTTTCTTTTATCCCTCCCCAGTTATGAGTAGTGGCTCTGGAGTGCCAAGCCCTTCTCATTGCCCTCACCCACAGTTATCACTACATGTCACGAGAAGCCCCACCCCGACTAAGTTCACTAATACACTTCACACATGACCCACATTAACATCATAACCTGGAATGTGAACCCTCACATAACTGAGACTCTGGTTATTTTTAACAATTCCAACAAATGAATGTATGCACAAACCTCTCTTTTTCACGGTCTATGGTGTAGATGTTCCTCCATACATTAGAGAATTTAGATTTTAGAGAGATAATAAGACAGTGTGGTTAGTAATTACTACAGTGTCTTTTTCCTTCCCTTAGTGCGGGGCCTCCCTCCTGAGCAACCTGACTGGTAGAGGTGAGGCTGGTTTATCCAACAATTGTGGGTAAGTCCATTATGCCTATAAATAGATATAAGGCAACAGTCAATTATGACAATTGTGACATAGTAACAGAGTACTATGCATAGTGTAGCATGAGACTTAATTGATAAAAATTGTTTTGAATTGCCCTTTCTTACACTCCCTCTCTCTCTCCCCTACTCCTGACAACCACCTCTGCATCTGTTTTTTTCCACAGATATCCAGAGTATGGCCTGACACCAGCAATAAAATTGCGCAGGAATGCTGGTGATATAAAAATTCAAATGTATTTCTTCAATTTATTTTTCGTATTTTACACTATTTGCAGCAGCATTGTACAAATATCTGGTCCTGAAGAAAGCCGCTGATACTGAAATTAGATCGAGAGGCTGAAACATGTTGACCTATCACTAACAGTGGTTTATATCCATACCACTGTGCTGTTACATTTTAATCCTGTCAGGTAGTACACAGGAATAACGTTTATTGGTGATCTATCTAGGCAGTTTTAATTCACACCCTTCCATAACACAGCGCTGCAATATACCTCACTCAACCTTAACAGCACACATATGGGATTACCATCCTACTCCATAGAAAACTCAAAACATCTCTGAGCTTCTTCCTTAAAAAAACTTGAAGTAGAAGCTCCCAGTGGTGACTAGGGTTTCCCCACTGGTAAGGAGGCCCCATATGATGAAGCATGTCACACTGAGGTAACGGGTTTTTAGGAACCCGTTTGGTGCCAGGGGATAACACCCGAAGACCTCTGAGTTCTCCCTGTTCCGGACCACAGAAACACGGAGTCTTCTAGTCGAGTCAGAGATCAAGTTTTATTGATAGCTACCAAGTAACAGGTGTCCTAGAAGCACGACAAACACGGGTCATGTGTTCTCAGGAGACTGTTCGTTTTTACAGAACCAGCCTTCTCCTTATATACAATAATAATAGCTGCAAGCAAGTATTCTTGAGTTTATGATATGGCTATACACATATTTCTACAAAAATACAAAAGAGCGAAGTCATGTAGGCAAGCCCGTATTTTAGACGTCCAATTCGTGATAGATTACCCAGCTAAGCCCGGAACTCCCATCAGATATCGATGAAGCCCCAATAAAGGAAGGCACCTCCTAGTCATAAAACTGGCCATAAACAGGGAACAGGACAGGTGTGTGTTTGTAGAAAGCATGGTTTGTATGTAGTGAATGGTTTGAGGAATGCTATGCATCGATGCTATCGCATTTGGCCACTGGGCGAGGGGTTGCCCAAACAGGTTTGGCTAAAGGCAATGGAGTCAGTTGGGACAGGTCAGGGGGAAGTCAGGGAAGGAGGACGTGTCCTTTTAGATCAAGCTCGACCTTTAATTGACTTATCATGAGGGCAAGACGTAAGATGGATGTCGTTCACAAAATGGAGTCTAAGGGGTTGGGACGGAAACTACGATTTGGGGGTGTTGGCGACCCTCGATTCTGACGCAAATGTATGGGAATGATGTCCTAATCATTATCGGTTCGCTGACACCAAATTCGTCATGGTACGTTGATATTTTGTGACACGGGTATTGGACCTCGATATCGGAACAACAACAGGGTCCAGATTTTCAGAACCACAGACCCTCCTTTTTCCCTTATGTAAGGCAATAATTCATGTTAATCTGAGTCCAAATCCGTATGAAGGAATTCGTGGAGATGCTGCTGTAACATCATTCTGTTGCTCAGTTCGTCCCTTGACACAGGCTTCCGTACACATGAAGTAGCACAGAGGCCATAGAGTGCAGGAGCGCACTGTATACACAGGCAGAACATAAACAGAAGTGCTAAGATCATCCCAATGAAGATCAATATTTTCCATCCCCATGTAGCGATCAGTCCCCAGAACCACCCTAGCAAAGACCAATCTCCTTTTTCCACGTGGAGGGAACCAGATATTTCGTGTAGTTTAGAGATGGCTTGGTACACTGTCGGTGCGTTATCAGGGATGAAAATGCAACAACTAGATTGGATGACTCTACACACACCGCCACGATCGGCGAGTATGATATCTAGGGCAACTCGGTTCTGAAGGGTCATAAGTCGATCCGACTGAAGTTCGGTCGTCAAATTTCCAAGGGCTCCGGCCGTTGTACTCACGGCGGATTCAACTATCCTCGATAACTGGCGAATATTCCTGCTGTTTACCATAGGCCCCCAAAATGGCAGAAAACCCTTTGCGAAGTCAGTGAATTCCTGACCCGCGGTGTCGTCTTTACTCACGACACCTCTAGCTGTCCTTGTCCGATGGTAATCTGCTCTGGCCGTGTAGGTGGGAGGCAGCAGAAATGCGATAAAGCATGTACCTGAGAAGTCAGGGGGTAACCAGGTGTAAGCTTGGTCATGGCAGACGAAATACGTGCCTTTGGCTGCTAATAGTATAGGGGAAGTTCGGAAGCGAACACATACGTTTCCGTGCATATACTCTTTCCTAATTGTGCTTTGGGATCCCTGCTGATACCCTGTAAACATAAGTGACCTCGGTTGGGTACTATCCAAACTGGGCGGGATTTCTTTGCTGTCTGGCTCTTACTCAGGTAAACCCCATATTTAGTTACGTTCCAACGAGTGTACGGAGTGAGTTCATCTTTGGGAATCGTAAGATAGGTGTCGAACTCTCTACTCATATTTCTTATCCCTGCTATTAGTGCCTTGTTACTGGAATCACTTTCAGTAGAACGTGTCGGGTATGGTTCTAGGGCGAATAGGAACATGGTCTGGAAAGCCGACAGAGAACCATAATAACTGAAAGGCAGGATGAAATATGGGATACCCTTATCCGTTGTGTGTGGCATGAGTCCACATATCCAACAGTTCGATGCGTTCATGATGGACTGGTGTTGGTGTAGGAGTTGAATGAATGAGTTATTTACAAATTCGAGTCTTCTGGCAGATTCGTGTTCAGGTAGAGGGTGAAAGTAGTGTGGAGAGATAGTAGGAGGAGGCTGTGGCCGGGTGTCATTTGAAAAAGTAACTTGGAATACGAATAGAGTATAACCAGTCAAAAACATCGTTATGCTACACAACATTAAAATACATGTTATCAAAAACTTTCTTTTGGCCAGTACAGTGCATAATTGTCTTTCAAAGTTTGGGAGTCTGGTAGGTCTCTTTACCCTAGGAAACTCCATCCTCTAGTTGCTGCCCGCGGTGGTAGGTTGGTTCTGCCAGGGGGTGCGCTCTGTTCAGTCCGGGGTAACTCCCTTGGACCAACCAGAACCGTTGACCTAAACGTCCCCAGTTGCACTCCCCAGCCTTCAACCGCGACCCTAGCAGCAGAATCGGATGGCGGTTCGAAAATCAAAAATGAGCAAGTTTCCTAAGAGTGAGAGAGCTGAAAAATCAAAAATAGTTCTTGGGGGAAGGGAAATCACATTAGTTTGTTTTTATCTAGTCTCTTCGTTTAGTCCTTAAATTGTACCGTCGTTTTCCTGGCACGGTGTGGTCTTCAAACAATGTCTCAGGTTCGGTAGTGTCCAACTGTGTAGACTGTGGCACAAATCCTTGTAAAATATGATCACTCTCTTTTTCGGTACCAGTTTCTTTTAAACTTGCATCGCTGAAAGGGATGAAACGAGGTATAGATTCTGTCTCGGAGTCGGCAATTCCTTCGTTGACCCACCGGTCGTATGGAAGGGGCAGAGGGACCCGTTTACAATGGGTCCCGTGCACCCAGTTCTTTTTGCCTTCCACCCGAACCGCTGATCTCGTGGAAAGAAGTACCAGATATGGTCCGGTCCACCTCGGCTGTCCGTTGTTTGTGCGCTGGAAGTTCCGCACCAAGACCCACGTGCCGGGTGTGATGGAGTGACCTGGATCATCAGAGGCTGGTGGAGAGGAACTGTGAACCTGTTGGTGAAAAACACGCAATTTAGTTGTAAATTCGCACAAATAATCAAGCAGTACGGGGTGCTCTATTTCGCTAAGTTTCTTTGGTCTTGGCACGCCCCAGACGTTGGCTGGGCGGCCAAACACTATCTCGTGAGGGCTAAGTCCTAATCTGGAATGGACAGTCATTCTGGTTGACAAGAGTGCTAGGGGCAAGGCGTCAGGCCATTTAAGACCTGTACTGGCTTGGATCTTGGCTAATTTGAGCTTTAAAGTGCCATTGTAGCACTCTACCAATCCAGCTGAATGGGGGTGATTCGCAGAGTGGAATTTTTGCTGTATGCCTAAACATTCACACACTCTCTTCATCACGCGTCCTACGAATTCACTTCCATTATCACTCCAGACGATTCTAGGCATGCCAAATCTCGGGAAGAACTCTTTGACAAGGGCTTTGGCAGTTGACAAGGCAGTATTGTCTTTAAGGGGGTACGCTTCCACCCACCTGGAGAAGGCGCAAACAACAACGAGCACATACTTCAGATTGTTGCACCTCTCCATGTGAATGAAATCGAGCTGCAAAACCTCGAACGGATATGTTGGAGGCGCATAATGACCAGCTGGAGTTGGGGTTCCCCTACCGGGATTGTACTTCAAACACACCATACAGTTTCTGACCACATTCTCTGCATATTTCGGGATATTGCTATTTTGCCATACTGGGGCCAATACTTTACAGATTCCTCTCGAACTGATGTGTGCAAATCCGTGAGCCATTGTTACTACTGCAAGTACATAGGCGTTAGGCAATAACCATCGCTGGTGTTCTGACAATTCGACCCAACAACCATTCGCATCTAACCTACCCTTACTTTCTCTCCATTCATTCACCTCTTTCTCAGTTGCCTCGGCTTGTATAGATTTCACGCTCTCAATGGTGTCCTCACACATTCCTACATCAGTAATCCATCTAGCGGGACCTACAACATACATCCGACTCATTGTGTTCCTTGCAGTCTCTTTCGCAACCTCGTCTGCAAATGCATTCCCGCGGCCAACATCATCCTGAATCTTTTTGTGTGCACTACATTTTATAATGGCAACTTGTAGTGGCAAGGTCAGTGACTGGAGGAGCTCATTAACTAGCTGACCATGTTGTATCTTTGCACCACGTGACGTAAGAAACCCACGTTCACGCCACAATCTCCCAAAACTGTGAGCCACACCAAAGGCGTATTGGCTGTCAGTGTACACATTCACTCGCTTTCCTTTCGCTAACACACATGCTCTGGTAAGCGCAATTAGCTCTGCAGCTTGTGCAGAATTATGGGAAATTCGCGCAGTCTCTATAATGGTGTGTAATGTCGTTACGGCATATGCTGCAGTCGTATCACCATTCGGCAGCTTGAAACATGAACCATCAACCCATAGAGTATCGTTGCATTCAGGAAGGGGAGTGTCCTGTAAGTCTACTCTCCCTTTTGTCTCTTCTTCTGTCCTAAAACAGCAATAATGTTTATCAATCTCGTCTGTCCCTGTCGGGATGGGTAATAACGTTGCGGGGTTCAGTGTATCACACCTCTTTATGTGGATGTGACTTGCTAGCAGCGTAAGTTCGTAACTGGATAGTCGAGCGCTAGTAAGGTGTTGTGTCTTCGTCCTGTTTAGTAAAATGTCTACTGCATGCGGAACCATAACAATCAGAGTATTATTCATGACTAATCCAGCGGATTGCCGGATGCAGACAGCTGCTGCGGCGGTAGCCCTCAGACAACTTGGTAGGGCTTTCGCCACAGGGTCTAGAGTTGCCGAAAAATACGTGCATGGGCGCTGTCTGTCCCCAAAATGTTGTGTTAAAACTGATAATGCACAACCTTCCTTCTCATGGACATATAATGTAAAAGGCTTACTGTAGTTGGGGTTTCCCAACACAGGAGCCGAACATAATGCATCGCGCAACTCGTGGAAACTCGTCTGGCAATCTTCAGACCAAGGCATAGGATTTGGCGTGTCTTTACAGAGTAGTGCCAGCAAGGGTTTAGCTAGTAGTGAGAAATTCGGTATCCATTGTCTACAGTACGATGTAATGCCCAAGAAGGCTCGAACCTCTCTCTGTGTTCTTGGGGCACTCAGTTCTGCAATTGCCTGTATTCTTTCTGGTGTCAGTCTCCTTCCCTCCTTCGACAAGATGTGACCTAAGTAGGTTACTTCTTGTCGGCAAAATTGTAGTTTGGAGAGAGAGACTTTGTGCTTCATGTCACATAAGTGATGCAATAATGATAACGTAGCTTTCTTGCAAATCTCTTCAGTGTCTGCAGCGATCAGTAGATCGTCTACGTACTGAATCAGAGTTGAACCATTCGGTAGAACAATCGTGTCTAGTTGTGTTTTCAGGGCCTGACTGAATATTGATGGGCTTTCGCAGTAGCCTTGAGGAGCGCACTTGAAGCGGAAACTTCGTCCTCCTAAATTAAATCCGAAAATATCTCTACTCTCCTCAGCAATCGGGATACTGAAGAAAGCGTTCTTCAGGTCAATCACCGAGAACCAATTTGCTGAAGCTGGAACCATCGTCAATAAAGCAGTAATGTCGGGGACAACTGGGAACTGTGGGATAACTATCTTGTTCACTTCTCTGAGGTCGATCACGAACCTATACACAGGGGGCTGTGAAGGATCGGTACGTTTTAAGACCGGTAAAACTGGACTGTTACAAACATTTCCTGTTGTTTCTTCGATGACGTCTTTATCAATTAGGTCATAAACAATCGTCAATAACGCCTTTTCACATTCGCTGGATATTTTGTATTGGGGAATACGTGGTAACCTAACGTTGGCTTTCAACCTTATGACATACGGTGCTATCTCCAAACGACCTACATCATTAGAACCATTAGCCCAGAGTACATCAGGAAGACTCGACAATTCAGTTGCAATATTTTCTTTTGACACATACATTGGAGAAATGACTTTCTTACCTAAAGTAAGTTGTACTCCCAATGGTGAACAGTACAAAGTCGCATATAACCTTTTTAGCAAATCCAAACCTAACAAATTTTCACCGCAACCTGTGGTAAGAATGAGGGGTGCCTCTAATTCGCATGGGCCAATAGAAAGAGATACAGGACTGGAGATCGGGTTTCTAACAGGGGCGCCAGAGAAACCTACTGAAACATTCATTTCGCCAGACAAAGGTGTGCCAGGAAGTTTTGAGTGCATGATAGAACTTTTCGTAGCACCAGTATCCAGCAGAAATGGCTCTGACACTCCTGAGGTGATCACCTCGACATAAGGTCCATTCTGATCTACTGGAACTGAAACGACTCCCTCTCTTTGTCCATGGCTGTCCTAGCAATCGTTACCCTCATATTCATGTTCGGTGTAATAGTCATCAGCATAGTACTGAGCTGACCTGGTCGACGCATTATTCTGTTGGTCGAAGCTGTTCATCGAATTCTGAGGCGGAAAAGAAGTTGTATTCTGCGTGAAATTTCCACGGCCCCTACCTCTAGGGGCATGTTGAACACCTCTTCCCCTTACACCTGAAGCACCGCTTAAACGTCGCGCAAGAGCCGGACAATTACTTTTAAAGTGACTCTCTTCCTTGCAATATGCACATTGATTCGGGCCGTAAGCAATACGCTGGTGGGAAAACTCGTTTCCTTGCGCGTTTCTCGAATACTGCTGTTGTTGTTGATAACTGGGCTGACTAGTCGTGCGAGGCGGATAGGCTTGCTGGAGAAGAATTTTAGTTTTTAAATCTTTTGTCTTTTTGTCTACTTTATCTAGCTCGTCTTTGCGCCTATTTTCATAGTACTGGGCTGTAGCTAAAATTTGAGCTGACGTAGAGACAGCCCAAGCACTCTCTGAATCTTTTAGTTTATTACATAGTTCAGGGATTAAATTATGTACGAACTTGTCTACAAACAATCTTTGGCCACCCTCGGTAGCCATATCCTGACCACTATGATCGGTGAAAGTCTCCTCAAATCTTGTGAAAAAGTCGGACACATTCTCATCTTTCTTCTGCTTGCAAGCAGATAGCTTGTCCCAGTTTACGCGTACTTCAGGCACTATTGTTTTCATGTACGCGATAATTCTACCGGGAAGTTCAGCTATTAACGGCTCAGGTTTAGAACCACCAATTTGTCTAGCGTCGATAGCGGCAATGTTCACCCATGAGTCACCTAGTTCTTGATCATGGTTCGTATGACGTATTTTGCTCCATAGAGGATGTGGAACAACGTTCCCAAACAGCATGTCTATGTCCGCTAAATTCATTATACATGAGCTTGCAGTTTGCGATAACTCCTTATAATACCCAGTCGGGTTTTTACGAGGATCAGGCAATGTCTGCTTGAGTGCTAAGACTTCGGATCGTTTCCATGGGACATGTACCCATACACGCTGGAAATGAGGCAGAATTGGCGGTACTACATTCGCATCGCCTTCCCTCCAAACCGGGGGAAGCTCTCTCATGGGGTACTGTCTAGCTCTTTTCCTACCTGATACGTCGTCTTCGTACAATGATCTAGAGACGTTTCCCTTACTCCTATAAGAGAGTAATAACTCTATCGCTTTCTCAACATCTCTGCCTATAATCATACCTTCGTGGAACTTAAAGCGTGTACGCCATAGTTCGTTCATTGTGTATGTCGGATCATTTGTCTCCAAATCTTCGCCCAAATATACACACATTTCTTCGAATACGTATCTCTGAGTGGGTGCATTCCATTGACGGAAGACTTCCATAACAGACTGAACATCATATCTAACAGTATCCGTAATCCATTCACGGGCTAGTTCATCTAGCACTTTTCTTTCCTCGTAATCAGGCAGTTGACTACGTAACTGTCTATCTTCTGTTTTAGGGGTCGTTTTAGGCGACCCGAAGAAAGGTGAAAGCAGACCAGTGACGGTACCTGTCACTCTTTGTCTAATAGAAGGAGAAGCTTGCGGAGGAGCAAGTGCATGGGAAAAAACAGGCTGAGGCAAAGAAGAAGTAGAGGCAATAGTAGAGGAAGTTGAAGTAGTAGTAGACGTAGTATCATAGACAATAGCTGGAGCTGTAGGCAAAGTCATAGAAGTAGATGGAGTAGGTGGCAAAGATGGCGGCCCTTGAGAAGGCTGCGCCGGAGAAGTAGGAACCAGCTGAAGAGTAGCTGGCGTGTGTGCAAGAGCTGCGTTTCGTGCGCCGGGGCGTGGTATAGAAAAACGCTTTGGCGTTGTAGTAGCGTCTAACGCATACGGTGGAGGTGAGCTTAATAAGTGGGACATTAATGGATCTTTCTCGGATCTTTCCTCTTAACCTTGTCCCTTATTTGGTAACATCGGGTAGCATTTATCTACTGCTAGTTTCTTGCTCCGAAGTATTTGTTCGCTTTCTTGCTCTTCCTCGTTATCCCTGTATGCAACGGCAGCTTGCACCATTAACATACCTCTTTTATTCCTTTTTGCTAACTTTATTTCTTTCTGTTTGGCTTCTTTGCGCCATAAGCGAAAAGAGTCAAACATCGCCGGCCGGGCTTTTCTCTTAAATAATTTGACCTCTAAGTTATCTAATATTTCTGAGTCGAAACTACCATATTGGGGCCATTTTAAAACACCATCCTTGCGGGTGTATTTTATCCACACTTCATTATATGTGATAGGGCCTACGCCGTGCTTTACGTAGAGCTCATATGTTGGAGTTCCAATCGGAGGAACCGGACAGGAATCCTCTAATCGGGAGTCCTTACTATAACCAAGACAAAACAAGTTTCCAAGTCTGCTAAAACCAGGCATCTTTGCTCACTAGTCTAGCTTCAAACTTCAAAGGATTATCTGTTACGATATTTCTCGTGAATACACAAGTCCTTCGGCTTTGGGGCTTGCAAGTACCAAATCAAGGCGTATCTCAAGGATACCAAAAACTAAGGACAAACTAAGGACTGGGAGACGCTCCACTTATACTTAACTGAAGTATTTGAAGATCGGTGACGTCGCTAGAAGACTCGTCTATCGTTTCGCTCTACCAAGGATCACTGGGTCCAAAACAAGGCGATAGTCAGGGCAGCAGTCCTTCGTAGCCGTCGGGACGCGGGGAACCTCGCAGCAAAGACCTTCGGAACCACGTCGACATACAGGGGTCGCTGAAGTGGCTGGCCGTCCTCCGGAATTTTCACACGAAGCTCCTCACGAACATCTGGCTTGGACCGTCGCCGCTTGATACCGCCCCGAGTTGGGCGCCAACTGAGGTAACGGGTTTTTAGGAACCCGTTTGGTGCCAGGGGTTAACACCCGAAGACCTCTGAGTTCTCCCTGTTCCGGACCACAGAAACACGGAGTCTTCTAGTCGAGTCAGAGATCAAGTTTTATTGATAGCTACCAAGTAACAGGTGTCCTAGAAGCACGACAAACACGGGTCATGTGTTCTCAGGAGACTGTTCGTTTTTACAGAACCAGCCTTCTCCTTATATACAAAAATAATAGCTGCAAGCAAGAATTCTTGAGTTTATGATATGGCTATACACACATTTCTACAAAAATACAAAAGAGCGAAGTCATGTAGGCAAGCCCGTATTTTAGACATCCAATTCGTGATAGATTACCCAGCTAAGCCCGGAACTCCCATCAGATATCGATGAAGCCCCAATAAAGGAAGGCACCTCCTAGTCATAAAACTGGCCATAAACAGGGAACAGGACAGGTGTGTGTTTGTAGAAAGCATGGTTTGTATGTAGTGAATGGTTTGAGGAATGCTATGCATCGATGCTATCGCATTTGGCCACTGGGCGAGGGGTTGCCCAAACAGGTTTGGCTAAAGGCAATGGAGTCAGTTGGGACAGGTCAGGGGGAAGTCAGGGAAGGAGGACGTGTCCTTTTAGATCAAGCTCGACCTTTAATTGACTTATCATGAGGGCAAGACGTAAGATGGATGTCGTTCACAAAATGGAGTCTAAGGGGTTGGGACGGAAACTACGATTTGGGGGTGTTGGCGACCCTCGATTCTGACGCAAATGTATGGGAATGATGTCCTAATCATTATCGGTTCGCTGACACCAAATTCGTCATGGTACGTTGATATTTTGTGACACGGGTATTGGACCTCGATATCGGAACAACAACAGGGTCCAGATTTTCAGAACCACAACCCTCGGGTGAGTGAGGGGTCTTGTCCTTAAGGGATGCCTTCCCCTGTGTAATAACACATTTTTTGAGAGTTGAGAGAGTGATATGGGCTTTTCTCTGAACATTGCATACACATGAGAGACTAAGGTGTAAACAGTGGTTTTTTTGAGGCCAGGGATTCGCCAATGCCAGAGGAGAGTTGTGCTGGGTGAAACCTGGGACCCCATTTGTGGCAGATAAAGTTGTGGTGGACGGTGAGGGCCGATATGTGGTCATACTAGGCCGATTAGCTGTCACCACCTATTACTGGGGTCCATATATGCTCCCAACACACTCCAGGCCTCGTTTCTGCATGCACTGTCTGGTCGCCTGTCCTCCTGAAGTGTAATCCAAAGCACATAGGGGATGACTTTAACTCTGCCTTTAACACTAGACCAAAAGGATCCCCAAGATGTTAATGAAAATGATAGCAGACCAAAGGGAATGGCTCAAAGAGAGATGGGAGAGGGACTTGAGTGAGATAATAGGGTACAGATTTTGAAAAGGTCTTCACTTTTCCAAGAAGGCAGTTACTAGGGTCCGCTTTAAACAGGTGCACATCAAGACTCTGCACCAAGCTTACTTCTCCAAAGTGCACCGGAAATTATTAGGTAGCTGATTGTCCTAGGGAATGTATCCAAAAAGGGACCCTTCCACCCACCCACTTTTAATGCCCCAAGATCCAAGTCTTTAGGGGATGGGCCAATCAATACCCTTCTGTCTGAGGTGCTGAGAAAGATAGTGGACTACCGGCAACAACGGGCCTTTCAGGGCTATGGGGTAATCAGGAACTGTTGCAACTACACAAAACACTAGCCAGTTAGAGATTGCTAGCAGCACAAAGGGACATAGCTCAGAAATTTGAAAGTCTGGCAGGGCAAACTGCCAGGCACTGGTGTATGGAAGCACAGAAGGTGGCCGGGATGCCATAATTAATTTGTTAAGCTATTGGTTCCCTTGATGCACTACTTTGGGATTCGATGATCCCCTCCCTGAAACAAATACTCAAGAGATGATGAAGCTGTTCTGGAAAAGAATAATCTTAAAAATGCAGTTCATTAATTTGGAGTAGGTGATGTCTACAAGGAATACGAAAAAGACTCATGAAACAGCGTGAGACATCTAAGGGAGTGATTGTCAATGCATTTGGAGAGTAACTATGTTAAAGGCCTGGAGCACAAGGAGTAGACAACAGGACCCACCACAGATACCACCCAGTGATGTGTGACTATCTCAGGACCACAACATTATATTTTGACTATATTCAGGCTATCCTTCTGCTTCTGGAGGTGTGGCCTTCAGAACCAGAAAGACTACTCCAGATGGGGCCCCTGCCATTGATCACGATACTCAAAAGATTGCCTCCATGAGATGTCCAGGTCTTTGCACAATACCACAGATGTAGCAAACAGAATGACAACAACACTGTAGGCATGGCCTTTAGAGCTGGATTCAATACTTCAGAGTAGCATCTAAACCTTTGCAACATATTGATACTGGATCCCCCAGAACTGAGCACACAGCTCTGTTTGAGAGTTTGATAGCAGTGTGTGCCCTGAGGTCAAGTCCATGGACAAACCATGATTATTCATGCTTAAGAAATCCTCAGATACAGATTATCATATCTTAACCATATTTTTACCACATATTTAACCTTAGAAGAGTGAAATAAACAATATATTTTTTGTTTGTTACACATCTTCCTAGACACCTAAGCATTCATTTTCATTCCTACACAGCCTTGAATACCCACATATAACCTAAGTGCAAACTCTTTTTCCTAATTGGAACCGTTGACCGAGTTAGGCTTTGTGAAATATCATTCTGACTCTTAACATCTCATTAGCTGTCCCTATCAAGTATCTTGCACTGCTGGAAAAGTAGAGACAAACTATTAGGATTTACAATGGCCCCAATTTACTGACAAGAGATTTCTTAAGGAACAGATTTTGAAGATGAGAAGTCAGTGATTAATACCAAAAGTTAAAGGAGAAAAATGTGACGTTTGAGTCCTACAACCTGAGGGTATACCAAAGGATCCCTGAAAAACAACAGATCCCCTGCCTGTGCCTTCAGTAGCTTAACTTCCAATTCAGTGCACTGTAGATGGGAGGTGTCTTCCAGACTCCTTACTAGTCAGACAAACCACCCCAACTACAGTGGCAATACCCACATTGTTTGTTAGTGTTACCTTTGTGGCTCTTGCCATGAAAAAAGAGTGGACTTTGATTGGAAAGGAATCAATATGTTCCTAGTATGGTCGGAAACACCACCCAGTTTGTTAAGGGGTCAAGATAATAAGCACAGCTAATGTATGCTCTATTTAGGGGTACTTTTGCAATGACCACATTTAGTGACAGAGATTCTGTAGTCCAACCTGATATTGACAGACTTTTTGTAGAGATCTTCTTTCCACAACAGTGACATTCACTCGGTAAAGTGCCCGCTGATGTCATTGCGGACAAGTAAAAGTGTGGATGGCTTATATCAGACACACTTATGGACAGAATTATTCCTTCAGCAAAAAACTTAAATCAGCATGTCACCAGGAGCCAGATTTATCAAGGGCTTGCGTTGCCCTTACGTCACTAAATGTGACGCATGGGAAATGCAAACCCTTAAGTGAGATTGACTATGCCATGCAGAGCCGCCTTGCATGGCTCTTCATGGCATAGTAAATCTGGAGTAACATAAGGCAGTGCATGTTGCTGCCTTGCGTTACTCTGCCCTGGGAAGGTGTTCCATGGGTGGAGCGTGGGTGTTCCACTCATCCCCCCATGGTTTTTGGCACATTCCCAAATTTACTAACAATAGTTAACCTGGGAATGCGTCAAAATGGTACACCTTCCCAGGGGAGGCATAACGAGGAGAAATATGCTATTCCTCCCTGTTTTATCCTGTTTATGCGTGTGCTGCATTCAGCAGCACACAGACGGAGGAAAGAGCCTCAGGGGACTGTTTTTGTGCACGGTGTTCCTTCATGCGCAAAAACTATCCTAGCTGTAACGCAGGCACCTGTGCACCATGGTGCGAGAGTGTCTGCATTGGCGCTTGGCAGCCACAAGTGCACCAGCACAGAAGGAGGGCAGCCACAAGTGCACCAGCGCAGAAGGAGAGCAGGAGTATCTTAGTAGATATGGGTATTCCTACCCTCTCCATTTGACCCAGCGCTGCAAGTTGTCTTATAATATTAGTCCAGTCCAGTCCAGTCAAAGCTTTTATTTCGGTTAAAAACCATAAAAAGACAGTTTACAATTTCATAGTCTAATTTAAAAAAAGACAAGTTAAAAACTGTTAAAATAAATAACGGTAAAAACTGTATCATAAAAGTACATATGGACAGTAAAAAACAGCATAAAACCAGTACACCCATAACATGGTATCAAACATAAAATAATAGTTAGGGTCCCACACAGTGGATACCTCTACCATTGTCAAGAAAAAAACCTTTAGCTATTGAGGGGTGTTTTTAGACTTTCTTTTAAGATTGCACACCTAATATACCACATAGAAATGAGGAACCTTGATGTAGCGAACACGGCCAAGGCCATGGTGTCCGTTCTTAGAATTCTCAACACTGCCCTAAAGTCTCTGAGACCTCTGGACCTGCAGTACTGGACTATCCATTTAGCCCTTGCACCGCGGTAGGAGGGGCAGAAGAGCAGAACGTGCTGATCTGTCTCCTCTGTAGCCCCGCACCGGGGCAAGTGCTCACTGGTTGCGTACTCCCTGTCCATTTATGAGTGAGGACCCTAAGCGGCAGTGTGCCATGCCTAAATTGGATGTATAGCTTCTTGGCCAGCGGAGGCTGGATATCGTCTAAGAATTTCTCGAATCCTGGGAGCGCCTTGAAATCCAGAAAGTGCTCGGTCAGCCTACCCATAGAAGGATTTGTGAATACACTAGCGAGGCGATGTTGATTTGAAGCTAGACACTACGATTTTTTGGAGATCTGGGTGCAGGCCGCCTCGGGAGACGTCCACAGGTCCCCCATTCCAAGTGCTAGAGTAAGATGTTTAATATAACTCAGCCATGGGATCTTTCCCACTCCACTTACGGACAGGATATCGCGCAGATCCTCTCTGAAGCTCTCTAATTCTGGAGTATACCAGAGCCGTCTCCAGTATAGCAGTGGACGATTCGAAATGATAACCTGTATGGGCACTAATCCCAAATCGAACCTTAGAGGAGTTAAGGGGGAACTCCTTGGGAGACGCAAGATCCGTCTAATGAAACTATTCTCCGTAAGGGAAAGTGAGGGAGTGCTGGTATGCCCCCAAAGGTCCGCCCCAAAAGTCGCACCACCTCGTGCCTGCACTTTGTATATATTGCCACAGAAGGAGTCCAATGTTCGCTGAATACCCCCAAAAGATTTTGATAATAGGAGGGTATCATCAGTGAACTTTAGTGCCGGTATCTTACGCCCTGCCAGACCGGGGGAGTCCACGTTCCTGGCCCCTGCTAGATGTGCGATCAACCCATTAAGATATAGGGAAAAGAGCGTAGGGGCCAGAACGCACCCCTGTCTCATGCCTTTGTCGACAGGGAACGGGGCCGACAGCTCCCCACCTTTACCGAACCTGACCCTGGCATAGTTACCCACATGAATTCGCCTAATGAGATCACACAAGTAGGTCGGGGCACCCAGTTCCAGGAGCAGAGCCCAAAGCTTGTCCCTGTTAACTAGGTCGAATGCGGACCTAAGGTCCACAAAAATCAGAAACAAACTACCTGCCCCTAGAACAACAGTCCTCCAGTATATGAGCTGGAGCCTGAACAGTTGATCAATCGTAGATACTCCCGCCCGGAATCCAGTCTGCAGGGATGTTAGGATGTGGTGGTCATCCATCCAATTCTGCAACCGGAGCAGAAGGACTCGGGTGAAGATCTTCTGCAATACGTCGATCAAACTGATGGGTCGGTAATTTGCAGGGTCAAGGGGGGAGGCCTTCTTATAAATGGGAATGATTTCCGCACCCAGCCATGTATGGGGAATATCCAGACCCTGCATGATGGCGTTGAACAGGACACACATGTAGGGCGCCCAGACCCTTTGTTCGGACCGATAAAGGTCACCAGGGATTCTGTCCAGGCCTGGAGCTTTCCCAACAGCCAAGCTTTTAAGCGCTGAATTTACTTCCAGCAAGGTGCACGGATAGTTAACTTGGGTTATGCCCCTCAAGGGCTCAGGGACCAATGGTCTTATTTGTTCCATTGCAGCAGCTGGATCGGCTAGGGGATCAAGCGAGTATAGGGGTTTAAAGTGGGCAAGCCACGTATCGTCACTGAGATTAGGTGATATGGCTGGTATCTCTGTCACCAATCCCCCCCTAACCAGGTTCCAGAAAGATCTATAGTCCCGGGTGGCAAGGGCCCTGCTCACCTTATCCCACCTATCCGCCTCCCATTCAGATTTGGCCTCTGTAACTAGAGTTTTGTAGTTTTGTCTAGCCTTCCTAATTCGTCTGGGTGACCCCATTTTAACCTCCTTTACTGGGATGGTTTTCGCCTCCCTACAGTTTTTATTGAACCAATGTTGTTCGTTCTTCCGGGCCCCAGGTCTACCCGGCTTGGAGGTATAGAAGTATCCTACCAGTGCGGAAAGAAGCTCATTATGGGTGTGCTGGAGGACTACAAGGCTCGATGGGTCTAGATTGAGCCCTGTCATGTCACTAGCCACTGCTAGAGCCCCAGCTACGTAATTATAGATTTCTGCTAACGTGTCCGGGGCTAATGCCACCTTCGCCCAGCCAATTCGTCTGCCTCCAGCCATTTGCAGGTAGTTCTCATTTAGTGAGGGTTCCACTATCGTCTGTGTATTGTGTGCCCCTAGGTGGATGGCCAATTCCAGCGTTAGGAGATTGTGGTCACTCTCGACCCGGGGGATTACCCTAAACGATTTTACTTTTGCCCAATATTCTACATTGACCAGGATGTAATCTATTGAGGTGCTTCTGTCTAATCTATTAAAAGTGTGAGCACCCGGTATGTCCGGTCCTTGGATGCTTGATTCCGGTCCAGGAAAGACATGGCTTGGCAGTTCGGGCTGGACTGTTCCCATGAGGCACAGGATCAAGGCTGATTTGCATATGGCCATGTCTGACCTGGGGTGGTTTGGAGTGCAAAAAAACGATGGATTTAGGCCCAGATCTCTGTACTGGGGTGAATGTATGACATTGTTCTGCATTCTGTCCAAATATTAGTAAATATGACCCTTTATTTGCAGATTAAGTTTGGGCAGAAGGGAGCGCATACACAGAGGCTATCTATTCTGTAATGTAAGTGACTAGACATGTACCCGAATTATCACCTGATATGTCCGCGTCTCCAGGGCTGCCCTCAGGCCTGCAGGATTCCTGGAAGTGAAAATATAGAGATGTGTCATTCTTTATATATTGAGGAGCTTGCTTCTTGCAGCCCACATCAAACTTCAGGGGCAAAAGACCACTTTATGATAAACAAAGTTGATACAGTCAAACATATTTTGAGCCTAATACATTCTTGCGTTGTCGGAGAAAAAACAAGACAGATAACATTTAAATGCATACATCGGCGTAGAAAGGTAAATAAGAGAGAAACATTATGGTATATTGGCATGTTATGGACATCAATGCATAGGTGGAAGCAGTGATCAACTTGTGCAAATAAATAAATAAAAAGTGCAGCGTCCCAAAGTTTTTTCACCTCATATCCCCATGTTCCACCACAATACATCCCCAGTCTCTTCATCTCACTCTTGCATGTTCTTTTTCATCCTGCTTTGTACCTTTGACACTGTTTACTAATCTTTTTCTTCCTCCTTCCCCTGCCTTCCCTCTCTTGCTCAGGGTCAAAAACTATTGATGAAAAAAAGTACTTGTCCCCAAACAAGAGTGCTGGTCAGGGACTAGCTGTAGAGGGCACCAGGTGTTTCGGGTGGGCTGGAAGGGTGGGGGCCAGTTCTGAGGTGGTGGGGGCGTTTTTGTTACTGGGGGATGGTTTTACAGCAGTGCTGCAATGCCACCCCCCTGTATCGATGCTTCTCACTAGTAAACCCCCTCTCCCTCCCCCCCAGTCCAACTGAATTGCCAGGGCTCGTTTGTGTTCCCAGTCCGGCCCTGGTTCTGGTGCCACCACCTGCATTCAGCTGTCCAAATGCGGCATTGGTAGATGAAGTATGGTTCATATCCAGTGGTCGAAGTGGGGGGAAAAAAGTAGGGGAACTGTGGGCGGAGACTTCGAGGGCGGGGATAGTCCAAGGATTGGATCCGTGGGCGGAGTCAGAGGTGTGGCCAGAATGTGCCACACATCCCAATTTTTAGTATTTGTTTGGCATTTAACCGACCAGTTACAGCTTATTGTGTTATTTAATTCAATCAATGGATACACTTGATTATTTAAGGTTTAATAGGAGTTATTGGCATTTAAATACATTCACAAAGTGGGGTATATTTACAATCACACAATATTCCAAATACGCTTAAAAGTGGAATCACAAGATATTTGTCTCCATGCCATGCAGTTTCTCTCACCAGCACTTCTCCTCCCTTCTTCCACAAGAGCAGTTCAAACATGAATGACAAAATATCCTAATTTGCAAATGTTTTCTATATAATTATGGCTCTGCCATATTTGCCACATAATACATCATCCACTGCATACTCTTACAGTTTTAACTAATCATTTTTGTAGCTCAAACAGATAAAAAGTTACTAAAAAACATGACTTGGAATTCTGCAAAGTGGACGGCCCCTTGTAAAGGATGACTGATCAAATTTCTCACTGCTGCATTTGTATTTTATACTGATACTAATGAGGCTGAATTTTTGCAGAGACCTAACGTGTAAAAATGTCTAAATAATAAAGTATAAAAAAAATATTGCATTACGCTGCAGCCTTTTTTTGTTGCATAATTTAGTCAACACTGCAACATCATTTTGTCCCCCTTTGCTGCATAGTTCCAGTGGCTTCAGAGCAGGTAGCACATGTTAAAAGTGCTTGTGCATGAAGCAGAGAGACTGTGAAGTTTGCAAACTTAGTTTGGTGTGCATGCAAATCCTGCATTACCGATCCTTGGTGAGTTGCAGCTACTACTGCTGAAACAAGGCCAATGGAGGTACCAATGGGTGAGGCGGACAGGCCTCGATGGCAGGGCTGGCTTTAGTGCTGGTGGTGCCCTTTGCAGAAATGTTTGTTGGTGCCCCCAATGATCACCTACGCCTCGGACTCCCTCACTACCACCCTTTAACAGTTCCCCTCAAGTCTCCATAACCACACTCTTTCTCAGATGCATTTAATTTGATTTACAGCGCCACTCATACCAGTGTACGGTGTCAGAGCACTTTACATCTCACACACTACACAGAGACAATCATGTATATGTGTTGAAATCACTGTATAGGAAATTTTACATAAGACAAAGGACTACAAGGTGTAGAAGCCACCTGACAACCATACTAGTAGGCAGTATAGTTTAATAGCTCACTGTTCTATGTTAGGATTTTAACTTATAAACTGCAAGTAACAAAAGGATCTCTCTGACAAAAGCAGTAACCTACTAACCGAGTTCACATTTTGTGCACTTTGTGATCTGCATGGTACATGTTCTTTGCAGCAGGCACATTAACCCTCTGTGCTACCTTTCCAGGAGTCAACCCTTCCACTAGACAAAACTCTGATCTCTCTCTAGGAAGAACATTAATCACTGAAGTTATCCTGACATATATATTGTTGCTGAAAATTGCTGGAGGCCAGGAAGGAGGCAGCAAGTTTTTTTAAACCATAATATACTTGCAAACACTATGCACCCACCCGAAATAGGTACCCAGTGCGGTCACACCGTTCGCACCGCCCTATCCCAGGTTCATGTGAACTTAGTGACTGAGTCACAGTGACTGGATCACTGTTGCTCTAGGGTATGCTGCTTCGTAGGCCTGTCCGCAAGACTGGAGATGAACTTCAGTATGGATTGTGGTTGACAATCCTTCAAGGTTAACCGACAATTGACACCACTAGGGTACACCTGCTTGTACTAAGACATCAGGCCTTCTAAGGTCTAGCATTGGAATATGCTCCCTCAGTAGAGTGGACTGGTCATCAAGGCTGAACCCGGGTCCCCAGTTCCAAATTGGACAGCTCTGGCCAAAGTGCCACATCCTCTCCCCCACTGAATACCATACTACCCCACTGAGAGAAACTCACACTGCCTTCAGCTACAACCTAATTGTGCCCACAATAAACATTTGGATGTGGATCAATTCAAGTTATGCACATGATAAGAGTAATATGCTATCTTAAAAAAAAGTAAGAGTAAACACTCATAGGGAATGCAAGATTAAGTAAAGCATGTGGAATGTAAGCAGAAACAACATGGTTACTGTTGGACTTGGCCCTTTTTGCAGGGTCATCCCTAAACTTTTTGCCTTCCTCCTGTAATTTGTCTGACCTGTTTTTGTTGGTTTTATGACTCTGGGCACTTTACCACTGCTGATCAGTGCTAAAGTGCATATGCTCTCCCTACTGTAACTTGATGTATTGATTAGTCATTCCAAGATTGGCTGGTTTGGTTTACCTGTCAGACCCTAGTACAGTGCACCAGGAGTACCCAGGGCTTGTAAACCAAATGTTGCTGGTGGGCTTGCAGCACTGGTTGTGCCACCCACAGAAGCAGCCTTTAAAAATTGTGTCTAAGGTATGCCATTGCAGAGCCTGTGTGCAGTCTGGTACTGCCATGCTGACTGGGCAAGTGTACCCACTTGCCAGTCTCTAAACCTTCCATTTTCTTCATGTCAGACACACCTATGGTAGGCGCAAGGGCAGGGTGCATTGTAAGTATAAGGCAGGACAAGCCCTGGTGTGTGTGGCATGTCCTAATAGTGAATTACAGCCATTTTCTTGTTTCACTATTGCAAGGATAACTGTTCTCCATAGGCCAGAATGGGTAGTTAGATTATTACATTTTATAATCCTAACTGACTCAGGGAACATGGTAGAAATTTGAGTTTAGTATGCCTGAACTCAGAATGCTAAAAAACATATTTTAGTGAAGTTGATTTTAACATTCTGTGTTTGAAAATACCCCTTTTAGAAATTAGGTATTTTCTTGTCTAACTATCCAAGCCTGCCTCTGCTAGGCTGTGTATTCCTTGTCTGGAGTTTGAGTGACAGGAGCTGGGGGATTCCAGGAAACAGGGTGAGTCCGCCCAGTGTGAATAGAGAGATCTGCATCTAGATGGGAGGGAGGAGTTACACCTGGGACCTGAATAGGGCTGTGCGTTCCCTCCACAATGCTGGCTCCACCTCCTGTGGTGCGTCTTATGTCTTTGCCCTGCACTGTGAAAGGAGAGAAGGAGTCATGTCAACAGAGTGCTCCAGGGCTGTGCCTTCCCTCCACAATCCTGGCTCCACCTCCTGTGGGGCGTCTGATGTTTCTGCCCTGCACTGTGAAAGGAAGGAAGGAGTCATGTAAACAGAGTGCTCTAGGACTGACCAGAACTGGTTTGGACTAGGCAAAGGCCCTTTGCCCACAGAGGACAAAGGAGTTGGGGTATACGTATTGGGACCCTGATCCCAAGATTTTAGATCACTTTGGGACAACAGGAAGAAACCTTTGCTGGGGAGGGGAACCAGAAGAAACTGAGGAGAGACTATCCCTAAGCTGAAGTGCTGCTTGGGGATTGGCCTGCAGTGGTTGCCTGACTGCCAAAGAAAGGAGAAAGGAACCTTGTGTACTTTATTCAACTTGTAAAGTATCTCCAAGGGCTTGAGAGAAGAGCTTGCCTCCTGCTAAAGTCTCAGGGACAACAGACTTCAACCACCAGCTCCCCAAGAGTTCTTTGGAAGTGCCTGCTGCTGTTTTGGGCCTTCTGAGGGACCGCGTGTCGCAAGGAGCTGGAAGCGTCCCACAACGAAGAAGAAGTGTGCCGCCGTTGCAGCCGCTGCCGTCGCATCGTGGATGTCGTCGCTGTAGCTGTCGCATTGCACCGCATCAAGAGAAGCGTCTCGCAACGAAGAAGAAGTATGTCGCCGTCGTAGCCGCTGCCGTCACATCACGGATGTCGCAGCTGTAGCTGTCACATTGCACCGCATCCAGATGTGAGCCTCGCATCCACGGAGAAGTGTGCCACCGTCAGAGCCGTTATCGTAGCATCATGGAACAAGGGTGTTACAGCTGCAGCTGTCGCATCGAGCGGAAGCGTCTTGCATCGAGCGGAAGCGTCTCGCATCGTCGGAGAACAGTGTCGCCGCCAAAGCCGCTGTCGTCGCATCACGGGACAAGGGTGTCACCACTGCAGCTGACGCATCGAGTCGAGACTTCTCGCAACATTGGAGAAGCGTGCTACATCAAGGAGAAAAAGTCTTTATTTCTGTGCACCAAAATGTCATTGCAATGCAGCGTTGCTTACTGCATCGCCCCGGAAACACAGTAAGGAATCAATGCATCAACATCCTTGCAACACTTTAGTTGCCCAGCATGTCACATCTTAAGGTACATTAACACAAAGTGTTGCATTTTAAGATCTAAAGAGAACTAAGCTAATTCTACCATTTTAAGTACAGTATTGTGGATTTTTGTAGTTTGTGGTCTTGCGTTAAATCTATATAAATAATACTTGTTTTTAATATACAACTGTGTGGTGTCCATCTGTAGTGTTGTCTCGGGATTACTGTATGTGTTCACAAATGCTTTACACACTGCCTCTGAATTAAGCCTGTCTGCTCATGCCAAGCTACTAAGGGGGTGAGCAGGGGTTATTTTAGGAGTGTACCCCCTTACCCTGACTAGAGGCAAGGGTCCCTATTTGTCGCAAGTACCTACCTGTGCCAACTAGAGACCCCCAAATCTAACATTGGTGATCAGCGGTGAGGATTCTGGACTTTTATTTGTGACTCATGTACAGTGATTGATGAACACTACTAGTGAGTGCAGACCAAAACGCAAACACATACTTTTTGGTAGATTTATTTTGGAGATTTTCTATTTTTGAGAACTGCCAAGTTTAACCAGCATGGAGAGAGCAAAATCCATAGCCTCTGTTGATATTGATTGGGAAGAGGAGAAACTGGAATGCTACAAAGTAAAGCGGCTGAAGTACTTCTGCAAGAAATGCAATGTCTCCATTATTGGGCTCACCAAGAAGGAGGAGTTCTACAAGGCTTTGAGGGCCTGGGTAAAAGCAAGGAATACCCCTGAGATTGAGGAAGGGGGTCAGAATGCAGATGTGCATATGGAAGGGCTATTGGGTCCAGGAGGAAGGGAGCACCTTTCCCCGCAGGTGGCAGTGTTTCTGCCAAGAGTCTGTCTCTAGAGGAGCTGGAGGACAGCGAGAGATGCAGGAGGCATGAGATGGAGCTGACATAGCTAAAATTAAATGGGCAGTTAGAATTTGAGTTGAAAACCGAGAAATTGGCCCTAGAGGAAAAGAAAATGCAGTTTGAACATGAGTTAAGAATGAGGAAGCTTGATTTAGATCTTGAGAGGCTTGAGGCCATGTGTGTCTCAGCCCAGCAACAAGAAAAGTGTGTAGCTCAGGAAGTGAGCTTTGCTGAGTTGGAGGTGGAGTCCAGCTCAAATGGTGGCAGTAAAATTGAATTTTCTAGTGCTGAGGGAGTAGTACACACACCTAGAGATTTGGCACCTGACTTGAAGGAGGGGTTTAACATACACCAGGAGGTTCAAGGACATGAGGTAGCTCCAGTGGTGCACAGTGTCCCTGAGGAGAATGGGGAAACTGACGCAGGGGTTCATGGTCCTACTGGTGGGAGGGACACTCTACTGACTCTAGATGAGAAGTGCAGGCAGAGGGGTTCCACCATGGTTGAAGTCCTGGTATGTGAGTGTGAAGACCGCCCCTAAGAGTGTGAGTTGAATGACAGAGACAGTCAGATACTTCTTGCCAATCTCAGGAGAGTGGTGTGGAGTACGTGTGCAAGGCACTGGATGGTGAGGTGAAGGATAGTTTGGTTAACCCTTGCAGGGGGCTGTGTGATCCAATTGTGGGAGAGCATAATGTAAGTCCCTGTTTTCCAGAGCTATGCCAACACCTGTTGGAGAGTGAGTTCTCTGACCCCAAGAAGCTTGCATTGGAGGCAGACCCTTTGGTGGATACCAGAGGGTCTGGAGAGGCATTGGGGAATGACCCTGTGGGGAATGGCTCAGATATCTTCCAATCCAGAGTGATGGAAGTGGTGCAGAGTAGCCCAGCTAGGTTCTGTTGTAGTGGGAGGGGTGTAGGGGCACACAACCTGTCTCAGTGGAGAAG
Source organism: Lissotriton helveticus (assembly GCF_964261635.1). Classification (NCBI taxonomy): domain Eukaryota; kingdom Metazoa; phylum Chordata; class Amphibia; order Caudata; family Salamandridae; genus Lissotriton; species Lissotriton helveticus. Next base: position 440,218,067 of record NC_136071.1, on the reverse strand, counting down.
GAGTTAGTGTGGGGCTGCCTGTCCCCAGGTGCCGAAAACCCAGTCTCAGAGCCTGATGTTTCTTTAAGGGAACACCAGGCGGGGAGCCTAGACTGTCCTGATGGGCTGCCCGCTGAGGATGATCCCCTAGTGTCTGGTGAACTGGGTGTGAGTAAGCAGGCCTCCATCAGTTCTGGTGTCTGGCAGTGCCGCTCCTAAGTGGAGGGTACAGATGTCCAGACTGAGGGGTGAGAGGGGGAAAGAGTCCCCAGTGGAAGAACCAGTGGGGCAGGGGCCAGCCAGAAGGGCTGGGTCACCAATAAATGACCATGGTGACACCACTTCTGTCCTGGGGGATCTTCGTGCACAGCCAAATGGACAGAGGTCGGGAGCTCTGCGCCAGGCAGACTATCACACAACACATGAGTTATGTTTTACCCTCGGGGGCATGCGTACTCCCAAGGAAGTCCTGGTGCGCTGGGCAAGTGTTCAACCACTGGGTACAGACCCTGGGTTGGAGAGCCAGGTTCAGGTGTGGTCTGCCCTGGAGGGAGGGGCAACTGTAAACAGTGTCCTGACCAGTTGGTCTTATAGGTGTACCACCCCAGGTGGTAGGGTGCAGTGCTCTGGAAGGGGGTGCAGAGGGAGGGAGTCCTCGCCTCTGACCCCGGTGCAGCCCGAGGGTTTAGACCCTAAGTTGGAGGGCCAGGTTCAGGGTGTCCCTCCTGTCCTCGCCTCTGACCCCGGTGCAGCCCGAGGGTTTAGACCCTAGGTTGGAGGGCCAGGTTCAGGGTGTCCCTCCTGACCTGGAGGCTCAGTTGCAGGATAGAACCCCTGAACTGGTGAGGAGCGAATTGTGCAGGACACTTGCTACAGGCACCCTGTCAATTCTGGAAGGGTGTACCGCTCCAGGTAGGAGCGTAGAGAGCCCCAAGGAGGAGGACCGGGTGTGGGTGAGCCCACCCCTGTCTCTTGTCCAGCCGCCGGGTAAAAGCCTGGGGCTGGTGGGTCAGTGCCAGGATGTCATACGTGACCTGACAGGAGGGAGAATGGATAATGGGTGCCAAGCACCTGGGGCTACTGCCCCCGCTCTCTGACGCCACAGAGGTTTGGGAGACCTGAGAGGCATAAGGCCTGGATCTCATCACTGACTACTGTCAGTGGCTACTGTGGCTTGCTGTCTGTCTGTTGGGACACACCTGTGAGCAAGCTACGGCTAGGTGCTGCACAGATTGCGTCCACAGGTGAGGAGAAGGGTTCCCCATGGGTTAGCTTGGTGGGCCCTGAGAGTATGGACAGAGGAATTGAAATGGGTTCAGATTGGCATAGAGCTGGAATATGCCCCTGATGTTGCGGGCCAGGGCCATTTTCTGTCACCCATAGCAGAGAAGCCCAGCAGGGTAGTGATTGGTCTCCCCTGCGTTTTGGCTGGAAGGGGGTTGTGTTGGACTTGGCCCTTTTTGCAGGGTCATTCCTGAACTTTTTGCCTTCCTCCTGTAATTTGTCTGACCAGTTTTTGTTAGTTTTATGACTCTGGGCACTTTACTACTGCTGATCAGTGCTAAAGTGCATATGGTCTCCCTATTGTAAATTGATGTATTGATTAGTGATTCCATGATTGGCTGCTTTGGTTTTACTGTCAGACCCTAGTACAGTGCACCAGGAGTTCGAGTGCCCAGGGCTTGTAAACCAAATACTGCTGGTGGGCTTGCACCACTGGTTGTGCCACCCACGGAAGCAGCCTGTAAAAGTGTGTCTAAGTTATGCCATTGCAGAGCCTGTGTGCAGTCTGGTACTGCCATGCTGACTGGGCAAGTGCACCCACTTGCCAGTCCCTAAACCTTCCCTTTTCTTCTTTTCAGACACCCCTATGGTAGGCCCAAGGGCAGGGTGCATTGTAAGTATATGGTAGGACAAGCCCTGGTGTGTGTGGCATGTCCTAATAGTGAATTACAGCCATTTTCGTTTTTCACTATTGCAAGGATAACTGTTCTCCATAGGCCAGAATGGGCAGTTAGATTATTACATTTTATAATCCTAACTGACTCGGGAAACATGGTAGAAATTCGAGTTTAGTATGCCTGAACTTAGAATGATAAACTATATATTTTTGGGAAGTTGATTTTACCATTCTGTGTTTGAAAATACCCCTTTTAGAAAGTAGGTATTTTCGTGTCTAACTATCCAAGCCTGCCTCTGCTAGGTTGTGTATTCCTTGTCTGGAGTTTGAGTGACAGGGGCTGGGGGATTCCAGGAGACAGTGTGAGTCAGCCCAGTGGTGAATAGAGAGATCTGCATCTAGATGGGAGGGAGGAGTTGCACCTGGGACTTGAATAGGGCAGTGCCTTCCCTCCACAATGCTAGCTCCACCTCCTGTGGTGCGTCTGATGTCTCTGCCCTGCACTGTGAAAGGAGAGAAGGAGTCCTGTCAACAGAGTGCTCCAGGGCTGTGCCTTCCCTCCACAATGCTGGCTCCTCCTCCTGTGGGGCGTCTGATGTTTCTGCCCTGCACTGTGAAAGGAAGGAAGGAGTCATGTAAACAGAGTGCTCCAGGACTGACTAGAACTGGTTTGGACTAGGCAAAGGCCCCTCTGCCCACAGAGGACAAAGGGTTTTGGAGTATAAGTATTGGGATGCTGATCCCAAGAATTTAGACCACTTTGGGACAACAAGAAGAAACCTTTGCTGAGGAGTGGAACCAGAAGAAACTGAGGAGAGACTATCCCTAAGCTGAAGTGCTGCTTGGGGAATTGGCCTGCAGTGGTTGCCTGACTGCCAAAGAAAGGAGAGAGGGACTTTGTGAACTTTATTCAACTTGTAAAGGATCTCCAAGGGCTTGAGAGAAGAGCTTGACTCCTGCTGAAGTCTCAGGGACAAAAGACTTCAACCACCAGCTTCCCAATAGTTTTTTGGAAGTGCATGCTGCTGTCTTGGGCCTTCTGAGGGACTGCGTGTCGCAAGGAGCTGGAAGCGTCTCGCAACAAAGAAGAAGCGTGTCGCCATTGCAGCCACTGCCTTCGCATCGTGGATGTCGCCGCTGTAGCTGTTGCATTGCACTGCATCAAGAGAAGCGCCTCGCATCCACGGAGAAGCGTGCCACGTCAGAGCCGCTGTTGTCATATCACAGAACAAAGGTGTTGCCACTTCAGCATTGAGCGGAAGCGCCTCGCATCATCAGTGAAGAGTGTCCCCGCCAAAGCCACTGTCGTCACATCACGGAACAAGGGTGTCGGTGCTGCAGCTGACGCATCAAGTTGAGACTTCTCGCAACATCGGAGCAGCGTGCCGTATCAAGAAGAAAACGACGTCTTTATTTCTTTGCACCAAAATTTCATCACATCGCGGAATTGCTCGCTGCATCGCCCCGGAAACACAGTAAGGAATCAACGCATCACCATCCTTGCAACACTTTCCGTGCCCTGCGTGCTCCATCTTAAGGTACATTAACTCAAGGTGTCGCATTTTAAGATCTAAAGAGAACTAAGCTAATTCAACCATTTTAAGTACAGTATTGTGGTTTTTTGTCGTTTGTGGTCTTGTGTTAAATCTATATAAAGAATACTTATTTTGAATATACAACTGTGTGGTGTTCATTTGTAGTGTTGTCACTGGATTACTGTATGTGTTCACAAATGCTTTACACACTGCCTCTGAGATAAGCCTGTCTGCTCGTGCCAAGCTACCAAGGGGGTGAGCAGGGGTTAATTTAGGAGTGTACCGCCTTACCCTGACTAGAGGCAAGGGTCCCTATTTGTCACAAGTACCTACCTGTACCAACTAGAGACCCCCAAATGAACAAGTTACTTACCTTCGGTAACGATATATCTGTAAGAAACAGTAGTTAGTATTAGATTCCTTACCTTAGAATATCCCCAGGCGTCAGTCTGGATCCGGAAACTTTTGCGTAGCAGTACCCCTGCGCGTCGGTAGGCGTCGTCTGCAGGCGTCCCCTGCGGCTCCGCGTCGTCGGCGTCGTGCGCCGTGATGACGTCGCTGGAGTATATAGACGCCGCCTCCGCGCGCTGACGTCAGTTCTTTGCACACAGCTTTTCCGCGCCAGAACACGCAGAGCCATGTGAGAACCAACACTGGTGCCATTTGAAACTAGGGCCCTGAAAGGGATGTCCTTAACCCTAGGTATCAGTTCGCAGAACGGGGAGGATGGGCGGGGCGGTAAGGAATCTAATACTAACTACTGTTTCTTACAGATATATCGTTACCGAAGGTAAGTAACTTGTTCATCTGAAAGAAACAGGTTAGTATTAGATTCCTTACCTTAGAATAGATACCCCAGCAATACCAACCCCGGTGGTGGGTCTGCGAACCAATACAACCTACACCAGAAAGTCCTGGAGGACCGAACGGCCAAAGAAGCCATCCCTCCGGACTTGACTGTCCAGGCAGTAGTGCCTCGCAAAGGTGTGCAGCGAGGCCCACGTGGCCGCCTGGCAAATGTCCTGCAAAGGGACTCCCCGGCCCAGGGCAGTAGTAGCCGCCGTGGCCCGAGTGGAATGGGCCCTCAGCCCAACAGGAGGCTCCTTCCGAGCCAAAGAGTAGCATGCTTTGATGCACAGGACGACCCACCGAGAGATGGTCCGTTTCTGTACCGCCCTTCCCTTCTTCTCACCCACGTAGCCAACAAACAGTTGGTCATCCACCCGGAACTGGCGTGTGCGATCCATATAGAATGAAAGCGCACGTTTTGGGTCCAGACGATGGAGCCGCTCTTCATCCTTTGAAGGATGCGGAGGCGGGAAGAAAGAGGGCAAGGTGATGGACTGCCCAATGTGAAAAGCAGAGACTACCTTGGGCAGGAAAGAAGGTCTAGTCCGAAGAACCACCTTATCAGGATGAACAGACAAGAAAGGAGGTTGAATAGAAAGAGCCTGGAGCTCACTCACTCTCCTGGCAGAGGTGATGGCTACCAGGAAGGCCGTCTTTAAGGTGAGAAGACGGAGAGGACAGGAATGAAGGGGCTCAAAGGGAGCGCACATCAGGAAAGTCAAAACCAGGTTCAAGTCCCACTGAGGCATCACGAACGGAGTTGGAGGATACATGTGCGTGATGCCCTTCAAGAATCTCAACACAATAGGGGACTTGAACAAAGATGGCTGATCAGGTAGCCTCAAGAAGGCGGAAAGGGCAGAAAGATAGCCCTTGATAGTGCCCAGAGCAGAGCCCTGCTGGGCAAGGGAAAGGAGGAAGAGGAGAACCTCAGACAGAGGGGCAGAAAGGGGATCCACAGCCTTCGCTGTGCACCATGCCACAAATCTGTTCCACCGGCAGGCGTATACCGACTTTGTGGAGGGACGCCTGGCTGCCAGAATGACATCACAGACTTCAGGAGGCAAGTCAAATGGCCTCAACTGTCGCCGCTCAATCTCCACGCATGGAGGTGGAGACTGGACAGGTTCGGGTGGAGGACCGTCCCCTGCTGCTGCGACAGAAGGTCCTCCTGAAGGGGCAGGCGGATCGAGGGACCGACTGTCATGCTGAGTAGCTCGGGATACCAGTACCTTCGAGCCCAGTCCGGAGCCACAAGGATAACTTGGGCCCGGTCGCGCCTGATCTTCTTCAGCACTCTGGGCAGAAGTGGTATAGGCGGAAAGGCGTACAACAGACCGCAACTCCACTCGCGCCGAAAGGCGTCGCCGAGCGAGTGCCGTCTTGGAAACTCCAACGCGCAGAACTGATGACATTGCGCGTTCTCTTCTGTGGCGAATAGATCTAACCAAGGCTCTCCCCATTGCTGAAAGAGGCCTCTCGCCACATCCGAGTTCAGACGCCATTCGTGATCCACCGAGCACCGACGGCTGAGTTCGTCCGCCCTGGCGTTCAGAGAACCTGCCAGGTGTTGAACCGTCAGAGTCACGCCCTGACGTTCCAGCCATTGCCAGAGGCGCAGAGCCTCTTGGCAAAGGGTCCACGACCCCACACCGCCCTGTTTGTTGCAGTACCACATGGCGGTGGTGTTGTCCGTGAACACCTGCACTACACTCCCGTTGACAAAGGGGAGGAATGCCTTCAGTGCTAGGCGAATCGCCCGCAGCTCCAACATGTTGATATGGAGCCGGGACTCCGCCGGAGACCAGAGGCCTCTGATCTCCGCCTCTCCCAAGTGGCCACCCCAGCCTTGGAGGGACGCGTCCGTCACAACCACGTGCTCCGGTTGGGGAAGGGAGAGGGATCTGCCCCTGACCCAATCGCGGTCCGTAAGCCACCACTGCAACTGTCTCGCAGTGCCCTCCGAGATCAGGACATGGTCGGATAGGTTGCCCTGATGCTGGGCCCACTGAAACTTCAGGTCCCACTGCAGAGCCCGCATCCGCCATCTGGCGTGATGCACCAGAAGGATGCAGGAGGCCATCAGCCCCAGAAGCCGCAGCGTCAACCTGACCGAAACCCGGGATAACGGCTGAAAGATGGGAATCAGAGCCTGAATATCCCGGACCCGCCGTTCCGGAGGATAAACCCGAAACTGCGCCGAGTCGAGAACCGCTCCGATGAAAAGGAGCTTTTGAGAGGGACACAGGTGTGATTTCGGCACATTGATGGAAAACCCCAGCTCGTGCAGGAGGTCTGCCGTCATCTGAAGGTGGTGGACGACTGTCTGGGGCGAGCCCGCCTTCAACAGCCAGTCGTCGAGGTAGGGGAAGACTGAAACCCCTAACCGGCGCAGATGAGCTGCGACCACCGCCATCACTTTCGTGAACACCCGTGGGGCGCTGGTAAGGCCGAATGGGAGCACGATAAACTGAAAGTGCTCGTGGCCTACCGTGAACCGCAGGTAACGCCGGTGGGCCGGCAGGACGGGGATGTGAAAGTACGCATCCTGCAAGTCCAACGCTACCAACCAGTCTTGTGGGTCTAGAGCAGCCAAGACCTGAGCCAAAGTCAACATCTTGAACTTCTCATTCCGGAGGAAGCCGTTGACGTTCCGTAGATCCAAGATAGGACGCAGGCCTCCCTTGTCCTTCTTGGGTACCAGAAAGTAGTGGGAGTAGCAACCACACCCTACTTCTGGCCCAGGAACGCGCTCGATGGCCCCCTTGGCCAAGAGGGCCGTAACTTCCTCCTGCAGAAGTGTCAAGTGGTCCCCCGACACACGGTGGTTCTGCGGTGGCATGGCCGGAGGAGTGGACTCGAAGGGGAGGGCATAGCCCCTTCGGACAAGCTGCAGCACCCACCTGTCCGATGTTATCGCGCGCCAGCGGGAGTGGTGATGGCGAACCCTGCCACCCACTGGCGTCACGTGAGCCCGAAAGCTCGGACTAGGAAGGCTTGGATGCCGCAGCGGAGGGAGGCGTGGACTGACCACGACGCTGGCCTCTACCGCCACCACGGCGGAAACCACGGGCGCCACCGCGCTGGGGAGCGCTCTGCGCCGCGTGGCTGGCAGCACGTGTGGGACCTCCCCTCCCTTGGCCACGAAAGGGCCGAAACGAACCCGTCTGCTGGCGCTGGGTCGAGAGACCCAAGGACTTGGCCGTGACCCTGGAGTCCTTGAAGCGCTCCAGCGCGTGGTCCGCTTTGTCACCAAATAGGCGACTGCCATCAAATGGCATGTCCATAAGTGTATTTTGGACGTCTGGTGAGAAGTTGGCAGATCTCAGCCAGGCATGGCGACGAATCGCCACCGTAGTGGACATGGCCCGTCCCAGTGAGTCCGTGGTGTCCAGACCACAACGGATCGAGTACCGCGCCGCATCCCGGCCTTCAACCAAGGCCCGGGTGAGCTTGTCCCGCACTTCCTGGGGGCATTGCGGCAAACACTCCTCGACCGTATCCCACAGGGAGTGGGTGTAGCGGCCCAAGAGGCACGCGGTGTTACAAGACCGCAGTCCAGCGCTCAAAGAGGAAAACACTTTTTTTCCAAATTGGTCGTACCTCTTTGATTCCCGGTCGGGCGGAGCCGACGGAAATGCGGACTGTGAAGTGGAGGCCTGGATCACCAGACTCTCCGGGGAGGGATGGGTGGACAGGAAGGCAGGGTCGTCCGAGCAGGGACGGTGACGCCTGGCAACGTTCCGGTCAACCGGCGCACCAGAAGCGGGCCTGGACCAGGTGCCCAGAAGGACATCCGTCAGGGCCTCATTAAACGGCAGCAGAGGCTCCTGGGGGCATGACTGCGGTTTAAAAACTTCCGTCAGAATATTCGGTTTGACCTTCGCGACGGGGAGCTCAAGGTGTAAGGCCTTGGCAGCCCTCATCAGGACCACCGAATAGGCAGCACCCGCCTCGGACGCCACAGGGGACGGAGAGACAAACCCAGGGTTGGGCGACTCGTCCAGGCCACTGGCATCACCCAGATCACCTACCCAGTCCACATCGTACTGGCAGGCACGGGATAGAGGGTCCTCAGACCCCTCCCAACCCTACTCCTCCTCGTCATACCCATATTCTGGGTCGACGATATAGACATCGGGGTCAACGGGCCCCATCGGCGTCGGGTCCGGCGTCGGCCGACGCCGGTCCGGCTCCGAGTCCGGAGTCGGGGAGGAAAGGGGGGTGGCGCCGCGCGGCGTCGGTGCCGGGGACCCGACGCCGGCCGGAGCCGACGGCGGAGTCGCTGCACCACGCGGGGGCGGTACCACGGGTTGGCCCACAGGAACCGACGCCGGAGAGGCCGGGAGACCAGCCGGCGACGAACCAGAGGGAACCAGCGGCGCCGGGGCCGGAGCCACCGGCGGCGCCGGGGCAGGAGCACCCGAACCGCTCGGGCCCCCAGACGGGACCGACGGGCCCGCAGGCGCCGAAGGCCCCGCCGGAGAAGACCTCGCCCTCATAGCAATGAGGAAGGCCTCGATCTCCTCACGCGACGCGCCTTCCCCAGGGACCGACAGGTGTGGGGTAGACGGCGTCGGCGACCCATGCGGGACCGCGGGGGTGGGGTCACCCGAGCCCCCGGCCGCAGCACGCGGGCGTCGGGGGGAGTCGGGGGTGCGATGGCGACGCCCCGACTTCTTGTGCTTACCTGACGAGCCGGAGGAATGGTGGCGACTCCCGGAGCGCCCATGGCGGCTCCGCGACCGTTCCCTCGACCGCTCCCTCGACCTCCGACCGGACCGGGACCGCTCTCGACGCGGGGCCGACAACCGGAGCTCGAGAAGCTTGCGGGACCGCTCCCGCCTAGCTTTTCCAGTCAAGGCCCGACAGTCGACGCAGGACTCCACGTCGTGGTCCGCGCCCAGACACCGGAGGCAGAGTCGATGGTGGTCGGTGACCGACATCAGGCGGTCGCACTCGTCACAACTCTTGAAACCGGGCATCCTACCGGCACCGTAAAGATCAATCAGTTAACAAAAAACTTGGTCAAAAGACCGGAGTACTGCTCTTCGGATCTGCGCTAACTGGCGCGGAAAAAAGAAGAACTGACGTCAGCGCGCGGAGGCGGCGTCTATATACTCCAGCGACGTCATCACGGCGCACGACGCCGACGACGCGGAGCCGCAGGGGACGCCTGCAGACGACGCCTACCGACGCGCAGGGGTACTGCTACGCAAAAGTTTCCGGATCCAGACTGACGCCTGGGGATATTCTAAGGTAAGGAATCTAATACTAACCTGTTTCTTTCAGATCTCACAGTTACCTTATCTATCTCTCACTCACTAGTCGGAAATCAGCGAGTGGTTTTACTTGAGAAGTTAATGACATGACTACAGGGCCCTGGAGGGTACCGTTTCAATGCCCATTGCTTATATCCTTACAAAACATAAGCAGTATGGTTTAAAAAGACCACATCCATAAACACAGTACACATTTTGTTTTCCAATCCACCCATCAACCAGGTATTGCAATACATCAAGGAATGGTGCACTTCCCCACCTGGGGACAACAATGCTGTTTAAAGAAAGACTAGAAAACAAAAGTAGTGCTTCAATGCAAAGTCTGTAAAGTGAGGCTGATGTGTTTGGGGGTGAATAAAACTAATCTGGCCACTTTGCAGCCACTCTGTCTTGCTTTATTTAGTTATGCATTTATTTTTCATATTTAAAACCTTTTATTTCTCTCTATCCCGAGGCTGCACTTTGGAATTGAAAAATGTCAGAAAAAGGGCATTTCCCGCAAGAGTGTTTTTCTTTTTTGGATCCATTTCACAGGGAAGCAACTAAATGAAAGAAGGAAAGCGAGCTTGTGAACCGTTTCTTCAAGTCACGGTTTTCAGTAAGTGAGGAGCAAGACAGAAAGAGACGGAATAATAGGAGGTGGGGGGCAGCTGCCAGCACAGAAAAGAAGAGGACATTGTCAGTGTCTTCTTTGGGCAGTAAGGAAGAGACACGGTCCTTTTCCTTCTCTACCCATCCCCAAATGTCCACGAAAGCAAGCTGAGCCTTATCGGAATGCCTTGCTATTTCTGCCGTCCTGGGACACAGTTTTGGAAAGAAAAAGTAGGGGAAAGGAATCTTTTGAATAAATGAAGTAGGGGCACGCCGTGCCCTTCCGATCCCACCGACTTCGACCACTGTGCATACCTGTCTCTGGAGGGACAGGCTTTGTAGCGAGAACTACCTGAGGTCCTTCTGCCGCCCAAGCCAATCGACCAAGCTTCCCCATAAAAAAAACAACAGGATTACTCAGGCTACTGTCGATGTCCTCGGTTGCTTTCACACTCCTTAAGAAATATCGGCTGATCGGAACCTTCTAAAACGAGCTGAAAATCCCCTCTTTGCAGTTGTTTCCAGTTTTCCCTGCCTGCCACCATGTGACAGTGACTCCTCACTCAGTGAGTGACCCTGTGAAAAGAGAAGATATTGTGTGACACACGGTGGTGCTGTGCTAGCTGGCAGGTCTGCTGCTGGTATGGAGGAGTGAAGGCTAGGGGAGCCGGGGGAGGTTGGCTCCCAAAAAAGATCACTCTTTCTCCTGAAAAGACAAGAATGAGAAGAATGCTTCTCTTTGTGAAAGGGGATTGCACAGGCAAAAGGCTAGAAACAACGAGGCCTCAGAGGGTCTTGGAAGACGGGCTATCAGTAATAGTATCACTATGTATTTATTTCTTTATTCACTGAAAAAACAATAGGTTTCAGGCACATTAAAGTTAGGAATTAGCATTTAAAAAACCTTAAAAATTCACAGAAAAAAAACATAGGTTTCAGGGGTGTTCTAGTTAGCTGGACATTTAAAAGATCACATTGTCAGATCCAGAATGATTAAAAAAAATGCGTCAGTCCAACAGACGCTCACCAATGTTAAACCAGTGTTGGGTACCTACAAATGTCTAAATTGCAAATCTTGTGATACAGCAATACAGGGCACCAAATTGGTTTTTAACAATCATACAATCAAACCTAAAGATCTGAACAATTGTAAAAGTTCTAATATCATATATTTAATTCTATGCCAATGTGATAAAGGCTATGTAGGTCAAACGGGTAGAACCATGAACGTCAGGTTGACTGAACATCGCTCAGCCATCAGAACGTGCAATATAACAGCCCCCTTAGTTAGTCACTTCACAGAACTGAACCACGCACCAGATGACATGTCTTGGTATATCCTAGAACGAATAAAATTCAGGACAGGATTAGACCAGGAAAAAATCAGAAAGATGTGTGAAGTTTACTGGATCTTTGTTTTGGGCACAGCAAAAAATGGATTGAATTTGGAAATCCCATGGAATCAAGCCATAATGTGAACCAACGGTGTTTCTGTCCAATGCCCACAGGTATCTGTCACATAAATGCTTTTAACATCTATTTCCTGTATGAGGACCAATTTCTCATCATGAATCATATAGGACAATAAGGCCCCATCTTAATTGAGATGATTGTCAAAATCCCTAAACCGATAGCTTTGAATCTAACTTAACAGTCAGTTGAGAGAATTATCTGTAATAATAGATCTTTGTAATTATCTATAGACTATTGTAAACCTTGAGGATAAAACAACTTTCATTGGAAAACCGTTGTTTGAGGTCCTGAATGAGGTACTTTTAGCGTAGCAAATATAATAGAAAACATGGATACAACTTGCCAACTCTATAGATTATGACCTAAACTTAGATATAATATAGGATTTTCTTACATCGTAATCGAATAACCTTACACACACCACGTAAGTACATGTGCAATTGAGGAAACACTTTAAATCGCTGTTGATTGAACGCTATATGCCTGTAAAAACATATCCTCATGCATCTTTATACTCCGTTGCAAGATGGCGGTACTGCTGGCTAAACCTAGAAACAGCATTTCCAAGATTATAGCGAACCGATAAGATATCGCGGCATCAGATATAATCACGCGAGATTTCCCGACTTTTTAAGAGACGAAGGGGGTACAGCATGATTGGAACGAGACACCGACACACAGCCAACGTATGGGACGCTGTTCCATCAGATTCCAAGTAAGCAAGTCAGATAATAAGCGGTATTGCTTATAAATGCTAAAGCTTCTAATTATTAATATTCGAAAGCGGTATTGCTTATAAATGCTAAAGCTTCTAATTATTAATATTCGAAGGCTTGCACTGGCGGTACGTTCTGCGAGGGATTGGGTTAATAGTGACGATATAGTTCCATACACGTATGGTACTTATCAACGTTTAAGCTGAGAAACTTGTTTTATTAAAAAACAGCATTTCTTATATTATTGTGAATTAAGAAGTTAACGCGGTGTCACTTACAGACACGCGTGATCTCCTGACCTTTCAAAAAGATGTAGCAGGGCAGCACGCATAGAACGCGTGAAATGGCGGTTTCGTCTCATGAGACATTGTGGCAATGGACATGACACGATAATAGACTAATATAAAGCCTATTGATATTCAAGTTGAGGAATTCTTTCAAATAGAAACATTATGAACCATATGATTTATGATTGGAAGTAAACTAACGTCCTCGTAGCCGTTATGTACATAAGAGCGCATCAGATATGACGCCTATATAGGCGTACAGGACGTCCGTTCATTTTTTAATCGAGGAAACTGTCAGTATAAGTGGCAGGTTCACATCTAGAGGGTGCAGGAACCAGCAGGCGCTGTGCCTTTACAATTGATGCCTGGCCGCCAATGTAAACTAATGTGTAAATCTTAAGCACTTAGGAGGCAATATGCTGCACCTTACATCAGGGCTCTCTTTTTATTTATCGATGGCCTTTGGATACAATAATTATTATTCTAATGCCATCAATTGGACGTAATTGCCCAACGCATATAGCCAGCAGCCGCAAATTTCCTCCGTTAAGCCCTATCTAATTTAAAACTCGCATCATTTGTAAGACAATAGCAACGGGTAGAAAGGCAGTTTCATATAGACTTATAGCGGATGTCAATTGTATCTTCCACAGGTGAAGCCTGCATCAATAAAGCTACACATTTTTGAATAAGAAATACTCTTGGATTATTGGCCATCAACCAAGTGAATAACAGGTAACTCTGCCTAAATCCAGTTAGAGATATAGTATAGTATCTAAGTCCCTTAGAACCTAAGTGGACTAATACCGCTGCCCATCTTGGTTTACAGCTTGAACAAGGAAGCAAAGCTGACAGATTTTTTTTTTTTTAAATCCAGAGTCTGTATGGCACTCTTTAAGCAGTGAGGACTTAACAGCTTCTTATCTTTAAAGGTATGTATCATAACCACCAATACATGCCCTAGATTTCCTCACATATAGAATACCAATAGGATCTTCCCTTTATTTTTATCTGTTTGCTAGATTCGAATATGAAGTGATCATGCACATATACCCAGGCTAAAGAGGAATATACTCTCATTTAGTCATAACTATAGGAGTGTTCTGCTCATTTTTTTAAGTTGGACTCCACATCATCAATACACAGGTAATTACAACTGGTATTAATAACCTGTTCACTGCTTACGGGTACTCGAGTTAACAACAAATTGCCTGGTTACACCTTGTAGATAAAAGCCTTTAGCCCTGTTCATAGGGCAATAACTAAATCCTTGATATAAGTAGCTCTTTAGCCATAATTTGGCCCCTTTATAAAATCTATATATCTTCACCATGTCTACTTTCCATACTCAGATACTTGGGCCCTGGATACTTTGAAACACTGTTGGTGTAAAACTTGGAACTGTATATATGCTATGAGATCGAGATGACACTCTCTTTAACAGTATTAGTGCCACATAAGAGCCTATGTTAGCATTAAATGTCCAATGTTTTATATATATATATTTATTGTTGAATATGTATGTACATAGTGTAAATAGGTTGAATATAAATTGTATAGCAATGTATGTGGTGATTAGCCAATGGGCATTGTATATAGGAATTGTAAAGTGTAGATAGTATGTAATATATGTGTATAAGTAGATAAACAGCACACAGTTGAATATGATACTATGATACAGGTATCACTCTGAATAAGTGGCCAGGCCTCACCTGCTAGGTTTGTTAACTGTCAAGTATAATAATGACACAAATAGTGTATATTTGTAGAAGGAAGCAATCCACTTGACGCTGATGAAGTATAGAATTGATATTCAATTAATTGGCACTATTTTTATTTTGTAGTTATCACTGATACAGAGAATATATACAGAATTCCTGAGGAAGGCTATGCCGAAACGCGTTGAAGGAAATTTTTCTGTATATAATTGTGAATAAGAAAATTGTATCTAATGAATTGTGGATTTTGATATGTATTGAAGATTTGATATTTTGCACAGATAAAACAAAAGTATATAAGAAAAAGAAAAAAAGAAAACATACTTTTAATAAAATAAACTTAAACAGAAAGAATTAGTGTCAGTTGAACTATATTATATACATACAGGCGTCTATAGGATGTGCTAAAACATGCACAAAACCCGGTGCTAATTCTCCCTTTTTCTAAAAAATAGTACTTTCCTTGCCAGGGTTTATCCTTTAAGGCAGGGGCCCCCATTTTTCCTAAAATTTGTAGCGAGAACTACCTGAGGTCCTTCTGCCGCCCAAGCCCAATCGACCAAGCTTCCCCCTAAAAAAACCAACAGGATTACTCAGGCTACTGTCAATGTCCTCGGTTGCTTTCACACTCCTTAAGAAATATCGGCTGATCGGAACCTTCTAAAACGAGCTGGAAATCCCCTCTTTGCAGTTGTTTCCAGTTTTCCCTGCCTGCCACCATGTGACAGTGACTCCTCACTCAGTTCAAGTTCAAGTTCAGAAATTTGTATAGCGCACTACTCAACCAGAGGGTCTCAAGGCGCTTGAGGGATGGAGGGTGCTTTACTTATCGAATAGCCAGGTTTTTAGCTGCTTTCTGAAGGAGAAGTGGTCCTGTGTAAGGCGGAGGTGAGTGGGGAGAGAGTTCCAGGTTTTGGCCGCTAAGTAGGAGAAGGATCTTCCTCCCATGGTGGATCTATGGATGCGTGGAATTGCGGCGAGGGCTTGATTGGATGATCGTAGTTGGCGGGTGGGAGTGTAGAATGACAGTCGAGTGTTGAGGCATTCGGGTCCTAGGTCGTATAGGGTCTTGTGTGCGTGGGTGAGGAGACGGAACGTTATTCTCTTGTTGACGGGGAGCCAGTGGAGGTCTTTCAGGTGACCGGAAATGTGATCTTGACGGGGGATGTCTAGTATGAGTCTTGCTGAGGCGTTTTGGATGCGTTGGAGTTTGTTCTGTAGTTTGGCTGTGGTTCCGGCGTAAAGGGTATTTCCGTAATCCAGTCTGCTGGTGACCAGTGCGTGAGTGACCGTTTTTCTTGTTTCGGTGGGGATCCAACGGAAGATTTTTTTGAGCATGCGTAGGATGTTGAAGCATGAAGATGAGACGGCGTTGACTTGTCTGGTCATCGAGAGGGAGGAGTCTAGGATGAAGCCCAGGTTGCGTGCGTGATCTGTAGGTATGGGTGCTGTACCCAGGGCCGGTGGCCACTATGAATCGTCCCAGGCAGAGGGGGATGATCCTAAGATGAGGACTTCCGTTTTGTCCGAGTTTAGTTTTAGACGGCTATTCTTCATCCAATCGGCTACTTCTTTCATTCCTTCGTGTAGATTGGTTTTGGTGGTGTTTGGGTCTTTGGTGAGGGAGAGGATCAGCTGGGTGTCGTCTGCGTAGGAGATGTTGAGGTTGTGTTGTCGCGCGATGGATGCGAGGGGACTCATGTAAACGTTGAAGAGGGTGGGACTGAGAGATGATCCTTGTGGTACGCCGCAGATGACTTTGGTGGCCTCTGATTTGAATGGGGGGAGGCGGACTCTCTGGGTTCTTCCGGCGAGGAACGAGATGGTCCAGTCTAGAGCTTTCCCTTGTATTCCGACGTTGCTGAGGCGTTGTATGAGGGTGCTATGACAGACTGTGTCGAAGGCGGCGGAGAGGTCAAGTAGGATGAGGGCAGGTGTTTCTCCGTTGTCCAGTAGCGTACGGATGTCGTCTGTAGCTGCGATGAGGGCGGTTTCGGTGCTGTGTTTGGCTCGGAAGCCGGACTGTGAGGGGTCGAGAGATTTGTTGGATTCAAGGAAGGCGGCGAGCTGATTGTTGACGGCTTTCTCAATGACTTTGGCAGGAAATGGGAGGAGCGAGATGGGGCGGTAGTTTTTAAGTTCAGAGGGGTCTGCTGTGGGTTTCTTCAGAAGGGCGCTGAGTTCGGCGTGTTTCCAGATTTCCGGGAAGGTAGCGGAGTTGAAGGAGCAGTTGATGACGTCGCGGAGATGGGGTGCGATGATGGAGTCTGCTTTGTTGAAAATGTGGTGGGGGCATGGGTCGGTTGGTGATCCTGAGTGGATGGAGTTCATCAGTCGGATGGTGTCTTCGGTAGTGATTGGGTTCCAGGCGCAAAGGTTGTTAGAGTGCAGTTTTGGTTCGGAGGTGGGTGGAGTGGACTGTTCTTCGGACTGTTTTCCAAAGCTGTTATGTATGTCGGCGATTTTGTTGTGGAAGAAAGAGGATAAAGAGTCGCAGAGGTTTTGGGAGGGGGTGATGTCGTTGGTGCCGACGGTGGGGCTGGTAAATTCTTTTATGATGTTGAATAGTTCCTTGCTGTTTTGGGCGTTGTTGTCGAGTCGAACTTTGAATGCTGATTTCTTGGTGGATCGGATCAGTTGGTGGTGTTTGCGGGTGGCGTTCTTGAAGGAGGCTAGGTTGTCAGTGGTTGGGTTTTTTCTCCAGGCTTTCTCGAGGGTGCGGCAGAGCTTCTTGGATTTCTTAAGGTCATCGTTGAACCAGGGGGCTTTTTTGGTGCCTTGCTTGATTTGATGGTTTTTAAGGGGTGCTAGTTCGTCGGCGCTGAGGGTGATCCATTGAGTGAGGTTGTTGGCTGCTTGGTTTGGGTCCGATGATTTGGCAGGGGGGTTTAGGTGAAGCGAAGAGGAGAGCTGGGCGGTGGTGATTTTGTTCCAATTTCTTCGGGGAATGGGTTGTGATTGGTTGTGGGTCATGGTCTTTTTGTAGATGAAGTGAACGCAGCTGTGGTCCGTCCAATGGAGGGCAGTGGCGTGATCGAAGGAGATGTGTTTGCTGGAGGTGAAGATTGGGTCAAGCGTGTGTCCGGCAAGGTGGGTGGGGGTATCAACAAGTTGTTTGAGTCCGAGATTGGCCAGGTTGTCCAGAAGGGTCGTGGTTTGTAGTCGTTATTCTTTTCTAGGTGGAAGTTGAGGTCTCCCAGTAGGATGTAGTTCTCGGAGGGGAGGGCATGTGGGCTGATGAAGTCGGTGATGTCTTCGCTGAATTGTGTGCGGGGACCAGGAGGTCTGTAGATGAGGGTGCCTCTGAGGGTGTTCTTGGGGTCGGTGTGGATCTGGAAGTGAAGGTGTTCGGCGGTAGCGAGGTTATCGTCGGAGCTGGTCGTGATGCGGATGGTGTTCTTGTGAACGATGGCGATGCCTCCTCCAATTTGGTTGATGCGGTCCTTTTGAATGATCTTGTAGCCGTCCGGGATAGCAATGGCGATGTCGGGCGCTGATGAGGCGTTCATCCAGGTTTCTGTAAGGAAGGCGACATCCGGCGATGTAGTGTCGAGTAGGTTCCAAAGTTCAATGGAGTGTCTGTGAACCGAGCGGGTGTTGAGCAGGATGCACTTTAGGTGGTTGTTGTCTGAGCTCAGTTTGGAGTTAGTGGATTTGGTGTGGGTCCTGATGCAGTCGAACTTGCAGGTATTGCAGGTGAAGGGTCCATGGGTTTGTCCTGGGGCGGCTTGGTGGCAGTCTGGGAGTCGACCGGGGTTAAGTGCTGTGAGGGTTGCGGCATTGTACGTTATGCGGGCGGAGTGGGTTTTGCGGGGGCCAGGGGGTATGGCGCTGGGCGCGGTCCAGGCACGGACTGGCGTAGATGGGCTTACCTTTGGCGCACCTTCGGCGCACATTGGGCGAGTCCGCTGCGCGTGAACAAGCATCTGTCATATGTAGATAGTGGAGGGGGAGGGGCGAGGGAGGAGCAGCTGGGAGGCGGTAGCGGGGTGGAGGTCCGGGCAGGGATGCACAACAACAAACAACAAAATGGCTGCAGGCCAAAAGCGAAACTGGATTGGGGCACAAGGTAAAATAAACGCTATGCACAAATCACAATCCAACCTTCTAATAACGCTATGCACAAAGGAAATTATTCAGCTTAAGGCAGACAATTGCAATATAATGCTGATGGAAGCGCGCTTTCGAAATCTAGCGCTACGATCAATATTTCAACAGAGAGCAGCAGACAGGCACTAATGCGCGTTTAACAGATAAAGCGCTACGCTGCAATAATTAATGGCAAGCAGGTAACAATTGCAATGTGGCTAAGGCAGTCTGGCCGTGCAAAGCGCTACAATACCGCAACAGTGCTGGGAGCGCGACCGCTTCTGAAGGTTTCAGGACGGTCACAGCATGAGTGCAGGCAAGTAAAGCCTGTAGTATCAGTGGGAGGGAGGAGCAGCTGGGAGGCGGTAGCGGGGTTGAGGTCCGGGCAGGGGTGTAAAACAACAAACAACAAAATGGCTGCAGGCCAAAGGCGAAACTGGATTGGGGCACAAGGTAAAATAAACGCTATGCACAAATCACAATCCAACCTTCTAATAACGCTATGCACAAAGGAAATTATTCAGCTTAAGGCAGACAATCGCAATACAATGCTGATGGAAGCGCGCTTTCGAAATCTAGCGCTACGATCAATATTTCAACAGAGAGCAGCAGACAGGCACTAATGCGCGTTTAACAGATAAAGCGCTACGCTGCAATAATTAATGGCAAGCAGGTAACAATTGCAATGCGGCTAAGGCAGTCTGGCCGTGCAAAGCGCTACGATACCGCAACAGTGCTGGGAGCTGCGTGGGGAGCGACCGCTTCTGAAGGTTTCAGGACGGTGAGTGACCCTGTGAAAGGAGCAGATATTGTGTGACACACGGTGGTGCTGTGCTAGCTGGCAGGTCTGCTGCTGGTATGGAGGAGTGAAGGCTAGGGGAGCCGGGGGAGGTTGGCTCCCAAAAAAGAACACTCTTTCTCCTGAAAAGACAAGAATGAGAAGAATGCTTCTCTTTGTGAAAGGGGATTGCACAGGCAAAAGGCTAGAAACAACGAGGCCTCAGAGGGTCTTGGAAGACGGGCTATCAGTAATAGTATCACTATGTATTTATTTCTTTATTCACTGAAAAAACAATAGGTTTCAGGCACATTAAAGTTAGGAATTAGCATTTAAAAAACCTTAAAAATTCACCGAAAAAAATATAGGTTTCAGGGGTGTTATAGTTAGCTGGACATTTCACTCATACAAAACCATTGAAATTCCACCGTTCTAGTTAGTTCAGCTAACTGTAACTCGTGCGCCCGCAATGCACGACTGATGACGTCACATATTACATCACTCATGACATGGTCAGTGACATCACTGATGACATCTCAAATGGTATCAGGTATCTCTCGTTAGCACCACAGAGCTGCGTTGCAGAGAAAATGGGCACGGCCTGGACCACCTCTCTGCAACACAGCGCAGTGGTGCTTACTGGAAGCACCTGGTGGACTAGGTGGCCCCCATGGGCCCTCAGGATTGAAGGGGAATTATTTCCCCAACTTAAAACGCGCCATAGGGCGTGTTTGCACACGTCACCCTAGGCCCTGTCCCCTCAATTTTCCACTGTGTAAACACGCCCTGTGGCCATTTTAAGTTGGGAGATTAACTCCCCTTGAATCCTGAGGGTCCCTAGCTGCAAATTAGCCCACTAGGTACGTCCAGCAAGCACCATTGCAGAGAGGTGTAAAAATATAATACCCTGTGTGGGGGGGTTCAAGCCACCTCCCCGGGGCTCTAAATATTTAAATTGGGGGGTCCATGCCGGATCCCCAGCCCCAGGGACCACCACGCCCTGGGGCTTTGTACATGTTGGGAGGGGGGCCTCGCGGCCCCCTCCTGGAGCCCTCTATGGCCCTGGGGACCGCCACACCCCAGGGCCGGCTCCTGCAGTGTCCCGGGGTGCCCACCCCCGGGACACTGTAGTTTGCTATGGCAGGGCGGGAGCCTCGCAGCTCCCGCCATGCCATAGCATAACTCTTTCAAAGTTAGTCCGTCAGTTAAATAAATTTGATCCACCATGATTCCATTCAATGGCTCCCAAAACAAACTTGTGGCTATATTATTCTACACTTAACATTATATTTAATTTTGCAAAATAATTACACTTGCTCCTGTTTCCTATCAATGCATGGTAACATATTGATTCTATTCTACATGTTTTAGACCCTTTTATCTGTTTGTTGCATTTAAAATACCACTGTGTTTCACAACGCAGGCTGCAACCTGCCTGCACTTTCAAGGAGGGTTAGAGATCCCCTTGCAGGGTGATATCAGGAGGGGTCCATGGTATCCACTTTCTCACCCCCCGTGGGCCGCCTTTAGAAAGCACACTGAAAGTGATAATTTTTTTGTAGCGCAATTTCAGTGCACCTCCAAAAGACATGTTTGCCTCTGCACCCACGTCGTTGTACGGTGGAGAGGCAAAGTGGTTGCCTCATTTGCATGGGGCTCCAACCTAATGCAAATGAGGGAACACCCTCTCATGATAGCACTGGTGCTACATGTGTGCCAGCGCCAGCAGTATTACAGAACAGGATGCCCAAGCACCTGTGGCCCCTTCTGTAATACCAATGTGCCTCAGGGACACACAAAGAGGGAGCAAACACCCGTTGAGTCCCCAGGGCACAATGTATAACATGGCCCCAGATCTAATAAAGGTTTCCACATGCAAGGTAATTAAGCTAACAACACAGTAACAATAAACATAAGCTATGTTATAGTACAGTAAGCATATATTCATATTTGGCAGTGTCTTAATTTGCTAAATGTAATGTCAAAACAGTGCTTGTTAGGTCATTTTGGAATGCCAATCGATAAAGTGGGTCATGATGACCTGGTGAACAGAAGGAGGTTTCAAGAGATGCATTTTCAAGAGGCTAGTGGAACTGGCTAGTGGCGAACGAGCTCCAGGGTCGGCAAAAGCAGCACAATTGGCAGTGATTGTGGCCCCAAAGGAAGATCGCCACCAGGCCAGCAGTCATTGGAAGGGACTTCTACATGCCACGATACAGTGATTGTACCTCTTTCCTTCTTTCAGTTTCATGTTAAATATCCAATATCTAAATTATTCTATCCTACATGTGACACTCTCCTTCACTATGCAAAACACAAAGGTGATAGATGGAATGCTTACAAAAGTCTTAACCACTGACAATGGTTTATCGTACATCCCAGTCCATCATTTTTCACCCACTATGCTACTTCATAGACCAACCATATACATATCAGTCTTGGTGACGGTGTACTAGGGACAGTTCATCCCAAAATACCCGACCACGTCGCTTCCAGACAGGAACAACAGCTATTCAATAATACTAGCCTGTGCCCACTGGAGGGTGGTGGGAAGTGTGCCCTAACGTAGAAGATTTCGACCCATCATTTCATTTTCAACATACTACAAAAGGCAACCAGTTCAATGAGGTCATGTTTAAACATGACCTGGGATTTTCTAACTGTATATGTACGCCTATTGTAGAGTTTGATTATACATGTATAGGGAGAGGAACCAAATAACTTATTGATTGTATTATTATTCCAAATCGTTATGCGAGTAATGTGAAGGCCTTTTTTACCCATCAAAATGTCATGAGTGACCATCGGGCTATTAGCATGAACATAAAAACCTCAAGCGGGGAGTGCAGTAACATTGGTAATAAGATAGCATGGGTACGGGATATAACACTACGGGGAAAAAATGGTTATGCTATCCGCTGAGGAAGCAGGGACAGCTTAAAACTAAGTAACGATATGATAGTTAAGGCATCAGATTAAATACTAAAATGCCTAAGCGATAGCCCGACTCATGATGAAATCTTAATTGCTTTTCAAAACATTACTGAGGTGGTCAGAACCATTCTATTTAAAGATTCTAAGCATACTCAAAATATAAAAAAAGGATGGTTTGGCAAAAACTGCACTAGAACTTATGGTAGGTTGAAGAAGGCACTACACAGCGAAGTAAGAGACATGTCTGTAATAAGGTAGTGCAGAAAACTGTACCAGGTAGCCTGAAAAAATAGGTTATTGGAGTTGAAGGACAAAGCCTGGGAAGACCTTATCGAGGCCGCTGAGTCCAAAGATAATATGAAATTTTAGGCCACGGTAAATGCACCCTTCTTTGCTAATCAAATAGATGAACCTACTATTGAGCTGGCAATAGAAGAACAGGTATGGATGAACTTCTTTTCTAAAGTTTACGTAAGACAAAACCTAAACGAGCTTGTCCCTGAGAGATTTGAAACAGAGACTTCACGACAGCCCTTCTTACCTATTAAACTTGACTTTTCACTTAAAGATGTCAATATGGCAGTTAAAGCAAGTAAGAGCGGCAAAGCCGCTGGTCCCGACGGGATACCAATCGATCTATATAAATCTAATTTGAAAGTATGTGGTCCTATTTTAACAAGAGTTTTACAAGACTGTTGCGAAAGAGGTTTTATTTCTACATGGTCCGAATCTATTAATGTACCTATTTTTAAATAGGGTGACCGAGAGAACCCTGCCTCTTACTGCCCGATATCCTTGCTGGATTCTTTGATGAAGGTGTCGGGCAGGATTGTTCTAGAAAAACTACAGGGATGGACCGAAGAAAATAACATTTTAAACGACGTCCAATATGGTTTTAGAGCTGGTTTAGGTACAAATGAGCAGATTTTGAATTTAAGTATTTTAACTGATAAATATGTTAGAGCAAAAGGAGGTAAATTGTATTTGGCCTTTGTAGACCTTTCAGCGGCCTTTGATTGTGTAGTTCATGAGAAATTATGGGGGATTTAAAATGAACTGAAAGTTGACCCCATTTTAATTCAGTTTTTAAGACAATTGTATATAGGAGCCACTGCAAAGGTCCGCTATGGCATTGAGGGTGAGTGTACCGCCCCATTTAAAGTTGAACGAGGCATAAGGCAGGGTTGTGTATTGGCACCACTCCTGTTCTCTTTATATACTAAGGCTTTAGACCAGGAGTTGGTGTCAAACACTAGGGACCCGCCATTAGTAAATTCCCGCCCTATTGCTTCTCTCTTATATGCAGATGATGCCGTCCTCATGTCTCGCACTCAAATAGGACTACAAAGGCCCCTTTCTTTTTATACAAGTTTTATGAACAGTCTTGGCCTAAAATTAAATGCTAAAAAAAGTTTTGTGATGTCATGTGGTTTTAGTAGAAAAAATACCAGAAGCCTTCAGGCGGGGGGAAACAAGGTGAAGGTTACACCCGCATTTAGCTAGCTGGGAGTGCTCTTTGATAAATCTGGTTCTTGGGCACCAGCCGTAAAGGCTAGGTATGGAGTTCATCGCAGCACTTTTTAATTTCTCTAAATAACTGGGGAAAAGGCCACCAGAAATTTTATTGAAAATATATCGTGCAAGGTGCGTGAGTACAGCAATCTACGGGGCAGGAATCTGGGGTTTCTAAGACTGCAGTATAATCCAGCACATTGAAAATACCTTCCTGAGATCCCTTTTAAGTGTCCCAAATAGCACCCCTGTTTTTAAATCCCATTCAGAACGGGGGTTACATATATTTCCGACTTGATTAAGGCTCAACCAGTGCTGTTATGGCACAGGATTTGGACCACAGAGAATACAAGATTAAAATAGAGAAATAATCAGGTACTCTATGGGATTAGATAAGGTTTGTAAAATATTATGGTTAAAATATATGGGAAGTTTTATGGAGGATATTGATCACCCAGAGTATTACACCAAGCCCGATTGTATAAATCTTATAAAACCTAAAGAGTTTAAAAAAATGGTTATGTCTCACCGGTAAACATCATTTACAACGATGTTTTCACAACGCGGTACCTTTACACCGCGGCTGTGACAACGCAAGTCGTTACCACGACTTGCGCTGGAGGGCGCTCAAGGTCTAAAAATAGTTAATTTACTATCCTAACACCTTCCCTAGGGTCCACGGGGACTGGTGTTAGAATAGTAAATTAAACTATTCGAAATCCGCGCCCCCCCAACGCAAGTCGTGGTAACGACTTGCGTTGTCACGGCCGCGTTGTAAAGGTATGCGTTGTGACGGTACGCGTTGTACCGTCATATATCCGTCTCACCTAGAAGGAAATAGATTAACATCTGAGGTAAATAAACCTATGGTGATTAGCCACCAATTGACCCTCACAACTGTATATATTCAACCCTACTTGCAGTGTGTCTAGGGTGGTTATTTAGGTTCGGGACTTTCCATCATTTAACCTCATACCCAAATGTAAACGACTGGTCACGATAATTATTTTAATGTCCCTGTGATAAAGTATCCAGACAAAGCACAACGCATGTAGTTTTACTTTGTAAGTTATATAAAAAAGAGAGGAGAAGATGGTTAATACCTTTATTAAAGCAGGGCGGATGGAGACAATGTCGCCCTGCCTTCATATATCTACAGATACTTGAAAATTATTATTGTATTGGGTCTATGGTGGGCTTCCTAAATAATGCCTTGAGGACAAGGAAAGCTGTTAATAACTGAATCGTGGGGACATATCTTCTGAAGTAATTATCTAAGGGATGAACAAAATCACCCCAACTATTAGCTTAACTTTTCAGAATTCTGTTTATAATGATTGCTGTACATAAATGGATATTTATATGTAACGTATGGAAATGTATTGTTGGACTATGTATGCTTTTATGATTTTAACTTTTCAAAATCGAATAAAGCTCATTTTGATTAAAGTCTGACTTTGGCCTACTTAGACTTCGCCACTGAGGTATAGGTTGAGGACCGTGCGTGGCACAGTGACCATGGGATCTGCGTCTGGGTGTAACCATCACACTTAGGGCATTGCACAGAGGAAAGCACACGGGTGGTGGATGGAATGCTTGAAAAAACCTGTGCTTATGGCAATTGCTCAGGGCAACATCCACCAATCATTTTTCAGCCACTATGCCACTTCAGACAAAGACGAGACATATGCGAATCAGCCATGGCCTTGCTCCAATACCAACAATACAGCCAGAACTTCAAGGCAAGGTCTCCTCTGAAATGAAACACAAGTAATGGCAGGTTGGTTTCAGCCAAATATGGTCGTGTCAGTAAGGCAGAACTTGAGTCCTGCAGCACAGTGAGCATGACATCCATGTCTGGGCATAACCATTTCACTATGGAGGGAGCAAGCTTGCCTTCTGTGTTACTCTCCTCTTTCTATAAACTGTATCAAGTATTGAGTATACTTGGAGTCAGTGTTGTTCATCATCATCATCATCATCATCATCATCATCATCAATAAACGTTATCTGATTAAGAGACTTAATTTCATTGCAACAGCAGATGACACATACAAAAGCTAAAATGACTTGTTCATAGATTTGCAACAACACACAGCGTTTTTAAAAAGCTGATACAGTAAAGCATGTGGTTTTTGGTCATTAAGAGCCTCTAGGAAGATAAGAGCTTGTCCACACAACCTAAAATTGTGTGATTTAAAAATAGGCAACAAAAACAACCTAGTGTGCTTGCCATAAAAATTACAAAAGAAAGGAAAGCGCAGTAATGCTTGTTGTGATATTTGGTCACACAGGCATGACGGCCGACTAAGTGCAGAGAGATCGGCTTCTGAATCTCAGCAATAGGAACCTCTCGCAGTGATTTGAACTGTACAACAAGTAGGGTTCTATTGCTGTAGTATAGTCTGTAGGAGTAGGTACTGTTTTTTAGTTTCCATACAGTTTCCTTAAATTCTCTTAGTTGACACCAGTCATGTATAAATGTGTTCGTAAAAGGACAGGCCTACCTAGTTGACAGAGAGATTTGTTAGTATATGCTAGCCATGGTATATTCAGCCCCTGCTCACATCTAAGGAAATCATTTATCATTTGCTGGTTAAACAAGGCACAGGGTCTACTTGATAACAATATCCAAAGTGATAGACGCGCCAGTTTAAGATGATCTTCAATCTAGGGAAGACCCAACTGCTGAGACAACTAGGGGGTTGAGATACAAGACTTTCTTCAATCTGAATGCTGTTTACATTGACATAACTCCAACCACCAGTCCCATACGTGGCTGTTGGAGGACGTTGAGTTTTATGGATATTTAAAAAAACACAGCCACCGGTTTGCCACCTATCAGAGGGGTGAAGTTGAAAAGGGGGCCAATGGATTGAATGAATTTCACACGCCTGATAAAGTTATTGGAATGCCATGGACCAGATGTCTCAAATTTGATTTCCAGATAGGGAAAGCAAACCACTGAAGACAGCAAATTAAAGCCAACAAGCACAGAATTTAATCTAAACTTATTTCAGCTATAGACTATTACATGTGATTTAGTATACATTTATGTCCATATCTGTGTACCTCATAAATACAGAAAACTCTTGGAGTAGACGTGGCAGACACTTGGGGGTATTCACTATCAATACTACGTCATCAGTGTATAATAATGCTGGTACCTGGAGATTACCTATCACTGGGACGTCTTGTCCACAGACGGGTTAGATGTTGGCATAAGTCATTGATATACAGAATAAATAATATTGGGGCTACAATACACCCTTTGCGAAGTTCTCTTTCTAGTTTAAATGGTTCAGTACACTTCCTGTTCAACCCAAATCTTACCCTTGCATTAACATTTTGATGACAGGTAGCCAAAAAATTGACCAGGGCTGGGTCTAAACCTTTCTTCGTAAGTGCTGATCACAGCTTGGATATTTTCACTCTGTCAATAGAGGAAGACGGGTCTATGAAGGCCATGTGCAGTAGGCAGTGTTTAACAAGAACATATTTGCCATTAATCAATTCAAGATTCAGACACTGCTACACTGTACCAAGGCACTCCCTGAATTCGTATTGCCAAAAACCTAATACGCCCTTGTTATTAGCCAGTCCCTGGCCTGATTAAAGAAGACTCTTTCCAGGATTTTAGCAGCAGAGTCCATACTATCAGATCAGTCTCCCTTCTTGAAAATGGGTACGATTTCAGAGGCCCATGATGGAGGTAAAGTGGCACTAGTCACACAGTTAAAGATGATAATTAACAATGGCACCCAAATGTACAGATTGAACTTTAAAGGGTCATTTGAAGCCCATCAGGGCCTGAGGCTTTATTTGGGGGGCAATCCCTGGGGGTGTTAACCTCTTTGCCTAAACCAATTGCAAACTAGCACAAAGGGTGGGTGATCTTCCAAGAATCCCTGCCGGGTGATCTAACTCCCCATTACCCATGGGTAGCTATCCTCAGGTTGCTGTCTTGGTGATTAGCAGGACATCCCTTGTGGAGGCGATATGAGTCTGCTGAGCTGTAATTCTGGCGAGCTGTGACCTGGAAGTGTCAGTAGAGTGCTCTTCTGAATAAACAAGGAAGTAGATTTGTGTATATATAATAAACAGTGACCATGCTGGCATATCGAGTACTTAGTGAAGGCCGCAATTGCTTACGTTAGATAAATAGCGTCATCGCCTACCAGGAAACAATAAGCCATGACATTAGTGTAGTGAACTCTTTAGGTCATACTGAATGTTCAAAGTGTCATGATAGTGTGCCTAACAAGTTGAAATGTAAGCAAATCCAGTTTCGGGGAATCCTATCCTGCACTGACACATACACAAATGTATGTCAACCCCCATCGACCTCCTGGAATTTTAAAGTGTCATCACCAATGCTAACGCTATATATGCCGGAAAAGGGTTTAACCCATTAATCAACAGTGATGTGAATACTAAGGGATGCGACTATTGCCCGGCATGATTTACAATCTTTCCTTCTTTTAGCTTCCATAATAATGGCAAGGTTCTGTTTCCCTATTTCTTTGTTTCTGTTCATTATTGTACATTTATAGTGTGCCCTGCAGCTCCTTATAAGCACAATATTTTTTCGGTTCAATGTCCAAGGGAAGTCTCAACTTGGGGTTCACGAGAGAGCCAGCTGAAACCGAAAAATTTGGGATTCTGGGAGTTGTATCTAATAGTTGGTTTCAAAAGCAGCTTTTTCATCTGCCTGCAAATCTTGGCAAAAAACTCTAATGTGGCACTACTATCTCTTTCACAGGTGAGGCAAGTGAGGAAGACCTGAAGGTTGCCCTTGATTAGCCTTTCCAAGAGGAGTGTGGAATTCGGTAATTTACATGCGAGACAAATAGTTTTCTTTGAGAAGCGAACTTGTAATAGGTTCAGGGACGAGTACACGAGTAAGAGGGTTATGGTCTCCTATACCCAGCCTAAGCATTTCACAATGACTTACAGAGGTGAGTAATGATCTAGAAATAAATTAATGAACTGTGATAGCTGAACATCCACGACCGAAGAAGGTATGCACACTCAGAGCTTCCTCAGGTTGTAAGTCATGATAGCAGATCAGGTCTCCTTCTAAAACTAGTTGACCTACCTCCAAACACCAGTTATTAGAATGGCACTGTGTGTTACATTTCACATTATCAAGGGAATAGGCACTGACATTCAAAACTGCATTAAAGTTCTCACACAAAATTAGGTTGACACATTGCATTCCTCCACTCAATCGCTTGTTTAGAGAACCTATCACCTCAACTAAAACTTTATAATTGGCAATATTTGAGAAGAAAAAATCATCATTATAAAAATTAATTAAACAAAGTTTAAAGTTGTGTTCACAATTGAGAACTATTTATTGTATTGCACAACTGTCAACTGGGACCAAGATGACTTCACAATTCAACATAAGTTGTACCCAGAGTGAAGGACCACCTCTCACTCTCCTCAGGCTGGACAGCTATGCAGGAATGTAATAAGAGCTGAAGCCCCTTTGTATAATCCTGCCCGTTTCCCAGGTCCCTTGTATAACACAATATCGTAGCATTCTATAAAGATTGACCATGTACTACACTCCGTCCTGGATGCATAGCCAGCTATATTCTAAATTATGATCTTAACAATTCCCGAGTTACTCGAAGCTGAACTTAAGTTGCAACCAGTAACGTCAACCCTTTCAATCGAGGATTGTACAAAGTGTTATTGTCAGTCAATGTCTGTTACGTCTTGTATAGGGGAAAACCTGTTCTGTAATGGAATATCTTTTTCTGGGGTAGGGAATTTATTGCACCGAAGGTTTGAGGCATTTTTAATCTGGTGAGGTATGGGTTTGTAATAAAAGTCCAAAGGGAGTGCCAAGATATCTGTCGCTGATCCGTGTAGGTTACATACTCATGAGAGCAAACGACTCACACTGTCAGCACTGTTTAGAATAACTGTGATGAAGTCTGCTTCAACTAATTTGTTGGCTAACCAACTACATGAAATTCTACGCACAAAATTGATTTTGTTTGCAGGTACAAGGCGATAGTCCAAGTTTTTGCTGAGCCAATGTATAACCCTATTCTTAAGTTGGGTGTGGGTTTCAGTTGTCCCCTCTGTTAGGGGCAGGACATTGGCTATGGTAAGCATTCGGGCCTCCTGACCGATGGAATGTCACCTTTGCTAGTTTCTAGAGTCAGTTGGGAGCAAGCATGGAGGGTTGTGGATCTAGGAGGTGCTGGAAAGGGTAGTCACGCATAGTGGGGGGTACTGTTTCCACTGGTAACCCCTTCCTGCATAACTGCTGGCCTCACTGGAACTGCCAGTGTGGGAATTACCTCAACCTGATCTCTTGTGGCAACTACCCTGTCAATGGCTATCGCCAAACATTCCAGCTTTTCTATTATTGGCTTGAGTACACTTAACAAAGTGCCAATTCTATCAAGAAGGCGATCTTCCATTAGCTCTACAAGAGCATAACTAGAGCCTGCATCTTCTGTGTTTAAGCCCTTATCATAGTTAGTAATAAAGTGACCCCCCTTTCCTTTCTCTCCACCACCGCCTCTGCAACTTGGGAGCTATCATTGCTTAGAGTACAGAATGAAGTATTAGGGAAATTGGTAGATGTGTTATCAGAAGATATGGCCACAGTTGTGAAACTGGATGACTCAATAACCCATTCCTGGATAAGGCCCAAACAGAGACTTTCCTTTCGGCTAGTTTAATCTCTTTGTTTAACACCACCATTGCTCTCATTATAAACTTGTGGATCAAACTAATGTTCTGTTTGTACGGCCTTATACCTTCCCAGTAAAGCATGTGCGTTTGTTGGACAACATAAACATTGGGATGCTGCAAGTCTGATTCCCCGCATCTCCTTAGGAGATGTTGGCATATAGTCCTGCTAGCTCACAGTGCACCATTTGCACCCCTAACCTAACAGGGTAACAAATGTATGGGTAATCTCAGAACATGGCAACCCTGACTCTCCAAGGTATAATGGTAACAGATCTAGAACCTTTTTGTTCAGACTTGCATGCATACTGAAAGGAAATACACCAGAAATACACTACTTGCAGATTTAACATGTATTGAACCAGTGAGATTCTTGAGTAAAATACGTGCGTCTTCAATTACTAATACAATGAAACATATTACCATAATTAGCGATACAAGAACAGTGGAGAGAATGAATAATTCCACCAAAGTGCTAAAACAATGACTATATCCTGGCATATATGCAGCATAATGTAGTATAATGTAGTGTGCTCCTACCTAACACGCCATAAACTAGTTTTGTCTAGGGTGGGTGATCTGCCAAGAATCCCTGCCGGGTGATCTAACGCCCCATTACCCCCCGGGTAACCATCCTCAGGTTGTTGTCTTGGGGAATAACAGTACATCCCTGTGGAGGCAATATGAATCAGCTCAGCTGTAATTCTGGAGAACTGTGACCTGAAAGTGTCCGTAGAGTGCTCTTCTGATTTAAACAAGGAAGTAGATTTGTGTATATATAATAAACAGTGACCATGCTGGCATATCGAGGACTTAGTGAAGGCTGCAATTGCTTACGTTAGATAAATAGCGTCATTGCCCTCCAGGCAACAATAAGCTGTGTCATTTGTGCAGTGAACTCTTTACGTCATACTGAAAGTTCAAAGTGTCATGATAGTGTGCCTACCAAGTTGAAATGTAAGCAAATCCAGTTTCAGGGAATCCTGACACATACACATGTGTATGTCAAAGGTCACTGTGTTGCAGAAAGAAGGCAGCATAAGAAACGAGAACAAAAAAATGGCGTTGTTTCAAGCTGAGCCACGTGACACACTCCTTGCAGGAGAGGCGAAAAAAAACTATCACTACAGAAAGCAAACAATGTTAAAACCTCTGGCCTGTAAAATATAAAAACCTCTAAAAAACTAAAATAATCACTGTTTCTTTAACATTGTAAGCATATTGAAAGCCACATTAACATTTTAAAAGCAACGAATTAAAGGCACATGTTAAAAGCTATTTACGCATTAACAACAAAGCTGAATTAAAACAAGTCCCACAACTCGAAATGGGCAGATTGTTTAAGAGCCAGATGTACAAAGGCTTTTGCATGCGCAAATGGGTTTTAGATCTGTTTCGCCCACAATAAAACAGTAGCCCATGTACTAATCCTATTTCGCAAAATCAATTTGTGACTTGCACAATAGGATTAGCGACTCGCTATCAGGAAGGGGCTTCCCAAGGACTTCCCTTCTTAATAGTGACTATTTAAGCTATGTAAGAATGTTTAGTGACCTTAATTGCAGTTGCAAAACATTCACAGTGTACCACGCTTCTCAGAAGGGTGTTATAGCTCTCACAAATGGGAGGGGGCCCCCAGGTGACCAGTTCCCATTTGTGAATGCATGCATGGGACCACTGCCTGTCCTTAAATAATGAAACTGAAAAGTTTCGTTTTTATTTTTTAAATTCATCCCGTTTTCTCTTAAGGAAAATGGGCTGAATTAAAAAAAAACTGCTTTATTTAAAAGCAGTCCCAGACATGAAGGTCTGCTGACCCCAGCAGGCCACCATCCCTGGGAGTGCCAGCCATTCCCAATAGGGTTGCAAATTGAGACAGCCTCATTAATATGCATGAGGCATGCAATTTGCGACCCTATTGAGAATCGCAAACAGAATCTCAGACGCTGTTGTGCATCCCAATTAGTGAGTCGCAAATGTGACGCAATTGGCGACTCGCTAATTGGGGGGTTGTACATCTCAGCCTCAATGTTCTGAGAAGTACACAAAACACTGCTGTTCCCAGCTACTACAGATGATGTTCCCACAGGCACCCATTGAATCAGATCCATAGAGCAAATATGTTCCCATCCAGCCCCTTTGGAAGCAGCTCGTGTCGAATCCACAGGAGTTGAGCCAAGATTCAATCCACCAGGAGCAGAAGTAATGGGACATTAACGGACCGATCACTAGGGCAATGTTGTGTGGCTGAACCAATTGCATTCTGAAGCATATATCCAAAGCACACTCAAAGTTCACAGAAGACAGTGGAATACAGGCTGCATGCTGTGTAGCCACACAGGCCGGCATGGAATGGACAATGTAGCCACACAGGCGGGTCCTGAAAGAAGGGTGTGCCAAAACATTGTATCATGCTTTCAAAACGCAGGTGCACACCTGGAAGTGCCAGTTCCATGTGGCCTCGTTACGGAACATCCATTGCAGAGAAGAAAATATAAAAGAGCAGTCACGACAATCAGGAGCAGGACCAGCAAAAAACCTCAAAAAATGGTTCCAAGCACAGAGTGTATAAATGATGGGATGATTCTGAAGACTGTCTGGAAAGTACTAACCAAACCAGAGTGAAGGATCATAAAAAAGTGTGCCACGCTTGCTCTATTAGACATGTTAAAAATGTGGTGCATCAGCTCCCCAAAATGGTATGGAAAATTAGTGCGAATTAGCGACTATCTTAGAAGGTGAATTTGCAACTTGAAGATCAAATGTCTCCCATGCAGATGTTAAGGCCACATCTTTCTGAAACAAAGGGACTCAGTCTGCTTAGGGCATCAAAGCACACATTCAAAAGCTTAATCGAAGGCCACAGCGTTCCCTCCCTAAATGTATGGACAGGCAGAAACAATACTTGCGTACAACGGGAAGCAGCGTTTACATCACATGCGGTACAACGCATGTGATTACAACGTGGTTGTTACAACAACTGTGTTGTTACATTCTAACCATTACAACGCAAGTCATTTCTACGACTTGCTGTAGCGGGTGCTCTAGACTAAGGAATAGTATAATTTACTATTCCAACACCTTCCCTACTGTTGCGCACGCAGGAGTTGAAAGTCCAGCGCGCCCCCTACAGCAAGTCGTAGAAACAACTTGAGATGTAATGGTATGCGTTGCAACAAGATGGTCGTTGTAACTACTATGTTGTAATCGCATGCTTTGTACCGCATGTAATGGTAACATCGTATATTCGCGTACAAACAGGTCAAGACCGCAGAAACTGTCTCCAGCTAGGCTTTTCCTCATTTCATGCGCAGCAGCTCTGATTGTTCAAGATCAAATAACTCTCATTTGAGAGCAATCTGAAGGTTGAACGACTCACAGCAGCTAGAGAACCCTTCAGATAGCAGGATGCGTTAGTTACAGATGTATTGCATGCACTATGCAGTGACATGTCCTAAAGTACTCTCGCAGTCTGTGCCACTAAGAAAAACTTCAGTCTCGCCATTTCTACAGCGATATCTGAAAGGTAAAATCCATGACTTGGGTATGTACCCTACCCCTAGTGCTTTATATCTACCTACTTGATGGTGTTGTAAACAGTATTGAAAGTGGAATGTCGATTTTGGCAGAGAAATAAATCTGTATATTATCTAATCCGTGTAAGGTTTTTCAACAACAGTGAATGGTCATTTTTTTTAACTTCTCTAAGTGTAACATGCTATATGTCACATCATTTCTTGCCATTATTTTTTGCTTTTTCATAAGATTGTACGGTAAAAACAGATTTGTGGCATTAAGGTGTCAACATGGTATGTGACTGGTGCGAAGTGTGTGAAGTGTCTAGCTCAGAAACATGATAGCCCTAAGCTGTGATTGCCCATGTTGTATAGTAGACATGTCATCCTGTATGATTCTTTTGCCGATGAGACACTGTTACTCAGAGAGGATATTCTAGCAGACAAAATCAAATCGCCATACCATTATCAACCTCTGCCAAATAACTTTCTAAATTTGCTCTGTCAATGTCCCACAGTCTCTCAGGAGCCTCCTGCTGTGAAATCTTCCAAACTTCATTGTATATTGCATACAAGAAGAGCTTTTGATGTCCTTTTCGAGGATCTACGAGAAAGACCTGTAATCCCATGTCAACAGATAAAAGGGACAAGTGTTGTTTCACCTGAGACAATGTTGAGCTCTTTAGCCAATTTAGGCGCAACTTCCCAACACTATATGTATGTTACCACCCCAAGTGTTGTGTCTTTGTGTAACGTAGGTTGGGTCTGCTGATATTAAACGCTTTTGTGTCACCAATGAAAGGTGGCTGACATCCGTTAGTGCTCAAGGGACACACTAACCATACAATATGATTGGTACCTGATGAACTGTATGTGCCATTGCAAAGCACTGTGTCAGGAGGCAAGATGGCTG
The DNA here is from genome assembly GCF_964261635.1 of Lissotriton helveticus. Lineage (NCBI taxonomy): Eukaryota > Metazoa > Chordata > Amphibia > Caudata > Salamandridae > Lissotriton > Lissotriton helveticus. The sequence continues at coordinate 440,183,279 of NC_136071.1, read as the reverse complement.
CCGACAGGCCGTGGTGAGCAGTCGCTGACTGACCTCTCCCATCTGTACCCCCCCTTTTTTTGATGGCTCTTACCTGAGGTCGTGTATCCCCCACTGATGTTTGAACACCTGATCACGGAGAGCCTTCGCTGTTATGAGATCTTGAAGAAAGTCATCTTCAAAAGATTTAATTTTAGGCTTTTTTACACAAAAGCGGTGAAGGGACTTGGAATCTCTGGTATTTTTGCCATCGTCCAGGGGGCGAAGGTTCACAGCATGCCTCCGCGACCTCAGCGATCTGAGAAGGATAAAGAGAAGGCGAAGCCCTCGCCGGATAGTAATGCCAACAACAACTCTGGCAATTCCAGCAAACAGCATCAAGAAGCCGCAAGGAAGGAGGCTACACCAGCGGCCCAGAAAGCGGGTTTAACACGGAAAATTACCGCTCCGGTCCCTGTGATGAAAGGGAAAAAAGCAGAAGCCCGAGGCAAGGCGCCGGCAAAGAGTGAGCTGCCCGCAGACAAAGCACTAGCAGCGGCATCGGCCGTGGAAAAACAGAAGGCGGGGGCGCAGCTGCGAGGCAAGGATGCTGCCGCCCTCGTTGCCCTCCGTCAGCCCACCCTGGTAGAGGCATTCACACCGAAAAGCGGGCAGAGTCTTTCCCGAACGGAGGGCGTACTCGAGGACGCTGCTGAAGAATCTGACGTGGACGCAAGCACAGATCCGGACGTTGCTAGGCAACACCTGCACACGGACCCGGCTTCAGAATTGCTTGGAAGCGAGGGAGGCAGCAGCGGCGGCTGCGGCGCTGGTGGTGGTGAAGAGCTACCAGGCACACTATCGAGGTTAAGCATGACTGTGGTGCTCCCTGTAACCCCCGTGACTCTTAGGAATTCCGGTAAGACTCCGGGCTCTTGCATTGAAGGAGCACTCCTAGTGAACAACGCAAATGATGATGTGGGGGCCAGAAAATCAGGGAACACGGACATGCTGGATGCCCTCATGCAAGTTGAAGCTGAACTGAAGGCGGGGGGCTCGTGGGGCAGCAAAACTAGCCTGAGTAGCAAAGAGGCTCTGGTTCCCAAGCACGGGGAAGTGGTGGATGGCGCAGAGGGAGGCTCAGTAGAGGGGGATTGCTTCTACTCTGTAGATGAGGACACTGATCTATCAGCTACAGCCACAAGTGAGTCTGGGACAGAGGAGGAGGTTGGCTCAATGTCGGACTCTAGTCACTCAGGGAAAGAAAGTACGCAGAAGAAAAGATGGACTAAAGGGAAAAATCAGAACCCGGGCTTAGGGTCTCCTACTACTGGGGGTAAAAAACTGGCTTGGGACTACTCTGCCACATCACAGACTTACGAGGAGTCTATTCCATCTCAATTACAGGCCCCTTTGGATGCAATAACTAATACGTTAAAACAGATTCAAGGGGAGGCCAGGGCCGAAAGCCGAAGGGCCAGACATGCCAAGAAAAAACTCCATAATACACTGAAGAAAGTAAATAAAATGTATGAGGGTATGGCAAATAGGGTCACTGAAGTTGAAGAGAGAACAGGAAGACTGGAGGATGATATGGGAGCATGGCAAGAGTTTAAAGCTAACCAGGAAAAAATGTCCGATGATATGCTTTGGAAGATGGAGGAGTTTGAAAACCGCCAGCGGCGGAACAACATTCGCCTCCTTGGAGTGGAAGAAGGGACAGAGGGCCAGAACATTTTAAAATTCGTTGTACATTTGCTGCGTGGGGCCTTCCCGGAATCAGACTGGCAATTGGAAAGGGAGATACAGCGGGCGCATAGGTTTCCTTTCAATCTTAGGAAAGGGCAGAGAGGAGGTGGTCAGATAGGCAAACCAGCTCTTCCGAGAGCAATTCTAATATACGTTGGGAATTATCTTCTTAGAGAAGAGATTATGGAAAAGGCAAGGCCAGAGAACAGACGATCATTTGAGGGCACCACCTTCTTTGCCAGGCCGGACTTTTGTCATGCCACCGTAGAGAGGAGGTGGAGGCTGAGGCAGCTTATAAAGCTGTTTCAAGAAATAGGATCTGAGGCTTACCTCTTATTCCCAGCAAGATTAAAAGTGGTGACAAGGGGGAATGTAGAAATGTTCTGGTCAGAAATTAAAGCTCAAAAGTTTCTGGAGCAACTCAAGTCACAGAAAGGAGGTTAAAAATGAGATGCCTGGCTGGCCAAAGTGACTAAGGGCCAAGGGATAAGAAACAGGATGTCAGGATACGAGTATTAAGACTACAGGGAGAGCACAGGGATTATAAGGTTCTTTTCTTTTTTGGGGGGGGGCAGAGGGGGAGGTCAGCGACTTCCACACACTGTAGCAACCACATATAGGTATACCTGACCTATTTGCCTGTAAAGAGGGGGAGGGGGTAGGGTCAGGAAGGGGGGGCGGGGGGGACACCGGGGGTTAGGGGATCAAGGGGGGGAGAAACTGTTGACAGGAATTGGGTTGTACCGGTTGGCTCAGCACAAGAGAGGTCAGAGTAGTCTACAAGTAGAACAGCAAATACAGCACTGGGTCATGAAGATACAATATACGCAATCAAGAGATGGCTATAAGTCGAGTAATAGCATGCGGGGTTGGATATTATCAGGAATTGAAGGGATTGTTGCCCGGGGAGGAATGACTATAAAAATGTAATGTGTTGTAGGATTGCTACCATAAATATCTGCGGGTTAAATGATGTAAATAAAAGGATTAGGGTGGCGACATTGTTGAAAACTCTTCGATTGGATCTAGTATGCCTGCAAGAAACGCACATCGAGGTATCCAAAAGCTACTTGTTGGGACAATTGGGATTTGTTCTTCTCGAAACTCTAGGCAAGACTCTAGGAATAAGGGGGTGGCTATACTGGGGAGGACTGGAGATGTAGTGGTGACCAGGAAAAAGGAGGATGAGGGTGGTCGATGGGTGATTTTAGAGTTAACCTTTAAGGGGGAGAAATTCACCCTTGCTAGGGTCTACGGATCTACGGAAGATGATCCCGAGATCCCTCAATATTTGGATATGGAATTGGCACACTGGGTAGAGCCAATAGTTATATGTGGGGATTTCAACATACACGATGCTAAAAGTACATTTTCACAGGTGGGAGGACACTATACAGGTAGGAAAAGGAGAGTGCATAGAGCATTATCCGATCTGGTTATCCATAATTCTCTGATCGATCCTTGGGTTAAGATCTATCCAAACAGAGATGGTAGCACATTTTACTCTGCTCCCCACAGAGTATTGGTCAGATTAGACTACTTTTTGGTATCAGGGTCGTTGCTGAAAGGGGCAAAGATGGAAAAACATCCCGTGTGGTATCTGATCATAGCCCTTTAGTTTTAACTATTGTAATAGGCCAAGCCCAGAGGAAGGGAAGACAATGGACTTTTGAGAGGGCTCTTCTCAAGGATGAGGGATATAGGGAATATATGGAAGGCTGGATTAGGAATTTCCTGGACATCAATAGAGGTACAGCCGCTCCCGGGGTGGTCTGGGACACGTTCAAGGCCAGTGTCCGAGGGGAAACGATGAGTTATGTATTCTCAGCACAAAAAAAAGAGAAGGCTAGGATAGAGGAAATAAACCAGAAACTGATGAAAGCTGAAGAGGAGCTGGGGATAGCCATCCGACAGCGGTTGTCACTAGAAACACATTTACTCAGAATTGTCTCCCTTAAAGCAGCAGCCACAGAGCATATATCTAAGAAGGCAGCAGAGAACTATTTAATTAAAAAGGAAGGGGTATATGAGCTTAGCGAAAAGGTAGGACATTTGCTGGCGGTACGAACTAGGCAGAAGCTCGCAGCAGCAGATATCTCAGAGATCATGGAGAACCAAGGGCATAGGGTGGTAGGGGTTGAGGGGGTAAGGGAAGTCTTTAGGCAGTTTTATGCATCCCTATATCAGGCGGATAGGCTGGGAGGCCTCACAGAGATCGAGGGGTACCTAAGGGGTGTCACACCATCGCTTATTACCTCGGAATGTAAAGAGGAACTAGAAGCACCATTCAAGGAGGAGGAATTTTTATGGGCTTTAAGCACCTTACCACCAGGCAAAGCCGCAGGTCCTGACCAACTGCCGGTGGAATTTTACAAAACATTTCAGGGAGTAGTAGGTGCAGATATGTTTAACATGATGAGGCAAGCACAATCTGGAGAGGCAATTCCTGACTCATGGGGGGGCAGATATAGTTGTGATTCTTAAAAAAGGGAAACCACCAAACCAGCCCGGCTCTTACAGACCAATCACCCTCATGAATGCCGATGTTAAAATATACTCGAAAATATTGGCAAAGAGACTTGCAGGGGTAATCGAGAGTTTAGTAATCGGTTCACAACATGGGTTTATACCAGATAAAGGGACAACACAGCACACCAGGCAGGTGATCACAATGTTTGATGCAGCAGGTATCCTGGGGGACCCTATGGCGGCACTATTTCTCGATGCCGAGAAGGCATTCGATAGGGTCTCCTGGGAATATCTGTGGGGTAATCTAAGGTGGAGTGGAATAGGTGAAGGGTTTATTAAAGCAATGCAAACTTTATATAAAAATCCATCGGCTAGAATAAGGGTCAATAGAGGGCACTCTGCAGCGGTTAAAATAGAAAGAGGAACCAGACAGGGCTGCCCATCATCTGCCCTATTATTCGCGCTATATCTAGATCCCTTTTTGCGCAAACTGGAATGTAACCAAGGGATCCCCAGGTTATGCTTGAATGGATGCGAAGCAAAAACGCTGGCTTACGCAGATGATGTGGCCATTTTAACATCTAGCCCGGAGGGCGCTATCAGGGAGGTGGAGATAGAGGCTCAAAATTTTGGCCAGGTTTCAGGCTACAGTTTGAACAAATCAAAGACCCAGATAATCTGTAATCAGCATGTTCAAGGGAGGACGGACCCAAGAGTTGTGGTCTCTGCTGTGTATTTGGGAGTGGCAATATCGGCGGATGTTGAAGCTGTCGTGCAGAACAATATGGTCCCATTGATGGCTAGTGTAAAATTGGATTTGGAACGGTTAAATAACCTCCATCTCTCTCTAATGGGTTGTACGAACATAATCAAGATGCTCATACTACCTAAATTTTTGTATCACTTTAGGGCAATCCCACTCTTTTTTGAAGCAAAATGGTTCAATATGCTGGAAGGTATCCTTAACAGATTTATTTGGGCACAGGGCAAGACCCGCAGGGCATATAGGTTTATGACACTTCCGAGAGGAAGAGGTGGATGGGGGGCACCGGATTTCCGATTATATTACTGGGCTGCAGCAATTCAGTATATGCAAGGACTTATAGGAGGAGGTGGGGTTAATCAAAGGATAACAGATTGCTCCTCTAGAATTTATGCTGCCGTTCTGGGGGAGGAAGTGGAAAACTGTTTTCTAAAATGTATAGAGTATGGTTATTATAAAAGAACCAGGTTTAAGACAGTCGAGGCAGGAGTTAAGGTGTGGAGTGCTTTTATGAAAAAAATGGGCATAGGGAGATTTAACCGGTATACAAAGTTGTTTAAAAATAGATCCTTTCCGGTAGAGATATTTGGGGATAGGACAATGGAAAGATGGGCGGTGAAGGGAATTGCTCAGATTGGAGATGTTAGGAATTCGGAGGGATTTCTACTATTCTCAGATTTAAGGGACAAGTACGGATTGGATAGGCAGGACTTTAAGTATCTACGGATAAGGAGCTATCTGGAGAATAAGCACGGGGGGGCAGGTGGGCTTTAACACAATCGAGATCATTGAGAAAATAAGGCTAGGGGGGGACTGCTCGATTCGATGTTTTTATGCCAGTCTCATGGATATAAAGCAGGATGACATTGAAAAACACAAGGAGAAATGGGCAGGGAAGTTAGAGGGTGATTTAGGATGGTTTCAGGACTCGCTGGAGTTAGGAAGGACAATTTTATGCTCTGCGTCACTGCAGTCGCAACACTATAAAACCCTTTACTCACTTTATTATACCCCGGCTAGGATAGCGAAATGGGGTGGAACTACAGGTATTACATGCCCGAGGTGTAACTCAGGCGAAGCAGATATAATACACATGTTTGCACTATGTCCGCAGCTCCATACTCTTCTAAAGGATATAGAGATGTTTTTTGAGGCCTCTCTGAAATTTAAGATTAGTCTTAGACCTGTACATATTCTGTTAGGAATAGTTCCAGAGGATGGTATCCCACAGAGGGAATTTATCTTTATAGCCATGGCAGTGTACAGGCTTTGTATCGCCAGGGCTTGGCTGGATAAGAATCCTCCAGGGTTGCAAATATGGTTATCTAATTTGTTAGCAGCATATAACTTAGAAAAACATATCCATGCAAGGAAAGGCAGGAAAAAAAGGCAGTTGGGAATTCGAATTTGGGAACCACTTAGTAATTGGAGAGCAGGGCTGGGATAGTACTTTCGGGATGTGTAGGAACTGTTTGTATAAGTTAAAATATAAATTGAATATTTTGTTTTGTCCTCTTTATCTATGTATATGCCCGAGATGAACTATTATCATGACTATGGTCATGTCTGAATTTATATTTGCTTTATTAATGTATGGTTTTGGAATGTAGACGCTTTATATGTTTAAAATCTTGTGCTATATGGAAAATAAATAAAAAAATATAAAAAAAAAAAAGCAAAGCACTGTGTCCAGTATTTTCTCAGTGTAATTCGTGAATTGCTGCCAGTCTGCAAAACGTGCAAAATGTGGGAATTTTTTTGTGTGTTTATATCTTTTATCGTAGTCAGCCTAAGACTTGACGTTTGTTGCACAGTCTTGTTAAGGAAAATCATTAAGTTTGGTATAAAGCGTGTAGTCAACAAAGCCTTATTTTATATGAACCTGCCATTCAATAGTTCCTAAATCAATTCCATATTTACCCTGTCCCACCAAAAGCTGTGGAACTTCCATAGAACTTGGAGTTTTCTTTGACCGTGGTACCTTGACGTAGACGCCATCCGGTTTTAGCTGTAGAACAGAAATCTGTGTTCCTGTACAAGTTGTTCATATGAAAGTTGTTGATGTAGCAGGTAGAAGAGATACGTCATTGCTAACTATCCCCAGCCGGGGAGCAGAAGTTACATTAGTGATCAAAGTTTCCAACGGGATTTCTTGTATAGTAGTGAGAGGAGACAGGTAACTGCTCAAGGTCATGCACGTTCTACTGTGTAAGACTGGTCAGATGATGTGGCTTGATGAGATCTATTGACACAAATCTGTTGTTTTTGCAGCCAGCAAGCGACTGTAAAAGTACAGTCCTGGTACCTTTGATAGCCAGGACAGGTACAGGGGCTCTGTAAGGTAGCCCACATTTTTTTTGTCCACTATTTTCTCCAGGACCAATTGACCAATCTTAGGAATCCAACCAGGAATTGCTGGCGCTTCCTTCACTCCTCCAGTGGTGGTGTGTTTTACCTGAACATTGCTTTGTGCGTCCTAAAAGCTGTTGAGTTCCTGTAAAACACCCAAACGTTCATTTATTTCAAATTGCATTTCTGCCGCCACTGTGCTGGGACCGTCGAGGTCTGGTACCCACATCTTAAACCCGTGTAGGATCTTGGAGTGAGTCCAACCACCCAGGGATTTTCCAGGCAGATTGTTTAGTGCTCTTTCGACCCCATATAGGTCATGAACCCAACTGCGACCTGAGCCAAATACCCTTGTTGTTAAAGACTGCTTTAAATCCTGGATTTTCCTCTCCACAACTACATTCTCCTCAGGATGGTATGGTGAAGAATACCACACGTCACATCCAACCTTCCCATGGTGTCTTTGTGAGCCTTAGTGGTGAAAGTCGGCCTTTGGTCAGAATGGAATGTGCCAACTGCGTATGTCTCAATAAAGACTTGCAAGTCCTTTATAACAGTACGGGCCTTAGCTGATCACTGTGGCTAAACCCAAAGGAACCAAGAGCAGGAATCCACTGCAACCAAGATTTATATGTAAGCCCCATCTGATTGTAAGGGGCCGCAGTGGTCTAGATAAATGTAAACAAGCATCTTGTTTTAAATCTATACTGCTGTCTGTGGTGGACGTGTTATGGTTGAACCCTTCATATGCTGGTAGATGTCACATTTAAGGACAAAGTCCCTAGTCAGTTTGTAAAGACCGAGTCACCAATATCGCTGCTGTAATAATGAAGTTGTAGATGCCACCCCAGAATGTGCAGATGCTAAGCCCTCATGTGCTAGTATTAAACACAACCTTCAGTCTGAGTTTGGGATTATTCTATCACCCACTCCGGGACTATTAGCAAATGGTATATTTGCACGCTTAACTGGTAGGATTACTTTGTGGGGAAGCCTTTCAGCAGATAGGTGACTTCAAATAAAGTGTTGACAGTAACCATATTGTCTCCATCTATTCTCATGCTGGAATGAGTTATTGCAGCAACTGCAACAGTTAGCGCCGCTGCTTTTGCGGCTGCATTAGCCATTGAATTACCTGCAATGTGTACACCTGCACATTGGTGACCCAGGGTGTGAATCACATGAGTTTGTGGCAAGCATACTTTCAGCTAAGCCACTTGTCCCCAAAGCATTTTATGCTTTATTGTGTAGGTTGTTTGGGCTCATTACGCCAGGTAGGGATTGCTTTAAAAGGTGGACTACTTGGGTCACTTCGTTATCGACATTCTCGTTGGCGGGACGTTTGGTGATTTCCTCTTGAAGAAACCTCTGAATAAGGTAGGTGGTATCTGTGTCGGTCTTCTCTCTCTTAGATTCTTGATTATGCCTTATCCCGCTTGCCCAGTTTCTAACTTAGCTTCCGCCATTTATTTTTGAGGCCTAGGCCCTGAATATAATCGCTTCTACATACTTTTAATCTGTGGTGATCTTCGTACATTGCTGGGAATTTTTAGACAAAAAAACACATTGCTGATTTGACTACTCAGGATTTCAGCACATATATGCTGGGTAAGCATTGTCTGGGGCACTCTGAGTGTAAATTTCTCTGCTTGTCTCCACCCTTTTTTCTGTAGTTAATTTTCATTATTGTTTTTATATGTAGGCAAATACCATTGCCACTTCCGTTTTTTTCCGGACGAGGTGGCCTCAACGCACAGCTTCGTGACTTCCCTGCATTGGCTCTAGAAAGCTGCCTTTAAAATACACCGGTTCTTTTATTGAGTGTCAGGTGAGCGTTTCTCATCTCTCGCCTCTGATATCGATATTTATTTTGAGGTCTCATCCTTTAACATGTAAAATTCTATTTCATCTTTTTTTAGGGGGGTTGCGACTGTATATGAGGCAGGAAATAACTATTCCCTGTGGTATTATGCCATTGGATGCATTTGTATTCCTTTTACTTTATCTTTATTATTATATTTGTGTTGTGTCTTTCTCTTTGACTTGTTGCCGCTAATCTGAGAGCATTCTTTACCATGACTGCTTTTTGTAGGCTACTTCGCTTAGACTTTAAGCATCTTATGTTCGATGCCTTATCTCCACATTTTTATTCTTTGTCCTGTAACGATTAAGTCCTATCGATATCTTTCTTTTTTGTATCCTATTCGATTTAGGAATATAAGTCTCTTAGGATGCTTATCTTGCCCCTTTGAATCTCCAGGTTTAGGAGGATTATAAGGTGTGTATTTTTTTATTTTGGTGATGGATATATATGTTTTGACCCTTACACAGCGGAGGTTAATTGGGTTATAAGGTTTTCCTTGGACTGCTATGCATGTTTTCCTTTCTTTTTATCTTACTTCTTATTTCTCCTTTCAAGTCACTTGTACTTGCTTGTGAACTCTGCTTATGTCTTGCTCAATGTTTTACCCCTACTGTTTTTAATCTTTTAATTCCCTATATATTTTTCCCACAGACAGTCTCTTCAGCCCTCTTGTGCACACTGTATCTTACACATATATAGTTTGATGACCACCATCGGGTCACAAACATGGAATAAAGCATGAATTGTGTGCCCTGATGAAGGAATGTGTATAATAATTTGTTCTGGTACTTTCCGAAATGCGCTTTGGCGCTTTTCTTCTTTTTGTGTTCTTGTATTGTGCATTTGTGATTTGTTTATTCCTGTTTTTCTGTAATGTCTGATGTTTTTCCATTTTTTGTAATTGAAAGTGTTAGGGATTTTTTGCATGTATTTCATGTATTTGCCTTTTGGTTGTTGGATATATAGTGTGTATGATGTTTATTTTTGAATGTTGCTAACTGTGGGCTTGGCTTTGTTTTGTCCTATGAATATGTGTACAAAGTCTATTGGAATATAATGTATATATTTTGTGCATTTTCATGAATGAATCTATTTTTTTGAGCTGTCTGACGCTTTTTTAAAGAAAATGATAAAATATTGGATAATGATAAATAAACTAATAATAAAACAATTGTTGAGCTGTTCTGTGGGTGAACTTTTCAATATTTTGGAGCTATTGCCCTGTGTTTAACTAAGGTGGGGACATCTTGTGAATGTTCTGTAGTTTATGCTTTATTGTGTGCCCCTTAGAATCTCTGAATCTAGTCTAGCTCCAGTAGTATAAGTATTCATTGTATGATTTAACACAATAATACGAATCACACACTAGTAGTGTGAGGAATCTGGGATCTGTATTCTCAAGGGTCAGAACCAAAGCTCTGGGTTCTGCCAGCTGAGCAGTCACCTACTGACTGTGTGTAGGTCTTTTAAGGATGGGATTCTCCATCCTGCATGTCCCCTTTTACGGACGTGCATGCTGCTGAATACCGATGCTTTGACCCTACGGCATGCTGGTCAGAGCCGTCAGTATATAGGATGTAATCATAACCATCAAGAGGCATGACTTCATTAGGCAGCGGAGATTTGTTTTCATACTGCAGGAATGCCTGTGCTTGGAGTGGGGGGTCAAACACATAGGGGGTCATTAGGATGTCGGGCTGGCGGAGGTAACCCGCCTGACATCCATCCCTGCATTCCCCTCCGCCACATTACAATGGCGGAGGGGACCGCAGCGGCAGTAAACACCGACCGCCTGTTTTCCGCCAGGGTCGCCTTGCGGCCGGGGTGGATAAAGTTTAATATGGTGGCGGTGTCTAATAAACACCGCCAGCCATATTACAATGGGCTGTGTGTCATGCCTTTCCGCGGCGGCAATGCCGCCACGGAAAGGCAGGCGGTGTTCACTCTGGGGGCCCCCTGCAGGCCCCCAGAGTGAAGCAGAGTAGGGGTATGCACACGGGGGTACCTGTGGTACCCCCCCACATTTGCATTAACAAAGCGGCAGGCACCGCACGGTGCCTGCCGCTTTGTTAATGTAAATGCTGCAAATCATTTTTAGTATTGTGGCGGGCACCGCCCGCCACAATACTAAAAATACAGGATGTGCAGGATGTGGCGGGCACATCCTAATACCCCCCACGGGACCCCCGCCCTTATGGTGGGCGGTCCCGTTTGCCGCTAGGGTCCCGCCATCCTAATGGACCCATAGTCTACATCTGTTGTGGTGAGAGAGTTGGCCCACTGAATCCATCGTGGATGTAAGGCTTTTGCGTTCGGTGTGCTGGCATATGTCACAGCCTCTAAAGCCGGAACTGGAGTGCTAACAATTATTTGTTTCCCTTGAGCCAATGCTCTTTCTCTCACAACAGCAGTTTGTACTGCTGTCAGATTTGTTTCTGTCAGTACAAAACGTATTTCAGCATAAGTGTATAAGTGCGATCTATATGCAATTGGTACTGTGACACCTTCATTAAATGTAGCATAGGTGTACCCCGATGCCCCCGATTATTCAGTTCACCAGGTGTATGGTGTTTTCATGTGTAAGTGTTTTGAAGCTAGCATGTCTGCTTCAACTGAAAGTAATATCCCTGTGTTTTCAGTTGTCCAATAGGTACTTGAAAAGTCTGGACGTATCAAGTCGTAGAACTGTTTAATCTATTCTGCGTGATCTGGAATGTAAATTCTGCCACAATTTAGGAATTCTAATATGGATTGTAGTTTCTGCAGTGTGTTTGGAGATGTAGAAGTGCACATTTCTCTAAAAAAGTGTGTTGCAAAACTCTTGTCTTCACTTGGCAGCATGTAACCCTGAAACAGGACGTTGAGATTGGCATTTTTGGATTTTTTAAGTTACATTTATAGCCCCTGTGAGTAAATCCTAAACTATGGTAATACCTCTTGTCAAGTGTGTAGATAGGTCATCATTTGTGAAATAAATGTTGTCGACATAGGACAATGCCTGGTCATCAAATTGTTATAAAAGATCAGTAACCTGGGCTGAAACCAACCCAGTGATGTTCCTATATGCCTGGGGCAAATAAGAGAACAGTTTTGGAGAACCCAAAGCGCTGATGCTTGTCTAATACCTGATTTAAGGCACTATATATTCTGGCAGAAAAATCCAGTTGGGTTATCTAATACTAGAGAATGTGAATGGTCTGGTTTCATTACTTGAAACACAGGATTATTTATAGGAAAGGTGCAACTTTCAATTACACCTTGGTATTCAAGTTGTGTGAGAATTTCTAACTTGCTTTTTGGCATCATTCTTGATGGGGTACTGTCTTTGAAGCAGTGGGGTTAACCTAATTGGTATTATGTGATATGGGGAACCGTCATCTGACCGCATATGGTTGCGGTATAACGTAGGAGCCAGCACCCATTCCTTGGTGTATGAATGTTTAACTGATTCTGGGACTTGGTCAGAGAAGGCAGTTTTCCATTGTGGAAGTCCATAACAAATTCTGGTGGTCAATCCTTTTCAGCCAAGAGAATGTCATAGTCAAATGACAAGCTCTACCAAATGAGAACCTTTATTGGGTGTTGTATATCCCCTTCAATCTGGAGTTCCACCTTGTATAAACGATGTGGAACACTCGCTCTCAAATCCGGTATTTCCACCTGGATATACTCACTAAATTCTACTTCCGCCGGTCGATCTATCAGGTTCTGGTGAACTATTGTGACTTCCTATGCGCTGTCCAGCATGGCTAGAGCCTATTCCCTGTTCAGAAGCAGTTTCCTTAATATCCGTGGCATGCTTCACTTTGATGCCTGACACTTTCTTCTTTCTGAATTGAGGCTTGGACTATTTAGGTTTGTCTTCCTTTTGTATGATGTAGTCAGATGAGCATTGTGAGTACTTCTTCGGTTTCACGTACTCCTCTGATCTTCACTCTGACTGTCTGAGCCTTTTTCAGATTATTCCAAAAAGGAATGAGATGAACGTGTTTCAGTATCCCGATACCTGTCAGGCATTTTAATGGTTTAATGGTTGTTCAGATTATAGCTCTTTTCAGTGGCTTCTTGTTAGGAAGACCCTCCCTGTGGCTTAGTCTTTTCTTTTTTTTCTTATTATCTTACTTCTTCCTAGTCGAAGAGTCAGGTGCTTACATTGAGTTATCCTTTTCAGAATTACTCTTAATTTGTGGTTTACTGGGGCTGGCTCCCAAATAATCTTTACCCACTGTTGTGTAAGTTTCCTCAATATTGTTTGGTAATTCATGCTCCTCTTGTCCTAGAGGCAATGCCCTCAGGCTCTGGTGTACAGCCAGTGCTGCCAATTCCCCACTAATGTTACTTAACACAATTGTCCATCAGTTTCATTGCCAAGCCCAGGGTAGAGGCTGCCCCGTGCTCATTTTGGATCTGTTTTAACACTTCTGGTAAAACATCTAATGAGGGTGTACCATGTATTATGGAATATACTACAACTAAGACTGTGCCCCAAGTGGTGCAGTCCTCCACAGGAGGAGCCACCCTCACTGGCAAGCATATAATAAGAATCCTGTGCTTTTCCTGGGGTCCCGTTTGGTAAACACTGCTTCAAGCTGACTTGTTTTCTGTGCAATCCACAAAAGAAATTCCTCTAGCCTGATGGGAACTTTCCCCATGACTGCATTGATTGTTTGTAAGCTGATGCCCAGTGTAGCCAATTGTGGTTGGCCAGCTTGAACAGCCCTCACAGGATTTAAGGTCAACGATCGCATAACAAACTGTCAGGCTTCTATATATTCTGACTAGACTGTTATATAGTGTTTGTACGTGTGTTGATGTCAAATTAGCAATATTTGGATGTGATATGTAGCCGACTAAGACTGGCCACGTTGCTCCCTCATTGCTATGGGGAACAAGTCTAACTTCTTTTATAGTGTGTGGTAGGGCGCCTTTAAACAATGTCGGTGTTCTTGGTACTTTAGTGGTATTTCTAGATCTTTGTAAGCTGTGTAGTTATGTGGAATGTCAGTTGCAGTGCATGTGTGAAACAATCTTGATCGATCATTAGCTGCTGGGAATTTAACCTATGAATAGAACACTTCTGTCCTAAATGCTTCATGAGTCTCCACCACAAAGGCAACATCCCCACATGTCAGTGCAAGACCATGCTGTTGCAGCATCTGAGTAACAGCATGTCTTGCAATGTTCAGCTATGTTTATTGCTGCTGGTTCTGCCATCAGAGTACATGGATATCAGAGAGGATACCACTATGCGAAAATCCTTCAAAAAGTTCAAGCCTGAACAACCTACAGACCAATACATAGAGGATTCCTACTCAGCTGAGGAGGATTTTACCCTAACATCTTAATTTGATAGGTAAGTAGGGTTATTTGGGTATACAAAAGAAAACTACTCAGGTGTTTCATTGACTAAGAGCCCATGCTATAAGGTTGGCGGCACCATGTTGTACAGCTTTATGCTTTCTCAGTAAAAACTATGTGGCTTGTTAGACAACATAAATGTTGGGATGGTGCGAGTCTGATTCCCCGCACCCCGTTAGGAGATGTTGGCCTATAGTCCTGCTAGCTCACAGTGCACCATTTGCACTCCTAACCTAAAAGGGTAAAAATGTGTGTGCAATCTCAGAACATGACAACCGTGACTCCCCAAAGTATCAGGATACTGTTTATGTTACCTAGATATTGTCATCGCCTACTGGGCAACAATAAGCTGTGACATTTGTGCAGTGAACTCTATACATCTTACTGAATGTTCAAGGTGTCATGATAGTGTGCATACAAAGTTGAAATGTAAACAATTGCAGTTTTGGGAAATCCTATCCTGTATTGACACATAGACAAACATATGTCAAAAATTCACAGTGTTGCTGAAAAAAGGCAACTTAAGAAGCGCAAGCATAAAAATTGAGTTGCTTCTAGCCGAGCTACGTGACATTTCTTAGAGGATCAACAATTATTCTTTGACCTCTTCCTCCTACTCATTTCAGCCTAGGGTTTTGAAGATTGCCAAAGTGATTCGCTCCTGAGATCCAAAGAGGGGGGCCCGGCCCTGTATAGGCTCCGACAGGCACAAACGGATGCAGGCTGAACTTATGGACTGCGCAGCGAGTACAAGCCCGCTTCCTGAGGGATGGTGCAGCCAGGTGCCAACTGATCCCAAATGATCCACAGGTTAGACTGTGTCAGGATGTCCTGCACTGTGGGAGGCCCACGCTGAACTTATGGGCCGTGCAATGAATAGAAACCGTGCGTCCTGGGAGCTGGAGCAGGCAGGTGCAAAGTGGTCTTGGTGGTCCGCAGGTCATGCTGTGTCAGGATGTCTCATGCTGCGGGAGGCCCGCACTGGCCTAATGGGTTATGTGGTGTGTAGAAGCCCCGCCTCCTGGGTGCTGGTGCAGGCAGGTATATGCTGGTCCAGTGGTCCGCAGGTCGAATTGTGTCAGGAGGTCAGTGTTGGTAATACTCTACTATGGGGCGCAAGTCTGGGTGAGAAGTGGTCACAGGATAGAGCCGTGAAAGGGGTGAAGCAGCGACTGGAAACAGTGCTGGAAACTAGATATGGTGATTAGGGATGTGGTATTAAATAGGTATGTGTCAGGAGGTAACAGTGGGTGATAGAATGCCATGATAGTGGAATGAGAGACCCAGAGGGCTACGTGTGAGAGAAACAGTGATGAGAGCTTCATAAGAGTCTTACTGTTAGGAACAAGAACAGGAGGGTTGTGCGCATCATAGTCAAAAGTGCACAATGAAGTCTGAAGGATGGATACGACAATGCAGGAGTAAATCCTTACATATTCCTATAAAGCATATGTGTTGCAAGTGGTGTTGGGGAATTATATGGTGGCAGAATCAATGTTCCTCAAGTCTTCATGTCACATCAGGATGTCTTCATCTGCTCCAAATCTAAAAGATGGAGGGTAATGTGATTATTCATCCTATCGGGTGAATGGGTTCCATTTCAGGGGTAGCAACCCATTAAGTGTACAGAACAAAAATGAGTTTCTTCAGAGGATGACTTTATAGTTATACGTAACCAGGTGCCATCAGTTAAGGTCTTCTTTTTCCAATCCATTTTTGTTTTCTAGTGTCATTGATTGATTCAACTAATCTAAACTTCAAATTCAACTGCTGGATATCATTTGTTTGTAAAAAGTAAAGTGGAAAATAGCTTTATGAGGCAAATCTTGGGTCTCCCTTCCAGCACTCCTCTCATCCCACTTCGGCTAGACCTGGGGATCAGACCAATTGGGGAGGAAATATGATTGAAAACCCTCACGTTCTGGCACCGATTATGGGTGACACCAGAGCTGACTGTCAACAGATATTGAGTATTCCTGGTGTGGCAAAAATCCCCTGGTTCATTCCCGTAAAAAAAGAATGCAGCAGGCTGGGTAAACCGGGCCTGTGGACTAACCCGGAGGAAGCTTGCCCTTCAATTTCCCATTCTGATCTAGAGAATGCCTACCGAATGAGCAAGCTAGCACAGGTGCAAGGGAACCGGTCCACAGGACAACTGACAGCTAAATTCCTATTCTTGAAGGGGGAATATTTATTTAAGGCTTTTTTAGATGACACCCATCCACCCCTGACAAGGATACTTTATGTTCAGTTTAGGCCCATAGGAATTTTCAGAAATCGCAATTTTTTTGCGAATTTCTTAATGAATTGCATTTTGCAATTCCTTAATTGCGATTCCTTAATTTTCGCAATTAAGGAATCGCAAAATGGAACAATGATGCATGTGGGTGTTAATTCCTCACTAGCTTCAATTCACAAAAAAACAATTAAGCCTGCATGTTTTTAGAAGTATAAGTCACTGTCTGGTTTTAGTTAGTCATAACGTGTACTAGGGATCTGACACTGCATGACTATCTTATATTTTTAGACAATCTCATTCTATTTGACCCATGGCTGTAAATATTCATGGGCTTCAACTTGGGCTTTGTTCCATCAGCCATTGCCTCTGTCTCAGTAATTACTCAACCTACATGATCTCAAGAATTATTGTATATTGGTGGGGTGCCATTGTATGTTTGCTTCTACTGTTAGAACCATAAAGGTGCTGTAACTAGATCCATGTAAACAAGTGTGGTAATTATTGCATAATTTTAAAGTGCTATGATTTTTTTTTTGTTCAAATCTGTTTTTATTGTGAACACAGCGATAAGCCTACAACCCCATTTCAGGGCCGGCCGCGCAGAAAAAAAAAAGACCAGTGGGCAGTATTAACCGGGGGAGGCGGAACCATTAACACAGCGCTCTGCCTACAACCCCTGGAGGGGCCGGCCGCGTGGCTTAGGGGAGAGTATAACAAGAGGTGGTCAGATGACGGCAATGCGTCGGTGTGCGGGGGAGGTGCGTACGTAAGAGAGAGCAATGGTGCCACATTTTCAAAGGCCCAACAGGGGCCGAACTGCCCCAAAGAGGGGTGGAAGCCAGAGTGGCAAGTAGGAAAGAAGAAAAGTCAGAGGAGGAGTGAGTAGTAGCGAGGTGGAGAGGGATCTGGGGGGCGTGACTGCAGTCGCCAATATGGGATGGACAGCGCAAATCGGCACTGGGGGAAGCGATTAGGTGGCTAGCCTGTTTGGGTCAGCAGGGATGAGGGCATCCTCAAACAATTGCAGGGCGCGGAGCCTGGGAGGCATGTGGCGGGCATAACTGATGGAGCACAGGTATCGCACGAGAGGTTCCCACACTGCCTTGAAGCATATCCCCCGTGATTGTATCCGCGCCGTGAGTAGCTCCATAGTCAGGACGTGCCAGAGGCGCACGAACCAAGAGGCTATCGGCGGTGCCTCAGTCCGCTTCCAGTATAGAGCAATGAGTTGCCTGGCTGCGCCCAACATGTGAAGGGAGAGGATCCAGTCGCTGCGCGTGAGGGCCCTAAGTGTGGGGGGTCGAATGCCCAGCAGGAGTGTGCAAACCTCTTCAGGGAGGGGAAAACCCAGCACCTTCTTAATGTGACTAAGGACCTCCTTCCAAAAGACAGCTAGGGTAGGGCACGACCACCAGATGTGTACGAAGTCACCAGTCGCAGTGCCACACCTCCAGCACAGCGGCGAGGAAGTGGGGAACATTTTGCTGAGTCTCAGGGGAGTGTAGTACCATTGTGTTAGCATCTTGTACGCGTTTTCCCTCTGTGGGATGCTGCGGTAGGTTTTGGGGATGTCGTTCCAGAGCCGAGTCCATTGAGATGGCGTGATATCAGCGCCAGTCACCGACTGCCACTGCCTCTGATAGGGATGCGCAGGCGGAGCGACGGGGTGTTGCAATATGTTGTAGATCTGGGAGATGAGCCGTTTCAATCCCCCGAGGGAGCGTGCCAACTTCTCAAACGGGGTATATGCCCTGGTAGCAGCCTGATACATGTCGTCCCCCGAGAGCCAGTGGCGTAGCTGCGCATATTGTAAGCTAGCGGTGAGAGGAAGGCCAAATTCGTCTCTGCAGTCCAGCCACGATTTAGGCGACCCACCAAGAAAAAGATCTCCTGCGACCCTGCAGTCTCCTTGAGTCCAACTCTCGAAGGCTCGGGTCTGGGCAGCAGGGGGAAAGTGCGGGTTACCTGCAATGGGGGTGTGCGGAGAGGGGAACGTGGTGAGGCCCTTGGGCACTGCCACTCTGTCCCATACTTCAAGAACCGTCCTTGTGGGGACCGCCATATATGCACTTCTGGAGCGCGCCACACGCGGTAGCCATGGTAGGTCCCATATGGTGCGTCCCGTGACCCCTCGGTCCATGTGGAACCAGTGCTTGACGCTTTCGCGTGCACCCCATTCGATCACGAACCGGAGATGCGCCGCCCAATAGTAGTGGAGGAGATTCGGGCAGGCCAGTCCACCCCTGTCTCTCGGCTCCATGAGGACTTTCTGTGAGAACCGGGGCCGCTTGCCCCCCCATATGAAGGACGTGAGGTCGCGTTGGAGGGTTCTGATGCAGTGAATCGGGATCGGGGTGGGGAGGCACTGGAAGACATACAGGATGCGGGGGAGGATCGACATCTTGACAGCGTTGAGCCGCCCCAGCCAGGAAATCATCAAAGGTTTCCATTTCCGCAGGTCCGCCAGGACTTCCTTGCGGCAAGAGGCCCAGTTCCTCGGGGACCACAAGTCGAGGTGGGGTGTGAGGTCTAGACCCAGATATTGAATGTGGTCATCCGCCCAACGGTAGGGTGTGACCCCCTTCAGGAGGGAGACCTCCTCTTCGGGGATGGTGAGGTTAAGCGCCCAAGATTTGGTGTGATTAATTTTAAGGCCGGACGCCTGCTCAAACAATGAGAGGGTTTCGTGCACCGCTGGGAGGGAGACCCGAGGATTCGTAAGAGTAAGAATCAGGTCGTCCGCAAATAGCGCAACCTTGTTAGAGCGCCCTCCGTGGGGGATACCATGAACATCAGGAGTGCGCCTAATCAGCTCCGCCAATGGCTCGACCGCAAGAGCGAACAGGAGCGGCGAAAGCGGGCATCCCTGCCTCGTGCCCCTGTGGATCAAGAGCGGCGATGTCAGCTGACCGTTGACCCGAATTCTGGCCTGCGGCCCAAGGTAAGGGGCCATGCACCTGGAGATCATGATAGGGCCAAGACCAAGTTTCGTGAGGACCGCCCGTAGGAAGGTCCAGTCGACCCGGTCGAAAGCCTTTTCTGCGTCCAGCGAAAGGAGGCAGGCCGGGATTTTCCAGTGGTGCACCTTACCCATTAGGTGTGCCAGCCTGCGAACGTTGTCGGCTCCCTGACGGTCCCGTATAAATCCCACCTGGTCCGGGTTCACTAATCCCGGCATGTGCGGGTCCAGCCGCTTGGCCAGGATCTTAGTGTAGATCTTGAGATCGGTGTTAAGGAGGGCGATGGGGCGGTAGGAGGCACACAGGTCGGGATCCTTCCCAGGCTTGGGGATCAGGGCAATTTCCGCCAGGCCCATATCAGGGGATGGGCCAACGGTATCAGAGAAGGAGCTGTAGAGCCGCAGCAGATGCGGGCGGAGTTGGGTCAAGAACAGGCGATAGAAGGTCAACGGCAGGCCGTCCGGCCCCGGGGTTTTCCCCACAGGGAGGTCTTTGACCGCTTCTGTTATTTCCTCCTCCTGCAGGGGCCCCTCCAGCGTGGCCGCACAAGCAGGGGACAGTGGAGACCCCCCGAAGTCCGCGAGAACGGCCTCTCGCGCCTCCGCAGAGGTGGGCTCCTCAGCATACAGGGAGGAGTAGTAAGCGACAAATGCGGCCTGTTTGGCCTTCTCTGAGGTGGCACTGGTGCCATCCTGCCGCTTGACATTGGCAATGTGGGCCCTAGCTGCGCGTGCCCGCAGCCTGCCGGCCAATAGACGACCAACCTTGTCCCCTCCCTCGTAATACCGTTGCTTAAGCGCTAGTAGGGAGTGTTCCGCCTTGTTGGTGCGCAGGGCGCGGAGTTGCCCCCTGAGAATGGCGAGAGTTCTCTTTGACGCCCGTGAAGGGGAGTCCCGGTCCCGAGACTCCGCCTGCTTGATCTCGCTAGCCAGGTCGGTTTCCATCTGGAACGCTTCCTTCCTCCGCGCCGCCGCCAGGGAGGTGATATGGCCCCGAATGGTGGCCTTGAAGGCATCCCAGACCGTGTGAAAGGGCAGGTCGGGGGTGTCGTTGATGGCGAAGTAAGAGTCTATGGCGTCTCGGATGCTGGCGACGTCGTCCGGATCCCGGAGGATCCTCGGCGGGAGCGCCCATCTGCGCTCACGAGTGGCACGGGTCAGGGGGTCCTGCAACAAAAGCTCCACGTGAGCGTGGTCCGACAGGGAAATGTCGGAGATAGTGGCAGTTAAGGAGTCTCGGGCCAATTCAAGGGAGGTGAAGAGATAGTCGATTCGGGAGTATGTCCGATGGGAATGTGAATAGAAGGAATAGTCCCGGGTCCCCGGGTTGTGGTAGCGCCACACGTCCACTAGTCCCAGGTCTGTAAGCTGCGTTCTAAGGGCAGAGGACATTGCTCCCGCGCCGTTAAAGGGGGTTCCCGCCCGATCTAGCTCAGGGTCCCAGACAAGATTGAAGTCGCCGCCCAGGATCACATTACTGTCGCCCGATGGGAACTGTTCCCGCAGAAGCGCCTGGAGGTATTTGTCCTGCGACTGGTTGGGTGCGTACACACATCCTAGAGTGAACTGTGCTCGTCCCATCTGTACCGTGGCTCGGAGGAAACGCCCGTCAGCGCTTTTGAAGGGTTTCACGGGTCCCCGCCGAATGCCAGCCCTACAGAGGATCGCCACCCCCGCTGTCTTGGTGTCAGAGGATGCCCAGAACTGTGTAGGGTATCTGGGGTGCGCCATGCGTTTGATGTCACCCCTGAGAAGGTGCGTCTCCTGGAGGAGGATAATGTCAGGGGAGTGGTGTAGGAGGTAGCGCCATATCTGCTTACGCTTGTTGGGGGAGTTGAGCCCTTTGACGTTGAGGGAGAGGACCTTCAAGGGCGTAGGGATGTTCGCTGTCATAGCACTAAGGGGGTGTGGAGTCGCGCAAGACCCAACATAGCAGACCCACCCGCAGACAGGACAGCGGCAGCCTCATCTCGCCTCCAGCGCGCCAGCCCCCACGGGACCCACCCCGCCACCCCTTCGCAGGCGCGGGGAAAGAGTGATAAGAGAGGGCAGTGAAGGGTAAAGTAGGAAGAGGAGAGAGAGGAAAAAGAGAAAAGGCGCAGAGAAGAAGTAGAACCAAAACAGGCCAACAGGGCCAGTGTACATTGTCCCAGATACCGGACATCCTCTACCCAAGGGTTTGGATGAACTCAGGAATGTCACTTCCTATGGGACAAAGGGGGGGGGAAGCGAAGAGCTAGGTAAGTGGAGTAAGATTGAATCGTCTCAGAGCCCGTCCACCCCGCTGCTCCAAGGTAGTTCGGGGGCGTGTCGGGCCGTGGGACCACTTGGTCCATTCAGGCGCCAGTGGGGCGCTGGGGCTCCTTGATGCAGTACATGGCCTGGAGGAGGCAAAAGATATCGTCCATTCCTTCAGACCCCCGCGGGCGGGGGGGGGAGAGCCACGGATGTGGCCTGCCAGTGAGAGGGGGAAAGCCCCTTTTCCAAGAACAGTGGGGTGAAGTCTCCATGATGCATGAGGACACATCGGGGTGCCCAATGGGCGAGCGCATGTTCAGGGCATCTGTGAGCACAATAGCAATGGTCAGTGTTCTTCCGTAGCCGAGGGGCGATCCCCACCCTCAGAGCCAGAAGCGAGGAGCTGGGAGGCCTGTTCCTCGCGGTCGCCCTCAAGAGAGCGGATGTGTGCGATGATGTCCTGTTTGGTCTGTGAGGCAGAGAGTGCAGCCACCGGAGGGGACCGTCGACGTTTGCGCACAGTGGACCATTCCGAGCGTGGAGGGGCCTTCTCCAGGTGGGGAGGTCGGGTTGGACTGTGATCCGGGGACTCCGGCATGCCTAGCAGTTGTGCCGCTTCCTGATAGGACCTGAGCGCCCTGCGCTTGTCCTCCCACCTGAAGATGAGCGCGAAGGGGTGGCCCCACTGGTAAGAGATGTTGAGGGTCCGGAGTCTCTCCGTGATCGGGCGGAAGACCTTTCGTCTGTAGAGGGTTGAGGGGGCCAGGTCCTGAAAGATCTGGATCTTGTGGCCTTCGTACCTCAGGTCCGGGTTGTCCCTAGCCGCCTTCAAAATGGCCTCCTTCTCAGTGAAATAATGAAGCCTGGTGACGATGTCGGGCAGGGGACCCGCTTTTCCTCCCGCTCCAAAGACTCGGTGTGCGCGGTCGAGGCGCGGCGGGGGGGCGTCCTCCTCGCCCCACACCGCTTGCAGGAGTAGGGCCACGTAGGCCATGGTATTAGTCCCCTCTTCTCCAAGTGGCACACCCCGTATGCGGAGGTTGTTGCGGCGTCCCCTATTTTCCAAGTCCTCCTGCTTAATCTGGAGCTGGATATGTTGTTCTTCGAGGGTCGCCACCCTCCGCCAGATCTGCTCCAGGTCTTCGGTGCGGGAATCGACCGTCTTTTCCAGGCCGTCGGCCCGGTCGCCAAGGTCGGGGACTTCCTCGCGAAGTTCTTTGACGCATGTATGGACCTCCGACCTGAGGGAGCCAATCTCAGTCTTCAGATCAACCATGAAGGAGGACATGAAGGCCTGCGTCACCGGTGGGGAGTCGGCTGGCGGTGGGGGTTTCCCCCCTGAAGACGATGAGGGCCCCCCGGATGATGACGGCGAACCCGCCTTGCCCCACATGGAAGCCACTGATGCTCCTCTGGTCGTCGTGGGCGGGGGGTCCGGCCTGGTCCCCTTGCCGCGGGTCATGGTCCACTCAGGGCGGCAAAGGGCAGTGGGGGGCAGGGCCAGTTGCTGTGGACGATCCCTGGTCAGCGGCGGGGGATACGCTGTGTGAGGCCGCCCTGGTGCCCCGCTTCCCAGCCGTCCGGATCTCACGAGCAGGGGTTCAAGTCCATGAGGCTAGAGAGGGCGGTGCACGCCTTGGCCCTCACGAGTCCAAAGCCTGGACGGTCCGCCAACAGGACGCGGAGCGCACTCAGGCGAGAGAAGGCCAGGCCGTAGAGAGGTCGCAGGAGCGGAGGTAGATGGCGCAGCCGGGGAGGCAAGGCAGCGTGGAGGTAGAGGAGGCGTCAGGGGGGCGATGGCAGTAGGTGCTCCACGACAAGCAGGACCCGGGGCTTACAGGCGAAGAGCCTCCTACGGCTCGTGGCGTGGCGCAGCCTCCCGGTCTCGACTGTGCCAGGGCCAGTCCCCAGCGCGACCCCCAGCCGGCTCTGCAGCGACAGCCGAGGAGTGATCAGGGGGGTCCTTTCCAGTGTCCCCACGTCTCAGCAGTAGGAGGCCCAGTGCCTGGGGGTAGAAGATGGCGGATCCGCCCGCCCGTGGCAAGGTGGTGGTCCGGGCTGCAGCTCACCAGGCTCAGCAGGGCCGGGTTGTGGTGGAGAGGCGGTCAGGGGAAGTGTCCTGTGGTGCAGGGGCCCACCGAGGCTCAGGCAGCGCCAGCAAGCAGCGTCAGGGCCGCTTCCCCAAAGCGCTGCTGTATGCGTCCGGGGCAGCGTCTAAGTAGGGGCTGTCCGCACTGGTGGTGCTGTCCTCCACCCAGGGTGCAAGATGGCGGGTAGGCCCGCGGCCGAGCTCCGCTGTCGCCGGATTCCCCCCGGGAGTTGGAGAAGGGGGGGTAAGGGCGGCGCGCTGCAGCTCACCAGGTGTGTCCAGCGATGGGGTCGTGGTCGGGCCTCACGGGCAGGGGGCCTCCGGCGACTCCTCCGGTCTGGGCCGGCTGTTCCCGCCAAAGCCGGGGCCTCTCGTGGATGCGGCGTCCAGGCCGCCGCTGCTCGCCCCGCCGGTGGCAGCCCGGTGCAGACAGCGTCGGTGCACCGCAGCCGGTGTCAGACCGGCTCCGCTGATGGATCGGAGCCGCAGGCTGGGTTAAGAATGCTCCGGAGCCTCACTCAGGCCGCTGTGCCGGTCTCCTTCTCGGGAGCTAGTCCGGATGTTTCGGCAGCGGGCCCTGCGGCAAGATGGCGGCCAGCGGCCGAGCCGGGGACCCCAGAGCCGTGCGCTGTGGCCGCGTGAGTGCTCACGGCCGCGATTCGCCACCAAGAAGGATCGCCAGCAGGGTCGGCAGTGCACCGGGGGTCCTCAGGAGCAGATGACCCCCGAAACTACGCTAAAACAGGCTCAACAGTGCAGCGGGGCGACGGAGCTCGATCGAGACACGTCTGCTCACATCGCTGTCTTGGCCACGCCCCCAGTGCTATGATTTTTAATGTACTGTTTTTCTATGCACGCTTTTATGGTCGCTTGACCGAAATAAAGTTTTATGAAAGAAAAAAGAAAATTAAAAAACAAAGGGGCTGTAAGCACTGTGTCTGGCTGGGGTGTCGCAGACTTCCCTGCAGCCCCTTGTGCATGAGGAAGCCTGGGGTCTTTAGAGGATATCCCGAGCTTGGCCTAGGACCTTTTCTGTGTACATGTTAGTGCTTTTCCCTGAGCAGATTTCGGACCCATAAAGTGCTATCTAATTAATCAAAATTAAAAGCTGACAATTTTAAACAAATCAAAACATTCAATTACAGTGAAGCATATCACGCTCCGCAATGGAGATAGAGAATTATTAATTTTTCAAATCATGAAGGCTTATTAAAGGTTAATCGATTACAGAAGGCAAAAGAATCATCAAGTCAGTATTGATCAATAATCAATATATAAATGCATCAATAAATATAACGTTCAAATAAAATCAAGGATATAAAAGAAAAAGGACGAATTAGCATAGAGTTCCATCAAGGGGAAAAGTTTAGAAAAGTAAACTCCCATGAGGTGAGTGCCCTAAATGTCCTAATGTGCTCTAAGCTGCATCGAAAAACAGACAAAACATTCTAATCTACACATAGTTCCCAAGAAACAATCCAATCAGGTTAAAGTGAAATGATACTATCACATGCTCATTAGCTTCTCAGGATCTTCCCCAATTCAGCTTTTCTCTGTGTCCTTCAAAACTCATACTATCTGTAGCAAGGCTAGATACAGGGACCAGCCTGTACTCTACTGGTGTCTTCTTGGCTTTGCTACCAATTACAATGTCCCATGATTACCACAGTAAAAGAAAACATTCACACATGGGAAAGAAAGCAAAGAACATTCCATTCGATAATTAGAACGCCGGCGTCACTTAGACATAAAATGTTAGTGTATCACAAAGTAAGATGAAACCAACGTTGCCGTGAACGCACTCGAAGTCGTGTCTTCACAGAAGGGTGTGGACAGTGTGGAAAAGTAAATTTTGCCATGTTCTGTGTCCCTACGTGTCCCCATCTTATGTTATGTGTGCATGATTAATATGCATATGTATTCCCCCTGTTCGATTTAAGATGCAATTATAGTTGTGTCCATCTCTAGTATGCCAGTTTCCAGTTCTCGTGAATACTACGAATATTAGGCCTATGTAAAGTTACGTTGCCACGTTTCTCAGTGTGCACGTTATTTCATTGTAAAGTCCCCGTTTTCTAGGCCTCAAATGGGCCCGGACACCAGATTCAGCTCCTGTCTCCTGAACCCTCGCTGAGGAGCGATACAGCCCCCACCTGTATCCTCGACCCTTCACTTACTTCCTGCCTCACAGTGCCCGGCTCGGCCTGGCTCTGCCTCTGAGTCTGCCAAGAGTATGTTATGATTCTAGTTATCAGTCCAGCCCTCCTTCTCTGCATTCCTAAGCTACTGAATCGCATCAATAGTTTCCGTCATTGTCTAGCCTTTACGTCTCCATGTAAGAGAAATACTGTATTTATGGTCATTTAATATTCTTCATCACGCACTACATGAAGAATAATGCATGCTCCAATCTTAGAGTCTGTTAGCCTTTACCCCGATAACTTTTGGATTCTATCAACATGTCCTCTAAACATTAGATACTAGATAGGGTTTAGGTACATGTCGCCCTGACTCTCCAGACTTCAGTCTCTACTCCTAGCACAGAGTTCATAGCCCCCAGCTTCTCCTAGTAACACGTCATTGTCAGTTTGCGCGCACCATTAGGTTAGAGGTCCCGGCTCCTTAGGTAGCCCCCTCCATGTTTCCGCCCCATTTATGACATATTCTGTTACGTTTACATCACATGTCTATGTACACGCCTCTTGTTACACCCACTTTCACTCTTATCTTTCGCGACTGCTATTGACCACACCCACTGCTCCGCCTATTGTATTCGCTGTAATGCAACTGTTTTAGTATATATGCTTGTGTACTGTTATTAAAGTTAGCGCGCTCATCCCATATCCAGCCCCGGCAGCTGCCGGGCCCTGTCATCCTATTCCTGTGCAGGTTGTCCTGTTCCTGTCCTTTATGCTGTATTAAACCTGCAAACTCCTACTACCTCGAATCTTGACTCTTATTTATTGAGCTATCTGTTATTACTATGTCCAGTTAAACCTAGATCCGGTATTATTTATTTATATACCACATAATGGCGCCCGAATAGGGACTTGCCCTTTCCCCACGCGCCGGCGAAGCCACGCCGGCCCCCTGACCCTCTGCAGCCGTGACGGAACTCTTCTGCGCACCGGCAGATATTTCTGCTTCAAGTATCCCTCAGGCCCACGGAGGAGACGGAGGTGGCGGTCCAGCATCCAGACGAGGCGGTGGAGGAACGCGGCGAGTCCCGACCAGAGCCCAAGCCAAGAGTCCAAGGTCCGAGGTATCCGGAGGCCCACCCGTAACAGAAGTCCGAAGTTCGTCCGTCCGGCGTCGAAGCAGTCCAGTCCAGTCCGAGGCCTTCCGTTCTTGCTGCCCGGTGAGTACCATTGCTGGGGTAGTATCTAGACAGGGTCAATCTAAATTGACTCTGGTCCGTGGGTTGGTGGTACACAGACCCAAAACGAAGTGTCCACTTTGGTGGATGCGGGTCCTAACGTGTCTCTTTATGAGACCGGTGAGTTTCGTACTGTTTTAGCAGTACATCTAGTTTCTGTTCTAGTCAGTTCTGTTTCTCGAGAAAATTCATGTATTCTGTTTTCCAGTATTCCAGGTAGTATTCTGTTCGAACTGTTATTTTAAATGTTTTTCATGTATTGTAATGTCGTGGTATGAATGTGGAGTATTTATCGTGTTCATTGTGTATTGTAATTGCGTATTGTGTCTAGGTTACAGTTCAGTCATGCCCTTATTTTCTAAACTACGTCAGTTAAAAACCAGAAAAGGTCTGCTAGAAGCAGCAGTTCCTGTCCCGCCTAGGGACAGTCCAGGTCATTTTATGTATCAAAAGCATGGCATAAGTGCCATATTATATCTAGATTTATGGGTAGAGTATACCAAACAGTTAGAGGAAAAGTATAGATGGCCTGTATCAGGCACATGGGATGCCGAGTGCATCATGCGAGTAGAAGAAGCATTATGGAAAAAGAAAGCCAGACAGTCACAGAAAGATGCCATCGAGTTATGGCGCAAAGAATCTCATAAAAGAACCGAAAAAGAAATCAGAAAGTCAGAATTAAGTAGAGAATCCTTAGAACGAGCCCAAGAAAGGGAATTAATCGAGATAGGTGAACGAGTCAAAACCGAACAGTCAGACAGACAGAGGCATGCCCTTATTAAGGGTATGTATCCTCTTCTTGCCGAGGGCTTGCCAAAAGCGACCCCGGAGGCATCCAGTAATTTTCCGCCACCATTAGTTCTGACTAAGCTACGTCACAAACCGACCGCAGCTGATATTTTCATCTCGTCCTATTTGGACGACACAGTCCCGGAATATGCAAATCCTGTTCCGCCAGTCCCTGTAAATCAGGCAATTCCTGCTCCCCCAGACACCGGGGCACCCTTTGCAGTACCCGCTACGGTACCCCCGGTCCAGCCTACATTACAATTTCCCACCGCACCGGTACGACGAGTATCAGTCGACGATTCCAGTTTAGGGGCCGCAGGAGGAGGTCCTCCTGGTACCCCGCCACCACACCAACGTAGAACGTTGGCCGAGTTACATGAATGTGCGTTACAACGTACGCCCAAATTTAAGTCCGTTGCAGATATCCGACGAGCTCTTACTGAATGCCGCTATGATCCGGTTGCAGGTGATGATAGTACAGTAATATATTCCATCCGTGTAAGACGGGTGACCGGGTATTTAGACACCCTACCAGATATGAAAGGAGATCTAGACAGAATATATCGTTTCATCCGTACAGGGGATGATCCAGAAAGTATTGGCGAAGCCATGTCTCAAAGGAAAGCTGAGATCCAGCTCATGATATTAAAGTTTCTGATTAATTGTCTAATAAGAGAACAAGACTACCCGACTAAAGATCCGGCCGAAATGAGAATCCTGACAAGGTGGAGTGATAATATAGCCGAGGGTAAGCACAAGACTATCAGTAGTATAGAGAGTATGTACAAGAAAATTCGTAAAGAAATACTAAAGTTACACGAACAACGTAAAGCAGCACAAGTAAGCGAGAAAGAAAATGACTCTACCGAAGAGGTAGACGACGAGAATCCCACTAGAATAGCGTATGTAGGAAAATCTAGATTTCCAGATCGCCATTTATGCCTAGAACACAAGACAGTTTTTCATCATCCAGCACCAGAACAAGGTTCTCTAGAACAAGTATTTCAAGCTACCGATCACATTTTGAAGTCACGAATCGGTTATAGTGAGTTAAGTACTATGCATGAACAAGAACTAGTCCGATCAGCAGTCCGATGGATTACTGATTCTACCACTTTCCCAGACGAAATAGTGGCACAAATGTTTCTGAAATTGCCCCCAGCCGAGCAGCGACTGGTGGGTATGTATATGATCCAGCACCTCATTACTCTGTATGAGGGTCAACATTCTGATCCAGGTCCGTTACACGATGTCCTGAACGAGTTACTCCAGTATAGGTGGAAAGGTCTAGGTACCGATTTAATTAGTGTCATTCTAGAACAGCGCCACAAATATAGAACGTTTTTGAACCCGCATTTTGTTCATGTCTCACCCCCAGAAAGTAAACCCTTTTACATAGATAGACAGAACCCGTTACGAGAAGTACACCCAGTCAGGACAACAGATGGTGAAATGCAACGAGTGTTTGTTTACACCCCGATTACAAAGATGGAACTCTTAGAGATGAAGAAATTAATTCCCTGTCATGACAAAGATCCAGCAGGGTTCCACCGAGAATTAAAAGACATGCTCCGTATGGGAGAATACACGTATCCA
The DNA here is from genome assembly GCF_964261635.1 of Lissotriton helveticus. NCBI lineage: Eukaryota > Metazoa > Chordata > Amphibia > Caudata > Salamandridae > Lissotriton > Lissotriton helveticus. Next base: position 440,153,483 of record NC_136071.1, on the reverse strand, counting down.
GATATAATTAAAATGTTAAAGGTCCTGTTGCCCGCAGGGGTATACGAGAAACTCAAGGAAAAAGAATGGGAGGTGGGAGAGAAAAAGATCGATTGGGCAGTTCTCGAAGCTGAAGATAAGATACGAGTACCAGGTACCGGTCTAGGAGAGAAATGTAAAGAATTACCAGAACTATTAATACAAGTTTTGCCAAGATTATTAACCACTAAAAAGGAAGACTGGGATGCAATCTCAGCCTGTAAACAGAAACAAGACGAAGACACTAGTGATTTTTATTCTAGATTTGAAAAGTGTTTTATTATAAACAGTGGCTTGAAGACAAGTAGCGAGTCATACCCTCATCTTTTTGTTACTAAATTAGTCGAGAATTCAAGTCCCCAAGTAAAGAATCGAGTTTTGAAAGTCGAAAGTACCTGGCAAGCTAATACTCCGTCCCAAATGTTACAGATGCTCCAGTACCACCAGAATAGAATCAGAGAAGAGCAAGATCATGAAAGAAAACGTATGAAAGACACGAAAATGAAAGTACTAGTTGCACAATCTGTTCCTCAAGACAGTCAGAAGAGGGGTACGAATCAAGCCAGTCATCCTGCAGTTCCCGTTAAAGGGACATGCAATTATTGTAAACAGCTAGGTCATTATATAAACGAGTGTGCAGTTCTGAAACACAATATAGCTACTGGTAAGACTAAAGAAAGACCACGTCCGCCTAGACAAGAACAAGTTTCACAGACTTCTCAGCCACAGAATGCACAACAGACAGTTCCAGCACCGCAGCCTATTGCTGCAACACAGCATGTTACACAGCAGATGTACCAGTATGCACAGTCCGAGTATCCAGAGTATCAGCCATATTCATGAAACAGCCTAGAGAGGGAGGTAGGCTTGCCTCTCATCGAGATACCTGTAGATCAAGAGGGTCCCTATGTTCATAGTCAAGTATTAGGGAAAGACAGAAAGTTTCTGATTGATACAGGGGCAAGTAGGACGACCATCAGCCACGCCGAAGTTCCAGGGGCTCCGCTCTCAGGCTCTAGAAATGTTTCCCTTGGATTTTCAGGAAAGCCTATTGTAAACGAGATATCTAAGCCAGTTACTCTAGAAGTAGGTCCATTGTCCCGCACTACTGATCTATTACTTACGAAGTCATGTCCAGAAAATCTGTTAGGTATTAAAACACTGAAAGAATTAGGTGCAGTTATTTGCTGTTCCCCCGAGGGAATACGACTGTTTCTACGTGACTTCAAGGGTCACTATGTATTACGAGATTTTGATCCGAGATTGTCTAATGTTCCGCAGCATCTATGGGCGCAAGGTCCAACTGATGTAGGTTATATGCAAATCACACCCCATCGTGTGACTCTCAAACCAGGTGTAGTGTTACCACGAATCAGACAGTACAGATTGCCACCTGAGGCTGTAGCAGCCTTATCCAAAATTATTGACGAGCTCATGGCTCAAGGAGTAGTTGTAGAAACTGACTCCAATGTATGTAATTCTCCGATCATTCCAGTCATGAAACGTACTGATCCAAATGCACCCCCAGTATATCGATTAGTGATTGATCTTCGAGAACTTAATAAATGTATTATTCCCCAGTACCCAGTTGTCCCAGATATCTCTTCCCTATTGACAGCCATTGATTCCGAAGCCTCATTTTTCACAGTCATAGACCTCAAGAACGCGTTTTTCAGTGTCCCCATTCATCCAGACAGCCAGTTTCTTTTCGGATTTTGTTTAAATGGAAGAAGCTATATGTTCACACGAGCTCCTCAAGGTTTCACAGAAAGTCCTAGTATTTACAGTCAAGCACTTAAGAGACAACTAGACAACATTCACATGCCGACTGACACTGCCCTGCTCCAGTATGTCGATGATCTACTAATCACAGCCCGTTCTGAACGTGCTTGCGAGCGAGCATCCCTTACAGTCTTGTATTTCCTTGCCGAGATGGGGCACAAGGTGTCCCCTTCGAAGCTTCAATTCTGTGTCCAGCAAGTGATCTACTTAGGCCACTTGCTGTCCAAGTGGGGTAGGCAGTTGACACCAGACCGTATCCAGTTAATAGCGAGTCTTCCTCAGCCCAAGACCCAGAAGGAGGTACGTGCTTTTATCGGCCTTACTTCTTACTGCAGACAATGGATTCCTCAGTATGCATTTCTAGCCAAGCCACTGATACAGTTAACGACACAGGAGGCAGCCGTATCGACTGTCCTCCCTTGGACATCTGAACATACACTTAGTTTCAATGAATTAAAGAAAGCTCTATGCCAAGCTCCAGTTCTAGCTACACCGAACTACAGTAAGCCTTTTACACTTTTCGTCACTGAACGTGAAGTTACAGCATTATCTGTTCTCACACAAGATCAAGCAGGACAGTACAAGCCTTGTGCTTATTTTTCGAGCACACTAGATCCTGTAGCCCAGGCTCTGCCTGCGTGCCTCAAGTCAGGTGCAGCCACAGCACTAGCTATCAGACAAAGTGATTCCATAGTGTTAGGACACTCCTTGACAGTACAAGTTCCACACTCTGTGGAAGTTCTTTTAAACCGAACACAAACTCAGCACTTGACAATTGCACGTTTAACAGGTTATGAATTGACATTGTTCCAGCCACACATAGAAATCAGACGCTGCAACGTTCTAAATCCTGCTACACTGTTACCATCAGTTAATTCAAATCCTGCCACACACGACTGTGTGGAAGTAGTTAACATTATGACTAAGCCAAGACAAGATCTGACAGATATTCCATTACCAGATCCCGACCTGACACTTTATGTGGATGGTTCATGTATGAGAACGAGTACAGGAGAACTAGTAGCCGCTTATGCAGTGACTACAGACACTGAAGTCATAGAAACACACCGTATTGACACCCTGTCCGCTCAAGCAGCAGAGCTAGTTGCTCTGACCCAAGCCTGCATACACGCTAAGAACCTGAAAGTTAATGTTTACACAGATTCACGTTACGCATTTGGAGTCGTACACGACTTTGGAGTGCTCTGGCAGGAGAGAGGTTTCATGACTTCTCATGGAACCAAGATTCAGCATGGTCTCCTTATTCAAGCTCTGTTAGATGCCATACATTTACCGACATCTATTGCTATCATGAAGTGCAAAGCACATACGAAAGTTACTGACATTATTTCCCAAGGTAATGATCTAGCAGATCGCACAGCCAAGCTTACAGCACAGACTCCAGACATTTCAGTTAACCCGACACAGACACATACTCCAGATCAGACTACATGTATGACAGTTAAGGACCCCACTCAAGATGTCATAGATATTCAGTTACATGCTACTCCCGATGAAATCAAGAAATGGTCCGAACAAGGAGGGGTCCAGACAGATCAGGGATGGGTAACGAAGGGAAGAGCCACATGGTTTCTCCCCGACTCTATGGTTCAAGTCATTATCAATACCGCACATAGTCCAGCACATTTAGGAGAAAAAGCTATGTTAGATAGTATCCAGAACATTTGGTTCAACAAGCATTTACGAGCTGCAGCCAAACAGAAAGTCCGTACCTGTATGATATGTTGCCAGTTTAATCCAGGTAAAAGTGTCCCGGTGGAACAAGGTGGATTCCAGCCCCCTGACCACCCTTTCGAAGTCCTCCAAATGGATTATATTCAGATGGAGCGATGTCGAGGTTTCAAGTATGTCCTTGTAGTTGTATGCGCTTTGTCTAGGTGGACAGAAGCATATCCAGTCCCAGATTACACAGCCGCGACCACTGCCAAGCAGTTGGTTCGTGAATTCTTCCCCCGTTATGGACTCCCTAGAGTCGTATATTCTGACAACGGCCAGCCATTCTCATCTGAGCTTATGAAACACATTTCCCTTCTGTTAGGGTACCAGTGGAAGTTCCATTGTGTACGCCATCCTGAAGCAGCCGGTCTAGTAGAGAGACATAATCAGACCCTGAAAATCCGTATTGCCAAGATTTGTAAAGAGAAAGGTGTGGACTGGCTAGTAGCTCTGCCAGTCGCTTTATTTTATATGCGCATGGTCGCACATTCCAGATCAGGTCTGTCCCCGTATGAGGTCGTATTCGGCCGCCCCCCTAACATGTGGGGTACACCTAGACCTCGAAGTATTACAGATGTTTCAAGTAATATGCTGACAGATTACCTAGCTTCCTTGATGTCTGCCCTCAACTCTTGTCGTTCACAGGTTGCTGCCGCATTTCCAGACAATACCGAGGTGGCACCGCATGACATCGTTCCCGGATGCATGGTTCTTGTCCGGAATTTTGATCGTTCAAGTCCGCTGGAGCCTCGCTGGAAAGAACCCAGACAGGTCCTCCTGGCCACCTGTACTGCCGTCAAGCTGGAAGGCAGGAAGGGCTGGGTCCATTTGTCACATGTGAAGAAGTTTTACGGATTAAAGCCTGTTTCTAAGAACATTTCCGAGGATCTTAAAGACTGCCAAAGTACTATTCTTAAGGACTGTCCCGCAAAAGACAATGATACTGAACCCTCCCTATTAGAGAAAACTCCGCAACAGGAGTATAAGCTCAAATTAAGGTCTAGTAAAATAAGTCAGCCAGTTTGATTGTCTAAGTCCTCCCCTAGGTGAAACGGTTAGACCGGTTTCTGACATGTATAAAATAGACCCCCATAGTGAGAGAGTTAGTGAGAACTCTAAAAGTTGCACTATTATTTTATGTTTTCTGCTATATTTTAGCATTATGATTTCCTGCACAAGTTATGCCTTTTATTTGTATTCTCCAGTTCCTCATGTAAATAAGTCTGCTAATGTTACAGTAGAGCACACGTTTAGTGATCTGCCTCCTCATGAACTCTCATATCGTCTTGCTATGCATAATAATTCTTTTATCCGCATGTTACATTATTCACACCAGACCAGCAATGCCACTAATTGTTGGGTGTGTGGTCGACTCCCCCCTTTCCAGACACCGAAGGGAGTTCTGCCACTCTTTCCTTATCCATTTTCACATAATGGTTCGTGTGGAGCATGGTCCACGTTAACGTCATCCTCAACAGATACATGTTTTCCAGACAAGCAAGGTCTTCCCCACAGAATAGGGTTAGATCTAGAAAATGAAGTTTATAATTTAGGTAATTATTCTTCGAATTTCATGGTCCTGAATGTTCAGTCTGACACTACTCCAGACTTACCTGCTATATCAGTACTACCAGTTAAAGGTGAATTATGTGTCCGAAAGAATGGTTCCGTACATGTAGGCCATAGTGATTGTACTACTATTGTCAAGTATAGTGACAGTAGGAAATCTATTTTCAAAGCTTCACGTCATTCTTATTTTGTTTGTGGTCAGACCGCATATGTTCGTCTGCCCCTCGATTGGGAGGGAACCTGTTACATTGCCTTCCTACTGCCACCAGTTTTTCTAGCCCCACCTGACTATCATAGGAATCCCCACCTAGTACATACTAGACACAAGAGAGACCTCCCGATTGTCGATTATACTGAAACTGCTCTAGAACAATACATAGATATCAATAAAGGTGTCTTCCCCTACTTAGGTACTGTTGTAAATAGTAAACTGATACGTAGATTAACCAGAACACTTGAAGCAGTAGTGATTGAGACTACTTCTGCTCTAGGTAACTTAACCGAAGAGCAATCCTTTATGAGAATTGTCGTGCTCCAGAATCGTCTCGTCCTTGACGTCATACTGGCCGATAGGGGCGGGGCATGTAGAGTCATCGGATCTAGTTGCTGCATTTTCATTCCTAATAACGCGCCGTCTGTTTATTCAGCTATAACCAGACTCCATAAAATTGCCCATATGTTACACCAAAATCCAGGCACCTGGACATGGTCCGGTTGGTTCTGGAATACAATTTCCGCCTGGGGATGGAAAGCATTGTCATTTCTGGGTATTGCAGTAGCGATCATATTCAGTTGCTGCCTCTGTATACACTGTGGCCCCGCGATTTGCGGCATTTGTGCTACCTCTTGTATTCCTAGTCCCAAGTCCCGTTCTAAATCCCGTTCCAAGAAAATTCGAGACGAGCAAATGATACTGTATGAAATGATAGATGGTATCATGAATATTGATGTGTCCTGATGGAAACGTAGTGACAAGGAGGGAATGTGGAAAAGTAAATTTTCAGCAAATCAAAACGGAGAGAGAGGACTAGGTAAGCCAGTCCGGGTCCCCTGGTTATATGTAGAGATATCAATATAGGACTAGCTATGTTGTGTTAGAGGAGACTCAGAAGGTATATCTGTAGGCAAACCCTTAGGTTTGGACATGAAGCCCTCACACACCAACCTAGTTGGTGTCATGCTTCATCATCGGGCCCACCACAGTGACACCGAATGTGTCCCGGGTGTGCTGCGACTCCAGATTACTGAGGAGCAGGTATTCTTACTGAGTGTGCAGTGCTGGTGAGAATGGAGGTGAAAGGTTTAAAAGCTATCCAGGAGGTCCCAGTTCCCGAGGGTAAAGGTAAATTTAATACCTGGGCCCCTGTTAGCAAGATAAAAAGGCTGTGGACGTTGTGGAGTATATTAGGGGCTCCTACGTCCTTGTGGTCTACATGTTTCAGCCAGGCCTTTTGATTAAAACTGGCTTTCCTCAGGACCAAATGAGTATGTGTGAGTGAAAATAAACTATATTAAGTGAAAGTGTATGGTAAAAAAGTGTTGCACTCGCTAAGGTGCCGTACGTGTAAGAGGGGGATTCCCTCTGCTTTAACTTGCTACTTGCTGTTAAAGCCTCATGGGTCACTTGGCAGGGAGGGAAAGGAGACCGGTATTTCCGATCAGCGGTTCCTGCGACCTATCGTCCTGCTCCAGTGTCCCGAGTGAGACACTGGAGCAGGACGATAGGTCGCAGGAACCGCTGATCGGAAATACCGGTCTCCTTTCCCTCCCTGCCAAGTGACCCATGAGGCTTTAACAGCAAGTAGCAAGTTAAAGCAGAGGGAATCCCCCTCTTACACGTACGGCACCTTAGCGAGTGCAACACTTTTTTACCATACACTTTCACTTAATATAGTTTATTTTCACTCACACATACTCATTTGGTCCTGAGGAAAGCCAGTTTTAATCAAAAGGCCTGGCTGAAACATGTAGACCACAAGGACGTAGGAGCCCCTAATATACTCCACAACGTCCACAGCCTTTTTATCTTGCTAACAGGGGCCCAGGTATTAAATTTACCTTTACCCTCGGGAACTGGGACCTCCTGGATAGCTTTTAAACCTTTCACCTCCATTCTCACCAGCACTGCACACTCAGTAAGAATACCTGCTCCTCAGTAATCTGGAGTCGCAGCACACCCGGGACACATTCGGTGTCACTGTGGTGGGCCCGATGATGAAGCATGACACCAACTAGGTTGGTGTGTGAGGGCTTCATGTCCAAACCTAAGGAAAAGTAAATTTTGCCATGTTCTGTGTCCCTACGTGTCCCCATCTTATGTTATGTGTGCATGATTAATATGCATATGTATTCCCCCTGTTCGATTTAAGATGCAATTATAGTTGTGTCCATCTCTAGTATGCCAGTTTCCAGTTCTCGTGAATACTACGAATATTAGGCCTATGTAAAGTTACGTTGCCACGTTTCTCAGTGTGCACGTTATTTCATTGTAAAGTCCCCGTTTTCTAGGCCTCAAATGGGCCCGGACACCAGATTCAGCTCCTGTCTCCTGAACCCTCGCTGAGGAGCGATACAGCCCCCACCTGTATCCTCGACCCTTCACTTACTTCCTGCCTCACAGTGCCCGGCTCGGCCTGGCTCTGCCTCTGAGTCTGCCAAGAGTATGTTATGATTCTAGTTATCAGTCCAGCCCTCCTTCTCTGCATTCCTAAGCTACTGAATCGCATCAATAGTTTCCGTCATTGTCTAGCCTTTACGTCTCCATGTAAGAGAAATACTGTATTTATGGTCATTTAATATTCTTCATCACGCACTACATGAAGAATAATGCATGCTCCAATCTTAGAGTCTGTTAGCCTTTACCCCGATAACTTTTGGATTCTATCAACATGTCCTCTAAACATTAGATACTAGATAGGGTTTAGGTACATGTCGCCCTGACTCTCCAGACTTCAGTCTCTACTCCTAGCACAGAGTTCATAGCCCCCAGCTTCTCCTAGTAACACGTCATTGTCAGTTTGCGCGCACCATTAGGTTAGAGGTCCCGGCTCCTTAGGTAGCCCCCTCCATGTTTCCGCCCCATTTATGACATATTCTGTTACGTTTACATCACATGTCTATGTACACGCCTCTTGTTACACCCACTTTCACTCTTATCTTTCGCGACTGCTATTGACCACACCCACTGCTCCGCCTATTGTATTCGCTGTAATGCAACTGTTTTAGTATATATGCTTGTGTACTGTTATTAAAGTTAGCGCGCTCATCCCATATCCAGCCCCGGCAGCTGCCGGGCCCTGTCATCCTATTCCTGTGCAGGTTGTCCTGTTCCTGTCCTTTATGCTGTATTAAACCTGCAAACTCCTACTACCTCGAATCTTGACTCTTATTTATTGAGCTATCTGTTATTACTATGTCCAGTAAAACCTAGATCCGGTATTATTTATTTATATACCACAACAGAAAGAAAGGACTCATTTGACTTCTCACTTGCGGGATAAGTATTGAGAGCACACATCTGTATACGTACAAAGGGCTTAGTTTGGGTAAGTGAATATCACAAGCAGTCATTCAAGGTACTGGGGCTTCATCTTCAATCATCTGGCTTTGACCCAGAGCAATAGACAGAGGAAGGAATAAAAAGATTCAGAAGACGGAAGATGAAGATAGGAGGAAAACACTGACGAAGGGAGACAGCAGAGATGAAAAAGAACCTGCAAGAGTGAGACAAATTGGTAAGAGGTGAGTGGGGACTAGGCAGCCTTTGCATTTGGCAAATCACTGCACTCAGCAGCAATTTTGAACCTCTGCACTTATGCCTTTTTTTCCTTCTTTTTTGTTTTTACTGAATCGTGTATACATCGTGCAAATACCACTTCTGATACTAATAAAAGATAGCGGAACACAGAATAAACTGTAACGGCCTTGGGCCACCCTGCTCTCTGAGCAGCAACACATTCACCCACAGGTCAAGCAGAAACATTGGAAAGAGAATTAAAACAATCCTACCCACCAGTCCGCTTACCGTCATACTGTCCGACTTTAGGGTGAAGAGACCTTCGCTGTAGCTGAATCCTTCTGGCGTATTTCTGTACAACAAAAGATACTTGTCAGGGAAAGCGCAAACAGCAAGCAGATAAAACAATGTCACTCGATCTGGCTATTGCACAATGTTGAAAGTGTGTTTACCAAGCTGCATAAACAGAAAGGAGAGATACAACGTGGGAGGGCAGTGCAGGTTTACACAAGTAACATACACAACAAGAGGCAGCAGCAGTGAAGTGTTCTCCCAGGAGGGAAGAGCAGCTGAACAGTAGGCCTGAATTCAGGAGTTTAGCAACAGAATCAGACCAAGGGCTGTGGTTGAACATTCTCACTGGAAATATAGGTCATTTTTAGATGTGTAGTTTTCAAGTCGAAGATGGGGGCGTGGAGATGGGCTGAGATTAACACACACCAAAGCCTCACAAAAGGTAAATCAGGAAAGATGGCCACACTCACCAAAGCTAACTAGTCCCAATTAGCATACCTAATGACTTAATGGGTAGTGACATCACAGGAAAGGATATGAATTGATATCAGTTAAATTAGTTAGAGTATCCAAGATGAGTGATAAACTAAATTAATATTATCAAAATAACACTTTAAAAGATACAATAAGTGAAACTTATTGATTAATAATATCCCTCAAGGGGAGGAGCCAAGATGGCGATCGGAACGGTCGCATAAACGCCTCGCTCCTAGATCCCTTCCTCCCCGCCGCCTATCCTGACTTTAATCCTGTTCGGGGAGTTTTGAATTCGATTACCAGGGAAGAGCCTTCACTTACCGTCTGTTTCCGGGGTTCCAGCGTGCAGTGGTTCCTGCGTTCTGCCCTTGTCGTCTTGCCGATCTTCCCGGCCCTGACGCCGGGGCCTCGAGTGCAGTGTCTGCCCGGAGATGTTGGGAGTGCCGGCGGTCCGGGTCCGGTGGAGAGACCCGATGGTGGGAGCCTGAGAGCCGCGAGCCGGAAACATCGGGGTGGAACCACCCCCGATAGTGGGCCGCCCTGCATGCCCGATTGCCTGCCGGACTGGAGAGAGAGGCCGCGTTGTCCGGCACCCTTCGGGTGAGACGCCCGCTCCTGTTGCTTGTCCCGCCTGGGATCCGGTGCGGAGCTCCCCGAGAGTTGTGGGGAGCACGCCCGTTCTTCTGGTGACTCTCCTTTCTCCGCCGAGCGCCGTCCGCCGCGGATCGGCTGTGTCTCCTGTGGCCTCTGGCATTCATGGTGAACTTGGAGGCGGGCGAGACAATGGCGATGTGCGAGGTGCTCAAGATGGCGGATGGCCCCTCGGAGTGTCTTCCTCCTGGAGACAGGGACGTTGCTGCCTTGGTTCTCCCCGGCCCTCGTTTGCTTTGGGCGGCGCCCACACGGAGTGCTGTCTTCCTTGCCCTGTCTTCTCTGCGGCTCGACCTGTCCTTGAAATGTCGGAACTTGGAGTTGCGGATCGCCGCCATGGTTGCTCCGCCATTTTGTGACGCTGTTTCATCTCCCCGAGTTTGCATCGTTGAGACTCCTTCGGCTGCTGCGCTGGGCTCTCCTAACGGGTGTTCGATTCTAAGGGATCAAGTGGACCCGGTGCCGATGCTGCAGTATTTTCTACATCCTGATTTCTTTGTTTTGTGCTGGACCCATGTTTTGAACTTGGCCACGTGGATATTTGGTGTGCTTTTGCATTCTGACTGCTGCCGAGTTTTCCTGGTTGCTTCTTGGTGGCCGGGACGGAGTTCCGCGAAGATTCCACTTGCTTTCCCTGTCTGGTATGAGCCCTCTATGTCATACTGTTTCTTGGCCATGCCGAGGTCTGGCAGTTCGGTTCTTCATAAAAGTGGACAGGGGTGATCGTGTCTGGGTTGCTGTGGGACTTTCGTTTTGTTATTGGCGTCTCCGGACCTCATTATTTGGACAATTCCTGTCTCCATCCTCTGTGTGGGCTATTCTTGATATCCTTTTTTGATCTCGATTATTGAATTTTTGTTGTGGGTGGGGAGGTGTTGTGTATTTCGATCGCCGGCTCCTCTCCTCGCTCCTTTCTTTCTCCTCTCCTTCTCTCTTTTTCTCCTTTTGCTTTCCCCGTTATTTCTCCCTTTCTCTTTCTTCTATATTTCGGGTGACTCTGGGGCAACAGGCACGCTGTTTAGTGGGGTAGGCCATAGCCATTACAGTGATGTAGGGTGGGGGGGGTGTTTGTTATTTTAGCTTGTTTTGTTCTATGGTCCCTTTTGCTTTCTTCCTAGGGGGTGGGCTATGTCCCTTTGTTCTTTTTCCTTCGTTTCGCACGTGTCTGCACTTTCTTCCTTTTCGGGGAGGGTGGGCTGTCTGTGTGGCGTCCTATTCTATCGTTTGCTATGACTTATCCTGTATTTTTGGCCCCTTTGGTGGGCATAGGATGTCTTTGGGCTTTGGCCCTACGGTGGTTACCTGATTGCGTGGGGGGCTATATCCCTCCTGTTCCCCCCTCCCCCGTTTATTTTTCTATATATGCTGCATGACGCCCTGGTAGATATGGCTGCTGCCTCCTCTATAAATCATAAAATGAAACCTTTATTATCCTGGCGCTTACTGTGTAGCAACTTTCTTCCAAGTCTATATTGTATTTGCTTTGCCGTACGCATTTATGCTGCTTCTTGTTGACTCTCCTGATTTTGCGACCGGCCCCTGTGGTTGTAGGCCTGCGCTTGTACTGATACGCGTATTTCAATAAAGGTTTTTAAAAAAAAAAATAATAATAATAATAATAATATCCCTCAAATAAATATAACCATTACTAAGGACAACTCAGCGCTATGTAAGTACAGGATACACTCTACACCAAACAAGGGTGTGGTTCAATTGCTGCTGCAGTGATTCCAAGAGTGTTCTGCTAGTGGGGGCTGCTTAGATTGCAAGAGAGGAAGGCACGAGCAAAAAGGATAAACACAATTATGTCTTTAAAAGTAGTAAGCAGAGGTCTTCTTCCAAAAGGCTGCTGCTGATGATGAAATGGCAGCTGACGACAGTACCTTTAGATCTGTCTGCGTGTTGTGTTGTACGCACCTGACTATAAATCTAACGAATTCAGTTGGAGGGGTTGTCTTAAGCCTTTCCATTGATAAAGGGACCATTGACTGTGGTAAAACTCAATGCATCTAAAGCCATGGTTACCGAATCACACTCAACTCGTCATCGATAAGGATTGCCTTATATCATCAATTATGGACACTATGATTAACGCTCGCATTCTATTACTGATATGAGCAGTACATAGCGGGCACATGTCCATGAATCTATATGAAAAGCTCAAAAGGTCCAATTCTCACAATTCTCTAGGGGTTATATCTGATCACTCTCTATAGTTGGGAGAGATCAATCATTCAGGCCAGAATACTACTGCCTACCTGGCACTCAAAAGGAATGCCAATACTTCATTGATGTCCCCGGCATGCACATGCACACAGAGCACTGTCAGTATTTGGCACAGCTTCTGGACTCCGTCCAGATAAGAGGACTCACCACATTGAAAGTATCCTCAAACACATAATGTCATTACCTCCTTGACACCCCCACTAGTGCAAGCAGCACTGTGTCACTTGTGCTATACCGGCGTCCGACTAGCAGCTCGGTAAGTAGACACGTCATTTTTTTTTTTTTTTAAACAAAATTTTTATAGGTTTTGTTGTTAAGAACAGTACAATCAAGTGTGTTAGCCTTTCACAATACAATCATTACTAGTGTGGTCTAACATATGTGTCCACATTCTTCCATGCTTATGATAGCTGTGTCCATATTCAATTTTGGATGACATTGTAGTAAGACAATCTTTTACAAATATCAATCATCTACCCCAACTTCTCTTTAACGTACCCCCACCCCCCAAACTGGCTCACTCCCTCGTATGATGCCTTTAGGTTTAGTTGTACAATATTCCTATGGGGTGCATCACTTTGCCTGATATGTATGTACATTTGGTATAGGTTCCTTGGACATGATTATGCTGGTAGATGGTACAGCCTGGGCTCAGCGTCCTGCAGGGGAAAGATCCTATACACTCTGGGAACCAATGGGTTCTATTAAGTCTATAGTCTTTAGTGTTTCCAACACTTGGTTCCATTCCATGAAATGGCTATTTTACGCTACCCCCTTTGTTCCTCCCTTCAAAAGATGGCATTCTCCGCCCCCCCAATAGGCCATCTCTGAGTGCCAAGTGTGCAACTGTGGGGGATAGGTAGACTTCCACTTCATGGAGATGGCACGTTTCGCCAAAAGTATAGCCATATCCGCAAATTTGTATTGTACTCTCTGAGTTTTCGGGCGAGGGTGTAGACCCAGGAGGCAGCTATCTGCTGTGTCCCAAACTGAGGTGCCTGTCGTATCCTGAAGTATACATCCTATCTGTGTCCAGAATCCCCATAAATGTGGGCAGCCCCATAGTATGTGTACTAAGTCCACATCTGGCACCTTACATATGGGGCAACAGACCTGCTTGTCTGGAAATATACTGTTGAGGTGGTGTGGCGTGAGGTATGCTCTATGTAGAACCATATATTGGATAGATTTAAATCTAGCATTGCAGGACACTTTTTTTGGGGAACTCTATGGCGTAGTGCCATTCCTTGTCTGTTTATGTATGTGTTTATTTATTTATTTATGCGTTTTTATATAGAGCGGACTTTACCCGAAGGTGTCAGAGCACTTCACAATAGGAACAGAACTGATACATGAGAACATTACAAGTGAACAAATTACAAAAGCAAACGTTACATTACATGAGGCAAAAGTGACAATCGTGAGCAAACAAAATACAAGAGGTAGCAAAGATGCATTAAAGGAGGTAAAAGTGACATGTGCGCAGGTTACAAAAGCTTACAAAGTACAAGTAGAGGTATAATACTGCAATAAATGGAGGACACTCAAACACAAGAACAAACGTTACGTAGGCAATGGTGGCACTTGTGCAATTATCGAAAGCAAACCAAATGTAAGAGGTAGCAAACAGTGTGTTACAAGAGAAAAGTGATGTGTGCATGTTACAAAAGAGTACCAAACACAGGTAAAAGGGTAGTACTGCAATAAATGGCAGACTCTCAAACCACAAGAACACACTGGGAAGGCACTTCCATAGTCATGGAGAATAGAAATTTTCTATACTAAAAGGTCTTCCTTCAGATAATAGAGGGCATGAATTAACTTTGGAAGTGTCTTTGAAGGAGGAGAACTTTGAGGTCAGTTTTGAAGGCCTGGGAGGAGGTGGTGGTCTGGGGCTGAGGCAAAAGTGAGTTCCAGATTCTCACTGCGTTGCCTGAAAAGGATTGGGCCATCGATCTTTCCTTCTTGAAAGTGGGAGGTTCAAGCAGTAGATTTTCCGCATTTCGTGATGGTCTCGAGCCTCCAGAGAGTTTCAGTTTATTCGCCAGGTAGCGAGGAGAGGAGGAGTGCAAGGCTTTGTGGGTGATACAGGCAGTCTTGTAGATCTCCCCGAATCGGCTCGGAGGGAAGCCCGGAGTACCGACGGAGAGAGCGGTGCTCCTATTTACCTGAGCCGTAGCCAGGTGAGGTGTAATTTAACCCTCCTGCCCAATAGCAATATGGAGGATATACCCTATACACCTAGGATCTCCAGGTGATATGGTTGTCAAATGTTCTTTTATGCACTTTTATATTTTCATTTTCCAGTAGCGAAATATTGGTCCTGAAGAAAGCAGCGGACAACTCTTGTCCTTTGACTGCTGAAACATGTCGACCTTTAGCTCCTTTTAGCAGATATTTGTTTAACCTGCTATTTTCTCTACTCTGTTTTTAATATTGGAAGAAAGTAGGACAGTATTAAAGTTAAATTCCTGCCTATCTCTCCAATTTTATTCACACTATTTAACACATATCACTTCTTTTTCACTATTTACACGCACTGCAAACCAGTTATCTTGATACGTCTGTTCAGATACTCCCTCATCCATCTTATATCACTGGTCGTTCACTACCCACTTCCACATAAGTGGCTAAAATTTGAGCTCTCCTTGGTGTGAGGAGTCCCAGATGACGACAAGGGCAGTATCGGACGATAACTGATGGGTATACTTCATACCCTGGAGATATCCTATTGTGCTATATTCACATAGGACATCCTTTCTTAATTTCTTTCTGTTCTTTACCTCCCTCACAGTCTATTATATGTTGATTTCATGCCGTAGACAGAATCACTTCAAAGACCCACAGGCACTTTTTGTTTGCTTAAGTCTTGTAGATAGATCTTGCCTCGACAGGAAGCCAGCAGAGGGTGGATAACATGGGTGTGGGGACAGGTGGGATTTGCGGAGGCCAGTAAGAAGAGAATTGCAGTAGTCCAGTCTGGAGAGGACCAGCGATTGGACCAGGGTTTTACGGTCATGCTCCGAGGTCCCTTCCAAAGTCCCTCTCCCATTTTATACGTAATGGCCCAAGAGAGGTGCCAACATGTGTTCTAATGACTCTATATAGCCAGCGGACCAAGTGTCCTCCCCTTCCCGTCAAATGCACTGCATGTACCAATCCATGTGTCAAGGGTTCACTCCCGTCTGGGGCACAGTGTTTTTTGATGTAATGTGCTATAATGGCATGGTTTAGAAATAATTTCTGGGGGACTCCCTGAGCTTGGGCAAAGTTGTCGTGGTCTGCCAGCACGCCACCTATGAGCAAGTTTCCCACTGTCTCTCCTCCTTCCTGTGTCCATTGGGAAATGCTACGTCTGGTAATCAACCCTGTAGTGGTGGGTATACCAAGTAGTGGAATATTGGCTGAGTATGGGGAAGTCCTCATGGTGCATTGTAGTGCCCGTCTCCTACATAAGAGGGCAAACTTAAGCTGTGGTGGGATCGCAGGTGGTATTCTAGTTTCAGGCAGCAGTAGTGTATGTAGTGTTCCTCGAACCAATTTTTGAGGCATGTATTCAATTTCGTGTAAGTTTCGGCCAGCCAGCCAATCCGAGAACCATTGCAGTTGGCTAGCCATGCAGTATGTGTGAACGTTGGGGGCTCCAAGTCCCCCCCACTCAGGTTTTAGTTGAGGCTTTGTCAGACTAATCCTCCTACGTCCTTTACCCCATAATAATTCTGTGAGAAGGGCATCTAGTGTGTGGAAGACACTGGTCGGTATCAGGATCTGCATGTTGGTACAATAATATAATAGTCTTGGGAGTAACACCATCTTGGATATGGCTATCCTGCCCATTAATGTGAGAGGCAATGATGTCCAGAATGTAACCTGGGCCCTTTGTGATCTAATGGTTTTTATTAGGTTCCCTTCAAGAAGGTCCTGGGGTGTTCTATAGTTTTGTATACCTAAATATTTGAAGGTTTGTGGTGCAACCGTTGGAATCACTGGGCCAAAGGGAATAGGTTCTGGGTCTTCCCTCTGTTGCATATAAAAAACATGTAATTTTGTAGCATTTATTGCTAACCTTGACATTCTTTCAAAGTGTCTAAATATAAATGGAATGGGCTCCAGGTCATCTGTTAAGTCTTGGATATACAGTATAAGGTCATCAGAATAAGCTGACACTACATTTGTTGTCTCTCCCAGTGGGATCCCTTTATCTACAGCTTTCCCCCAGAGTTTAATGAGTATGGGTTCTAGTGCCATTACAAATAGGATTGGTGACAGAGGACAGCCCTACCTTGTTCCTCTTGCCACCGGGTCCGTTTGAGATATGTGGGACCCGGTACAAACTCAGGCAGTATTGGCAGTGTATAAGAGAAGACGCGTCATCTTTAAGGGCTGCTCACATATCTCTCATCCTATACATTCTAGGAGTCACAACTGGATGCCGCAGGGTTGTAACTTTTAAAAAACATAAGATTGAGCAGGTTCCGCTTAAACACAATTGCTTTTATTTAACTCCTCAAAATGGGAATGTCTTTGATTGCTGTTAATTTAATGGCCTGCTTTATAAGTCTTTAAGACGATGGCGTATTCCGCTCCTACATTTGTACTATATGTTGGGACTATGGCAAGGACCGTATAGCACAGACATAGAAATGGAGAGTAGTTTCTTCATATTTGTCAGCCAAAGACTTTTTCGGTTGATGTTCAGACCCTTTCTATGTCCCACCTAAATTACTTCTAGCTAATATTAGAACCCGGGGAAAGAATTCAAGCTGTTGGCAAGTACCTTCTTCATCTGAGACAAACCCAATAAGCCTAATTTTGGGTGTATAGAAATTGTACAGAACTTCAAATGGTGGAAAACACATTTTTAAGAAGTCTGCTCTCAGTCCCCCAGTCCACGCCTTCGTACACAGTCCATGAAGAAATGGGTGTTGGTTATGTGTCTGACTTAATTAAAATGGCCCCTTTTCTTAAATGGATTTCGATCTGGTGTAACCCAGAATTAGTGCTTAACCAAGAGATCATCCGTGATTGCATTGCACTGGACAGGGCTAGCAGTATTCCACTGGTTTAGTCATGTGAGTACCATAGCAAGGATGCTAGGTCACCTAGAGGTCTTTGACAACCCTGAAATAATATGTAAAAAAGATCTGGGGTGGACAAAGACTTTGTTTTTGCGTTTAGCATCCTCAAAAAGAGAGGCGATAGAGCTATTAAAACCAACAGCCCGTGACTATCAGATCTTAAAAACCTCTTTTCTGATGGAGCCTTATTTGGACATAGTCACTAAGCCTCGACATCGCTTTCTCCTGACGAGGTTTAGGTTTAACCCTTTTCTCTTTTTATTGGCCAAACCCTTGGGCTGGAATAAGTTAGAGGATCTGGGACCCTATTCTTGTGATAGTTTTTCGAGGCAAGATACTCTGCGTTGTGTCTTTCCAATTTTAAAAGAAAAGGCTTTGTTCAGGTTAGACCAGCCTTAACATATCTACAGATGCTAAATAGCCCTTGGGAAATTTTTAATATCACTACTTTTATAGTTGCAAAAGTTAGAGTTAGGAGAAAAAGAAACTAAATCTTAATTGCTTATTTTTCTGTATAATGGATTCTCCCTTTTATATTTTGTATTTTGTATTTAATTGCTACATTTTTATAGCTGTGTTTTAATACCAATGGACTTTGAGTGTCATATGTTTTGTACGTGTTAGGTATTTTAACATGCTTTTATGATTTTGAATAATCAAATAAAGTGATTTTGACTGAATGCCTAATTTTGCAATCTCTGCCAGGCTCTAGACCAAGAACTCAGCCACATTTTCCCAGAAATTCATCAACATACTTGAATCCCAGAGCGTGTGCCAGAAATATGTGATTGCTCTGTCTGGGACAGGTCTGATCCTTGTCATGAGTTAGTTTGGGATTAACGTGGGCTCACATGAGACTCTTGTAATAAGTAACCTTTAAACTGTTTTTTTGTGTTACTTTTGATGTGTGCTTGTGTGTCCCTAGCTGTTCAGTGTTCGAAACCTGCTCCACTACCTCCCTTTCCTACTTACTCCTCCAAAGGCACAATTATATGCAAGCCGGAGGTTCTGCACGAACATTGCCTTGCCATTTTTGGAGTAGTGTTTCACCCCTCCAAGATTTCTGCTATTCTTCTGGATCGCTGATGAATTCTGTGCCTTCAACCAACAAGATCAGTATAGACCGAAGTTTACTAAATACAAAATCATACTTTTACTTTACACTAGAAACAATTATAATCAATGGGATGACCTGTCCCTTAAGATACTCCCTGGATACCGCATTACCTACTTTACACTGAACAAATTTGGGTGTCCCTTTCAGATTTTCAGACATTCAAAAAGCATTTTTGGCTAGCATAGTTAAAGATTTATAAACATGTTCCTAGTTTAGGAGTTTAAGACTTAGAGATCTGCAGAGGAGGGGCCTTAGACTTGGAGACAGAGTTCTGCAGAGAGAGGAGAGGGCGGAGGTAGATGCTGAACTGAAGGTAGTGGAACAGAGGAGATTTGCATATACAGAGGAGAGGGAGGGCAGACTTTGATGGAGAGCAGAACAGATTAAGATGAGGGCAGACTAGATGTAGGCTATGTGTTCCATCCTGACTATTATTAAAAACCCCAAGCTTTATGCTTTGACTAGCTGGCTTTGACAAGGCATATTTGCTCTATGCTTTATTTCTCTTTATGGGAGATTCTGGAATTATTCATCACTGATTTAGCTTCATGCTAATCTCACTATTGCTTTTATTTTTTAAGTCTTCATGAGTTCTGACTGACATCATTCGTGCCACATTTCTTAGGATAGGGATTCTTTCCTTTATGAAACGTGATGTGTCTACATTATAATATGCTCTGCACTAACTTTATTTCTCTATTTTCAATTCTGTAACCTTTTTGATATATGATCAATAAATGAAGAAACAGATAATCTTAAACTTTAATTAGAGAATAAAACCCTTGAAAACTCCTCAGACACTCATTATTGACTAAAATATGTATTTGAATTTCAGTTCAGTTAGTCTTTATTCGATTTGAATAATCATAAAATACACATAAAATAACAGTATAAAAAATCAGGAAATATCTTTAAAACATCATAAAATCACTAAAATCCCACATAAAAACATATCAAGTAACAAGCACTGGCGCTGCCAATAGGTCTCGCAGTAGGAAAGTTGGAGCTATTGGTTTTGTAAATGACAAAGCCCTTTATGTTTTTTAAATGAAAACCAAAATAAAAGGCATTGTTATTTGCAATTGTAATAGCTCCAACTTTCCTAATGCGAGACCTATTGGCAACGCCAGTGCTTGAGCGTGTTTGAGTGGCGTTGCGTGGGTGAGTGGCGTTGCGTGGGTGAGTGGCGTTGCGTGGGTGAGTGGCGTTGCGTGGGTGAGTGGCGTTGCGTGGGTGAGTGGCGTTGCGTGTGTGAGTGGCGTTGCGTGTGTGAGTGGCGTTGCGTGTGAGTGGCGTGGCGTTGCGTGTGAGTGGCGTGGCGTTGCGTGTGAGTGGCGTGGCGTTGCGTGGGTGAGTGGCGTTGCGTGGGTGAGTGGCGTTGCGTGGGTGAGTGGCGTTGCGTGGGTGAGTGGCGTTGCGTGGGTGAGTTGCGTGGGTGAGTGGCGTTGCGTGGGTGAGTGGCGTTGCGTGTTTGAGTGGCGTTGCGTGTGTGAGTGGTGTGGCGTTGCGTGGGTGAGTGGCGTTGCGTGGGTGAGTGGCGTTGCGTGGGTGAGTGGCGTTGCGTGGGTGAGTGGCGTTTTGAAAATGCAAAATTGTTGTTTATTTATTTTTGTTTGTGAAATAAAGTTAAATAAAAACAATTGTGCATTTTCAAAACACAAGCAGCTGTAGCCAAGGATGGGGAGCGGGCGTGTACAGTGAGAGCTTTTTGTAAATATGAAGCGGCCAATAAAGCGCGACGTCCAAGCAGCTGTACCCAGACAGTAACGTAGTCTTAATTTTAAAAAAAGTTTGTGTGCCGAGCAAGCACATAATAGCTGAAAGTAAAAATCTGCTAATAAAAACCAAAAATACTAGGCTGTTGGTTAAAAGGCACAAATGTAACTATCGTGGTCTACTCCTGGACCCCCCAGCGGAGCGTGAGGAGGACATTTGATCATAGTGACACTGTTGGCCCGAAGTAACATTGCCCTGGTGGCGCTGCACCTACTTGCTTTTCTTTATTGCTTTCTATGCACGTGTGGTGGGGGGGGTTGGGGGGTGTCCGGGGCTGGGGGGGTGGAGTTGTGGGTTAGGGTGGGTCACTGGGGTGTTTCTATACTGAGCATATTTTATGAGTATACTCTTGCATTTGCTGCCTATGTAATTGCTGTTTTGATACTGTCGTGGTGTTCTTCGGTTGTGGAGATGCCACATTCTCAATGCTCATTTGCTCAATAAAATTGGTTGTGAAAAAAAAAAGGCACAAATGTAGCAGGGTTATAATATTTTAGTGCTAATATACTTTGTAATTGTTAATAAGCAACAGAAATGCTGTGTTTGCAGAGCGCAAGAACTGCTAGCAAGCAAGCACCAATGTAAACGGCGGTGGAGATGTAGCTGAAAGTGAAACATTGTGTTGAATGAAATGGGAAAGTAAAGCAATTATCTTTTTAACCCCGCTGCTGAGGTGTATAAGTATAGGATCAATATTGGCATACACAGAGCATCAATGTAAACAGGGGGGGATATCCGAGGGGGGGTCAGTATAGTCAGATGGGACAGAACATGCACGCAGATGAACGTGGCCCCCATCGGCGGACCAGATTCACACGAAGCCTGATGCCAAATATTAAATTGCGTGCCTTATGCAGGAGAGATGCACCTGGTTAGCATAAGCTTGCCCCGTGATGCAGCAGGACGTTGGACTCTTTCTGCCGCCAGCCTTCATGCTTCGGAGGTTGGTAAACTCCGTGCCATTAAATGATGCAATAGTTGCATCTGATGGTTACAGTGCTTAGAAATGACAGAAGCGCATTATGAAGCGCTGTATCAATAAACCTGTTTGTGGAAGGAGCCCGACCGAGGGAGGAGAGCCAAGTACCTGAAATCCATAAAAAAACATAGCCTTGAATCCATAAAAAAACATAGCCTTGAATTAAATGCTGCATATGTGCCACTGGCAATGGAAGCCCATAGGTTTGTGCTAGCGCCGCCGTTGTATTTTTGAAGCTCCGTTAACTGGACATGCACTAATAATGCAGGCAGAGAAATGCCGTTGCGAAAACTGAATTAAAAACACGGCAAAAGCAAAGCATTAGTTATAGTGGAATAAAAGACAATGATAATGCAGAGGAGAAAAGCTGTAGTGAAAACACAATGAAAAATACGTGACAATCAAAGCAGTTGTTATTGCGTAAATAAACGCCAAAGTTAAAAAAAAAATTACCTTAGAAGAACCACTAAGTGGGCTGAGAAATGCTGTTGCGCCGACGCAATGAAAAACAATAAAAGCAAAGCAGTTGGGGACAGTTGAAAAACAGTATCCGAAATCTAACCATTGCCTGGAACGAAATGGTTAAGTAAATAAAACATCACCTTATAAGAAATGGTACGGGGTTGACGCACATGCATCGGAGACAAAACTATCAGAAAAAAGCAAAGCCTAAAACGTGAGCGAAATCACATGCTACGGGAAATGCTCTGCTCTGCTATCGATGACAAAACAAACCCTAAAACCAGCATGGGGTGTGAGTGAGGCCAAGTGCGTGCCTCGGAGGTCGGTAAACTCCGTGTCATTAAATGATGCAATAGTTGCATCTGATGGTTACAGTGCTTAGAAATGACAGAAGCGCATTGTGAAGCGCTGTATAAATAAACCTGTTTGTGGAAGGAGCCCAACAGAGGGAGGAGAGCCGAGTACCTGAAACCCATAACAAAACAAGCAGAAACACGAGAGACGGCCTGCGGCCGTCAAAGTGAAGTGGACACGGCGGGCAGGGGAGGGGGCGGAGCGGGGAGAGCGGCATGAGGGTGTGAAGCAGCAGGGGCCTGAGACGAGGACGCCTTGCCTTTGATGTGGTAATGCCAGGCAAGCGGCTGGTGGCATTGTGCACGCGCTTTCACGTGCACTGGAAGAAATCGCCTGGGAATCGCCTGATCTCGGTAAGCTCTGTTTAAGCCGCAATAGATCGAGCTCCCGCTCTCAATGTGCACATGCGCATTGAGATAGGTCGCTCGACCTAAAAAGGATATATTACGCAGGGTTGGATAGACACCTCAATATTATGTACAAGGAAGTTAATGCAAACTACGTCATATCATATAACATCAGTTACATAGTGCCTGCAGCCAGTTCCTTCTGATGACCCACACCCAGCTCCAAAACTTGGCCATGGCAATGACTATGACCTCACTTGTATTAGTTCTCAAGATACGTAAAGTCGTTTGGCAAGATCTTGTTCCTATTTTAGCACAAACTGGCTTGAGCCATTTATGGCGAGGACCCTTGTATGCAGAACATACAAACAGAACATGAGATAAGGTTTCTTCCTTACAAGGGCAACAGTAGCATTTTGAGTCTTGTACCGTCCCCCACTTACTTGAAAAAGATTTTAAGGGGAGTGTATCCACTCTAAATTGATGATAGAGCTTCCTGTCACCAGGGCTCATTATGGTATCCCAGTAAGCTACCCACCTATAATCAATTCTATGTTCCTAATAAAGAGACCTGTTAAGGAAGTGTTAATCACCCGAGAAATAGACCTCAAATTAGCCATGTCCCTGTATAAGGCTTTAAAATCTGTTTTTGAAGGAAAAGTATTTCCTTCAGGGTCCAGCCACAGATGGGTGAGACCCATATCCGATAAGGTAGCCTTAATCCTTTGCAGCCCAGAAATGTTATTAGTTTTATCAACATTTCTAATATGCTTCACAGCTTGCGCGTAAGGTGCTAACTCCGGGGTAGTCCAGAGCCTTCGCCAGTGGGCAAGGGGTCCGAAACCTGCGGCCTCCTCAAACGAAATACACCTCAGGTCTTGGTATAATGGCCTAAGAGGGGTAGACTGAGGAAGGCCGGTTAATGCCCTCAGAAATGTATTCTGCGCTTGGACTTAAGGGACTACATTTTCGAATCCCCAAAGTTCAGCACCATAAATTATTGAGGCCCAAACCTTCCCTTGGTATATAGTTAAAATGGGAGCAACTGGTTTGGTATGGGATAGACGATGTTCTTTTAAAAGAGCCCCTGCCAGTTGGTTATGTCTTAAAACAAGCAAGTCCATCTGTGGCTTCCAGTTCATCCGTTTGCCCAGTGTGACACCTAAATATGTAAAGGAGTCAGTTTGTTGGAGAATCTCAGAGTTGATTTCTACTCTAGCTTTAATTGATTTAAACGTATGCGACGCCATGAACTTGGTTTCATCGACGTTGACTATAAGTTCATGGTCCTTGCAAAAAAGACCAAATCTATCGAGGGCTCTTTGCAAACCGACACGTGTTTTAGATAAAATTAAAGTGTTGTCTGCAAACATTAAAAAAGTGGTATCCTTGAACCAGTGAGAATAGGGGCACCCGTAGGATATTCCGTATAGTATGAGAGAACCTTGTTAATGAACCTTGTTAGTGTCCTAGCCCCTACAAGGGTAGGGGCTAGGACACACCCCAGCCGAACTCCCTCGTCCACAGGAAAACGTTCAGTTACCTCACCCTGTTTACCCCACCAGACTTGGGCATAAGTGGATTCATGCAATTTTATGATGAAAGATAGAATCTCAGCAGGCAACCCTGCTTCCTTAAGTGTGTTCCATAGCTTCTACGGGGCACTAGATCAAATGCAGATATAAGATCTATAAATGCTGCATAGAGAGTGCCCCCAGCTAGCACCAGGGTATTCCAATATATCATCATAAATCTGAAAACTTGGTCTATTGTGCTAACATGGGCACGAAATCTTGCTTGATAGGTAGATAAAATTCCAATATTCATCAATCCACCTATTTACTCTGTTTAGCACTAATCTAGCCACCAACTTTTGCATAGAATCAATAAGGCTTATCGGCCGGTAATTAGTTGGACTAGCACGATCCCCTTTTTTGTAGATCAGTTCAATTTCTGCCCCACGCCAGGATTCCGGAATTGGAGCACCTCTTGCTAGTCCATTGGCAAAAGTAAGAATATATTTCAACCAATTCTCCCGGTCAGCTTTAAATATGTCTGCTGGAATACCATCCGGACCTGGGGCTCTACCTGCAGCTACCCTGTCCAAAGCGTGGTCTATTTCCACTAGGGTGAATGTTAAGACTGAATCCGGGGCTACATTCTGATACTGCCCACAGTCATTATCATGCATAGAAACTTGGGTCTGGTAATGAGCGACCCAAGCTTCAGGAGGGACATTATTGGTTGGTACCGAACCAGCATTATCACTACCCCTCTTAATGAGTTGCCAGAATTTTCCCGGAACTTGCATCAAATAAGTCCCTCCACCTACTTTTGTCAAACGCCTTCTTTGCCTGATATTGAGTGGCCTTATATTCACATCTCTGTTTCCTTACCTCCTGAGGTAAACCTGCCCTTATTGCTATTGATAGAGACCTGTAGGGATTTCTACATGCCCCATCATACCATTCTGCTTATTTTAGCACAGGAGGTCTATTAGCTCTTGATTTTGGTTTCATAAAAAAGGATCTCAACTTGGCAAACGGGGTTTCATGAACTGCTGAAAAGGCTGCAAAAGTTTCCTCATAGGGTTCAAGTAATGAGAGGACAAGCGTCGCCTTGATTTGACTCCCAATTCTCTTGTCTACAGACACCTGTGCCCACTTTAGCCTGCGGCAGTCATGGGACATAATGACATCAGCTGTTACCATGTCCATGCTGCAGCTCGTAACCGAACAGCAATTTACATCTAATGTCAGTGACAATGGATCATGGTCACTCTCTGGTCTTTTCACGACCTCCATGTCCCTCACCGTTGCTAGAATTCTAAATTCACAAGAAAATAGTCAATCCTACTACGTTTTAGCCCACTTGTGCAAGTAGGGTTGCCTTTATGATCCGAGTTAGTTTTTCCGTTAACTGCACGGAGCCCCCTCTCCAATGTTAAGCTTTTGAACTGAAGAGCAGCTTCAGTCCACTTCTTAATTGGAGCCATATTTAAGGTCGGAACATCCCACATGGCATCCTCATCGGTAGTTGGATTCCCGTCTCCCATACCAAGAGGCTCGAACGTGCAATTAAAATTCCCTGCAATAATTTGGTTGCAAGTCCCTTCCAGTGTTTTAATGAGTGTATCCAGGCTAGAGATGGTCGTAGATGCCTTACCTCCTACTAACCCCCTGGCATAGACATTAATCAATATGAACTCAGAATCACACACTGTGGTTATTTTAATGGCCTGAATATCCGGGTGTCAATTGGAAGGTCATCTACCAGGAAACCTGCCTGTTGTTTAACCCAGACCGTCAGGCCGCCTGATGGACGCCCTTTAGGACTAGCAATTGCAGGCTTACCAAAAGCCAAAAAGCCTGGCCGAAAAATCGTTTCCAGTGACCAAGTCTCCTGGAAAACAACAATATTATAAGGCTCAATAAAATTGGACCAGTCGGAGGATCTAGTCAGCAATGTTCCAGGATAAAATGCTTAATGATCTGGGAGAAGAGTCGACACCCGGTTCTAGCTGTACCAATTCCTCAGAACCCTGTAACGCACTACCTATTGCCGATCGAGAATGTGAATCCATCCCAAGGGCAGCATTGGTGTGAATGGGAATGTTGGCTATCTTACTAAGAACTGCTGATGGCAGTCAATCGCAACCATCTAAGCCTGACAGAGGGGCAAATCGATTGGCTAGATTTAAATCAGTGGAATGGACTGTAACTCTCTGGAGAGTACCCTGTTGAGGGGCACCCTGATGTTCCCTGCACATCCTCCCTCCAAACGGGGAATCGTGGTGGGGTCTGTAAAAAAAACCTAAAGGAAGATTAGATATTTTTCCGGTATAATACCCCACATTTCTACACCCCAAACATTCCAATAGAAGTCTAACCACATGCTTGTTATTAAAGTTGGCAACTACACAGTCACCCCAGTCCTTGACGGTATATCCAACCCATGACGAACGTCTTGCCATTATCATTTGGTTGCAATATCCCAGCCCCATACCCCCGCTTCCCTCAATTGGGCATTAAGCCAGTGCATTGTCTTTGCCATCAACTGGTCTGTAGATTCACTCTGGCCAGCATATAGGGTTGGAACATTCCTCAGAACCACCACCAATGGTGCAGCGGCAGGTGGAAGATGAAATATACTAGAATCATTCCTGGGGAGATTGTTACCTAATCCAGAGTTCCTTGCTGAGAAATCTCTGCCTGTACCCTCCCGGGCAGTAGTTGAGTGGTTAACTAAACCAGACTCAAAGTTATTTTGAAGGGTATTACTAGTTAACCTAACACAATCTCTCCCTCCTGCCTCCAAGGGGGTGCTCGGATAACCTGGGCAAACTCACTCGAAGTGTTTCCCACCTCGCCCACACTGCCACCTTGAGCTGCATCACCAATACCCGAGTTAACATCCACCCCTCTATTCCTACCAAGTAGCAAAGGCAATGGATTGGTTATTAAAGGGATAGCTGAGGAACAGTTAGAGGTTGTGGGAATACATTACACTTCAGGCGTCATTTCAAGCGGCCGGTTAATTTCCCTCATTGAAGCCATAATGGAACCATGGTTAGCCACCACAATAAGTTCTAGATTCGTTAATTTCTCTTCAATTAAAGTCAGTCTCTCTATTTTTGGAGATGAAGAAGCCGAGATAAGATCCCCCATCTTGGCACATAATCCTTGGTCCGATTCAAGCACAGATGCTCCAGCTTGGTCCATGTTTTGAGATCCAGAAGAAGGAAATATAGGCTGAGGCTGAGGCTGAATTGACGTTTGTGGCATAAAGTTCACATGCCCATCATCCTTATTCGTTTTAGACATCTTTGCATTCTTTTGTCTTTGAGCACCCCCTCCATGTTTCCTCTTTATTGCAGGCTCTAGTTGTATTTCCACGGCTTGTGACTTGGATTTAGGAACAGACCTTGTCACAACCCGTTGGTGAGAGGTGCACACTGAGCCCTCTTGTAGCGGTACAGGAAGGACAGGGCTAGACGAAGAATCGTTAGTAGAAGCCATATCCAAAGGGGAGGGTGTAGAATGACTAAGGGCTCCTGCTAAGTTGGGAGAGACTAAACCGATGGCCAAACAACGTTCGGATGAGCGTACGGACAAAAGACCGCCCAGGGACGAGCACTTTGTTTGCAGTGGATCAAGGGATAAACGGCGCTCGGTCAGGGCGATTTCGTGGGCCAAAACAGAACTAGCTCTAATGATAAATTGATCTAGAGTCCCGGCCACACTTCCGCCTGTAAGTACATTCATGGTCCGTCCCTCCCGGGATTCATCATTATTTATGCGCACCAACTTTATAACGTCCTGCAAATTCTAGCAGTAGACCCAAACAAGACCCAACAAGCGTTAGACACTAACCTTTGATGTTGAAAATTAAGAGGGGGACCCAGCCTGGCCTCTAATGACCTCAAAAAGCTCAAACGGGCCCGCCCTTGGCCTGGACTTCGCGTCCCGTGTTGCGGAGGCTTTATTGCCCGCCGACGCCGTCTCCGCGTCACCCAGCACATCACCCAGCGCCCGGTGTCCAGGGGCGGCTGGGAAATGACGTCCTGTTGTTGGCCATTCCACTCACGGGTTCGTGGCAAAGGCAAAGGCTGGGGATTAACTGCCGTTCCCCTCACGGCCTGGAAAGAATGGTGAGTGTTGCGGCATTACTCGGCACCAGATTCCAACATTTTAAAAACTTTTTACACTGTACATAATTGGATCACTGTTTAGGTGACTTTATTTTTCCTTTTTAATTTATTTACAGCCCTGATGATGTCCCAAATGGGGACGAAACGTGTCGGCTGTTAACTTTGTTGTATGAATAACATTTCTGTTTCTTGGATGCTGACTGACATCAACATAATGTTCTGAATAAAGAAAACGAACCATACAATATTCGCCCGGAGGATTACTTCTTGGAACTAATTTTCTAATAAGACTGTGAAATTGGTATCACAATAATTCATGCTTTATTTCTTACGCTCCTTCTGTATTTTGATTTGTGTAAAGTAAGTTAGGGAATTTGGACGGTATGCCCCTATGAAGTTGAGCGTATCGGGATATACAATCAATAGTCGAGTACTTTTGATAGCTGCTCAGTGCACACAGTAGTACCCTACATCGTCTTGTCGCAGAGTAATTAGTTTTTAAAATTTTACATTACTTAAAAAAGATTGAAGGTATCTGAAGAGATCTCCTTGCCCTTTGCACACTCTTTGCACACCACACCTGCCACACCGCCAACCACACCAGCAGACAAGCGGGGACACCACGGCATGCCTGCATACCGCTGACCACCGGGTCGCACACTTGGCAGCCACCTGCTAACGGTGGGTGCGCTTGTATTATGCCCACTCGAGATGTAGGTCCCGCGAGGTAGGCCTTTTAAGTGGTTGTGGGTCGCAGGTCACAGGTCAGCAGAACCGCAATTCACAGCAGTGTTTTGGAGCTACTGCTTGCTCCTCCGCATCAACTCCTATGTTGGAATAAACTGAGCAGGCAGGAGCTGGAGAAAATTGAAGGGGTGGAAGGGTGTAGGTGACTGGGTGGAAACCAGGCAGGAGCCGAGCAGGGGGTAGGGCTGACTCGTGAATGGCTGCAGGACCGAGCAAGAGCGGGTCCCTACTGTCAGCGGACGCTCGTGCTCAGCTCAGCTCTCTCTACCTCGCCTCACCTCTGCCTCCGGTCGGCATTTCTCTATTTTGCCAGTGTCGCCAGCTGCCTACAGTTTACTGCCTGGCTCAAGGCTTCTGTGAGCGCCGGTGTCGACCGCTGCTCCGATGCTGACCTCCGGCACTACAACCACTACCGCGGGCTGATTAAAGCCAGCCGCGGGGCTCAGGGAGCTCTCGAGAATAGAATTTGGTGTGGAAAAAGGATAATGGTAATTAAAGGTAATTGTGCCACATTTACTAAATTTTCCAAAGAGAGATTACCGCGAGATGTCTGCAATAGCACTACCAAGCTACGATGTTGGGGCACTGTTGGACCTGCCCCTTTTTGGCAGGTTCACCCCGAAACTTTTTGCTTTTTCTTAGCCTGTTTCTGTGACCTGGTGTTGGTGATTTTAGGCCTCTACGCGTGAGCTCTCTGTGTATGTGTGGTGAGTGACCTGCCCTCCCATAGGAATGCATGGGGAATATGTGTGACCATGGTAGTTCCTGATGTGTGGGGAGTGCAGGGTCGAGTTTGGTATGCACAAACTCGTGAGATTGAATGCTGCGTAATGATGTATGCGGCATGATTGTGTCTAGTGTAGAAGTGCCACTTTTAGAAGTTAATTACAAAAAGGGGGTGGTGATGGACAGAGTATCTGAGTTAATCAGAACACTCCTACCCAGTCAACAGATCAGGGCTTGATCCATCACCATTTTTTAGGTGATGGATCAAGCCCTGATCTGTTGACTGGGTAGGAGTGTTCTGATTAACTCAGATACTCTGTCCATCACCACCCCCTTTTTGTAATTATTTTGGCCACCATGAGTGTGGAAGGGTATGCTCAGACATGAGTCCCTTGCTCATTGCACCATCAGGATTCAAGCAAGCCGGGTCGAAGACGGCTGTAATGCCAGAAACCGGTCCCCGGAAGCTTGTTTCCTTTCCAGTAAAGAATTGGCTTGGTAGTTTGGTCTGCCCTGTTCCCATGATGCACTGGGCCAGGGTCAGACTAATTTGCATGTAGCCAGGTTCTGAACTGGGATGGTGCAGTGAGCTAAAAAACGGTGATGGATCAAGCCCTGATCTTTTGACTGGGTAGGAGTGTTCTGCTTAATTCAGATACTCTGTCCATCACCACCCCCTTTTGAATACTTTTAGAAGTTGGCATATTTGTGTAATTTGTGTCTGGCGTGTGATTGGCTGAGGCTGGCTGGTGAGCCTGGCTCCAAGAGTCTGGGAGGGTCTGCCCCGGTGGTGAATGGAGTGTTTAGCATGCTGATGTGAGGGGAGGAGTGAGCCTGGGCCTGCTTGTGGATTGACTGTCTGGTCTGAGGGTCCTGAGTGAGGCTGGGTTTTCCCCACACAATGCTGGCTCCACCCCCTGGGGTGCGTCTGATGTCCCTAGCCTGGTCAGTGAAAGGAATTCCCTATAACCAGTTCTAGCTGGTTCTCACACTGCCTGCACCCTGCAAGACAAAGGATTTCTCTGTATAAAAAGGGTCTGTGTCCCCTTCCAAAACGTTCTTGTTGCTGACTTGAATCCTGCCAGGGGCGTGCTGCTGCTTGGGCCCAGGGGAATCCCTGGGCCCTGCCCAGCCCCTGGATACCTGATGGACTTGTCCTGGGCCCCTGATGGACTTGTCCTAGACCCCTGAAGGACTTTTTGCTGGACTTTGCTGCCCAGGACTTTTGGGGACCCCTTTGCCTGGCTCTCCTGCCCCCTTCACTCATGGGGGCTGCTTTATTGCTTATAGCGCTGGGAGAGCGCTTTATTTGGTCCCATATCGCTTGAGAGCGCTTTTTACTGTAGGGCGAGCGTGTCGCCATCACGCATTTTGCGTGAGGTTTGGCAGGTGCCTACCCTGCGACTTTTTGACCTTATTTATTTAATTTAGCAGGTGCCGCGGCTATACTTTATTTTGCAACTGAGGGTGTCCACCCCTCGTTGTGCCCCTCGGAATCACCGCCGCAGCCCGGAGGAAACACCGGAAGAGGAAGTCCGGCCCGCCCCCTGGTTGTGGGCAGGGCCGGGAAGACGTGTTTTCCGCTTCCCCCTGCCTGGGGGAAGCCATTGCCTGTTTTGCCGGTCTCCCGTGACCAGAGAGGGAGACCGGGGAAGAAGATGGCGGCGGCCGCTGTGGGGCTCCCGTGACAGAGAGGGAGCCCCGAGAAAAGAAGAGGAGCAGAGAGGTAGCGTGGCCGGGGCTCGAGTGAAGAGCCCTGTGTGCGGGCAGAGCACCGGCCCGCGGCCCGAGTGTGGAGGAGTGTCGGCAGCAGGGGGGACGCCGCAGAAAGACGGCGCGACGATGGAGCCTCCCCGCAGCAGAGCCGGTGAGTCGGGGGTGTTGCTGTAAGGAGAGGGGGGTGTCGGGACACATTGCCGGTGTCCGCCCCCCCCAGTGGCGCGATCTGTGCTCCACGGGCCATGGTGTGTTCAGAGTCCCCAGTGGGGGACTCCAACGACGAGGGCCTGAGTGGTTGTGAGCCCGTGAGGCTCAAGGCAGCATTTCCTTGATTGAGAACCAGAGAGGCTCCCTGCCCATATTTTTGTTGTAGAGCCAGAGAGGCTCTGGGGAGCATTTGGCCATTTCGAGCCCAGCGAGGCTCAGAGGGCTCCTGGGGACATTTGCTCAGAGGCTCGGGCATTTTGTGTTTAGAGCCACGGAGGCTCTAGGGGGCACAGTTGTTTTCAGAGCCTGAGGGCTCCATGGGGCATATTTGTTTAAGAGCCTGTGTGGCTCCAACGTTGGGGACATGTGTGATGTCCAGTGCCTGTGTGGCTCCAACGTGCGCAGTTCAGAGCCTAGAAGGCTCCCAGTTGGCGCAGTTTTGGGTCCCTGAGGGCTAGTGAGAGCCCTGCCGCAGTTCTGCTTCACAGCTGCCCAGCAATTAGTGGGCAGCTGCACTGTTTAGGTCTTGTGGTTTTCCCAGGTGCCCAGCAAGTAGTGGGCACCTGCACCGTTAAGGTTTTGCGCCAGTGGCGCACCCCTGACTGGCGCTGCAAGGCAGCGCGCCCTGACATTCTGGACACAGGGCTCTGTAGTCCCTTTATTAGATGGGGGCTGGTATGTGATTTTATTTAGGCGCAATTTGATTATCTATGTGATGGTAATTGCCTAATGTGAGTTTTGCGCATGTGATATGGTGCTAGGAAATGTAATGCATTTAATATGATTACGCACCTTGATCTTCACCTCTGAATGTTTTTAGGCATCATGTGTCTTTGCGCTATTGAGTTATGTTCTGGCACCTCTGAATGTTTTTATGCATCATGTGTCTTCCTTGATTTTACACCTCTGAATGTGTTGGTTTATGCATCATGTGTTTTTCCTTCCCTGCACCTCTGAATGTGTTTTTGATGCATCATGCGCCTTGTTATTACACCGCTGAATGTGTTTTTATGCATCATGTGTTTACCTTTTCCCTACACCTCTGAATGTTGTGATGCATCATATGTGATGTGTTCTTGCTGATACCCCTAAATGTATTTTATTCTTAGGTGGTTGTTCTTTCCAGTACAGGTGGACCTAGTGAGGTCCTGGTCCCCTGCGTGACATTCTCCTAAGGTGGTTAGGGTTGCGTAGGTGGTACTTACCTGTTACCAGTAGTTACTGGTTGTGTGCTATTCTTGCTAATTTGTGCTACAGTGATTTTATATCCTTTTATTCTAATTTCTGAGAGTATTTCTATTCCTAAAAGTATTGATCCTGACAGTGGCCCATGTGGCCCTGTCTTGTGAATAATCCCTTGTGAATATTGCCCGTGCCAGTTGGCACAATGTACATGTGTGATTTCTATCTGATGTGATTTTGACAATACAGAAGTTATTTTCATATAACCTTGTGTGGAGTTCCTTTTGTGGTGTGCCTAGGATGTTGTTGCTATTGTGTGCTGGCGCAAATGCTTTACACATTGCCTCCGAGTTTAGCCTTACTGCTCGCGCCAAGCTTCCAAGGGGGTGAGTAGGGGTTATCTTGGCGTGTGACTCCCTTGCCCTGACTAGAATGGTGGTTTCTGCCTGGCTTTGGCGTCAGCCTTAGCCTACCAGAAATAGTCAGTTCTAACAAGCACCATTTATAAAATCAAACGACTTCTCCCTTATTCAGGCAACGCTCGCAACAGTGCATCAGGCAAGACGCAGTGTATCTGGAGTCAGCGGCCGTGCCCATGCCAAAATCTAGAGCAGCAGTGAACAGTCAGAAAGGCCAACTCCTACAGTTTAATAGCTCGGATTCTACAACTGTAGTCTCGTACCACAGTCCACAAATGATCTCACATCAGGTATCCTGGGCAGCAAATGAGCCCCGCCGCCTCAGGAAGGGGTAGGACTGGTCAGTCTGCCACTCTGGCATTTCTATAGTGGGCTTCAGCCCCGGGGGAAGGATGGGTAATGATAAGCAGCCATGATCACCTGAAACCTTGCAGTGTAAGCCTGGTTTGAATGTTCTTGCATGGCTGATTATAAATTCCAGTTCAGCCCTGGTATAGGAGCTGCAGTCTGCACTACAATGGTCATCACAGCTAGTCTGGTTCTATTCAAGGCCCCTAGTGAGGTGACGGGTAGGTAATTGACTCACTGCCGCTTCCGGGGTATGTGCACCCAAACAAACTAGTCCTCCAAGCACCAGACTTGCGATATAAAGGGTACTCGGACCACCACTGGGTGGGGACACTCTTTTCTACCATGAGCCCCTAATTCTCTCAACAGGAGTCCATTGCTGAAACTTGGAGGATGGAGGCCAACATTCCAGGGAGCCAATGCTGCCGGTTGACAGAGACTTGGGGATCTCCTCTTAGGTATGGCAAGTGCCATCTTGAATGTTGAAAGGTCAGGGCCCTCTACTTCCTTCACCATGCCAACAATATCATGCATGTTTCCAGGTCTCAGCATTAGACACGTGCCTTGTTACAACAATCATTCCCAGCATCAGCACAGCTCCACTGTCACGGAGCTTTCCTCAGCCCTCGAGCAGCACTAGGAACTCAGCAGCTCTTCAACCGCAGGTTTCGACTCATTTCTCTAAAAAAGCACTCTAAGGTACCAGATCCTATCTAATTAACTTGACTTTGTCCTCGGTTCTTTCAGATCTTGCAGTACAAGACCCTTTTCCTTTTTACTTGGCTTCACAAGGATAAAGGGTCATTTACGAGAGTGCATCCCTGCGAATTAGAGAATTATGACGATTGTGATTATTAAATAAATTCTCCATGTCTAAGACAAATGTTGTTACATATGGAAGTTTAGTATATAAACAGGCCTATTGAAGTCAAAATCAGCAGCTGACATTAGCCTACACGTCCTTTAACCTTCATTACTATCAGTAACGTAACAGTACAAAGAATGCATGCTGCGTAAAGCACATCGGTGTGCGGCTAGTTACAGAACTGTGCTCCTAGCTATTATACTAAGGTGTTGCTCAACAGGTCTTCGAGAAAACCTGGGAGCTGATAAAACAATGGCATGGTAGCTTCACATATATTAGGAGTCACAGTAGATAGGATCAACGAGTAACTTCAGCAGTCCAGCGAGTAGCATGGACGATACTATTGGCAATGAGTGCTGCCAATAACAGAATAATCTGCAGAGAAAAGGATGGTGCCTCTAGCTTGGCATAACAAGCATTGGCATAGCCAATAGGTCTCGCCTTTGGGAACTTATAAGTGTTTAGCCAGAGATATTGACTTTACCTATGTCTTTAAGATGTGCTGTACAGAAGTTTGCAGCATGCTGAAAAGTTATAATAAAGAAGTGTCAGAAGCATTTTTGTTACCTTAGATATGACCACAAAAGCATTATGTACAATTAAACGACCATATTAAAAAAGCATTAAAAATAATGTCTTGATATTTTTTGTCCTTCATTGCTGGCAACTTGTATCTGCCAGTCCCAATGGTTGCTTGCTGTTGTTTTTTTATTATGGGGGGCACAAATAACAGGAGGGTGAAGGTCAGTCAGTCAGTTAGTTAGTTAGTGAGAGTGAGTGAGAGAGTCTGTCAGTCAGTGAGAGTGAGAGAGTCAATCAGTCAGTGAGAGTGAGAGAGTCAGTCAGTCAGTGAGAGAGTGAGTGAGAGTCAGTGAGAGAGTGAGAGCCAGTGAGAGAGTCAGTCAGTGAGAGTCAGTCAGTGAGAGTGAATGAGAGTCAGAGAGTGAGTCAGTTAGTCAGTGAGTGAAAGAGAGTGAGTCAGTGAGATAGTCAGTCTTTTAGCGAGAGTCAGTCTTTTAGCGAGAGTCAGTCTTTTAGTGAGAGGCAGTCAGCGAGAGAGAGTCAGTCTATTAGTGAGAGGCAGTCAGTGAGAGTGAGTCAGTCAGTGAAAGTGAGTCAGTCAGTGAGAGAGTGAGTCAGTCAGTGAAAGTGAGTCAGTCAGTGAGAGAGAGTGAGTCAGTCAGTGAACGTGAGTCAGTCAGTGAGAGAGAGTGAGTCAATCAGTGAGAGTGAGTCAGTCAGTGAGAGTGAGTTAATCAGTGAGAGTGAGTGAGTCAGTGAGAGTAAGTCAATCAGTGAGAGAGAGAGAGTCAATGAGAGTGAGTCAATCAGTGAGAGAGAGTGGGAGAGGGAGTCTGTGAGAGGGAGTCTGTGGGAGGGAGTCTGTGAGAGAGAGTCTGTGAGAGAGAGTGAGAGAGAGTCGTGAGAGAGTCTGTGAGTGTCTGTGAGAGAGTGTCTGTGAGAGACTGTGAGAGACTGTGGGTCTGTGAGAGAGTGTCTGTGAGTTAGTGTGAGTGAGTATGAGTGATTGTCTGTGAGTGAGTGTCTGTGAGCGAGTGTCTGAGTCTGTGAGAGAATGGCCGTGAGAGTTTGTGAGAGAGTGTCTGTGAGAGAGTGTGAGAGTCTGTGAGAGTGTCTGTGATAGTGTATGTGAGTCTGTGAGAGAGTGTCTGTTAGAGTCTGTGAGAGAGTGTCTGTGAGAGAGTGTCTGTGAGAGTATGTGAGAGAGTGTCTGTGAGAGAGTGTCTGTGAGAGAGCGTCTGTGAGAGAGTGTCTGTGAGAGTCTGTGAGAGGGAGTGTGAGAGAGTGTGAGAGAGAATCTGTGAGAGAGTGTGAGAGAGAGTCGTAAGAGTCTGTGAGTGTCTGAGAGAGAGTGTCTGTGAGAGAGTGTCTATGAGAGAGTGTCTGTGAGTGAGTGTCTGTGAGAGTGTCTGTGAGAGAGTGTGTGCGAGGGAGTGTCTGTGTGAGAGTGTCCGAGTCTGTGAGGGAGTGTCTGTGAGAGTTTGTGAGAGTGTCTGTGAGAGAGTGTCTGTGATAGTCTTTGAGAGAGTGTCTGAGAGAGAGTGTCTGTGAGAAAGTGTCTGTAAGAGTGTCATGACGGTGTCTCCCCCAAAAATTCTCCGCTGACCTGTAAGGACTGCAGTGCTCTTTAGTCCTCTACAACTAAGATGTAAATTTGAGAAGGATCTGGGCCATATGTCAATTTTAGGAGCACTTGAGGCTGGTGGTAAATTTCCTAATGGTGGCAGCATGTATTAAATTTTGCTCCCATTGATGACACCATTGAGGCTGGATAATACTTTCTGTACGCAGCAGCGTAGTTTTCCAACCATACCATCCAGAACTTTCAAGAGGTAGCATAGAAGTGGGTTAGACCATTGTGGAAGTCGGATTATTGACTACCCACAAGAGTAGGAGGGAGTTGATACTACTAATCCATTTTGAGCAGGGAGCTCTTGCTCTTTTTAACCAGGAATCCAAGGATGGTGGGCACAGTTGGCGCATGGGATGTGTAATAGCTGTTGCTTCAAGGTTGTGAATATAAGCTTTAGGCAGGTAGACAAAGGTGTCTCATTATTGGCAAAAATGTCTCATGGGTTGTATTTAATGCTCCTTTTCTTCAAACCCTTCTGTACCATCTTGTTACTCTGCCTTCAGTTGGTGTTGTGGGACACTGTGGTACTAGGCACAGCCACAGCTGCTACTCTGAGCCAGTCATATTGTAGCCCTAGAATATGTGTGTGTAGAATATATATGTGTGCGTGTATGTATATACTCAATTTATTGTACATGTTTATGTGGGGAGGAGTGTGCATGTGTGTATGCGTGCAAGTGGGTTGAGGTTGAGGGTCGTACCACATAATGGAAGAGCTCGACAGTGAATGAGGATTGTGGGCTTTGTTGGAACAGTTGAAGACCTGGAGCAGAGAAAACTGCACAGAAGTGAAATACCTGCAGAGCGTTTCTTCCTGGCCAGACATGACCATGGCTTTCCATATCGCCTGCAGCCATTTGTTCTGATCTTCCTTGTTGTGAGCCGCCTGCGGAGCAGAGAGATCATGAGTTACTATAAGCTAAAATTACACTGATCGCACCTCACTGTGACATTGCTGACTGCAGAGTTGGTTAATAATGACAGGTAAGAACATGCTCCAAGGTCAGTAATCCAAACGCATGTGAATTTGCCACCACATTCTATTTCCTATAGAGGGGACCTGAAAGTTGTCTGCAACCTTACCTCCATGGAGAATGTGATGCACAATCTGCCTCTGTGCATATGGGGTCAGGAACAAAAAGCGGATGTTCTTTTTACTGCACAGTCCCAGGTGCTGAACACCGCCCCCTTTCATGACCCCATAGAGCAGGAATGAGTCTGAGACCCATTGAGTTCTTGACTACTAGCCGGTGTCACATTAAAGTATACAAAAAAATGATGCATGGAATGCTTGAATTAATCTCAGCCATTGGTAATTACTTGGGGCAGCATCCCAGTCCATCGTTATTTTGCACACCATGCAACTTCAGGTTGGCCTCAGCTATATGCAAATTAGTTGTGACCCTGCGCCAATGAGAACAGTTGAGGCTGAACTGCCAGACCAGGTCGCCCTTGAATTGTAACACAAGCAACCTTGTATCGGTTTTCCCCTCATTAGGGCTAATCACCCAGGTATTGTTTGGTTCCAGTGACACAGCGTGCACAGGACACATGTCTGGGCATACCCATCCCACTTAAGGCGACACACTAAAGTATACAAAAAAGTTCTCATTGGAGCAAGGTCAAGAATGATTTACATATGGCTGGATCCAAACTGAGATAGCATTGTATTCAAAATGATGGACTAGAATGTGGCCTGACTAATTAACAGTGGCTGAGATTAAATCAAGATTTCCATCCATCACTTTTATGTACACTTTTTCTTTGTATACCTTAGTGGAAAGGTTATGCCCAGACATGGGTCCTACACACACTGTGTCATAAGAACCTACCTATACCACCCTGCCAACTTACAAAATAACTTCACAGTGTACGCAGAGCCTTAGATGAGGCGGGCCTGGTGTTTAGAGCTATCTAAGAGACATTCTGCCCCTCACCAAGCCCCAGGGCAGGGGATGGAATGGAATGGAGGGACAACAAATACAAAATTAACCTTCCCTGCTGCCCTCCAGCATCATGTTGCGTTCTTCCGCTCCTCTATGCCCCGCCGCAGCAGGCAGGCACGGACACCCAGCCTGCCCTACGGCCAATCCTGAAGCTACTCTCACATATAAGAAACTTCACGATTGGCCTGAGCACCAATGATGTGCGATCCAGGACAGACTAGTTTGTGTCTGTTCTCTCCAGCCCCAGCAATGCAGCTGGGGTTAGAGGGGTCACTGCGCATGTGGTTTTCAGCTGGCCTTATACTGCCGACCAAAAACCACATGCGCAGTGTAAGTAGAGCCCACCACTCCCCTCCTGCCTATCATAACCCTGGCCCTGCCCCAGAATAAATAAAATGTTAGTAAAACCCGTTTTACTATCGTTTTATTTAGTTTTTTAAATGTAAGTGCTGGCGAGAGGGGCAGGGGCGACTGGCATGTCTGTTGGCTGCAGGGGCGCATATGTGGCTCTAATCGATAGCCTTTTATGGTCCCTATAGGACGTTATCCATGAACAAACGCGCTCAAAACGTCTTTTACACATCGAAGACCTTTTTTAAATATACCAACCATGCTTACCACCTTGTCTCCATTTTAAAAACATACCACTATGAGTCACATAAATGCTGTCCTACCCCTTAATATAAATATTATTAACTTTGGGAAAATATGTGGGAATTAAGTTAATTTTCAGCTGGTAAACCTAACTTTAAAAGTTATTTTCGCATTTCTATGTCATGATGCCTGATTTACTTTTTTGTCTCGGACGCTCACACCACTAATAAAAACAGAAAAGATTACAAACCTCAGAGTGCCCTGGATTGGAAACTACATTTATGCCTATCTTTACAGTAAAAATACATACATTTACCAAATACATACATTTATCATGTGTCACCTACATACAATTGATGAAATGTATATATATAAAAAATATAGCACCTGAATGCATCCCTTATTCAAGTAGTCTTTGCATGCGTTAATGTCTCTTTTACTATTTGACAGGTATGATTGAATATTTATAAATGAATGCATTACTTTTTTAACATAGACTCGAGCATCACTGCAAGATACCCTGCTGCTTTGGTATGACAGTCCAAAAATTATAGACATGAACGTGTAGTTTATATACGGGTAGGTACAGTGTATACTACACATATAACAAATATCCACCTTAGCTTTGACTTGAAAATAGATCCCTTCACACTCAAATGAAAGATAGGGACGGTTGTGACCCATCTCACGGAGCTGCAGTATTAGTGCATACCATCTAGTGAAATTCGTCCCTGACCTATTTTTAAGGTGTGGTACCTGCCTTCCTCTTTCATGCTAAGGAAGCTTGGCTGTCCGGTCCTGGGTGGTTGGTGGTATAGACAATTAAGAGATTGGCGCGTTATGCTTTGTTCAGGGGACTTTCAGAGCGTGGCCACTCCCGGGTATTTCCATTTGGAAGTGCGACCCGTGAGTCAGACCTCTACCTACCCTCACTCAAGCTCCTAGGAAAAGGCACGGCATTTTGACAAAGCATGATGCCATGCATAGTACAACTCAACAGCACAGTAAAAAGGTACTACTACAACATCATAATTCAACAACATATTCTACACAATACAACATAACACCACAAAACAATAACACAGCAACAAAACAACATATGGTAGCAACAATGTACCACAAAAAAACAAAGCACAACACAAATACCACAGCAGGACACAAGAACAACACACTACAACAAGAAAACAACACAAAACACCACACTGATTTTTGTGGTGTTGTGTGGCTGTGTGCAGTTGTGTTTTTGTTTTGGTGTATTATTATGTTGTGTGAGTATCTTGCTGTATTATGCTGCCATTGTATTGTGGTTGTTGTGATACTGTATTTGTGTTTTGGTGTGGTGTGTTGTATTTTTGTCTTGGTGCACTGTATTGTTGTCTTGCCATTGTCTTGTCTTGTTGTATTTTAGAAGTTTGTTGTATTGTGTTATGTACTTGTCCTATTGCGCTGCTGTAATGTTTGTGTGTTACTGTAGTGTGGTGTTGTTTTATTGTGGTAACCCTGCTGTGTCATTGGACCTCTGCTCCAGTCCGTGTACCAAAATATATAAAAAATAATCCTGTCACGTTTTACAAATTCCACAAATCTGTGTTCAAATATTTAGTGGTAAATACTGTTTCCACTATGCACTATTTACTACGCTGTTTACCTCCAAAGACAGGCAATGCCACTAACCACAAAAATGTTTGGCCCACCCTGAAATGTCTGGTATTGGTTGCAGAAGCAAAACTTTTAGTTAGTTTGGTTTGGAAACAAAAAAGTGAAACATTGGCGAATGGTCAAATCGGTTAAAAGATGTCCTTTTGCATAAGTTCCATACATTTTTTTACATCCATGCATATACAAAGTGCAAATCTCCATGAACTGTTCAGCAATAAGAATATGTATTACCACTTAGAAGATGGGATTTAGTAGGACACTTAAATGTTGGAGGGACGGTGCACTGGAGAGCAGCAGTTAGAAGTCTGTAAAATATAGCACACGTAAACATTTCTACAAATCCAAAGCTCATTTCTCCCTCTGTAGTTATGGTTTTCTTAAGAGCCCACTACTGAATACTGGGCTTGCAAAATACCAAGGCATACTAGTACTGATTCCATATCATGCCACTTTCTCTCTGCCTACCCATTAAAGGTTATTTTTCAACACTACTTTCTCATCTTATAATTATTTTCCTATCTTTCTCTTCCTCTTTCTTTCTCTCTTTTCTAGCTCTCTTTTGCTCTGGAGCAAAGACCAATGGTGAACAAACATAAGCCCCAGTCTCTAAAAATGAGTGCCCATGCCCATACCTCCAAGCAGCACTCCACTAGCACAAATGAAGCACTGACCTTAGGTATTAGTACTTTCTAGTTAGGCGAGGGCAGGACATGCTCTTTCTTTTGTGACTACAGCGGTCTGGAGGCTGAAAAAAGAGAGCAGCAGTACATAATTATTGCCCCAGTTACTTACCGATAATCTTCATACTTGTGAGTCCTAGTCTTCCCTGATACAGTCTTTACCTGCCAGTGGGTCACCAACACTTATTTTCAGAGACTAGTACTTATTTTCCTGCATCAGAGATTTCCCAAGAGCAAAAGAGGGACAAAGACACAAATTAGAAAGACGGAGGTAGAGAATGACCGACAAACCATCACAAAGGGAAAAAGCAGGAACTTGAAAGAGTAGGATAAAGCAACAGGAAGTGTCTGCTGGTGGATTAAAGAGGCATACAGTGGATTAACGACTACCAGCCTTGGCATTTGGCGTGCCCACACTTAATTGCACCAGCCCTGGACTTCTGAGCAGAACTCATGGTACAGACACTCTTTCTTTTAGAAATTAGGCGCTGATTACCGGTAAGTAAGTGGTGCATTACCTTCTTGTGCGTCTTCCCTGACCCGGTGCTTGGCTGCGAGATGGTAGCCAAACAGTTATGACTGATTATATAACAGCATAGCTGATCATTACACCAACACATGATGAATGCCAATGAAAATATGTAATTGAGGCTAACATCTCCAATGAAAAAGTAATTTATGTGTATGAAACAGAAAACAACACATGATCTCCAAAGAAGTAGAAAACCCTTCACCCAGGTGAACTAAATAGAGCAAAGGGAAAGTATGTGAAGATTTCCAAGTGGCTGTACAGCACATGTTTCTCAATGAAGCCTCTCTAAACGAAGCTAAAAGGCAGACAATACTCTAGTGGATATATCTTGAATGACAGAAGGAATAGGAGACTGAGCCAATACATGATAATGGTGGACTTAATCCACCTAGACAGAATCAATGTTGAGGGACGAGAATCCTTATTCAGCAAACCAAAGGTGACAAAGAATACGTTGCTTTGTGGAATTAAGCTGTTGTGTTCAAATACACGGAAAGAGCCCTCTGCAAGTCCAGAGTATGAAGCATCTCCTTCTCCGTCAAAGAAGGCTCAGGGTAAAATACTGGTAGGACAATGTCCTGAGAAAAGTGATGTGCCTTGGTTAAAAAAGAGTGACTAGGATGTAGGACCACTTTATCTGGAAGAAAAACAAATGAAGGGAAAACTGAAAGTAAAGCACCCAGTTCCCCCACCCTATATACCAAACAGATTGCAACCAGAAAATAAACATCTTTTAGGTCAACAATTTAAGATCAACATATTTCTGTAGCTCAAATGGTGAACCCTTAAAGTCCTAAAAACCAGGGGTACGTTCCACAGTGGAACTGGGAATGAACTGAACGGCATTGGAAAGATATGGGGCATATTTACAAGCCCCTATCGCCCCAAGAATGTCACTTAACGACGTTCGTGTGGCATTAAGGGCTTTGCCTTATTTACAAGGCAGCGTAATGCCACCATGTAAAAAAGGCACACTTTCACACTATACTTAGTGTGAAAGGGGTGGGCAATGGGTGTTGTGATGGGCGTTCCGCCGCAACACCCATTGATTTCGACACTGCCCCCTATTTACAACGGTGGCGTTAATAGGAGGCAGCAGCAAAATTAAAACCAGGGAAAACCTTGTTTTAACGAAACGAGGAGAAATGCTTTAGTTCTCCTTGTTTTTGCTGTTTTTATGTGTGCTGCATTGTGCAGCACACGTAGACACAGCAAAACGCCATGAATGAGTGTTTATGTGCAGGAAGGGGTGCGTCGTATCTTCGTAAAAACGGTGCATCCCAGCGTTTTTAGAATGACGGAGCGTGGGGTTAGCAGGATTTGCTTAACGCTACGCTCCATCATTCTATTTAACATTTGCCCCTTAGTGTGAGGCTAAAAGGGCAATTTCTTCTACACCCTCTGTCCTAAAAGCTAGAATTGCAGCCAACTGAGTTCTAATACTGGATACTGCTAATCCAAAGAGGAAGTCATTTTGTAAAATAATCCAAAATTCATACTGGATCACAAATAGTAGTCTGTAATCCCTTGGACAGACACCATTTCTCAAAATTCTTCCAATGGCGACTGCATGATTTTTGAGTGGAAGGACGATGTGACTGTTAACTCAAATCTGCTACTTCAGCAGAG
This sequence comes from Lissotriton helveticus, assembly GCF_964261635.1. NCBI lineage: Eukaryota > Metazoa > Chordata > Amphibia > Caudata > Salamandridae > Lissotriton > Lissotriton helveticus. The sequence continues at coordinate 440,109,822 of NC_136071.1, read as the reverse complement.
CAATCCTTGGCTAACAAGGGCAACCATTTAGCTGCCAAACCTCCAGGTTTAACCGACTGAATGATTGCTGGGACAAAAGTGGCTGGCTCAAAGGTGAAGGCGCAGAGGAAATACCCATGAAAGAACAGCATCCATCTGATTCATCAATGGAAACCACAAGTCTCCGCGGCCATTCCAAAACAACCAGGAGTATCACAGGCCCAATCCTTGCAAATCTTCTGTAAGACCCAATTTAATAGGGGGAATAGGAGGAAAGCACTAGATAAGAACCCTTGGCAAGCTCACTAACAATGCATCTAACGCTCATGCTTCCCTGGATAGGGCTAGTCAGCAAAACTTAGGGAGAAGAGCATTCTCCCGGGTCGCAAAGAGGTGTAACTAAAGAAGGCTGGACCAATGACAAACCTCCTGAAATACTGTGTGAGAGAGACAGAGGGATATTGAAGAGGGAAACTTCTGAGCAGCTGGTCACGAGGCCATTCCACATCCCTGGAAGATAAACTGCCTTCAGAGAATTAAAATTGGACTCTGGGCAAGTACGTGTTTCCCTGGAAAGAAGACATTGAAAACAGATCATCCCTTCAGCAGCGGCTCCTCCGCTAAGGCGGAACAGCTTTGTCCCACTACTCTCAGAGCAGTGGAGAAAGGAACAATAAAATGATAACAGCGTTATAATTTTCTATTTAGACTGGGCTATGGGGCCAGGTTAGTGCGAGGCTGGGGTCACATGGAGGAGGAGTTGTTGGTGCACTTTAAGTGTGCATGACAGTTTGGCCAGCTGTCCCACTACTCTCAGAGCAGTGGAGAAAGGAACAATAAAATGATAACAGCATTATAATTTTCTTTTTAGACTGGGCTATGGGGCTAGGTTAGTGCGAGGCTGGGGTCACATGGAGGAGGAGTTGTTGGTGCACTTTAAGTGTGCATGACAGTTTGGCCAGCTGTCTTGGACCGGCCAATCAGTCATGCATACTTAGCTTTCCTCCACCTGGCTGTGTTGCGCAGCTAGGGGAAGAACAGTCCCAAGGGTCGCAGGCACTGTCTGAGTGGCCAAACAACCACTCAGACCAATCACGACGCTGCTCTAATGCTGGTGACAGCAGCATCGTGATTGGCTTAGGGGAGCCTGTGTGCTGCCGAGAGCCAGGAAGAGAAGAGGACAGAGGGGAAGCTGAGGCTTTAATAGGGTAAGTGATATATATATATTTTATTATCTCCCCCGCAACTGTTTTAAAGCAGCCACCACTGCATCCCTCTCTGATGATTGACACAGGCCTTCACAATCTGATAGTCGATTTGAATGCAAACTGGCTGATGGCTGATTAGAGGATGGAAATATGCAACACAAAAAGATGATGGACTTAATTCTAAACATTGTCAAACATTCACCTCCAGTCACAGATCTGGTCCTAAATTCATAGTTTTTTTGCCCGCCACGCCATTTCAGTTCGGACCCAGCTATATGCAAATCAGCCTTGACTCTCCTCGCTATGGGAACAGCCCAGCATGAACTGCTAGACCATGTCCTCCCTGGACCGAAAAACAAGCATCTTTTTGTGTTGCTGTAGACGGAAATATTCCAGAGTTGCCCTGACTGCAGCCAGCTCTCTCCAGCTGGACGAACACTGAGACTGTTGACATTTCCATCTCCTCTGGGCTATAGAGGTTCCAGAATTGCACTCCACCCCTTCTTGCTGGCATCTGTAGATATTACCACTGGATTGGACTGTTTCAACTGGAGTCCCTTGTGAAGAGGCACTGAAGATCCACTGTTATCTGTAGAGTGATTGGAATTAGAGCCTAGTAGTCTTGTGAGAGTTGATGTCAATGTGACAAGACGTGATGTACCAATGGAATAAAGTGAAGATGGCTCCAGGTAACAATGGCCAGAGCTGATGCCATTTCGCTCTGACTCTGTAAACACAGTCTTGCTGAGGTCCGACATTGATGCAACATTTCCCTCATATGAGATATAATGAGAGTATCCTGTCTGGATAAGAAAATTCTTCTCCTATGTCCATACAAAGCAGGGTTCCGGTGAAATGAAGTATCTGAGTTGGTATGAGCTGACACTTCTCGAAAATGAGGAGGAAAGCATAATCCTGAAGAAGGTTCCACAGCTCATTGACATCACTCTGCCTCTGGGAAAGAAGAAGAACAAATAAACCAGTCATCAAGATAAGGATATGCATGGATGTCTTAAGTATGCAAAATATCCACCAGCAGAGCCAAGAGCTTTGTAAAATCTCTTGGGGCTGAGGTTAATCCAAATGGAAGGACCTGGAATTGGTAATGAGGCTGTTCCATCGCAAACCGCAGAAACTTTGGTGTGCCCGAAAAATAGGAAAAAAAGGTATGCATCGTGCATATCCAGTGACACCAGGTAATCTCCTTGTTTTAGCAAAGGAAAACTGTTTTGCAGTGTGGTCATTGTGAAGGTGCATTGTGTGAGGAAATTGTTGAGACCCTTGAGGTCTAACACCAGTCAGTATTTGCCAGAGAATTCTGAACCCAAAAAATTATTGAGTAATAACCCTGGCTCTGTTCGAGGGGTGACACAGGACAGATGGCATTTTTCCAACACCAGCTGTTGGATTCCCTACCTGAGGGCATGCTGTTCCCTCGTATCATTTGGGAATGGAGTTGGCTAAAAATATACAAAAGGCAGATCTGTATACTCCAGGCGAGATCCGTCTGTCACCAGACTGACTGACTACCAATCCGAAATTTTCTTTCCCAGATATCCTTGAAAAAAAGGAAGACGGTCCTATTGATTGGCATGCGTTTGAGGAAGTTGCAGAGTTTGCACTGACAACTGTATACTGGGACCTGGATTTGTCCGGATTTGGGGTCTCCTGGCCACGACCACTTCCTCGAAAGGGATGTAAGGCAGTACCCATTGGGAAAGATCTTTTGTAACCAAAGCCTCTGTCCTTGGAGAATGCTTTAACTGATGCTACCATTTTTTTTATTTTCAGCAGTCTTTTTAATCATGTGCTTCAATTGCTGACCAATATGTTTACGGCCATCAAACAGTAACTTCATTGAAACTGACTTCTGCAAGGAATCAGCTTTTCAGGCTCTCATCCACAGTTGGCGACGAGCTGAACCCGCTGCCTCTGAGGCAACAGTCGAAGCACACAGATTAGCAAATGAAATTTCGATAGAAAATGAACCTGCTGCTCCATGAGGCTCACAAGAGATGTACAATCTGCCTCGTCAGACACACGTTCAGCCAAGTGATGAAAGTCCTTGAGGAGGGACTGTACCATGTAGGTTGTGTATGTATTCACCCTCAGTGCTAAGTTAGAGGATGCGTAAGACCTTTTCACTGCACTCTCCACCTTCTTGTTGACAGGTTCTGGTGGGGATGCATCCTCTGAAATGAAGTCACCCTGTGAGAAAAAAACCTGCCATGAGGTTATCTACTTTCACCAGTGCCGGAAATTGCTCCGAGAATTTATCTATAGGGTATCACCTGGCGAGGAAACAAGGAAATGACGATTTATCCTCACCCTTCCATTCATGCTCCAGCACACGTTTAATAGCAGCATGCATGGGAAGTGACTCTGGTTCAGGCCTTATATACTCTTCCTTTCCTATAGGTTCAGAGGCAGGCAGTCCAATATCGCCCCTCAAATATTGCAATAAATCAAAGAGCTCTACATCCTGTATAAAATGGCCCATATTTTGGTCTTTCTCTGTATCTACATCAGATTCCTCAGTATCTGAGGTACTTTAAGGGTGGAGGACCCTCTCTGGCCCTAAAAGCAGTCTCTACAGCAATCTCGGTCAAGTGTTGTATTGAGGCCATCGGTAGGGTGTCTAAAGAGGGCCCTGAAGTCTCCACTACTGCTTCCTCTATGTCCCCACGGGAAGCAACAGAAGCTGGATTGCACGAAGAACTTCACTACTACTCAGGCGCCACCGGAAGCATTAAAACCGACAAACACTTACTGTGTCGATCGGTTTCTAAGCAACCAATACTCTCATGAGAGCACCAGAGGACACGTCACATTGGAACGGGTTGACTGAATACTGACAGGTGCGCTGAACGCGTATCAATAAATGAAAGTTTCCCTCCACAATTCCTCACAGAAAGCAAGGGGAAAACCAATGAGATGCCACCCATCAAAGCCCCGGCATACAGGGCTGCTAAAGCAAGTCCCAGCCGGGAGCACCATGACACATCTGTCTCACCTGCTAGAGCAGGGCGTAACAGATGAAAAACACAAAAGAGCCGCTGGTGCAAGCCATTAACAAGCAGCAAGTGACGGAGCAGGGGAGAGACAAACTTTTTGTGTACCCCTTGTGAAATCAATTTCGTATAACAATAACTGAATTATTGGGGGTGATGCATGGAAAATTAATCAACAAAACGCAGTTAAACATTATAAATTACATGTGGGAAACTAAGGGCCATTTGCAAAAATAATATACTAACAATTGTGAACGAGTCATATTAATATAGTGCTATAATAAGCAAATAAGCATGTATGTTTATGCTTCATTAGAGTGTAAGTGCATGTTGTGGCAACAGAAAAATCCATTTGGTAAGTAAAATAATGCTATTTGTGTTGCTTGATGCTAGGTAACCACTAACGGGTAATATAAGAATGGTGGGAGGTAAACAGAAGGGCTATAATTCTAAATCTAATTTCTGTTGTGTTTGTTGTCGCATTAGTTTTCATTGAGGCCTACGCAGCCTGTTTGTTGAAAAATGGCTGGTGATTGAAACGTTGACATCAGTTTGAGAGAAAAAGCCTCCACGCACGTGCGTCAGTGAAAAGCCGAGTAAATGGAATAGCCTGAGCACAGAATGAATGATGTCAAGGTCAGCTTGGCCTAGGGCACGGAAGTATGCCATAAGATGCTTGCATCTAAAACCGTGAGAAAGGATCAGTAAGGAAGAAGAATAACAATTTATGTAACAAAACGAGAATGACAAGCATAAATCGGAGATGAATGCTATGGGAACATTTAGTGGATGACTTCGCAAAAACACAGACTAGTTTGGGCAAGGATGAATGAGGTGATCATTACCACCTCTATAATGGACCAATCAGAATGAACTGTGGACCCTAAAAGTTTACATTTTAAGTTAGATAGTTAGAGAAAAGGGAATAACAGAACGTCTTCGAAAGGGTAAAAAAAACTTGCTCCACGGATTTTATTTTTCACCACGACATGCTGTCGGTTTGAATTATTATATGGTGCTAGAGACTTTGAAAATGTTTGGACTTTAGCTTTTTATGGAGCAAAGAAGAATGATTGAATCCAGAACTTTATTTTGGAAGGGAGGCATTGAGAAGAGATAGAGAGGTAGACTGGGAACCTGTGCGACTCTGTTATTTTTTCTTAGCACCGATTGGTAATGTATTTTCTGAAACTTTCAATTTCTTTAATATACATTAAAAAATGGTTTTAATTTTGCTTGTCTAAATAAATCTTAAAAATCTTTTTCTAAATTAAGTAGATAAAATTAATATACAATTTAAACTCGAGTCTGGTTATTTTCTTTATTTTAAGAAATGTCATGACAGTATAAATTGCTGAGGTTACAGGATTACTATGACTAAACTGGTCTTAGTCTCATCAACTGATTTCTACTAGATAATCCATAGACCAAATAGTGGAGTACCTTAATGTTAAGTTTTCCAGGTAACTTTTTAGCATAAGGAGAGTACTATAAAAAAATGTGTATAAATGTATGAAGCATAAATCATAGGTACCCCGCTAACCAACGGCTCGCCTTCTTTGTCACCGATTCAGGGGTACGGTATGTGTGTGTGTGTGACTCGCGGTGTTATGTGCCCCACCGATGAGTAAGAAATAATTGCACCTGAGTCAAATGAAATGAGTATTGAGGGTTGTTGGAGAGCCGCGCTGGATCGTATAGCATAAAAACCTGCATCACCTAGGGGCACAGGATGCAAACTGACAGGAATAATGCCATTGCTCCTCCATTATCTACCGGCTGCAGGGTAGTGACGGCTATGTTTGGAGGATTTTCGGACCAGTTCTCTGGTTCTGCAGGATGGACATGGGAACTTGCAGCTGAGTTCTGGATCGGGATAGATGGACGACGAGGTAATGCTGCTGTTTGGCTTGAGACTGAGAAATGCTGTGGGTGGTTATGAAGGTAGGCATGGTCTGGCAGTTCATATTTGCTGCACTTCACCTTTTCCTTTTGCTGCAGCTGGTACATCTAGGGATGAAGGCAGTTCGTGCTACGACTGGGAGCTGTTATACTACAAGCTCCTACATTGCATAGGTACTCTGGGTGAATGCATGGCATGCTCTTGTACAGGATTTGTGCTGCAGCTGAAGGCAGTGCATGTTCCTGTGGTGTCTACATCCGCTACCTAGGATGTAGGCAGGGCATGCTCTGTAGTACATTTAAATCTTCATTTGATGGTGTTAAATACTGCCACAGCACTTATGGACAGTACCTTAAATGTTTTGTAAACTGCCCTTGATTAACTCAAGTGGAAAACCAGTCCCTTATTTGAACTATTCACGTGCAAAGTTTCACCCTTCTCTCCAAAGTACCCTGTAGTATGCTGCCTAAAGAAAGTCAGACACAACTTCCTCATCCATGTTTGCATCGAAACTCCTGTTAGCTACCATTAAAGCATCAGGGTTCAAGGTAAAGCAACATTTTCATGATTGAAGATACATTTTCAACTATCCCCCTTGCAGCCATGGCCCTTCCTAATGGGCAAAGAGGCCACACCTCTCACCTTATGACCAAAAAGAAGTGTTTGTCAGCCTGACAGACACTTTATTTTCAGGTCAGGCAGCTAGGAGTTAGACATGTGCTAAATGCGCAGGCTCCAGGCTGCCTGAGCTGAACTTTGCCAGGCTGAAACTGTCACATCACAGCTTCTGTGGGCGTGGCACATTCAGCTTGGCATAGCACCTCGAGGCCCTTCCCCTCATCACTGGCTGGATGGTCACTGATTGTCTTGGACCTGGGTACCTCAGTTCTAAGCCCTGAAGAGCCCAAGGCTGAGTGTCAATCACTGGCACCTCCTCACAGAGTGGGGTAGAGTCAGCAACTCTCACTGACCCCATCCCACTCTGTGACAAGTAGGTACTGCTGCTTTCCCTCATTGGCTGACCATAGGCACTCCTGAGACCTCTTCGGCAGTGCTGCGCAGGTAAGTGTGTTTTTTAAAAATGTTTAGTGCGTGTGTATGTGCATGAATATATGGGAGTATGTGCTGTGAATGGATATGTATGTGTGTGCATTCATGCGTGTGTGAATGCCAGGGGTGGCCGGCACTGCTCGGGGGTGGGAGGCGGGCACACAGGCTGTTTTTTTTAAATAGAAATGGGCCTTGCCGCCAGGTCCCACATCTTCTCTCCTGCTCGCCTGTGTCTGAATCCAGGTCGGAAGCAGGCAGCCAGGCTCCCACCCCTAAGTTGTCACTTCTGATGCATGCCAATACGGTGTCATGGCACGACTTCTAAAGCGGCTGATGCTTATGTTAACTTCATTGTAAAATCCAGTACCCTAGCTGTCATATTGGTGGAACAAATCATTGCTGCCGCAAGCACAGACAGAGATTTGCTGATACCCAAAGACATTATTTCACATCAGTTGTGGCAAAAACATACTTGACCTCTTCATGATGACCTTGAATACCTGACATTCAAAAATGTGCAGGAAGAACTTTCAGTTACCTCAGAAGACATCATTTTATTAGGGTCAAGAATTGTCCTTCCCGAAAGTCTGAGACAACAAGTTATTGAACTAGCTAATGAGGGACATCTTGGAGTTGTTGCGATTAAACGAGCTCTACAGGACTGAGTGTGGTTCCCTCATCTTGATGAAAGAGTTGAAAAGGAGTTAAAGGCATGTCATTTGTGCAACTGTTTGTCACCCAAAACAAACCTGCATCCATTAAACATGTATGATCTTCCACAGAATGCGTGGGAGAAGATTACAAATGTTTTCTTTGGACCCCTTGACAACGGACATCATCTACTAGTAATTGTTGATGAATATTCCTGTTTTCTCCTTGTGGAAGATCTGTCTTCCACTATGTATGACAGAATCATTGAGGGATTAGAAAGTTTCTTTCAACATGGGGTGTTAATTTGATTTTGAAATCAGATAATGTTCAATGACTGTACCAGTGACTTTGTCACCAGTGCCAGTCATGGCCACTTCTACTGTACAATCTCATATGACCTGATCTGGGCAATTGATTCGAGCACCAAAACAAATTATTCAAGATCAGTGATGTACATGTGTATTGATGTACTCTTTATTTAACAAAAGGGGAGATGTAGTGTTTTGTGACTTAGAGATGACGGCACCCTTTTAGTTCCTGATAGACTCCTTAGAACAGCGATGTGAGTGTGGTAGAATTTTTAGTTGCCGGTTACATGCTGAGGAATAAATATGTGTAATACCAGGCTCCATGTGTGACGTGATCATTTGCAAGTACCCGATCTGGGGAGGACACTATAGCGCACAATCTCTTTCACACTCATATTCACACCCAGTACATACACATGCACACACCCATTCACAGCACCATGCTCACACAAATACACAAACATTCATACATACATGTACTCACGCAAGAACCCAACATTATAAAAAAATGACTGGGCCCCAGAGGTGATCTCAGGTGGCGAAAGGAAGCCTTAGTGGTTCTGGAAAGACTGAATCTGCTGCCTCCTCTCTGGGTCAGGTAATGAGAGAAGGCAGCAGTCTCTTACTCATCACAGAGTGGGATGGGATTAGTAAAATTTCTGATCCCACCCTACTCTGTGACGAGCATCAGTGATGGACATTCGCCCCTGGGCCCTTGAGGAATTAAAAATTAAGCACCAAGGTCCAAATGTTATCAGTGGCACTCCCGCTCGTCGTTGGGGGAGGCTCACAGAAGACTTTGCAGAGCTTTAGGGGTCATGCCCACCATGCTCTGAAATCTTCATCTCAGCAAATTTCTGTTCAGGCAGACAGGTGCCTGCACATTTTGCCCACGTACAGCCTCTGGTTACCATTGCTGAGCCTGAAAGACAATCTTAGTGCTCAGAAAAAGGTGGACGGGTCGGGCCCTCCATGTCTTAATGACAGGCCGTGGGTGGAAACCTATATAACCTATACACACACATGCTGTACGGCTGAACCTCCCTGCTGCAATCAGCAGTACACCTTTTCTCCCCCAAGAGAACACTTACGAGCAGTACATATCCTCTTCTCCCCCAGGAAGCACTTATTAGCAGTTCACTCCACTCCCTAGAGAACACCTATGGGCAGGACATTCCTTCTCCCCCACAGAGAACCTACCAGCAGTACACACGTTCTCGCCCCAAAGAGCGTCTCTTCTTCAGAAGACATCTATTAGTATTCCACTCCTCTCCCCCAAAGATGCACTTAGAGCAATACACCCTTATACCTCCCCCGACAAGCACCTGCTAGAAGAACATTCTCCTGAAGTGTACCTACCAGGAGTACACTCCTTTTGCCCCACAAAGCACCTACCAGCAGCACACTCCTCACCTAGAGAGCACCTACTAGCAGTACACTACTTCTCCAACAGAGAGCATCTGTCAGCAGAACCCTCCTTCTCCCCCAAGAGTACCTACCAGCAGCACAATCTTGCCGCTCTCTAGCACAACTTCTAGAGGGTAGTATTGAGTGATCTTTGGAACAGCACGCACAGACTGCATCTGGAGAAAAGATGAGAGAAGAGTGAGATTAGCAACATAATAATCAAAGAATCAAGAACTCAAGGTGCAAGAATCCAATTGATTGTGATTGAGGGGCTGGTTTAGAGGAAAGATGATGTTTTGAGAGAAAAAATGAGGCTCCCCACCAAGTGTGGAAAGTGGTTTCAACAAATGTTTGAACCAAGCAAAATCTCTACTTTTCTCCATGATGTGTACTCAAGCTCTTTAGCACAGTAGGGTAAATTAGAAATGGGGTGACAGAGATCAGGGTCAGCTAGGTCCAGTATAGGTTTTGTCATCAGAAGGGTTAATAAAACATACCTTAGCTCACTTGGTGTTATCTCAGCCTGGGTAAATATCAATAATTTTTTGAAGGTAATAGTCAATGACTGCAGCAATACCTTTCAATACTTTAGAGTGGAATGCAGTCATAGAAAATACCAGAAAAACAACAGCAAGGCACATATTATTAAGGAAGTACAATATGTGTAGATGGTAAGTAGGTGAAATGTGCTAATCTGTAAGGGAGTCCGGATGAAATTTACAACAAGTACATCTATAACAAGACTTAGACCATGTGTAGAATTACCTTTGTCCATAGAGAACACATATTCAGTTCTATCATATGCTTAAACGCACACTCCTCACAGTAACTAGATTGACGTTGTTAGAGCTGACATCTGTCTTCACCCCTCCTATTTGACTATCTTGTTTTTGTTGGCTTTAGAACACTGTGCAATTTGCCACTGCTAACAAGTGCTAAAGTGTTTGTGCTCTCTCCTTTAAATATGGTAAGATTGGCTTACACCCAATTGGCACATTTAATTTACAGATATGTCCGTAGTAAAATTGTACTACATGTAACAGGATTTGTAATTTAAATGCTATTAGTGGGCGAACAAAACAAACACAAGGAGATGATGGACTGAGCGCTGAAACTTTTCAGACACTCACCCTCAGTCACAGATCTGGGTTGAATCCATCATCGTTCTTTAGCTCACTTCGCCACCTCAGTTCAGACCCAGCTAAATGCAAGTCAGTCATGACCATGTGCCTCATGGGAACAGTCCAGCCTGAACTGCCAAGCCAGGTCTTCCCTCAACCGGAAACAAGCATCCTGGGACCAGTTTCGGGTTAACACCCCTCATCAGCCAGGTTAGCTTCCTTGGACCCGGCACCTGTACTCTGCCTATTCTGAGTCCTAACCCCTCTCAAGGAGCGCCTTCCAAGTGCTGGACCCTTGGAAGTGGGGATAAATGTGGTCTGCTAACCCAGCTGTGGTCCCCATCAGACCCAACACAGCACGATGCAGTCTGACACAGTGCTAGCAACTCCTCATCAGAACCGACACAGCCCGGCACAAACGATGCGGCCCTCACCTCATCACCCACACAGCTCCTCATCGGAACCGACAGCGCACGATGCAAATCGATGCAGGACACCTCATCGATAAGGTACAATTGTTATCAGGCATAACCTGGTCCCTGTATCTGGCATGTGCCCCATGGCATCTGGCCTGAACTTGTGACTTTGTCTCGGTCTGGCTCGGCCAGATAACTACACTTTGAACTTTGTGCTCCCAGGCACTATTATTACCTAAATCTTCAAAATTTCTTATCTCTGGTTCTACCGATTGGATTTGTATTGCTTTGGCATCCAATACCTTATTAAATATTACTGTATTTTTCTAAATTGATGTGTAATCTTTCTTGAGTTGTGTTTTTGCTTTATTACTGCTGAGGTGCTGCATAAATGCTTTACACATAGCTGGTATGTTAAGCCTGACTACTTTGTGCCAAGGCACCAGAATGTTAAGCACAGGTAAACTTTGTGACTTTTTGTGTTTCACCCTTAAAGAAATTGTAGTTGTTGCTTGAGAAAGGCTCACACCCCCTAAGCCAATAACCCAATATCTCACTTTACTAATTGCATCAGGCTAATAATAGTTCACAATGGGTATTGGAGGCACTAAAAAGTGTATGCGCGTAATCTTTTATTTTTTTGTGTCCTAATGAGATAGGTATAACATGTTAACTGGTCTTAATGAAGGTCACTGTCAGAGAAAAAGTTGATTTCCTTCCATTTGCTGCATGGAGTACTGTTATAACTATTTGCGTTGGTGATCTCCAGAGAAATCTACTTGCCCTGCTTTCTTCAGACACAATCTTTGAAAAGGCTGAAGAGGATTTCAAGTGGAACAATATGATCTAAGGTTTAAATTGGTCAAAAAATACAAGCCCTTCTAAGTGAGAGAAAGATAGAATGAACCACATCTTTTGATGCAGATGTTTGATTTGAAAAAATAGCAGAGTCATTCTACTGTTACTTCCTTTCTTTCACGATCTATTAATAACAACTGATCAAGGTTTATATGGCCCATTCTATGGGCCAGAGTGTTGGAGGTAGGGAACATACAGCTACTGAAGAAAAGATGAGGTAAATGGTATGGTAACAGTCACTAACTCAGCAAGGCTCAGGTTTTCAATCTGTTATGCAAAATAAGAGAGTTTGAAGGTAAGAACGTTGAGGGTCGTTTCTCCAATCCAACTTTGGTCAATAGACCTTTTTTGTAGCCTGAGAGAAAAGAGGGGTTAATGACAATTTCAATCTTACCCTCAGGACCACACAATACATGTTTGAGTCAGTAGTTTGAAGTTAAAAGGTTTATTACAAACTCAAAGCCAGACTAATGTACATGAATCTCAAGAACATACTATGAAAGTACAAAACAATCAAATGAAGACCAAAGCTGTGTACAATATTGGTCCTCAAAAGCAAGGAGCATATAAAAATGTTGTGGCAGCAATGCAAAAGATAAGGAATAGGATTTGAGGACTAGATGAATAGGTTTGATCCTTCTCCCCATACATGGAAAAGATTCACAACCTCTACTGAACCGTACGTTAAACTAAGGATAGGGGAAACCCTATTGAATCATGGATGACACGGTCTTGGTCTGCTCCTATTGAATCATGGATGACACGGTCTTGGTCTGCTGTGGACACGGTCCACAGCAGATCAAGAGGGAAGCCAAAAGGACCTGGAGCCTAGAAAAATGGCCTAGGTACCAGCCAAAAACAGGAAGGGCACTGAGCATGGGAAAACCCACCCCTAAGACTCCCACTGATCGGGAGGAGCATGAACCGGAGGATGATGCCTCTGAGCCTACATGGGTGGATTTGATGCCCTTGGGGACATATCCGAGGTGGCCAGCAGGCAAGCTGAAGGGGTACCATCCTGGAAAGAATTCTGCAAAGCCCAGAGAGAGTGCCCTACTCTTAATAGCCTACTGCACCAGGCCAAGGCCCAGGCATCTGACGATCACCTGCTGCATTGGGAGAACAATCTCCTATATAGTGAAGCATAAGGTTCCTGAGCCTAGAGCAACCCATGCGTTGGTGGGCTCCCATTGCTACATGGCCTTCCTACTTTGTCTGGCTCATGACATACCCCTGGCAGGACACCTAAGGCAGGCCAAACCCATTGCAAGATTGGTCACCCACTTTTATTGGCCATGGATGAGAACAACCTCAAAGGTCCTATCCTATCTGCTAGGCCAGTGGGAAGTCAGGGGCAAAGCAGTACGCCCCCTGCTTCCTCTTCCGGTAATGAGAGCACCATTTGAGGCATTAGGAATAAATATTGTTGATCCCATGGGCCTGTGACTGCCCTCAGCAAAATGTTAATCCTGGTCTTGGTGGAGCATGCCACCCAGTACCTAGAGGTCATCCCTCTAAGGACACTGGCTCTCCCACTGTGGCTAGGACGTATTTGCAGAAACGGTTCTCATTCTACATTCCCAATCGTGCCCTACGATCGGCCAACCAATGCCAATTGGCCATTCCCAAATACAAATACGCCCGACTGGGCGGCCAATCAATTTCAGTTAAGGCAGCTTCTGCTTGGAATGCCCTTCCCCTATTCCTCAGAGCCTCTACGACCATTACTGTTTTTAAGAAAGAACTTAAGACTTATCTGTTTAACGCTCCACTCTAACAGACTTGCTCTTGATCTATCACTCTTGTTGTTAAATTACTCACCGCGCCAGGATACCCCGTGGTAATAGAGCGCGCTATAAAAGTTTTAATAATAATAATAATAATACTAATAATAATAATAGGTCACTGATGGAGATATTTACACGAGTTGGCTACCCCAAGGAGGTTTTGTCAGACAAGGGGTACGAACTTCATATCTCCTTACAAGGAGTCCATGTGGGATGAGTGTGGGGTAACATACAAGGTGTCCAGATCATACCACCCCAGACAAATGGGCTTGTTGAAAAGTTTATCAATACCTTAAAGGGCATGATCATGGGCTTACCAGATCTCACGGGGCTTAAGTGGAATGCCCTCTTGCCATGCCTTCTTTTGCTTAAAGGGAAGTACCTCAGAAGGGAGTGGAGTTCAGCCCCTTTGAACTTCTGTTTGGCTAACCTGTGAGTGGATCTCTCAGTCTTGAAAAAGAAGGGTGGAAGCAAGCTATCAAGAAACCCCATTACGTTGTAGTGAGCTACATGTTTCAGTCAGTTCTCATATGAAGCGCTTCTGGAAGGAAGCCACTGAGGACCTGGAAGCAAACCAGTAAGTGATGAAACACTGGATGATAGAGTACCAACCTGGACAAAAGGTGTGGGTTATGGAGCCTGTGGAGCCCGAGACTTTAAAGAAATTGTGGACCAGGCCCTATGAGGTCAAAGAGCGGAAGGGTGAGATAACTTACTTGGTGGACCTCAAAACATCCAGGAACCTGTAAATGTACAGGCTGTCTGACAAAGCTAGAATTTGGGTGATTGAGCACTCTGACAGACTTTGGTACAGTCCAGTGGTTCTGGTACCTAAGGCCGTCCCACCATGATCCACACCAGAACTCCGGTTCTGTGTGGACTACCAGGGGCTCATTGACAAATTCAGAGCTGGCAAGTTCCTGTGCACATTTGCATCAATGCAAGGCAAATTGCCTTAACTGAGGGGGCTAAGGAGAGGTCTCCATCCTTCACCCAAAGAGCTACTTCTAGTCTTGGGTAATGCCCTTTAGGTTGAAGAATGCTCCTTCCACCATCCAAAGGTTGGTCAATAAAGTTCTGGCAAGGCTGGAGTACTTCAGTACCACCTACTTGGACGACATTGCCATTTTCAGTTCTATCTTTGGGGACCACCTGTTCCACCTCCAGAAAGGGTTTATGTCCCTGTAACAGACATGCCTGACTATCACAGCTAACAAGTGCCAGCTAGGGTAGAGATCTGGGGTTAGTGGGACCACCGGGTTGGTAGGGGCAAGATGCAGCCCTTCCAGGTCAAAATCCAGACTTGGTAAACCCCAACACCCAGACTGAGGTTAGAGTCTTTTTAGGCCTCATCGGTTACTACAGGAGATTTGTCAAGTGATATTAGAAAATAAATAAAAAAATAAAAATACCACTCGTCTCTTCTGCCGGCCGCATCTCTCTTAAGCTTCTCTGGCAGTCCCGGAACCAGGAAGCACCCAGGCTCCCCGTAGCCATTCACAACGCTGCAATGTAGCATTGTGATTGGTCTGAGCACCGTGGATCGGAGCTCAGATGGGAAACTGGCTGCCTGAGTATGTTCCTCACCAGGCTGTGTAATGCAGCCTGTTGGGGAACATGCAAAGTGCACATGACTGTTTGGTTGGGCCAAGATGGCCGGCCAAGCAGTCATGTGCACTTGGAGTGTGCAAACCACTCCTCCCCCGCCCTGCCTACATTATTATAGTTTTATTTTTCCTGATCAAAGAGCAGTGGAGCGACGCTCCCCCGCCTTAGCGGAGGAGCCGCCCCTAGGATTGCCTTGCTGACAAAAGACTAACCTGCCCCTTTAAGGACTACATTGCTGTCTGAGAAGGAAGACTGAATCTGAATGCCTCATCCCAGTGACTCCAAAGGTCAGTTGACTGACCTCCTCTGTGAGCTACAGGTACACAACAAATGGGCAAGCTGACGCCAAGACTCTGTCACCCGTGACGACCACCAATGCAAAGCTCCGGTAAAAACTGCTCTTCGCACCAAGGACAGTCTGAAAACAATGGACAAATTAAGACCTGCACTTCGCACTTCAGCAAAGACATCCCTCAATGACTGCCAACATGGAGCTACAGCAACAACTGTCTGTGATACTCTGCCAGATCTTCACACGACAGAGACAACTGTCTGCGGTGCCAAGCCTGCTCTTAGTGCTACAGCGAAAACCATCCACAATGCTCATCCTGCTCCTCACGGCCTCCTCCAACATGAACAGAACTCTTTGCGCCAGACTTAGAAGGTAACTCTTCAGGGGGACTAACCTGGTCCCTGTATCCAACCCGCACTCCTTCGCAGTCAGCATGAACTTGTGACTTTTCCCAGTATAGCGTGGTCAGATGGCCACGAGTGGTGCCAAATGCTTTTAGAAACTATTTTCACTTTAAACTTTCAAATTGCACACCTCCAGTTCTACTGATTGGATGTTTGTCATTCAGGTATCATTTTATTTATTACGATGTACTCTATTTGTCTTATTTGGGTTTGGGATTTTTCTTATGTTGTGTTTTAACTTTATTACTGTTTTTGTGCTGCTTAAATACTTACACATTGCCTCTAAGTTAAGCTGGATTGATTTGTGTCAAGCTACAAGATGGTTAAGCACAGGTTAAGATAGGGACTTTTGGGGTTCTCCCTGACAAAAACATTAGTGGTTGCCTGAGTGGGGCTTCCATCTCCCTCAACCAATAGTACAATTCCTTACAACATGCCAATACTCATCCTTTAATTTCAGACCTATATTATCTGACATTTTATCCAGAAGTTCTACCAAGGAGCATCTCGTGCCCTACAATAAGGCTCTATGTAGTTGGGGAACAGTTTGTTACCCATCACAGATATAAGTAGTTCTATATAACAGTGTTCAGGTGGTTCTTGGTCTGCGCCGCCCCAGGTCTCCCTGAGCTCAAAGACAGTCTTGGCATGTGTAAGAAATTGATCAGAGGATACGTCTGTATCCTTTGCCTTGACATAAAACAAGTAGAGGTTGACTAAACAACGTTGCAAACTAATGGAAATGTATCTTATAAATACATGTTATAATGAGGTAATTGAGAAAATATGAACCCAAAGATATGCTAACAATGCAGAAATATTCATTGAAATGAAATGAAAGAGAAAATAAATATATTACAAAGAATTAATCTCTTCTCTAAGGGGCCGATTACGTTGGCGGGCAGACCGAGTCCGCCCCCCATGGTAGCGGTGCCTGGGACCACCCGCCTCTATGGCGCCAGTCCCGCACGTAGCATTACGATGCGACAGCCACCGTGGTGGTCGCATCTTGCATCTTTACCATTGTGGCAGGTGCTGCTGGCTGCAGTATCCGCCGCAATGTCAAAAATGTATGTAGTGCAGGGAAATACAGAGGGGTATCATGGGTACCCCCCAAGGGCACCATCACCTCACCCCAACACAAGGGGAGCCTGAAACAGGCCCCTGAAACCAATCCCTGCCAGCATCTAATTTGGTGGACGGTGCCTGCCACGCACCGCCACCATTTTACAGATGTAGACCCCACTGCCAGGCAATTGGAACGATCACCTGTGGCGGACCTTGGCAGGCGGTCTTTGTGCCCGCCACTGTCGCAGTCTGATTCTCCCTGCCATGCAAATTTGACTGGCAGGGAATCGTCGTCCGATGGTGGAGGGCCAGCCACTGCACGGCTGGCGGTGGCAGGCCTTCCGCCATCATAATCGGCCCCTAAGTGTAGATATTATGATTGCTGTATAGTGTGCATTTCCATATTCTAATGAGTTTTTAAGGCCCAATCCTCATCCAGGAGGCATGCAATGAAGTAGGATGTGCCCCCAAAAAAACGGTTGGATTTTCTACTGAATGCAGTACAAAGAATAAAGGTCAGCAGAGTGCAAAAGCTGGTGCCAAGCCTTCCTTTTGCCAATACATCTTAGAACAGATCATGCCAGTTTGGAATCTTGTTTGCCACCCCCTGCCCTTACCAGTCCTCCTTCTTAGATGTCCCCATAACAAGCACATCTTTTGAAGAAGCCAGCGGTATTGCAAACATTAGTGGAAAGCACAGACAGAACAAGAGTAAGCATGGAGAGTAGGTGGGTGCGCGACAAAAACAATTCATATTAATAGAGATCTGGTGTTGTGGTTAGGTTGTTGGCAATGGAATCATAGTGACTGGTTCAACTGTTTTATTAACTGTTGACAACTGATACTAATAATTGAAAAGGTAAATTATTTGTTTGCTTGATTAATGGATTATAAGGTACCATTGTTATTATTCTCTAGATTGCCCTTGATTCCAGGTGATTAGTGGGCAGCCCCTGTCATAGATTTATTAAGGCTCTGGAATCAAGCAACCAGGTTTGCAGTCCTGGATTGTTTACTTCAAATGTAACTCCCTACACCTAAGTTCAACAAATAACATAAATGTGAGATTTAGGAACAGATTAGCCACAGTATTACCTGCTGCATAAAACATTTAATTTTACTTATCTGGTCGTCACAGATCGTCACAGAAAATCTATAAAAGAGTCATAGATAAGTACCGAAAGTTGCATTCCTCCAAAGGTGTATGTACTTACAACCTTAATTGCAATACTCCCCCAAAGGATACCCTAGAAGTAAAAAAAAAGAAAAGAACATTAAGAAATGTCATTTTTACTTGATCTCAATTAAACTGGCAGGCACCCCGGGGCCTTTCTTCTGACTCTCAAGATTTACTGTCTTGTCTATGAGTCTCTTGATTCACTCCATATTGTCTCATATTGTCTCATGGCCTGTTTCTGAATTTCAAGATCTACAATCATATCTCCATGTCTGTCCTCTTTTAGCATTGGTTTTAACTATCTTTTTTGTCTGGACTAGCAGTAGGCACTAACTTATGTCAGGGTGTAGCCTCTTTTTCACTGCCAAATCTCAGAGTCTAACTTATGATTCCCTGTATTCACTATTCCATATATAAATAGTATACTTTGAGATACATAATGTATTATTTATTTCAAATGTTCTCTTTTTCTCAGGATTCAATATTGTACCTTAGTTTATGTCTTCTTCATGCCTCAGGATTCACACTCTTATTTAAGGATTTAGACTCTTTTTGACATATAATTCACTCTATAGTCTGTGGGTCTGTCTTTATTGAGTTTTAGGATTCACTGCCTTGCTTCATGCCCTATGGTCAGGCGGCTTCTTTGAGTATCTTATCCTTGGAGCTATCCTCTTCCAGTTATAGTCATAAATTGCTTGTCTCGTGAACTGTCCATTGATTCTCAGGATAAAAAACAATATCAAACTTCCTGCTCTATTTTAGTTTCAAGATTCAAATCTTATTTCAATATCTATTCCAGAATTAGAGTCCTTTTGCTTAAAGTTAGAAAGGACTGATTCACTGAGCATTTAAGCATGAGTGAGGGTCTTGCTTCAGGAGAGTCAACAGAAAGTCACGTCTATGTTGGAACAAAGAAACCTGCTCACAGAAAACGTTTTGTAAATCCATGTTAACAAAAGTGGTCACACTTATACAGTGCACACTATATAAGGAACTAAAAATACCTATAACAATGAATACAATAAACAACTTAACAATAAAGAAGTAATTTTTATTAGGAAAATCACAATATTGATGGGGGCAATTACATTGTAGAGGAGAAGGGTATTCTAGTGTGTGTGTGTGTGTCTGGTTGTGTGTGTGTTTGTGTGTGTGCCTGTGTGTGTGGGGGTGTGCGTGCAAGTGGGGGTGTGGGTGGGTGTCATATAGGTTTAGAAAGTAGTGGTATGTGTGAGGCTAAACAGAACGTGCCTATATGTGTGTCACTCCAGGACATGCCTGTTACAAACATGTTCTATGCGAATATGTTTATGTGTAGTATGGTCTGTGTGGGGTTTCCTTCCTCTATCTATCTCTCCTACAGTTATAGAACCTATATATGTGAGTGTCTAGGAGGACCAGAACAATTCCTGTTTTTAAAAAAAATCTTTTTATTATAAAACATGCTCCAGTTAGATCACACAGTGGTCGGCAGTAGTAATACATTGATACATAAAAGACATCATCATTTACATTGCACGTCATCATCTCGGCCCGCATGAAAAATTAAACCTCCTATATCCCTCCCACCCCTGACCATGAATGTGTGGGGCCCACACCGGCGGGATTTCTGTGAATGGATATCACTGCGTACTGAAGTGCCACCCCCCTCCCATACCCGGTCTAGTCCCCCCGTGCCACCCCTCCAACCCCTCCCCCCACGGGCAGGGAGCAGGACTTTGGGCCAATTCTCACTTTTAATCAGACTCAGAATCTGCCTGGGTGACTACTGATTCTCCTCTGTATTGCCTCCATGGCCCCCACACTTTCTCCCATTTCTTTGGGCATCCTCTGCTCTTATAAATAACTCTTTCCGCCCTTTGGCACCAATCAAGGTCCCTTTCCCACTCTTCCACCGTAGGCATCGCCTCACTCCCCCAGAGCCGTGCTATATTTCATTTTGCAACCATGCTGGCTAGTGCCAACCAAATCTTGTCACCTTTAGGCCATGTAATGTCACTCGTTACCCCCAGGCTATGCCATTGAGCCTTTAGCGGTACTTCTGCCCCCACTACCTCCGCCATGATATCAGACAGCCTGGACCAGTAAACCCTAATCTTGGTGCAATCCCACAATGTGTGGAAGAACGTGCCCTCTTCCCCGCACCCCCGAGGCAAAACTTAGACTCTGCATAGCCTATCCGGTGCTGTATTGTGCGTGGTGTGTAAGAGCGATGTAAATATATGAAGCTGGACCAGCCTGAACTGAGCCCGAATCGTCACCTCTCTTGGGCTTTGCAATGCATCTCTCCAGTCGTCGTCTTCCAGTAGCCCTACGTCTGTCTCCCACTTCTCCCTCAGAGGGCCCAGGGGGTCAGCCAGGTTGTTGATCAGTTTTTTGTAAGTGAGGGAGATTGCTTTATCTATCATTGGGTCCATCAACAGCCGGTCCTCAAGCGGGGCATATTCCGGTAGCTGGTCCCCCGACTGCAATTGCCCCAGGATGGCATGTCTCAGCTGCTGGTAATGCAGGAACTCTACAGTTCCCATCTGGAATTCCGTCTGTAGCGATGCAAATTACATCATGTTACCTCTCTTCCAGATGTCCCCTAGTCTATCTATGCCAATAAGGCTCCATGCGCGAAGGCCTTGCAGTTTGGCCACTGCCGGGAGAAAGTTCCCGGCCCAGAAGGGGGTCTGGTAAGTCAATTTCGCACCCCATCCCAGCAATTTCGACGCTTTCTTCCACACCTCCCTCACTGCATTCATCTGTGGCGGGAGAGTCCTACGGCATCTGCCCCTATGGTAGAGGGCAGCCAGGTAGGTCGCGTCTCCGAAGACCATGCGGTCCACCCTATACGCCGGTTCCTCCACAGGTGCGAACACCCAGCCATTAACATTGACTAGCTGGGACGCCCAGTAATACAGGCGGACGTTCGGGACCGCAAGCCCCCCTTATACACCCCTTTCTGTAACTTCTTGAGAGCTATCCTAGGACAGCCCCCGCTCCACAACAGAGAACGCTGTTCCGATTCGACTGCTCGAAAGAACTGGCCCGGTACCATGAACGGCGCGCTCTGCAGTGCATAGAGCAGACGAGGGAGGGCCATCATCTTGAATAAGACCGCGCGGCCCATTAGGGACAGCGGGAGGGTCTTCCAGTGTACGACATCGCCACGCAGACGTTCCAATTGAGCCGTCACATTCAGGCGCGTATATTCCTCCTCTGTCTCAGATATCCAGATCCCCAGATACCGAAACACCACCTTCCATACAAGTCCACCGCACTCATCCATCATGCACGGCGTAGGGCCTGCCAGTACATGACCCAGGGATTTACTCCAGTTGATCCGGTAGCCTGAGAAGGCACCAAACCTATGGAGGATCTCCAGCAGTCTCCGGATGGAAGCCTCAGGACGTTGGACATACAGCAGGACATCGTCGGCGTATAATGAAATACGTTCTTCCCAGCCGCCCCCCAGATCTATTGCCCACACCAATGGGTCCGCCCGCACCCAGGTGGCCAAAGGTTCCAGGGCCAAGGCGAAGAGGGTCGGGGAGAGCGGGCAGCCCTGCCTCGTGCCTCGCTCTAATTGAAACTCCCTGGACAAGGATCCATTCACTCTGACCCTCGCCAGGGGTTCGGTGTATAACAATCGTACCCACGCTCGGAATTTATCCCCAAACCCCATCTTAGCCAAGACCGCGTTGATATAGTGCCATTCTATACTATCGAAGGCCATATGAGCGTCAAGCGATAGCAAGGCCGCCGGGACGTTCGGTCGGGCCGATGTCATCTGTATTACCCCATAGAGGCGTCGCAAGTTAAGCCGGGTGTTCCTATGTGGCATAAAGCCCGACTGATCTGGGTGGATCAGGGATTGTACCACCGCTCCCAGCCTGGTGGCCAGGATCTTGCCCAGGACTTTCATCTCAAAATTAAGGAGTGATATGGGTCTGTTTGAGCTACATAGGTCTTGTGGCTTACCAGACTTGTGGATCACCACAATCGTAGCTGAGCGAAGGTCCTTTGCCAATCGTCCCACCTGTTGGGCTTCTGTATACATGCGCAGCATATGGGGCGCTATTTTACTAGCAACACATCGAAACGCATCCGCCGAGAACCCGTTGGGCCCCGGTGCTTTCCCGACTTGTAAATCGCTCATAGCATGTTCTATTTCCACTACTGTAATGTCAGAGTCAAGGATATCTCTGTCTGTCTTCTCCAAAGAGGGCATCTGCAAGGGGGCCAGAAAATTCTCACAGTCTCATTCCGTCCACTGAGTGTGTGACCTGTAGACCATTTCATAATAGCTAGGGAACTCTTCCGCTATGTCTGCACTCGTAGTCGGTAGCTGTCCCTCCTGTGTCCTAATCCCTGGCACCCAGTTTCACTCTCTGTCCCTCCTCTCCAGCCAGGCTATCATTTTGTTGGCCTTGTCCACTAGATCATACACCCGCCGCTGGGTCGCTAACGCACGTGATCGTGCCTGATCCGCCAACATATCATGTATTTCCTTCTCTAAAAGTCGTAATCTGTGACACCTTTCTTGCTGTTGCTCCTGAGTTTCCTCCCTGTCCCCCTCTAATTCCAGATATTGTGTTTCTAGTCTGTCGATCTGTGCCGCTTACTCCTTCTTCCGTTTGCCCACCTCCGCTTGCACGAAACCCCTCACTACTGTCTTGTAGGCCTCCCAAACTATGCTGTGTGACTGAACCGAGCCAACGTTATCAGCAAAGTACTGATCCACCCGTTTACGGAACTGTGTCTGAAACTCTTGGTCTTTGAACATGAAAGTGTCCAGCCTAGGGGGGGCACTCCAATTCCTCCTGGGGACCAGTAGGTGTACCTCCACTGGGTAGTGGTCCAAGATGCCTCTGGCCTTATTACTCCCACCGTGAAAGGAGTTCATGCCCCCAATCTGTGTGAATAGGTAATCTAGCCTAGAACCCGACCCATGCGCCGCAGACATATGTGTATACTGACGAGTGTGGGGGTTGTGTGCCCTCCAGAGATCTACCAATCCCATCGCCTGTGCAAAGTCTCTGAGGTAACTCACCCTCCCTCTGGATGCCGAGCCCGATGACCTATCCATGTCCTCCGCCATAACCTCATTCATGTCTCCTCCCAGAA
This sequence comes from Lissotriton helveticus, assembly GCF_964261635.1. Lineage (NCBI taxonomy): Eukaryota > Metazoa > Chordata > Amphibia > Caudata > Salamandridae > Lissotriton > Lissotriton helveticus. The sequence goes on along the minus strand of NC_136071.1, from coordinate 440,086,459 downwards.
GCAGGATACCCTCCGGCATATCTATTAGCAGTTTCCCAATATCAGGAAGGGCAGTACCATGTAATCATGGGGGAACATAGAGTGAACAAATATTAAGGGTCAGGCCCTCCCATTGTCCAGTGAGAGCTGCATAGCGCCCAAGGGGATCCACCCAATGTTGTCTGATCACCAGTGGAAGGGAATTTTTAATCAGTATCCCAGTACCTCTCGAGCCTGTGGTAAAGCCGGCGTGCGCCCTCAGCGTGTAACCAAATCTATTGAGGACCTTATAATGATTCCCTATTAGATGTGTTTTTTGGAGCAGGACTATGTCGGGGCCATGTCTATGCAGATATTGCAACACCATAGTACGTTTAATCTTATTCTGCAAGCCGTTAACATTTCAGGATAACACATGAGCCGTCTGTGCCTTTGACTTATGATCGTAGATGTAAAGCAATATCGACTGCATGGGGAGTACCCACATCCCTCCACTCCCCGCCATCCTCCCACCCACCACCCGTGTCTCTGGAGCTAAAAGAACTTTGTCGGAACTCAACTTTCTTGTTGTAAATGAACATGTAGATGTCCCCCCAACTCCTGGATCCCCCCTCCCTGCTACCCTGCTTCGCAGGTCAAACAGGCCCGACATACCCCAACAAGCAAAGCGCCTGTCGCCCAGGCAACAAAAAACTTAGGGGCACAAGTGGCAACCAAAAAGCCAGTCCGAGGGTACTACCCGGCCCCAGTCTATTAGCATAGTCCACCTCTCCACAGCTGCAAGTCCAGATACGAACATATCCTACAACTCAGTTCCCCCCAACAAATGCCCCCCCTCACCCCCAATACATTACCACATGGCCGCCATGGCAGTGGCGCCTCGATCTCAGCACCGGTTCGCGGCATGTCCCAACACGACCATCACCCAGCAGCTTCCAGTCCTAGGCAGTGATCCCTCCACCTGGTGCGATGTCGAGCCACGTTCCTCTCGTTGGGCCTCACCCTACCGAATCATCCCAAGTCCGGCGAGGCCGATAAACTGCGCGATCCCACTCTGTCCGGTGTCCGAGGAGCACTGCGTTCTCAAGGTTCGCCTCCCCCTGAAACCAGCGACGATGCTGGGGACCGGGCCCCGGTATCTCTCCATCCTCCCTCTCCCCGCGGGCCATGGGAGGGGTGCTCCGATTCCTCGATCCACGCCATGGCATCTTCCGGAGATGTAAAAAAGAAGGATTTACCTCTGGCCAGGATCTGAAGGCGTGCTGGAAAGAACATCATGTACTTTAGGCCCCTTGCACGGAACTCCTTCTTAACTCCGTCAAACGAGCGACGTTCTTGTTGAACCTTCAGGGTGAAATCAGGGAAGAACCGGATCACCGCATTCTCCAGCCGTAGGTCTCCATGTTGGCGGGCCGCCTGCAGGATGGCGTCCCGGTGCCTGAAGTTCAGAATCCGGGCGATGATAGTCCTCGGGGGGACCCCCGGGCGAGGCGGGGGAACCGGGGCTCGGTGAGCTCGCTCGATGACAAAGAACTTGGACAGCCGCTTAGGTTGAAGATGCTGTAGGATTAGGTCTTCCAAGAATAGGTCCATGCTCGGCCCTTCCATTTTTTCTGGTACACCTACCACCCGTATATTGTTCCTTTGGGCCCTCCCTTCCTGGTCTTCCAGCCGCGCCGTTGTGAGCTTCTGCTGGTGGGTGAGATGCTGGACCTGCTGTTGCAACTATTTGGTGGCGCGCTGGAGCTCCCCAATGTACGTGGCGTTACGAGAGGCTTTCTCTGACGTCTTATTAAGGTCCGCTCGCAGCAGGGCCAGTTAGATGGCCACCTTATCAATTTTAGACTCCAGCGTTGTGCCCAGGGTATGTATTGCCAGCATGATGGCGGACAAGCACGGTTCCGACCCCTCCGCTGCCTTCCCGGGTCGGACTCACTCCCTCCGCTCGTCGGGGCCGTGTACTTGTTGATAGTATTAGCCTGGACGGCCGTGGGGTCCTGGATTTAGCCACGTTTTTGGATTGGTCCAGGGCCACCCTTCAGCATCGCCCCCTACAATTCGGCTCTGAGCTCCCGGTCCCATCGTGACGGGCTCTTGTCGCCAACTCACAGCACCACACTAGCCCCGCTCGGGGTAGCCACACGCCACGCAGCTTCCCCAGGACCCCGCAGCTCTCTCCGCCTCAGTCGTCCGCCCAGGGGGGCTCCAGAACCCCTCCCACTCCAACGATCGCCAACCTCCGCTGCAGGATCCACGCAGCCTTGGCAGGTCTCCGCACCAGGATAGAGCCGGCCGGCCGGTACCTCCATCTAAAGGATGTCGGGCCCCGGGTGCGACTGGTGCCCTCACTTGCCTCCTACACCGTCCAAAGTTACGTCCAGATGCTCTCTTCCCCCTTGTAGGTTGGTGGGGGGAGGGGGAGGGGGGTCATAGCCAGTATCTACCTCCAGTGCCCCCCAGGCCCGCACACGTCGCCATTCCTCTCCCAGCCAGGGAGGCCTCAAATCCTCCAGCCGCCCGATCCTCGCTGTTTTAACAGTGGGACTGCCCAGAGCATCAGGTTCACCACCACGGCCTCTGCGGAGGGTCTGGGGGGAGCGGCGGTCCGAGCGGAGACCCCCGGTCCGCGGCGTGAACTGGGCGCCTTCAAACATGGCCGCGTACCGCCGACGTACTCGCTCTCAAACCGGCCCCGCCGATACACGAAGCCGGGGCTGCTCTCACAGTCCGCAGTGGCAGCAGGCCTCAGCAAGGCCCCACTCGTCTGGTCCTGCTGCGCCGATTTGAGGGGGCAGAGGAAGACCGGAGCGGGCTCCGCCAGCTCTGGGGCTCGCCCGCGATCAGGTCCCGCAGCTAGGAAGGAGAGGCAGCAGGATCAAGTTGCGGATTTCAGGGCCATTTCGCCGACCCCCGAACGAGCCTCAGGACTACGCGGCCATCTTAGCCGCTGTCAGGCCACGCCCCCAACAATTCCTGTTTTTAGAGAGACTGGGACCTCAGACTGCATCGAAGTAGTTGAGGGTTTCAAGACATAAATTAAAATATGTTGCACCCCCTAGAGCTAGTAGGAACTACAGGTCCAAATACCAAATTGACTTTCGGGCTATCCAGTCTGAGTCAATCATAGGCCATTACTGGTTTCGGAAGTTAAAGTACAGGCTTTTCAAGTGTCAATTGCCATTCAGCCTATTAGCAAGACCATTCTCTATGCACTGGTTGCATGTCATGATGGATCACTTGAATTTAGCTCTTCACATACTGCCCATGGATACGCCCTTTGCCCACACAACTGTTCAAGTAATGTTGAGACAACAAGCAATGTATACAACTGGAGTCATTCATAAACCTAAAGAGGACCTGGGTATAGGTAGTAACTAGAAAACAATGTCCTAAAATACAGTTCAAGCAAACAATAACTCATTTAATACCATATTTGAGAATTTATATTACATAATCAAGGGACAGAAGAAAAAGAGTGTCAGTCAGTCAAGTTTGCTTTATTTCGATTTTGGTTGTAAATCATAAAAGCATACACAACAATACATTTATATATATATACTATCAGGAAGTAATTAATAAGATAAAACCGTTGTTAATACGTTACATGTTAAAAGAGGATTAAACAACAATATACAGTTTAAAAACAAGAGTGATTAACAACCAATAGGAGAGATACATACGATTAGACGAGTGGTTTTAGTTTCTAACAATTAGGTTCAATACTGCCTTGTACGTCACTTAGGTCCATGGTCCTACGGTATCTAACAAGGCATTTAAGGAAACTAGCCACAATAAAAACCATGTATTCCCCCTGTAACATTTGTAAAAAAAAAAGCAAAGCACCGTCTGAAACACTGTCTAAAACCATTGTTCCTTAAAAATAGGACAAGCCATTTTTTCCTAAGATATCTGCAAAATTTGCAAAAGAGAATTGTATGCAAGGTGGATTGTGATGAGATATTGTCACAAGGACAGGGAGTAAGGTCTTTGGCCCAATTATTCCTAATGGGGAAGGTAACCAACCTATGGAAGAGGTTCATCCTGAACCTGACCAGTAAAAATCGTTCATAACTTGTGGTGCTGTAAGTGAGATACGGCTGGATAGAAGGCGCTGCTTGTATCATCAGGCTGTGTGTTACCGAGGGTTTAGAAACCTCTAGCGCCAGTCTCTGTTCCTCAAGATAAGCAAGGCATTTCGTTTTGAGGACCTTCCTTGGGATCTCACGAATTGAGCAAGGGTCTTTAAAGTATTTATCCCATCCCAAATCATGAAAAAACCCAGCAACGTAACACAGCCACCTTGAGTTTTTAAAATTATCCATAGACAGGCATTCCATGATGATAGTCTGGGTCAAAGTCGCTTTTTCAGAAGTCCAGATCCTTCGCCATAGAAGCACGGGTTCAACTTTGGCCAGATCAGTTACATACATGAGTCCCAGCTCTAAATGGCAGGCAAAGGTACCTGAGCTGCTCGGTACTGCAAGGAGGAATCTTAGAAAGGAATTTTCTATTCTCTGTATGCTACCGGTGGGCACAAACCCCCACAGCCCAGCCCCATACAAAGCCACGGATAGACACTTGGCCTTGTAAATCATAATCATTTCGGGGGGAGCTCTCTTTCCCAATTTCTTGGCAAAATTTATCAAGGCAGAGGTAGTTCTTAGGAAAAGCAGTCTGCGCGTTTCTACCGCTTGCTTCCAAGACAGTTTATCATCTACAATTATGCCCAGGTAGGGATGGTTTGGGATACCACTATTTTTCCCTTTTGAGATAAATTCCCCTCATTTTGTGCTTGTGTCCAGACCCTGCCCTCATAACAAAGGTTTTCGTGATGTTAATTTTCAGGTCCAAGCTAGCCATAAAGTTAGAGTATCTGTCCAAATTCTTTTGTAGTTCCACGGGAGTGCGTGCCAATATAACGGTATCATCAGCATAAAGGAGTGCTGTAATGGGGCGATTGTTTGCCATTGGGAGGTCCTGGGACCTCTTCAGCATTTCTGCTTCCAGTCCATTCGTGTACAGTGTGAAGAGGAAGGGTGCCAGGACACAGCCCTGCCTCACACCCCTCTGTACCGAGAACTCCTCCGTTAGTTCCCCCCCAACCCATAGCGTACTTGTGCTGTAGCGTTTGAGTAGAGTTCTCTCAGAAATTGCACTTCGTTTGGGGGGGCCCCCATATCCAGCAAGATTGACCAAAGCTTGGAATGAGAGACTCAGTCAAATGCCGACGACAAGTCGACATAGACCATATACAGATCGCCTCCCTTGATAGAGACATACTTATCGATCAAAAGTGACAGGTTTAGTGCCTGCTCAATTGTTCCCAGTCCTTGGCGAAATCCATACTGGAGGTCCGATATAATACTTCCATCTTCAGCCCAGTCTTGCAAAAGTTCTAAAATGACTCGACCTGCCACTTTACCAAAGGAGTCTAAAAGGGAGATTGGGCGATAGCAAGAAACAAAGCTCCTATCTCCCTTTTTAAAAATAGGAACCAGGACGGATTTCGACCATGAATCCAGCAACCCAACATTGCAGGTTGCATTCAAGACCCTGGTTAAGAGGGGGGTCCAAAGGTCCATTTGAGCCTTGAACAGATCAACAGGGACCCCATCAGGGCCAGGAGCCTTCCCGGTTTTGCTGGCTTTTAGGGCCTGTTCAATTTGACTCAGTGTGAATTGTAAGTCAATAGGATATGAACTAGTTATTTTTCTACAAAGAGAATGATCCTTTTGTCCGAGATCTCCAAATTCACAGGTTTCCGTGCTAAGTGAGAAGATCTTCGAGAAGTGCTGCACCTAATCCTTCTCCTCTATGGCTACCTCCAGCTTTGGGTGATCATTATTGTCAGTTAAAAAAGGGGACCTAACAACATGCCAAAAAGCGGTTGAGTTCTTGTGTTTGCAGCTCTCATGTAGCTGGTCCCATAATTGGCTTTTTAATTCCTTTTCTTAGCTTCAGCTGTAAATTATATTTCTTCCTTAGCCCCGCTATCTCATGTGGAATCCTGGCTGATTTCTTCAGGGCTTTTTTCAGATTGGAATAGGCAACCGTGCACTCATGGTTAAACCAGCCTTTTTTTGTCTACTTTTGTGCTTTAGTTCAACCCACAGGGCCTCTTTTATTGCTTTAACAATTATAGCAAAATGGACAATAACCTCCAAGTCTGTTGAGTCTAGAGTGAGACATTTTAGAATGGAAGAAAAGGCCCCTTCTACCACCATCTTTGTTACTTTGATAGGGTCTGCTTTCTCCCATTTTAGCGTATAACCGTTCAACTTATCTAGGACCATATTGTTTTGTGTTAGAATGGTACCAAGACCACTGTAATATTTACACATTATTGGTATAGAGATGCTAACTGGGGAATGATCACTCAGTGGAATGTCATGTGTTGTAAAAAGAACGTCTAAGGTCCTTACCCCACTTGAGACTAAAATAAAGTCTATTACTGATTGGCACCCCCTTCCATGAAAAGTTGGTGCAAGCACGGGGTCTGCTTTGTTCAGGTTATTAGCTATTAACAAGTCTAGTTCAAAGATTATTTCGTTAAGGTGATTCCCTAGTATGTTATGCTTAAAGTGTGTAATAAGGTTTCCAGATTCATCAGAGACTCCACATGTGTACCCACGAAGACATGGTCCCAAGTTAAAATCCCCTCCCCAGATGATTTCCTCCTTGTTAGTAGCCTTTTCCCTTTGATTTAGCAAAACAGAACAGATTTTTGACCCCACAATCAATGCCTCAGCATGGGGCAAATTATTATAGAAGTTCATGATGATAAAACTTTCACTGTCATTTAATGATAGCCTAAGGATCTGAAAATTAATCTCCATTGCTATAGTCACTACCTCCCGTGTGTTGAGGAGGTTTGCGACATATAATGTTAGTCCCCCTTTTGCCCGTCCTGATGTAGACGGCTGCCAGGCGAAAAATAGGTTCAGAAGCCCTCCATATGTATCACGTCAGGAGACCACGTCTCCTGTAATGCTATTATATCGAATTTGGGGATGAAGGCCGTCCATTCATCATTGGTTACTTTGGAACGTTGCCCAGCCACGTTCCAGAATAGGGTAGTGATGCGGGATTTTACCTGCCCTATTTTATGCCTATGGCTCTCTAACATTGAGCTTTCCAAGGTTTTAGAATTTGGGTTTTGATCACTAATAATAAGTGGCAGAGAGTGACTCAAATTTGTGGGCTTTATTGGGGTATCCATCCTACCAAGGCTATCAGTCTGCAGGGAATTTATATCTGGATTAATGAGAGATTTTTCATTTCTCTTTGTTGCCATTTGGGTCCTCTCAACAGCAAAATTTAATGGGTCCCCAGACTGAAGTCAATCGATTCCTTCCATGCCCGATAGAGCCGCGTAGTGGTTATATACAGGAATGGAATAGACTGGGGCCTGATGCCGAAAAGGGGGCCTTGGTTCCAGAGCCCGTTGCTGAAAGCCATGCCTTTGATGGGAAATTTGATTTGGAGGGGAAGGCCCAAAATGATCATTCCAAAATGAGGATAAGGGCCTTGAGTTGAATACTTGATTTCGAGGAGGAGGACGGTGGAAATCATTCCGAAATTGAAACACAGGGCCATTGTAATTGTCCCTAGGTTGAAGCAAAGGCCTAACATTGGTTTGTGGGGCCACTAGATCTCTGGGATAGAAATATGTCAGGTCATGTATTGCGATCGAGTTACTGTCGCTATAAGGGATCCTATTAGTAATATATTGGGCTGCTCTACAGTCCCTAAAATGTATTATTACAACATCGCCCCTTATATTCTTTTCCCTTCGACCCAGCCAGGGAGTGCGCCTGACAAGTAGGATTTCCCCATTTATATCAGGGGGCAGTAGACAGTTTTGTGTAAACCAGAATATGACTTTATTCCTTAACTGTTGTTGGTCTTCTCTGTTTCCTTCCTTTAACGATGGCACCCCAGTAAGAGCAACCACAAAAGGGGCGGCTTCCGGGGGAAGATCTACCGTATTTTTTCCAGATGGGAAAACCCTACTAGTATGCCCTTGGTCTTTATATTTGGGGGTGCTCAGGTTTGGGGTTTGTTGCTGAGGATTAGGATTGTCAACTACTACTACCACTTTCCCTTATCTTTGGGTTTGCTATTTGTGCCTGTTGTTTTGGAAAGCATTGGCTTTGCTAACTTTCTATTGTCTTTGGCTGGAACTTTAGACTCATCGTTTTTTTGGGTAACACTCTTTTGGGCTGGGAAGACAGACAAGGGTTCTGATTGGGGCTTTAAAGTGCCTTTTGGAACCCCTTTAATCTCGCCAATGGCCTGCTCCAAATTGTCCAACTGATGGGCAATTCTTTTTAACCTCTCCACCAGTGATAATATCATTGATCTGACTAACTGTTCCATACCACCCAACAAGTCTTTAGTGACTATGTCTTTATTTGAAGTGTGTGTAGAAGTGATTGATGCAAATGGGGATGGTACCTTAGGCGAAGGTTTTTTAACACTCTCTAGGTTGTTGTCACTCATCTTAGCTTTGTGTTGTCGCCCGCTCCCCCTCTTCCTTCTTTTCCTAGGTGGTGGGCCAAGAATCTGGGGAATTATAGGTGTTGTTTTTATTTTATTAGCAGACTTCGGATGGGGTGACGAAGTGTCCACGAGCACTACCATTTCTTCCTCGGAATTTGAGAAGGAGGTAGTACGATTTGTGTTGGGGTCATTAGGCTGAATTTCAGGGGGGGGGGGTTTATCCCTTAGTAATAGTGGAATACTGTCATTGAAGGGTCCGTCTTGACCCTCACTTATGTTGTACGTTGCAGGGACCGGTGACAAAACTTGTTCAATTGGGCCTAAAGACGAACGCCTATTCTTCATCAGTTCCACTGAGCGACGCCTTGCAGCACGTCTCTCTGCAAGGATGGCTTCTCTGTCAGTTTCCGGCATGTTCCTTATAACAAAGTTATCTAGTGTGCCTTGATTTTGACCACCAACCACTGCAGGTTTATCTTTGAGAAGGGATGGTGTCATTTTGGTTAAAGGGCGCTAGTTCTATTTAGTTTGAGAGAGCCTGGGAGTACTGGTGCTTGACCCAAAAAGTTTTTTCGGGCTACGTACCCTGTTGAGTCTTGTTTAAGTTGTTACATCGGTTCCTCTTGTTGATATGTCCAGGCGGCCGGGGTGTGGAGATCACTAAATCGAAAAACCATGGGAATGGGCCCGGCCCGGCCTCCTAGCGCGGTTCAGTGAAGACCAGAATTTTTCCCAAAAGTGTATATAAATATTTAATGACTTTTAAGATTAAAGCAGCATAAAAAAGTACATGATAAGTGAAAAGGATCATTTAGTCCATGCCTTGAATTGGACTTCCAATGAAAAACCCAATAATCACACTACCACTTCCATTTCGAGGTTTACCGTAGCGCACAGCACATTACAAATGCCAAAACTGTCCAATGTATGCCCATACCTTCAACACGAAGAAATGTAAACATGGCAAGTTACCTATCATTTACAACAGCTCACTAATTGTAGATCTAGCAATGTGGTATATGCTATTTAGTGCCCTTTTGGCCTTCTATTGGCTGACCAAACGTCACAAATTATTAAAACACGTATAATGCAGCACAAAAGCCGTATTTACTGCAAAAATGTCAGTGCCCTCTTGGTTACCCATTTTATCTCACAAAATGCACAGACACTGACCCTACGTGGCAAATTATTGAGCAACCCCTCCTCCTGGCATGAGATGAGGATCTATCAAAACTACTGACACGTCGTGAGTGCCATCGGATTTCTAGATGTTACTCTGTTACCACTGGTTTAAATTCTATGAATGAATGGAACAATTTGATTTCGACTTAATAACTCCATGTTATGCAACATACGGTGAGAAAATTCAATGGAATGTATTTTGTTTTTTGTTTGTTTCTAACCAATTGAATAACTCTTTTAGATTATAAGCCCTGTATTACCTATGATAGATTTAATTTATAATTGTTTCTAAAAAGTATCTTCGTGATTTATTCTAATATTCTCTGGGGCATATTCTCAAGGGGCTATCGCCGAGTTAATGGCACTTTATCGCAGCCAAAGGCACAATAAATTTTCGCCCCATTTACAAGCTGCTGCTAACAGCCTATTGCACCAGTTTACCTGCGATAGCAGCCGCTAAAAATATTACCACAAATGAGCCCCGCAACTATCGCTAATGAGATGCAGAGTAGGCGTTCCCGAACAAAAAGCTGCAACATCACCACTCCCCAACATTCTTAACAACCAGACAGATCGGCAATAAGATCACAAAACATGTGATAAGGCGTGTTAGCAACAGGAGACCAACACCTGCTCTGACCTGGTGTAAAGTCGGACCACAGCCTGCATCACAAACAGCAGCAAAGGCCAGAGCCACACCTGAAGATGCCATGGAGCCGATGATTATGCAGCCCGGACACCCAAGAGGGCCACAACACCCATCGCCACCACACCCAGGAACCCCCATCCCCCCCCCAACGAAGACATGCCACATAAACTACACAGAATCATGTACCAAATATTCGGCCTGATGTCGCACAATCACATCTGTTTACATGCATAAGTCACAAAAATGACCATCACACATTCACCTTCGAAGCAACAAATGAAAATGTATTAAAACAAACTCTGACTAGAAATGAAGACACATGGCAGCACCCCTCGGGACACTCCGTAGGTCACAGCCTGCAAGACAAAAATCAGGATGAGAAGGTGTGTCCTGCACACATCAAGAGACAGAGAGAGAGAGAGCGAAGGAGAGAGAGATAGACGGACAGAGAGGAAGAGAGAGAGAGATAGAGGGACAGAGAGGGGGAGAGAGAGAGACAGACGGACAGAGAGGGGGAGAGAGAGATAGACGGACAGAAAGGGGGAGAAAGATAGACGGACAGAGAGGGAGAGAGAGAGATAGATGGACAGAGAGGGGGAGAGAGACACAGATAACAGAAGAGAAGGACAGGGAGAGAGATTGCCGAAACTACGCACCCAGGCCACACTGCTCACCTGCTGCTGCCTGTGTGTCTGCCACCACGTGATGGTGTGTAGTTCAGTTCACCAGCTCCCACATCTAAAAAAGATCCATCATCTTAAACAGAGTCCAGATACATGAATGGCACAGTACATACAATTGCATGCAACATCATCGCCTGTCCGCCCCTGCACACCCAGGCAGCTGCACCCCAGCCCCTCCCTCCTGCCGCACAGCGGTGCATGCCCGCCCCTGCACACACAGGCCTCACTGCTCACCTTCTGCCACCGACGTGTAGAAATGAGGGCCCACCACGTGCCGGGAAAAGCCCCGAGCTCGGGGCCCGCTGGACATGTCACCCTACACATCATGCAGCTCCACTCCGCGGGCCCCCAGATCTCATATTTGGTGCTGGGTCTTGATTTCTCCATGGAAGAGGACATACCAGTGCACCCAGCATCATCGCAGGTGGCACACCCGCTCAGCCTCATAGGTGCCACTAACTCTGTGATCCAGGAGGCGATGCCACGTGGCGGTAGGCCCGCGCTGCCCGCTGGCTCAGGCCTACACTGCGGTCCAGCAGGGCACAGACAACCTGAGGTATCCGGACCACCGGGACGGGGCATCATGGCAGGCTGCACACCCGCTCAGCACTTAAAGTGCCCCTACCTCAGTGCACCGAAAGTCACCGTCCCGTGGGGGTGTGTCTGTGCTGGCTGCAGTGTATCCAGTGCCACCAAGTCTGAGCCCCGCTAATCATGGACCCTCTATGATTGGGTATCGTGTTGCGTACCCCATCATATCACCTCCAGGCCTGCGGAATGCGATGTCGCAAGCCCCTGGGCCCCATGCCTACATGCACACCACACGGATACACCCCGAGAGAGGTTGGAAATGCCATTGTGCACATGAGGTCGGCCCTTTTTAATGGCGGGGTCACTAGTGATGTGACGCATGTGCTGGATGGGTTTGGTGTGGGTGTATACCAGCCATGAGGGAGTGGCCGTGGCATGCTGACAAGTAGGTATAAGTGGTAGACACTCTGCACACCTGTTTTTCAATAAATATTCGTTGCACGTATTTATTCAAATTATCTGTTTCATCTAATGGTGCTGCCGCCTCATCTGACTGGCTCACGTCAGTAGCAAAATATGAACACAAACATACACTGTTTGGAAGCGACGCACTATTCACATGCCCCCTAGGGGTGCTAAGTAATGCATGATTTCACCAGACTTTTAAAAAACAAATTGTAAACAACCCATAGTGTAAATGCATTCAACCAAAATCATGTACACATATCCGTGCTGTTCAAAAACACAAATTAAATGAAAAGCATTTTGTTTTTAATTGCTCTTTTTCTTTTTATCTTATGCTTGGTTCTTCAAACAGATGATACATTACATCATGTACATCCCTTCTTTCTGTGCAGTCAGTCCCAATGCATTTCGGTATGGTTATACCTTCATCAGGGGAATACTACAATGAAAATCAATACAATAACAATAATCAAAATCTGAGTTGGAAATGAGGGAGCCCCAGTCCCCACCTCATGTACATATAGACCATCGTGCAAATTTGTCATAACGAGTACCATCTTGGCTCAACCCTCACATGCTGACAAGTAGACCTGTGAGCAGCAGATCACCACAGGGAAGTCCTGGCACATGTAGCGCTGTTGTCCCCCCTGGAGCGTAAGCGTAGTGAGCTGACCTGGCGTATGCCAGTCCAGCGTAAGGGTTATGAACAATGACCCCGGGGCTCTAGGCTGGTTAGGAAGTAACTAATGCGTGTGCCCAAGTTCAACGACATGACCCACATGGACGGAGGGGGAATTCATTGACCCTACATTCATCAATACTACCACACATGAAAGACCATAGACACAACACATCTGTGTGATTCTGACTTTTTAATGCACATTCAGTGGAGTGTTGCATCTGGAGCAGTACAGGGCCATGCAAACCCCACTTTAAAATGTTGACCCATGGAGGGCCAGCCAGAGTCCTTCAGGGAATGACTAGTCCAGAGGAAGAGGAAGAGTTTAATCCACAATCTGTTTGCTGTGTCATTGGCAATCAAACAGAATATGGCAGTCCATTGCGTGGTCCAAGGTGAGTGTCGCAGAGTGTATCGGGGGACAGTGGAATGTGATGATGCAGAGGGCAGAACCAAGCTAAAACCTGCCATATGGCGGAGATGAATGCTACTGCATCCTTCTTACCACGACGGCAGATTCATCCACATATTTGTCCTCTGCTGTTCCATGTGCCTCACATGTGGGTGGGGCTGGCCTTTTTCCAGCACGAGGTTGCAGTGACACCTCAGGGGCCGGTGGTGGAATTTCTGCCGCACTGTGTGGCACTGACACTTCAGGGGGCAGAGATGTGGATGTAGTGGTAGCAGCAGCATGCATCAGCGCAAGGCCTTGTGGCAGCAATGCCATGAGGATGGTTTTGAGGTCATTGAGGAACGCAGCTACCACTCGCTGGTGTGCAGCCGTGGCAGCCGCTCTTTCCACATTGGCCCGCTCCATGGTCTCTATGAGCCTCCGCATATTTCCCACCTCCCGGGCAAGCTCGATAGAGTCACGCTGACTAGTCAGTTGTTTTTGTCTCTGAGTTAGCACTCTGGCGATGTCAGCCATGGTTCATTGGAGAGCATGGAGCGGACTGTGGGTGTCCATTAGGGACTATGAGTGGTCCCTGATGGGACTTAGACACCCACGTGTGGCATCTAGTTTGTCTGCCATACGGTCGAAGCCCATACGCACCTGTTCAGCCATCTGCATCTGGCATCCCAACACACAGCGTTGGAAAGCCATGTGTTCTTCTTGGGGGTCCTGGGAGGCAGCCTTGGTGGTGGGTGTTGCCTGCTGTGTAGTCTGTGCAGGGGGTGGTGTACCCTTGTCACAGCTGGCCTGCCCTGCTCCTGGAGGTGGGTTGCTGGGGCTGCCAATAAATTCTTGGAGGGAGTCGGAGTCGAAGCTGTGGTGGTCCTCTTCGTCATCAGAGAAGAGAGATTTGGGCTGCTCTGCAGGAGGTGTTGATTGTCCCTCTGAAATGTGAAGGGGAGATGCAGTTTATGAATGTGTTCACAAGTGTGTTCTCGCATTGTACACGTTTACATACAGACTGCATGACTGTGTACATCGTGGCTGTTTGTGAGGAGCAGCCTATTTGAAGGGGGACAGTGGACATTTCGAGAACAGATGTGTGTGTGTGTTTGTACTTGTACATAGTTATCTCACATTTCCCTACAATGCCATTTGTGATTGGCCATTGTGTACACCCAGTCGGCACCAGTTGTGTCCTGTGTTCTGTTGTGGACATGTTGCGCCTTGTGCCACATTGTTGTCAATGTTGCTGTGCTCTGCATGTCATGTGTGTGTGCTGCTCTGTTTTGCTGCCCCTTATCCCTTTTCTGCGGTGTGCCTTTGACTTCTGTGCTTATACAGTGCTGAGATGTGGCATACTTGTGTACATTGGTCTCTTGGTGGAAGTTGGGGTCTGGGGCATGGTTTTTCCGCAGATGTGCTCAGCTCAATTGTGCATGTGTGCCATTGTGACCATCTCCCTCGCCCCCCAGTCCCTGGTCGTTACTCACCCTGTTGCTGTTGTGTCCGGTCATGTTGAGCAGTGTCCGGTCCCCCGACTCCAGTCACCATCTCCCTACTGATGACTGTGGACACCATTTCCTCCATGTCGTCCAGCTCCTCCTGTGGCGCAGGACTCCTACCTCCAGTCTGCATTGCTGCCTTCCAGTTGTTGGCGAGTTTCAGCTTGGTTTTGCACTAGACGTCATTCCAGCGCCTCTTGACCTCTTCGATTGTCCTCTTCAGCACTTCAACTGCATTCACCTTATCCACAATGGACTACCATAGTCCATTTTTGGTTGCCAAGTGGAGGTGATGAACAGTTGTTGATAGTGTTCTACCACCTCCGTTATCAGGATCCTGTTTTCCTGAGGACTGAAGCGCTTCTTTCTATACTTCTTCTCCTTGGCCTTCCCTGGCCCGAGGTCCCAGGCAGGTCCTCTGGGGGGCTTGTGGGGTTCTGGTTCTCCGCCGTACTTGCTCCGGCAACATCCATTGTGCTTCGCTGTTGTTTGGCATTTGTTTGTCAGGTTTTTTTCTACTTTTATGGTGATTTTTCCCACATGATGCATATGAATTGCAGGCCTGTTGCTGGTTTTCGCTGATTTTAGTATCGCGATGAGGCTTATTTTGCGTTCGCGTTTTGTACTTTTGCGGCGTGGCATTGATTTTAACGCGGTCAGTTGACTCATTATGTGGAGCCTATCGCATGGTACCCCAGTGATGAGAATGCTTGGTTAACACGGCGTAATTTTCCAGCAATAGACTGCGATGTTGGAAGTTGCGTTAAGCAACTTTTGCGATGGTTATCACACCTTCTTGAGAATATGCCCCTAAATTTTTGTATTTTGTCTACCATGGTTATTTCTCCTTTGTTAAGATTTATTATGTCTTCGTTCAAAAATAGATTCGTATAAATGGTCCCCTATTTGATTTATAGGTTGAGTCGCTTCATCTTTTTAGCGCATACACAAGACGCATGTTTGCAGTTGATGGTTAGCGCTCCAATGTGATTGGGTGTGTATATCTTTGGCCATATTCAGCATCTCAAGCTGTATAGGCCTTTCCTTTCGTGCTTTATGCCATTGTGAGCTCTAGTCTTTTTAAGAGTGAGATGCATGTTTTTTTCTTGCCATTCTGGGTACCTTACGCCTTTGAACATTCTAGACTTGCCAGAGTGTGGCTCATCTTATGCTCACCCCCTTCCCCTTATTTAGGTTTCGCCTTCACAGCACTGTGCTTGTGAATTCTATTGTTTTTTTATAGAAATCCTAAAAGGCGCTTACATCGCGCTCCCTCACTTTCCTACTTTTTAACTAGTTCTTGGGCTTGCCACCTACGTTTCCTCCATTTCTATTGGCTCTACCATATTTTCCTGCATTTACCAATGCTTGTTCCTCATCTGCTTCTGTTATAAGTTTCATGTGGCTGACATTCTGTTAACATCCCCTTTGGTGGAACTATTTTTGCCTCTTTCGTCTTGCAGCAGATTTATATTGCGTAATTTATCACAACGAATGATTACGTGATTTGCCCTGAATCACAGGATGTTGCACAGCTGAAATTCGAACCGGGATTGTCAGCTCTCGATTCAGCAGCTCTGGCCACTGCGCCATACCCTCTCCACTCCGGTGATACTTGTTTTATGGGCTGTGATGGGGTTCAGATTGTTTACATGCATTCGGGGGTCACATAAACAAATTCTTTCTTATTGTTCATTTTTCAATTTTTGCCCTTTGTTTACTTTTCTGTTTAAAGTTAGTCAGGAAATGTGTTTGTTTGTGCTTGAGGCAGATTATAATGAGGTGAGACTTCATTTAAATCTACTGCAAAAGCAAAGCGCTAAACTCTTTTTTTTTGTTTTATTAAAATGAGCTTGTCTTACAATATGCATCCTGCATTACTGACAACACTTTGTGAGATTGCTTTTGCGTAATTGCAGCTCAAATGTTGTCTCACTGTTCCTTCCGATAACCCTCACTGCTTTTAAATGCCACTTCAATCATTTTGCAACTCTCTTGCATGTTTGGTAAGTTCATGGGGCCGAGTTTGTCTAGTTGTGGCATGGCGCGAAAGTCTTTTTTGCTGTTCCCTCGTGTAACTCTCCCTGCTTTCTAATGCCGCTTTCAGCTTTTTCCAGCTCTCTTGTATGTTTGGGGACAGAATGTGGCTGAGTCCGTCTAGCTTCGGCACATGGTACTGATGGTGTTCAAGCTTTATTTCAGTTCAGTTCATATTTCTGTCTCACTGTTTTTAAATGTTACCTTCATCTTTTCCTGGCCCTCTTCAGCACCGGTAGTATTCATAGTCAGCGCTGTAACTCTAGTGCCCACAATCCACTGGTGATGATGTCACATATTACATCATTCATGACATGGTCAGTGACATTTCATTAGTCAAGTAAATAGTCAATCACACTGCTACTAAATCCTCCATCCAGACACTTATACATCCACTCATTCTTCAATGCAGATTGCCATATAATACATATTTAAATATCGAACAAAACCACATTCACTGGATGATGTCATCAGTGATGTCATCAGTGATGCCATTTGAGATGTCATCAGTGATGTCATCAGTGATGTCACAGACCATGTCATTTATGATGTAATATGTAACATCATCACCAGTGGATTGCGGGTGTGAGAGTTACAGTTACAACTAACTATAACGGAGGAATTTCAATGGTTTTGTATGAGTGAAATGTCCAGCTAACTATAACATTCCTAAAACCTATGGTTTTTTCAGTGAATTTCTAAGGTTTTTTAAATGCTAATTCCTAACTATAACCTGCCTGAAACCTATCTTTTTTTTTAGTGAATTTCAAAGGTTTTTTAAATGATAATTCCAAACTATAACCTGCTTGAAACCTATGTTTTTTTCAGTGAATTTCAAAGGTGTTTTAAATGACAATTTCTACTTATTATGTTCACCACTTCCCCATATTTTCAACCAGAAACCAAATCTGCAATGCTACCTAAAAAATCAGGCAATACTTCCACTTACCACTAACAAATTAACATCAACATTTAACTACTGTAAGAACGTCGAACATGTATGACGTGAATTACATCCATAAATAATCGCCACTTGCCATTGTTGAGGCAAAATTCAATAGTCAAAACACATTTTTACCAGTGCGGTCTGCCTGGAGCACGCATCATCTCAGGCTCCACACAAACCGCCCCTACCTCAGTCCACCACAACTCATGAACTCTTTACTATAGAATCTTCTGTATTATTTGACATACCATGCTCCTACCTTTGTACAGCAATATTCATAAACCATTTATGATTAAATATCTGTATATGATATCATGATTACTATTCTACTTCTTACCAACAACAACGTAATAAAATGGAGTCGAGCACACGTGCCCGTACCCACTTCAACTATCTATCTGTGTCTGTGTATTTATTGTGTTTGTAAAATGCTGCTTCTCTGCCCTACCATATTATATTGTACTATAAATAGCGTATGCAATTATCTTACCCTTGACAGTAAGTGTGGGCTATTCCTCTTTTTTTTAAAGCATATTTATATAGCGCAAAATCAATCCAAAACTAATATATTTTCAGGCATGCGTACATTACGTCATTACTGTACAATAACAGGATGTGGACGCAACTCCGAGGCTCGAACACTGATTTCCAGCACCAAGTTCTACAGTGTACATGAATAACCACATACGTATATATTTATCAGCTGCCCTTCATGTGCCAAAAACTGCAACTTAAACCTTTTACAGCCCTGTATTAGTACAGCTACAACACTCCACTGAATGTACAACAAACATTCATAATTGCATAAATGCGTCATGTCCACCATCTTTTATGTGTGCAACTATGAACAAATATAGAGTCAGTGATAGATACTCTGTACCTTCCATGTTGGCCAAGTTGAGGGACTTTACAGATATAATGACACATTTCTTTTTAAGACCCGGGTGACGTCAGCACTACAAAACGGACTCTCGAATCACTTGATTTCTCATATAGCTCATGACGGGACCATGCCCATCGCTCCGGAATCATGGTTCAGAGCCTCGCGCAGCACTGGCATACGTCAGGCCAGCCCACTCCACTTACGCTTCCAGGAAAACACAACAACCCTACATTGCCGAGATTTCCATTGTAGTGATCTCTTAGTTCCAGGTCTAGTTGTCAGAATGGCACACACACACACTCCCTCATGGCTGGTAAACACCCACACCACATCCATCCAGAGCATCCGTCACTACAGATGTGACCGTACCAATAAAAAAGATGGGGCGCACGTGCTCTACGCCATTTTAGAGTTGCTCCCATCCCAAGCGCTGTGATGGCCCGTTCTAGTGATTCAAACGCCTCTTGTAAGCCCGAACTACCAAGTAGGAGGGCCCACCACTACGTGTGTGGCCTCTTTGGTCACTGAGTTAGTGGTATCAGAAGCACAGAGTGGGTGAGGAACCTGCGATGAAGATGGGAGGACGAGTATGTCATTAGCCATACCGATATCAACACTCGGCACCATATATGAGACTTCTTAGTGGCAGATCGGGACTACATTATGCAGAAGGTGTCCTGTCCACGAAAAGGTAAGTAGTGAGGTCTGGGTGAGCATCGGAGGGAGTCGAAGGGCTGTAGCAGACTGGATGCAAAAAAGCGACGCAGCGATTTAGACAAACGCAGTCCTATATAGTGTATCAAAATACATGTACATTTTTTTCCAATAGCAGGAACGTTTTTATAATCGCTCAAACGTCCGGGATATAAACTATACAAATAGTTCTTTTAAATGTGAGAGGGAACGTGTGTGAAAGGCCGATGTTATTCTCCACATTAAGATAGAAACAATTACCAAACATAACATCTTTCTTTTACTATCTTTTAGATGTAAAGCTTCATGGTGCATTATGTCCCAACACGTGGTGAAAAACACACTGGTGACATGAAGTTGAGCTGCGAATATTCTTTGCAGTCACTCTCGCACTTCCTCTCTCCTTTGATAAAAAATTACACACAATGTTAACTTCCTTTGTATCTTACAGGTTGTGTTTCACAAATTGGCGTCCCCCCACACCTCTAAAACTCAACGTTCGAGGATTCTGCGATGATGCGTGGCCATTGTAACAACGTTTGAGAAGGCTACTATGACACATGGTGCACCCTCTTTGAATCACGCAAACGGCACAAGGTGAGCAAAAAAGCTTCTTTTTTCAAAACAACGACAAGTCATATGTAAAAGGAGAGAGTGGGTAGTGTGCAGCTGCTACACTACGTAGGAATGTACAATTACCTTCGAGCAGTGACAATAGATAGATTACAACAGTCTGAGAGGCAAATCTACATGCTCCTTATGCCACTTTTGTATGTACTATACTATGACTAACTCTATATACTATATTTCAGATCACTAAACTGGAGGGTTCACTATGAACCAGCACATACTTGGACACACAACCAAGGCAAAAGGTGAGCTACGAGTATATTCTCCACTATTAACTCCTCCATCTATAACTTTCACTCTCTCACAGTTTTAATGTCGTTTTCTCTCTCTTTCTCCCTCTCCCTCTCACATCATTTATCTTTCTCTTTTAAAGTTATGGACGCTGCTGTCCACTCTGCCATGACTAACCAAAGCTGAGTTCAAGGTGTGAACTCTGTTGCCCACAGTGTTTACACAAGGTAAACAGAGCGACCTAGATATACAATGCCTCCGATTAAATGCATTAGAAATGAAAGACCTTATTTACAAGCCCCTTCCGCCCCTTTTGCCTCACTTTCAACATGAGAAAAGTAACACAAAACTGGCGCAAGAGTCTTGAAAATAAGCCCTAAAGAATATTGTCCTGCATAATGACTTGATCTCTCACATAATTCTGTCTCATCTCTGAATCATTTTGAAGACCTGTTGATCTGTAATGTAAATCTGACGCAGTAGGCTCTTCCTTACAGACAACGCTGGAACACAAGCCTATAAGACAAGTGTAATGTATCAGGCACACTGCACACATTCAAAGAAGGAAATATCTTCAACTGTTCATTTGACTTGTAATGTTTGACCTCATTTAGTCACATCAATCTAATTTTAAACACTAATTTTCTTTTTTGTTTTGCAGATTACCTACCGTACTTCTATTGGACTCCATATCACATTTTGTTTATTATATTGTTTTGTTAAAGTTATGTTTTTAGTTATTTATTGTATCGTTATCTTTAAGTTACGTTTCCAGTTATTTAATGTTTTAATAAAAGTTAATTAAAAAAAAAGTATATACGTCTTTTTTGGGGGGGTAAGCGGTCCCCAATAGAAATCTTATGGTTCAGAAATGTCAAAATTCTCCTCGAGAATATGGGATTGTGCAATTTGTGGCTAGATCCTGCTAATAACCCATTTCCCCCCAAAAAAGCCTTTAAAGATCTATACTGGCTATCAGTTCGTCAAAAATATATCGCACAGTCCAATGCCTCTTCTTTGTCTGGAATGTTCCTCAAGCACAAACTTGATCCTCCAATAGAAGACTATTGGGACACTATCACCAGGACTAGTGATAGGAAGTTATACCACCAGTTTAGGGTTGGATCCCTACCAATAAAAACGTTTACCAAAAACTGGAATAGTCATGAGGATGAATTTTGTCAATGGTGTACCGATCAAAAAGAAACAATTGCCCATATATTTTTTGTATGTCCTGCCTACATAGCCCCACGGAACAAATGGCTTAAACCTGTTTGTCGGAATATTGGTACACGGGTAGGGAAAGAGGCATTGAGGATCCTTAGGATCGACACAAAGGAACCTCTGGTAATAGCGGTAGCAAAATTCTTAGGGTGGATGTGGATCATTAGGGCTAAACACTAAGACATGGGTTGGTCCTGCACTGTCCTGTAATGTTCACATCTTGAAATTGTACTACATTCTACAAACCATTATATGCTGCTATATCTTATGCTGCTAGCACCTTCTATGATTTAAATTGTTTTAAGTGCACACATAGTTTTAACCCATTGCTTTTAAGCTTGATGTGTTCAATATGATGTTTTACTTTTATGTTTGTGTCTTTTATGATGAAATATTTGAAATATAAACTGAAATGTTATTTATAATTTGAAGTATAATTCTGAGGCTAACTCTTTACCAGATCTTTACCAGAGTCTATACCTATGACTAACGGTTCCTATGGAAAAGTTTAAAAACTCCAGCACAGTAACTTTTTTCCATTACCAACATAGTGTGGTGAACTTCTAACCTCTGTGTTCAATTAAGTGTTCCATGAACTGTTACTATGGTAACAGTCAGAAAGCCATTTGGGGGTAGAGTTGAAAGGTACTGGCTGTACAAAAACCGTTATATTAACCCTGGATCCTCTAAAAGACCAAAAAGGAAAGCAAAGTAAAACAAAACACTGTGTACCAGATTTACACCCCATTGCACCGCTTTCGCGTCCAAGGCCCCCCTACAAAATTAGAAGTGTGTGGGCCTCAATGACCCCCTCAAGCCCCGGGAACCACGACCACCGGAGATTTGTGTATTGTGAGAGACAGACTGCGTGACCCTATGCCTAGAGCCCTGGAGACCGCAACGCCTAATGGCCGGCTCATCCAATGTCCCGGGGTGCCTACCCCTGGGACACTGCTGTTTGCTTTGAGAGGACGGGAGTCTCAAGGCTCCCGCCCTCCCATAGCAAACTTAGTTTGCATTTTGAAAGACCGAGCAGAGAAATCTGTTCTCACTTTCAAAATAAAAAGCAGATTGCATTTCCACATACAAGTTAGCACCTCCCCTTGAGGAAAAGCAATGCCGACTCCCAAAGAACGTGGGAAGCCGGCGGGACCATGAGGGTATTGTAGCTCCCCTCACGGTCCCCAACA
Source organism: Lissotriton helveticus (assembly GCF_964261635.1). Classification (NCBI taxonomy): domain Eukaryota; kingdom Metazoa; phylum Chordata; class Amphibia; order Caudata; family Salamandridae; genus Lissotriton; species Lissotriton helveticus. The sequence continues at coordinate 440,064,056 of NC_136071.1, read as the reverse complement.
TTTTTTATAAGACCCGGGAGATAGGGTCCCCGGAGATGTTAGAAATTACTGATAGGGGCTATTTTTTTACGGTAAAATTAGAAGTCACACACCAAACGCAGAACTCAGTGCGGCCCCCTGGTGTGCACGCGCTAGATGCATGACTCATAATCTGTAGGGTGCGCAACTCCAGCGCCTTTGATGCACAACTTCTATGCGTTTGGGACTCGCCATTACTTTTCCACATCACGAGCTACTAACATACAACTCCGCATGTGGAAAAGCAATCTGATTTTGATTTTGAAAGAAAGAACAGATTTCCTTGCTTTGGGAGGGTGGGATGGACACCCCAAAACACTGCAGGAACCGGCCCTCCCACAATACATAAAGCTCCGGGGAGTGGTGGTCCCCGGGTCTTTGTAGACCTTACAACCCCTCCTCCCTAGCCATACTTTTTTTTGTAGCCCCGGTGGGTAACGGGGCCCTCGAGTGCTCCAGGAGGGGAGCCACTTGGTTCCCCTCCCACAATACATGAACCCCTGACGGGTGATGGTTCCCGCGGCTTTCAGGACCTTCGACCCCTCTCCCCACCATTTTTTTTCTTTTTAGCCCCTTTCGCTGACGATCCCCGAGGCTGTGGGGCCCCTCTCGGCCCCACATAAAATGTAATAAGTTTGCCCCCGGAGATGAATTATTTTAAAAAAAACTCCTTTTTATTTTATATATTGTACGGCAAAGTCCACGCACCCTACACGCATCTCTAGCAGGTCTAGAGGGTAAAATAATTTCTACCCTGCCCCCTTTCTCCATTTTGAACACATATTCCACTAATTTCCTCAGCCTCGATTCTACCGGGGCACAAAATGGCTGCCAACAGTTCCTGGTTTTGAATGTTTACAACCGCTTGACAGCCAATTAGCATTGACTGCGTGATCGGGACGGTGCGCTTATGCTATGATGCCAATCCTCGCACAATCTGCAGATCCACCTCGCCCCTAGATATATAAATGACTTTAACCGTAATTTTCTCAGGAACTACAGAACAGATTGACACCATATAAGCAAAAGGCACAAGTCGGAACTGAGGACTGACTCTTTGCCAAATTTGGTGTAATTCCGTTCAGCCGTTCGGGCTGTAGCCGTGGCTAAAGGTCCGATGGGAAATTGCATGTGCAAAACAAGTTTTGAGACCCCCCTTTGTTCTCGGCCCCCGCTTGACCAATCACCCCCAAACTTTCGGAAAAGGAGCAGAACTGAGCTGGCCAAAAGTTTGGACAATTTCAAGAAGATTCATCAATCTACGCCAAAGTTATTGCCAATAGAATATTGCGGTTTTCCTATGGATAATAGGTCCTAACTATAACTACCTACTGGCGATATATATATCCAAGAAAAGTTTAGTGAAGGGCACACTTAAAACGATATTCTGCTCGTGCAAAAACTTTTGGCCTCATTATGCTCATTATAATGGCGTGTGGATCCGAGTCCGCCCGCCATCCCTGCGGTGTTTGGACCAGCCGCCAGACATGCGGCAGTCCTGCACCACGAAGTAGGATGCGACCGCCGCATTCTGCAATTTAACATTGCGGCGGGTGCTGCTGACAGCAGCAACAGCCACAATGTTAAAATCGCATGTCTAGCATTTCACTACCCCACATGGTAGGCACCACACAGTGCCTGCCACTTGGTGTAGTAAAATGTAGGGGGGAGCCATAGGTACCCCCCAAGCGCACCCCACCTCCCCCAGACACAAGGGGGGACCACAATGGGCCCCTAGATCAAATCCCTGCCAGCTTTTCCATGGCAGCATCGCCACAATGAAAGGCCTTTTATTTCCCACATCCTAATATGGTGGATGGTGTCTGCTAGGCACCACCACCATATTAGTGGCCCTGCTCCTCCCACCAGGCAATCGTTACAATTGCCACCGGAGGAAAAGCCGCGGACGGACTTTGCATCCGCCGCGATACCCACCGCCATCCTACTATGGCAGTTGGTAAATCTCATTGTGATGGGGAACAATCACCACAGCCGGCCCGGTTTGCAGGGCTCAGGAATTGGTGAGTGTCAAGTGCCCATGCGAGCATGTTGGGGTGCTCGGTTTGGACTGGCCTCCCACCGCCCGCAATGCAATTCCATTCACCCAGTGGCAGAGATTGTGTGGGAAGACCCGTTTCTCGCAGAAAGAACATGTTGTGCATGTGTTGATATCAAGTTGGCCAGACAGCCAAACACCGTGTCTGACAGCCAAAAGGTGTTCAACTCGCCAAGTGGCAGAAGGTACCATTATTTTTGTGAGGACGTCTCTTTGCACATAATATGCTCTATACGTTTCACTTACAAATGTATGTTACAACATGGCCGCCACTTTCTTATTGTCATTCTACATCGATTTGAGTAGAGACCTTGCCATTCATGTATTTCAATTTTTGTTGTTATAAGTTCCAACTTTGGACCACTTTGTTATCATCAAGACCTCACCCACTATTAAAACTTTGTTTAAATATTGATTTGGGAATTTAGAAGTTGATGTCTGGTTGCTTTCTGGTCATCCAGTTTCTTTCACCCTTGGATCAGTTTGCAGTTACTTTTCTATATTTTGAGTTTTAATTCTTGCCTGCACTGCACTTGTGCTTGTGAAATCGCTAGTATTTAATATATTTTAAAAGGAGACTCTTACCAGTTCCCAAAACCAAATGACTGTTCATTCTCTTTTGTGTGGAACTCATTGTTTAGGTTTCGCCTGCACAGTGATTGCACTGTGCTTGTAAAATCTATTGTTTTTATTATAAATCTTAAAAGGGGCTTGCATTCCGCCTCTTCTCTTTCCTCGCTTTTCATTGGTTTCTGTGCTTGCCACATACTTTCCCTCCATTTCTATTAGCTGTAGCATATTTTCCTGCACTTTTATCTTCTCCACTCCTGTGATACTTGTCAGGGAGCCTTTCCTTTGTCCAGATGGTGATTGATAAAAATAGCTTATCACATAGGTGAAACAGATACATTTCCAATGCTTGTTATTTTCGGACGTCTCGCCATCTTGTTGACATGATTTTCTAGTGCTCTTCGGTGTGATGTTTGTCATTGATACATGATTAACTCCTTTCATGTACTTTCTGCTTCCTTTACACCAACGCTGTTGCCTTGTTTATTGCCATTTATCAATTTTTAAAGGGGCTAATCTTAGCTCTTTACATTATGTTAAGTCTTTATTTTGTCACTGTGTGCAACTTTTGGGCCATTGCTGTTTCTATCTTAAATATAAGGTTGCACTACCAATTGAATCATCGTCATCATCAAAATCTTTATTTCGGTTTTGCAATACCATAAAAGAGACAAGCCCATAAATCTTGAATGATGGTGTTCAGAATAAAAAAGAGAAAAACTATCAAATGCTCCCAGTACGTGCTCTTGGGACTAAAAAGAAAGAATACAAATTAACACATCCTTAACACGAATGAACATGCACAAAAAGAGAACAAAGGTACACAAGTTCCAATGTTAGATACATTTTTCCTATCAGTACAGGGCTAAAGTGCAAGTGTGTCACTAAGCATTATTAATGTCTCATTTTGCTGGGAAGTGCGACCCGTTTACACAACAACAAAACATTTTAAAACCCGTGCCCCAAGCGACCAATAAAAAAGAGGATAAAAAGCTTAGAATAGTAACATAAAAAACTATTTTTACAAGCCGACACACCCGACTGGACTGATCTATATGATATCAATTTGATTTATTGGTGCGAGTCGGGAAAGTAAATTCAACCCTGCTTCTAATGGCCCAAAACTGGTCCAGGAATTTTGCAGTTGCACAAGCATAGAATGATCTCGCATCTGTCTTTAAAATGCGTAGGGCATCTTTGTGGCTATATGTCCCAAGTTGTCTACATACCGGTTGTTAGAAATGGGGATCTCTGGTTGGCTAAGGCTTGTGCCAAAGCCAGGCAGAGACCACCACTCTAGTGAGGGAAAGGGAGTTACACGCAAAAGATAACCCCTGCTCACCCCCTTGGTAGCTTGGCACGAGCAGCTAGGCTTATCTCAGTGGCGATGTGTAAAGCATTTGCACAACACATACAGTAACTCCACACAAGGTTATATAAAAATAGCCTTTGTATTATAATAAAAACACATCAGATAGTAACATCACACAATGTACACTGTGCCCACTGGCACGGGCAATATTTACAAGGGATTATTTACACATGACAGGGCCACGTGGGCCACTGTCAGAATTAGTACTTGGTAAAGAAATAGTAAAAAGTAAGAATATATATGAACTTAGAACACAGCCAGTAATCACTGGCAGACATTATACTCAGCGTCAACCTGTAATATAAATCATAACAGGCACAGTACCACATAAGGCGAGAACTCTATTCTGCGCCAACCTCATAAGCTGAAATAGGATAAACCATAATCTCCTAAACATAACTGGCATTAGGAAATAAACTCAATAGCATAACCTGCAGTAGGGAATAAATCAAACCTAGACCACAGTAGAGAATCAAAATAAAGCATAAGACAGTAAGTAAAACCTAATAACCATAAACGCTCATCTATGAGCATAAATCAAGGTGCATAAAACATACTATAAACATGACATTTCCTAGTACATATAAAAAGTACATTAGGGCCTTGCGCCCTATAAACCTCAAAGTCCCCAGGGCCAACTGGCCATCTCTAAGGGGCTCAAATGCCCTCTGTTCACAAAGTCAGGGTGCGCTGCCTAAGCAGCGACAGTCACTGGGGCGCACTTGGCGCAAACTTAAACGTGGCAGCTGCCCACTACTTGCTGGGCATCTGGGAAGTTCAATGAAGGCCTAAACGTTGGAACTGGCACTAAGTGCTGCGCAGCTGTGCAGGCCAAGGTAGGGAGAAAGGAGTGTGTTTCACTCCTGGATTCAAAGTAAATGTCCCCCTAAAATAAAGAAGAACCTAAACGGTGCAGCTGCCCACTACTTGCTGGGCAGCTGTGAAACAGGCAAATGGGGCATGGGCTTCCTCTGGCCCTCAGGACAATTTGTGCAACACGTTGGAGCCATCTGGCGCTACAAATGAACATGGGTCCCCTTGAGCCCACTGGCTCTTGAACTGTTGGTGCGCCAAAATAAAGTGAAAGAAGAACTTGCCCCCAAAATGTGGAGCGCGCTGGCGCTGAAATAAAGGATAGGTTAGGGCTGGAGCCATCTAGGCTCTTTAGAACAAATGATGCCCAAACGGGGGGATCACTGACCCCTGGGGATCCTACTGCGCCCTTTAAGAAAATATGTCCCCAAGCACTGGAGCTGACTGGCGCTCCAGTATCTCTGTGCCGGTATCAAGATTCGCCCGCACAAAGCCCCCCAGCCCTTATCACCTTACCGGGCTGCTCGGGGCGGCTTCGCTCCTTGCGGCGTGGCGGCTTCTCTCTCCTCGTTGGGGATGCGGTGGGGGCAGGCACCGGTAATGTGCCTCGCACCCCCTCCGCAAGAAACAGGCTGTGGCGCTTTGCGAGGCTCTCTCTTCTCCAGAGAGCCCTGCCTTGAAAAGGCGCCCGACTTCTACCCCTCTGGGTTGGAAGACACCTGCACAATTCTTCTATTATCACTCCCAATGCAAGCTCCCTAAAATCAAAGAACTTACACACTTCAACAGGGGTTGGCGCGACTCCAGAATACAATTACGGGGCAGGATCTCGCTGCGCGAACAGACTGAAGTGCCCTTTAACACCATTCACTGGCTAACCAATTACCCAAATGTCCAGTGCACCACAACAATCATCCACACTCTCCCCACAAGACTGGTGAGACAGCCACTTGTCTGCCCCTGAATCACAACCTGTACCCCTCTTACTGAGCACTAGGTACCATACTCTGGGAACTGGGAATGGGACAAACTGCACTGGACAATTATATTGCTGCCACCACTGGATCCCACTCTACTGGGGAATCCAGAAAACGTAACAATGCACTTAGGGGATAATCTACCCGCCTGAGCTAGTTACTCCATGCCAATTAAGTTACCACTGTAGGCCAACCCAAGAAATAGAAGACAGTACAGGGGCAGTCACTCCTTCAGCATCAGGCAACCCAAGAACAGACAGTACAGGGGCAGTCATTCCTATAACTCGCGCTACAAGCCAACCCCATAAATGACAGTCTACCCAAGGACAGTCTCTCCTTCAGCATCAGGCCAACCCAAATAACAGTCTACACAAGGGCAATCACTCCTCCAGATTCTCTGGTTTCTGTCTTTGGCAGGACACCTAACTCACAGTGTAATCATAAAACATATATCAACAAAAAAATTATATTTAAAACAACTCAAAGACAATAATCCCTAAATATGTGACTATCTAAAATGCAGAGTATGTAGTGCAGCCAGTTGTCACTGCGGTATTGAGCAAACGCAAGTCCTACCCTCACCGGTGACCACCAATGTTAGAAATGGGGATCTCTGGTTGGCTAAGGCTTGCGCCAAAGCCAGGCAGAGACCATCACTCTAGTCAGGGAAAGGGAGTTACACGCCAATGATAACCCCTGCTCACCCCCTTGGTAGCTTGGCACGAGCAGCTAGGCTTATCTCGGTGGCGATGTGTAAAGCATTTGCACAACACACACAGTAACAACACACTAGGCACACCACAAAAGGAACTCCACACAAGGTTATATAACAATAGCCTTTGTATTATAATAAAGACACATCAGATAGTAATCACACAATGTACACTGTGCCCACTGGCAGGGGCAATATTTACAAGGGATTATTTATACATGACAGGGCCACGTGGGCCACTGGCAGAATTAGCACTTGGTAAAGAAATAGTAAAAAGTAAGAATATATATGAACTTAGAACACAGCCAGTAATCACTGGCAGACACTATACTCAGCGTCAACCTGTAATATAAATCAGAACAGGCACAGTACCACATAAGGCGAGAACTCTATTCTGTGCCAACCTCATAAACTGAAATAGGATAAACCATAATCTCCTAAACATAACTGGCATTAGCAAATAAACTCAATAGCATAACCTGCGGTAGGGAATAAATCAAACCTAGACCACAGTAGAGAATCAAAATAAAGCATAAGACAGTAAGGAAAAACCTAATAACCATGAACGCTCATCTATGAGCATAAATCAAGGTGCATTAAACATACTATAAACATGACATTTCCTAGTACATATAAAAAGTACATTAGGGCCTTGCGCCCTATAAACCTCAAAGTCCCCAGGGCCAACTGACCATCTCTAAGGGGCTCAAATGCCCTCTGTTCACAAAGTCAGGGCACGCTGCCTAAGCAGCGACATTCAGTGGAGTGCACTTGGTGCAAACCTAAATGTGGCAGCAGACCACTACTTGCTGGGCAGCTGGGAAGTTCAATGAAGGCCTAAACGTTGCACGTGGAACTAAGTGCTGCGCAGCTGTGTAGGCCAAGGTAGGGAGAAAGTAGTGTGTCTCACTCCTGGATTCAAAGTACATGTCCCCCTAAAATAAAGAAGAACCTAAACGGTGCAGCTGCCCACTACTTGCTGGGCAGATGTGAAACATTCAAATGGGGCATGGGCTTCCTCTGGCCCTCAGGACAATTTGTGCAACACGTTGGAGCCATCTGGCTCTACAAATGAATATGGGTCCCCTGGAGCGCACTGGCTCCTGAACTGTTGGTGTGCCAAAATAAAGTGTAAGAAGAACTTGCCCCCAAAATGTGGAGCACGCTGGTGCTGAAATAAAGGATAGGTTAGGGCTGGAGCCGTCTAGGCTCTTTAGAACAAATGATGCCCAAACTGGGGGATCACTGACCCCTGAGGACCCCACTCGGCCCTTTAAGAAAATATGTCCCCAAGCACTGATTTTACTAGTTTTGATTGTATTCTTGGTCGCCCGAAAACTACGATGGGCTTATGAGTTGGCTTTGATAACTTTGCACACTTATGCAGCACAAAATAACTCAGAGACATGTATAATTGGCGGAGCTACTGGTATTTATAGAAAGTCAAGAAGAAAGTAGTACTATATTTCCTACACCAGTAGTCATGCTGCAGCAGAATTTCTCTTTGCTGATCTATCATTCAATCAATCAGTCATTTGTTAAGCGCACTACATACCCGTGAGGGTCTCAAGGGGCTAGGGGGGATGTGGGGGCCGCTACCAATCAAACAGCCAGGTCTTTAGTATCCTCCTGAAGGTCAGCAGGTCTTGGGTCTGTCGTAGGCTCAGTGGGAGGGTGTTCCATGTCTTGGCGGCGAGGTTGGAGAAGGATCTCCCGTCGGTGGTTGTTCTTCGGATGCGCGGGACAGTGGCGAGTGAGAGGTCGGCAGAGCATAGCTGGCGGTTGGGGGTGTAGAAGGAGAGCCGTCTGTTGAGGTAGAAAGGGCCGGTCTTGTGGAGTGCCTTGTGTGCATGGATGAGGAGCTTGAAGGAAAGCCTCTTGTTGACTGTGGGCCAGTGCAGGTTTCTCAGGTGGGGGGTGATGTGGCTGTGTCGTGGTACATCGAGGATCAGTCATGCCGAGGCGTTTTGGATGTGTTGTAGTCGATTGATGAGCTTGGTCGGTGCTCCGCGTAGAGGGCGTTTGCGTAGTCGAGTCTGCTGCTGTTAGAAGACTTAGTGCCAGCAAAAGAACATGCTGTGTAGAGGATTTGCAGCTTAATGCTATACAATTAGTATCTGATGAATTTATGATCAGATTTCCCTGACCAAACACCAACAAAGGAGGCTAGAGGGCCATAATCTGTCTGGTGATGGCTCCAGAGCTACCTCCTTGCCCATAGGCACACTTTCTGATTAGGCAATAGACGCAGTGTGCTCTGCTAATTCTCAAAAATTGAACAGCGTTATCCAGAAATCATAAACTGTATGAGGCAACCTTTTCTTCATTAGGTTTTAGTGTTAAACTTCTCAACTCACTCATTTAGGACTGGCGCACAAGCTTCTGCACCAGTCTTAGGTCTGGGTACCAGTCGGCTGAGGAGAGCAGAGCAGTTGAAATATGACAGCTTCATGTATTCTGTTTGCACACATTTTGTTATACAACGTGGGATTCGGTGGTTTGATACACACAGTTATTTCCATTTTGATTCACCTTGGACTCACTCACCGTGTGAAATGTGGGGTAGTCCATTGTCAAGAGGGTGATCTTCAGTACTGAGTATCAACTTGTAATGCATCAACAGATAGTGCCATCAATTTCTTTCTGATGGGTATCGGGCCCTGTGGTCCTCTTGCTTGCGGTTGATGATTCTTGATGCACTGGAGTGGAGAGCTACTTAATCTCCTCACCTGCCTTGCTGATTCTTCTCATGGGAGGGATGATGAAATTGTAGAAAAGTCGCAAGGGAACTTTTTCACAGAAACTTTGTTGGATCGCAAAACCTCTTCTTAAGGCCAACATAAGATGGGCTCACATGATCATCAGGGGGGACTGGGATGTGGATTTCAAGATACATGAAATAAACAAGTCAGCGCAGCAACTGAACCTTGGGAAATCTGTAGTGGCAGGAAAAAATAGGCACTTCCAAAGCATACCTCAAGTATCGTAGCCAATGTTTTGTCTCTATGCTGTCCTTCTCTCCTTGCAGGGAACAAATGCTTTCTGGAAGCTTTGGGACATATTCTCAAAGATCTATTGCCGAGTTATTGACACCTTAACGCAGCCACATTTGTGATAAACTTTCCACCCCATTCACAAGCTGGTGCAAACAGCCCATATCACCAGTTTTCCAGCGATAGCAGCCGCAAAAAGCATCCCCAAGGATGACCCCAGAAACTATTACTAATGAGATGCAGAATAGGCATTCCCAAGCAAAAAGCCACGACAACAGCACACCACAACATTCTCAACAACAAGACAGTTTGACGATAAGATCACAAAACATGTGATAAGGCGCGTTAGCACCAGGAAACTAATACATGCTCCCACCTGGTGCAAAGTCAGACTTCAACCTGAACCGAAAAGAGCCCAGCCCAGAGCCACACCTGAAGAGCAACAGATACCATGGAGCCACAGAACATGCATCCCGGAGCCCCAAGAGGGCAACAACACCCACTGCCATCACCCAGAGGACCTCACCTCCCCCCCTGCCGGGGCCCCACTGCGGGCACCCCCCACCCACGCCGGACAAAGAAACTGCACATCAACTGCACGAAAACATGAACAAAAGAAACTGCCTGAAGTGGCACAATTGCAAAAATCAACATACATGTGAGCACTGAAATCCTGATTCATACATTCACCATTGAAAGACCAAACAAAATGTCACATCCCAATTTGCCAGCATACAACCATTTTGAAGAGTCATGGCGGGGCATCCCTGGACAATCTGTGACTCACAGCCTGCAAGACAATATCCAAGATAAGAAGGCGTGTCAGGCACTCAGCAAAGGAAAGAGAGAGAGAAAGAGAGAAAGAGAGAGACTGAAAAAGGAGAGCAAGGCCATTCAGGCCCTTGGCACATGCAAACATGACAACAGCTGCGTGTGTCTCGAGATCTGTGCACCCCAAATCAGAGGCCTAGCATCAAAGTCAGCGCAAAGTCCACATCACATTCATGAAATGCAAGCAATAGTCAGACTGATATCAGGAATGAAAGCCCCTTTGTCGCAACACACAAGGCTGAAGGCCAACAGAACCCCCAACCTTGGCCCTGAATGCGGCTGGCACACCCTGTGTGAGATACCATACCAGACTCCGATGACTCCCACACGACAAACTGCACCAAGGAAACACCAACGTGCCCAAACCCCACACACCCTTGTCCGTGCATGACCCACACCTGTGCAAGGGATGGCCTTAACACATAAGTTAAAGAATACCCATAAGTCCACACGTCACACACACATACGACTCATTGCCCAGAGCTGTGGCATATCGTCCACCGTACTTCCGCCGCTCTAAGGAGTGCCGGTGCCACGAGCCCAACAAACGCAATGGCAGGCATTCTCAGGCACATGCACAACCCCTGTCACGTCTAACTGTACCGTGCACGAATGCTTCATCTGTTGGGATCCCTGCCAATGGCAGTGTTGCAAATCAGTTTCCATCTGAGTTTCCGTCTTGCCTACGTAACCTGCGTCCAGCCCTGGTTCCACTGTCAATCATGCACATTCAAGTGCCCCATGGAGGTCTGCCTATCCAACGCAACGGTAGCTGAATTAGATTATGACCTGACAGTGAGCCCCCTGTTTAAGTATAGGAGTCGATATTTTTGCAGTCTAAATTTTTTCATCAATATGTTTTACATCGATGTTTGTGACATCGATGTTGTGTCAGTGAACCCAGAGGCACAATGAAGCATAAATTAGCGATATTAGGAAAACGTGTGATGAAAAAGCATAAAACAAAACTGCAGTATTACTGCTCTTTTCCCCCACTTTCCACGCTAAAAAAACATTTTTGGGGGGGCTGAGCTAAACACTGTTTCTCCCATAGTGGTAAAATGGTCTAAAAATGAGGAAAAAGTGTTAATCCTGTTTTTTCCGTGCTTCAGCAAAGTATAAATGAGGGCGTATGTTAGACACACACGTAACACATCTGGCCCCTACAGCCGAAACAGTAAATAGTTATAGGGGCAGATATACTATTGTTTCACGCAAAGCAATGCATCAAGGCAAGTTTCTGTGCTGCATTGCTTGAAAGGGAGAGGACAGAATGCTATAAATTAACAAAGATATGGAGCATCTCTGCCTATGCCTTGTCCTGGATCAGTGTGTGTTGCCAAGACCCAACGCAGGCACCCTTGCACCATAGTGCAAAGGTGCATGTGTTATGGACTGTTTTTGTGCAGGGAGGGATACTTTTCTGCACAAAAACAATCTTTGGAGGCATTTTCCTCTTTCAATGTGTGCTGCAGAAAGCTGCACATGTGGAAAGAGGTATTAGCTAGGAGAAAAATAAAGATATTTCTCCTCGTTACCCGTCTGTCAGGTAGACACACTATTTGGCGCAAACACAGGTTTACAAGTCTTAAGAAATATGGGTTTGTATCAAAATACATGAGTTGAGACATCGGAACGTCCATGAGCCACCCATGTAACATATATCCAACACAAAGTAAAGAAAGGTAGAGCTATGCGCTATCTTGCATTGCTTTGAATTTCTAAACTACGCAAAGCTGCACACCGTGGCTTTGTGTGACATAGTAAATGCCAAAAAGGATTTTGCATCGGGCTGAACCACAAAAGTGATGCAACCCCAATGCAGAATCAAAGGGAACCTGCCCCCTGGAGTCACAGGACAACAAGGTGCATGGTGAGCAAATCAATAATATATGATCAAAGAGTTCGTTTGTCTCATTGAGGAACTCAGTTGTGTACATTCTATTTAAATAATAACACTGTCCTTCAACAATTACACTAGCTACTCGTAGAGGCAAAAATGTGTTTTCAAGCCACGTGGAATGCTTATAGGGTAGTATAAGCAAGCATGCCATCTATTTTGAATGTGTCCTCATGTAATGCAACTGGTGCTATGTAAAGTGCTCTGATACCCAATTCGGGTCAAGTTCGCGCTATATAAAACTCTGTAAAAAAAAAAAAAACATTTTGCAAAATCAGAAGTCACTGTGGCCAGATTGGCATAAACGTTCTAGTGGGGTTAATTAAAACATAGATCAAATGCTCTCTTTCAGCATTTCTCTTGCTTAGTCATTTGCGAAGAATCAGGACTCCAGGTATAATGAGATTTATGATATTAATGCGCTATCTTTCCCTGTCAACAAGGTCTTTTTTAATCAGTCTCTTTCAATACAGTGCACTCTTAAGGCCATTTGTGGTGGCGATATAAGGGCCTTAATGCAACGCTAGCCTGAGCTATGCTTGGGTGTTGTATATTTTGACGTAGAATTGTATTTTGTCTATTATACAAGCCAAACAACTCTTTAATCTTTAACAAAACCATGCCAAAATCAAGTGATAAACCTCTAAGTAAAATGCACTGACTGGCGCCAAGAGCCAAAATATAAGGTGATACTTTCATTCAAGTGCAATTTCAAATGAAATTACCAGATCTGTACAATTCTGAACCAATGACATTAGTTCTAAAACTTAGGTTTAACTACTGTCAGAACCTATTCCAGGGGGCTCTTGAGCAAGCAGGAGTTACTGGGCCTACTGTGGAAGTTGAGGTGTTATTATTCTTGAGGTCCCTGGCCCTGACTTACTATGCATCTCGAGCAATTGGGCCAAGTACCTTTTCAGCACTTGCCTCTCAGTAGTAAAGCGGGTAGAGCAGTCCAAGGCTTTTCGGGGCAGGAGGTAAAAACAGGATAGTGAACACACACTCACAGACCTAAGTACATTCAATAACAGCAACACATGATTTTCCAGGCTAAAACTGTCAGGGCTCTAGTGTTCAATAGGTGGCTCCCTGGTTCCCACTTGCCTCTCCCTGACCTTAGTGGTTATTCTCCATTCACTATATGCGACATTCAGGTTAGGCTCCACTAGCAGTCCAGGTCTCAGGAGTCCCACCCCAACTCTGTTAGAAAAGTCAAAAGGGTTTCAGCACTGAAGTGCTATCTGGCAGACAAGCTCCACTAGGGCCTTCCAGCATGTTGATCTATCTTATCCACACCAGCAGGTATTTTCCGATCAGAGTCTCCAAAAGCATCTCTGCAGGAGCCATTGCTGGGTGTCCCTGCTGCTCCTCCGATGTGATAGTAAGTTCCCCTTGATCTTCATCACAGGTGAAGGGATGGGGAAGTTTTCAGCTGTTGGTCCCCGGCCCCCAGTCAGGCTACAGGCCCACATGGATCACCACTGCAGCCTCTCCTCATGATGATGACCCCAACCAGGCTATGATCCTTGTCTTGTCTGGTGGCTTCCTGGCATACAGGGTCAGCACAGTTGCTCCTCACTCATGGGATGGACCGATCAGCACAGCAGTAGGTTCCTCTTCTAGGCAGCCCCCCTCTGGTATTCGGAGTTGCTGACTTACACACTGCATACGGGCAATCATCTGATCAGCACAGCTAGCGTCACAGCGGCTCCATCTTCCGGGGTCACTGACTTACACACTGCAAGCCAGCAACAGCCTGATTGACACAGCTAGCTCCACGGCAGCCCCTTCTGACATACAGGGTTGCTGACTTACACACTGCATAAGGGCAATAGCCCAATCAGAACTGCAAACTTCACTGTGGCCCTCTCTGGCATACAGAGTTGCCAAATTACACAGTGCTTACTGGAGAATACCCGATCGGCATAGCTAATTTCACAGTGGCCCCCTCTGGCATATGGGGTTGGTTACTTACACAGCACACAAGGGTGACAGCCCGATCGACTTGGCTAACCTCACAATGCCCCCCTCTTGCATATGGGGTCACCGAATTGAACCTGCACGCAGACAATGACTCAATCGATGCAGCACCTGTCTCCTCACTACATAAATGTACTCATTGGACCTCACTCCCTTCAGTGCTCTCCTCTTCCCCAAAGGCTCACTGATCTTGGCAAGCAGACAGGCCATAGTGCTCCAAGTTCCAGAGGCATGTAGTCGTGGATGTCCCTGAGTGAATACCCCTCACTCAGCTAGGAGACTGGTATGCCTTGACCCACAGTCCTTGTCAAAGGCACAAGTCTTGCAGAGCTTCTCCTCCTTGCGCAGCCTGACTGGCTGCTTGACAGTTGACAGTTTTGAGGGCCTCGAGCTCCCCTTCTTATAGTCCATTTCCAGACACCAAATGTGATTCAGGGTCTGACGCTTTGAAGTTTATTTTGTTGTCTGCTTCCTTTTGAAGTGTCCTCTCCTCTGCCCAGCCCTTCCTCCATAAAACAGGCTGTCACACAGGGCCGGACTGGGAACCAAAAACGGCCCTGGCAAAGTGCTCGGCCGCATCCCCCCCTCCCCCCGGGGGTTGGGGGTGCCGCTGAGCTCTTTGCCAGGGCCGGTTTCAGCCGATTTTGTTACAGGGCTGATTTTGCAGCTATGCTACAAATACGGCCCTGTAACAAAAATGGCCCCCAGGGGCCCCAAACCAGCCCCCCACCTGTGTGGCGCACCGAGGGATTGCTCGGTGCCCGCTACGGCCAGTCCGGCCCTGCTGTCACGGCAGGGGTGAATTCAAATTTGATAGCCCCACAACACATGCCATGGGAGTGACTAGAGGTTCACACCTGGATGTCAGCCACAATGATACGAGTATCAAAAGGTTACCTCAGGGCCCCAGCCCTACTCTTTATGGTTCTCTTATCAGCCCCATCTTCATCCCTGAGATGTGCCCAGGCCCCCTTACAGTCGTCTCTTGCTGAATCAAAGAGCACCCTTTGAAGTGTCTCCTTCTCCAGGGTGTGTCCAACCCAGCTCCCAGGAATGCAGCAATCTAGAAATCTGTCTGGTAGGAGTCCTCTACCTCCGCATGCTCCTCCAGTCAAGCCTGGGTCTCGCAAAATGGAAAGAGCATCTTCCATTTATTGTACCATTCACAGGCAGGCATACACCCCACACATGCACACAACACACACACACTGTAGAGCATTACATACTAACTTGATGCAGGCCAACGGCGAGTTAAGCACAAAGCAGCCGAGCTCTACACGAGTGAGTCTGAAGGCCTTACTCCTGTGACAGAGGTAAAATGAGCTGTTCACAGCAACCGATCACTACACGGTATGCTTCCATCACCGCGCTTCTGCTGCTTAACTCCGCCAAATGTAGTAGCCTTTCACCACTATGAAGCTAGCACATTGGGAACCCATTCCAGTCCAACAAGACCGCAATCCATGAGGAGGCCCATATCAAAGCGCACATGCATGATCTGTGTTGGCCCATGACACCAAAAATCAGCACAAGGGATCCAGACATAGTTGCAGCTCGGGCACTCTGAGCAGGGGTGCATGTCCATCACCATGCAAAGGACTTTTCCGTCCCAACAACTACATTTTCTTCATAGACATCTTGTATCATATGTTTGAACCCCACCTTCATTGCCTTCCTCAACTTCCAGAACCTGCAATGGTGAGGTAGGCAGACCATAACAATGCTTACAAATAGCAATAAACATCATAGTTTCCAAAATGTTCACCTTTTCATCAGTTTCAGGGGTGACTTTGTAGTATGATAGCGCTGCATTGGTCAGGATGCAGAAGTAACACCGCCACTGGAACTTCTGGAAACAAGAAATAGGAAATCTCGTCAATGTTAAGGACAGAAACAAGAATGGAAAGACACCTCTACTGTAGAGTGAAATCAAAGACACACATCTCCTGGGATAAACTTGATTCTAGAGGATGCTCTTGCAACCCTGCAACAAAGAATCAGGGCACAAAAAGAAGCTGTTTGCATACAAATCCTCACCGGGCTACTTGTGCTTTATTGTTTCAGTGATTGCAAGCCAGAGCGCAGAATGATGCAACAATCTAAAAGCAGCATCACATTAAAGGTGACTTTGATAGCAGAAAACAAACATTTCTCAAATCTGTTTAACGATCCCAGACATGTTTTGCCCTAGGCTGGACTCGTAAAAGTGATTAAATGTGCATGCTTGGAGAGAAATGAAGGTCAAGAGCTGGCTTATACTGATCCTCCTCTACAACAATAGAAAGCAGTAGTAAACAACTGTGGCATAAGAGTAACCCTCTCAGTGATCAAATACACGCCACACAGCATCACTGCAGCCCTTTTCATTCTGGGATATCACACCAGAATGAAGGCACTAGCAAACATGGTGGGCATTCACATTTTCAGTAGGACACTTTCGCTTTTTAGTTCCATTGCTTCCTAAAAACAGAGACTAATGTTGTTGGGACTTGACCTACCGATGCGTAGTAGAAGGAAGTGCACCCCGCCCTAAAGTTATTTAACTTTGAGTGAATCAGGTATCCTGACTTTATTTTAGCAACAACAAACACAATTCTGCATGCGAGCTGAGGCCCAGGCCCAAAACTAACCTGGAGACCCATAGCCTTGTGTAAAGTTCCACTGATGTGATGTGCTCACACCCTGCTCTGACATCCATCGGCATCTGTTGAGTGGGTGTTGTTTGTATGGTGCCTGCTGGCAGGGCTGCTTGTTAGTTATAAGTGAATGTATTCTATAAGCCAGTGAGCGCCGTTATGGATTGCACTTAGCTTAGACACAAC
This sequence comes from Lissotriton helveticus, assembly GCF_964261635.1. Classification (NCBI taxonomy): domain Eukaryota; kingdom Metazoa; phylum Chordata; class Amphibia; order Caudata; family Salamandridae; genus Lissotriton; species Lissotriton helveticus. Next base: position 440,047,012 of record NC_136071.1, on the reverse strand, counting down.
AGAATATGAAGGTGTTAATAAAGTCTACCCAGAGACTGGAAGTGTCTGACCTGCATTCCGAATTAGTTGGAAGATGTCCCAGACAGACTGAGAGGTGGATGGACAGAGACAGGGTTGCACTGCCATCTGGGTGATGGTACAGGAATGGGAGTGACTCAGCAGATTCTGATGTTAGGCTAGTGGGAGAGAAGTTTCTAGGCAGGGCTTGGACCTTTTGTCTTTCTTTTGAGTGGCCCATCCTGGAAGTCTGACGACAGCTAGCTGAAGAGTTTCACAGTCATAGTGCTCCTATTATGGGCACCCCCGCTTAGAACCAGCATCCTCAATACTTGCTGTGAGACCCATCACATTATACCAAGAATTGTCTGTGCTGCAAAAATAAAATGAAGTTATGAAGGGGAACCGCCCCAAACTGGTTCCTGAACTGTAGACACATCCTCTGAGAGAAAACTCGGAATAAATGTGCCACCCAGACCTTCACACTTAGCTCCAGTTCCACACTGCTTCACTGACCAAGGTCAGGGGTGCACTACAGAGTACTTGAAAACCTGCTGTGATCTATTGGTGGTATGACAGAAAGTCAGTCTCCCTGAGGCGAGGGAACATTGCCTGAAACTGTGCAACTTGCTGCTTTCTGGAGAAAGCAGTGGGTCTGCATAAACCTGGAAGCCTGCCTGCCTGCATGTTAGAGGGGAGAAGGAGATAGACTTGTCCCACAGGAGAAGAATCAAAGCCGCTGAATCTGGGGGAGGGACAGAAGAGCCATTTTGCCCAAAAGAGTGTTCCAGAGCCAACTTGTGTGAACCCAAGAGGCTCCTGACCGCCCTGTTCAACCAAAAACCACGTTCATCATCAAGGAGATTCAGCTGAGCGTCTTCTGCTGCGATCGCCATAGAGGAAGCAAAGTACCTGTGCTAACTCTACCTTCAGTCACCGTACCTGAAGGCTGCAACGCCACGCCCAGACTGCGGGAACAGATTCCTGAGAATACTGACTGAACTTGCTAAACAGAACCACTTGGTGCGCCTCTTCAATAATATCTCAAACTGCAAAACAGAACTGCCTACTCAAGAGTATTGGTTGACCAATGGGTCACAGACTGCATGGAAGCTGCTCATTTTCTAGCCGACCTGATCCTGAACCTGCGCATAACTCACACCCTTCCAGCTCTACTGTGCAGTAAGCCCTATAGATTCCATAGTGATCATTTCGGAAGTGCTACACCCTCCTTTATGTACCCCATAGCATCTTTATCATGTGATTAAAGTACTTCTATTTTCATAACAAACTGAACTAGATTAGACATTCACTTATTGGGTCTGTTGTGTGACTGTTGTGTTCTAAGTCGCTACCCCATAATATATCCCAGAGACACCTTGGACTGCTTGCACTCGCCACCTTGAACGTCTAGTATGGAAGGGGTTTACTTGCCTCATTGTGCATTTTCATAGTAGGACAGGACCTAAAACATCAGTGGTAAACACCGCTAACACCCATGATTGGTTCCAGTATCACCTTTGTGCCCTGTGGCCCCCAACACAGGTTGTGACAGATATCTATCTAAACATGACAGTTTAGATGTGGAATCAAAGCATTGGAAAAAATCAAACCTGATTTGCTTCATTCACTGCAGGAGAAAAACACAATATAAGATCTATCACAGTGCAACCCCACCCCAAGGAATAATCATAATCCTTGTCATGGTGGACTCTTAAAGTCACCAAATTAACCTGACCTGAACCACCTGGTAGCCAAGAAACAGAACAGACAGGTATAACTTAGGGCAATGTCTAAAGTATTTCTGCAGTACTAAAAAAGAAATGCAAAACAATTAAAATCCCAAAATAATTTAGAAAATGAGTAAAATGTATTAAATAACATGACACCAACATTACACAAATCCAATAAGGGGAACAAGAGATATGAATTTTTAAAGTTTTAAATAGTAATAGCACCAAGAAGCACAAAGTGTCAATGGTATTCAATGGACGTGGTTGTCCAGACCTAGGCACCATTTGACGTAGACTGCGATGGAGAGTGGCTCCAATACACCACCTGGTTCATCCTGGTAAAAAATTTAACCTTTTAACTTTAGTTCTTTAAGTCCCAATACACCACAGGAATGTACTTCTAAAGCCCTAAGGACCACAAGAGAGGCACTTAGAGACTCAAAGGATCTCATGCCCACCAACAGCAGGCTCCAGTCGAGGTCCTGTTGCCACTGACCAGCTGGGTTATTGCAGGAAAAGGCCGCCTGTAGCCTGTAGCTTTAACAGTAGGTTAAGGTTAACCTTATGACCACTAGAATGCACTTCTTTGTCTCCAGTACAGACAACAGTAGGTCCTTCAGGGCTCTTCTCAGGTCGCAGACTGCAAGTTCAGTATTCATCTGTTTGTACTCAGGTTCCACTGGTGTTCGAAGTGGGTGCCTGGAGATACCACATGTATGCCTGGCACAAGCTACTCAATGAGAATCTCTCTTGGGAACACCCCAATCAATGGAGTAAAAGACTCTGGGGCAACCCTACCTACTTTATTCCAGATGGCAAAAGTCTTTGACAACACTACACTTAGGCGCTAAGGAGTGGGGTGGGGGTGTGAGTGTGGGGGGTGTATGCGTGTGATGCCCTACAGTAATCATTGTATCTTCCACATCTAACATCAAAATGTAGTTTGAGGAAGGCACTGTACACCTCATTAATCCCAGAGACAGAAGTCTGGTAGAACAAAAGTAGAGATCTCCTGCAACCAGACAGTCGATTGGGGAGCCACTCGTAGCCGTGTTTGAGCTGAGGAAAGACTTGCTGATTACTCCCGTGTTCACCCCTGGACTTGCCTGGTGAATTTGGATTTGCGCTATCTGGGGAAAGCAAACGCCGATTAGGGCCAGCAGAGAAGGCATCGTAGCGGGACTGCGAGCACTAGCCTGCACAGCGCGCCCTCCACCGCTGCAGCTGGGGCCTCTTCCTGCCCCCTCCTCCCAGCAGTTGATAACGGCTCGCGGCCCCCGCTTTGCGGGAGCTGCTCGTAGCCGTGTTTGAGCTGAGGAAAGACTTGCTGATTACTCCCGTGTTCACCCCTGGACTTGCCTCGTGAATTTGGATTTGCGCTATCTGGGAAAAGCAAACGCCGATTAGGGCCAGCAGAGAAGACATCGTAGCGGGACTGCGAGGACCAGCCTGCACAGCGCGCCCACCAACCGCTACAGCTGGGGCCTCTTCCTGCCCCCTACCTCCCTATATATAATCATAGCCAATTCCGTGTCTCGCGGGACGCGCGCGGGACCAGCCGGGCTAAGCCCGGGCAAAGGGCGGGCCATCTGTGGCCGTCCGGGGCTGGGCGCGGCTGGGCCCCCCCCCCCATTTATACCTGGATTCAGACTGGCAAAGTAAGAGAGTGTCACTTACGGTGATACTATTCCTCCTAATTATTACATTTTCGCTATAGTGGGTTTGGGTTAAGACTTTAAACATCAAGACTGAATTGATACTGAGTGAAACCTGTACTACCCATTGTGGTGGCCCTCTATTTTTGACAATTTTAGTTGAATTTCTATGCACTAATGACTACACGGGCTAACGCCACCAAGCAAACCCGGGGGGTTGGGTCGTTTAGAGGGACTTTGGACAATTATATCACCAGGGAAACATCTAGGTTAGAACAAGAAATAGCGCTCACAGAACGGCGCTTGTCCTCGGAGCTAATCCAAAATAGATGCTCATCTCTGGGTCCTATTTGCCATGTATCAACCCCAACAGTAGGTAACTCGCAAAATGATACAAATGGGGACACAACTATTCCCTTTTTACTACAAGATATAACAGCTTCTATACAATTAATTAGGTATACTACCACAAAAATTGCGAACATTAACTCGTCAGTGGATAATTCTGACGAAAGTTCCCAGGTAATCCCTCTAACACAACTCCCAACAAAGGAAACCCCACGCACACAGACCAGTCTAGCGCCACCACTGAAGAAAAGAAAGCGTAAGGGAGATACTCAAAATGGTAGATGCGCAAAAACACAAAAGACGGGCATAGACAACTTGGGATCTGTCTCAGAGAGCATTAGGCAGGACGACATCGCCCAAAATTCTACAGCGATCAAAGAACATTTGGGGGGTGTTGAAAAATTATTTAAATCACTTCTACTACCACTAGTGGGGAGGGTTAAAAAGGTTGTCAGATCAACTAGGAGTCATACAAAATGCACTTACCACGAATACTGACCTTTTGAAAGAACTCTCAACCCCCTGTCAGGGTCAAACCTTACCTCCCCCTCCACTGCCAGTGATTACAATGACAAATGGGCCAACCAATGTGAAACCCCCGACTACCTGTGTAGCGAAGACACTGCCCCCAATGCCCCCTGATAAGGTTTTGCAAGTACCTAAGGTAGCAGGAATGAGCCGTAGTACATCTGATTGCCCACAACCTATCCCCACTAGGAATACCTCCCCCCCCCCCGAAAAAAGTAAGACGTTCCCCGCCCAAAGTTGATTTGCCCCCAGAAGCGGCACCATATGTCGTGGTACTAACAGGGGTGCCAAAACTGGAAGCTGGTAAAATCGAACACTATCATGCCTTAAAAAATAAAGTTGTATACTGGTTGATGAATAACAGACCATTACCATCAAATATCAATGGTGAAATTCTTCACGTCAGAAGATTGGATTGGGTAGGGCACAGGCCCAAGGATATTAGGGGGGACATAATTATTGTCAACTTTAGAGACTACAGGGCCACCAGTTATATTAGGGATTGGTATACGGAGAGATGGAGGGAGGGAATTTCCACACGTGACCCTACATATTTCTACCCCCAGTCCCTGATATCGAACATGGTAAGAGATTGGGTGCCTCAGGGGTCCCGACTTGAATTTTAGAATCCCTACCTTCAATCGCTTTGCGGCATTCTCCGGATTAGATGGAGTAGATTGACTCCTAAATTATTAACTCAGGAACCAGCACTCTCCCATAAAAATAGTGCAAAGGCAATCTACCCATTGCGACCACCCAGGTAATTTGGCTATGCTGACAGTACCAGAACGAATATTCGAGGGACCGGAAAAAACAGACCCTGGGGGAGAGTATCCCGAAGCTGGGAATAGTCAGAATGGAGAAATAGAACCAGTGCATCCCTGCACCGATGAGAGACAGGTTGTGATAATGCCTCCAAGTGGGGTCCTACCAGTGAGGGCTGACTCGAGGTCACTGGGTAACAACTACTCTTCAGATAAATTGGCAATCAGGATACGGTCCTGGAATTCAGCGGGATTGCGACGTAAGGTGAAGAATAGCCTTTGGTTGGAGTTCGTCCAGAAATTCAGCATAATTTGCCTACAGGAGACCTGGTCTACCAATGAAATTCACCTTGTGGGTTTTAAAACATATTTTTCTCCGGCTCTAGCGGTAGCTTCTGGTAGAGCTAAAGGGGGTTTGATTATTTATATCTCCAATACCCTAGGGGCTATGAAAGTATCTAACGTTAAATTAGAAGGGACCTTTCAGATACTTACTCTTTCTTTTAACAAGACAGAAACAATAATTCTAGTGAATTTCTACAATAATCTTCCAGACGCAGAGTTAGTAGCATGTAGCATTAAAGGTTAGGAAAAAAGAATTAAAACAGGCCCTGTGGGACCAATTGCACGAGAGTAGTAGGAAAAAAGACAGCTCGGCGTTTTGGGTGGTGGTTAAGTTGCCATATCTAACCGACAACAAATCGGCACCAAATATTGATTCGCTATCGACGAATCTACCTGGGTGGACTACTTCTCAAAGATTTTTGCTACAGGGCCAGATCATTTGAGGCAGGAAGCAGCTCCGGGTCAAACACAATCTGTATCCCCTTACCCTATTCAACTAGATATCACGATTGAAGAGGTTCTTATTGCCCTTACATCTAGCAAGAATAGAAAGGCACCAGGACCGGATGGGGTCCCAGTAGACTTTTTTAAGTCTAATTTAGATCTATGGGCCCCACTGGTGACAAGAGTATTTAAGGCTTCCTGTGAGGTGGGGCTATTGGACTCATGGTCCAAGTCAATTATGGTCCCCATCTTTAAAAAGGGGGACCGTCAGGAGGTATCTTGCTATCGCCCAATCTCACTGCTGGACTCCTTGGGAAAGAGTTATTCTCGAACTCCTCCAACAGTGGGCGGAAGATGGAGAGATCCTCTCGGACCTTCAAATTGGGGTTTCGAGAGTGCCTGGGGAACGATAGACCAAGCACTAAATTTGGCACTGCTCCTAGGAAAATATGCTAGCGCGAAGAGAGGCTCGGTTTACATGGTCTATGTAGACCTATCAGCTGCCTTCGACTGCGTAGCCCATAATAAACTATGGGGCATTTTAGCGGAAATGGGAGTGGAAGAACCACTGCTGAATTTCCTGCGTGAAATGTATTCGAACGAATCAGCAACGGTAAGGTTTGGTACACAGGGCGAGTTAACGGCATCGTTCGGAATAGAGAGAGGAGTGAGACAAGGATGTGTCCTGGCCCCATTCCTCTTCACGCTTTATACCAATGGGCTGGAGAGGGGAATGATCACTGGGAGCCAGGACCTTCCTTCAGTAAAAAAATCGACCTATTCCCGCTCTTCTCTATGCCGACGATGCGGTGATACTCGCCAGAACACCCCTCGAACTCCAGAAGTCACTAAATAGGTATGCAGAATTTATGAACAACCTGGACCTACGCATAAACATCAAAAAAACCATTATTATGACAGTAGGTCCTGGGAAAAAAAAGCAAACTAATATCTACCTAGGAAAGGAGAAATTAGGTTCCAGAGACCAGTATCCATATTTAGGCATCATTATGGATAATAGACTCAACTGGAAACCAGCCATCGAGTCAAGAAAACTTCTCTTAATGAGATCAACAACCGCCCTGGTAAATTTTTCGAAAGAAATGGGTAAAAGACCCCCATTAGAACTCCTCCAGATATACAAGGCTAAATGTCAATCAGTTGCTTTGTACGGGGCAGGTCTCTGGGGGTACGTAAAAAATAATGCCCTACAATCTGTGGAAAATGCTTTCCTGAGGTTCTTGCTAGTTGCCCCAAAGACCACCTCCACGTATTCTTGCCACATTGAGCTGGGTATCCCCTATTTGACTGATTTAGTAAAAATGGAACCACTCCTCCTGTGGCACCGTATTTGGTCAACAGATAAAAAAAATGTAACCCAGGGTATTATTCTAGATTGTATGTCTCTCGATCAGTGCCATAAAATTGGCTGGTTGGTATATGTAAAACGTTTCTTAACCGACCTAGGCCTGGAAAAACATTATTCCGTTCCCTCTTCCATCCGGTCTTTAACAAGGAAGTCATTGAAGGTTATGTGCTTAGCACACTTAGATGAACTAAGATTGGCGAAAGAAATTGTTAAACCATCTGTTCAACAGTCCATAGCCATTCAAACCACCTTCTCCATTCAGCCATACCTAACCCAAAACTTCACTGTATTTGAAAGATTTCTTCTGGTTAGATTTAGGCTAAATGCCTTCCACCGTCTGGTTGCCTTCCGCAGCCCAAAAATTGGGGTCCAGAATTACCACAATGCCCTTGTGATGACACCTCGGTGCAGGCAACAATTCATACCCTGTTTATTTGTAAATTTTATACGGAACACAGAAAGACATGGTTGCTGCCAATACTACAATTCATGGGCATTAGAAGATGCCGCCCGGCCCTGATTTATTTACAATTTCTGGAAGTGGAGGGCATATCGAGGCACATTGTTAGATTCTTGAAATGTATTTTCCGACATCGTTCTAACTTATAATGAAATTAGGTCTTAAACTTGTACGCTATACTGTGTGTTTTATATTGATTGTGTACAAATTATTAACTGAAAATTATGATTATTAAATTGTGGCACTAAGTCATATTGTACATCTAATTCCTCTCGGGAGATATAAAATTGGCATCAATTTTTTACATATTATGTTTATCAAATTTTTATTTTAAAATGTAAAACTGAATTGTATTTGCAATAATTGCTTTTATGGGTTTTTTCTTGTTACAAAAAACCGAATAAAGTCTTTTCTGTTTCTGATTCTGATTCAGTCGATTGCCCAGAACTCTTTTGGCATCCTGTGTCCCTTCTCTTTGAGTGCGTCCCCAGTGTGTAGGAAACTGACATTTTCCTGCAGTTGTCCCCCCACTTAGTGCCCCCATTAGAACTACTAGGTGCTGGTTGTTAACTCTGACAGTGCACTGAAGCCTGCTAACCTGGCTCGAGTGCCAGTGCTCTTTTCCTAGAACTAAATTTAACACCCCTATAAGTTCCTAGTAAATTATACCAAGGTATCTAGGGCATGGTCACTAATGGGGGTCCCTAAGGGCTACATCATGTATTGTGCCACCCTAAGGGACCCACACCCAAATACATGCAGACAGCCATTGCACGCTGCTTGAAATGGTGCAAATCATTGTGAAAACATGACATGGTACACACCCAGTGTGCCATGCCAAGGACACTGCATATAATAAATGTAAGTCACCCCTACAGCAGGCCTTGTAGCCCTAAGTCAGGGTACATTATTTTACCTGTGAGGACATATCTGCCTGTGCAGTTTTGCCCTTGTGCGGTCTCGTTGACTTACTAGATGGTACAAGTGAGCATGGAAACCATCTTAAATACATGTATTGGGCCCTGGTCATTCCCCAGCTATGTGTTGCTTTACTGAAACCTATGGTGTTTGGTATCAAACACCTTGTCTTAATAAATCTGTACTATTACCAGTACTAGATTTATTATGATATGCACCCAGAGGGCCTCTTAGAGGTGGCCCCTGGAAACCCTACCAGTTTCTAGTGTGCTGGCTGACTGGTATTGTCCAGCCTACAACCACAGACAAGTTTTTGACCCCCTGCAGGTGAGAGCCCGCACTCTATGTGGTCAGAAACAATGCCTGCTCTGGAGGAAGGTGTTCATACCTCCTCCTGTAGGATGGCTAGTGATTTAGCACATCAAAGCAAAGTGCTTTAAAGCCCTTGCCGCCTTTGATATGCAACCTCAGCTACCCCCAGACCTTGGAGATGCCATTCTCTGCCCTGAGGCCCATTTGGCACCAGGACAGGTGGGAAATTAGCTATGAAAATAGGAGTATTGCACCTCCAGGCTAGTCACACCCCTACGGTGGGCTGTCTGATGTGCTCTGCGAAAGAAGGGTTCCACCATACTGTTTTTGGTTGAATTAGGAACACTGGGACAGGGTTATGATAACTCCCCACAGGTAGTGGTCATATAGTGTAGTGACCCCAGGGGTAAGTAGTCCATTGGTTACTACCCTTCACTCCCCTAAATGCCCCTAAATTTTGTATTTAGGTGGCCCTCTGAAACCAGGAACTCAGATTCATCTGCATGAAAGAAGAGGAAGGAAAAGAAGAGCCAGAAAACATGAGAACTGTGGACCAGCATCACCCTTGGTGCAAAACCCTGACTGCTGCTCTCCAACAATCACTGACACTGACTTGTCCTGAAGCAAAACAGCCTCTGGAGGTCTGTCCAGCACTTCCTTGACTCAGCAACATCTCCCTTGGAGTGGAGGAGCCACTCCCCTGCACTAGCAGGCACAGGCTCCAGCTGCCCGGTAAACCGTTCTGTCGACCCCCCGGCCCACCAAGGGAGCAGCAACCCAGCAAGAGGTCATCATGCTTCAGGAGGTCAGATCTGTTTCCCTGCCAAGTTCAAAGATGCCACGACCCCCAGGAGTCACCCTGCATTAATACCTGCGGTAACAGAGCCAGCTGCAAACACCAAGGCTTGTTTGTGTTCAGTCAGAACACTGTCACTGCCAAAACGTACCTGCAAGTTGAGGGACTCCCAGAGAGGCCAGCCCCATACCGAGAGTGGCCCTGCTCTGTTTCTTCTCCCTCTTCTGCAGGTCTACCAAGAACTATGAGAGCCTCTAACTCACCAACCTGCTGGACAAAATTCCTCTGCATCTGTGCTCCCCAAACCGGACTCAAACTAATGGTGTCTGTGTGGTCCTGAGACTCTCAAGAGCCAAGCCCCCCTTGGGTTCTGCTGGACTGATCCCCCAGTCCCCTCTTGTAGCTTTTTTCTAACAGGTACATTTACCACTGACTTTAAAAGGTAGCAATTGAGGCTACCGCCGTGTAAAGCACCTCTGCATCCGAACAACCCAGGGCAGGTAAAATTAAACTCTTGGTGTTTTCTAGGACCTTGGCCCTACTTACCTTAAGTCCAGAAGAACAGTCCTGTAAGACGTCGGTAAGTGTACCTATGCAGTGTCTGTTTCTCCCATGGAATAACATTACTGCGTTCGAGGCTCCTGCCTCAAATCTGACAGCTGTCATTTTATACTGTTCTACTGTAAAATTTGATATCATCTAAAGTACTTACCTGATTTCAATAATCTTTGTGTCTAAAATTATATAAAAAGATATGTTATTTTTCTAAATTGGTCTCGAGTTTCTTCTTGAGTGTGTGTCTCATTTATTGACTCTGTATGGTTAACAAATTCTTAACGCTACACTTTGATAAGCCTAAACTGCTCGCCCACACTACCACAAAGAGAGCATTTGGGACTAGTAATTTAAGCCCTGTAAGTCAATAAGGGTTGTCTGGACTTTCTAGATAGTGTGCCTCCTTTTGGTACACTACATAAAATGTCAGCTTTCTACATCAGTTTTATATATAAAACCCAGAGACAGAAGTCTGGTGGGACAAAGCAGGTTAATCAGTAACCCGACACTGGATACACAAGAATTATCTTGGCATCCTGTTTTATGCCTTTTACCTGCACCACAAACTGTTATACATAAACCCAGCAGACGTGTTAAGCAAGCTTTGACACTCAAGCAGGGTTCGACACTGTACTATTATCAAGCATTTACAATGCAATGGTTTCGCCTTTGGAAAAGTTTGAGCTATTGGCATTGTAAATGGCAAAATTTGTATTTATGTGTTGGTTTTGAAAACAGATAAATAAATGGCATTGTCATTTACATTGCCATTAGCTTAATCTCTCACAAGTGTGAGACCTATTGTACCCTACGGACGAGCTCAGCAGACAGCAATTACTACCACACACACACACACCCAGAGCCACTCACCCAGAGCCAGCCACACACACCCAGAGCCAGCCACACACACACCCAGAGCCACACACACACACACTCAGAGCCACACACACACACACACACACACACCCAGAGCCACACACACACCCAGAGCCACACACACACACACACACCCAGAGCCACACACACACACACACACACACACCCAGAGCAACACACACACACACCCAGAGCCACACACACACACCCACCCACCCAGAGCCACACACACACACCCACCCACCCAGAGCCACACACACACTCAGGAGAGCAAGCACAGCGAGGGGGCAGGGAAGCAAGCACAGCGAGGGGGCAGGGAAGCAAGCACAGCGAGGGGGCAGGGAAGCAAGCACAGCGAGGGGGCAGGGAAGCAAGCACAGCGAGGGGGCAGGGAAGCAAGCACAGCGAGGGGGCAGGGAAGCAAGCACAGCGAGGGGTCAGGGAAGCAAGCACAGCGAGGGGTCAGGGAAGCAAGCACAGCGAGGGGTCAGGGAAGCAAGCACAGCGAGGGGGCAGGGAAGCAGGCACAGCCAGGGGAAGGGGAACCAGGGGGCGGGGGAGCAAGCACAGCCAGGGGGGGGGGGAAGCAAGCACAGCCAGGGGGCAGGGAAGCAAGCACAGCCAGGGATGCAAGCACAGCCAGGGGGCAGGGAAGCGAGCACAGCCAGGGGGCAGGGAAGCGAGCACAGCCAAGGGGCAGGGAAGCAAGCACAGCGTAGAATGTCACAGTTCTTTATAAAGGGGTGCCACAGTTCTTTATGGCAATATTTTGGGCCTTCTGCCCACTTCCCTGACGGTTTGGTGCTCCTTAGTCCCTCTATGCGCTTCGTAGCGCTCTAGTACGCCTTGTGCTGCTTCGCGGTAGGTGCCCAGCTAAACCTCACGCATCTCGCGTGAGACGGCGTACGACGCGAACACTGAACTCAGCAGTACGAGGCGTACCAGCCTCAGGAGAGCCAGCGTACGCTACAAACAGGTGCCCAGTGAAGCGCGAGGCGTACCAGGCTCCGGGGGACACAACCTAAGGCACAACCGATCAGGAAATGTGTCCCTTGCTGCAAGATACTATAACCAAAAAATACAGTTTGCTGGCTAAATAACCCCCTGTGAATGCAAAAAGCTTTTGAGTTACCTTCCAATGGTTGCTTCACACTACTATCCTCATAGATAGAGTGATCTGCTACAATTATAAAGAGTTTCATCTCATTTACTATTTTAAAGTTTCAGAGGAGTACGATTAAGAACAACAGGCTTCAGTACACACTTGCACAAAAGGGCTAAGTAAACACAGAAGGGGGATCCAGCTTGTGATCTTACTGAGAGAACTTGTGGCAATTATTGATCTTGCACTACCAATCCATCAGTGGGCAACTGAACATAAAACAAGTGAGAGGGCGAGATCCAAAGACAGCCACCCGAATACCTGCTCTGAAAACACCATGAAGACAAGCAAGCCAACTGGTCAACGCATTTATTGAAGTGATATAGTACTTTGCATCAACATTTCCTTATAACATCCAACACCTATTAATTTGGCGAGAAATGTAGCCTATATGGTAAAATCGATTACCCTCACCCGGTTGAAGCATAAAAATACTGGTAAATACTCCAAGAACATGTATGGAATGATCAATGAGTGGGAAGGCACGAGCAGCGTGATAAGATGGTTGCAGGTCATCGGATGAAAACTTTCCAAGCTCCGCATTTTTAACACTCCACGCGCTCCAAGAAACATAGATATATGATTTATTTAACTGACCGTGCAGAGAAACAAAACACAGAAGCGATTTCTAGTAGCAAAAACACGAATGTTTCAAAAGTAGTGCCCTGATCACTTCAGGGATAATCGGAGTGCAGAGGATCACCATTCTGCCTAACCCAGGGATCCACCATGATCACCCAACTACTTGTCCGACCCAGTACCCATTGCTACAGATCCACATCACTGCCACCAGCATTTATCCTAGAGGCAACCCTCACTGCAGTGCCCCCACATCAACTCACTGCACGACCTAATTTCCGTTTCACTTTCCAGCGTCATTGCCCTTACTCTCTGCCTTCACCGATCTCTCTCTGCCTTAACTATGCTGCATACTTAGCCCTTACTAAGTCCATTCATGTCCCTAACCTTCTTTCATTGGTTTCCCAGGAAACCCCTTCCCACCAAAAACCCAGAGATCTCCCTCTAATGATCCCACTGACCTCCTTTCGCTGCCCTCTTCACTATTATGCACTCTTCTACAGTCTCTCTGCTGCAACCTTCCATCGAATCTTTCTCATACTGCTCCCAATACTACCCTAACTGCTCTTCTCTTCACTCATAATACCTTCCTTCTTATGTTCGTCAACCACCCGCTCCTCAGGTTGCCCCGTCCTCGCCTTGATCTCGGCGCCGATCCTTCTCCTTCCCTCCCCCGGTTATGTTTCTCCTTCGTGTCGCCCCGGTGTTTACCTTCTGAGGCTCGCCGTCACCGGTCAGTCTTGCCTGCAGCTTATCTACCGTTTCCAGCACCCCCCACGCCCGCCATCTTTAACTCTGGCAGGGCCGTAACAGGAAGTGACTTCCAATAATCCCACCCCCATCGCTCTGACCAAGGGCGCCATCTTTCTTATGGGCATGCGATTATGACCCAGAAGTAGAAGTGTCAGCTGACCCTGTTTGTTTTCGGCATTTACCAAGGGATGACTATTTCCGACACCGAAAAAGCCGCCATTTTATCAGAAGCAGAAAATCAGAACGCCTGCGCGGTTCAGTCTGGCATTAACAGAGGCACTTGTGTTCTTTAATCTAAACAAGAGTAACAGCTGCATGTCTGAAAGCGTGATGGGAGCGCACCTCTTCTCCTTCTCAGAAGTACCTAAGAGGCACTGCCAGGAAACGGAGGCCAGAACTCTTCCTTCCTCTGCTCGTCCACTGCGGTGGCAGCTGCATGGCCTCACAACCTATACACTGCGTCAACAAAAACAATGCCCAGGCAGCAGCTAATTTAGCTCTCCAAAAATGGACACAGTCCATCACGAAGCGCTTTCCAAATTCACTTGGCACAAAGAGTTCCCTTTATGCTTCTGTAGCCGAAAACCTCTCCAAACAAGCATTAAACACGGACAGCGGGAGGGGGGCGGAAACGGACAGCAGGAACTGAAGCCACCAGGCAAACACGAGCCAAAGGAAATCTACAATAAAACAAACAACATGTTAGAAGCATACTGTGCAAACAGAAACATTAACAACATGGGCATGTACAGACAACAGAAAAAAACAAACAAAAACTTAAAACAAAAGACAACATGAGACGGGGCATTGGAAATAACAACAACTTCAAACTCGCCAACCACTTCGGCCAAAGGCTTTTCCAAAATGACGAAAACATCACGGGACAAAAAAAATAAAAAATACACGCCCACAGCCACATGACGTCAGAAAAGAGGCAGGATGAGAAAAACCTCGCCGAAAAGCCCACGAATCGCCTCGAACGATGACAGGCAGATCTCACTTCCAATGGCTAGCCTCCATTTTTGGAGGTAGCCAATGGGAGAGTGAGGCGGTGCCCAAGCCACAATACTCTAACAAAAGATTTCGACCTGCGCCGAAAAGCTGCGCGGCGCAGCTTTTCGCCAGGTCGAAACCTAAAAAGGATACTCACAGCCTCCATTCTGCATATTCTGGGAGGTTCAGAGGAGTTGTCTTTCCCCACCGTTATGTTATCAGTGTTTTTATAGCGTGCTAATCACCCGTGAGAGCATCTATGCACTCTGTAGTCAGTGTTAGACATTTCACACCTATTCACAGCCATTAAAATGCTAATTACTGGCTGGTAGAACTGGGAGAACAACTGCCAATTTAGTCTCCACCATCTTCAGCCAGAGAAAAGGTAACTTTCTAAAAGTTTATTTTCCTTAATATTTATTAAAAATCTGACTTCATCATTAAATCATATTTTTAACAACTATTAACATAGTTGTGTAATTATTTTTGAGTCAGTACTATTCCTGAAATACTATATTAGGATTTAAATCTGTAGTTTGGTTTTCTACACAGGACAGCTAGAACTGCTACAGTGAAAATAGCTTTTGGGTGCACTGTAAGGACATGTTAACATTACATTTCTACATGTCCTACATTTAACTACCATGCACCCTGTCTTATGGGTGACATGGCCTGCAAAGGGTTAACATATTAATATTTAAAAGGGATGGTTTGACCTGTCAAAAAAGATTATTTTTGACAGTTCAAATTGCAGATTTTAAACTGCCAAACTGCCACACTCAGGCTACACTGGCAGGCTTGAAACCATATTTTACACAGACACTGCAGTGGGTGGCACAATAGATGCTGCAGTCCACTGATGATATTTAACTTAAGTCCAGGTACATTTTCCACCATATATTTGGGACTTATATGTCAGCTGAATATACCACTTATGGATATGATAATCTGACCACATTGAAATGTGGACCACAGGCACTCTTATCACTGGTTAGCAGGGTTAAAGAGCACAGTGTTCTAAAGCCGGGAAAAATATAGGGTTGAGCAAAAGGTGAAAAATACGCTGCTACCATGTAGAAAAGGCAGATTTCCTACTTCTAGAAATAACCACAGCCCACAAGAAGCTCAAACCCCACCTGATTGTAGAAGAGATTAGAGACTATGTACAAAAAGGAATGGATGATGTGCATTTAAAGGGGACATGTTTAATTTGTAAAGTTCGAAAACAGATTGAAGGAAATACTGAACTAAAAATCTCAGATTTTCTAGACTCACTTGACTGATTTCTTTGACATAATACTAGCAGAATAAGATTACCCCCCAAAAGTTATAATCAAGGTTCCATTTGAGGAGGAATTTATATGCACAAAGTGGACATTACAACTGATTCCTGCATTTAAAAAAATCAAGCGGGTTGAGGTAAAAGTGCAACACCACACTGCAAGTTCAAAACCAATAGCCAATAAAGCCACAGGCGTAAAAAATATATTAAGCACATTATAGATGAATTACAGTATTGAGAAAATGTGGGTCTGTACTCATCAACAATAAGCCCTGTTTGCCAAATTTTAACGGCTGAGAATTCTTGGAGAATCATACTAGATGTGTTGCAATTTGAGATTACAAAGCTAGACGTATGCATTAACACAGGATTAATGATGCAGATAGTGCAAAAATAATACACAAGCACTTTAGATATAGAATTATTTTTTTTACTCAAAGTGTGGCACAGGAGTCATAATATTTTGTAGTTATTTAACCACCGCCCCCGCAAATCTAACCACATTAGAAAGCAAAGAATCCAACATTAGGGAGAACCAATAATACTCCCACCATTTACCCCAAATCTTCGAGAATTTCTTCAGACATCCCTGGGCAATATAAATCAGTTCCTCCTGCTTAGCACACCAGTTCATACTAGTGCGCCATTGCTTCAAATCGTTGGGTAGTTTCCAAGACTGCGCTATGTCCCCCTTGGCCACTAGGGCTGTCAGTCCCACCAGAGTCTTATCACCCCTGGAATCCCCAAAGTCGGCCATTATACCCAGCAGTGCCACCTTTGGAGTCAGTTGGATTGAGGTATTCAGGATGGCTGAGTTGGATTGAGGTATTCAGGATGGCTGAGAGGGTAGCTGTAATTCTAGACCAACAACCATGTGAAAGAAATCTGCTGTTGATGACTGACAGCAGGCACATCTGGGGTCTGAAAGGACAACTGCATAACCCAGTCATTGGTGAGACTGGTGTAGATAGTGTAATTGTATCAAACATAGGCGGGCTGAGTTTGATAGCACTCTAGGTGCCATGCATGCTTCCTGCCACTGAACCTTCTCCAGGTGCCTGATCCATCCCTCCAATTTCTGTCAAAGCAGTTCTAGTGTCTCTGGGGCGTTACATATAAGGGCACGATACAGTTGGAAATCATACCAGTTTCCCTATCAATAACCTAGCCTGACGGGGGCTGAATTCTGTAAGTTCTTGTGGACATTCACCCTAACATCCTAGGGCATGACGCACCTGTACGTATTTATGGAATTGGGTATGAGGGAGAGAAAACTGGGTTTGGAGATCGGCAAAGGTGTACATGGTGGACCCCTGCCACACATCAGCCAGTATAGTGATCCTTATTAGAACCCCCCAAACCAACAACTGTGCCAATCAGTGGCCCCTCCAAAGGGAAGTCTGCCCAGTCAGGCGACAATCCCAGCCCGTGAAGCATAGAGCGCCTTCCCACATCAAGAATATCACTCTGGTTACTTCCGGAAACGTGAGACGAAGTGGTCGGCCACATAAATAGTGCATCAACCCATCAAGGAACAGGCCGCTTAATTCCAGCTGGTACGCTTGGTTGTCCTAGCATCCTGTTAGCCAGTCATTTATAATCATTAAGTGGGATGCCCAGTAGTAGAGATGGATGTCGACCGCCCCAACTCCTCCATCATAAACCGAGCTGTGCCATTTACCCTGGGCGATGCATGGAGGATGGCCACGCCAAAGAAAGGATAGAAACATCACCACCACCTTATTGAACCAAATATTGAGAATGTGGAGTGAGAAATGTTGTCAGATGTATAGGAATCGGGGCAGTACCATTATTTTTATTAATGCAACTCTACCCAAAAGATTAAGAGGGAGGTTTTGCCACATTACCAGGCCGGTCCTAGTCCCCTTCAAGAGGCGTGCCAGGTTCAGAGGATGAGCGAGGTCAGGTAGAATCATGATGTGTACCCCATAATATTTAAAGCTGAGGCGACGCATTGGGATGCCCACCCACCAGTCATTCGATGCGCTGTCCTCACAATGGAATAGGGAGAGATTGCTCCTTGTTTGAGGCATCCTCAAAGAGACGGAGAAACTCAATGGTGCGTGGGCCTGAAACCGCTGGATGTGTAAGATATAGGAGGACATTATCTTCATATAATGCGAGTCTGTCTTCAGAAGCCCCAATCCATTCCCATCCCCTCATTTGCACAAACGTGCCAATGGCTCAATGACCAAAGTGAAGAGGAGTGGGGAGAGGGGACAGCCCTGTCGGGTAACATGTCCAATCGAAAACGCATGGGATGACAACCGGTTAATAATGACCTGGGCCGTCGGATGGAAATATAGAAGAGATATCATCACCTGAAAATGGACCCCAAATCCCATCTGGCAAAGCACTGCTCCAAGATAATCCCAATTGAACATTTTGAAGGCTTTTTCAAAATCGGATAGTAATAATGTAAGGTCACATCCTGTTTGATTTCACCAACATGAGCTAGGGAGACGTGCAAACGCCGAGCTGATAACTGTCTGAAGACTGCTCACTAGATCTTAGCATACATTTTTATGTCTGCGTTAATCAAGGAGATGGGATGGTAGGACCCGCAATACGTTGATGGTTGGTCAGTCTTAGAGAGGACGACAATAGTCGCCAGATCTAGCTCTTGGGGCCCCTTCTTACGGCCTATAAGTAGGGCCGGAGCAAGTGAGGGGCTCAATGACCCAGAGTTTGGAACATAATTTGAGGGGGAATCCGTCTGGGTCTGGGGTCTTCCTGGAATTCAAGTCATGAATGGCCAATTGAATCTCATCTTCAGTGAATTGTTCCTCCAGGGCCTTCAACCGAACCCTTGTTAGGCAAGGGAGGTTTATGCCTGCAAGCAAAAGCTGAGGGCATTCAACAGAAGAACGTGGCTGGCGGGCTTAGAGCTGCTCATAGTAAGCAGCAAACACTGCTGCAATTTCATCTGCTGTGGTACCTAAGGACCCCAGTGTGTCTTTCACAGCAAGGATAAACCGCAAACCAATGTTTCTGGTCGCAAGTCAGTATAGAAGTACACTGCTCTTATTGCCATGTTTATATATGCACTGAGTGGTCACCTGCCAGGTGGCACAGTGCTGCTCTATCATTATTTCGACCCCTTTATACACAGTACTTTGCGTTGAAGGGGGTTCCTTAGGTGTTGCTGTGGGTGTTCCCACGCAACTCCCATAGAACAGGACACATCTCCGGATTTATGAGAAATCGTAAATCTGGAGATGTGTGGGAATGCTGCGCCATCCTAGAGTTGGTGTAGCAAGGCGCAACGAGGAGAATTGTTTTAATTTCTCCTCATTTTTTCCTCTTTCAATGCATGCTGCATTCCACAGCATACATTGAAAGAGGAAAATGCCTTTACTGATTCTTTTTGTGGAGGAAGGGGTCCCTTCCTGCACAAAAACAATCTCCGCACGACACAGACATCGCTGCACCGTGGTGCAAGGGTGCCTGTGTCACCGCATGGCTGCAGTTTGTGCAGCAGTGCAGAGGGAAGCACAGAGTTGCAAAATATTCATGTACATATGTCACATCCCTGTGCTTCGGAAGTGCCACAGTGCAGTGCAGCTAAAGAGCTTGCAGTGTTACGCTGCAGTACTTCCTCAAATCTTCACCTATAAATTCACCATACACTCCAATCAATCAATCAATCATGCCATTTGTATAGTGCACTACTCACCCGGGAGGGTCTCAAGGCGCTTGGGGGGAGGGGTATGCTACTGCTCGAACAGCCAGGTCTTGAGTTGTTTCCTGAAGGCGAGATGGTCCTGGGTCAGCCGAAGGTGGATGGGGAAGGAGTTCCAAGTCTTGGCAGCCAGGTAAGAGAAGGATCTTCCTCCGGCGGTGGCTCTTCGGATGCGTGGTACGGCTGCGAGGGCGAGGCTGGTGGACCGTAGCTGGCGGGTGGGCGTGTAGAAGGTCAGGCGGTCGTTGAGGTACTTGGGGCCCAGGTCGTGGAGAGACTTGTGTGCGTGGGTGAGGAGCCGGAACGTGATCCTCTTGTCGACGGAGAGCCAGTGCAGGTTCCTCAGGTGGCTGGAGATGTGGCTTCGTCGGGGGACATCCAGGATGAGTCGGGCGGAGGCGTTCTGGATGCGCTGGAGTCTTTTCTGTAGCTTGGCTGTGGTTCCGGCGTAGAGGGCGTTTCCGTAGTCCAGTCGGCTGGTGACGAGTGCCTGGGTGACAGTCTTCCTGGTCTCGGTCGGGATCCAGCGGAAGATCTTGCGAAGCATACGCAGGGTGTTGAAGCACGATGAGGAGACGCCGTTGACTTGTCTGGTCATCAAGAGGGAGGGGTCCAGGATGAAGCCCAGGTTGCGTGCGTGGTCGGTTGGCTTGGGTGCGGTGCCCAGGGCCACCAGGAGTCGTCCCAGGCGGAGGGCGAAGATCCCAGGATGAGGACTTCCGTCTTGTCCGAGTTCAGTTTCAGGCGGCTGTCCTTCATCCACTCGGCGACGTCTTTCATCCCTTCGTGCAGGCAGGTTCTGGCGGTGTCGGGGTCTCTGGTGAGGGAGAGGATCAACTGGGTGTCGTCGGCGTAAGAGATGATGTTGAGGTTGTGCTGGCGTGCGATGGCTGCGAGAGGTTTCATGTAGATGTTGAAGAGGGTGGGGCTGAGTGAAGATCCTTGCGGGACGCCGCAGATGACTTTGGTGGCCTCGGAGCGAAACGGGGGGAGGCGGACTCTTTGTGTTCTTCCGGCGAGGAACGAGATGATCCACTCCAGTGCCTTCTCTTGGATACCGATGTTGCTGAGGCGCTGGACTAGGGTGCGGTGGCAGACCGTGTCGAACGCAGCGGAGAGGTCCAGGAGGATGAGGGCCACTGTTTCCCCCTTGTCGAGCAGGGTCCGGATGTCGTCGGTGGCTGCGATGAGGGCGGTCTCGGTGCTGTGGTTGGCTCTGAAGCCGGACTACGAGGGGTCGAGGGATCCGTTCGTCTCAAGGAAGGCGGTACGCTGTCTGTTGACGATCTTCTCGATGACTTTAGCAGGAAAAGGGAGGAGCGAGATGGGGCGGAAGTTTTTGAGATCGGTGGGGTCCGCTGTAGGTTTCTTCAGGAGGGCGCTGATCTCGGCATGCTCCCAGCTCTCCGGGAAGGTGGCGGTGTTGAAGGAGGCGTTGATGATGTTCCGGAGTTGGGGTGCGATGGTGGAGTCGGCCTTGTTGAAGACGTGGTGTGGGCAGGGGTCGGTCGGTGGTCCGGAGTGGATTGTGTTCATCGTGCGGGCTGTGTCTTCGGTGGTCACCGTGGTCCAGGTGCGAAGGGTGGCGGTGGGGGGCGTTGGTTCGACGGTTGGGTGCGTGGGTGGGGCACCGAAGCTGTTGTGGATGTTGGCGATCTTGCGGTGGAAGAACAAGGCGAGGGAGTCGCAAAGGTCTTGTGACGGAGTGATGTTGTTGGTGCCGGTGCTGGGGTTGGAGAACTCCTTGACGATAGTGAAGAGCTCTTTGCTGTCGTGGGCGTTGTTGTCCAGTCATTCCTTCAGGGATTTCTTCTTGGTGGTGCGGATGAGCTGGTGGTGCTTGCGGGTAGCGTGTTTGAGGGCGGTCATGTTGTCGGTGGTCCGGTCGAGGAACCAGACTTTCTCGAGGGTGCGGCAAGTCTTCTTGGAGTCCTTGAGGTCGTCGGTGAACCAGGATGCCTTCTTGCTTCTGGGTCTGCTGGGAGGGTTCTTTAGTGGCGCGAGGTCGTCGGCGCAGGCGGACAGCCACTGTGTGAAGTTGCGGGCTGCTTCGTTGGGGTCCGTTGTGTTGGCGGGTGGGCTCTGGCTGAGGGAGGTGGTGAGCTGGTCTGCGGTGATCTTGCTCCAATTCCTGTGAGGTACCTGTTGCGGGTGGTGGTGGGTCGTGGATCTTTTGAAGCTGAAGTGGACGCAGCTGTGGTCGGTCCAGTGGAGTCCGGTGGCGTGGCTGAAGGTGATGTACTTGCTGGAAGAGAAGACGGGATCAAGCGTGTGGCCGGCGTAGTGGGTGGGGGTGTTGACCAGTTGCTTGAGTTCGAGGTTGGCGAGGTTTTCCAGCAGGGCGGTGGTGTTGCGGTCCTTGTTGTTCTCCAGGTGGAAGTTGAGGTCCCCGAGGAGGATGTAGTCGGTGGAGGGGAGGGCGTGCGGGCTGATGAAGTCTGTGATGTCTTCGCTGAATTGTGTGCGTGGTCCCGGGGGTCTGTAGACAAGGGTGCCTCTGAGGGTCGTCTTAGGGTCGGTGTGAATCTGGAAGTGGAGATGTTCGGCTGCGGCGAAGGAGTCGTTGGCATCGGTCGTGATGCGGATGGTGTTCCTGTGGACAATGGCGATGCCACCTCCGGTCTGGTTGATGCGGTCCCTCCTGATGATCTTGTACCCGTCCGGGATGGCGATGGCGATGTCGGGTGCAGAGGAGGCGTTCATCCAGATGCATTCTTTCAGTCAATCATGCTGTATACATATATTCAACCAAACTTTCACACATTACCTTGCAATTATAGTTCTTTCTTTAACCAGATAAGGTAGTTCTGATAAGAATTTTTTTTTCTTCTTTTTTCTTTTGTATTTTTTTGAAGAATTTTCTATTTTTTTGCAGTTTTTTTAAAAAATGAACAAAAAAAAAAGAACGGATAAAACAGAAAACTTTTGGAATTGCTTATCATTCCCCAAAAAAAAAAATATATTAACAACGATGATTGCGTTGCACAGCACAAACTGCATCCACCGACTGCTCACCAAAGCATATAAGTTTCTTACATTTCACGCAGTGTTGCTCGGGAAAGGCGAATTCTGGCCTAATGTCCATTGCAGGTGTTCCTGAGGACGCTCCAGACGTACTTGCCACAGCAGGGGAGGGGTACAAAGCAGCTGGCCTCATTTCCTCCCGAGCAAGATTGAGAGGATGTGTGGTCCGGAGATGCTTGTACATAGATGCAGTGACACAAGAGTATTTTTTTTCACGGCCTCTTGACAGGACTCGGTCACAAATTTTGCACGTCACCTTTATCGCATTTACTTTCTTCTCTCCAGGTGGAAAAGTGAAGAATTTCCACACTACAGATTCCGGCCTCTGTGGACGTGGTGCCTCCTGCAAGAATTCTTCTTCAGAAGATACTTCCTCCTGCTGCTGCTGCTGTCCTTTTGCCATTTTGTTTGATATTTTTTGAAAAACACCAAAAAAAACAAGCAAAAAGGGTTCTTGTAGGAAAAGAGATGTCTCTCTAAAGATGCTCCAACAAGAATGATTAAAATGGGTGGGGTCCTTCAATAGTTACAGTGGGAAATGTTATGAACCAATTAAATCTTTTTTTTTTAGGTCACATGGGATCCGCGCACTTTGCGCTCACGAAGCACGCACCCAACGCGACTTCCCGAAAATATATTTAAAAATAATATAAGTTTATTATAAGTTCAAATATATTATTTTTATAAATATCTTAGATAATCTCTTGCCCTAATATGTATATTAAAGACACATACATATCATTTTAGTGTGGCTATGATGCAGAGGTCTAGCCCGGGACCAGGGTTCAATTCCCCGCCTCGGCGGGTCTTGGGCTCAAAAAATTCCACGGACCTGATCATTCTCGCCTCGGTGCCTATTCCAATCATGGAGTCCCACTCTGCAACTCTGGGCAATAGCTTGCTTAATCTCCACAACGGCCCCCACAACGCTAAGGATGCCTGGCCTCCACCTTGGGGGTGCCCAGGAGTGGACACCTCACAGGGAAAGCCAGGATGGGTTCCACAGCGGTATTCGTACAAGCGCCTTGAGACCCTTGCGGGTAAGTAGTGCGCTCTACAAGTATCAATTTATTTTAGAACATTAAAAAAATTTGCGGGAGTTGCGCACCCAGCTCGCCCCAGCACGTATATGACGTCACACGGGACCCGCCACCGCGCAAGCGTCGTGTACCGTAATGCGCATGTGTCGCAAATGCGCAGGAGCAGGAGTCGCAGACTGGTCGCATACCAATCGCGCACATCACGTAATATTAAATGTGTATGATGTAACTGAAGAACACGCAGCCGTCGCACACCGTACGCGGATCCTTCACAACTTTTTTAAAATGGCGGCTAGAATCCGCGCACCCACCGTGATGTGTACGCTTTGGGTGTGCGACTCAGAAAAAAATTCGGGGAAAAAAATGACAAAGAAAATAATATAAGTATATTAAAAGAAAAAAATTAAACAATATTTTAGTTTGATTTTTTCCCCCAAAATTTTGTGCAATTTTCAGAAAAATATATCATGTTATTCAATGAATAAAATATTTATAAAGAAACAGTTAAAAAACTGTAGAAAATCAGTACAAAAAAATAGGTATAACTACTATTACACTTAAAAATTTGCATTTAAAAACCTTTGAAATTCACTGAATAAACCATAGGTTTCAGAGACGTTATAGTTAGAAATTAGCATTTAAAAAAGCTTTGAAATTCACTAAAAAAACAATAGGTTTCAGAGACGTTATATTTAGAAATTCGCAGAAAAAACTAGGTTTCAGGGGTGTTATAGTTAGCTGGACATTTCACTCGTACAAAACCATAGAAATTCCTTCGTTATAGTTAGTCCTGCCAACTATAACTCACACGCCCGCAATGCACTGCTGATGATGTCAAATATTACATCATTCATGACATGGTCAGTGACATCACTGATGACATCTCAAATGACATCACTGATGATATCACTGATGACATCATCCACGTGACAATCTGATACACCTCATCATACACTGGTATAACCTTTCATCACTCACTGTACAATACAGAGTACCATATTTGAAACCATTGACACACCAATACCAGTTACTACATACCCACTAACTGATTCCTAAGTCTACACACACAACTATCCATTCAACAACAGAATCACTTATACATGCAGTCACTAATTAATAGAACACTATCAAATGCACATATACACATATATAGACATTGACACATCAGCAGGCATCTTAGTCGGTTATGCAGTCATCCTACTCACTCATGAAAACAATTAATCACACTTACATTTACTCACTTACACAAATATACACACAACACCTCATTTATTCAAACACATAGTAACTCATAGTTAATATGTTAAAAAATCACCATTACAATTATACACTCATTCATATAGTTACTCTCACAATCACTGACTCTTACATATACACCAACTCTCACATACAATGCCTTTTATTTTTTTACTTTGTTGAAGATGTACAACTAAAACATATATTCGCTCATCAACACACAAATAAATACACTCAGTCACCCAAACAACTGTTTCCACATGCACTCTTAAACCTATACACCTTGTCAATCAACCATTCACACATCTATGCATAGTTACACACACCCCATCCAACCACACACAAACTCAGTGTCTCATACAAATACTCACCCAACTAATCAATAACTAATATACACACTCATGTAGTTAGTGACCAACTGATGCAGCATGTTATACAACAACAGAGAAGGTGATACACACATGCACATAGTTTAGTTACTAATCCAGGTATTAAGTGAGACACTTTTAATTACTTACTTAAACAGACAGCTACTAAATCCTCCATCCAGACAGTTATATATCCACTCAATCTTCAATACAGATTGGTATAAATATAATACATATTTCAATTTCAAACTAAACTACATTCACTGGATGATGTCATCAGTGATGTCATTAGAGATGTCATCAGTGATGTAATCAGTGATGTCCCTGACCCTTTCATGAATGATGTAATATGTGACATCATCAGCAGTTCATTTTGGGCGCGCGAGTTATAGTTAGCAGAACTAACTATAAAGGAGGAATTTCTATGGTTTTGTACGAGTGAAATGTCCAGCTAACTATAACACCCCTGAAACCTATGTTTTTTTTCTGTGAATATGTGTATCTATATATATATATATATATATATATTCATTCAAAAAACTTTATTTCGGTTTGTTTATGAACCATAAAAGTACAGAACACATTTTAGACATTGAATAAATACACATATTACATCCCAGTTGATATACATAGACTACAAATTTCCATTTGGTGGCGGAGTCCCATTAAAATTCCTAGACAATAAATTATATATTTACAAATTTAAAAAGTTAAAATACAGTAGAAGCTCAGAGTCTTCCTGGATGTGTTATCCAACTACAGCCCAGGAGCTTTGTTACTTCCGAAGCATTCTCCGTCTTATTAGCCACATAGAGAACAGAAACTTGGCAACGGCTGTAACTATTAGTGCATTAGTATCGGATTTTAGAATTCTAAAACACTCTAGATAATTCCTAACTCCCAAGTTCAGACATAGCTGTATAATCCATTTCTTTCTGCTATTACTATAGGCAGGACAGAACAAGATTACATGCATTAGGGTCTCATTAGAGTTTCCACATCCTGGGCAGGGGCGAGCTGGGCCCTCTTTCCATTTGTCTGTATATGAATGCAGGGGCAGTGTGCCATATCTAAACTAAAGATAGAACTTCTTTGCTAGAACCGGTTCAATCATATCTAGTTCCTTCTCAAATCTGTAAACATTCTTGTGATCTAAAAAGCTATCGGTGAGACTAGAGGGCCTGGCTGATTGAAGAGCTTCCTGTAGATTATGATGTTTTATGGTCTCAGCCAGGGTTTCTCTCGAGATAACTTGGCATGCAGCCTCAGGATTGGACCACAAGTTCTCCAGTCCAATCTTGGTCGCTAACCCCCTTATAAATGATAGCCACTGTATCCTACCTGCACCCTGGCAGGCCATCACGGTTTTCAATTCTTCTCTATAGCTCTCAAGCTCCGGGACACTCCCCAATCTTCGCCAATAAAGGAGCGGGCGAGA
Source organism: Lissotriton helveticus (assembly GCF_964261635.1). Taxonomy (NCBI): domain Eukaryota; kingdom Metazoa; phylum Chordata; class Amphibia; order Caudata; family Salamandridae; genus Lissotriton; species Lissotriton helveticus. The sequence goes on along the minus strand of NC_136071.1, from coordinate 440,020,334 downwards.
GGCAATTACTTCTGCAATTGGCCTCAGATTTAAATCCAGCCTTAATGGTATTAGCGGTGTGCTTTTTGGTAGAGTGAGCAGCTGCCTAATAAAGTTATTCTCGGTAACACCGATCTCATTTACTGGTCGGTGCCCCCAAAGTTCCGCCCCATAGAGGGTGGAAGATCTGGCTTGAACTTTGTATATTTCTAGCGGGGCACTCACTAGTTTATGCACACAAGTTTTCTGCACTTTTAAGATTCCCCCCGCGGCCTGTGACAGCCCTAGGTTAGCCTTAGACATTTGAGTATCCCACCCCATTTTGTCGTTCAATGTCAAACCAAGGTAGACAAAGTTATTTACCCTTTCCAGGGGTCGACCATCCATTTTCGGGTGGGGGCAATTAATTGTGCTGGCGTTAAACACCATGTACTTTGTTTTATCTATGTTAATCACCAGGTTCCTTTTCTTACAGAATTCGGTAAATTGGTCTAACACCCGCTGCATCCCCATTGGTGTTTTTGAAAGCAGCAGGGTGTCGTCCGCAAACATTAGTGCAGGGAATTTAGCGCCAGCTAAATTAGGGGCATCAATATAATTTGCGCTGGTCAGATCTTCTATAAGGCCATTTAGAAAGAGAGAAAATAGTGTGGGGGCAAGTACACACCCCTGCCTAACCCCTTTCTCAATTGGAAATGCCCTAGACAGCTGGCCAAATTTACCAAAGCGTACCTTCGCGAAGGTTCCTTCATGGAGTCTTTTAAGTTGATGGCACAGGTAAATAGGGATCCCCATGTTGGTTAATATGCTCCACAATTGGTTCCTATCCACCATATCAAAGGCGGATTTGAGGTCCACAAATGTTAGATACAGGCTACCCCCATCCAAGACCACATGCTTCCAATAAAGTACCTGGAGCCGTAGTAATTGGTCGATGGTCGATGTTTTGGCTCTAAACCCTGCTTGCAGGTGGGAGAGAATATTATTCTCTGTAATCCAATCCTGCAGGCGTTGTAAAAGGAGTCTGGCATAAATTTTTTGTGTGACATCAATAAGGCTAATAGGCCTGTAGTTTGATGGTACCAGCGGGGAGCCCTTTTTATAAACCGGGATAATTTCGGCCCCCAGCCAGGTGCTAGGGAGTTCTTGTCCGTCCAAAATGGCATTAAATAGGACAGTCAAGTAGGGGACCCATATCTTCAACTCATCTCTATAAAGATCACCAGGAATCCTGTCCAACCCCGGGGCCTTATTAGGTTTCAATGCTAATACCGCTAGTGTCACTTCCGACAAAGTAAATAAAGGAGGGCACCAGCTAGGATCCAACCACAGAGGAAAACTTGGTAGGTCAAGAGTTAGGGAAGCAGGACTAGAGTAAAGATCTTTGAAGTAAGCACACCAAACTTCCTCAGCAATGTTGGGGTCGATCTTAGACTTGCCCTCTGCCTTCCCAGTGTGAACCAGATTCCAAAAGGATCGTGCATCTTTCACAATCAGTGCCTGTTTGATTCCCTGCCATCTCTCGGTTTCCCATTCAGATTTTGCATGGAACAGGAGATCCTTATAAGCCTTCCTTGCAGTCATAATGGAAGTCTTACTGCCTGTTTTAAGAGCAGATACTAAAATAGTTTTTGCCCTCCTACATGACTGGTTATACCAGGGATTAGAGTCCCGTGGCTGCCGTTGGCTCTGGTTGGAGGATTTGTAAAAATTGTCTGCCAGGGTCTTCATTAATTCTTTATGAATTTCTACAGCCTTTGCGCCTGCCGCAGAATTTGAGGCACTCTCATTCAATGCTAGCACCCGCTCTAGCTGGGGAATTATACTATTGTACAGGAAAGCCAAATTTTTTGGTGAGGACTTAATAGTGGCCCAACGAATTCTTTTCCCACCCTGTATAATTCTAATATTACTTGATACAGCGTCAGCCTCTTGTGGCACCGCCTCAGGCTGTGGCAGATCCAACTCTACTACCAAAGGGTTGTGATCACTTTCCGAGCGATCATGTACCTGGAAGTTACAAATCATTGGCCATAAGGACAAGCTAGCCATAAAATAGTCAATTATTGACGAATGGCCCATTCCATTATAAGTACACTTTCCTGGGCTATCCCCTGGAAAGCGGCCGTTACATGCTCTAAGTGAATGTGTATACGTTAAGGATGTGAGCTGCATGACCATAGGTGACCAGGATTTAGTTTGGTAGACATTAGGAAATGGAATCTGGCAGACGTCATCCTCGTCTGATGATATCTGAATGGCACCCCCAAGTGGTTCATAGTGGCAGTTAAAGTCTCCCCCTATTAACACCTTAGTCTCGCTAGGGAGACTATTCAATAAATTAGTTAAGGCCTCTAGAGTCTGTGAGGTCCCTCCCACACGAACAGGACGTAAGTAAATGTTAATGATTGCCAATTTAGGTGTTTTTGGGCGAGCTAAGAGAATGCATAATAAGTCACAGCTATTAGTGCTAATCCTTTTAACAGAAAACCCAAGATGGACACCCACCCATATAGTCAGACCACCAGATGGCCTGCCTCTAGCACCCTTGATGGCGAGTTCAGTGTAGGTAACATACCCCAATCTATGGAGGGCGGTCGTAGCCCATGTTTCCTGAAATATACAGAGTCCATGAGTATCCACAAAATCACACCAATCAGTGCTGTCTAATTTTGTAGCCAAACCTGCCACATTCCATGATAGGGCCGCTAAATGTTTGCTTTGTCGGCTAGATGGCTCATTTGACTGGTTAGAAGATGTGGCAATTCCTACGATTGGGTCGCCTAAATCAGGGCACAATTGTCCCTTGAAGGAGTCATGGCTAAATGTGGGGGATTTGGCCATTTGGGAAATAGAGAGAGCAGTGGTAGATTTGGGTACTATAGACATCAACCTAGTCCCACTCTGTGCGTCCACCCACGCTAGCTCCCCTTTACCCACCTTTGGACTAGTTAAGGGAGTGGTGGTGGAAACGGGGAGTCAATCACAGCCATCGAAACAGGAAAGAACACCATATCTGTTAGAGATTTCCAATGGGGTAAAAGGGATCAAGTGCTCCATACTCCTGTTCCCATGCAAATGGTCCGACCCCCCTGGAAGCATGCTGTGGCCACCAACAGGGACTGTGTTCCAACCCGATGTGTTCCCAGTAGGCAAGGGTCTAGGCGGTTGGCCCGTGTATCTGTTGTAGGGGGGCATGTACGCATTCTTATTGCGATGAGGATCAGCAAGCCCTACGGGGAAAAAAGGGGGAGTCACAAACGATCTTGGATAAAAATATGTTAGATCGAGTGGGACTATGGCAGTTTTCAAATTCCCCGAGGGCCCTGTTAATATACATCTAACTGCCTCTGGATCCTTAAAGTTTATTACTACAATGTCTCCGTTGAGGTTTTTTTCCCTGCTGCCCGACCAATTGAGACGCCTGACGTGGACTATCTCTCCGTTAATGTAGTATGGGAGTGGTCTATTTAATCCTAGCCAGTGGAGAATTTTATTTTTTAGCTGGGGATGCCCCTCCCTTTTACCTGCCTCTAAAGTAGGGACTCCTGTGAGTACAACTACGAAAGGCACAGCCTCGGGGGGTAATTCAACATTATGGCCCTGTAGTTTATCATTAATGGGCAAGTTCAACCTTCCCCTTCCCAATTGCTGGTTCATGACGCTGGGGTTTTCCCCTCCCTTCTGTGGTTCTCTAGCAGCCAGGGCTATAGATTTTGCCACTGTTGCCACAGGCACCTGGGCATGCTGAGATGCCGGAGTTTTCCGTTGGATATTACTGGGGGGATTATTAGCTGTATTATTATCCTTACTGGAGCTCTTGAGAACAACTGCTGCTCTCGGTTTGTTATTGCCAGACATATATATATATATATATATTACCTACTGGCGGTCGCCAGTAGGTATATATAGTTAGGATTTTTTCTCTATGGGATTTTTGAAAATTCTATGTCAAATAACTTTGGCGTTTGTGGACGGAATTGGCTGAAATTTTCAGGAAAATGGCACATTTTGTTTCTGAGCAGCCCCTGAAAATTGGGGGGGGGGTTCGTCCAGGGGGGGGTCGAGAAAAAAGGGGGGTCCCAAAACGTGTTTTTAACATTGAGTTTTCCATAGGGCGGTTGGCCTCACTTTTAGCCCGAACGGCTGAATGGATTTGCACGAAACTTGGCAAAATTGTAGGGTCTGGTAGCCCGATGTGCCTTTTGTAGGTCTCAATATATGTGCTACAGTGGATTTTGAGAAATTAACGTTTAAAAAAAGATATATATCTGTAACAGCGGACCGGGCAGCGCTCCAGTACGCGTACTTTTCGCGCAACGGAGCTTTGTGAAGCGAAGCTGATTGGTTCTCCGGCGTCTGTAAACATTCCAAACAGTCCGTAGCGGCCGCCATCTTGTCTCTCGGTAGGATCGAGAGACAAGAGGAGGCCAAAGCGAAGGGGCAAATGACCATAAGGGGGCATAGTAGATCCTCGCTGACCCCCTAGGTTTGATGTGGAGGTTTTAAAAGGGCCCCGCGGGGCAAAAAAAAAAAATAATAATAATAATCGAACGGCTGAATGGATTTGCACGAAACTTGGTAAAATATTAGGGACTGGTAGCCCGATGTGCCTTTGCTAGGTCTCAATATGTGTGCTCCAGTGGATTTTGAGAAATTAACGTTCAAAAAAAGATATATATCTGTAACAGCGCTCCGCTTCGCGTAACGGAGGTTTGCGAAGCTGATTGGTCATTCTGTCACTGGGCTATAGTTGGGCTACATCTGGCTGATATTTGGGCTACATTTGTTTTTTTTGTCTCTGGCGGCCATCTTTGGGCTACATTGGGCTACATTGGGCTTCATTGGGCTTCATTGGGCTACATTGGGCTACATTTGGGCTCCAACATATATATAGGCCAATGTAGCCCAATATATATTTTTCAAAGTTAATTTTCGTAAAAACCACTGGAGCATATATCTTGAGACATAGCAAAGGCACATCGGGCTACCAGTCCCTACAATTTTGCCAAGTTTCGTGGAAATCCATTCAGCCGTTCGAGCTAAAAGTGAGTCCAACCGCCCTATGGAAATGAAGGAAATGAATGGGTAATTTGTAATTAGCAAATAGCTCATCGCAAACTAGGAATGGTAAAGAATCGCTATTTTTTCCTTAAAGTTCGCTATTTAGGAAATGCAAAAAACTTTGATGATACATATGGCGGTTCATCTCTAACAAGATAAGAAGCATAGGGATAGATTTATGATGACTGGCGCATCACCAGGGATGTGTTAGTCATTCTGTGCCGCTGTTCCGTCACCTATGGTGTGCTGCATTTACAATGCGGCGCATCATGGGGCAAAAACAGCACAGATGCGTGATGTATCTGTGCCGTAAAGGTGGCGCATTGCTGGAGTTGTATCGCAAGTGTGATGAAGCTCCAGCAAGGGTCGGGGGTGCCCCTGTCGCAGGGTTTCTGTTCTCACACAGAACTGTGGACAGAGGATTGGAACCTCGGCGAATTAGGGTGCCCCAAAACTCACCTTAGTAATCAAAAACCCCTTAGCAAGCTAGGTACAGTGTCACATTGGATATAACAAACTCTCAATGTTTAGACAATCCAGAATATGAACTTATAGTACCTCAGGATACGTGGAACTCATGAACAGTCGGTCGTTATATATTTCTTAGAAACCAGAACATGGAGTTAAGAAGAACACATGTGTATTTGAAATGTTTATTTACTAATGCCGTCTTCTCAGGCGTAGTATCTTAGATAATACAAGTACACATATTATCAGTAGCAAAATTACCAGCATAGTTACTAGTACATAAAAAGCGAATGGTGACAGTATGTTAACATGCTGTAAATGAATAAGAGTTAGCAACACTTATAAGCAGCCACGGGCCGTGGAGGGAGTTACGGTGGGGCAGGGAGGCAGGGAGGGGGAGGGGCAGGGTGGAGAGGGCTCCACCCTGCCCCTCCCCCTCCCCGCCCCACCGTAACTCCCTCCACGGCCCGCGGCTGCTTATATCTCACCCTTCCTAATACACATATTATATTATTTGCTAAGAAGGTCTCTTTGTGTTGGTTTAGGGCATGCCCATACTTTAGTGTCTTAGATTTGAAGGAATCACATCAGCATACACCAGCTCTCTCTTCATGTGAACCGCATCAACTGTTGTGTATGTGTGTTCGGCAAAGCAATATAAAACCCGCCTCATGCCCAGAATTGGCAGAAGCTGCACTTATGTTATGAGTATGAAGTCGTGGAGATCAGACCTCATAACAATTCTGTATCGTGTTGTTCTTGAAACTTCAGCACTCGCTGTACAGATATAGTTTAACAAGCAAAGCAGATAGTAGAGCAATAACATATTATTCTCATGTAAACCACGATGAACTACTAGGTTGAAAGCTAAAGCAACAACTAAGTGTCGTGTGCAGAAGTTGCAAAAAAGGAAAAATGGCGTTTAAACTGGTAATGAGCCCATGCTAACTTAACACGGTGTAAAGATATCCAGGACCTAGATGACACCTCCCCATGATCCGGAAACGAACTGAATAAGATAATAGAAGTGCCATCTCATGAGAGCAGATTGCAACTTTATATGTGGACGGTCCGCAAGGTAAAACATTAAAAACTAGGAAAATTTAATGCTAAAGAAAAATAAAACAGCCAAGTACTTTATCGAGTCTTAAGCCAATAGGCAAGCTAAATAATAAAAACTTGACAAATAAGTCAATGAATTGTCAATGAAATGCTAGTACTCAGCATATCAAACATGAAAAAGGTCTATGACATAACTGTGTATGCAAAATAAGCTGCAACAGCCTCCAATAGGAAGTCACCGTCTTCATCCGAAAAGAGTTCAGCCATCCAATTTAAAAGCGGAAAAGAACATACGTGCTCTCCCAGCACCGGATCCTCTATCACCATCAGAGGACAGCTCGGTGGGTTTTCAAGAAAGCTCTGTTCCAAGAAAGACTGTGTTGCCGCCAGTAAATTCCAGGGACCAATTAGTCCATGCATCAATGCCACAGCCATAATCCTTTCGCCAGGACAAACCAACTCGTGAGTAATGATAGGAGTCATCAGCTGATTAAAGTCGACGTCAGGAGAAACCGGTCCGCAGAGACACAAATCAATGGCCCAATCGAAATCACAGGTCAGGCAGTGAAATACAGGCTGGACACAGGTGAAGTAGGAGAATCGAAAAGATAATCCATATGCCGTGCTTAATATCGCCAACGGCATTGTGCCATAATATTCTAGCATGCGATTGCGGAACAGTGTCAGCAGCTGCAGGGCGGGAGCTTGCACATGAGGGACATCCATATTTAAAAATGTAAAAAAGCACAAGAGCGTCCGCTGGTAATGCAAGTAAAAATGGGAATCCACGAAGCACAGTGGAAAAAAATAGAATGAAAGAAAGCAGGGATGACTCCAAAGATTTTCTCAAATGAAGTCACGAGACCACTGGTAACAACTTTAAAAAAGTGCGCCAGGGCCTTTGTGGAGGACGCGTTAAAGATAGTCCGAACCATCTTGCTGAAATGGAAAGGCGAATTAGTATTGAAAAGGGTCTGCACCTCTGTACGGGTGTTCGCTATGTGAAGCACGAAAGTTTCACGGGCCGAACTCAAGGCCACCTCTCTCTGAGACAAAAGAGCTCTTATTCTTGCCATGCCGTTGAAATCTGCTCCCAAGGTTGGTATTTGTGGCCAGATTGAAAACTCCCTATGTTCATGTGTGGGAGGAAATAGAACATTTCTGCAGCAAATAACCCGTTCACTTACTGTTACGATAAAAGGAATACTTTTAATTAACCCAGAACAATCTTCATTATTGAGCATCAAATAACTACCATTTTCCAACAACTTGAACGTGGGGATGATAGCAGGAACTGGCGTGCCTTGCAACACGCAAGCCATATTTGGTCGGTGTTTGTTGCATGAACCGTGTAACTGTATGTGCCTACACATTAGTGAATGATCTGGCGTCTCAGTGCATTCCTCTCCATTCAGATAAACTTCTTGATCATCTTTGAAACATCTGTATGTGTATGGAAGCGACCAGACCTCATGAAGAAAAGCACTACCTAAAGGTTCATAACGACCTATTGGTATATATTTCATACAATTTGAAAACTTATATAAAGCAAAAGGCAGCGTTATTAAACCGTGGATAAGGCACGTTGCCAAAAAACCCGCAATCCTCTGCTGATGATGTCACTGAGCATGTCATGAATGATGTAATATGTGACATCATCAGCAGTGGATTACGGGTAATAGTATCTCTAGTTTACTCCCCTATAGCTGTCTTTCTTTTAACATAAGTGTCTGTTTCCTTCCCTTATACTTACTGTTCTTTTTTTTAAAAAAAAATTTTGGTTCACTTCCGGTTCGCGTACCGGCGAGCGAACTGGGAAGCGAACTACGAGAAATAGAGGTTGGCACAGTTCCAAATATTGTACCAATTTTTTAATAACGGGGAGGTAGTTCTGAAAAGAACTTTTTTTGTTATTGTTTTTGTTGTTTTATATTTTCTTTATTATTTTTCTGAACATTTTTTTACTTTTTTTGAATTTTTCTGAACAGTTTTATATTTTTTGGGGTTTTTCTTGCAGGGGGCAATGAAAACGATTCATTGTAAAGGGCTCAACAGGAGCAACAAAACAAAAAAAAAGTATTTATTATTTGGGGCGTTTCGTACAAACTTGCATATGATAGTCAATAGCTCTGTTGATCAGAGTGATGCTTCTTTCTCCGTAGCAAATGAATCCATTGCAATGTACGCAGACGTGTTTTACTTCATGAAATCTCGTTTGAATATTTGGCACCATCTCCCTGCCCTCTGGTCCCGTTACTTCCGGTACAACAGATCTTCTGGCCATAATAGGGAGATTATCTAGGTCGTTACGAAACTGTGCAGCACTGTAGTTGTTAGGATGCCACCTAGTCATATGGCGATGCATTGTGTAGTTTCCGAAACTGTATTTTTTGTCGGTCCCTCTGGACAGTCTATCTTGACATATAAGGCAAGTTACGTATCTTGCATTTACTTTTTTCTGACCTTTGGGAATTTTAAAAAATTGCCAAATGAAGTTTTCTTTCCGGTGAGACGTCCTGGGCTCCTCAGGCAAAAAGTGCCTCTCTTCGTGCTCGTCGTCCTGTTCCTCTTCTTCCTCTTCTTGCTGAATTATAACTTGAGCAGGTGGTCCACTCTTCCTTGGATGTGGTGGAGGTGGTGGGGAAGCACCAGCTGAAGCTACTAAAGAAGCCATTGCTCACTGGTAACAAAGGGTCTTTCTCTCACAATGATGAAAGTCAGAGTGAGGAAAGAAGGAGGGATTTTCATCATTTGGGAAAAACAATAGTTCTCAACCAATGAAAAGTGTTCATTTTAGATTATATGACCTAGTCTTACATCATTAGGAAACCAAAAGTGAAATGAACCAATGAAAAGTGTTATTACCAAGTCACATGACCTGCTGTGTTTACGTTAAGCGCTTTGCAGGGCCTCCCGGTTTGCTTCCAGAAACCTGTGCTTTGCGACTCGGTAAGCGTACCAGTTCGCTAACGTAGCACGTCATATGACGTATCACGCGACAACGCGAAACGTCATGCGGACGGGAGGCGTCACGATGTTGTTTTCTAACGCGGCAGTTGCGGTAAAGAAACGTTTACCGGCTCGCGGTCTATTTCGCGGCATCAAGGTCAGCTAACGGCAAGCTTCCCGATTCGCGAAGCGGGAACGAAGAAAAAAAATATTTAAAAAAAAAATTATTAATAAACATATAAAATATATTTTTGGATTTAAAGAAGAATACATTTTACAGCTACAGATATTAGCTGTTAAAAAACCAATGAAATTCACTGAAAAAACCATAGGTTATAGACCATATATAGTTAGGAATTAGCATTTACAAAACCTTGAAAATTCACTGAAAAAACCATAGGTTATAGACCATATATAGTTAGGAATTAGCATTTAGAAAACCTTATTTTACTCACACAAAACCATTGAAATTCCATATATAGTTAGTTGCACTAACTATATATCGCGCACCCGCAATCCACTGCTGATGATGTCACATATTACATCATTCATGACATGGTCAGTGACATCACTGATGACATCACTGATGACATCTCAAATGACATCACTGATGACATCATGACACACCAATACCAGTTACTACATACGCACTCACTGATTCCTACGTCTACACACACATTCACTCATTCACCCATACAATCACTCATACATACAGTCACTCATTATTACAACACTATCATATGCACTCATACACCTATGCAGACAGTCACACACTGCCACTCATCCATGGAGTTACTCACACACCAAGTCAGTCCTGTAAAGAATCAATCACACTTCCATTTCTTCATCTATACAGTTAAACACAGAACACCATACTTCAGTGACATCACTGATGACATCACTAATGACATCTGAAATGACATCACTGATGACATCTCAAATGACATCACTGATGACATCATGACACACCAATACCAGTTACTACATACGCACTCACTGATTCGTACGTCTACACACACATTCACTCATTCACCCATACAATTACTCATACATACAGTCAGTTATTATTAGAACACTATCATATGCACTCATACACCTAGTCAGTCCTGTGAAGAATCAATCACACTTCGATTTCCTCATCTATAGTTAAACACAGAACACCATACTTTTCACACATATACTAACACATACTTACTCTTTTATACAATCACTGATACAAGTACACATTGATATGCACAGCGTCACACACCTCCCAGCCAGCCACACACACACTCAGTCTTCCATCCATCCAGTCATTCTTCAATATGTAAAACGTATTTAAACTTTACAAAAACACACAGACACTAGATGATGTCATCAGTGATGTCATCAGTGATGTCACTGACCATGTCATGAATGATGTAATATGTGACATCATCAGCAGTGGATTGCGGGTGCGCGATATATAGTTAGTGCAACTAACTATATATGGAATTTCAATGGTTTTGTGTGAGTAAAATAAGGTTTTCTAAATGCTAATTCCTAACTATATATGGTCTATAACCTATGGTTTTTTCAGTGAATTTTCAAGGTTTTGTAAATGCTAATTCCTAACTATATATGGTCTATAACCTATGGTTTTTTCAGTGAATATATATATATGTATGGATATATGACAAATCGCAATCCCATGGAATCACACGTGCACGTGCAGGAACACAGGTACAGACCACAGCGTGCTGGTATTGAATTCAGTGCAGTTTTATTTTCGGTTAGTTCAGCATGACGCGTTTCGGTCGCGTTACCACGACCTTGATCACATGATACGCACAAAACTGTTTGTTCTATAAGTAGTGTTGTGAAATGACCCTCCTCCTTGCTCAACAAATAGTAAAAAACCATGGACATAAACAACATACTCCTTGCACAATGAGGACCAGCAAATACACGTAAAGGAAATACTCCAACATAGAGTATTAACACAGTAGAAATTATACACTTGTTCAACAAAATGTGTAACACAATAAAACCACAGTGGTTAAATAAACATAGCGTGGTCATAAATGTGAGACCATAGTTTGCTGATTAAATAATCTGGTTGAGGTCAGGCGGCATCTAACACACATTGTGATGAAATGAACCCAAAGTGAGCTACAATAACATAAAAGATTCCTCTAGATAGTGCCTCTATTTAAATCATAGTCTGGCCAAGGGTCAAAAATGGATGCGTATAAATAATAAAAAAAGGAGAAAAAGTAAAAAGGGGGGGAGAGAAGAACCGTGTCAAATGGATCATAGCCTTGCCATTTTATGTGTTTCTGCCTACAAATGTTGTATAAGGCTTACAATCTTAGTATGATTAGTTTTAAGATCCAGAATGCTGATGGGTCCAGAATGCTGTGGTGAATGACCTCAAGATAAATTTGAAAACTGTAACTTTAGAATATTACCAAAGCCTCTGTGTAATAGATCATCCCCACTAGTGGTGGACTTGAACTAGACTTACTCCAATATATAATAAAGTGCGAAATGCAATAAATATCAACAATCTATAAATAATAGATAGGAGTAAAGAGCTAATATAGGTTAAAAACTGGTTAGGATACAAGATGAGATTAAAAACATCACAGTTTCAAGTACTACAATGCAAGTGCATTAGTGCAAGAGATTTCAAGCAGCAATAAGTAACCACAAGTGCGGTGTAGCATAAAGTGAATACAGTCAGGTAAAAGGGGATAAATACAAGCAGCATCTAAGTAGTCTATTGGGCTGTTGTCATGTACACTAGTAATATCGAGACCCCCATAATTAATAAGATATGGAAATAAACAAGTTACACCTAAAGAATCGTCTTAAAATCCTGAGACTGAACCTTGATAAAAACCCAGTCCCAACCAGTAGGTAAAAACTAGGTTAAAACCAAAGCACAAACAGGCTAAAAGAACGACTAAAAAAGGGCATATTCTGAAATCTTTCCAAAAGGAGGGTATAAAATAGACTAGGTATTAATAAAAAGCGGCTGAGGGCTCATAGATCTAGATTTTATAAAAAAATTGTATAAATCATCACCTGTGTTGCACTCATTAGGCATCTTAGTGTCCAACCGTAATATGTAGTGAGACTCTAGTTGTCTACGTTTTTTCTCTCCATTGTCGCCCCTTGGTAATCTGGATACCGCATCAATCACGAAATATTTGAGATTACTGAGGTTGTTGTGGTGTACTAACTTGAAATCGCAAGCTACAGGGTAACTGGGATCTGAGTTTACTATTGCACGGAGATGTTGAAGCATACGTGCAAATACCTGTAGTTTAGTACTACCAATTTATTTTAGCTTGCAAATGCATTCTAAAATGTATACTGCATACTCCGTTTTGCACGTAAAAAAAACCTTGATACTTGTTGGAGTTAGTTCAAAGGCATTGGTAAACTCACAGGTGTTACTGCCAAATTTACACGCTCTACATGAGCTACATTTAAAAAACCCTGTGCGGTTAGACAGCAAATTTCCAGTAACACCAACCTCTGGGCTAGTTCTTACCAGAGCTTCCCTCATAGAGGGTGCTCGTCTAAACGGGATCTGTGGTAGATTGGGCACTAGTTGAGACGTAGTGAGATCAGTTTGTACTATAGGCCAGTTTTTGTAGATTAGTTTTCTCACTGCCTTATCCTGACTGCTGAAGGTAGTTATCAATCGTACATTGTCTGGTTCAGTAGGGGTGGAATTACTGTTAAGGATAGCTTTACAGGTGGTTGTTCTGGTTACTGTCCCCAAATATTCACTACGACTTAGTTTGTTAGCTTTAACCAAAGCTTCTTCTAAATCTTTGTGTTTGTAACCTCAGGCTACAAATCTGGCGAAAGACTCATTTTGGCAGGCCACAAGGTCAGTGTCACAGCTGCAGATTCGGCTTATGCGGAGAAATTCTCCATAAGGTATACTTTTCAAAAGATGGTGAGGATTGGAGCTCTGAGCGTGAAGTATCGAATTGACGCTGTACTCTTATGATGTAGTCTGGTCTGTACTACATTATCTTAAATATGTAGTTCTACATCTAAGAATTGGACCTTTTGTGAGCTGATCTGAGCTGTGAATTCCAAATTAAGACTATTATCATTGATGCAATTAACAAATTCGTTGGCTGTATCCACAGACCCCTTCCATACAATATAAATGTTGCAGAATTACCTAACCTTTATCCCAAACACTGGCACATGTATTTCAAAATTAAGAAAAGTGTGGGGACCCGGGACAGTTCTCTGAAAACTATGACTGTCCGGGGAAGTCTGGGATGTCTGGTCACCCTAACTCTATGTCACTCCCCTCTACAACACTTTACTCCAATCTATGACACTCTATGACACTCTATGCAACTTCCTCAATGCCACTCCAAGCCACTTTATTCCACTCTTTTCTATGACACACTACTTCATTCTGTTCCACTCCACTATTCCACTCTGTGATACTCCATTCTATGCCACTCAGCTCTACAACAAACTATTCCACTTTACACCTTTCTGCTCTCTTACACTTCTCCACTCTATGCCACTCCACTTTACGTAAATCTACTCACCTCTACATCACTCTACAACACTCTACTCCACTCTACGCATCACCCTCTATGCCACTCCACTATGTTCTACACCACTCCCGACACTCTACTCCACTCAACTCCTCTCTACACCCTTCCACTCTATGACAGTCAACTGCTCCATGACACTCCACAACACTCTACACCAATCCACTCTATGCCACTCAAGTCTACTCTATGCCACTCCACACCACTACTCTCTACACCACTCCAAAACTCTCCACTCCACTCCACGCCACTCTCCCATTTCCCCCTAACTTTTAGCCATGCTGATCAGTAGCCACGCTGGTGTACAACATGTACAACATGGCTGAAACATATTGGCATAGCCAATAGCTCTTGCATAGGCGAGTCCTATTGGTTTTGACAATGCTTGTTCTACATCAAAAAGTTCTGGAGAGCTAGAGACACACAGAGGAAAGGAGGAGGAAGAGAAAGACGGGAAAGCCCTCTCAATAGGATAAAGTAGGAACCTCCAGCAGTGAGATAAAGGGGCTGGGAATGTCTGGTAGTGGAGTGAAAAGTCACAAATTAAGCTCTGACTATTCTGCTGTCACATCTTGACTCTCAATGTATACGGGAGTATTTTTTTTTTTTACAATTCCAGCACTGAGACCCGCACTTATTTGTAATCATCTGGCTGTAATAATGCATAAGTGACACCACAAAACAGTGATCTTGCTCACGTTTCCTCCGAACTTCTGTCCCTACGACCCACTGAGTGCGTCTAGGTGATTCTATCTTATGAAGAGGTTTTTCCCAATACAAAACCCTACAAACACGGGGGCGAGGGAGTGAAAGTGTATGACGCAGCTGTGCTTCAATTCGTGCCCGCAGCCCTACGAGACATTTAGGAGAAGACCTCAAAATGGCCCTGGGGTCACAAATGGTAAACATAATTCAACCGCGATCACTCACCAAGGTCTGCCGCCTTTTAGACAAGAAGCCCGAGAGGAGTTCGTGGGGCTCGCAGGCCCCCTCCATGACTCCTGACAGGGTGAGCTCCCCAGAACCTGCTTTGGCACTGATAGGTGGCTGGTGTTCGCGTGACTTCGGAGGAGCTTCGAAGAGCACGCGCTTCTCGCGGGTGGACCTTAGCCTCGCTCTGCCCCGGCAACTTTGGACTGACTACCGCCCGGACTCCGAGCCACCGCCAGGAGGAAGTTCAGGAGGCCGTCCTTCTCTGGCACAGCCTTTGTGCTTTTATAGCTGCACCTCTGATAAAGAGACACCGTGGGAAGGCCGGTAAGGTAGCTCAGTGAGTTGAAGCGCCTGTTACCGAGATTGTGCACAGCGTGACGGTAACAACGTTGAATATCACCCGAGGCAACACATCGCCCTTTTAAGGTCGATGCAACAGGTATTGTTAACAGGGCCGGACTGGGAACTTAAAGCAGCCCTGGCAAATTTTTCCAGACCAGCCCCCAACCGGCCCATTGCGAGCCAGCGAGCGAGCCGACCACTACTAGGGAAGTTTGGGGGTGTTCGGGGGTTTGGAAAAAGACAGATCAAAAATGTGAATTTTACAGCACTATTTTTATTACATATTCAATTGCATCAACTTTCAAAGCACCGTTAGGGCATGTAGTGTGTTAGTGCCTAAGAGACCAGCTTTTCACTACACATACAGTTTTTCTGAGTGTGAACGACTTAAACAGCATTGCTTGAGTTCTGGCTGGGGAAGGGGAGCAGTCCTAAGTTGGAGGCAATTAGGTGGCGTTTCTGCATCCTTAAGCCTCACATACTTTCTTCAGTGCAGGCCACTGGCCCTCATCATATAGGGGAAGTGGGGCCTCCAGGTCCACAGAGAAGTGTGTTGGTCAGGAGCAAGTAGTAGGAATGGCACACTTTTCGGAAAGACACTCTTGATCGTGCTACAGCCTGGACCAGGGGCTAGAAAAGACCAGGGCTTCACACAGGGACCTGTCTCTCAGTCCAGCACGGTATACAAAGCCAGGACTCGTTCCTTCACCCCAGGATCCCTTTCCATCTGAAGCACCCATGCCTTCACCTGCCCACTCCATCCAAACTGCATCACAGGCTAGGGAGGTGGGCGAAAAGCGCTCTATGTCTAGCAAAACTGGAAACAGACAGTCACTTTTAAATCCTGGTCTTGGACCTATGGGTGATAATGTAGAGCATCTTATCCAACAACCGCATTTACATCTTCCTCCCTAAGCCACCCCCTACGCTATTAACTTGGATCGCGTTCCGGCACTGAAAAAGAGCATGAAAGAATCAGAGGTAGATCTAAGGCATAAGGCGTTGCACTGGATACAGTGAGAGCAACAGCCGAATATGTCTGAAGAAGCACTACGAAAAGAGAAATCACATGCTTGCACCCCTCTTCCTGGGCCCATCCTCCGCTTAGAGGCTAGTCTGATTCTTGTGGGGCGCCTGCAGCATCCGCTGTGCCACTCCCTGCCTCGCAGGGGTGCAGCACGTGCTGCCCATGAGGGCTGCCAGTGGGACGTTCCTTAAAGTCCTCGCTTTCCCCGCTATGTGATGACTTAAAATACCACATCCTTTGTCCCTCACAGGTATTTGCGTTACTGATCAATGATGACCTTGCACACGCCGCTTTCATCCAAACAAGGCGAGACGCGGTGTGGTGCGTACGCACTCCTCATAGCTGCCAAGGTTACAGATTGCTGTGTGCGACATTTTCATAAATTCAGTGTAATTATGTGTGACATTTCAACAACTGAGTGACACTTTGTCGCAACCAAAATCAAGCAATGAAAACCAGGAAAACATATAAATATGAGCAGTTAAACCCATTTGAGCAACAAGACATTCTTAGAAGATGTTGAAACTGCTGGAAAGCAAAGCACCAGAAACTGAAGCACCTAGTTCTCTTCTAAGCTGATCATACTATTAAACAAAACGAGGATTCAGGTCTGCCCCAGTCATTTACAGTATGCGCCGCACCACTGCAAACAAAAGTATGTTTCTGTACATTTTTGCGGTCAGTTATTGTAATGGGGTTAAATTCTGTTTTTCAAAAAACTGCACCGTTTGCTTGCCACTTGCTTGCCTGAAGCACAGAGAATACCATGACTGCTGTAGTGGGGATTAAACAGAGAGGGAGGCAGATAAGGACTGTTTTCCATGGGTCTCCTCACTTGAAAGCACACATCAACGTTCGCTGGGGTACGGAAGGTAGTCATAGTGCACTGCAGACTCAACTACCGAAATTTTGAGCAGGTGTTCTTTAATTTCGTCTGTTCTGACTAACGTAAATAAAATAACAAGCTTTACCTAATCGCTTTCTTGACTGCTCGGCCGTTACAAATCTGGCCAAATCAAATGAGTAAAGGCACATCCGTTTTATTTAAGAACACAGTTTTACAAGTTCAGAGTTTTCACTTACTTTAATTGGAGGCAGGCGACGAGTGAAGACTGCGCCATGGCAATAGGAACCTTCCCCCCTCCCCCCCCTCCCCCCGGGCTGGGACATGCTTTCACAGCTCGCCAGCAGGCTCCGGTCGGGCCCCAGTTGGTTGACCCCTAGTCCAGGGGATCTTTATTTTAATGACAGTATGGGCCGAAAGAGTAGCAGCTATTGCTACAGGGCGGCAGCAGGCTCACAACTGAGTCTTGGGAGGGAGGGCGAGGGGTGGGAGAAAAGTAGACCAAAAAATGTTTTGAGTGTGAAAAAGGCCGCTTTATTAGGAAACAGGTGCACATTACAAATATAAAAACCCTGACAACGCCTTACAAAACTAAACCTCACTAAATAAATAATTAACTACAAACTTCGTCCCCCACCCCCTCCCCTAAAATTCTTTGGCCCCTCCCCCACCCAACAATACAGCATTACAACATTACAATAACATTATAAACATAACATCATCAATAAAACATTACGTCATTAATCACATCATTACATCATCATTTAACCCCTTAGTCATCAAACCCCAATCACATATTAAAAGCCAGGCCCTCTATAACCAGAAACCCTGCCTGACCCTTCACTCCTGCCAATACCCCCCAAAACCTCAACGGTCAACCAATGACCAACATTCCCCTGTACTTGTCAATGAATGAATCAGCCCAATACTCAACAAAATTCTACAATAAACCGCACCGAGACAACAAAAACCCCGCACAGCACCTGTTCCTAGCGACAATACAAAATACAATAAAAAAACCCTGCACACCTATTAACCAGGAAAACAGCCTTTGCATAACAATTTTATTAAAAAATTGTAAAACATTTCAAGGGATAAAAAATATCCTAACTAACCAAAAGTAGAGGGGGGGGAAAAAAAAACCAGGGGAGGAAAAAATTTAAATAAAAGGGGGGGCGGGAGGGGACAAAAAACGCTAACTGTCCTCCTAGCCACCAGGTCACCAAACCTAAAATGGTGGCTAGGAGGCGGGGTCACGGGGATTTATAATTGGGCTGGCCAGTCCTACTAGGCCAGCCCAAATCCAGAACATTCTGGCAGCTACTTTAGAGGAAAACCCCTCGCAGCCCTCCCAAACCGCCCGGGGGAGGAGACCTCCCTGCGGTCAGCTCCCTCCCCCAAGCCCCCCTTGGGAGGGAGGGCGAGGGGTGGGAGAAAAGTAGACCAAAAAATGTTTTGAGTGTGAAAAAGACCGCTTTATTAGGAAACAGGTGCACATTACAAATATAAAAACCCTGACAACGCCTTACAAAACTAAACCTCACTAAATAAATAATTAACTACAAACTTCGTCCCCCACCCCCTCCCCTAAAATTCTTTGGCCCCTCCCCCACCCAACAATACAGCATTACAACATTACAATAACATTATAAACATAACATCATCAATAAAACATTACGTCATTAATCACATCATTACATCATCATTTAACCCCTTAGTCATCAAACCCCAATCACATATTAAAAGCCAGGCCCTCTATAACCAGAAACCCTGCCTGACCCTTCACTCCTGCCAATACCCCCCAAAACCTCAACGGTCAACCAATGACCAACATTCCCCTGTACTTGTCAATGAATGAATCAGCCCAATACTCAACAAAATTCTACAATAAACCGCACCGAGACAACAAAAACCCCGCCACCCAGAAAGGTAGGGGGGGGAGAGAAAACGACACCACCTTCCTTTCTGCCCCCCCAAATAGAAAAATAGAAGCATAAGTGAACAAATATCAACGTTGCATAGCTAACGAACGTGCCAAAACTTCACGTAACTCTAACAGATAGAGGTCCATCCCCACCCTGGACAGGTGAACACCATCATCTCTGAAAAATTCCACAGTGTCAAATTTAATCTCTCTATGGGAAATCCTGCTGAAACCAAGACCACGGCAACAACGAGAAACCTCAGAGTTTACTTTCTTCCTGGCTCTGTCAACAGCCCTGGGGTTGACCGCTCCTCTCCAGATCCTACGCGGAATCAACTCAGTCCAGAAAACATGGCACCCGGCCCAAAACTCCTTTAGAAGGCTCAAATCCTTCTTAATAGCTCGCAGCAATACCACACCTTTAGTAGCACAAAGATCGTTCTCCCCCAGATGAATGACCAGAATATCAGGACATAGCCCGCCCACCATATTGTTGTTAAGACATGGGATTAACTCTTTCCATAGCATACCACCTTTTCCCTTCCAAACCACATTGAACATGCTAGCGTTAAAACCGAGAAGTTCTCCAAAGTAACTCTGCGCCGCCTGGACTCGGGCCCATTTCACGAAGGAATGCCCAACTATCCAGACTGTCACCACAGGAGAACGAGGCCCAGCAACAGATCCTATAAAAGAAAACAGAGTTAGAGCTCATGGGAAGGAAGATGACGCATGCGCCTCCTCCGATTGACTCCTCACGTAGCGCTGAAAGCAGTTAGACGACCAACGCCCCAGCCTCATGATATCCCTTTGAGTCCAACCTCTGTTAAAAGCTTCAGTTGCAGCCCCAATTCGGAATGAATGTGTCCCATATAGGCTCCCATCCAGACCCTAGTGTTCCAAAGCTTTACGCAAAACCATGCGGAATTGGTATGCTGAAACCAGGGTGCCATCAATATGCTGAAAAACGAGTGCATCATCACCACCCCCGCACAAAGAACGCCAGCGCCGCGCTAACAGTAAAGGGCAAGTAAGCCTTGGGGCACGCGCTTGCAACCACACACCCTTCCCCTTCTTAGTCTGATCAGTTTTGGAGCTGGCTAACCATATATGCACCCCTTCATCAGAACAAAAAACATCCCGCCAAAATAGGCCACACTTGCATTTCGAGCCCAACAATTCCGAAACCCTAAAAGCTCCAAAAAACATGAATGCCATCAACATGGAAAATAAGCATGACTCAAAGTCATCTGAACAAACCTCAGGTAGAACAGTTAACAACCGAGCCAGAATTTGCCAAGATAAAGGAGCCCTAAGTCTACTGGTGTGCCCTTGCTCTCTGGCCCAACCCTCAAGCATCCTCCTGCCAATCTCCCTTGCTGACGGAGGATAACCCCATAACAACTTGCCCATAAATGCTATCCCTGCTAATTTACCTGCGATGGTCACCTTGGTCAGCCCTTTGTCCATGAGCTCTAAAATGAAGTTCACTACATCCTCAGAACGACGCCAAACCTCCTCACGCCTACAGGCGCCAGACTCCAGAAATTCCCTCCAGGCCAGAGAATAAGCAGAACGCGTAGACGCAGACAAAGAACCTACCACCAGTTGTAAGACCCGACGTTGCCTACGTGCCACAGATGAATCGGCATCGGAGTCGGTGCTTGGTCTGCTTCCTTCGCCAGTCCACGGAATCTCCCCCACTGTGAACGAGACAGAGCATCCGCAATGTCATTGTCCACCCCAGGAATGTGCAAAGCACGAAAGTGAATGTCGTGTTTCAAACAGCCCAGCACAAAAACTCTCATGAGCTTCAAGACCTGTTCATCCCTGGCAGACTGTCGATTAACAATTTCCACCACAGCCATGTTGTCCACACGAAAAAGCACTTTCTTATGTGCCAAGACCTCCCCCCACAGGGTCAAAGCCACCAGCAAAGGAAAAAGCTCCAAAAAGGTAATGCTGCGACCACCATTCAACCACTCATCCGGCCAACGTTCCGCACACCATCTTCCATTCCAATACAGACCAAAACCATCACTGCCAGCTGCATCCGAAAACATTTGCACATCCCACAGAAAGTCAACGTCCCTAAACAAAGGAACACCATTAAAAGAAGAGAGAAAACATTTCCACATTCTCAAATCCTCCTTGACGCCAGCAGACAACCGAACACGATGGTGAGGCAAATGTTGACCTGCAAGAGCCCTGCCTAATCTGCGACAAAAAGTCCTTCCTGCTCTCACGACCCTACAAGCAAAATTGAGATGGCCTAGTAACACCTGAACATCTTTCACCAACACTTTCCGTTTTGATAACATGGTGTCCAGCAACTCCAGCATCTTCACTTTCTTATCCTCAGGCAAGCGAGCCCGCATTGCTACGGAATCAAGTTCAATTCCCAAAAAGGACAAGACTGTGTCAGGACCCATAGTTTTCTCGGGAGCCAAAGGAACTCCCAGATCCTCCATGAGCCCTTGGAAAGTGTCCAGAGCAGACTGGCACTCCGCGGAGCCCGGGGACCCGACAAAGAAAAAGTCATCTAGGTAGTGCGTTACCAGTGAGTGACCAGACTGATGAGTAAAGTACCATTGTAGAAAAGTACTGAAACACTCAAAAAGAGCACATGAAATGGAGCAACCCATCGGCAAAGCCTTGTCCACATACCATTTTCCTAAAAAATGGATACCTAGAAGACACCAGTCATCCGGATGGACAGGCAGCAGCCGGAAAGCAGACTTTATATCACACTTGGCCATCTCAGCAGCTGCGCCCGCGGTCACAACAAGTGACATGGCCACGTCAACTGAGGAATAAGAGACTGAAACAGCGTCTGGATCAATAAAATCATTAACAGACGACCCTTCCGGCCATGATAAGTGTTGTATAAGCCTGAATTGTCCCGGATCTTTCTTCGGGACCACTCCAATAGGTGATATTATTAAATTAAGGATCGGCCAATCATGAAAAGGGCCAGCCATCCTCCCTTCATGTACTTCTTTATTCAACTTGTCTTGTACTACTGTGCCATGCTCAGATGCAGATTTTAAATTAGCAGACCACCTTCTTTGTCTAGGACCTGTGTAACCTAACCTGAAACCAAATTCAAAACCATCCAACAATGTTTGTTTCCCAGCTACATTATCATAGTCATGAAGTGCAAGGCGCAGATTCTCCAAGTTAACCGGTGTACGAGCCCTTGGGCCCAACACCCTGAGAACCTCTAGATCCCCTACCCCCTGGAAAATGTTGGGATGACCCTGAACCCCCTGCCCCTGACTGCTTCCCCTGCGGACCTCCTGCTGTCTTGTTATCCCAGCATTTAGAGAATGGGTGCCGCCTACCACAACCAGAGCATTCGTGTTTAAACTTACAGTAGTCTCTGCTACAGAACCCTTTGTTAAACTCCCAGCATGCGCCAGTTCCGGACTGTGTATTTGAGTGACTCCCCACCCCTCCCCTGGTGGGCTTGTCCTGAAAGGGCCGGTAGATTAAAGGAAGGCTGCTGGCTGTAAAAATAGTCTTCCCGCCCGTTGCAGAACCCATAGTATGCTGCCACAGGTCAGTATCTAATTCCCCCCACTTGGCCTCTGGATCCCACGCCATCCTGGCCCTGAACTCCTCATCATATTGTGACCAAGCAAACCCCCCCCCCAGTAAGCTGTGCCTTGCGTATAACATCCATGTACTTGAAAAGTGACACACTGCGCTCTGGAAACTTTTCACAATAGACACTTGCATAAATAAGGAATGCAGCTGTCCAATTTTCAATGGTTAATGGAACTCTAGGACGTTTGGCCAGCTCAAATTCTTCTTCTTTTGACCCTTCTTTCGACCGGACTTCCCGGTGTAGCAGCGTAAGAATTTCGACATACTCTCCCTTCCAAATACGTTCTTTCGTGGCCAGCATCAAATGGGCACCCAAAGGCTTTGTGACGCCCATATAAGGCAACTTTTTAATCTTCAACTCTTTGCTGGCCAATGGCTCCTTTACCACAGTAAGAGCATCAGTACTAGTACCACTTTCAACTTTACCTGTGACTTCAACAACGTCGTCAATGCCCACAGCAGTGTCTTTAACATAACGTCCTTTCAACAACCTTCCTTCGCCTAAGACAATCGGTACTTCCCCCCATGTGCCCACAGACACCATATTAGGTTTGGCCTGTGTAGCTAATTGCTCAGCTGGTAATAAAGAGACCACTCTCGAAGGCTCCGCCCGTGATGCTGGGACCAATGTAGGCTGTCCGCGAGGCGCCCTGACTGACGGGCCGTGCTCTCTTCTCAATTGCACTTGGCTTCGCACCGCTGGAGCCTGAAAAATACTACCAGACACATGAGAGGGTTCCCCCCCTTCAACGTCCCGTAATTCTCCTTCTTCGGGACTGTCTTCATCTTAATCCAGTACCACTGGATCAAAACCAATAGGCAATACTTCACTACGGGTCTTACCCAACCCGGTATCGACAATAGTACATTTTAATGCTTGTGAAGAACCTCCAGGGGGGGGAGCAGACTGTACCCGCCTGTAACTCCCCTTGCGTTGACTCTGCGGCTCCATAGCCGCCGGCAAGGTAGGACACCTATACCTGCTACTCGTTGGGGCCAGCGGGGTCACGCCGGACCCTCGTGTGCTGACCGCGGCGGGTTCCCTCGGTGGAACAGAGAGGGCCGTGCTAGGCATTCTCCTCGCTTCACCTCGGCGACATTGGACTGGACCGCGCCCTGCCAAGTCTGGACCACCGCACCTATCCCTATCCTGAAAGGAAAAAGTTTGGACTGGTGTGCTAGGGTCCCTGAAAACAACTTCTGATACATAACCTGTCCCCTGCAAATTAGAACCAATCCCCCTTCCTTGAAACCTATCCAAAGAACGCTCTCTAATACTGCCCCTCAAAGGCAGCTCCCTGACCGGAGAATCGCCGATCACCTCCTCATCATCACTCTCATCCAAATTCTCCCCCCTACCGCTGAATAGGAAGCCAAAAGAGGGGCCCGTGCACCCCAAACTTGACCCCCACCCTCCTTCTGTAAACCACGCTGCGCCACACCAGCTGCACCAAAATGTTCCCACCCAGGAGAACCACACATAAAATATGGGCCTCTGGTATCCTCAACCCAACGTGGGACCACATCCCGAGGCCCGTGCACAGGCCCACCCCTCACTTGTCTAGAACCTCTTTCATGCCCCAACATCGTACCCTGGAAACACACACCTTCTACACTCCTTACCTCAGGAGGGCAAACCCCTCCCATATTGCCCACCACTGCATTACCAAGCACCGCCAACCCAGCACCAGGTGCATGGCCAACCACATTGATATTACAAGGAAAGGCTCCATGGCCCATCTGTGACACCCTCCTGCTTTCATGTTGAAAACTGTCATCCACACCCCGAAAAACAGCAGACTCAAAACCCCTATCACGTGAAGCCTCTTGCACCAAAGCAGCACCAGAAAAAGAACCCCCCTCACCCATCTGGGCCCACTCTCCCTCTCCCCTGGAACCCCCTCCCACAGACAAAGCAGCACCCACTGAAGAACCAGGCGTGGAAAACAATAAAGGGCTGCCCACATTACCCTCCACCTCTACCATATCATTACCAGAATCATGGGAAGAAAAAGCCTGACCAACAAGAGGATCCAAACCCCCCGAGCCCTCCCCCACACCTGCTACAAAACCACCAGAAACCCTACTCTCCACAGCACGCTGTTCTGTCACTAAATGGATAGAAGGGGTTAACAAATCTCTGGAGCGTGCCTCATGCCCAAGCTGGGACTCAGCCACCACCAGCTCAGAAGTAAGTACATGGGGCTCAACTTGCTCTTGGCATGTCCCCTGCAAAAAAAATTGAACAGAGCCCCTGCGCGCTCCTCGCGCAGGGACCACATCCATACGCTGTGACCTCCTCTCCAGCAGCGGGTCCGAAGCGGAGCGCTTCTTGCTCCCTCCCCGACCCCCTCTCCCCCTCCTACCCGCTAAAGGAAAACCTGAAGCCAATGCTTCATTACGGGCCGCACCGCCCGCCCGCACAGCCGGGGAAGCAAGCAGCGCGCCTCCTAACTCACGCGCCTGCCCCGCCGAAGCACCGGACATGACCGGAGCTCCCCCCGCCCCCACCGCAACTCTCACCTTAGACGCCGGAGCCACAAGCGTCTCACTCCCGCCCGCATTAGAAGCGCCAGACACCGCCTGAGTCTCCCCCACCTCAACCGCCAGACGCGCATGCCCAGGAGGGGCCGGCTTCCTCGTACGGGACCGGCCCCTTTCGCTTACCTGGCTCGGGCGACGCTTCTTCGGCGACGAGCACGCCAACACCGCAGCGGAAACGCCTGCGGAGGCCTGGCGCTGAGGGCGCGCCGGCCCTCCACCCACCAGCAAGTCCATGCGACCTGCTTCCGACAGCAGCCTCATGGCTTCTAAAACACGATAGTCCTCCATAATAGCAAATAAAAGCCACAGGAAAAACTAATGAAAATACCTAAAAGCACCTAAGTAAACCCTTCAGACAAAAACGCTAACTGTCCTCCTAGCCACCAGGTCACCAAACCTAAAATGGTGGCTAGGAGGCGGGGTCACGGGGATTTATAATTGGGCTGGCCAGTCCTACTAGGCCAGCCCAAATCCAGAACATTCTGGCAGCTACTTTAGAGGAAAACCCCTCGCAGCCATCCCAAACCGCCCGGGGGAGGAGACCTCCCTGCGGTCAGCTCCCTCCCCCAAGCCCCCCAGCTGTTGCCAACGCTGGTGGGGCCTGGTGAGCCTCAGGAGGCTGAGGCAAGCCTGCGGTGGTGCGAGGAATCACGGCGCGGGTAAAAAAAAAAACATAACTGCGGTACACACTCGGTGATTATGGATACACTGTAATCACATGACCACATCACGTGAATGCCATGCCCCTGGCCGGCCGGCCTGCAGCTGCGGTGTTATAATGGGTGCAACCTTTCCAGCGAACGTGTTTTTGTTTTTTGGATCCATTTCACAGGGAAGCAAATCAACGCAAGGAGGAAAGAGAAGGTAATGCCTGGCTGCTCAAATTAATGACTGTCTTTGACTCACGCAGGGGTCGGTTCCACTCGGCCAAATCGGCCCCAGTAACAGAACCGGCCCCCTGTCTCAAAACCGGCCCCCACCCCCTCCAGCCGACCGGGGGATTGCCCGGTGCCTGGACTTACAAGTCCAGCCCTGATTGTTAATGAATGAAGTATTAATAATTGTTCATTACACAATAAAAGGGCCAGGCTGTGACAACGAGGTCAACGTACAGAACACATTATTGTTTTTAATACAAACAGTGCAGGAATTGAAGAAAAAAAATACCCCGGGAACCCACAGATTGGATGTCAAGATGTGGCATAAGAAAGGGGCGAGTCACAAGGGGCGGGGCATGAAAAGCACAGTCTGACAAAAAACCTATATACTTATGGTTTTTAAAAACCTGCTGCTAAGAAACTGGCAACAGGGGCAAATTTGACGGCAAATATGTTCTAGCTTACCTATTTGGTCTCAAAGAGAGGAATTTAAAAATATCTTACAGGGTTAGGACACCTGCTGCAGAGATCTTTGTGTGGCCAGCAATTTTTAGAGGATTATAATAGCAGTAAAACATCTCTGGTGGTTAATGCACTTTTAGGAGAGTTATGCGTTTTGTCCAGTCCCAGTTTTGACTCTGAATAATAGAGATAATTAATGTGCCAACACGTCATGTAACATGCAGATCACTGATTCTTATATTATGCAGATAAGCAAGTGGGCTACTACTTTTAACGCCCAACATTATTTTGTTACTTCTAGTTCACAAGTAGCAATCCTTACAACAAAGCACAGTGACCTGTTAACCAGCATCAAGGAGCTAAAAACAAACTAACTCATAGTTTTAGATCCTTATTGTTTTTTTTCCACAATCTGTTATAAGATTGCAAAGAATGCCCCGGTTACTTACCGGTAATCTTCATTACTCCGAGTCCATGTCTTCTTCGCCACAGTAATTACCCATGAGCCTCCGGCTCCACACAGAACTCCAAGTACAAAAAACAGCGCTCTAGTCTCCCTCTCCCTCCTCCAATATGGCCCCCAGTGGCTCCAGCCAATCCCATAAAGGGACACAAAAGCACCAACACGACCTGAAGAACCAAGCCGCAGACATGAAGCCACCACCAGGGCCGGGAGGGAAGGGGAAACTATACTGTGGCGAGAAAGACATGGACTCGGAGTAATGAAGATTACCGGTAAGTAACCGGGGCATTACCTCCTCGTCCTGTCTTCCTCGCCACAGTAATTACCCATGAGCCGATACCAAAGCAATCAGCTTCATGCAAGGAAAAACACTCCACAGAAATCATGCAGAGAAACATCCCGCAAGCACAAGAGGTATAAAAAGCCCACAGAAACATACACCTCAAGGAATCCCAGCCGAAGAACAGAAGAGGCAAAGGAAAACAGAACCTCCACCCCAATCTGAAGGCGACAATGGAACATGAAAGTAAGCGGGGACGACCAAGGGGCAGCCCAGCAAACACCCACCATGGACACACCCGAAAAAGTGGCCCACAATACCGAAACAGAACTGGCGGACCGACCCTGAACAGGAAGAGGGGGAAGGTCAGAAACAGAACCAAAAGCCAATAGCATGGCCCCAGAATCCCACGACTGACAGTGGACAAGGAGGGCCACAGGTCCTGGTGAGACAAACCAAAACAACAAAGAAAGTGGCAACCACACAAAAGGAAGAAGTGCGAGATGAAGAAACCAACAAGCACCATGCACATCCAACAGGAGGAGAAGGCAATCTCCCGTCGAGGAAGGACCAGGACAAGAAGCCGAAGAACCACTCCAGCAGAACGGTGAAAAGTAAACCACCGCAGGAATAATAGTAGGACGAGGGCGCAAGAACCCACGATCAGACAAAGGACCAAAATCAGAGCAGACTGCAGTAAGGCATCCAGCACACCAAGACGCCTGGCAGAGGCAAGAGTCACAAGAAACACCACCGTGAGTGGCAAGAACTCCATGACCACCGACACCAAAGGCCCGAAAGGAGTCAACTGCAAGGAATGCAACACTAGAGGAAGGTCCCAAGGAGGAGAACAGAAGAAAGGACGGGGACGACGCTAAGAAAGCGACCCAAAAAAGTCGAGACATCAAAGGACAAACCAACCAACCAAAGGCAGGACATGGAATGCCCGAATGGCGGCCCAACGAGCCCCGAGAGTGGAATTGGGAAGCCCAAAAGGAAACCATCATCCAAAATTCCAGAAGACGAGTAGGGTCCAAAGAAACCAACGACCGACCCGTGACACATACACCAAGAGGCAAAGTCAACCCAATGCTCAGCATAGGATACAAGAGTAGAAGGCCTCTGAGACAGCGTAACAACGCCATCAATCGCAAAAGAACAACCCGCATCCAACAGCGATCCCCACACAAGAGCCAGGCCCGCAGACCCAGGGACCAGAACAGATGCAGAGGAAGTAGAGGGACCATCAGAAGAGAGGGCACGAATGTAACGTCCAGCCCGGATTCGACACAGCCAAATCCAGCAACAGGGGATAACAAGAATGGCGGCACCACCCCAGAGCAACGAGAAGGAGAAACGCCCCCCCCTTCTCGATCACCTGCAAGATCAACGGAAACAGGGAGCATAGAACAGGCCAAAAGGACGACAGGGCGTCCACCCTCCAGGCAACCCGGTAAGGGAAAATAGAGCAGAAGCAGCGGGGCCTGGCACAGCACCGGGAGGCAAACAGGACCACAAACGGACAGCCCAACATCTCCCGCAAGCACCCGAACCGCAACCGCGTGAGGGACAAACTACCCCATGGAAGGAAAACACCCGGTGCCGACAATCCGCCACAGGCAGGTAAACGGCAGACAGGGAGGCCAGGGCCACCTCCGCCTAACCACAAAACCGACGGCAGAGGCAACCGTGGGAGTGAACTCTGCACCCCCCAAGAAGGATCACAGAAGACAGCACCACCAGATCTGTCGACCGGAGCCTCACGACCCCGAAGAAGATCCGAGAAACCAGCAGACCCAAAAGGACGGACAGCAGCACCTCGTAGGTGGAGGAACACGACAACTCCGACCGAGGCCAAACTCCCCGAGTCGTAGAATCCCCCAGAGTAGCACCCCATCCCAGCAGGCGGGCAGCGGTAGTGACCACGCGGGTGGGAACAATCAGAAAAAGGCGGCCCCAGGACAGAAGATCCTCGGCCAACCACCAACACAGGACCACCCGAACAACCTCCGATATAGGAACCAAAAAACACCCATAACGAGGGAACAGGGGTCCCAAAGCGACAAATGCGTGACACCACCTGGTACACGTGGAGGCGAGCCCATGGCCCCGTCAAAAAAGATGCCAAAATCAGACCTCGAACCCCCAACCACAGGCACACGGGATGGGAAAGCCACAACAACAGAGAACGAACTGCAGACATCAGGGACAGAATCCGGGGAGGGGGCAGTAACACCATCCCCAAAGGAGTCTCGAACAGTGCCCAATGAAAAACAAGTCCAGTGCAGGAACCAGGGAGGACATCGGCACAGTAACGAGGAAACCGTGAAGCCCCAGAACAGGGCACACACCCCAGACATGCAACTCCGCCTCAGAAAGAGAAGAAGCAGAAAGCAAAACGGCGTCCAGAAAAGGAAGAAATACGAACGCCATCCCCATGCAAGTGTCCAAGAATAGGGGTCAGAACCACAGTAAAGACCCCGGTAGAAGAGCAGAGTCCAAAAGGCAATACCCGGAACCGGTAATGACGACCCAGGACGCAAAACCGGAGAAACCGCCGAGAGACGGGAGGAACAGGCACAAGCAGACAAGCATCTCCCAAGTCCAAGGACGCCAGGTCGTGTTGGTGCTTTTGTGTCCCTTTATGGGATTGGCTGGAGCCACTGGGGGCCATATTGGAGGAGGGAGAGGGAGACTAGAGCGCTGTTTTTTGTACTTGGAGTTCTGTGTGGAGCCGGAGGCTCATGGGTAATTACTGTGGCGAGGAAGACAGGACGAGGAGGTAATGACTCCTCTGGAAACTAAGGTCTTGTTAGTACAGACAACCCCAATCACTGCGTTACATTTTATATTCTGAGTTTATGCTTCACCAGACAGTTCACTTTTAACATATATCTATTAGCATGCACAGTATGTGATTCCTCTACATTATAACCATCATTGCCCTAGCCGCTTCGCCGCGACGGACATTCCGCCGGGCTGCGGCCAAATCCAAGTGTGGGCACTGCAGAATTGTGTACCAGTGTAAGGAAATGACAAATTCAGGTTTCTCTGGGTTGGCCAGATCCCTGATCCGGCCCAAAAATAGCTGCCGGAACTGGAACCTGGCGCAATACCCCTACTTTCCTGCACAGTGTACGACTACAAATATGCATTAAAAATCATAGTACTGTTACCAGCTCAATTAAGTTGTATTCCATTAGGAGATGGAAAGAATGTACTTATGTCACCTCTTTAGAATAACAACATAATTAACAATATTCAATTGAAAGGGCGGAGTCCTTTCATGAGCTAAACAAGTACACTATGTTCGCATGATGAGCAGGGTCAAGACTGATTTGCATACGGCTGAGTCCGAACTGGGGTGGCAAGCAAAAAAATGATGGCTTTTCCCAGATCTGTGACTGGGGGTGAATGTTTGCATTGTTCAACATTTTGTTTATCATTTTTTTTTTTGCTTTTGGCAGCCTAAGTGAGAAGGCTCCGGCCAGACTTGGGTCCCCTGCTAACTGTGTCCCTGGATTCAAGCCAGCCTTGTTGATAAGGGTGATACCCCGAAACCGGTTCCAGGATGCTTGTTTCTGGTCCAAGGAGGACCTCGCTTAGCAGTTCGGGCTGGACTCTTCCCATGAGGAGCAGCTTCACGGCTGATTTGCCTATGGCTGGGTCCAAACTGGGGTGGTGTGGTAAGGATTATACCCAGATCTGCG
Source organism: Lissotriton helveticus (assembly GCF_964261635.1). Lineage (NCBI taxonomy): Eukaryota > Metazoa > Chordata > Amphibia > Caudata > Salamandridae > Lissotriton > Lissotriton helveticus. The sequence continues at coordinate 439,989,237 of NC_136071.1, read as the reverse complement.
ACTGGGGGTGAATGTGTGCATTGTTCAGTATTCCGTCCACTAAGTGGGAAGGGTATGCCCAGACATGTGTTCCGTACTCACTGTGCTACTGGATTGAATCTAGACTGGCTGATGAGGTGGTACCCCGAAACCGGTTCCAGGAGGCTTGTTTCCGGTCCAGGGAGGACTTGGCTTGGCAGTTCGGGGTGGAATGTTCCCATGAGGAGCAGGGTCAAGACTGATTTGCATATGGCTGAGTCCGAAGTGGGGTGACATGGTGAGCAAAAAAAAGATGAATTAAATCTAGATCTGTGACTGGGGGCTGAATGTTTGCATTGTTCAGCATTCAGTCCATCAATTCTTTTTGCTTCAAAAATGCAAATACCACGCTAAATCAATCTGACACTATATTGATATAAAAAGCAAGTGTTTCTACAAAAAGTACAGCGCTAAGCAAAAGGAAAAATAGGGCACTATTTTGAAATTCATTTTTTTGAACTATCAATGTTTCCGTCTTGTCCCGACTTGTGCGTCTTCATGTGACACATCGTGTGATTACCGCTGTGCGCTGTGGCCTCGCATCAGGCTAATTACTGCTGCTATTTCCCGTACTGGTATTTGCACCTTTAATTGTTTTTAGTATGTGGGCATTGCATTTTTTTTTACGTGTGGACATGACGAGTGTATTTAATCATTTAAATATTCAAATATTCAGCGCGACCTGCGGTACCCGCCTGTAAGAGTGGGTCCGCCTCCCCTGGTCAGCGCTCTAGTCTTAGCGTTCCAGTCTCCCACCCGCCCCCATAAAAGACAGAGATGATTCGGTGATTCGGCCGTGCAGCGCGTGATTACCGCTGTGGCCTCATATCGGGCTTATAGCATCTGCGGGCCTAAAATTCGACTTACCGGCAGCATGGCTGGTGCCGGCTGATGATGACGGGCGCAGACAGGCTTGCCTTTGGCGCGCCTTCAACACGCCATAGGCACGCCCGCTTCGCGGCCGAGTCGTCGCGGTCTTTTATGGGGGCCGGAGGGAGACTGGAACGCTAAGACTAGAGTGCTGATCAGGGGAGGCGAACCCGCTCTTACAGGCAGGTACCGCAGGTCGCCCTGAATATTTGAATATTTAAAAGATTAAAAACACATGGTGTGTCCACACCTTAAAACAAAATGCAATGCCCACATATGTAAAACAATTAAAGGTGCAAATAGCAGAGCAGGAAATAGCAGCAGTAATACAAAACATTCGCTCCTGGAAATAGGAAGGAAAGTGAGCGGATGCTCCCCTCTACCTTCATCCGTATTTGCACATCAAATGCTAAAGGGCTGACCACAATGCAGCTGGGAGGGTTTTATCAAGGAAACTGGGCAGCTTTTGAAGAAGCAGGCAGGGTGTAATTTGGGCCACTGTAGTGCTTTTCATTCTCAGGACAAAGCGCAATTGCGTGTCCTGCTTCTCAACACACAGTCTTAGAAAAAACACGCCCTTAACATCTATGACTTACTAGTGGAGAAATCCCCAGATGTTTTATTCCTAACAGAGACATGGTTGAGCGAGGCCTCAAACCCTATCATAGCCTCTGCTATCCCAACGGGCTATCAGATTACCAGGAAGGACCATCAGGCGGGCATTGGGGGAGGCATTGCTATTATTTTTAAGAACCACTTTTCTTGTACAATAGTCCCTTCGGTAGAAATAGAAGGAGTGGAATGTCTCGGCTTCCATTTGGGAGGTGTCTCCACACGAATCACTGGCGGGTATTCAAATATATAGATTCCCCCGGTCCTGGTGGGAGGTTTTTAGCCTCCATTGGTGACGCTGTTTCACCTTTTGTTATGAAACATAAACACTGTTTGGTATTAGGTGATTTTAATATGCATATGGATGAAGCGGAAGATGTAGACTCGACCAGACTACAAGAGTAGCTGGAGATGCTAGATTTGGCCCCTTATGTACACTTCCCCACTCATAAACTTGGGAGGAAGGCAAGTCGGGAGGAAGGCAAGGCCCTAAAAATACTACTGTCCCTACCAAAGGCAGCCATGATACAAGCAATCAGAATAGAGATAGGAACAATAGCATGGAATATCCAGGTCCAAATGTCCCTGGCAAGATTTTGGAAACGCCAATCCCAAGGGGGCACGCAGAAGGTATCATATTGGTGCAGTGAGGAAATCAAGCATAGCAGCCTTAAATGGGCAAAAGAAGCAAGAAGGAAAATTAAGGAGATTACTGTGTAGTGTAGTTCCTATATTCCCAATAGGCTCTGCGCATTGGAATAATATAAACAGTAGTGTAGACGTAGGACTGAGGTCGACTAGGTCTCTACTGACTATATTAGACTTAATTAGTTTTGCCAGCTAGCTCAGAGGTCACTAGAAACTTTCTCGAATGTTCAGGAAAGAGTTAACTATCCGGATTTAGACAAGAAGGGATTAGCTTCTGACAACCGCATAAACATGACAACTTTGCTCCCGCAGAATAAAGAGTATATCTCTAGAGTCAGTGAAAACAATAGACGGTTATTTCACTCAGTCAATCGTGCATACTTAGTTTCACCAGAGTGCAGAGAAATAGAGAGACGGGCGTTTTCAATAAAAGGTGTTATTTATTGAGCAGTCTTCTTTCTCATGCAAGAGAAATGAATTGCCACAATTGCAATATATATCATGAAGTAAAGTGCGTACAGTAAAAGGAGTATTATGAAATAATACTGTAAAAGCATTGATATGGTTTCTTAGCCATATGATACTTTAAAATGGATAAAATATATACATACATAAAAACATTGACTAACGTACTCAACTGGTGCTTCTAATCTACGCCTACCCCGGTGTTCCTGACCTAAGCCTAATACGTGGGAAGGAGTAAGTAAGTTGCAGTTTAGGTTAAGTTGGGGTTTTGCCAAGGATCTGAATCAAGAATTCTCTTTAAGGGTTTAGTCAGCTCCGTACCTTGGTAATACAATGTAGGAGGTCTCTCTCAGGACTCTATATCCCAGCAACCCGCAAGGGTGACTGGAAACACCGGAGCTGGATTTTCTCAGCTGGAGAAAAAGACAGCGTCTTTCTCAGTGCGTCAAAAGGGAGGGGCGGCTTCTTTCGGCTCTCGCATCAGCTGGGCTTCCGGGCAAGTAGATAGCCGCTCTGCTCCAAACCACCGTGTGTTTGCTTAAAGCAACGTTGGTATATTTATACCTGAAAGGTGCCGGGTTTGACGTAAGGTTGGACATAAGACGTCACTAAGAACTAACAGTTCTTTCTTGACTCTAGGAGTTCTTGTGCAAATCAAAACAAGAGCAGGGGGATTTCCCGGGCTGCTGGAGGCTTGGTTTGTTTAAAGAACTTGTTGTACTTTCTAGGAGTCTAGGGGAGTAGCCTTGCCGTATTTGGACTGCATGGGCTATTACTAAATATGGATATGATTCTTATGCCTCTATTAGGATATTATTTATTATAGTCACATAAGGGCATAAATCGGGAATATCAAATTAGGGTCCTAGATAGAAACACCACAACCACTCCATGAATTAATGTCCATCATTACTAAAAACTAAGCAATACTGAGTAGGGTGGGCATTGGCCGGTGCCTGTAGGGGACTCACCAACCCCACGAGCAAGTAAGATAGTTGGGGACGGGATTAAGCACTCTGCCAAGTTGGGGATGCGGGCAGGAAACAGTCCGTGGTGCAGGGGAGCAGGGAGGGGGGGGGGGGGAAAGGAACCTGAGATATTACTGTTATTGTTCACATGGTTCATGTTTTTGTTTCTGGTCATCACTCACTCCTCACATAATATTACCATCCTAGACGGCAGCATACTCCTAGGCCACGTCATGAATGGCGCCGACACGTTGCTCACGGAACTATTACAACAACCACATGGCCAACCCACTTCAGGCTACACCTACTAAAGATACCACGGCAACAGTAGGGGTGCCCCCCTTGCGTGTGTTGACGTGGAACGTCAGGGGCCTGGGAGATAAAATAAAAAGGGGCCTGGTACTGCAGGCTATTAAACGTCAGAGCCCGGATGTGGTTCTGCTCCAGGAAACACACCTAGAAGGGGCGACATGCAAGGCGCTTGATAGGCGCGGATACAAAATGGCGACACATGCAGACTTCACTTCCGGATCTAGGGGGACAGGGATACTCCTGAAAAAATCGTCACCCTTTATTATTTCACGACATACGACAGACGACCAGGGGCGCTTCGCGGCGATACACGGCCAATGGGAGGGCAAACCGCTTAATGTGGTATCAGTATACATCCCCCCGGCACTGCACTCAGCAGCGCTACCTGCGCTGGGTAAATTCCTTCTGGACCTCCCTGCGGGAGACACGGTCATTGGGGGTGACCTAAATGCCATAATAGACTCGGCGTTAGACGCCTTTCCCACACGAATACGCCCGAGAGGGACTACACCACTCCCTGAATTTTTAGATGCATTGGGCATTGTTGATATATGGCGCCACCTGCACCCCGCAGCGACCCAATACACCTATTACTCAGCCGTACACAACTGCCTATCTCGCATAGACTACTTCTTGTTCCTGGGGGAGGGACTGGGGTCGGTGGACAAGGTTGACATCCTACCCAGAGGCATATCTGACCACTCACCGATTGTACTCACCCTTACTACCAGGGAACGAAAATGCGCTAGGATCTACCCAATTTACCCTAACTACCTAAAAATCCCGAAAATAAGAAAAAAGCTAAAACTAGCGACGACACACTACTTTGCTGAAAACGAGGGGACGGTGGCCTCACCGTCGATCCTGTGGGAGGCCTATAAAACCGTCCTTCGAGGGACTGCAATAACAGCTATCACAGGGCACAAACGGCATTCCCAGAAAGAACTTACAGAACTAGAACTGGCACTCCACGACACAAACGCGGCACATATGGCAGACCCCTCCCCGAATACGACGCACACGCTGCACCTGCGGCAACATCAGTACCAGGCCCACCTCAAAGAGACAGTGCAGGGGCACATCACGAACACTAAACATAGAATTTATGATGTGGGCGACAAGGCAGGGAAAATGCTGGCATGGTTGGATAGGAGAGAGGGAGGTGCGAGGGGAATTCAGAGACTGAGCACCACTGACGGCCAAATACTAACACACCCAGAGGACATTGTACAAGCCTTAGCACAACATTTTCGAAACATATACACCCCGGACCGTATCGTAACAGCACGCATGGCGGAAGTCTCACTAGCAGATATTGACATCCCCAGCATAACACCAGAGACTGCACGGGACTTAGAGGAGGACCCTTCGGAAGAGGAAATCCAACTGGCAATACAATCACTACAGTCAGGCAAAGCGCTAGGGCCTAATGGCCTGCCTGTGGAATGGTATAAATCAATGGCCTTGGAACTCAGTAAGCCACTACTGGACATGTATATGGAGAGTAGGGAGCGGGCAGAACTACCACTAGATCAACGCACGGCCACGATAGTGGCTATACCTAAGCCGGGTAAACCCCCAGCCGATTGCACCTCATATCGCCCGATATCATTGTTAAATGTAGAAGCCAAGGTGCTGGCTAAACTTCTGGCCACTCGTCTGATGCCGCACCTGAACACCCTGATCCACCCAGACCAATCGGGCTTCATGTCCCATAGAAGTACGGCACTGAACCTCCGGAGAGTTCATGGGGTACTGGCTCGGTCACACCTCCTCACAGAACAGGCGGTGATCCTCTCCCTCGATGCCAAAATGGCTTTTGATCTCGTGGAATGGGAGTACCTCTTTGAGGTGCTTGCGCGTATGGGCTTCGGATCGAAATATATAGCTTGGATACGGCTACTCTACACCAAACCAGTGGCCCAGGTAGTGACTAATGGCCACATCTCACCGATGTTCCCGTTGGGCAGAGGGACCAGACAAGGGTGCCCCTTGTCACCCTTGCTCTTCGCGTTAGTGCTCGAACCTTTAGCAATCCTGATAAGAGGCACGCCCCTATTTAAGGGCATTGGATGGGAGGGGGGATGGGAGGACAAGATCTCCCTATATGCTGATGACATGCTCATCTACATGGTCGACCCCGACAACGGAATCCCGGCCCTACTGGAAATTTGTAACACCCATGGGAATTCCTCAGGCTATACCCTGAACTGGTCAAAATCGGTGATATACACATTAAAGGGTCCGGCACCGAGATTGCAGGAAAGCTGCCCACTGGCGGCGCCGACAACCTCCTTCAAATATTTGGGCATTGTCATTACGCATTCTGAAGCAGATTTCTTCACTAACAACCTCAAGCCTCCAATTGATCGCCTACGCGCAGACGTTAAGCATTGGGCGACCTTGCCCCTCACCCTCCTGGGGAGGGCGGCCTTATTTAAAATGATGTCCCTCCCCAGATTTCTGTACATATTGGAAAACACCCCACATCCTGTCCCTCCGCGATACTTCAAACAGATTGCGGCGTTGGTCTCCAACCTGCTCTGGAGCAATGGTCCAGCGCGAATAGCGTATGACAAATTGGTGAAAAGTTGGTATGAGGGGGGGATTGCACTTCCCAATGTTCAGTTATATTACTGGGCGGCTCAACTCAAAGTGATTAACCACTGGATCCACACCCCGAGAACTGACCCAGCATACAGGGCGGACTGGGCACAATTAGGGACAGAAGGCATGCTTTCGGTACTATATAATAAATCACAACTCAAAACTCTATACGGCCCGACACGACACACAGCAACCCTCTGGCATATGGCGCAGGCACGAATGGGCTGGAAAGTTAAAATCACCAAACTGACACCATTATGGGACACGAAGTCACTGGGCAATCTTAGGACATACAAAGGGTTTGCGCAGTGGGACCTGATAGGCATTTCTACGGTGGGGGACCTCTGGGACGGAGACACGGTAATACCTTTCCCACAACTCCAGCAGCACTATGGCCTCAGACCTACTGAGACATTTCGTTATGTACAAATTAGGCATGCACTACTCCAGGCAATCCCACCGGGCACTGATCTGCCGGACTCCTCGCCACTTGAAGACAGACTATTGACAGACTTCATGCAACAGAGCGCAACTTCCCTCACTTACAAAAAACTGGTCAACAACTTGAACGACCCCACACTGAAACTTAAGGAATGGTGGGAGGAAGACATAGGTATGCTGGATGAATCAGAGTGGAATGAAGCCTTGGCCTCCCCGAGGGAGGTGGGCATCTCGGCGAAATTTAGACTGGTACAACTTAAAATACTGCACCGCATCTACTACACCAGGACACTACTACACAAAATACATAGAGCGCCCAATCCCTTCTGCTTGAGAGGTTGCGGGGAGGAGGGAACCCTGTTCCACACACTATGGGAATGCCCACAAATACAGGAATTCTGGAGACAGATAATGCGCACCGTCTCCCAAACACTTAAGGTGTCCACTACACCAGAACCACGTAAATGCCTTTTGAACGTCTGGGACCCCAATGACCTAGATAGATATGGAATAATCTGGGCCACACTAGCCATGACAGTGGCTAAACCTGATATTGCACAAAACTGGGGAGCTCCGGACTTACCCACGGCAAACAGGTGGGCCAAAAACATGGATGTACTGATGGTCACAGAAAGAACTGTGTATGCCCTTCGGGTGGCCCCCCGCAAATGGAACAAGGTGTGGTCGGCGTGGAATGTTTATAGGGGTGAGATATGTGAACCCTTACCAGAGGAAGACAATATAGACTCCGAAGAGGAAGAGGAGTAATGGCCGGGACTGGGGGGGGTTTGTGTTTCCTGATACTATTAGTAGCAACGTGTTGGAATGACCTACCTGGGTAAAGATACTGAAACAAAGAAGTCTGCCGAGGGGTGGAGAATCGTGCAGTAGATGTCAAGTGATGACCAATGTTTGGGGGGTTGGGAGGGGGGAGACTTTCTTTTCAAGTTATATGAGAGTCTCCCAGGTTGGGACCTTTAGAACAGGAAGAAATTGTTCGATTATAGATGCATATATAAGATCTACAGAAAAGCATACGCTACACTTAGAGAGGGGGAACGAGATTGACATACAACATATATGCTAACGATTGCGAGTCCAGGAATGTACTGTATGTATATGTGTATAACAGCTTGACGATCTCATGATGTCTGTTAAATATGCCTTTCCGTCAATAAAAAGTTTAAAAAAAAAAAAAAAACTAAGCAATATTAAACATAACGATGCATGTGTGTTTTCCAACCCACCCCAAAATACATAATTCGCATTTGAAATGGTATATGGTAAATACATGAAAATGAGTATTGGTACTGTACGCTTTTCAAGCAGTGTCATCATTCAGTTAAATGCCTATATATATCAGCTGAATGAATTGCGAAAATTACACATGAAATGGCTCTGTATACAGAAAAGAAGGTCGAGACCATTCCATCACATATTTATTTAAATGCTGTACATGTGCTAGAGGCTGAGGTAAAATATTGTCTCTAGAGTTCCTAAAATAGAAGCTCTGTTTTTAAGAATAGTTCTACTTTAAGCAGAGTACTTTGTGCCAGAAAAAAGGTAAATATTTTGGAAGTGAAAAAAAATAATTTCGCTTTCAGGGGAAAAAATAGTTCCAAATGTTTTCAGTAGCTGTGTTTATCAAAAACTGAAGGCCGAATTCAGAGTTCAGGGAACGCTGTGTGCTCATTGTTTTAAAAAGTTATTCTCGTTGTTCAGGGGAGAACATCATATCAGACAGGCTTGCAAAAAATTGGTCTACAACATCAGGTGAAAGTTCGACCAAGTTCGAAAATGCTGAAACAGTGCATATGTGAGAGTGATTGCTCTCATCGATGTTTGGATCAGCAATGCTCAGGTTGTACCTGTTTGATGCTGCTTTCCTCTCGTACTTCACCGCCACCTACTCGTAGTGGTGAAGTCTCAACGAATGCCGTCATCAGAATAGGTAACCGCTGGGGACAACACGATGCATGAGTCGTTACCGGACCTAGCAAGGTATCTATATCCATTGGTACTGCTGATGGTAGTGCAAGACAGACGTCCAACACGCATTCTTCTCTGCATAGCAGACATCGAAGCACAGGTAAGATGCAATTTTGCCAAATTGGTCTGAATGAAAGAATCCATGTTGTACTTAGATCTCGTAGCCGGGCTAATCCGAGGACTTTAGTGATGCGGTCCCGGTAGCGTATAGCTAGGATCGTTTCTTCCATCATTTCCGGAGTCTTGTCTGTGGCTTGGCTTGCCATATCGGAGCAGAAGGATCAAAAATAAAATTCCTGCTACGAGTCCCAAAAGTGGAGGCAGGCCGCTAAATAACGAATGGACAAAATTCGGGAAAATGCCCAGAACTGTTTCAAAGGGTGCTAACAGTCCCGAAAAAACTCTCTTAAATACATGTGCAATGCCACTGGTATCAGACATGTTTAAGATTTGACTTAACATTTCTATGAAATGCATGGGGCAATTTGTTGATAATAGGGAGTGTATCTCTGCCGCTGTCCTTGCAACTTGCAGATCATACGTCTCTTTGGACGAGGTTAAAGGCACAGTTGTCTGTAAAATAATAGACTTTATTCTGCTTAAAGTATCAATTCGAATAGAAGAGATATTCAAAGAAGGCCATAACGCAGCCTCCATGTCTGGATTGCTGTGTGGATGTAATACTTGCATACAGCAAATTACCCTGGAAGTGACGGTTACGAGATAGGCGTTTCCTGGCACCATGCCACAACAGCTGTGGTCACTTATTAGAACATAACTGCCGTTGGAAAGCTGTCTGAAAAATGGCTCTATCTGTTTTGCAGGAGTGCCATGCAGGTGACATGAAAGGTTATTTGAAGACCCTTCACAGGCTCCATGCAAGTTAATACCTTGACACAGAAGTGTACCACTTAGTGATTTTTTACAATTGTTACCACTAAGAAATACTTCCTTTTTTCCTTCGCTATAACATTTGTGTGTGTAAGGTAAATCCCAGGTTGATTTGATGTATCCTTTACCCAACCTTTCATACTGGCCCGCTGGTATATACTCTTGGCAATATTTAAACTGGAAAGTTGTTATCGGAATTGTAATTATTCCGTGTATTATCCATTCAATGACAGGTCTCTCTGACAATCTCAATGGTAATCTCTCAAGTTTTTCAATGCTCAGAATCGTATAGTCTGCTGCTTTTTGTGCCAAACTGATTTGTTTATCAGTAAGGTTAAAGATAGAGAATAATGACGTTGTGTTGATTAAACGCCATGGCACGTAGCCTGAACGCAGATTTTGCAACGTCCAGCCAAGCTGTACAATAGAACGCAATTGGGACTGACCATGTTGTAGCATTAGCAAGTCCTGCTCTATCATATCAATAGCAGATGATACAATGCTGCTCAGTGAATATATTCTAAAGGACAGAGTCATTAAACCATTGTCCACTACAGAAAGTGATTTTTCCAAATTAATACAATCAATTTCTCGTATATTTTTTCTGCTGTTTCAATTTGTGTTTCTTTCCAAGCTTCGTTGTATGCAGCGTATATACCGGCCGCTATGAAACGTTTTTGACACTATTTGCGAGGTCCCATTATAAAATCTCGCAAGTCAGCACCGCCTTCAAGTAAAGTCAAGTGTTGCTTAATTTCAGCCAGTGTGGATTTTTGTAGCCATTCGAGGCATAGTTTCCCTACACTGTATGTTGTTACTATCCCTGGATGTTGTCTCTGGGAATATCTTGGGTCTGGCCTGTTTAGTTTTAACCCCTGTGTTTTGTTCAGGAATCTATCTTGACAGTTATTTGAGTCTGTGGGCCCGATCAACCAATTTTTCCAGTCAGTATTTGTTCTGTTTTGGTATAAAATATGGGATACGTCTATATCCACATCTGTAGTGCTATTACTATCAGTTATGGGTTTGGAATAGACGGTTTATTTAAGTCTTTTATCTTAGCTAGGCTAAGACAAGTAGTTTGTTGAATTGTGTCATTCAGAAATATTATTTGTCCTGGGATCATGCAGGCCCTAAATAATGCTTCTAAACCTTGGACCTGCCAGTCTTTTGTACCCCAGATGGTTTTTGTTTCAATGTTGTTTTTCCAAAATTCAAAACCAAATGTAGACATTTTTTCATAAAATGTTTCAGAATAGATCAATTTAGTATGTGTCAACATTGTTATCATTCCTGTCTCATTTAACATTTTAAAATAAAACGTTTCTGCATCACTTGTGTTAAACCCTGAGAAGTATGGGAATTTCTCATAAAATGTTTTCGAGCTGTCTTTAGGCGGTGTTGCACAATGTTCCCATTGGTTATAATTAAAAACATTTCTAGGTTGAGCAGTTTTATGCAAATAGTGATGACCAAAATGATTATAACAATATAACTCTTCATAATTTGATGAACCCTGCAAATAATCATGTTCTGTGAATTTTGCTGACATTACTAAATCTGACATCATATTATTAATGTTTTCAAAGTCCCAATCATCAGAGAAAGTACTTGGTTTTACAAAGTCACTTAAGGAAACCTTAAACTGGTGTGGATATTTCAAGAGCACAATCGGGCCATAGATTTCATAATACGTTTTGTCCCATGCTACCCCACCGGGTATTGGATTGGCTGTGATGTTCACTGATGACAGTTCTCTTTTCTCGATGTGAGGTGACTTGTGAGGCTTTAGGATCAAGTTGATGTTCTGACTTGCTGTGTCCATTGTACTGTATTTTCCTTCAATAAATTTTCCCAAACATAGAACCATGATGAGCCAAAGCAGGAGGAAAAGTACACCTAACACAATCCAAAATTCAATCCATGGAGAAATCAGATATGTTTCTTTGAATTGATGAAAAAGTTTAGTTACTTTGTTGTTGAAAGTTTTTGTTGCTGGCGTTTCTTCTTCATGTTCACTTGGATCATCAGAAAAGTCATCGAAATTGATGAAGTAGCCAGATGCAGTTCTGTCAATTGTTGGAATTGTTTCCGGATTTTCTTTAGTCTTTGGATCTTTCTATGGGACATTAGTATAGTCCGATGCTACATCATTGTAGACAGGTGTTTCTTGACGAACTGTTGCAATTTGGGTTTCAAGAGGCACAAGTTCCATGGCTTTGTTGCATAGTCCTTTTTTGTTCACTGCAGGTTTATCAAAAGTGATTAGTCTCTCAGTTTGAACCTCTTGGATTGTAGCAAGATTTGGTCTTCTGCTATTTCTTGGGAGTCCACTGGGCCTACTACTTATTATTGGCCACATGGTTGTGGTATTACCAGGTCGATGGATACAACTCGGTTCTCCTTTTTACCAGCAAGGGGCGGTAGTACTACTGATCTTGTTCCGCTGACAGCTAAGACAGGTACTGCTTTTCTGTAAGAAGGCCCAAAATCCTTCTTCACCGCGATCTTCTCTCGGACTAGATCCCCAATCTTCGGAATCCAGACAGGTTTTGCTGGGACAGGTGGTTTCTCTTCAGTGGCTGTTGGCTTTAACTTTATATTACTCAGACTTCTTCTTTTTTCATTTAAGTCCTGTAAAACAGCCAAACGGTCTTTGATATCAAAGGCTTTTTCTTCTACCACTGAAGTGTGACTATCTAAGTCCTGGATATGCATTCTAGTACCGAACAATAGTTCGTAGGGAGGGAGACATTTTAGAGAATTTCTTGGCAGATTGTTAAGACTACGTCGGAGACCTGTTAAATGTTTCACCCACCCATCACCCGAACCTAATACCCTTGCCGTTATAGATTGCTTTATGTCCCGGTTTTTTCTTTCCACTACCGCATTTCCCTCAGGATGGAATGGAGAAGAGTACTGCAATGCAATGCCCATGCTGGCCATGGCCTTCTTGTAAGCCCTAGAGCTAAACGCAGGACCCTGGTCAGAATGTAGCATGCCAATTGCGTATGTGCCGATAAAGACTCGCAAATCTTTTATAACAGTTCTGGCGTCAGCCGAGCACTGGGGTCTGCATTTTAAGTGAATCTAGTCTTAATATTTATGGGATTGCATTTTTCCTGTTGGATTTTTGCGTATAGATAGCCTTATGCTTTCTGATAGAGGTGTCCTGGCACTAGCCTGATCCGGTTCACGACTGCGATCTCTGTTGCAGTCAGGACAATCCTTTGCAAATTTGTAATGTTGCAAGCTCATCCCCGGCCACCAGTATTCTGATTGTAATTCTTTTAGAGATTTCACGATCTCTAGGTGCCTTAGACCCTCTCCCATGTGTGCGTCTGCTATTAATAAGACTCTCCGGTTCGTGTTTGGAAATACTCTATCCCCCACTCCAGGGATTTGAGCAAAAGGAACGGAGTTTGCATCTATTATGTATGTATAATTGAGTGGATAGCCGAGATGTAATGCTGCATAGTCGCCTTTTAATGAGTCTTTTACCGCCAGCATGGTTTCTCCGTCTATGTATTTTTTAGAACGCTTTTTTGTGGCTACGGAAGCCGGTTGGGCCGCTTCCGCTGTGGCTCTGTTAGCCAATGAATTCCCTGCAACGTGAACGCCATCACGTTGATGACTCAGTGTATGTATCACGTGAGTCTTACGTAGTTCTTTCTGCAAAAGAACTACCTGTTCCCAAAGCTTTTTATGCTTTATTGTGGCACCTGTGTCATCTTTGTAATCGTTTTTGATCCATGTCTGCATGTCATTATTGTAAGACTTGACGCAGAAATGCGAATCGCACGCTATCAGTGTCGGGAATTCACGATCGGTATTTTCAAGCGCCATCTTTAAAGATCTTATTTCAGCTCGCTGAGCTGAACAGTTTCTGAGTGATTCAGTTTTGGTGACTATTGGTCTGAATTTACCAAAGAGCCAGCGACCTTTAACAATCGCGCACCCTGCGTTGTAGGATTTTTTCTCTACATCGTAGTGTTGTGCAAATCTGTCCATGTAGATTACACATGTGTACTGTTCGAGAGGCAGAATTTCGATTGGCAGAGGATATTCTTCTTCACAGTCTAGATCTTCTAGTTTTTTCATTTTCAGGTCAAAATAGTATTTCACGTCTTCTGAAGCAAGAGAATTTTCCCATTGTATCCATTTTGGATCTAATGCCACTGCATTCAGATTGCGTGGGCTTGTTAATGCCTCAAGGGCTGATTCTGCTGTTAAAACAGATATCCTCCTGCCTTGGGCTTGGGCTCTTTCTTTTGCTACAGCAGTATGAACCGCTATTAGAATTTTTTCAGTAGAACTGAATTTCATTTCAGCTTGTGTGTACAAGTGTGATTTGTAAGCTATTGGTACCGTTTCTCCCTCATTAGAGGTTAGGTACGTGAATCCGCATCTTCCTGGGATAACTCGGATTACAAGGTTGCGTACGTTTTCGCGAGTTTGCAATTTTGTTTTAGCTAACATGTCTGTTTGGAATGATTTTAAAATTTCTGTGTGTTTCTGAGTCCAATTTATTGGTTTGAAATCAGGTTTATTAATTCATAGAGAGGTTTAACCCTCTCTGCATGAATTAGAATGTATGTTCTTCCGAAATTCAGGAAAAATAGTATTGATTATAAGTTCTTCAGCATTTTAGGTGCTTGGAGTACAGCACACTTCTCTAAGAAGTTGTCTGCTATGCTTTTGCCTTCACTTGATAATTCATATCCTAAAAATAGGACAGTTAGATGGGCGATTCGTGACTTTTTAAAGTTGAATTCGTAACCCTCAGCTGCAAACCCAAGTATTATGGTGTTCCTCTTTTCAAGTGTGTCTCCAGGTCATCTGTGAGATAGATGTCATCGACATAGGATAATGCCTCATCATCATGTATTCTTAGTAACTCTGTTACCCTTGCTGAGAATAATCCTGGGCTGTTCTTGAATCCCTGTGGGAGTCGACAGAAGTGTTTTTGCGACCCCATTATTGAGAAAGCCGTCAAATACCTGCTTTCAGGTGTAATGTTTTGACAAAAGAATCCATTAGAGATATCTAATGTTGTTTTATACTTTTTACGCACGATGTTATTCATTAGTGCTGCACTGTGTGAGATTTGTACTGCAAATGTTTTGCAACAGGAGTTTAGGTGTCTGTAGTCCAAAACGAGACGATATGAATCGTCTGGCTTGGAGACAGGAAACAAAGGATTGTTCATTTGTGAGGTGCATGTTTCAATCACCCCCTGATATTCAAGTTGATCTAAGATCTCCCAGACTTGCTTTTTAGCTTCTTGCTTAACTGGGTGCTGCCTTTGTGCAGTAGGTTGACTTTTTAACTGGATTTTGTGGGGAGGAGAATCCTCATTCCATCCTACATGATTTTTATATAATGCAGGAGCTTGGGCTACTGCCCATTTTCTTGCAAATGTGTATTTTTTATGAATTGGAACATGATTTGAGAAGGCAGGCATAATCATTTCTTCGCCATGAGGGCACTCCCTGACAAACTCTGGTGGCCAGTCTTTCTCAGCTAAAAGGATGTCATAGCCCTTCGAAAGGTTATCCCAAAAGAGACCCCTTACTTTCCTAGTTTTGTCCCCCTCTATACGTAACGTTATTTCGTATAATTTCTGGGGTTTGCTAACTCTGGTGTCTGCAGTTTCCACTTGAATGTATTCATTTGTGTCCACTGTCTCCAGAAGATTCATCAGGATCATGCGAGCTATTGTTACTTCTGCTGCGCTTTCTAGCATTGTCTGGGCCCACTCTCCGTTTTTCAGTTGTGTCCTCAGTATCCTCGGCATGTTTTATTATTTTAATACTGGCTACCTTCTTTCTTGGAAATTGTAATTTTTTACTTTGATGAGCAGGTTCCTTGTCTTTGGACTTGACGTGCTCTTCCTTGTGTTCTGACCGTCCTCTTCTTTCCGATTTCTGTGAGGAAGTCTGAAAAGATCGAGAGGGACGTGTATCAATATCTTGATATCTATCAGGTTTTCTCAATTTATCCCTATCTCTAAGGTTGTATCTTTTCTCAGAGGGCTCCCTCTGGGGAGACTTGTGTCCTCGGTCCGGAGATCTTTCTCTCCGCTGAGGAGACCTTCCTCTGGACTGGAATCGTTTTTCTCTGGGAGTGGATTGTTTATTACCATCCCAACTCTTTTTTGGAGTGTTCAGATTATTTTTAATAAAGGTTTTTTCAGGATTTTCAGTTAGTTGGGATATTACTGGTTTCCCACCCAAACTATCTCTTCCTAGTTCTTCATAGGATTTTTCTATGATTCTGGCAAGTTCAAATGGTTGTTCTGCTATATCTGTTTCTTTCAATTTCTGGCGGATCGCCACAGATGCTGCTTCTCCTTTTATGTTGGCTAATAATATAGCCGAGACCTGCTTGAAGTCTTTCAGTAATTTCATACCCAGAGTTAAAGCAGGTTCTGGACCGTATTCATTTTGAATCTGTCTTAGTGCGTCTGGTATAACCGCCATGGACGGAACACCATGTGTTTTTGTGTAAATCGAAGCAAAGACTGTGTCCCAAGTGTCACAGTCCTCCACATGTGGTGCGATCCCCATTGGAAGACAGATAGTTAGAATTCTGTGTTTCTCAGTAGGCGTAGTATCTGGAAACTCTGCCTCTATCTGAGTGATTTTTTGTGCTAACCAGAATGGAATTTGTTCCCGTTTTGCGGGTATTTTGCCAATGGCTGATTGTATATTCTGTGGTGTGATTTTATTTGTGTTCCCCTGGTGAGGGGTGGTCTGTGGAATTTTTATTGCTGGTTGGACTGTTGAAGTCCGCATTACATATTGGACCAATTGTCTATGTATTTTAATTAGCAATTTTAGCTGAGCTAAAAGTTCCTGGTCTGACATTGTTTCAATGTCTGGATGTGGTGTGTAGCTGGCTAGAACCGGCCACGTGGATCCTGGTCTACCTAGTGGCCCGAGCCTGCTGATGTGATTTTGATGTTTTAGGGCGCCATTAAACCAGAGCAGGTGCTCATGGTAAGTTAGTGGGATTTCAACGTCCTCGAAAGGAGCGTATTCACCCAGAGGTTCCCCTATTTTGTAATAGTGGAATTCGTGTGTTACAGCATGTGCTGCTGGAAAATTTATCCATGAATAGAATACCTCTGTCTGCCGATATTCATGGGCCTCTACCACGATTATGACTGTACCACCTTGTGATGATACTCCATTTTCTATACGTTTTTTAGTTATAGTTCTTCTTACATATACCGGAATGATTATAGCATTTGGGTCTTCATCTTGGAGACTTGTGTCATCCGCTAGGAGTTGTGCTGCTAATCTAGCTCTCTCTCTTTCGTCTTCACTTTCCCCCATTTTACTGACAGAAAGTTTTGTTGCAGATCAAGTTTCAAGGAAACAAAGATTAGGTGCACAATATTTTGGAACACTGTATCCTTCAACGTTGACTAAACCAAAAACTATACATAGGAATCTCTTCCTACTAAGTTCTGGCGGATTTTAACCTTTTACCCACTCCAGACGTCTTTTGGAGTTTTTACGGGAAAAAAGGGTCTGTGCGAAAAAGCACGACTGAGTTACTCTAATGTCTTGCGTTAGATTATCGCCTTACCAAACGTTGGGCGCCATGTAGTGTAGTTCCTATATTCCCAATAGGCTCTGCGCATTGGAATAATATAAACAGTAGTGTAGACGTAGGACTGAGGTCGACTAGGTCTCTACTGATTATATTAGACTTAATTAGTTTTGCCAGCTAGCTCAGAGGTCACTAAAAACTTTCTCGAATGTTCAGGAAAGAGTTAACTCTCCGGATTTAGACAAGAAGGGATTAGCTTCTGACAACCGCATAAACATGACAACTTTGCTCCCTCAGAATAAAGAGTATATCTCTAGAGGTGTGTGAAAACAATAGACGGTTATTTCACTCAGTCAATCGTGCATACTTAGTTTCACCAGAGTGCAGAGAAATAGAGAGACGGGCGTTTTCAATAAAATGTGTTATTTATTGAGCAGTCTTCTTTCTCATGCAAGAGAAATGAATCGCCACAATTGCAATACTTATCATGAAGTAAAGTGCGTACAGTAAAAGGAGTATTATGAAATAATACTGTAAAAGCATTGATATGGTTTCTTAGCCATATGATACTTTAAAATGGATAAAATATATACATACATAAAAACATTGACTAACGTACTCAACTGGTGCTTCTAATCTACGCCTACCCCGGTGTACCTGACCTAAGCCTAATACGTGGGAAGGAGTAAGTAAGTTGCAGTTTAGGTTAAGTTGGGGTTTTGCCAAGGATCTGAATCAAGAATTCTCTTTAAGGGTGTAGTCAGCTACGTACCTTGGTAATAGAATGTAGGAGGTCTTGTATCTCTCTCTCAGGACTCGATATCCCAGCAACCCGCAAGGGTGACTGGAAACACGGGAGCTGGATTTTCTCGGCTGGAGAAAAAGACAGCGTCTTTCTCAGTGCGTCAAAAGGGAGGGGCGGCTTCCTTCGGCTCTCCCATCAGCTGGGCTTCCGGGCAAGTAGATAGCCGCTCTGCTCCAAACCACCGTGTGTTTGCTTAAGGCAACGTTGGTATATAGGTACCTGAAAGGTGCCGGGTTTGACGTAAGGTTGGACATAAGACGTCACCAAGAACTAACAGTTCTTTCTTGACTCTAGGAGTTCTTGTGCAAATCAAAACAAGAGCAGGGGGATTTCCCGGGCTACTGGAGGCTTGGTTTGTTTAAAGAACGCGTTGTACTTTCTAGGAGTCTAGGGGAGTAGCCTTGCAGTATTTGGACTGCATGGGCTATTACTAAATATGGATATGATTCTTATGCCTCTATAAGGATATTATTTATTATAGCCACATAAGGGCATAAATCGGGAATATCAAATTAGGGTCCTAGATAGAAACACAACAACTGGGAGTCTAAATGTGAGAGTAAACCGGAATCCTTTAGACGTTGCCTTTTCAAAGAGTCTACTTAGAGCACAAGGCATGGAGCAATCAAGGAACCAGGGCCTAGAATACTTAAGAAAGAAAATGTTGGTCCAATGCATGGTAAAAGCATGGGGAAAGACCCATGGTATCCGTATTTAGAAACCTTGCCTAAGCATGGACTTAGATATGAAATCTTGAAATTACGAATTGGCACCAACCCATAGTTAATGGAGGGAAGATTAAAAGCAGAAATGTTATACCCGGATGGGCTATGCAAATGCAGGCTGAGGACAAAGTGCGATATATTGCATATAGTGGTAGATTGCCTTATGACGGTAGAAGCGAGAAAACTATTTCTACCGCCATTATTTATAAAATATGGAATAAGGTCTCGAGTTCAAGCCATTACATTATTGATAGCAATGGAAAACCTGGATACTGCAATTGCACTAGGAAATTATATGAGAGGGGTAAATTGTTTTGCTAGGGAAAAACTTAAGCAATGTTAGGGATGAAATTAACTATAAACGCCCCCTACTTATTAGCTAAAGGCTTAACACCGAAGAAATTTTACTCCAAACTGTCTAATCTATCGTTACTAATGAAGATTGATAAATGTAAAGAACTTTTAACTTTAGGAGTTTTTGTTACTTCTGTTTTACTAAGGTTTTATGTGGTCTTTATCCTTTTAATTGATTTTATGGAAAATTAGAAATTTAGAGGTTGCAAGGGGCGACGGCAGCTACTGTTCTACTATAGAGGTACTAAGCAGAGCGGTCTGGAAAGTAATGGTGTGATTTTAAAACGTTATTTGTGTATACATTTGTTTTAATAAGTATGTACAGTGTTGTATTTTATAAGATCTTGGTGTTTAAAGACTACGGTCGAAATAAACAGAGTTCCTCTCTCTCTCACTCATAAAAAGGGCCATACCTTAGATCAGATCTTCTCCACTGTCAAATTAGGAATGAGCTAACCACTTCCCCTTGTGTGGTCTGACAACTTTCATCTGTATTTTTCAAGTAAGAAGGAATCAAATCCTCCCAAGGCATCCAGGAAGCCCAAGATTAGTAATTTTAGACCTTTTTACTTAATTACATCGGAGGCACTGAGTAATGCCATCAATAAGCATCCAATCTCGCTTAGCAGGGATCCAGAGGCAGATGTCAAGGGCCTGGACAATTGGCTCCAGCTCCGGGCAGGGGAACTTGCACCCCCTGTTTCACGCCCTGGGAAGACTGTCCGGTCCTCTGCCCCTTGGTTTACAACTGCCCTTAAAGAATGTAAGAGGACTTGTAAACACCTAGAAAGGACCTGGCGGAAGCATTTTGACCCCAATGACAAAAAGATTTATAAACAAGCATTGAAGACTTACTATAAACAAGTTCTCGAGGCAAAAATATCTTTTTTCTCTACCAAAATCGAACTTGCAACAAACAAAAATAAGGAGATTTTAAAAATAGTTAGCTATTGTTCCTCCCCTGCAGCGGCAGCCAAGCCATTCATTCCTAATGAGGCATGGACTGGCCGCATTGGCCTTTTACTTTCATGATAAGATTAAAAATATCCAGGAGACTTTCCTGACAACATCTCTGGCGCTCAGTGATAGTGGTGCGTCTGACTCCTCACTAACACAAGTTAGAGAACCTTTTTTGGAACAGTTTCCAACGGTCTCCATGAAAAAATCCTTCAAAATCATGCAAAGCCTCAAATCAGCTCTCCTTCTGACCCATGCCCTGCCTCCATTCTGGCATCAATAGCGGAGATTATTAATCCAGAGGTCAACCAGATCCTTATTCTCCCTCTGCAGACGGGTCAGGTTCCTGACAGGTAAAAAAGAGCGAAAATGTTGCCCTCATTAAAAAAATTAACACTGAACCCAGAGTTAGCCTCTAACCACAGGCCTATATCTCTGCTTCCTTTCTTTTCTAAGGCCCTGGAAAAAGTGGTGAATCATGTCACCACGGCGTTTGTCAAAACTTATTTATTACTTTATCAGAGTCAATCCGGATTCAGGGCAAATTTCAGCACTGAGACGGCGCTGCTGGAAGTATCGGAAGCCATAAAGGATGTTGTGGATAGGGGTGGCAAGGCCGTACTGATACTGCTGGACTTATCTGCAGCTTTTGATACCACCCCCCATGACCGACTACTGCTGAGACTTCGGGAGTGCGGGTTTCGGTATTCAACTGGTTTCCCTCCTTTTCAAAGGATCGCCAGCACGCAGTGTGGGCTCCACCTTTTGCTGTCCCTATCCCTCCTCTAGAGGTGGGTGTGCCCCAGGGCTCTATTTTGAGCACCACCCTTTTTAATATATATATGACACCCTTAGCGACACTGGCCGAGGGGCATGGAGCAAAAATAGTATCGTATGCGGACAATTGGCAGCTGCTCTTCACCTGCAATAAAGATACAGACTTTATTGGAGGCATGATTAACAGCTGTCTAACAGAAGTGTTCTCTTGGCTCCAGTGTAATCAGCTCAAATGCAACCCTGGAAAGTCGGAGATCATCTTCTTCGGCCACCGCCCCAGCAATGCTTGGTGCAGTTGGCGGCCTGCTGACATGTCCCCCCCTATAACTTCCTTAAAGACAGTGAAAAATCTGTGAAGCTGGATGAGAATCCATGCAGGCACATATCCAGACAGTAGCTGGATCCTGCTTTGGCATTCTGAAGATGCTAAAGCAGTTTCTGCCTCTACTGCTGATCCCCCACAGAAAAACGGTGGTCCAAGCATTAATAGTCTCCAGGTTGGAATACGTGAATGTACTATACCTAGGGTTGCCAGAGTATTTACTAGCAAGACTGCAGGTGGCCCATAATGCAGCAGCCAGAGCAATTCTCATGCTTGGCCCCAGAGCTCGGATGTCCACTCAGTTGAAATCCCTGCTTTGGCTCCCTGTCCGCAAGAGGATCCATTTTAAGGCCAGGGTTTTGGCTTTTAAGGCTCTCCATGGCATAGGTGCTGGGTACATTGTGAAGAGAGTCCAATTTTATTGCCCTCACCGCACACTAAGGTCTTCAGCACTTCAGTTGGCACAAACCCACAGATACCACCGAGTGCGGATTGAGGGACGCTCCTTCCAAGTGCAAGCGGCGCAATTGTGGAATCATCTGCCGGTGGAATTAAGACTGATGCAGGATCTTTTTGCATTCAGGAAATCACTGAAAACATGGTTGTTCCAGCTATAATACTCAATTGGGGGCCACAGCACACAGCGAATGCTGTCATCACGCCCCAGCGCCGGGACACTCAATTGAGTAGCTGCGCGCTTTTCAAATATCCATTTAACATAACATAACATAAGCATCTCACTATGAAAAGACATTGCAACCGAAACATCAAGTAAAATCAGAGCATCACTCCTCCCTTGATCCAAGCACAGCCTAATACGCTCTAATGCTTCTAGTAATCCTGTCTCAGAACTATGCAGAGGACAGAACCCAGATTGACTAGGATGCAGAAGCTTGCCAGGCTCCAAGAATTTGGAGAGTTGAATGCTAACCATTTTTTTAGCATCTTAGAAAGTTCATGAAGTAATGAGCTACCCCATAGGGTTTTTGCCACCTTTCCATCTAAGGACAGTTTTTTTCAATAGGGGAACAACTTTAACCAGCTTCCAAAAATCTGGTATACTGCCGGTGGATGGTCAAAATTGAAGACCCTATTTATCAAAGGGTTATTCACCTCAACTCCCAGCACCAAGATGGAACGGGGATCATGGGGGGAGGGGGGAAGCCAGATATACAATTGCAAATTGTTGTTTCAGACTCCTCAAAAGAGATGGCACTAAACTGAGAGAAGTCACTGTACTTATAGATCAGCCTCTCAGAGGGAAGCCCTACCTCAAACAAATCCGCAAGCCCATTACAAAGTTCCTAAGAGTGAGGAACTGTCATGTTACAAGCCTTAGAGGCAGAAATGACTTAGCAAACTGATAGATTTCTCTAGGCTATTGGAAGACATACTAATTTTAGATTCAAAGTATGACTCCTGCGCCAATTTTATGGTAATATGATAAGACCTCAAAGATTTCTTATAGCTGGACCAACTGATGGGTGAACAGGGATGCACCACCCTCGCTCTACTTTCTTACTAGCCCTCCTTTCCAAAGCAAGGGTGGCTGAAAACCAAGTGGCGGAGGACCCACACTTCCGTTCCTCCTTTATCTGACTTGGGGCAGGGACTCAGAGGCAGCATTGATTTAACTATTATCAGCGTTGTTAGACCAGGCATCCTAGCATGGTATATATATATATTTTTTTTTTGGGGTGGAGTTTTATATTGCGCAAACTAGACTCGAGGGTATCAGAGCGCTCTACAGGAGCACCAGTCAGGTTACAGATGGATACATTCCTTTTTTATAATTTTTTTTTTTTTTAGGCATGGGGAGATTAAGTGATTTGCCCAGAATCACAGAATGTTGAGCGTCCCTGCTGAGACTTGAACCCTGTTCCCCAGCTCAGAGTTCGACCGCCTTAGCCGTTAGGCCACATTCACTAAAGTTAGGAGTCCTAACTTTACTACTCCTAAACTGAGAAAAATTCTAACTTTAAGACTTACGGTATTCACAGAAGGCATTTAGGAGTCCTAAAGTTAGGACTCCTAACATCTGTGAATACCGAAATGAGTAAGCGCCTTCTGTGAATACCAAAAATGGTAGTAAGTTTAGGATGTTGTCTTAGGTTAGTTCTGTGAATCGGGCTCTAAGATCTGGCCCAGAATTACTAAGTAGATCAAAAATGTCAACTGCATGCCTACATAGAGAGCCGATGTTGATTAACACACCACATGACTAACATGCCAGTGGCAGGTCCCCTCTGTTGTCCTTCTTAAAAAAAGGGGAGTTGTGGGGAGGGTTAAGAGAAGGGGGAATGAAGGTGGTGTTCTATTCAAACTGTAGCAGAAGATGCACTTCATGGGGGGAAATAATTGGTGTCCTTTTTATACAAGAGATGAACGGAAAGATGTCATTGTAATGCTCTGCAATCTGTTTTCAATAAAAACTGTTTAAAAAAAAAAAGGGGGGGGGAGTTCATCTGACTCCACGGGCGACTAGACCACAAACTTCACCAAAATGGACCCTTTAGCCGGCAACGAGGAGTAAAAATGGTGGCCTCCCCTCTAATTATTCAGCACCGCAACAAGAAGAGTGGTCCAACAGTGAAAAGCCCAACACTTTCCCTTGCAGCACAACAGAAATTCCCCCCAAAACAGAAATTTCACTCCAACCAAAATATAAAATCAGGAAACAAAACTGTGATAAAAACCGTGGGTGAAAGTGGGAAGAGTCGAAGTCATCAAAAATGGTAAAAAACCAGCTCACACATCAGATAAAAATAACAATCGGTCATTCCGTTGGTACATTCTCATGGTTAGATTATCTATTCTCCCTATTTTCCCATCAGAAAGACTTCAAACTCTTTTGAATGTCTTTATGTAGTGTGGTCACTTAACTATCGTGGGGTTCGGTTTGTTTCTGTTGCTGGTCGTCCGACTGACCTGGCCCTTGCCGTATATCAAAGTATAGCTTTCTTTGTTTTTTGTCTATTTTGTCCATTATTTCAAATGTTGACCAGACCCATTTTGTCTCAGTTGAGACTTTTCTACCAAGCAACCTGGAGAGTATCCAGACATAAGAGAGTACAGTAATTGCACATGAATCGCTAAATTAGCCCACCAGTTACATGGCAATCCCAATCAAGGATCCTTATGCTCTAACTGTCCCAAATGATCCACCAGAACAATGCACCAATGAATAAAGGGGCAGTGGTGCAATGTCAGTGGGGTGAGCCATGAATGCTTCATGGTGTCAGCATGGAGCAGGCGAATCAGTCACACTACAGACTGGTGAAGCAGCACAGGCCGACAACCCCAGACAAATCTACAGGCAGCCACTTGCCCAATGGCACCTGGGATGCACCTTAATAAACTCACCTCAAGCACCAGTCTTTTACTCCCATGGAATCATGTCCATAAAATAGAGTTGGTCCACTCTGCTGATGTTCAGGATGATTTTTGGTTGGTGTCAACAGTTTAAAAAGGGTGCATCAGTAGCATTGTTGTTGGAGCCCATCGTAAAGTTTGCGTTGGTGGTGTTGCGTGTCTCTCTGAAAACAATATTGTCATGACTCAGAAGAGAGTCTGCAAACTGTTGAAATCTGCGCTGTGAGGCCCCACTACTTTTTGGCATCAGCCGGTAGGGGGGGGTGGCGGGGCATGCAATATCAGGTCTATCTCCTGCTTCTGGAGGCCCCTTGGATGAGTTGTCACCGGACTTTTTGTGGTCTGCTCTGGGGTTGCATGTGTGCTACGTCTGGACCAGTGCAAGACCGCTGAGGAGTCAATGCCTAGTCACTCGTGCAACCGCAGGGATAGATGGGCCATGGTCAAGACATGCTCTTATCACCAGAATCAAGATGCAGGTGAGGTGGTCGCAGGTAGTCGCTGCTTGACTTATTCTTCAGAGTGTCATTGGCGCTAATTGCCTTTTGGTACATTGATGATGTCAGACTCCACTCTGGTTGTTCGATGGTGCACAGATGGTGGTGGTGACTTACTAAACAGGGACAAGCAAGAAGGGGCTGCCAGCCGTGAGTTGAACCTGTATGACAGATGGGGATATTTTTGCCTTGATGGTCACAGGCACTTTTCCTTGAGTCGTCGACAACTGGGAGGGATGATGGCCAAGTGCTTACGTCTTTTACTTGGGGAAGCATGTGCATCTTTTGGCCTGGACGCTCTGGATTGCTAAGTAGCTGGTGACTGTGTCTGGACATTTGCGCTGGGAAGCTTGGGGCAGAAACTCTGTTCACGTATGCAAGTGGCTCCCTCTGGGCTGTCACCAGGTCATCCTCCCTTCACTTCAGTGGCTTGCTTGTGTGGGTATATGCACTCAGTCAGTGGCATGAATCTTCTTGAGAGTGCTTTCCAAGCCTGGTCTCCTCGGTCTTTTGCTTCAACGCACTCGAAAGAATGCATTCCTTTAAGGTTTAAGTCTGAAATGTTACCAGCATCCTCATAAGTTTAGTTTTGTTACGTTTTTTTCTGAAGGGCTCACGTTGCACTCTTTGGATGTCACTTCAGAATTCTCAATGTGTCCCACCTTTGATTAATCTTACCACAAAAGGTTTCCGTTTCATACCCTGTAGTCCTTCCGGGAAATTTTAAATTCTCAGGTTATTCCTTCTTTGATTGTGTTCCAAAGACTCTAATTTTGCTTGACACCCCTCTTTACTTGCCTTCAAGAGACCAATGCTTTCCTTATTTGTCTCAACAGATGACTGTAGATCTTTCACAACTCCTTCCAGGATGGCAGTCCTCAATGCCAGGTCATCTATGTTTTTCCCCAAAATTTCACACTTTCCTCGAATCTCCTTTTGACTTACCTTGGAGACATCAAATCTACTCCTAATATCTGTAGAGAGGGCATGTATTATAGCTTCTAATTAACTAGCTTACCGCTACCTCTCCCTCTAGTACAGAAACTGGGGTGTCCAACATCTCCCTAGAAGTCACCCTGGTTTCAGGGGGGGCTCATTACAGTGGGACAAACTTGACAGCCGCGCAATAGTGTTGCCCTGTTCAAAAATGTCAGCTTCCAGGACTTGAAACCTGTTAGGGTGGTTATATCTAAAAATACTGTCTGAGCAGTGGGGGCCTGGGGATCGCGTGGGGAGGGGGGGGGGGGTAATTTTTCTTTTTTTTTTTAAATTAACATTAAATCGTACCTTTGCCTCCAGTCCTGTGTCGTGTCTCCTCTCTCTGCTTACAGAAAGCAGAAGCAGGCAGTCTCCCTCTCCTCCCCTAAGCCAATCACAACACTGCAATGGCAGCGTTATGATTGGCTGTGAAGCTGACTGCCCAGGTGTCTATGGGGAGGCCGTTTTCTGCATGCAGACTGCATGCAGCCTACATGGAGAAAACGGGAGAGTGTGCATGACTGGTTTGGCCGGTCCTGGGGCCGACCAAACAGTCAGCACCCACTATATTGAGCTGGGCACTCCTCCACGACCCGCTCGCCCCCAACCAAACACTTCTTCTGCTTTCTCGCAGTGCGAGAAGCAGATACATAAAATGGTATTTAAACCATTTTATGTTTCTGCTTATTGCACTGCGAGAAAGTAGTGGGGCGAAGCTCCTCTGCCCACGTGGAGGAGCCACCACTGCGGTCTGAGGGAGGCCATGCTGCCTGCTTCAGAGAGCTTGTCTAATCGTCCCAACTTTCACAGTAACTCCTGCAGTCTCCCGTCGCCCCCTCTCTCACTACGCCTAACCCCTTATTCAAAACAAGTGCCTCTGGCAATATTTTGATAAAGTCTTTTCCTGTCTGGATTTGATAGGAGAGTGAGGGAAACATGGTGGCCGGCTAGCGGTTGGCCGCAGGAGCGCCCGAACACCGGGAGTATATTCAAGCTGAAGAGAAGCCCATGATGGGATAAGGTGGCTTAAGGAAATGGAAAAGAAAACCTCCTCAGCAGTACTCATTTTTTGCTTTGCTTTTGGTGTCGGGTTCAGGCCGGAACAGCAGCAGTCACGGCGGACCCTGCAGATCTTAAGGGATTGGTGCAGTGCTGGTCTGGAGCTGCATTCAGGCTCTGTAGAGGGATGAGAGTTGTCGCAAAGATCTCCTTCTGGGGCAGGGGAAGCAGAGGTGGCACTTCTAGGCTTGGAAGCTGCAGCCTTGAATGCAAATGAAGAGCCACCAAGGAGACACCTCAAGAGGTAGAGCTTGCAACAATTGTGGCGCGCACTGGTGTGTCCCTAGTATATAAGAAAGAAAAAAAATAGTGCGGTAAGTGGGCAGAGCTCCAAGGAGGGTTGGGGGGTATAAAAACGTGGTGCCTATAGATGTAAGGGAAAGCCTTATAGTACAGGGGTAAAAATCAAAGTATATACCAAGAAGGTACTTTAAGACCCATTCTAAATCCTCGCCACGAAGCAAATTAGCGGAGGCATCAAATATAGAAGAGTCGAACAACAGGGTCAGTTCATCCAAAACCCAAATCACTGTTATCAATCAATTCTTTCTTTATTCGTCCTTCCGAAGACAGGTCATAAAAGAAACACCATATTAAAAGCATACTATAAAATCATACAAGTCTCAACAATACAAAACACATTTTCTATTTAAAAAGAGTACAACAGCAAGCAAATACTGTAATTTTTTTCTTGGACCTAAAGTGACAATGCAAAGCGATTGGGTTCACAAGTAGCAGCAGATATAGTGCAAAAGACAACAGCAGCCATAAATAGCAGCAAATAAATAATCAATAATACATGAATAATAAAAATCAATCCTATCAAGGGGTTAGCAGCAATCCATACAGGAAAATGGTAAAGTGCTTTGGAATCAAAACAGCATGCGTCTTCTCTTTGCTAAAATACACTTCAGAAAGCTCCCGACAGCGAAGCAACCATCATGGTTATTGAGTTGTTGCAGAAAATACAAAGTCGCTTTGCACTTGGATAATTAGTGTCTGCGCAAAAGAGGTATTACAAATTTCCTGGTAAATGGAAGATAAAACAGACAAAAAAAGACAAAATGTAAAATAGTTTGATTTGAATATTCATCACAAGGGCAAATAGTACTAGATTCCGAAGAATACTGACCCAAGGGAAAGCATACCAACCACAGAAACGACCCCATCCTAAATCTAGTCAACACATTTCTTTTGTGCACATTATTTACGTATAGTAAATACGGGGAAATATAGGGAGGTACTTGTATAAGGCAATAATCACTGACAGTGGGTTTGGCTACTTCAGACAGTTCCCTAGACGATTCTTTATGTTTTCGGAAGCCCACCAAAACCCTCTGTTGATCTCCTTTGCCAATTAGGTCTTGGTGCTCAAACAGGGAGGAGTAACCAAGTTCCGTAAGGCCGGTTTTAATGTATTGGAGCCAGGGGATACAAAGACCACGAGTACAGCTTAAATAGTCTCTAATAATTGCCCGATTAAAATCAGCCTCTTCATTTGTCCAGATAGAACACCAGGTAGCTAGTGGTGCAGCATTCATGATATCTTGGACATACTCGAGACCTAGCTCGAAATGGAGGGGAAAATGCGGCGAGGAAGGGGGCACTCCTAAAACTCTACGGCAAAATCTATTCTCCTCCAGCTGCATAGCAAAAAACGTCCCTGCAACCCCAGATCCCCATACCATATGTTAAAATCGGAATACACTTGCGCTTATAAATCTTTAAAATCACTGTTAAAAACCTGGTTGTATTGCTACATAAAATCCAGACAGGGCAAGGGCTTGGATTTTGTTAAAGTGTATTTAAAACTGCAACTTTTATTGCAATGGCTAATAGCCTGGAAGAACCCTGAATCCTGTATTTTAAAAGCAATTTTGAGGGGTTAATTAGCATTAGGGAATGTCAGGAGAATCCCATGGCTAACCTATATTAGAGAAACCTTTAGTATGCTAGGGATCCCTGTCTCGTTTTCAAACCACAAGGAGCACCCACACTTAGTCCCTCACAGGGATAAGGATCTGTTTTTTGAAAAGTGTTTTAAGGTCTATAAGGATGAATTGCAGTTTAGGGACCCGGGTCTACCTCATTGGAATATTAATGTGACTTCTGTACCAGAGCTGTATATGCAATGTATTCCAAATGAATGGTTCAGGCTCCTCCTTACAAGGCTACATTTTAATCTTGTTCACTTTTTGGTGGCCTTTCCACAACAAGGAACTTGATTTCTGTCCCTACACGCATGTCCCTGAGATGGTGGATCTCAACAGAGCATCTTGCACTTTATTCTTTTCTGTAAAGTTTATTTAATTCACATGAAATGTTTTTAATTCCCCTACTGCACAGCTTTAATACTGGTTCACACAAGATGGCTTTCTTGCTCTTACAGCTGATGGGAACCCCAGAGTTATGCTATGTAGTGTTGAATTATATGGCATGCTGCCTGTGCACTAGACTAGATATTGACTCTGGAAATACAGCCTAATGTTTTATTAGCTTTTTATATTTGATTGTTGTGGTTTTATACTGAGATTAACTGTTCATAATAGTATCTTGTTCTTGTATTGTATGTGCACCCTTTTAAAGTTGTTATGCAGCCAAATAAAGTATGATTTGAACTTTGACTTTGAATTGGACACAAGCCCGGGAAATAGCAAAGCTCTGCTGATTACTTTTCACGATTGCTGCTACATTGCCACAGTTCAACATCCAAAGCAGCTGAGTAGTATCTCAACTTCAATGTGAGGTCCAGCACTCCAGCTGCCCTATCCATTGAACAGATTATTGTTGCTACCAATACAGGTAAGAACATGCTTATCCTCAAAGACCTCATTTCAACTCATGAGTGAAAGAAAAACATTTGACCCTCTGATGACTACTTTGAATTTTAAAAAACGTACAGAATGAAGTATCCTTCACTCAAGAGGGTATCCTATTGAGAGGCTCAAGAAGTATCATCCTCGGAAGCCTAATACAGCAAGTCATTGAACTGGCCCATGAGGGACAATGTGGCACTGCAGATACCAGAAGAGCACTAAGACATCACTTTTAGTTCCCTCTCTTAGGCTAATGAATTGAGAAAAACCTAAAGGCGTGTCATTTGTATAAATGCTCATCTCCCAAACTGACGCAGCATACATTGACCATGTCTGACATTCCTTTGCATGCCTGGGAGAGAGTGGCTGTTCATTTCTTTAGGATCCTAGAAAATGGACATTATCTCATGATAGTGACGTTTTCCTTTGGTGGAAGACTTGTCATTGACAACCCATGACAAAGCCATCGAGCAGCTTGATGACTACTTTTCAGCGCGTGGCATCCCCATGTTCACAAATCTGATTATAGCTTGCTTTCAATAGCAAAGAATTCAAGGAATTTCTTGTTCGACAGTATCAAGTATGAAAGGAGTATGCCTCTCTGGCCTCAGGCCAACAGTGTTGTTGAACGATTTATGAACATCCTCAAGAGAGTGAATCAACAAGCAACAATGTAGGCAATCAATCTAAAACAAGCCCTGTGTAAGCAATTGGGTCTCTATTTGGCAGAGGTATGCCCCCTACACAAGTAGGGACCACAAAACTAGTCAGGGTAAGCTAGATGTACAGTCAAAGATAACCTGTGCTCACCCTTTGGTAGCTTGGCACAGAGCATTCAGACGTATCTAAAGGGTCATTGTGTAAAGTATTTGGGCAACACACACACAGAAACACAATGAAAACACCACAAAAATACTCCACACAGGTTTAGAAAATTTGAGAATAATTTTATGGATAAAGCAAGACCAAAATAACAAAAATCAATAAGTAGTAGTGCTTGGTGTCAAATAGTGCTTAGGGATTACTTAAGGTCAAGCTGGACCGGGGTAAATCCAAAGTTCAGGCCAACCTCGATGGAGGTCAGGCCAACCACAGGATGCAAGCAAGTTCTGCTAAAAAAGTACCTTGAATGGAGCAAGTATTGACGTTGAAGACTCGATTCAAGGAGTCGGTGTGTCATCATTGATCTCTTGGCAGGAGGTGACGCATCGATGCTGATTCGTGCAGTTGATGAAGGCTTCGTCTATGACCCCTTTAGAATGCAAGCAATGAGTCGTCAAGCAGCGCAGTCCATCAAGGTGATGTTGTCGATCAGGTCCAACAATGGCGTTGAAGGGCAATGCATCAGTTAAGATCTGCCCAAAGTTGTCATTGTGTTGATTTTGATGGTTCTGGACACCAGAAATCACCTTTCAAGGGCCCAGGACTAGATTGGCACTACTTGGCAGGTCAAGACTCACAGATGGCAGAGTCCAGATGCCATTGAAGAGTTGAAGGAATTCTTTGATGGTCCTGAGAATAGGGAGCAAGTCAGCATGCCCTTGACGTCACTCTGGGTTCAAGTGAGATGGTCCAGTCCTTGTCCTCAGCAGGCCAGAGATCAACAGACAACAAGGCAGCTCAGAAAAGCAGAAAGAAATTCTTTCAGAACCGCAGTCAGACAGTGTGACAATTCTTGTAGCACAGCAGTCCTTACTCCTGGCAGAGTTCTTCACAGGTCCAGTAGTATACTTTCTTGATATGGTCAGAGGCCCAATACCTGTACCCAAATGTGCCTTTGAAGTGGGGGTGACTTCAAAGCAGGCCCCTGAAGTGCACAGGACCCGTTTCATCCCAGCTGTGGCTGCCAGGCTATCTGTGGTGGGTATTTAGCTCTTTGTGTGGGAACCAGGACACTGCCTATTCAGGTGCATGTGTCAGCTTCCCCTCCTGCCCAAGAAGAGCTACCAGAATGTAGATGAGTTCTCTGTCACAATTGCCCATCTTTTATTTGTGACTGTGAAGGAAAGTAGGATCTGTTTTTAAGGTTACCCCCACTTTTTTCCTGGTGCTAAGCTGTTTTTGACTAGACTGACTGAGATCCTGCTACTCAGGACACCAGTCTCTCTGCTTTCTCCCTTACATTTTTAT
The DNA here is from genome assembly GCF_964261635.1 of Lissotriton helveticus. NCBI lineage: Eukaryota > Metazoa > Chordata > Amphibia > Caudata > Salamandridae > Lissotriton > Lissotriton helveticus. Next base: position 439,957,064 of record NC_136071.1, on the reverse strand, counting down.
GTTTAGTACTTAGGTACATCCCATATTGGATACTGAGGTACCCTTGTTAGTTCCTAGTATATGGTACTAAGGTACACAGGGCATAGGTACCCCGACGTCCCCCATGGGCTGAAGCATGTATTATGCCACCCATGGGAGACCATTCAAACTGTAACTACAGGCCTGCCATTGTAGCCAGTGTAAGCTGGTGCTAGCACCACTTACCACAGATATAGGTTTCCTATGTCTAGGGTCAATACACTTAAAACCTATAAGTCACCCCTATAGCAGGCCTTTGCAATCCTGAAGGCAGGGTGCTTGGTTTTAAGTATGAGGGTGTCCCTGCATGAACAGTACACCCCTACAGCCTATGTCGTCCCCTACCTCTTGGGTTGTAAGTGAAGCAGTCATATACCATATAGCGGGGCAACCCGTAATTACGCGATGACCATCTCGAAATGAGCTGCAATTAATCCTATCATGTTTGGTATCAAACATGTTGGAATTATACCTCCCACACCGTTTACGGTGTAGGAGGTATGATTCCAAGCACTAGAAGAGCCCTCCGTTATGCTTTCAGTGCTCCCGGTATCAGGTTTCGAGACCCGGACAGCACAACATGGCTGCTGCGGACCAGAGACAGGATTCTGCCGTCCTGCTGCTGACTCAAGCTCAAGCAGGGGAAACAGAACAATAGGTATCCTGTCACAGGGAGGTGTGACCACCTCCCAGACAGGATTTAGTGTATTTGGGCCGGGTGGGCGCGCTTGCCAGCGCCACTCAGTCTGCATGAGGGGCACATTCAGTGCCTCTGTGCATAGTCCAGTTCAAACCAGCTCTGGGAGCTGTTGGCTCCCGCTCTGGCAGAAAACTGGACAAAGGACATGGGAGTAACCTCCCCACTGTCCACTCCCTCCCCTGGGAGGGAACCCTGGATCGTCCCAACCATTTCCTTAGGGTACTTAATGGCTTACCTGTGGGTGGATCCCTAGATTCGACGTGGGACACGATTCAATTCAGACACCACTTCAACTCCTACTGTCTGGGCACTCTGGACTTTGCTGGACTTCTTTTGGGCTTGACTTTGTCCCCCTTTCAGTCTGCTGCATCGTCTGTGCGTGTGCACCATACAGGAACATTCCGAGGCCTGTGGGCATCCAAGAAACCTGAAGGAATCTCCCTTGAAGTGAAGGAGTCACTTCCCTGCATCTGCAGGCAGCACAACTAAGCTGACCGGTTTGCTGATCCTGAGCTCCTACGGATTATGAAAGGTTCAACAACACAGGTGGTGGTTCTCCATAGCTATCGAGGCCTGCAATGCCCTCTCACCTTTGAAGCCAGTATCCCTCATGGGAGCTGCAGGAACCGAACCCTTGTGCACCGCATCGGCTTGTTGGCTTCCATCCATCAAGATCTTTGGGTTCCAAGTAGCCCCAACCCAAGCATCTCCAGTGACCAGAATCTTCGTCCACACCACATCGTTTGCATCGTGGCCTGCATCTTTTGGCAAGCTGCTTGAGGTCCTCTTGCGACTCCAGTTCCTCTGGCCTGTGGGTTCTGTTGACTTTCACCTTTGTTTCTTTTGGGCTCCCCTGATTGCTTGGGGCCTGCCCTGACTCCCCTGCTTGTGGTGAGTCCCCTGGACCGTGCTGGTCCCCGACATTGCACCTTCTTGACATCCACAATGTATGCAGTTGCCAAGGCTTGCTGGTGCTTCCGATGGACACCAACCCCTCAACTCTCGACATTCGATGTGGGACAGCTCGTGCATGGCTCCTGGTCTTCCTCAGCATCGCCTGGTGCTCGCAGCTGCAGAGTCAAGGTCACCGTCAACTCTCCTGCAATACTCAACATCGGTGGGCATTCGTCTTCCAGGTCACTACTGAGCCACAGACTCTGTCCCCTCTGCTTACAGGTACTTTTCAACTTGAATCCACCTTCAGATTCCACTGGACACTTTCTTCTTCTCCAGCAGCGGCACTTTCCTGAAGACCTCCATTGAGTTTGACGCTGGTTTCCGACACCACTTCACACCTATGCACCTGGCTTCCCTGGTGTAGGTAACGTGGCCTCTCCAACCTTCTGTCTTCCATGGGTTTCTTCAGGGTCCTCTAGGAAGGGAACTTAATCTTTAAAATTGCAATAGCGACTTACACGTTGATTTACACAGAAAACGCGGTTGTGTTCCCACACTGCACACGATCTCCGTGGGGCTCCTAGTCACTCACCTTGGGTGGTTCCTTGGGTTCCCGGCACTTGTACCTCCTCTGGACATTGTCTTGACATGAGTCGTGGTTCTTATACTTTGTTAGTATATGGTTTGGTCTCACCCTGGGGTCCACTGTGTATTCTGTGCTATTTATGTGATTTTTATGCAATGTATTGTGTGCATTGACTGTCTGGAGGGAACACACAAAATGTAGCTGTCACCCACCCCAGATGTGAATTGGAGACAGGCTGCAGGCACACAGAGCAGAGAAATTTCCACTTTGTAAAAGTGGCATTTCTAAAACAGTAATGTTAAATCCAACTTTACCAGTAAAGAGGATTTATCATTACCTTTCCAAAGATATGAAACATGATGCAGCTACTCTTTTCTAATTAGGAATTACGGCTTAAAAGTGCTTAAGGAAATTTGCTAGCCTATCTGAGGAGTAGGCCTCACAGTAGTGAAAAACAAATGTAGCTGTTTGTCACTACTAGGACATATAAAACGTACACGTATATATGTCCTACCTTTTAGTTACACAGCACCCTGCCCTTAGGGCTACCTAGGGCATACGCTAGGGGTCACTTATCTGTATTAAAAGGGTAGTTTAAGGCTTGGCAAGTGGTTTTAAATGCCAAGTCAAAGTAGCAGTAAACTGCACACACAGGCACAATCTGTACTGCAGGCCCACTAGTAGCATTTCATTTACATGCCCTGTGTATATGGTACACCACTGTACAAAGGACTTACAAGTAAACTGAATATGCCAATCATGTATACATCAACTACAAACATGTTTAGGGGAGAAGCACATGTACTTAAGCACTGTTCAGCAGTCATAAAGTGCCCAGAGTCCTAAGGCCAACAAAAAGATTCAGTAAAACGTAGAGGCAAAAAGCAAAACGTTTGGGTGAAGTTCACCCTGAGGATGACAGTTCTAACATCCTGTGTTAAGCCCCTCATGCCTATCAACCAGTTAAACACTCCACCACTGGTGAGGATCCTGCTACCTTGCTATTTGGGGCAGCCATTGGAACTAAGCTACCACAATGGACATCGGACCAATCCATAAGCACTGATAAGGTTTGCGTCACAGATGCTTCTCGAAAGTACAAGATGAAAACCCATGCTGATTGGCGCCAACGTGTCTAGGAAACTGCGTTTATTAAAGGGGGATGGGTCCTGGTCAAACAGAAACAGAAGCGGAAAACGAACACTCTGTTTGCTCTTGACCCTCTGAAAATTGTAAAGACCAAAGGACAAATGGTGATCCGGTGGGGTTTACCAGCTTGGGTTACTCATAAGCTACCATACTCACCTGGGCCCACAACATTCACACACAAGCCAGTAATTACCGCTAGAGTCAAATTTTGTTATTCCTGCGTGAGAAATTTTACCTTTACCAATTCTTACCAACCATATCCCCATGGGTCTTAATTTCCTCAGGTCAATAGATCAAGGTGTTAGTAGAATAGGTAGAATGACATTAAACCTTTTCTTCAATGATCACAGACTTGAAAATGTTAAAAGTTTTATCTTATAATTTTGTGAGTCAAATACCAATAAATGTCATACACTTAGAAGTAAATAGGATACATTGACTTGGTTAAATCTTCAGGATGACAGTACCTGGAGAGGGTAGAAACAGAGAGCAGTACAAGCGCATACTACACAGAATTATATTTACCAAAAATGGTGCGAGGACCAACCCCTGCCCACGGAGTTGGATAGGGACCCCTGGGTCAGACTGGAGCCTAAGGATCAGGACAGGTTCAGGACAGGATAGGTGGCCTCTTCTAGATGTAACGCCAGCATCGCACCCCCTCTCTGCCACTACTCTCTTTGATTCTTCCCTTTCCTTGGATGTACCTCCTCGATTGTTCTTCCGCGTTCCCCTTCTAGATGATTTGATTCTTCTTGGGCAGAATTTCTGTCTCTTTCTCGAGTCTTCTGTCAAAGTGCTGGGACAGCGTCTCTGACCTCTGTGGCATTCGCCGTCATCTGCGTCAGTGATGTCTGTGTCAGATCTGTGCTGTCGGTGACATCAGTGACATCTAACAGGCTAAGCCTACCTTAGTTATACTATTCTAAGTGTATGTACCACCCCCCAATGTTTCAATATCGTGAAAACCCCTACTTCTGATGGGCAAGGAGATGGGGAGAGGTCATCACACCATACTAATGTAATACCTTTTTTTTTAGTGAAGAGAAGGTTTCCCTTGATTGTGATCAACCTAGATCCGTTATCATATCATATGCCATACAATTTATGCAAACATTAATATCACCATGTATAAAATTCAGAAATCAAACAAATTATTAGTATTACAAGTTTGTATTTTTATTCTAAAGCCTTGAGCTTTTTCTGGTTAAAAAGATTTTACGTGTTTTGTTAAAACAGATTTTTTTTTTTTTGAAATACATTTTGAAATACATAAATAAAATACAGAAAATTCTGAACCACACTGTTGCATATTACAATTACAAAAACATATTAAACATTTTTTTAGATGTTCAATTAAAAACACTCACAATAATTCATAATTCTACATTCAATATGAACTGCACAATTATTATTATTATTATTATTATTATTGTGTATTTTGTATAGCGCGCAGCTACCCCAACGGGGTGTCCCGGCGCTTCTGAGTGAAAGCAGAGTGATAGTCCTGGGGGGGGTTAACAAAAGAGGAAAGTTTTTAGTGCCTTACGGAAGGGTAATTCTTCCTGGATCATCCTAATTGCGATCGGGAGTTTGTTCCAGAGAGTTGTGGCACAGACCTGGAAGGTTTTACCTCCAGAACGTGCTTTCCTGAATCTTGGTATGGAAAGCAGATGTTGGGAGTTGGAACGGAGGTTCCGAGAGTTACAGTAGGGACGGATACTAACAGAGAGGTAGGCCGATCCCCTACCCCTAGTTGCTCGATGGGCTAAGGTCATGGCTTTGAATTCAGCTCTTTGATGGATTGGTAGCCAGTGTAATGCTCTGCGATGTGGCGAAATATGGGTGCGTAGGGAAACCCCGCAGACCAGCCGAACAGCCGCATTCTGGACTGTCTGGAGCCGATGTAGGAGGCCCGCGGGCAACCCTAAATACAGGCCGTTCGCATAGTCCAGGTGAGATGTAATCAATGCCTGGACTATGGTTTTCCTGGTGTCACTGGGGAGATAGGTGATGAAGTTCCTAATCATCCTAATCTTGGAAAAACAAGCGGCAGAAACGGTCTGTATTTGGTTACTAAAGGAAAGATTTGAGTCCCACTTGACCCCTAGATTTTTTACAGAGTCCTTAGGGACAGGGGGAAGGCTGAGTTCTTGTGGCCATCAGAGAGTTGCATCAAGAGGGGAGGGTTGATGGAAAAAGAGAACCTCCGTTTTCGCCGCATTCATGCGGAGGCAGTTATGGTCCATCCATTTTGAAATGTCACGCAGACAATCCTTCAGAGGATCAAAAGTAGTCTGCGTGGCACTCTCATAGGAGAAAAGCAGCTGAATATCATCTGCATAGGAAGTAGCTATGATGCCCGACCTAGCAATGAGTTCGGCCAGAGAGAAAAATAGACATTGAACAATAGTGGGCTCAAAGCCGAGCCCTGAGGGACACCCCATTTCAGGGTACGGCTAACAGAAGTAAAAGGGTGAGTATAGACTGCCTGGGTAAGATTAGACAAAAAAGAGGTCAGCCACTCCAGGGCCTTCCCCTGAATACCCATCGACCGAAGACGGTCAATCAGGATGGGGTGAGAGACGGCGTTGAATGCTGCCGACAAGTCGAGCAGCACCAGCACCGCTCTGGAACCCCCATCCAGTTTCCACCGTACGGAGTCGGCCATTTCTATAAGGGCCGACTCAGTACTATGGCACTTTCTAAAACCATGTTGGGATTCATGAAGTAGGCCGTGGGATTCAAGAAAACCTGCCAGTTGTTGCTGCGCTAGCTTTTCAAGGACCTTGGCAGGGGCTGGGAGCAGAGAGATGGGTCTATAGTTCACCGGCTCATTAGGATCTGTATTAGCTTTCTTTAAGATCGGGACCAGTTGGGCATGTTTCCAAGACTCCGGGAAAATTCCGGTTTTGAACGAGTCATTCCAGATGTAGTTGAGGAAGGGATTAAGAAAGGAGGCCAATGATTTATATTGCTTAGCTGGCCAAGGGTCAAGTGGTGAGCCGGTGCGGCATCTAGACAGTTCCATCAGTGAGTGCTCCAGTGAGATTGCCTCAAAGTCTGAAAAGGTGGAGGAAGACTCGATGCGGTCAGGTAGAGACGTATCACTCCCTAGATCATTATTCTTGGGGAAGGTGTCATAGATCTTCGCGATCTTGTCTTCAAAGAAGTCAGAGAGGCGGGAGCAAAGGGCCTGAGAGACTGGAAGACACTGTTTAAGAGCCAAGGGATCTGTGAAAGTCTTCACTGTGTTAAAAATTTCCCTGGCCGAGCCATGCGCTCTATTAATTTTCCCCTCCAGGTAGCGTTTTTTATGCTCAATTATTTTCCTACGGTATTCTTTGAGGGCCAGTTTATATTCAAGTTTTGTGTCAATAGCATAGGATGACCTCCACCGGCGCTCCAACAGCTTGCAAGAAGATTTATATTTCCGAAGCTCGTCGGAGTACCATGGGGCGGAGGGAGCTGCTCGAAAGGTTTTAATCGGTCGCATAGGAGCGAGCGAGTCAATAGCAGAGGAGACCCAACAGTTGAGGTTAGTCAGGCGTGAATATAAATCAGGGGCGTCTTTGGGAGTGGTATTTACAAGATGTAGGGCAACACTGTCAGGAGAGATCTTACTCCAATTACGTCCTACCACCTTAGGGGGAATTCTGGGTCTCACATGCTGGCAAAAGTGAATAGAAAAAGGGATCAAAAAGTGGTCCGACCAAATCACCGGATAGGGATCCTCAATCAGGATGTTTGAGAAATTCGAGCAAACAAGATCAAGAGTATGACCAGCTTTGTGCGTAGGTTGAGAAACCAGTTGGCTTAAACCAGCATCTTTTAAAGTAGAAAGAAAGTTAAGGAAAAGCTTGTCAGAAGAGTCCTCTGCGTGTAAATTTAGGTCTCCTAGTAAGGTAAAATTGGCATAGCGTAAGCTAGCCTGAAGGACATAGTCCAAAAATATAGCCAAGTAGGAAGCCTTAGATTTAGGAGGGCGATAGACCAGTAGCCCTGTCAGTGTGGTGTGTTCAGCTAATTTAATACAGAAGGGAAGGGCTTCAATCAGTTCAATTTGTGTGTAAGGGAAGGAAGAGATAGTCCATTGGGATCTATAAATAATAGCTACCCCACCTCCCCGGTTGCGACCCGCTCTATTGGCGCTTAAGATATTATATTCCAGGGGAATGGCCAGGCATAAAGACGGATTAGATTCATCCTCCAGCCATGTTTCCGTAAGAAAAAGTAAATCCCAGTTATTGTCCATCAGAGACTGGGCGATATCGAGAGAATGTTTAGGCAGGGAGCGACAATTAATTAGGCCAGCCTTAATAGTGAAATTGCTGGTGTCTTTAGGGGCCTGAGACAGCGGCTGATCAAAGGGGCACGGGACCAATGTGTCATTCAGCATATTACAAGGTATGCCCAACACTGGATATAGGGCTAGGTCCCTTTGAAGAGAAACAGTGAGAGCACAGCATTTGTGTTGTAGCGAAAAAAGAGACTCCTTACTATATGTTTTGAAGCAAGATGATGGGGTTTCCACAGAGTACCTGGCCTCGGCCGCGTCCTGATCGCGGACGGGCGCAGACGGGCAGGACTCTGGCACGACTCCAGCGCAGATCCGGCGCGTCCGCTGACCGCGCTCGCTGCGCGGAGTCATGACCGTTGCCTTTTATGCTGGTGACTGGACGTTTCCCCTACCCAAAATGGCCGCCGCGCTTCTGCCGATTCGAGGGAGAGCCTCCCAGCCCCAAAATCGACCGAGGTAGGCTCAGGGAGCAAGGCAGTGCGGGGAAAAACAATTTAGGTAGGATACCACGTCGAGTTTGAAATTATGAGCAAATTAAAACGATGTGCAATGTGCAAAGAAATCAAGCGCTTTGTTTAAAATGCGGCAAAAATAGAGGCAATAAAATATATAAAATGGTCACAGAGTCACAGCGCACAACAACCTCCCGGCTTCCGCCTCAGGAGAGACTCACACACTCACTCAGAAAGGGCGAGACCTTGCGAGGGGAGTGCCTTTTATGCTGGTGATGGGACGCTTCCCCTACCCAAAATGGCCACCGCGCTTCTGCCGGTTCGAGGGAGAGCCTCCCAGCCCCAAAATCGACCGAGGTAGGCTCAGGGAGCAAGGCAGTGCGGGGAAAAACAATTTAGGTAGGATACCACGTCGAGTTGAAATTATGAGCAAATTAAAACGATGTGCAATGTGCAAAGAAATCAAGCGCTTTGTTTAAAATGCGGCGAAAATAGAGGCAATAAAATATATAAAATGGTCACAGAGTCACAGCGCACAACAACCTCCCGGCTTCCGCCTCAGGAGGGACTCACACACTCACTCAGAAAAAGCTGGACAACAACAACATTTGAAAGACTTAAAAACTTGTCTGATTCAATTGCACATTGTTATTGAAAGCCTTGGGACAATGTATTCTACTTTATATTTGCACCCTTTCCTTGGCCTTCGTGTTCAATTGTGCCTCCCCTTAGCGTCAACGCCTTTCGGCAGTTAATGTTAATTTAATACCGCCTTTATCAAGACAATGAGATAATTAAGTTGTCCACAATTTTGTTCCGTACTTTTGTTACCTCACAACTAAAATATGGGTGCACTGATGTTTATCGTGACGAATATGTCTCGAGGTACCCTTCCAATTTAAAATCCTTTTTGTTCCGGGCCCCTGCTTTAGTATATTCCTATGAGTTCGTGATTTTAACAATTGACTCCTTTCATGTGGTTTGTCAAATGTTCCAAGTGCGATCGCCGTCTTTTTAGACTCCCCTTTCTGTCCCGCACTTGTTTATCCCGATGTTAAGTTAAAGCGTTGGCTGCTCATCTGCTTGAATGCCCGTGTATCAATTTGTACCCGCTAGGTTGGCCCGTTCTTAAATTCGAGTCCGAGCTCTTCGCGGTATACTGCTGCAGCCCCACGCGTCAGGTCTAATTTGAACAGGCAAATTAGAAAAAGCTCAAGGCTTTAGAATAAAGATACAAACTTGTAATAACTAATAATTTGTTTGAATTTTATACATGGTGATATTAATGTTTGCATAAATTGCATGGCATATGATATGACAACGGATCTAGGTTGATCACAATCAAGGGATACCTTCTCTTCATTGGGTAACAGTACCTCTATTCCCTTGGTTCTTCAGGGTGTCCCTCTCATTTGTTACAGATACCTTTATTTTAGTTCATTGTTCAATATTCCCGCCCCTTAATTTACTTTCCCAAACTTTATTCCCATCCGCATTTCACATTAAGACTAATACAATGTATACGAAATGTTACTTCTTTCTTCCCCTCTTCGGGTCGTGAGGTGATGTTCCCAAGCGCTTCTTGCTAAAGCGACCTTGGCTGAGTGTCAACTGATTTGTCATATTTTCGGACGGGTTGATATGCACATGTGCGCTCAATTCAGGTGGGAAAGGGATTTCAGTCACTCTCCAGGCCCAAATACGAACTAATAATAAAGTCAAAGAAAGACATGTTAGAATACGAAAATAAATGAATGCACTGTATACCACTTATTCCTACTCTAATCCCATTAATGTATTTAATCTTATCGCATTAGCAATTTAATAAAATATCCAAGGTTTAGTTTAAGCATAGCATGTGTATTACCATGTGAGTTTGAAGCTGCCATCCTAATAACTATTGTGCAGCTGCAAAGTTTCCCACCGAAAGCAAAAGATGTCATACTACGTAGATGCAGTTGGTGCATGCGCAGAAAATTCCTGCGCTTTCGGCAGCCATAATAAACCACTCGGGTTAATGGCTAGTAATACACATAGGCAAGCTTCCCCTAGATTCAGTACATTAAATGTAATGCAATATTAGTATTTACAAACATGTTGGTTACATTATTATACGTTATTTGAGAGGATTGCTTCCGAGCAAGTTTCTTTCATACGAAACCTTGCTCCATCAATGGTGACCACTCATCATCACAGAAAGTCTATCACAAGGGACTTGTCACACTTTAGACATTTGCTTCGATGTTCGTCTGCTCGGGAGATCAAGAGCGAAGCAACCCTGCATGAATGTCCAGTAAATAGGATGTTAATGTAAGGGGATAGATGTAGTCTTTAAGGTATGGAGTGTTACGACCCTCGTGGTTCGGTGCAGACTTTAAACAGGAATTATGCAAGCTGATGGAAGGTGTTAAGGTATGGTTCTCAAAGTCATCCCGCAATGCGTTCAGTTGTGTGTATGTTGAAGAATAAAGAAACAAGTCGCACAGCACAGCATTTCTTTTGCATGCTCCCAGGCTGAGAAGGTTGTTACAGGTACCAGTGCTTCTTACCATCCTCTCTGACTGCTGCAGAGTGACTCTCTCAGTATCTAGATATCACTGCTCTCCACTTCTTAAGCTGATCGTGTATCCTATGGTGCTGAACAGCATTGCAGCTGAGTGTTGTGAGACAGGTTGAGGGCTGCTTGAGGGACAACCCAGTCACCGATTGAGGAGGCAGCAGTGCAGTGGGAAAACGACAGCCTTAGTAGGCTTTTCATTGTGACAGGGTTTCCCTTGCTGTGTCTGTGCTCTGTTGTCTTCCTCCCAAAATGGAACAGCTAAACAGGAGACAGGCAGTCATGTTGAAATACCGGTGCAGGCTCCTCATTTTCTCTGCGTAGGCCTGTCTTCTGGCCTGGGATTGCAATGCCCATAGGTGTCCTAGGTGGTGCTTAGTGCTTTAAATTCACGCCTCACTCTCCCTTTATTTGGCTGCAGAGCGCGAGGCAGATTTTACTGTGGTAGGTACTTGCTACCCCGGCACGGGCTGAAGCATTTACTGACGCTAGATCATTCACACACCTCCTCGGGGCCAGGAATGGGTCTCTAGTCACTGCATTATTCTCCTCCCTATGAGCATGGCTAGTGTTGTGCCTCATCACGGCCAGCCATGAGCAGAGTTGGACTTGGACAAAAAAATAGGCCTTGGCACCAAAATAAAAGTGGCCTTGTTAGCGTACCAAATAGACAAACAAAAGTAGCCCACATTTGCTAATCAGGCCTGTTTTGAACTTCCAAAGACACTCTGCATAGGTATTTTGCAAAGTACAGGAGACTGCTTGCATTTGTGCTATCTGCAGGCAGTGTTTGTGATGATATCAGGGAAATCACCAGTGAAAACGGCCCATCTGGCCATAAAAGCTGCCCACACTGTGATCTGCAAGACTAGGCCACGGGCCTATAGGCCAGTCCGACGCTGGTCCTGATGCAGCACAGGGGTCCTGGCACACCTCCTCCTAAATGTTGTGTAGTGGGCCCAGGCCCACATTGTAGAATAAAGACTGACACATACACCAGTAGTATGGGAATGAACTGGACCAGGACTTGTGCGCCGGCCTCTTTTATTGGCAGGGTCACCTGACTGGTGACACCTGTGATGGATGGGTAGGGGGTGAGTGTACGTACAACCCTGAGAGAGGAGCTGCCTCGATACATGTCCAGCAGGACACTACAGGGTTCTCATCATCAGTGCCATGATCATTCCTGGCCACACAATGCCAGTTGGAGACCTGCCCACTCTGAGTCCCCGGTGCACAGCATCCAGTCACACATGATCTCAGTGACTACACCCACAAGGAGTCCCTGCCTGGAGTGTCCCACAAACTCCCCGTCGAGCAGACACAGCTCTGAGTTGACGCTGGGCGTTTCACAAGCCCGGGCGAGCAACAGTGATCACTGAATGGCAGCAAGGTTGGTAATCTCTGCTTTACTGCTGTGTGTGCACAGCACACTTCCCAGGCAGCCATGTCAATGTGTGGGTCTCAGTCACAGCCTACTCCTTATATTTTACAAACTTTTACTGTTTAGGATAAATTAACGCTGTAAACAGTGCTTTAAATGTGTCAACTTGACAAATGCTTTTTTGTGTGAAAGCGCCCCATACCGCGCTTTCACTTTAATGGAAGGCATGCCCCTTTCTTTAGACTAAGTGTGGGCTGAAAATCCGTTCCGTTCGCAGAATTTGCGAATTTTTGACAAATTCGCGGTCCGCGAATCACGCGAAAGTGTCAAATAATTCACAATTCGCAAGCTGGAGGATTTTTTTGCTTGGTCGCGCTTCAAAAATACAATCTCGCGCGCGCGGCGTTGACTTACTGTGATTTTGAGTTCGCCGAGTTGTTTTTCCTCCCGGTTTGCGTGCGCCATTTTGGATCTGGCTGCGTGATCCCGTGAGACTTTTCGACCGCGAGTACGTGATAGCGGCCCGCCATCTTGCACGCGAGAGTTTGAGAACTCGACTACATCATAAGGGCCAGCGATCATGCATTGCGGGAGTAAACAATTGCGAACACGTAGATGCGACGCGCAGCTGACTTCCGGCGGGAGATTTGAACAGCTCACTTTCCCGAACTTGCAAAAATTGCAATTCTGCACAAGAAATCTACCGCAGGCAGCATAAACCTTCTGAAAATGATGATTTGGATCAGAATAACTCCTCAGATTGACATTTGGCTGCACTTTTTTGTGCAAGGAGTCCATTTTTGGGGGGGTGGGAGGGAGGAAGTGCCCCAGAGTCTCCAACTTCCTGTTCCTGTCTAGCAGGCTCCTCCCAGTTCTTTGTCCATGTCCTGGTCACTTTTCATTTGGATCTGGAGCTGGAAGGATTACTTTTTGTGGCTGCTGCTGGATATTTGTATTTGCGGACTTTTTGTTTGGATCACTTTTGGATTACTTTTGGATTTGAGATTTTACAAGTAAGTTGGTGTTGTTTGTTTGGGGCATTGCAGTTGCTGCAACTACAATTTGTAAACTTTTGCAGAACTTAAAAAAATATATATATTGTGGGTAGGCACAGTATCCAGTAGGCCCAGGGTTAGTCATGGGTGCATGATACAACTGTTTCTGTGAGTTTTGTTCAACCTTAATATCATTTACGTCATGGAATTGAATAGCTCACTGTTATATGTGAATTCTGTTTAAAGCCACACTAGCCAGTAGGCCCAGGGGTAGTCAGTGGTGCATGGACCAAGTCTTTCTGTGGGGTCTCTTGAATTTAAACATCATTTGGGGCATGGATGGCATTGGATTGTGGTGATTTTTGTGTGTTTTTTTATTTTGTGGGGTGGTTTTGGGGCCTGGCCATGTGGGTGGGGGCCATTTTGAGGCCTGGTCCAGGCAGGGCCTGGCCGTGTGGGTGGGGGTCAAAGGGCCATTTTGAAGCCAAACAGTGTGCTTTGTGCCATAGGTCTGCATTCAATCTGCCCTGCTTTCATCCATTATGCCCAGGGGTCCTCAGTGGTGCATGGACCAAGGCTTTCTGTGGGGTCTCTTGAATTTAAACATCATTTAGGGCATGGATGGCATTGAATTGTGGTGATTTCTGTGTGTTTATCGATTTTTTGCGGTGGTGTTGGGGCCTGGCCATGTGGGTGGGTGCCATATTGAGGCCTGGTCCAGGCAGGGCCTGGCCATGTGGGTGGGGGTCAAGTGGCCATTTTGAAGCCAGACAGTGTGCTTTGTGCCATAGGCCTGCACCCAGTCTGCCCTGCTTTCATCCATTATGCCCAGGGGTACTCAGTGGTGCATGGACCAAGGCTTTCTGTGGGGTCTCTCTTCTATTAATGTAAACATCCATTTTTGATTAGAAATAATTGCAATTTTTATTTTTGGTCTTTCCGTTTTTGGGAGTGTTGTAATAATAATAAATGCCTAGTTGCAAATATTAATTGAAGCCCGACATATGCCACATTTATTTAACTGATGTTCCTCTGGCTTCCTTTGCTTTTAGGTGCACAAAGAGAACCATGAATCATCCTCATCGTTCATCATCAGTGCCAGGAAGAAGTCCTGCTGCTGTGTGTGCAGCACAACGTCATGTGACGTCACGAGTGGCCACAGACAACTTTGCAACTTGTGCAACTGCGGCCTGCTGTTCTGACATCTGAAGAAGATCGTCCCAAAGAAAGGTGGCCGTAGCTCCTCTACCAAGAAAGTTGCCAGTGCCACTGCCAGTAAGAAGGAGCAGAAGAAGCAAGTGGCGCCACTTACCAATGAGACTGGTGTGCCCACAGACACTTTTTTTGGGGGAAAAAAAACTACACCTGCAGTAGCGGTGTCCACCGATGGGCCAAGCTGGGAGCAGCACCTCAGTTTCATTGGTCTCAGTGCCACCACGCCAAGTTAGGCCCAAGGCCATGATTGCCGCTGAGGCAGTCACTTTAATTGCTCAATCACCATCGACCAGTGATGTTGGCGTTGACTCATCGCAAGAAAGTAGCATCCAATTAACGCAGGGTGTAACGCATCTGACGAGTGTTGAACCACAGCCGCAACGACAACCACAGGTGCAACAAGGAGAGACACAAGGAGTGGCGCAAGGAGAGGCGCAAGGAGTGGCGCACATGGAGGTGCAAGGAGTGGCGCAAGGAGTGGCGCAAGTAGAGTCGCAAGGAGTGGCGCAAGGAGTGGCGCAAGTAGAGGCGCATGGAGAGGCGCATGGAGGGGCACAACTGCCCACAATACTTGTTCCTCCAGAAGTAGGGGCACATCAGGAAATCAAAATTCAAGCGGATGTATCATCCGAGCCGCCACTCCGCCTGATGATCCATTGTCTTCCAGATCCCCAGCAAGAAAAAGGTCAACGAGGGCTAGTACAAGTTCTTCTTCAAGCCCCCTTCCGTCTGATGATCTAGATGTTGATTGGAACCCACCAATGCAGTCTGAGAGGGAGGCACGCCATGAGCCGACAAAGGTAGATAAGCCTAAAAGGAAGGTTCCCGCAAGGCTTTCACTTATGGGTGATGCCGACGAACAAGAAGTAGAAGTGGTGTATTCTGCTGCTGATGAACAGTCTGACGATGACGACCCAGTCATCACAGTCTTCACTCCAACCCCAGTGGGCATGCAGCAGACAGACATTTTGACCCTATCCCGAATTGCTACTGAGTGGGATGTGGGCGGCGTGGCACTGGTACCACCACCAACACAGGGAACTCCTACACCAACACGACCTACAGCTTCCATATTTTCTCGTCAGAAGGGCCGGCAGGGACCTCCATCCAGCTCGACCTCCATTACCTCAAGTAGTGGTGCTGTAAGTGCAAAACAGAGTCAAATTCAGCCACGCCCATCCTCCACTTCATCTGGCATTGAAAATAGCACCTCCACCACCACCAGAAATCTCCAGTCCCCAGTTTGGGACTTCTTTAGTATTAGCAAAAAGGCGGAAAACCTAGTCATTTGTTCGATTTGTAAACAAGTAGTTAGTCGGGGTAAGCTTGGTACCAACTATGGTACCGGAGGCCAGAGAGGTCATCTAAAAAAACACCACATTATCCAGTGGGAGGCGCACCTAAATAACATCCGGAAAGCCAAAAGTACAAATCGAAATGTAGACATTGCTATTGTATCTGATGATGAAGAGAAGCTAATCGTGCAGGGGAGAGGTGAACAACCGAGAGACATTTTTTCTGGTACACACAGTACCCCTGGCAGCAGCACTGCAGTGGTAGCGCCCACACCCTCCTCTACCCAAACAACATCAAGGAGGCACAGTAGTCTGGTAGAGACACCAATGCGAAAAAGTACATCAATGAGCCTAACTGGGTTGAAGAGGTCTGGATCCTCCTCATCACATATGAAAACTGTCCAGACCACCATTAAAAGCATGTTGTGGTCGGAGGCGCCATTTGAACGCAACCACCCAACAGCACGTCTTTATAATGCAATGCTGGATAAAATGTTAGCGCTGGACCTTCTCCCTTTTTCTTCTGTGGAAGGGGTGGAATTTCGAGAATGTGTGGCAACAGTCTGCCCTAAATGGAAGGTTCCTAGCCGGTCCTATTTTGCCAGAGTTGTGGTTCAAACACTACATCAAGATGTGCTGGAGGTGATTGGGGCAGCTTTGCAGAAGAGTGCTGTTCACACTATCCACCTGACAACAGACATGTGGACCAGTTGCCAAGCCCTTGATTACGTGTGCATCACTGCACACTGAGTCTCTTTTGCAGGGGTTAGAGACAAGATGTATGCAGGTGTTGACACTGCCACAATTTTTCAAGCTAGTTGGAAACATGCAACAGTAACCATGTTTGCCATGGAGAAATCTCATACTGCAGTAAACATTTTGGAGGAGTTTAACAGTAAGGTCTTTGAATGGCTGCATCCAAGAAAGCGCATGATCAGTTATGTTTCCACGGATAATGGCAGTAATATAGTTAGGGCCATGAATGATGGTGGCTATTTCAGAGTGCCGTGTTTGGCGCACAGTATTAACATTGTTGTTCAAGATTTCTTGAAAAAAGAAAAAGTCAGGAAGTTACTGACCACCTGCCGAAGAATCTGCACACATTTCAACCATTCTTTTAAGGCCCGGAAGCAGCTGAGGACCATTCAACCTGACCGTAGAGTGCCAGTCAGAGGACTAATCCAGGAGGTGGTAACACGTTGGAACTCAACCTTCTACATGCTTGAGCGTCTGTCTGAGCAGTTCTTGGTAATCAATGAGTATGTCTTTGCACTGGGTTCTTCTATGAAAGACATGAGGCTAGAGTTGGAGGAATGGGACCTAGCTAAAAGCCTGACAGATATGCTTCGTCCTTTTGAGGTCTTCACACGGGAAGTCAGCAGGGAGGACTGTACTTTGGCCAAAGCTATCCCATTGTTGTGCATGCTAGAGCACCAACTGAAAGCGATGTCTTCAACGTTCAAATATGATACTGACAAGCAAGACGCATATCAGTTGGCGGAGAGCTTATTAACCTGCCTAGTTGACAATGAAAGGCTTACAAAACTACATACAGAACAACATTAGATTTGTGCCACTATTCTGGATTCATGGTACAAAAAGGCACTGGCCAGCAAAGCATTCATTCCTTTTAATGAAGCAGATGTTTCAAAGTACAACCATTGGCTAGCTCTGTCAGCCAATCGGTTCGAAAAAGAGCGGCAGGAAATTGAAGGAACCACCACAAGTACTACTGAAGCAGTAGGCCATCCGGCATCAAGGTCGACTTCTGTGGCCGAAGGCAGTCACTTTCCCTCAGAGCCGTTACCGACACCAGCAACCGTATCATCATCACCTGCCCCAGGCCCAGCCATAATATTGTCGGAAGCGGATTGGATAACTCATCAAGGGTTTGCTCGTTCCAGTGCTGATGCAAAGGCCATAGATGGTACACAAAGTGGAGCACCCCTGGATGGGCTTGAGTGGATGGTGCAGGCCTATCTGGATGACCCAACAGAGCTCTACATTGATCACAACCCATTAATGTATTGGTATGGGAAAAGGGGTCAATGGCTACTGATCACCAAGCTGGCTCTAAATTATTTGTCTTGCCCACTCGCAAGCGTGTCTTCTGAACGTGTTTTTCAGTGCTGCTGATGCCATTGTAACTTCAAAAAGGACCCGCCTCTCACCCAAAAATGTGGAGAGGTTAACAATGATCAAGATGAATCAGCACTTCATACCACCATATTACAAAATATGTGAATCCCCGCAGGAAGAAGAGGAGGACACCGACTTAGGTGACGGAAGTTCTTCTCTGTTAGCTGACCTACTCCCGTTGCAAGTCACAGAGTTGAGGACGAGCTCTATTTTCCTGACACCGACCTAGATCTGAAATACTGACTTCCTTTTTTTCGTCCTTATTCACGTTGTATTCCTGTGTGTCTTTCTTTGTTTTGCAACTTTTACCACAAGAAAATTCTAATCACAACAAATCCATCACCAGCACTGTCTTCGTCTTATTTCCATATTGAAGGTACCGCTGTCTGCATTCCTGAAGTTCACAATTTCACAACTCAGTCATGCTTACTATCTATCGTCCTCCTCCAGACTCCCCCTATCCATTTCCCTCAAGGCAGATGGCTGGATTACGCAGAATCAAGAAACTGTCGCTTCATAGACAAGTCCCCTCAAAAGAAGTGGGACTGGAATTACTGACTATATGCTGATTGCTTATGCTGACTGTTACTTCGGAAATTGACACGAGAGGCTGCCCTGTGGGCCTTAACTTTAACAACAAGATGCGGACAAAAAGTGGAACAGGTAATGAATTATGAGATGGCATGCAGTGGACAACACTGGCTGTCTGGCTCTGTTGAAAGCAATTGCTGTTTGTTTGTTGTGCATGAAATGAATCATATGTGTTCTGTTGTTATTTAATCTTTTAGACACTAAATCTAACTCGTCTACTCTGTTTTTATCTTGTTTAATTCAAATTGTACTTCTACTGCAGGGGCCACTACATTGCATTCTTTAATATGGAAAATGTCCTTGGGCTCACTGTGTGTAGACTGTGACTGCATGAACAACATTGAGTTTGCCAATATACCATGATAATGAGGAGTCTTGATGATCAAAGTTACATAATATCTTTATTCTTTACAGTCACTCACTGGGATGGATGCTGGATCATCATCGTCGGTTTACTGAAGAACTATGGCCATTTCGTGAGTGGCAAACAGGTAAACAAGTCAACAACAACCACAGCAGAACTACATGTCTGTCTAGTCGTGGTATGGAGTGGTCGAGCCAGTGTAGTGTTGTTATGCCAGAGTCCAGACAGCAGTTCATGTAAAATTGCAGCTATGTGGGTTGCTGCATACAATTAGATATGCTTTGTCTGTCAGTGTCAAAGAGGTATGCTACATCAGGTTGGTTCACTCAGTGGTGCCTACCTTGACCCTCTGCATTGCCCTGGCCTGCTGTGTGCTAATTACTATCCTTGAAAAGGAGACTCAGAGTACGCACTTTATAAATGATGCTTGTTGTATGTAATACTGTTGCCTCTGAAACTGAAAGTGTTATTTTTGCACTAGACACCGTACCTTATATTTTTTCTCCGTGGTGTTTTAATATTACTTCCTGTTTTTTCCTCAACAATTACAGGCCGGCTTTTACCCTGTTGCGATGGGAAAAACATTAACTCAGGCTTACCATTAGCAATCCGCAATCCCGCATCCGCCAGGCAGGCAGTGGACAGTGTGTCTGGTCACCAAGATTGATCAACGGAGCATCAGATGGAATGGAGGAGTACCGCGAATAAGAGGAATGGCTGGATGCATGCAACTTCCCAAATAGAACAGGACAACTACAACATACAGTTACAGTATCTTCTTCACTCCTCCTTATCTTTTACATAATGTTATTGTTGTGAACCTCTATGAGTATGACTCGGTGCGCTTGCTCTCTGCTTCAAATTCACCCCTACAGCTATTTGATAAGTATCTTTGCTATTTTTAAAACTAATTTAATGTACCAAGTGTTTATTCTCTCTGAGGGCAGACAGGCAAGTGAAATTGCGAAATTACTGCAGCCCTGTACTGTCAAATTGTTTATTCATAGTTAGTAAGTTGTAGTAAGTACTACTTTTCAGTAACCTAACCATCCATTTAGCAAACAACTTCATGCATGCAGTGCACTACCTTTATCTCCCTTAAAAGATTTATGGACATCTTTGTTTCCAAACATTTGTTTTTCTTCATTTGTTGTTTGTCCATGCTGTGTTTTTCCCTCTCTCCACAAAACTTTCCCAAAAACCCCCATCCCCATCCAATTTTCAAACCCTAACCCTCTTCCCCCGGGCTGTGTGGTTTTCATTGACGTGTGACTAAATGACAACAATAATTCCAAACACTTGCTGGAGAGGATAAGGTCAAAGCAACAGAAAATCAATTTCAAGGCTGGTGAAGGAATCAGAGGATATATTCTTATTCTTATTCTGCTTGACACACACCCATGAGTATTTGCAAATCAAATCAGAATTTCATGTGCGCCATCAAGTGGATTGATCATCAACAACATCCACCTCTTACACGTCACGAATGCTTACGCTGCTGTGTCCTTCACCTTCAGTACTATCTCTTGTAGTACCCATACTCCACGCAACTCGTAGTTATATTTTGAATACTTTAGCATTGCTTAGGCTACAATTTATGGCACTGTTCTTGTGTACTGTACCATCTATCGTACTGTTCTAATGCTCCGCTCAGGGCTCTCAATGTTTAATTTCCTTTTTTTTCAAATGCTGCTACTGCCAGTGTGTACCACTACTACTACCACCACAACGATGACATTTCATCTGTCCAGGATTCCATAGACAACATTAATAACATCCTTCTCTCCCGGACACAAAATGGCCTGCAAAGCCTAATAAACAAGTTCCATACTTTCACTGAGAGTAGAAAGTTGATAATTAATAAAGAAAAAACTGTTGTAATGACCTGTGGCAAGAAGACAAGAAAGAGCAGGACCTTTTATTTAGATGGGGAGAAGTTGGAATCTGTAAAGAAATGTTGTTTTCTGGGCATTACATTCTCAGGAGACGGAAGGTGGGTTAATGAACAAGAGAGTGTACGTTTTAAAATGGTTAGAAATATTAATGGTGTTTTTAGATTTGCAGCAAAATTAGGGGGCCGTAGAATTCAAGCAATGGTGTCCATATATAATTCTAGGTGTATATCATCAGCCCTATATGGGGCAGGGATTTGGGGATATCTTACACAGAGTGGCAACCAAATACAGCAAGAAGAAAATGCCTTCCTGAAACGATTACTTTGTACCCCGACTGCGGCTTCAAATGAATTAATACATAGGGAAGTAGGATTAGAATATGTTAAGGATTTAATAGACCTGCGTCCCTTGGCCCTATGGCGATCAATCTGGTCTAAAGACGAAACAAAATTCACACAGGATGTGATTAATGATTGTTTGAAACTCGACCACTGTTCTAATATACCATGGTTGTGTCACATCCGATGTTGGTATAAGACTCTCTTTGAACATGATATCTTTGAAGAACCTATAATGGGGATAAGTTAGAGTAAGAGCTTAAAATGTCTTTCTTAAAATACACCAAAAGTACCAGAATGACTAAATATGTAAAACAAAGTACGTTTAACTTTTATCTAAATCATAATGTTAACGAAGGTTTTCAACTGTATTTAAGTGTAGTTACAAAAAATTCCCACCGCTTTGTATTATCCCGTTTACGCCTAGGAATTGTGCACCATCTTGTGGCATTTCAACTAATCATGAAACCTGGAACATGCCCATGCCCCTGTGATGGAAGCTCCAAGCAGAGTAGCTGCCATTTTATGCTGTTTTGTAAATTTTATACTTCCTATAGAAAATTTTATCTAAAACCCATCTTTTTAAAATATAATACGCGCAATACTAAGGCAGCAATGTTATTGGTGTTTAATTTAGAGAACCCAGATATATGTTTTTATGTGGCTACATATATTTTAAAATGTATTTCTGCAAGAAAGTCAATCATTGTATGAATTTATAAAATGGCCCTGATTCTGAAGCACTTTAGTCCTGCAAGTTTGCACATGCATAATTAAATTGAATGTACCAATATGCACTTTAGTTTTGCTAGTTTGCACATGTATAATTAGCTGATTGTACTAACGGGCACTTTCATATTGCTAGTTTGCACATGTCCAACTGAATGAGTGCACTATAAATGCACCTTATCATTGCAAAATTTGCACACGTGCTGGAAATTAGTTTTAATTGGTATATGTCATTACAGAGCCTGATGTAATTCAACGATGTATATGTATTTTTATGAATTGTTGCTATATGGTTATATATATATACCGAATAAAGCACTTTCAAACTAAACTAAAAAAAAACTTAATTGCCATTTGCCATGAAGCCAGCCCGGTGCCTAGCCCTATTCTCAAACATGAATCACAGGTAAGATAAGCATTTGGGGGGAGGAAGAATAATGGAGTAGGAAGAGAGGAGAGACTGACGGTAGTACTAGTAAAGTAGTAGGACAATTGAATTCGCTAACTCTGTCAGTGGCACTTTTGTACAAATTTGGGTGATTACTTAGACAATTTGAATAAACCAGCCAGTTAAGTTTCAGGAAAACAAACGTACAGTTAACCCCCCCCGCCTCCAACACAAAACAGTAAAAACGCGTATGCTATGTTTAAGTAGAAAATAAATAATTATTGATTGATTGATTTGAAAACTTATATAGCGCTTACTGTTACCCCACGGGTATCCTGGCGCTTCAAACTGAAAACTGAACCACGATGGAATAGGTCGCACCTGTCAGAGCCTAAATAGAGGACTCGAGCTAAGCTCTAGGAAAAAGCCAGGTTTTCAGGTTCCTGCGAAACTCAAGTAGGGCGCTCATCTGTCTAAGGGTCTGGGGAAGTCCATTCCACAGCCGAGCACCGGCCACACTAAATGCTCTACCTCCTAGCCTGGTCCG
Organism: Lissotriton helveticus; assembly: GCF_964261635.1. Taxonomy (NCBI): domain Eukaryota; kingdom Metazoa; phylum Chordata; class Amphibia; order Caudata; family Salamandridae; genus Lissotriton; species Lissotriton helveticus. The sequence continues at coordinate 439,934,525 of NC_136071.1, read as the reverse complement.
TTTGAACCTAGGCAGCGTAAGTAGGGCGGCACTGGACGAGCGGAGCGGCCTAGTGGGTTGATACCAAGAGAACCTTTCCTGCATAGGAACTGGCCCTAGCTCATGTACCGCTTTAAAGACCAAACATAGGGGTTTGAAGCAAATACGTTCCCTCACTGGTAGCCAGTGCAGCTCTCTCAAGGCCAGTGTTGTCGAGGCGCAGCGTTGCCAGCCAAGGGCAAGTTTAGCTGCTGCAGACTGGATTCTTTGGAGCCCCTGCAGAATGTATAATGGGGCCCCCAGATACAAGGAATTGCAATAATCCAGCCTGCTACCTACTATACTGCTTACTACCAGTGGGCGCGCCTCTTTAGGTAGCAGGGGAAGTATTTTACGCAGCATACGTATTAGAGCAAAGCAGACGTTGGCGGTCTTATTAGCCTGTGATTCCATCTGGAGATCCTTGTCAATCAGCACCCCCAGATTGCGTACTATGCTTGCCGGGGTCAGTGGTTCCTCCTCAGGGGTAAGCCTAAATTCAGAGGGAAATTGTCTAGGTAGCCTACCCGAGAAACAGTAAAGCACCCCGGTCTTTCCTGCGTTGAATTGTAGGGAATTCCTACTAAGCCAATTGGATGTCTTCCGCATGCATTCCTGGAAAAGGTCAAGGGATGCTGCGTTGTCACCTTCCAGAGAGAATGCCAGTTGTGTGTCGTCCGCATAATTGACTATGCAGACTCCGGCAGACTTTATAATGGGGAGCAGGGGCTGCAGATAAATATTAAATAAGATGGGACTGATCGCAGAACCCTGTGGCACCCCATGGATGACTGATGATTTACTGGCAGTGAAAGGAGCTAGTGTTACCACCTGATGACGTCCTGTTAGGTAGGATTGTAGCCATTGCAGTGCCCGCCCCCTTACTCCTAGATTCTGTAGTCTTTCCAGTAGGATGAGATGGTTCACCGTGTCGAATGCGGCCGACATATCGAGAAGCACTAGCACGGTCGCATTCCCGTTGTCAGCACGCATCCGTAGGTTATCCAACATTGTGACCAGGGCCGTCTCCGTTCCGTGGCCAGGGCGGAAGCCAAACTGATCTTTGTCGAGCAAGGAGTTCTCCTCCAGAAAACGCGACAATTCCCTGCTAACTGTTTTCTCTAGGATCTTCACTGGATAGGGTAGGAGAGAAATAGGCCTGAAATTGGCCGGTACTGATGGATCCAGGGGGGGCTTTTTAATCAGTGGAGTCACCACCGCCAGTTTCCATTCCTCTGGGACCTCTCCTTTCTCCAGGGACTGATGACATATCTGCCTCAACCAAGGGAGAGTGTCTCGGCCAGATGACTTCCATATTCTGGAGGGAAAGGGATCATTCGGTGAGCCTGAAGAGACACTCTCTACCACACTATCAAATGCAGCTTTTGAGAGGGTTTGGAAATTATTCAGAGATACCGGTTGTAGTTGATCTTCCGCTCCCGACTGTACAGGGTTAAGTTGTTCAGCCTTGTTGTTAGCAGTGAGACTATCCACGATCCTAGCGATCTTGTCCTGGAAATGTGTGGCAATTTAATTGCAGAGTTTTTGAGAAGCTGCCACTTTATTATCCATACATTTTTTTTTTTTTTTTTTTTTTAAGGATTTCTAAAGCGCGTAGTCACCCGGAGGGTATCCCAGCGCTGAACCTGTTACCACCAGGGGAAGATAGTCGGGAGTGGGAGGGATGGCTCAGGGAAAAAGAAGGGTTTTGAGAGCCTTCCTGAACCTTAGAAGGTTTGGTTCTGTTCTGAGGCTCAGGGGGAGTGTGTTCCATTTTTCCCCGGTTTTGACCGAAAAATGACGGCCACCGAACCGGGCCTTCTTCACCTTGGGGATCGTGATGAAGTTCCCATGTTCGGAACGGAGCGCTCTTGTGGGTCTGTAAGGTGTGATCCAGTTACCAAGAATAGGAGGGCCAGCATTGTGCAGTACCTTGTGGGCCAAACAGAGGGCCTTGAAGGTTACTCTTTCCCTAATAGGGAGCCAATGCAGCGTCCTCAGTGCGGGCTTGGCAGATGTTCTTGCCGGGGTGTTCGTCAGGAGTCGGGCTGCGGCATTTTGGGCTTTTTGAAGAGTTTGGAGCGTGGCTTCTGGAGATCCTAGGTATATGGCGTTACAGTAATCCAGCCTGGATAAAATTAGGCCTTGGATCAGCAGGAGACGCGATTGAAAAGGCAGTAGGGGAAGTACCTTCCTGCAAGATCTCAGTAGTCCGTAGCAGATGCCGGCAGTCTTTCTTGCCTGTGTCCTAAAGGTGAGATCAGTCTCTAGCCATACTCCGAGACTCTTGACCTCAGTCTTGGGGATAGGGGGTTCACCCATGCAGGCGGGCCAGATGTTAGGGGGGAGGCTCGTGGTGTTATGCCCTAGGAGCAGGATCTCTGTTTTGGAGCCGTTTAGTTTCAAGGCAGAGTCACTCATCCACTGATGTACACTGGTTAGGCAATCGTGGAGATTGGAGGGCTCTAGCTTGGGGTGGGAGAGCGTTACCACCAGCTGTGTATCGTCGGCGTAGCTGACTATAGAAATTCCAAAGGGTGACACCAGTTCCTCCAGTGGGGCCATATACACGTTAAACAACGTGGGGCTCAGGGATGAGCCCTGAGGCACGCCACACTGGAGGGGAATGGAGGGGGAGCGGCTATCACCTTCCCATACTTGGAAGGAGCGTCGGGAGAGAAAGGATGAGAGCCATTTTAGTGCCCTGTCTTTCACCCCGATATTATCGAGACGATGAATTAGGACCTGGTGACTGACCGTGTCAAAGGCCGCACTCAGGTCCAGGAGGACCACTGCCACTGATCCTCCTGTATCGATAATTTTGGGGGCAGACATAGCCTTAGAGATTTCAAAGAGGGCTTTTGTTCCATTAGATGCGTGGGCAATTGAGCTTGCATAAAAGTCGGCCTTGGCCTTAAGGATGCTTTCCTTGTAATGCAGCTGTCTCCGTCTTAGTTCAATTTTCTCTTCCTCCCCATACCCCTTCCTCCATTTCCTCTCCGCCTTCTTGCGAAGCATGCGGAGCTGTTTCAGCTCCTCATTGGACCAAGGCGCCGTAGCCTTCCTCTTATTTTTTATCCTCTTCATGGGGATTACCTGGTCTAAGATGGCAGATATATGGTTTGTGTAGAGTAAGTAGTTCTCTTCTACAGATAGCATGGGGCCGAAGTATGTGACCTCTGGATCAAATACTGGGGTTCTAGTCTGACCCAGTTTTGCCCATTCCCTGCCTATCCTATAGGACCTTTGCTGACCTCCACTGTCCCTTGAGTGCATCGTCCTGATACTAAACAGGACTAAATAGTGGTCTGACCAACTCTGAGGCATTATATTTAGTACCCTCGGTGTGGCCTGATTAGAAAATAGCAGATCAAGGACATGTCCCCTTTCATGTGTCGGGCTTTCCACCATCTGGGTGAGGTCCAGATTAGTACAAGTAAGTCTTAGATCACGCAGATGGTTATTAGCCTTCCCATCTTCCCAGAGATTAAAATCTCCAAGAATAATCATTCTAGAGTGGGCCAGCGTAAGATTGGTAATAACATCAAAGAGGTTTTGATAATCTGTAGAGCCCCCCGGGGGCCTATAGCATAGTAGTCCGGTAAGTAGGTTCCCGCTTAAAGAGTATAGTGCGAACCCCATCACTTCTATACCCTCTACTTCCTTAGTCTGTAGGAGTCTGAAATCCAGCTCTTCTTTAAAGATTAACCCCACTCCCCCCCCCCCTCTGCCCGTGGCCCTGGGCTTATGTAGAATTTTATAACCACTAGGGCAGGCACATCCCAGAACAGTGGTGGACTCTACATTCAGCCACTTTCTGTTAGGAATAGTACATCAAGTCGCAGATCCTCTATCAGATCTGAGACCTCTGAGGCATGGCTTCGTGATTGACCGACTATTAATCAGCCCTCCCTTAAGAGTCTTCCCATCGTCTTTCACGGGGGCCTCAGTCTTACCTAGCTCCAGAAGTCGTTCTCGACTGTATTTTATCCGCCTTTGGTCGATTTCCAGGTGGGCAGCGCTGCCTGCCCCGTGCGCCTCCGGGGCGCGGACGGGCACAGACGGGCTTGCCATCGGAGCGCCTGCTGCGCACGCGCGCTGCGCGCTTGCATTTCCCCCTTTAAATATGCTGGGCCGTGTGATCCGTCAAGCATCTGTAGCGACTAGAGCGCCTCCCAAGATGGTGACTGCCGATGGTCGTGACCCTGCCTCTCCCTCACCCAAAATGGCGCGGTAGCTGGCTAGGAGTTTCTATTCACGCTAAAATAGCGTGTGGTGGGTAGATTTTAATGTGCAAGTGAGCGAGTACTTATTTTAAAACAATACAGTCAATTCGTGATTACAATAACACAGCAAGAAGTAATGATAAAAACGGCGATTTTTAAACAGGTATGCAGGTTCCTGTTTTCCTAACAAATGTAACCTGCGAGATCGCGCTGCAGTTTAGAGTCTAGAATTATTTATACCCTAACAAAAGTAAACTATCCCACAAGACCCGACTCACCCCCCTCCCTAACCCCAACCAATGTCCATAAGATCAAAGTCCAAACACCCCAACGCCCAATTCCCACCCAACCCAACAGTCTTTAAAAAAGGGGCAAGGGACAGTCTCTCCTCTACTTCCGCCGGCCAGGGGGTCACGCAGCTCTCTCCGGAGGTCCTTGAGCAGGGCTTTCTGCCTCGCCACCTCATGCTCAAGGTTGGACACTCTGAGGGTCAAGCCGTGCACACGAGCCTTGTACCTGCAGGTACTGTGGGGGGCAGCTGATATTTTTGCTGCTCGGCGGCGGCAGATGGCTGCCGGACCACGGGTCCATACCGCTGAAGGCTTGCGCTGACCGTATGACCCAGGGGCAGCAGAGGAGGATGCAGCTGTCGTGGATGTTGTCGACTGCGACTGCGTGTCCTCCTACTCCTGGGCCACCAGCCGCCGATATTCGGTGACAACTGCCTCCAGCTTCCGTTGCCGGGCCCGTCTAGCCAACTCCTTCCTTGTTAGTTTGGAAGGAGCATCTATATTAAGAAAGAAAAACATACTGTAACCAATGCTCTTTAAGATTAACACAAAATAATTCAGCAGAATGTTGTGTCACAGTAGCACTAGCGCAACTTGCAAGCACAGTACATAACATTTGTGGCATGTATCTATCTAACGTCCCACTTCATCGGCCTCTGCTCTAACATTAGTGGGAGTTTCAGGAATTCTACTAGCACTAAAGGACTCACTACATTAGACTCAGACAGAACACCAGTCTTCTTCTTCTCTCTTGTTTAACGAAATTGGTACGTAAACTTGTGGAAGCCGGCATAATGCCAGCGCTGTCAACTTGCACCCGAGAAAAACAGACGCAAGCCATGGTGACACAGACTTGCGTTACTGTTACCAGTCCAGTACATGCAGGTGGTGAAGCTCTTACTTTTCTATTACGGGTGGCACTGGCCATACTCTGTTACAAGGGCTACTGCTAAATTAATTTAACTTTCACCCCGGCCTGCCCCTGACTACTACAAAAGGAAAATGAAGAAGATAATATGATTATCTATCCCTTCACAGGATATTTGCTTACATATGGGATGACTTTAGGTGCTTTGTTTTTGATTGACTGAACACCGATAGGCCACACATGAATGTCTGGACAGAGTTGTAAAAGAATTATTAAGAGGGGTAGTGAGTGTTCCCCGACTCCCCGTAATCGCTGGATATATGCTGTGCTTGCAAACTACTGTTACTAGTCATGGTAGTATTCTGAAAAATACAACTTCTTTCCTCAGCTTTGCTACTCTGGCACGGAGGTGTGGTGTTACATGCTCTTCAAAGTAACACTCTTCATCCAGTGACCGTCTACTCTGTCTACATACACCTATGCTATCTATGAGGAAGATACCATCCCGGCATCCATCCATTCAAAGTAAATGTCAATCACTCTTCATAATGTCTCAATTGGACAAATCACTCTTCATAATGTCTCAACTGGACAAACCGTACTTTTTCTCACCGAAAAACACCCATTTTATTTTGTAAACCGCCAGCCATGCATCCGTGCTTGACTTGCATTTGAATTTGAACCAAAGGATATATTGTGCACACATATAGTTTCTGTTTCACCCACCCAGGCAGTCCTCTTTTCTTTCTCCTTCCACCCATCCTTGCTTCAGCCTTCAACCGGCCCTGCCTCAGATTCCCAGCCACCTCGGGCAGCATTCAAAAACACGTATCATTCTTTGCCAGTCATTAATTTTAACTCGCTCGTCCTTCCTTACACCCTTCTTTCCCTTTTCGTTCATCCCATCCATCAAGTTCATCTCTGATCTGACTTGGCTTCTAGATAAAACTTTCACAGCTGAGTTGAAGTCAAATTTAGAGGAGGCCATTGGTTACTGGCCAACTCCCGCCGCTAATGCTATTGCTTATGAGAAGTCAAGGGTGACTGTCTTCTACCTGGTTGACAAAAACTTAGTTCTAAATTTGTAAGTTTTCTTAACAGTTAAGTGTACTTGTACTGTACAACATATACACCTCTGCAGAGAGCCCACTCTGCAATGTCAATAAGTAAGGAATATATTATAATAGCTTACCACTGCCCGCCACTACCGTGGCATCCCCCATAGCAGTTCCTGCTGGCTGTGGCACTGCATCCAACCCTGGAGTGCCCACCTCCGCGCTGGCACCGGCACTGGTAGATGGCTGTGCCGATGGTGCTACGCCTAGAAAATACATTTAATGTTTTTAGATGCTATATACACCACTCCCTATTTTGTGTAGGAATAAAAAAATGTTACTAGTACTACATAAACAAATTTAATAACATGTGACTCTCTAGTCTAAACTAAAAATGTCCTTTTCTTCAGGGAAGGGTGTTTTTTATTTATGCTTAGCCATAACATGTGATGCTACACTTTTTGACACAACTGATGAATGCTTGCTTTTTAACACGCACCATTTTTCTCATGACAGACAGAAGCTTCCCCTCTACGAAGGAGAGCAAGATCATCATCATATGTTAGGCGGAGTCGTCAACGATTCATCCCCACCAAGACTTTAAGTTTCAACCAGGTGAGGGCTCTCCCACAATTAATGTGTGAAATCAGCCACTTTTTCAGTCATTCACCATTTGTTATATGATATTGTTTTTAATAAATGTTTTTATATAATGCACAATTTAAATTTTTACAGAGTACACACAGAGCTAGTTGTTTTACATTTAATAAAGCTTTAAAACCTACATAGACTCTGTGGTTTTTGGTCATGAGTGAGTGAGCGAAAGGGTTTGCAATTTGTAAGCATGAGTCCGTGACTCTGAGAGGTCGGGACTCTGACTCCATAGTCTTATGTTCTGGGTTGTATAATCATCGGGGATCATCGCTGCATTCGGGAGATAAATAATGACTCTATGACACACTAGCTAGTCAGTAAGGAGATTGGGGGTTCAACTTCTGTTATGACTGAGGTATGTGGAAAGTCTAACTGCGCCTTTTATAATTTATAACCAATGCCATATTTCTTGTCCATAGTGTATGTGCAGAATAGTCCCTGCGACAGTAGTGGTATGTCCTCCTATCCAATCAAAAAGTAAACTAGTATCTTATTCTTGGTGGCCATTGGAAATTGTCAAAGCATAAACATTTAGAAAACTTGAATAGACATTATGGACAACCCAGATGACTGCACTCAGTCAGTGCCTAGAGCTATTGCTGAATAGGAGTTTTGTTTAACAGTACACCTTTTGCCAAATGTGCAAGTTTAGCTAGCTACACAGACAGACTAATAATATTCTAGTAGTAGCACAGAAAGTCACAGTAGAGGCAGGATAAGAATTTAGAAACAGTCTACAGGAAGATTAAAGACGATTTAGGAAAAAATAGAATTATGAGGAACGATTGGAATAAATAGGTGCTGTAAAAGATAGGGAAGTATAATTAATAATATTAACAGGAAAACTTACTGGGTTCAGCAGAGGAGCCCTCGGCGGACCTATCCTGGCCTTCCTGTTGTTGTTCCTGCTCCGCCGGCGCTGCTACCTCCTCCTCTGTCCTCTTGCCCCTGGGGGGAGCTGATGTACAACATGAAAGAAAGACACAAACATGGATGATTGTTGTCAACCAAATCCAAACATTTCAAAAAAAAAATAACAAATTATTTCGGGGAAATAGACAACAATTGCACTAAATTTATTGACCTATCTGATGTGGTCTACTAGGATATTACTAGTATTGCTGGATTCGCGGACCGTCTACTTGGAAAGTTATGTAACTCACTAAACCAACTACAAAAAGGTTCTACTAGGACTGGCAGGCAGCACTCCGCAGCACGCGAAGTGACAGACACAGTCCGTCATGATTGCAGACCACTAAAATGTTTCCCACTAAATAACCAGTCATAATATACTCAAAATATATATTCACCACCACTATCTCTTCTTAGTGGCAGGAGTACAAAGGAAGGACTGGACTTGAGTCTCTAGTGTCTAGCATTACGCAGTTCTGTAAAGTACACTCATACATAATCACTCAGGCCAAATGAGCACAAAATTAAAAACAAGTAAGCATAGTAGCACCGCCAGGTAGCAGGCGAGCACCTGCAATCACAGAAGCTTTTGAAACATAATTTACCTGCAATGTAATCTCTAGTGTCTAGCATTACGCACTTCTGTATAGTACACTCATACATAATCACCCAGGCCAAATGAGCACAAAATTGAAAACAAGTAAGCATAGTAGCACCGCCAGTGAGCAGGAGAGCACCTGCAATCACAGAAGCTTTTGAAACATAATTTACCTGCAATGTAATCTCTAGTGTCTAGCATTACGCACTTCTGTATAGTACACTCATACATAATCACCCAGGCCAAATGAGCACAAAATTGAAAACAAGTAAGCATAGTAGCACCGCCAGTGAGCAGGCGAGCACCTGCAATCACAGAAGCTTTTGAAACATAATTTACCTGCAATGTAATCGGCAGTATTCTTGCTCTTCGGAAAAAAGAAATATTTGCAATATCATAACACAGAGCAGAAGACAACAAAGTAGTGATTAAATAGCTACTAGTACTCACCAAGCCCAGGGATCTCCACGCAAGCAGGTCGAACAGGTCGTGTTCCCGGTCCAGGATGTAGGACCACTGGTGCGTCGCCTGGTTGTAGGTGCGCCGGACCCCAGACTCCAGATACGTGGCCCGGCACACCTTCCCCCATAGCTGGCGACGCTCCCGGAGCCCGTACCCGGTACTGGGCTGCGACGGTCTTGGGGAGGTGGCGCTGGATGAAGAAAACCAGTGCAGCCACCTCCACCGACCTAAAGATCTCCCAGGCAGTTACTTTCTCCCCCCTTAAGCGCCCGCAAGGGAGCCGGCTACGGGGTGCGGGACCCTTCCCCTTAGACTTGCCGGCTCCCTTTGCCATGGTCCTAGGTGAAAGAAGAAAAGAATAGGGAAAAAAAGTACATTAAAAAAAAGAGAGAGCTAAGTAGTTATTAAAGTAACAAAAAGTTGAAAAAAACACAATATGTAGATGTAGAAAAATAGAGGGATAGATAATGAGTAAAAAAGATCCAAAAAAAGTTCAAACAAACAAAGGATTGCAAAGATTAAAGCAGGATAGAAAAAGCATGCCCAGACCCTAGCAAAGAATGAAAAACAAGATGGTTGTGCCCATTGCGACCACGTGGGTAAGTTCGCGCGATATTTCCTCTGCAAGCACGCAAAAACGGACGCAATCACGTTATTGCGCCCCGGACGTAGGAAATGCCCAACGCGAGCATGCAACTAGCGCCCGGAAATGGAAATACGCAATGCAAATACTGAAAACAAGATGGCCGCGTCCATGTACGACCGCATGGGTAACTTTGCGGTAGCTGCGCTGAAATAAAAACCCGCAAACTCGCAAAAATAAAAAATTCGCACAAATTCGCGAATTTTGCGGACCACGAGTACGTATTCGCACTAATTCGCGTACCGTGAATTCGCAAATTTCGCCCATACTTACTTTAGACACGGCTATCTAAAGAAATGGGGGCGGCCAATATTAAAGTGAAAGCGCTGCATGGGCGTTTTTACAAACTAGCGTTTGTAATGCAAAAGGTGTCGCATTTATGAACCGCTCGTAAATGCGAGACCTATTGCATTGCAAATGCTTGTCATTCTGAAACTCTGGTCACCCTAGTTTAGGCTTCAGACCGCCCAAAATCAATCACACTAACACTGAGTGGCACCAGCCTACCATCACCAGCCGCTGCCCACTGGCTGATTAGTTCAGTTTGGGCGTGACGAGGGACATGATAGCCTGGCAGGCACGCAACCTCTGGGTGCCCGGGCGCACCTCTGCTCGGTCTCAGTCTTTCCTCGTACTTCCCATGTTCCATGCAAGGTGTACCGGCTGCCATGAGCAACTTATTGTCCCATCCCTCTCACAGCTGGGACGAAAGCCTAAGATAAGCAGGGAACACTAGCTATGTGTTGTTGTATCATTGGTACAGCAGGTGTAGTTGCACTGGGGCCCATGTGCTAGCTTTACTCTACAATACGAGCCCTTAACACATTTGACATCTAAAGTGTGCAAAATCTAACGTAGAAATCAGGGGCGGCTCCTCCATTAGGGCGGAGGAGCGTCACCTCACTGCTTTCTAGCGGTGCGAGAAGCAGAAACATAAAATGGTAAAGCTACCATTTTATGTTTCTGCTTCTCGTACTGTGAGAAAGCAGAAGGGTTTAGTTGGGGGTGGGAAGTGGGCGGATCTGCTGGAGGGCAGGGGTGGAGTGGCGAGTCCAATGCTGTGGGCCCTGACTGTTTGGTCGGCTCTCTGGGGCCGACAAACCAGTCATGCGCACACTCCTTTTTATCCATATAGGCTGCATGCAGCCTACGTGGAGAAAATGTCCTCCCCATAGGCGCCCGGCTGGTCGCCGTCCTCCCCAATCACAACACTGCTATTTAAGCGTTGTGATTGGCTTAAGGAAGGGGAGGGACGCTGCCTGCTTCCTGCTCCACTGGACCTGGCAAGGAGCGGAGATGGCAAGGGACCCGGGAAGCTAAGTTTAAAAACATCTTTTTAATGAAATCCCTCCCGCACAAACCTCCTATCCGCGAGTCATGCTAGCTGCGGCTGGTAGAAATATGATAAAAAGGCAACCTTGCACATTTTAAAAAGGTGTCATTTTTTAACATGCAAAAGCGTTTTACTTTAGTTAGACCATATCAACTTATTTAGTGGCATGTATTAGAATTATATGACCCTCCCTTAGAAACTAGAGGCAAGTCAGTTGTCACATACACAAGGTGCTCTACTCTATAATGTGATGATCGAAGAAACTGAGGCACATTTAAATAAAGTAACTGCTTAAGTTAAGATGACATAATTTGGTCAAGCAAAGAAGCTGTGATTGATCCCAAGTTTTCTGGTCTCACATTGTGCAATTCTGCCACACAATGGGTATCTCTTTCTCTACCCTGTTATATACAATGGTTAATGCTTTGTGCTTAATTCTTTGAACAGCTACATCGCTACACTGTGTTAGATAAATGAACATCATTACATGATAAATCACGTTGATACAAAAAAGCCTTTTTGGAGATAATTACAGTTAAGAAATAACGTGGTATTCTGTTTTAATGTTGAGATCATCTGCTTCTCCTGACTACAAAGATATCAATTTCAGGAAAAGGCTCAACACCTTCATGGGAGTTTATTATATATATTAACAAATCAAAGGCCTGGGAGAGACTACGGAGTTCACGCATGTGAGGTGCCGAGCTGAGTTGCCCACAAACGTTCACACAAAACCCACAATTTAAAGGCTATGTGCATTTTTCATTTCACCCCTGGGGATGGGGCAGCATGATGTATTAGCTGACTATCAAGAACCTGTAGAGTTCTGGGACAGTGCTCGGAGAGGGACATAATGTCAAGGATTTTCAAATTGTCTGCTCGAACAGACTGATTAGAAAATCATTAGTAGAGCATCCCTCCCTGAACACTTGCACAACACATTCTGCAGGGACTTCTCTCTCCGCCCATTTGTAAAACGACCACAGCTATCGGCAGCACAAACAGAATACAGTAAGAAATGCCTCTGAACCATCATGGACAGTTGCACACAGAGAAATCCTTGACTTTTCAAGGTGCCTGGATCCTAGCCCTGTCCCTTTCTTGCGCGCAGCCCTGCCCCTTTCTTGCGCGCAGCCCTGCCCTAAACTCCAACCCTAGTCCTAAACTCCACCCTAGTTTATTGAGTACCTGCACTTATATTTTTCCATTTAAAGCACTGGATGTACATATGTTCTCTTCAGTGGTTACAGCTGTGTAGTTTTTGTTTGGGTGTTTTTTTTATAGTAAGTTGCTTGTTAGGTCTGCGCACAGCAATTGTTCTGTGGGTTATCACACAAGTTGGTTTACTTCTGTAGGGGTTGGTTTAGGTGCTCCCAAGGTGTCGTCTTCACCCTAACGACAAAAGATACTTAAAGTTTGATAGTGCTGTCAATTGAAAATTGATAGCATCCCCTAGGGCACACTTATGTTGGGGTGGTATTCTTCCATATAACTGTACGACACTGTTAGCTTCAGTCTCATAGAGGTTCAAAAATAAAGTTTTTATTCACAATTCATTGATGTTTGTTTGCTCAACATCATTAATAAAGATTATTTACTGCAATTTTTTTCTTTCAACAATGGCATCTTTTGCTCCGATGCATTTTGGGTGTGACCCTTCGTCTGGGAGCATCTGTGAGAAAACAACATAAGTGTCATGTTTAAGTGGTCTGTAGTTAACATGATGTGCAAGGTTAGTGTTGTGCTTGAAATGAAAAAGGATTTTTTACAATTAAGGTTGTTAACGTGGTTTAAAGGTTATGCGTGTGTACTACCGTGGCGTGTAGTTTTTGAAGTACCGAGTACACAAACGTGCTGAGTGAAGGTTAACAAGGTGGTGCTTGGGATGCGGACCGCGTTTATCAATGTTAAATTCAGTGCTCGTTTAAAAGCGGGTGTAAAAGCAAGCGGTGCATGGATGGGCTGTCGTTTGGTTAAATCGACAGTTCTGGCTTTAACGTTAAGAAAACACGAAGATCGTGTTAATGCGCTATGGGAAAATAAATGCACTTACTTGAAAAAAACGCTGTGTTCATTCTAAGATAAACGATCTTCCATGCACGAGTGCTCGGTGGTCGGGTTAATGGTACCAACGAGTTGGAAACCTCAATATGGAGTGTTGCCGAGTGAATCATTTGACCGCAAAAGAGATGGTAATAGAAACGGGACTGCTGTGTGGGTGCCAGGTGACGATGAAAATGAAGTTACATAAAATAAGCAAAGGGGTTGGTGACCAAAATAAAGGCAAATATACAGAGGTATGCAGTGCCAACAATATAAATCTTACTGTGTACTTGAAAATTATACCTGAAAATTATACTTAAACATTATGGCAGTAAGGAAATTGGCAGAACTATGCATCCCATCGGTTTGGGATGAAACATGTTTGAGTCAGTTGTCATTATAGATAACATGAATATTCTATCCGTTCATTCAATCCGTGCGGTTTCATCGATTTCAGTTTGTAAATCCAGTGGTTTTCTCTCTGGAGCAAATGTTTATTATTGTCTCTCCCTTCTGGTTTTTTGATGGTTTCCAATATCATAAATTTCAATTGCGAAACATTGTGATTCAATTCATTGAAATGATTGGATACTGATGACTTGATATTTTTAGTTCTAATGTTCGACTTGTGTTCGTTCAAACGTACCTTAATTTTGCGTTCGGTCTTGCCAACATAGATTTTTCCACACTGACATTTTAACATGTAAACTACATTACTCGTGTTGCAGGTAGCTGTTACTTTAATTGGTATATTGTGTCCTCTCATGGGATGAGTTACTTTATTGCCCAAAATTATGTTGTTGCAATTATTGCAATTATTGCAAGGTCTGGTTCCTTTGCTTTCGATTTGGTTGTCTTTTGGTGATTTGAGAATTTCCCCTAAGTTTTTACCTCTGGTGTAGGCGAACAACGGTGGTGACTTGAACATATCCTTAAAGTCTGTTTCCAGTTGTAACATCGGTCAATGTTTTAATATTATTTTACGAAATGTTGTGCTTACATTAGAAAATTTAGAGACTATGACCATCCTGTCGGTTTGATGTTTTTCTCTGGGTTTTTGTAGTAAGCTTGTACGGTTGAGATCTTTAACTTGGTTTTTGGCCGTTTCTAAGATAAAGCTTGGGTATACTCTTTCTCGAAATCTGTCACTCATTTCGTTTATTCGAATGTCTGCCAGGCTAGGATCTGAAATGATGCGTTTTACTCTAATCATTTGAGACTTTGGTAGATATTTCTTCAGTGATGTTTGGTGGAAACTCGTATAATGTAAAACATTATTCCGATCAGTTGGTTTTCGGTATATGTCAGTGTGGATGCTGTTGTTTTTAATCATGATTTTAACATCCAAGTATGTAATGGTTTCAGCATCTATAATCCATGTGCATTTTATTCGTTCATTGATGGAATTTAATGTCATTAGTGCTTGTTCTAAGTTCTCCTTGGTATCTTTCCACAAAATGAATAGGTCATCTATAAAGCGAACGTACATTTTAATGTTGTTAGTCCAATTTGGTTTGGACCAAATGTTGTCATTCTCAAATTGTCCCATGTAAATGTTCGCGTAAGTTGGAGCTGCGCAATTTCCCATGCTCGTCCCTACCAATTGCAGATACCAGTCCTCTTGGTGTTTAAAGTAGCTTTGATACAATGTAAACATTGTGAGTTCCATTAGAAATACCTTCATGGATGGATCAACATCTAATGTAAGGATTGCCTGTTGCATAGTTTGATGGCACTGTTCAGATTGGGCCATGTGGTTTAAAATAAAAATAATAAAATCTTCGAAATTAGACCATGTAAAAGCTAGTTTATTTCTGTTCGTGCTGCATTAATAAATATCAGTGATTTGAGTAAAATAGGCTGTGTGTCACATAGTTCATAGCTCTATGAAATTTATCTTTGGCTCTAAAGAAGTTCGCCACTAGGCCGCTTCTTCTTTTAAGGTTCTAGATTTTTTCTTAATAGTTTATCTGTGATGTCCAGACATTTTATACATTTGGATATCGCTTGGGCTGTACATTATTCAATAAGTGGCTGATGGCAGATGTCCGTGACCCCTCGTTGATACACAGGTGCCGAAGAAATCTTCTGCGATCCTCAAGGAGGGAGGGGCATATGCAGAGCAGGTGCATTCTCGATTCCTGAAATAGACCACATAGTCAACATATTTTAGTCTCAGTTTTGGTTGTTCATGGAGGTAGTAAGTTTAGTGATGAAAAGCAGCCCATCCGGAAATGGTGGAATTTTATTTTTTAATATGGGGAGAACGGTTCTATGATGTAATTTTGGGGACCTTTTCTAGTAGTAGAAAAAGCTTTATTCGATTTTTGTAAAATAAAAAATCATAAAAGCATCAACATCCAAAATCAATACATGTATAAAACTGTACGATGCAAGGAAAAGTAACAATATTTACAATGACTTTAGGAACATGATCGAATTTTCCTTTTTTAAATGGCACTCTTTAAAAAAATAGTCATAGTTGCCACACAGAGTTCATCATTTAAAAGCTGGGGATACAACAAAGCAATCCGACACTGTCACCATGGGCCATGTAGCAATAAGATAGGGACTCAGTCATAAAGGAATTTCCCACTCCAAGATTGAGACAATATTAATGGCGATCATAAGCAGTTTTATGAATCCTACCACATGGAAAATGATTTCGAAAAAGGAGGAAAACTGGGGAATTTGGGGTAGAAGTCGTGTAAGTCCCATAAGGATATTGGGCCGTCTCTTACTTGAGGCGGCCAAGTTTTCAAGTAAGGGACAATGTTTCTGTCTCTGAATCTCACAAGTATCAAATCCCCAGCAACGTCTTTGTGTAGGGAGCCCAACCATCCCACCCTTCTGACACTCCTTATTGCTCCGAATAAATCACGAGGCAGTGGCCTATTTTTGGACAGCCAGAATTTGGTTTTGTTAAGTAAGTCAAATTGACTCTCAGTTTTTCCAGGTGGAAGAACAGGTACACCCGCAAGGATGCACACAAATGGGGCCGCTTCCGGAGGTAAGTGTATAGAATTGACTTTGTTATGACCTGTTCCGGGAGCGGTCGTCTGGAGGAGGGAAACTTTGTCAGGGTGTTTAGCTATTTTTTGCCCTAAAGCACTAGGGCCAGCTGATTGTCTTTGCCGCCTTTTATCCTGGGCAGGGGGTTTAGAGGCTGGGTGAGTGGGAGGTGACCTAGGGAGGTTAGATGTTTCGCTACGTATATCAGCCTGCAGGTTTGAATTAATGGATTTCTCTATTCTAGAGAGCCTATCCCCTAGCATATTAATTTTTTCAAGCAGTGGTGCTAGCATAGAGCTTACCATTCCTTCAATTAGTGGTAATAGATAGGAGTGGGGAGGAGGTGTTAAAGCCTCTGAATTCTCAACATTTGGAGGGATAATTAAGAAGTTGGCGGAGGGTGTGTTTAAGCACAGTTTTGGTATTTTGGGGTTGCTTCCACCTTGGATGGTACTGTTGTGTTTCCGTTTCGCCGATAGAACCTGGGAGGGTTCAACACTTACGATGTTCGGGCTGCAGGATTTGTTAAAACATATGGGAGCATCTAAAAGTGTAGGCTTGTCTGGTAGTGTACTAGCGTTATTAGGCGGAGAGGGAGTCTCAAAAGGGGCATAGTTGGATTTACATAAGAGGTTTAACTCATCTAAGAAGGAGGGCATTTGCCTTAAATCCGCTACGGAAGTAGACTGGGCCCCCATGGAGGTCATGGTGGATAAGGGAGATAAGGAAGCGATATATGAACAGGACCACAGGTAAAGAATCGAATCGGTTGGGGGGGGAGTTTACCTTCTTAATGATGGGCCTACAATATAACAGCCAAATGGGATGGCCCGTCCCGTCCTTATCCGGCTGCACCCGCGCGCGTCCCGCGACGCGGGGGAAGCGCCGCTGTTAAGTGCGCCTCCGGGCGCCAAAGATCGCGTGTCGGTGGGCGTGGCAATCACGCCAAGGATTATGGGGACTGTGGTCCTCCCGCTCTGCGGCCGCTGATGGAGTGCTATGCGGCGGCGGCGGCGAGGTCCAACTGTGGCAGCAACAGTGTCCTTGGGCTGCAAGTGTCCACCCCCTCAGCCTGGGAAGCAGCAGTCGCCTCCAGGCAACATACGATGTGAGCCCCCGCTCTGCCGAGGAAGCGCCGCTGTTAAGTGCGCCTCCGGGCGCCAAAGATCGCGTGTCGGTGGGCGTGGCAATCACGCCAAGGATTATGGGGACTGTGGTCCTCCCGCTCCGCGGCCGCTGATGGAGTGCTATGCGGCGGCGGCGAGGTCCAACTGTGGCAGCAACAGTGTCCTTGGGCTGCAAGTGTCCACCCCCTCAGCCTGGGAAGCAGCAGTCGCCTCCAGGCAACATACGGATGTGAGCCCCCGCTCTGCCGAGGAAGCGCCGCTGTTAAGTGCGCCTCCGGGCGCCAAAGATCGCGTGTCGGTGGGCGTGGCAATCACGCCAAGGATTATGGGGACTGTGGTCCTCCCGCTCCGCGGCCGCTGATGGAGTGCTATGCGGCGGCGGCGAGGTCCAACTGTGGCAGCAACAGTGTCCTTGGGCTGCAAGTGTCCACCCCCTCAGCCTGGGAAGCAGCAGTCGCCTCCAGGCAACATACGGATGTATTATAACTGAAGAGGACCAGGGCGCGTTTTCTATTTTAGCAACTGCCCTATGATCAGATTCAGAAGATTTGATTTTTGATTTTCTTTTCAGGGTTGATTTAAACTGTGGATGCAGTAGTTTTAAGTTCTACAGCTCCAGTGCTTCAGAGAGGGCATGTGCCCAGACATTTGGATAGCTTGAGCTGTTGGTGCATGATACTTCAAGCCAAACGAGATTTTTCAGTGATCCTTACTCTGCTCCACTAGTGGAGTGCAGGTACCTTATTATACAGGCTTCTGCATGATCAGTTTGTCACTTAGTGCAAATCCCATCCTAATCTGGGCTGATGAGGTGTTATGCAGTAATTTGAATAGAATTCTGAAGACAGTGCTCTGTGAGTTGTTCAAGAAGGCCCCAAATTTCCCCAGGAAAGCCTCCGATCCATATGCCAATGTTGGGGCTAGTTTGGCAGAGACTATTTTCAGCAATGATTTGAAGTAGAATTGTTTTGTGCTTTTAAAACTTTGTCGGAAGGCAAGTTGCACTGAAGCTAATTTTGGTTTTATTGAGTTTAAATGTAATAGGTGACCTCCTTTGTCGTCTAGCCAACATCCCAAGTATTTATATTTGTCCGCGATGGTCAGACTGTGGTTGTTAGGATGCAAGTGGTGTTGTTTTTTCTTTACTTGACCAAAAAACAACGATGCTGGTTTTTTCGTGGTTAATTTTCATCTAATTTGCTCGGCAGTGGATGTGTAAAACATCTAGCAGTCTTTGGAGCCTTTTCGACGTGTGGCTTAACACAACATCGTCTGCATATTTCAAAAAGAAGTGAGGTGATGTGTTGGTTTGCTAATTTCGGGCCATGGATGATAGCTTGATTTAATGGAGGAGCCAGGTCACTCATGTACAGGTTAAAAAGAATTGGTGCTAGTAAGCACCCATGCTTCACTCCTTGTTCAATGCACTCTTCCTATTGCTAGGAAAAGAGGAATAGCCATGCATTGGTGAGCCCCAGAGGGACCATCAGTGGAGGCCTGGGTAGGAGCAGTCAAGAAATGGGGGTTGGCTGAAGAGGAGGCGATACAGGATGAGGAAGTGAAAGGAACACGCAAACTTCATATTTCAATGGAATGGGCACAACTACTATACCAATTTAGACAACAAACTACACAGGATGACCCGGACAAGGCACACCAAGCCCAGGCAATACCCATTATACCGATAAAACCCCTTGAAAGTCACAATGACATGGTACCCGCACACACCAGGGACACCCCATAGCACCTCCTGCGTATGAGTTCAACTCCAGATTAGCGTTCGGGAGTTAGTCATCCTCCCCCCCCCCCCCAGGCACGGCAGTAGCAAGCTAGATCACCAGGTGAACTTGCACAAAAGACCTGCTCCCTGGCCTCTTCCCCCTCAGTCTGCACTAACACCCCCACCCCCCCCCCCCGCACACCTGACCGTATCCATGCCCCAATTTAGCACCCAGCGGGGATTATTAATCAGGGATTCAGGCCAGCAATTTAGTATCGACATTGGCTAGCAGATATACAGCCCAACTCTGGGGTCAGTAAACCAAGACACCTAGCGACACTAATGTCATATCTAAAACACCTCGACTATGTGGAGAGCCCTAATATGCATATACTTCCAGGACAATACAAATGATAAGAGGCTATTATGGTTGAAAATCACCACTAATGTACAATCTACTGCCACATTAATGTCAGTCTATTTCAACAAATATTCATTGTATGAATCTATGCTTCTCTGTATCTAAACTGTTAAAATCTAATAAACAAATTTAAACAAAAAAATCAACGTTTTTGTATACCATGGTCTAGTGCCCATGGGATTTGTGGGAGAGGTGCCTTGTTGACTACTGGCCAGGGCGGAGAGTAGCTTTTGTACTAGTCTTTCCCGAACACTGGCGGTGTTAAATAAGGGCCTGCCCTGAACCAATAAAAGTTTGTTTTAAAGAAGCACAATATTTAAAACAATAAAATGTAGTTAAAAGGCCGTGGATCCCCCTTCATTGTGGCATTTTTCAATGAAAGTAGAAAAAGCACTCTGACAAACATCATGTCAATATTACGTTGAACTCCATAGTAGTGAAAACATTTAAATGACCTGTTAGGTAAGATCCTAAAACAAAACAAAATAAATGCATCTGCAATTGTTTGTGGTGATATCATCTGAGGAATACAAATACAAAATAATTGTATCCGAGTTTGCACATCTAAATAAAGGCCCCCCCAATTAAAATGTTCTGATTTAGTGTCACACAACTGATTATTTTGCTTGTACCTGGCACTGTCTCTCGAGGCTCAACAACGTGGAACACCTAGGGGTAGAGGTAGTTTGGACCATTCTCCTTTGGTGGCGAAGGTAGGGTGTAAGATCATCATGAACTTAGAGGAGTGAAGATTGCATGCACGGGAGCTGCAGGCCACAGCAACAGTGGAGATACTGAATGATGCTGCTGGCTCAGCTGGGTCTTTAATAATCTTTTGAGAGGCGTTCAAGACGGAATGAAGAGCCAAACTTTTTGAGGAGAAATCCCTCTTTTCAGAGGTGTCTATCCTCTTCAATTACCTACCAGGTGCAGTAGTGGTAAACGAGTTTGGACGCACTTGCTTGCTGAAGACTGCACCACAAGACTGACAAGAGTAGGGTGCAGAGTGAGTAAGGCAGGGTCGCTTTGAGCAGGGCCATGGCATCCAGCGATCTGACGATACATGGTTTGGCCCAGGTACCCAACAGGGTTTCAGTGAGAGCTTCATTAAATGGAATAAGAGGCTCAGAACACAATTGGCCAGACTGGATTCCATCAAAACATTGGTTTTAACCTCCTGAGTGGCAAGGTATAGATCAAGGATCCTAGCCACCCTCCGCTTAACCATAGCAGGTCCTTGTCTGGGAGTTATCCAACCCAATGGCATCCTGGAGCTCCTCATACCAGTTTTCTTCTGAGTACATTGGGTAATCTCATCCACAGCAGCATAGCCACCATTGTCTGAGGCGGTGTCAAAAGGTGATAAAAAAGGTTGCACCTCGATTGGGGAGCGTGCAGCCTTGATTGACGTCAGGGCGTCGTCGTCTCAGCATCGGACAGAAGTATGGGTTGACCGTCATCGTCCAGGTTCAACGGCATCAATGGATCTTAGTTTGTCAGTCTAGAACCCTGAGCGGATTCAAAGGGCGCAACAGGTGCCAAATGCCAACCTGCCAGTGGATGGCTAGATGAGGCCTCTCAGCACTTTGGGCCTATGGGCACACATCTAGAGAGAGCCAGTAAAACAAATTGTAAAAAAAAAGGCACAGTATAGCCCTGTTGAAATTCTCGACTTGCTGTGGTATCCCCAATTGCTGCGGGACCAAGAGAGAGGTGTAGTTTAACGGCTAGAGCGGCCAACTTCTGTTGGGAGGCTCAAGCATCCTGTGATTCTGGCCAAATTACTTAATCTCCATGTCCCCCCCAAAAAAATGAATGTATTGTATTGTATTTCAGATTTATAAAGTGTGCGGTAACCCTACGGGCATCCTGGTGCTGCGGTACAAATACTCCATCACCACACTTCCGGGCTCACTGGCTGCTAGCCCCGGCTGTACTCTAGGGAAAAGCCAAGTTTTAACTTTGCCCCTGAACTTCATCAGATACTGCATCTGTCTTAGATCAACTGGCAGACTATTCCAGAGGTGTGCTGCCGCATAGCTAAAGGCTCTTCCGCCAGATTTAACTTTCTTAATCTTGGATATATTCACCAGATTAGTCGAGGAAGAAAGAAGGCTCCATGTGGGATTATACCAGTTGAATTTAGACTGCAGCAGTATTGGTCCCATCCCATGTAGTGCCTTGAAGGCAATGCACAGTGACTTGAATTGAATCCTCTGGAGTATCGGAAGCCAGTGCAGCTCCAACAATGCCAAGGATGTGGATGACCGTCGTGGTCTAGATAGGGCCAGATTAGCAGCCACCGTCTGTACTCTCTGGAGTCTCCCAATCAGGTACCATGGGGTTTCCAGCAGTAGCGCATTTCCATAGTCAAGTCGACTCAGAATAACGCTCCTTACTACATGTGCTCGCACCTGATATGGGAGTAGCGGCAGAATCTTCCGGAGAACCCTGATAAGCGAAAAACAGCTTGCCACAGTTTTATTGACTTGGGTTTCAAAGTTCAGTTTATCGTTAAAACTGAACCCAAGATTGCGTACCGTCGTGACGGGTAGTAAAGGTGTCTCCGTGGGAATGGGCCAAATACCCGAAGGGAGAGAACAGGGGACTTTACCTGCTGCACAGCATAGTATCTCAGTTTTTTCACAATTAAATAGTAATTAGTTGTTTTTCAGCCAGTGCACCGTTTCTAGCATACAGGCATGACATTTCTCCAGCGAGACCTCTTGGTTTCCCTCCAGTGATACAATGAGCTGTGTATCGTCAGCGTAGTTTACCAGGCTGACCCCATAGGACTTAATAATCAAGGTCAGGGGGCTCATATAGGTATTAAATAGTATTGGGCTGATTGCCGAGCCCTGGGAAACCCCATGACTAATCTCAGTAAAGTCCAAATGATATGTGGGTAGGGTGACCACCTGTCGTCTGGTTGTCAGATATGATCGAAACCAACCCAGTGCTACACCTCCCACCCAGCCTGGTCATGAGAGCTGTGTGGTTAACCGTATTGAATGCAGCAGACAGGTCCAGGAAGATCAGAATAGCTGGTTGTCCTCTGTCTATCCGCCTGTAATGCAACTGGTGCTCATGTAAAGCGCTCTGATACCTATGGGTCAATTTCAAGCTATCTAAACTACAAAACAGAAAAAAAAGTTGAAAATCGACTCCAAAGTACACTAAGGGAGCACAACCAGGAGGCATGATGACACCCATGGGCTTTCTCAGGGGACAGGTCAGAGTTCCAGTTGGACTTCTTGTGCTTCTTTCTGGACTTTCCTGAGGCCTAGGAGCATGAAAACAGAAAACAGAACCAGGATTCTACTTTAGACCTTGACAGATCACAGCCATTGGCTTGCATTGTGTTCATCAAGACGCAATCACTGAAGGCCTTAGGGTCGGGATCCAACGCCAAGCACAACAGGCAAATTACATGTGGTCAGTCACAGACAGTTGTTACATTGCCCAAAGGGTTTAAATGCTGTAGAACTGGAAGGTCACTGTGGGAAGTTGGCTTGGTATATGATGTTCACTATTCTAGTGAGCACCTTGCACCAGTCCAAACAACCCTTATGGTGATGGTTGTAAAATCAACCTTATAGACCAGCTATCCTAGTGGTGGCATGGACGAAGCAGTCTTAGGCTAACACTTCAGAGAGCATGTGAAGCCAATTGTTTTGCCAATAATAATCCCTTGAATACCAAATGAAAGGACACCACACAAGGTATATATCAAATATATATGTATTTATTACTAACACAACCCCTCTGCACTCTTTATAAGGTCAGAGTTCGAGATACAGCACAAGTTACTCAATAAGCATACTATAAGTTGCACAAATACAATTCTGCCCTAGGGGCCTCACGAACCATATACTAAAGAAGTGGTATAAGAACCACTGCAGGAAAGGTGAATAGGCCTAGGGCCTAGAGAATCGCTGGGGCTACACAGGACTACCAAAGGATTGGGAGTAGGAGACTCACAGGACGCGTTTGCAGTGTCTAAACACACACGCGGGTTACCATAGAAAGTCAAAGGGAACGTAAAAGTCACAAAGTAATTAATTTAGGACACTTCCAGATGGACCACGGGAAACCCTGTTAAACTAGGACACTTGGATAGTTACTACCCATGGGAGCACCGGAGTACTCTTCCCTGGGTGAGGTAACTCGAGTACTCCGGTGCTCCCGTGGGTAGTAACTATCCAAGTGGATACTCCGATCCCGACAGACTTCCACTGAGGCTGTTACTCGCTCTGAGATTTACTCTCACTACGCCGATCACTGACTGGATCGGCTGTCACGTAATCTCTACCTCCCAAGACACAGCGCCTACCAAGACACAGCGCAGATCACTGACCGGATCGATCGTTAGGATTGCTTCGCTTCCCGGATCCCCCCAGACAGCACCTCTCCTTGCTTGTCGCGACGCCCCGTCGTCCCCGGATCCGGCATCCCCCATATCTACGGGTTGCACGCTGAACAAGAGTTACCATTGACTCATACCCTGTTGCCTCTCGACCGTTGAGTCGGTTTCTCGCTTCACCATCCGCACAAGAGCCTCCTCGGACCCATGCCTTGATGCCTCTCAACGCCTGAGTCGATCTTTTCACTCCCTACTCAGCACTGCCCTCGACCCAGTCCTGATGAAGATCCTGATTTAATTGGATCGAAACGACGTCGACCACCCAGCGCAAACATAGGCGCAATACACGAAGCGGCTCATGACATTGAATTAACTAATTATGAACTCTTAAAGCCACCTAGAACCGCCGTGTACTAAATGTTTCACTGTATATTTATGCACTAGTCACCTTGCGCCGCCCACGCTGTTCACATTGTCACATGCGTCGCTACTTTGGTTTTCACTAGCACACCTAGAGCACCACGTACAATTTGGGTTGTTCTCCATTTGTGTTAATTGTATACTGCAGTGCTGCAATAACTGCAAATTATTTCTTATGTTATTTTCCCTTGAACTTTTGTATAAATGATGCCTCGAGCATATACCATACCCATACAGAGTCTCCTTGCTTCCATTCGGATAATGTTGTATTCATATCCATACTAACTGCCTTTAAATTATACCAGTTGAGATACCATTATTATTTACACTAGAATAGTGAACATCATATACCAGGCCAACTTCTCACAGTCACCATTATAATACATGGGGTAACCCAAAAGTAGTCTTTGAACCTGGGAGTTGAATGGTGGTCCTGGACCTTTCTTAAAAGTCAATTACTTCTTAACACAATTGTTATTAAATATCAATTTTGAGCAGCCCAAAGTTTAGCTCACGGTTGCGTTGTACCGATATGATTACGGTATTCAGATGTGCAACAACCATTAGTTTACAAACAATCTATGTGTTTTTTAATCATACAGAATTGAACCAACAAACTTATTTGGCCTCACTGTAGTTATTTACAAAAAAAGGGTAAAAAAAAGGAGGTTGCTCCAAGAGAGCGTGTAAAAGGAAGTGCTCTTGTGTGGAGTGAGTGAAGAATGAAGGGAAAGAATTCCCAGGGTAAATCAGAAGGTAAAAGTTCATCAATAGTTGTGAGTACAATTGATATCCAATAGTCAATCTCCAAAGGCTGGCCAGTAACAATGTTCATACAATTATTCACAATATGATTAAACAAAGAAGAGATGTATTTTCAAAACCAGATCGAGGAAAGGGGCCTATGGTCCAGGCCTGTGGGGAATGGGCATCGATGTTTCGACCCGACTACGTGGCAGTAGAGGGTAATTGAAATCTCAGCCTGTTGGTCTTCTTCAGGACAGGGGGAGGAGCAACCCTCTACGTACTGTTGGTGGGAAACTCTCCAGTTTTCGCCACCCGCCTCCAAGTCGTGGTGGGGTACCTTGGGCTCCTTATAGGTCCTAAATATCAAGGGAACCTGATCCTCATCCTACAAGTTAATCGCTGTGTAGAACCAATTGAATCAGTGTACAGTGCAGAATAATTCAGCAACTTGAGTCAAAGTTGCGAAGTCCTCTCTCCAACGCAATCTCTTCAGCTAGAAGGTGACACAAATCTAGTTGCACACTGTAAGTTAGAACATTTCGAGTCTTAATTAGATGAGTGGTAGCTCTGGATCCGCATCTGTTGGTGCGGAAAGGAAGAAACTGATATCAGCACGTATGGGTGACACGTTTATAGGTCCGTGCAGGTGGAGATCTAAGTCGATGTAGAGGTGATGGCGCTGATGGGCAAAGTGGCATTTTACAAACTGATCTACTTGTCAAAATGGGGAGAGGATGTGGCCTTATGGCTAGAGCGGTCAACCGGAAAGCTGGGGAACCTGGTTCAAGTCTCGGCAACAATCCTCCCATCCTGTGATTCTGGACAAATCACTTAATCTCCCCCCTGCCTCCATCTGTAATGAAACTGGTGATAATGTAAAATGCTCTGATACCTGATATCTTCAGGTCAAGTCTGGCTTTATAAAACTCTAAAAACAATAAAATAAAAAAAAGTTACTTCATGTCCTCCAAAATACACCCTAGGACATTCTGGATAGGTTTATCCTAAGGCTGTATTACTGGGCAGCAAAACTTGTATTGGTAAATGACTGGATATTGTTGGACAGGGACACTCCTGGGAGTAGCCGTGCTCTTTATAAATATTAGCTAACATAACATAACAGGCTGAGCCATCCCACCTGGCAGATAGAAGAGCTTTAGAACTAGAGGGCTATATCGGTCACCTCTACCGGGGCGATGACAAAGGGGCTCTGGATACCGATGTCGGTAGTAGTGGATACCTAAAGGAGTAGGGTGCAAGCCACAGTATGACAAGGGAAGATAACATTGATGACATCATTATGGGAATCGGAGACACTGAGGGATCTTAGTGTGATTGAGGGCCACAAAAAATGGGACCTACTGGGCATCTCGATGTTGGGGGATGTCTGCAGGAAAGGTCAAATGATCACTTTTGCAGAACTACAGGCTGAGCATGATTTGTCTGGCAGTCAATATTTCAGACACCTGCAGATGTAATACGTCCTCAAGAAGCACACCATTCAATTGGAGGACCCCCTGAATTCTAGTCTGTCTATTATATCTTGGAATCTTAGGGGGATTTATCCTAAACTCTCCGACCCTGGGTGGCTTTTGTTTATAAATACAATATTTGTATTTTCCAGGAGACCTGGGCTACTGACAGGGTATTTATTAATGGATATTCTACATACAGTGTTCAGACGCTAGTCCCAAGGAATGCAGGGAGGGCAAGCAGGGGTCTACCAATATTTGTAAAAAAATTAATTGCATGTACTCACAAACAGCTGCTAATCAGTTCACTTGATCTATTGGGGATCCAGGTCACTTTTATGTCGGGCTCGTCTTATCTGTTTTTAATGTCTATGTTAGGTCTGTCTCCCCAGGAAACAACTCACCAACTCTATCGAATCTAGATGAATTGGTAGGTATCTACCAGCCACAGACCAGGGTGCTGGCATCTGGAGATTTTAACACCACGTTTGAGCCCTCCAAGTTACTCGATTCTCTGATTGGGGGACGAAGATGAGTCTTGGGGGATTCCTAACATAACGAACAAAGCAGGTGGCTCACGTAATACCAAAGTAGCTTTCCAGCTTATTTCTCTGGTAGTGGGGAGGCGTCTAAGTGCATGCAATTGTAGGACCCATTCAGACCTTGATAGGCCTCATTCAAGAGAGGCTCTAGTTCTAGTGTCATGACTATATTGTGGTGGATGTCAGACTGATATGATGTTTGTTGCTCAGCTCAACAGTGATCACAATCCCCTCTTCCTTTGTATGGCTGGCATTCCCCTGAGTAGGGGCTTGTCAGGAAGCGGCACAATACACCAAGAACTCTTAATTTCTAACAACCATAGGAGAGTTTCTTGGGCTAGAATCCAGAACGACAGAAGACAACAAGAAATAATTTATGATATCTTTGTACATAATTTTTCCAATTGCAATACATCTATATTATCACCTGACCAACTATTAACTGCCCATGGGGGCTTCTTTAAGGACCTGAATGGCGTGCTTTTATCACATTCCACAGAGAAAAAACCCAGGAAGTGGAACAAATGTGCATGGTTTAATCGTGAATGAAAACAGGCAAAACAATTTAAAACTAGCGATTCAAGAGGGTGATCGAATAGTTGCTGCCCAATCACGCAATGGGTATAAGACAGTCCTAGAAAAGGCAAAGCATGATTGGGCTGATAAGAACTGGCAGGATTTACTGGGCGCTGCCAGATGCAATGATAACCGTACATTCTGGCATATTATTGCACCCAGGAACCTGGAAGGAGTTGCTACTCTAGAATATTTCAGTCAACCGGAGAAGTGGGTTGATAATTTCACCTTGGTATATGATAGGAGGGAAGCTTTCCACCTGGAGGGTGATAGTGATAATTTGTCTGACCATATACCCTGCGAGATTAGGGGGGTGCTACCAGTCAGGGTTCTCTTTTTGGCCTGGACGACATTCTTAGGGCCATTGAAAGAATAAAATCAGCTAAAGCCCCTGGGCCTGACAAGAGGCTGGGGGATTTGTATAAGTCAGAACCGTTAGTTTGGGCGTCTAAATCTCTTTTCTTATGCAGTTGCCTATGGGAGTGAAATACCTGAGACCCGGAGAGAGGCTAAAATAATAACTATACACTATACACAAGAAGGGTGAGGCTTCCGTCCCATCAAACTATAGACCGATCAGTATATTAGATGATATGCAAAAAATCTTTGCTAGACAGGTTCTGGACAAATTACTGACCTGGATGCATGATAATGGAATTCTGTCATTATATCAAGCAGGATTCTGCACTGAAACTTGCACATGAGACAAGGTGTTTAGGTTTATTTTATTTTATTGGAAATTCATACAACTAAAAAAGAAAAAATTATATATAGTTTTCGTTGACCTTCGTGCTACCTTTGACCTGGTGCTGCAACAAATGCTTTGGCCAGTTTTAATAGGGTTGGGAGCCCCAGTACACTTTGTGAAATTGCTTGAGAGGCTCCATGAGGATAATTAAGCGCAGGTTAGGTGGGGGAAATCCGACAAATTAACCAGTAAGATCCCTATCCGCCGAGGGGTACGCCAAGGTTGTGTGCTTACACAGACACTGTTCTCCCTTTGTATAAATGAGGTAGACAATGAAATGCAGGATTGCGAAAATGATTCCCCCCTGTTAAATGGCAAAAAAACACCAATTCTACTCTCCGCGGATGACTCATTACCCATACCTAGGACCCCAATGGGACTTCAGAGACTAAATGATACATTTCTAACATTCTGTGAGACTAGAGGCTGGGATTAAACGTGGAAAAAAATAAATACACGTGGGCTTACTTACAAGCCTCTTGCTCCACTTTTGCCTCCTTTTTAACATGGGAAAGGTGACGTATGGGTGGCGCAAGGGACTTGTAAATAAGCCCCATGGTATTTGGAAGGAACAAGGGTAAAACTATACCAGTTAAAATATCAGGGAAACACCTTGAGAGGGTGTCTAAGTTTGATTATCTAGGAGTAAGGCTAACCGAAACCTTGGGCTGGGATCTCCAATTAGAGAACATTTATTATAGCCTTATAGCCCGCCGTAGAGGGCTATACCGGCTATTAAAGGCCCTCTCCAGCGTTAAAGGCCCTGAGCCGAAGGCGAGGGCCTTTAACAAGGGAGAGGGACTTTAATAGCGGTATAGCCCATCTACGAAGGGCTATAAGGCTATTAGAACATTCTGTCACTAGAGGACAGAATGTTCTAACCAAAAAAAACAAAGCCTTTTGGAAGCGTGAGGGGATTGGAATCCCCTCAGGCTCCCTGAAGCCTTTGTTCACAGCCAGAGCTGTGAACAAAGAAACATTGGAATGTTGGAGCTCCAGGCTTATACCAGCCATTATAAGCCCGGAGCACTCCATTGTTTTCAATGGAGCTCCCAACATTCCAATGTTATGATTAATGTTAGAACTCTAAACCTATACTGCGATTTCACAAGCAGGCTTGGTCCCGATCAATTACCCCCACCTTGGATGTGTACTGGATGAAAGCCCAAAATGCCGCACTCTATGGTGCAGAGCTCTGGGGCCATGTTGACTTGCACAAACTAGTGGTGAGTGAAAATACATTTGTCAGATTCCTGATCTCTGTTCCAACGCGCTCTCTGCTGATCCTGTTGTTTTTTTTATCTTGGCCTGAAGAGAATTGGTGACTTGGCCACAATTAAACCATTTACTGGCTATGATTATGGTCCACTTGGGAGCTAGGCGAACACTGAGAATCTCTGAAAGAAGTCTTAAACCTAAGTGGTGTTAAAGGTAATCCCTGGCTATGTCAAGTTAAATCTTGGTGCAGATTGTTGGGATTGATTCACTTGTGGGACCTGCCCGGAAAGCATCAGCAAAAATGATATTGCTACTGTGAAAGCCAAGTATTAGACCATGGCAGAAGAACAGTATATTACAAATGGAACTGTGGGCCGATTATCTACAGAGTTTTTAAGTTTTAAACCTTTTCCTGAGTTTTAGCCTTTTTATGATTTCATTTCACCACCCCTGGCGAAAAGTCTCTAAGTGAAATTTAGACAAGGCTGTTTACCCCTAAGGTCATTCACTGTATGGGCAACGAATATAGATACAATATAGATACAACCGCTTGCCTCGCATGCGGATATGTACTGGAGACAGTCGAACACATTTTATTTTTTTATACAGAATACCATCTTTTTCGCAAAAAAATTGATTTGAACCGTTTGCTGTAATTTGGGAGTCAGACGTTGTAGGGTGGCACCGAGGATACTAAAATCTGACACCACAGCATTAATTGTTTTTGCTGTAAGTAGATTTTGATGAGCGTCTAGTTTAGGCGCCCAAAGTTCATGTCCCAGTCTTGTCTGAGTTTTAAGTACAGCTAGGAAGAAATGATTGTCATCCTAGAAACTCTTAATTCGGAATGTTGATTATCTGAGATACTAGTATTTTATGGTTATGAGCCGTAATCATAGTCAGCTCAGTCGATTGCTGTTGTAAGGTTTCTAGCTGTGATTCCCGATCACTGAGGCATCCAGCATGTTATTGGACGTGACAGTATACTATGATATGTTTTTATTGATATGAGGTTTTATATTGCTATCAGGGTTGTGTGAACAGGGATATTATCTTAGCTGATGTTAATTACCACTGCTTATTATTGAATATGATGTAAATTTCGCGACAGTACATCAACAGTGCAAAATATTCATTTTTCGAGACATATTGATGATGAGGTCTAGAAACCTGGAGGTATGAGTTGCCCGGAGTTTGACTGTCAAGAGATAATTTCTACATGACAATTTTATTAGATTGAATGGGTGTATGCCATTTATTCTGGCTAACATATATCAATATGCTGTATGTATTTGTTACCTTATTGATGGCGTTTTTTTATCCGGTTGCTACTTTCTTATGTATTGATTGTATTTTAAATGCACTTTAATGATCGAATGATCGTATAAACTAAATGAATGAAATGAATGAATGAATGAATTAATTAATTAAATAATTGGAGGACCGACTGGAGGAATCCCTCCCCTTGACCACAGGATATTGGTCTTTCCCATGCACAACCGCGCCATCTCACTGGTCTACACAACACTCCTAGCTCATAGTCTGCCCCCACTGGACTCACTCAGATGTAGGTGGGAATGGGATCTAGGCAGATTGGACGACTATGCATGGGGCAAAGCCTGGCTCTACCCTCGGGAGATGGCAATATGAGCGGGCGTCCTCCTGGTACAGCCAAAATTGTTCCATAGAGCATACTGTACGAGGGTAATCATACACATAATGGGTATTGCAAGACTGACCGGTGCCTGAGGAGTTGCAGAGGGAGAGGCACTTTGCTCCATACCATATGGGAATGCATGCCAGTGAGGAGGTAGTGGTAAAGGGTCAATTAGCGGATATCAGGGTACTGAAGGTGCAATTCCACCTCATGCCTCAACACGTAAGGTATATGGGGCCTGGAGAGCAAACACTGAACTGATAACACATTGTTTTTCTGAAACATCGCCCTGGCAGTTGCTGGACGGAACAAAGCCAAACAATGGGGGGGTCTATTGCGCCAACAGTGCAAGAATGGGCAATGAACCTGAACTGGTGCATGAGGTTGGAGGAGCTTGTTTACCAAGCCCGCGGCTTCCCCCATACAATTTAAAAGATGCGGTGCCCCTGGAGGAACGATGAGCCAGTCAGGTCATGGGGAATGAAAGGACTTAACTGACCTATAATCCGAATTCCGAGGCTGGCCGGTATGGACAAGTTTGGGGTGGGCGGGTGGGGGTGGGGGCCTCATTGTACGCTGTATGTTACAAATGCTAATAAAAAGATTTATACAACAAAAAAGAAAATACATCACGCCGGGTTGACAGGAAAAGATTGATAAGCATCTAGCTGGACTACTGAAAAATGGTCTTATCAGCCTCTGGAGGAAAAAAAGAAGAAAAAAAACCTCATACCTCGATTTCAAAGAGTTCAGGATTAAGGGATACAAGCCTTGTGTGCATCCGCTGCAGAGAAGAAACTGCCATACCAAATACACTGCTTGAAACTAGTCTACAGTGCAATGGATGAAGGTGGCAAATTAGCTTTTTGATTTTCATTTGATACAGTCGGAGTCATAAAAATAAACAAACCAAAATGACACTGCAGTAAGCAGAAATAACAAAACAGGAGCAAATGTCACAAAAGGTGGAGCTTTGGGTAAAGCAGTTCAGTGAGTCAGGCCACAAAGTTCTGAATTAGTTGGGGAGGTGGCAGACTGGTGCACAAGGAATGGGACTGCTAGCATTGCAAGCAATTCATAACCAGTGGGGAAGGAAAGCGGCAGAACAGAAGATCTACAACCGCAGTGAAGAACAGTCTCAGTTCAGAGACAATATGGTAAGTGCCGGTAGTATCTGTGTGAAGGAACTACCCGCCTCTTGCAGGAGATGTGCAAGAACTTTAACTGCTCGTGGTGAAACAACATTTTGACATTCTTTGCTACCTCCCCCATGGAAGAGGCAACGGATGATCTTTCTAGAGAAAATCTAGTGTTCGCTGCTATTGGTACCTAGAGCAGCCTTCTAGTGTTACTTTGTGCTAGAACACCTTCCTCCCCCGCCCGCCTCTTAGAAAGAGTTAAATGGGAAGTTCTGT
Source organism: Lissotriton helveticus (assembly GCF_964261635.1). Classification (NCBI taxonomy): domain Eukaryota; kingdom Metazoa; phylum Chordata; class Amphibia; order Caudata; family Salamandridae; genus Lissotriton; species Lissotriton helveticus. The sequence continues at coordinate 439,901,985 of NC_136071.1, read as the reverse complement.
GCATATTTACAAAGATGCCTTCGGTAGACAGCATAATAGGAATCGAATAATATTAAGGGCAGTTGAAAAGAAAGCTCTGGCGGTCTGAAGTCAGCTGAACACAAAGGACAACAGAGTTAATTAGTATTAGACACTCAGTGCAACAAGATGATGACATTGGATTTTCTGTAAAGATTATATAGTGTGCCTGTTCCTTTGCCACAGTTGGCAGTAAAGGCAAGATGGAAAGTTATGGAGGGTATCAGAAATCCCACAACACAAGTACTGACACAGGCGTCATTATGGTTACTGGCAAGTCTGTGAGGTCAATATAAAGGTAATTGATTTTTACTCCACTGGCAAGGTCGAATTGATGCAAATCTCCTGGACCAAGTGCAAGGGCATCAGATGAAACAGGGTACACAGTCACTTGTGAATAGGGATAATGAAATAGCTGGAGGTGTAGAGAAAGGCTAGAGTATTATGGTGGTTGTAAGTTGCCTTCTTGTAACTGGCATAGCTCACATTGTTGTTAGTTAAGTGAACATACCAAACTTGACTTGATGCTGTCAATTTTTCTTTTTTAATTACTGTTAATCCTACCTGGTAGCTGAAATATAAGGACACTTCTGTGGCTGTTGTGGCAGCTAATAGCACTTATCCGGGATTTACAGAAGGCTAATGGTGACCAATAAATGTAAAGCAACTGAAACATACTGATTGGATTGGCTCAACATGCACAGCAAAATGATGTTCTATTGCGGGCAATATTGTGGAGTTGCTAGTTTACTTGTCAGAATACATCAGAGCAAGAGTTTGGGTCCTTAAAAAGGGCAGATGAGATAGGATTTAAAGAATTGTATTTCAATTCAGCTTTCATTTTGTGAGATTTAGTTTTTAAAAACGCTTGCTCTTACCTATTATATATTTCATTTTTATATGATAACTCTAATATCTTTTTATCCCAGTCCGGATGTTATTTGTTATGTATTCCTTTTTATTTCATTTCATAAATATTTATTTCGGTAAAAAAAAAATCACCATAAAAGACATTTATAACATCCATAAAATTAATAAAAGAATATATGCTTGGTAAAATCATCCATTATCGATAAAACAGAGTTTCTTGGTACAATATCTGTCCTTGGTACGTTAGGGTCAGTGGCCAGCCTTGAGGCATTTTCTTCTCAGAAACCAAATGGCACCCAAATATTTGTCCACTGCAAAAACAATGTAGTCCGACAGATTTAATTTGAGAACTCTAAAAGCAGCCAAACACTCTACGAATCCCAGGTTTCTGCATAGGGGAACTATCCATTTCTTGCGAATCTTACTGTAGACCGGGCAAAAAAAGATTATATGGAGTTCAGATTCATCGGACATTCTGCAAGCTGGACACAAGCTGACTGATTGTTCACTCCACTTGCTTGTGAAAGCTCGAAGGGGTAGGGACCCATGCCTCCACTGCAAATATAATTTCCTAAGCAAGGGAGGATACAGTTTATCTAGAGCTGGTACAAAGCTGTAAGTATCCTTAATGCATAGAAAAAGGTCAGTCAATGAGCCATATTTTTGATGGTTTAGGAGTTCCGTTAATTTCGTGGTATGCCTTAGCTAATTTCTTTTTGGGAAAAAGTGGGCAAGTGGTTAAAGGATCAGACCACATCTTCGGGAGTTCTAGACCCTCCAACTCTGATTTGATGAATTTGAGCCACTTAATTTTCCCAGCATTGGGCATAGCAAGCACCTCCTGTAGTCCCTGTCTGTAGCTGGTCAGTTCGGGAGTTGCCCACAACCTACGCCAGTAAGCCAGCGGACGAAAAGCCAGATCTTCGTCTAGTGGCCGCAACCCTAGGTCCAATCTTAAAGGGACAAGAGGCGTACTGGGTGGGAGTCCTACAACTCTCCGAATGAATTTGTTCTCCTCTTTTATCAGGTCTTGTGTTCCTGCATGACCCCAAAGTTCACACCCATACATGGCAGCCCCCCTTGCCTGTACCTTGTAGATCTGTATGGGGGGACCTATGGGCCGAATAGATGATTTGTTGTTGCCCAGGAGATTCATAATACCCCCCGAATATTGAGTCAATTTAAGGAGTGCTTTCTCCTGATGCGTACTCCAGGACAATCTATCGTTTAACATGACACCAAGGTACTCAAAAGTTTTCACCCTCTCAAGTCTGCTCTGTCCGATTTTCGGGCTAAAGCGGAATTTCTGCGGGGGGTTAAAGACCATGAATTTGGTCTTTAAGGTGTTAATTTCTAGACCGTGAACCCCGCAGAAGTCCGCAAAGCCGTCAAGTACACGCTGAATTCCCGTTGCAGACTTTGAAAGCAACAGGGTGTCGTCGGCGAACATAATCGCCGGCACCCTGGTGCCAGCCAGCTTGGGGGCGTCAGAGTTGGCAACCCCGTTTAGGTGAGAGATAACCCCGTTGACATAGAGGCAAAACAGGGTCGGTGCAAGCACACAACCCTGTCTTACCCGCCTGTCAACGGGGAACCTATTTGACAGTGCTCCCACCTTGCCACACCTCACCTGCGCAAAATTTGCACTGTGGAGACGAACAATCATCTCCAACAAACCCTCGGGGACACCCAGTTTGGCCAACACCTCCCAAAGCTTTTTGCGGGGGACCAGGTCGAAGGCCGCCCTCAGGTCCACGAATACAGTGTAGAGGCTGCCACCCTCCAGCTGCACCGTTTTCCAGAAAATGAGGACAAGCCGAAAGACCTGATCTATCGTTGAGACCTTCTCCCTAAAGCCCGCTTGGAAAGGACTCAGGATATCATATTCCATCGTCCAATCCAACAGGCGGTCCAACAACAGCCTGGCAAACAGTTTTTGTGAAACGTCTATCAGGCTTATTGGCCTATAATTGACTGGGAGCAGAGGGGACCCTTTCTTAAAGATTGGGACTATCTCTGCCCCCAGCCAGGTTGGGGGGATTGGCATGCCATTCAAAATCGCGTTGAACAGCACCCAGAAGTACGGGGCCCAAATTTTGACTTCGTGTTTGTATAGGTCCCCTGGCAACCTGTCTAGACCTGGCGCCTTTTCATCAGCCAGGCCCATGATTGCCGTACTAACGTCTGCCAGAGTGAATCCGTCCATAGGAACTACACTGTCGTTAGGTTGGTGCATTATATCTTCTGATGGGGTCACCAGTTGGTCCTGATTGTATGATTTATACAGGGTTTTAAAGTGTTCCTCCCAGACAGAGGGTGCTATGTTTGCTTCTACTGCCGCTAGGGGTTCAGCTGAGCCATGCTTAACGATTTGCCAAAATTGTCGGGCATCTCGTAGTGTAAGGGCGGCTGACATTTCAGACCAGTTTCCCTCGTCCCATTCTATTTTAGCACTACGAAGGATGGACTTATAAACTAACCGCTTTTCCCTGATCTTACTGGGAGTTTCTCGTGTTTTAAGGGACTCTAGCAGTACGGCCTTTGCTCTCCTGCAGGAAGCGTTGAACCATGTGGCTCTCTTCTTCTTAGGCTTCTTCGCCCTAGCTACAGGGTTCAGCACTTCTGCCAGGTTAATGCATAGCTCAGAGTGAATGTCCCCAAGCTCATTGAGCTCTGGAGAAGTGGCTAGCAAGGTGATAGGGACCTCAGCTTTGTCTAGGGCACAAGGCTCGATGTCGTTAAATTGGTGGTGCCTAAGAATCTCAACCTTTTCTAGTGCAGGGACAACTAGCGCATACAGCCTTTGAATATTGGATGGGTTTTCCAGCAATTTTGGCCATTTAATTTTGCGTCTATTGCTGGTTAGAACTAGGTCTGCTGGGTCTACTAAATTTTCTTCTGCCAAAGCCGTGTGTGACCCCTGGATCGCAATTCTCAGTGAGAGTACGTTATGGTCACTGTCAGACCTGGCAATTATTCCAAAGTCCCTCACTTTATCCCAATCCCTCACTGAGACCAGGATATAGTCGATTCTTGACTCGTATCCTGGTCTGTTGAAGGTATGCTTTGGTGGGATGTCCCCTTTAATCCGCCCATTACAGGCCCTCAGCGAGTGACAGAGCGTGAAAGATGTTATTTGGGTGGCAATGGGTGTCCAGGCCTTTATTGGGGGGCCCACCAAAGTGGGGATGTCCCAGAGTTCATCCTCTTCACTGGTTAAGCCTGTCAGATAATCCGGGAGGGGTTCATACTGAGTGTTAAAATCTCCGCCAACAATTAGTGAGGAGCAGAGAGTGATGGAATCAAGGAACATCGCTAAGTCCTCGATTGTTCCCGAGGTGGCTGCTATCCCTCCCGCTCTTAAATATACATTAATCAGTATTACATTTACACCACATGGCCACTCCAAGGATACACACTGGAAATCTGCTGAGTTGGTTTCCAGTTTTGTAGCCTATTTTTTTTAATTCTTCATTATTATATCTGTTTCTGTTTTCTGTGCATTGCTAATGCCTTGCAAATGTATTTCTTTTTACTTAAAAATAAAATATATTTTAACAAAAAAAAAACCTTGCTCAAACAAAATCATGTTTGTGGCATAATCCCATATCATCTAAACACTGACTATTGTGAAAACCCAGGTCAAACATATTAAAGGGTGTTTGCACCTCGTGAATGTCAACAACAATATGAATCTGGTTTCCCTAATGTTTCTCATTTCTTTCTACCCTCTTGAAAGTGAAAACTAGGAGACTGATCCACAATGTTTTATATTAACACCTTCGCTGCTAGGACTTTTCCCCCCTCTGCTAAGCCTTTTTTGGCTCTTTGGGGTAGTTCGCGCTTAGGCCCCCGTAACTTTTTGACCATATTATTATTATTTGTGTATCTTGTATAGCGCACAGCTACCCCAACGGGGTGTCCCGGCACATAAGGTACCCAAGCCAAATTTGGGTCCTTTTCTTCCAACATCATAATTCTAAAGGTACCCATGGTTTGTGGATTCCCCTGGAGGGGACCCAGAAATTAACCAAAATGCAGCTAAATGTTGTTGTTTTTGGGAAAAAAGTGCTGCAAATGAAAGACTGTTTTTTTCCCCTGCAAATGGTATCAAAAAAGGGTTTGTGGGGCTGAAATCACAATTTTCCCTGCTTTTAGGGAATGACAGACTTTTGTCAGAAAACCAAACATTTTTTACACAGTTTTGGCATTTTTCTGGGACAGTACCTATTTTAGCTATTTTTTGTGCTTTCAACCTCCTTCCAGTTCAGTGTACATTTTTTTATTCAATTTGAACATTTCAGAAAAAACACAGGTTAGAGTGATACAAGTCATATATATCGATGTACACATGCAATATTATTACATCTTACAATGCACTGCTAAGCATTCAGAGGCCTTGCGGGTTAGGCACGGTGTATACTATACAACAATGTTTGTTATATGCATCGTACTGGTCCGATGTCCCACCTGCACTGGCTCTCATATTGGGGCGTGACCTGATGGATGGCCACTACCCAAGAGTTGCTACTTCGCTCCCACATCAGCATCACTGTATAATGACTGTAATGTAAGGTGCCTGTGTTTTCGTGTGTTGATGTGGGTTCTTAAACTACTGATATACTTTTGGTGGTCTGAACATGTGGAGATAAAACTGGGAAAGCAGGTGGGGAGTGGCTACCCTGGGCTCCGGCATGTCCCGTAGCATGCCAGCTATACTGTCTTTACATGATGTGTTGATGTATACGGGCTGGTGAGGGGGCTAGGGGAGTTTTGTTCTTGGTGTATTCCTTCAATGTAGTTTGGTGTTCGAGGCTTCTAGGTAGTACCTTCCCGTAGTGTCAGCGTTACATGCTTATGTTTGATCCGGCAAGTGGGCGATTTGATCCCAGTGGAGGTGAGCGTGGGGATTGTGCCTGGGAGGTCCTAAGCAAATTTGCTTGTGTTGTCTTGTGGGTATATTGGTGTAGCAGTTGTGCCCATTCCAATGATATGGGATGTTCTTGTGTTCCTTTGACCTCCTCCTCCCTCAGTACCTCTTCTTCTGCCTTACCCCACTTTTTAACTGCCCCTACCCAGGCTGCCTCGGGTGGCCCTGACGGGGCTCGCTAATACATTGCCAATCCCCGCTTCGCTAAAAGGAGGGCTAGTGATGCAAAGCGGCACTGTACCTTCTCAGTTTTCCGCCTGCGGAATAAACAGAGGACATGCCTCCCAAGTGGATATGCCCGTAAGATTTTTCATTGCTCCAAGTGCCCTGTGAATTGTATGCCAGTAATGTTGAATCGTGGGGCAATCCCAAAACATGTGCCTAAAATTTGACTCTGGTGTGACAGCGGGGACATGCGAAGTGCGTGTTGGGATAAAAACGATGGAGACGTTGTGGTGTGAGGTATGCTCGATGGACAATATTAAATTGAATGTTCTTGAAACTGGCGTTTCTGGACACCTTTTTTGTGTATTCAAGCGCCCTCTCCCATTCCTTGTCGTGAAATACCCGTCCCACGTCCTCTTCCCATGTTGGACGTAATGTGTGCAGCGGTTGCAGAAGTAGTGTCCTGACAGCTTTGTAGAGCCAGGTGACTAAATGTCTACCGTCGCCGAGGAGTAGAATTGCTTGTAGTACTGGGTGTGTCGGGGGTTCACCTTCGTCTAGGGCCCAGTATTGAAGGCCACTATCTAACAGTTGTCTGTGTAGCAGGAACTGTCCTGGCGGGAGGCCATACTCATCTGTTAATTGGTCATATGTTCTAAATTGACCATCTATAAGTTGGGATTGCATCTCTATAATTGAGTGTTCCGTCCATACCTGCAAGGTGCGGGAAGTGGAATATTTTTCTTGTCTGGGTAATCCCACCAACGGTAACAGGGGAGAGTACATAGGTGTACCTCTGGATATGCGGTGGATTTTTTGCATACGCTGTCGGGCAATAGTTACCTGTAACGTATAGGTTCGCGCGGGCTTGGTACCTGGCATTGGTAATCGCCGAATAGTCGGGAGGCGTATTCGTCCGTCACATGTTATGGTCTCCCCCACTTGACGCTCCACTGTCCAGTGTGATAACCACTGAAGCTGGGCCGCTAGGAAATACGCTTTGAAAGCCGGGGCTCCCAGTCCCCCTTGGTCTGTCGGTAAGTACAGGGTGGTCAGGGCGGCCCTATGTCTCCCTCCACCCCATATCAGGGAGGTGAGGAGTGTGTTCAGTTCCCGAAAGAAAGGGTGCAGTGATATTACTGGGAGGTTGGCAAAGTGGTAGAGTAGTCTGGGGACCTTGATCATTTTTGCAAGTGCTACCCGGCCTATGGGGATTAGGGGCAATGTTCTCCAGAAGCTTAGCGCTGCTCTTAACCCACTAGTGTTCTGCGGTGGTTCCCCTTTCAACCTCCTTCCAGTTAATGGTAGTAATGGGTATGAAAACAATAATGGATCCTGGTAAGCTATACATTTTAGAAAAGTAGACAAATTCTGAATTCAGCAAGGGGTCATTGTGTAGATCCTTTAAGGTTTCTTTATAGAAACAAACAGTTAAATATAGGAAAAATTGAAAATTATTTGAAACAAAACAGCCATTTGTGTCAACGCTTTCACCTGTAACTTCTTATTATGACAGATGTTTGAAAGCAATATACCATTACATCCGCTGGACCTTTCTGGTGTGGGGATATATAGGACTTGTAGGTTCACCAAGAACCGGACGAACCAAGAGCCAAAAACTGAGCAGTGACTTTTAATGATTTTTTATTATGTACCGGGTATATAGCAATTATTCTGGGAAAATGTATACATGGAAAAATCGGTATGAAAGACACCTATGCATTTCAGAAATGGGAACAAAATATAGAGTTTAGAAACAGTAGATATTTGCACATTTCCGAAATTGGGACTACCCATACTAGCATGAGAATTATAGGCCATTTTTCAAAATGACTTATTATTTACAAATTGTCTTTCATTTGGAAGGCAGAAATGCATCAAAAGTCAATAGGTAATAACAGTTGCTTTACAAATCTGTGTTACCCTAAGAACCCTAGCTCTGCAAACACATTTTCCTCACATTTCTGTGGTGGAAAGTTCTGGAATCTGCGTGAATCCACAAATTTTTACCCACCCCACGTTTCCCAAAGTCTTCCGAGAAAAATGGTACCTCGCTTGTGTGGGTAGGCCTAGTGCCCGCGACAGGAAACGGTGCAAAATGCAACATGGACACACCACAATTTCACAGTGAAAAATGACCCATTTTTTTGCAAAGTGCCTAGCAGTAGTTTTTGAACCCTAGCTCTGCTGGCACCTAGGGAAACCTAGCATACCTATACATTTTGTAGACACCCAGAGGAATCCCAGGATGGGGTGACTTGACTGGCTCTCACCAGGTTTTGCTACCCAGAATCCTTTGCAAACCTAAAAAACTGTAAAAAAAAACAACACATTTTCCTCACATTTCTGTGGTGGCAAGTTCTGAAATCTGCCTGGATCCACAAATTTCCACCTACCTTGCATTCCTTAAAGTCTTCCGAGAAAAATGGTACCTCACTTGCGTGGGTGGGTCAAGTAACCGCGACAGGCAAGGGCCAAAAATCTATTGAGGCGACTTCAAAATTACCTATCACAAACCAACCTTGTTTTCCAAGGGGGTCCCATGAGTTTTTAGCCCGGGGCTCGGCGGCCATCTAGGGAAACCTACCAAACCCATACATTTCTGGAAACTAGACACCCCGGGAGTCCAGCGAAGTATGGCTTGCATGGGTCCCCCAACATTCTCCTACCCAGAATCCCCTGCAGACCTCAAATTTTGAGAACAAAACACTTTTTTCTCAAATTTCTGTGTGGAAAAGTTCTGGAATTTGCATGGATCCACAAATTTCCTCCCACCCAGCGTTCCCCATGTCTCCCGATAAAAATGGTACCCTACTCGCATGGGTGGGTCAAGGACCCGCGACAGGCAAGGGCCCAAAACCTATTGAGGCGACCTCAAAATTGGCAACCTGGTTTTGCAAGGGGGGTCCTATGAGTTTTTGGCCCAGGGCTCAGCGGCCATCTAGGGAAACCTACCAAATCCACACATTTCTGGAAACTAGACACCCGGGGGAGTCCAGCGAGGTATGGCTTGTGTGGGTCTCCCAACATTCTCCTACCCAGAACCCCCTGCAAACCTCAAATTTCGCTGAAAAAAATCACCTTTTTCTCATATTTCCGTGGGAAAGTTCTGAAATCTGCGGGATCCACAAATTTCCTTCTACCCAGTGTTCCCCCAGTTCTCCCAATAAAAATGGTACCTCACTTGTGTGGGTAGGCATAGTGTCTGCAACAGGAAATGGCCCAAATCGTACTGTGGCAACTTCAATATTACCTATGACAAAACTATCTGGTTGAAAGTACCAACCCCAAACATTTCTGAAAACTAGACACCCGGGGGAGTCCAATGAGGTATGGCTTGCGTGGATCCCCCAACGTTTTCCTACCCAGAATGCCATGCAAACCTCAAATTTAGCTGGAAAAAAAACACATTTTCCACATTTTTGTGTGGAATCAACGTGCCGGCACAAATGTCCTACCCCACATCGTTCTCCTGAGTCTCCCACACGAGTGAGGCACCATTTTTATCGGGAGATCTGGGGGAACGCTGGGTGGTAGGAAATATGTTGTTTCTTTCTGCAGCATGAAAACTTTGGCACAATAATGCAAGGAAAATGTGACAGACATATTTTGAGGTTTGCAGGACATTGTGGGTAAGATAACTTATTGGGATCCACAAGATAGACATCACCATGTACTCCCATGGATGTTTATGTTACCACAATATCTACAGTTGGTAGGTTATTCTTAGATGGAATGTACACCTTGGCAGAGGGACTAAAAAGAGAAAGATTACTGCACAGCCATCTATTCCTCAAGCACACAAACATACTGGTTGGATTTGGCACGAGGGCGAGTGACGGTTCAGTATATATAATTTTATTAACAAGAGATTTCACAAAAATGAAATGTACTGTCAGTAATTGAAAGGACAAAAAAACTGAACCAGTGACTCGCAGCATGTGAGCTGCAAAGCCACGTCAAGGCCCCAACCGCTTTACAGGCTATTCCCGCACCTTTCATACGTGATACACACAAGACCATTCACACCACCAGGCACAAAACCAACACATTACACCATTCATAAAAAGGGACAAGGTACACCCTGCTTGAGAAAGGCAGAAAAGACAAATATTTCTGAACCACCACCTATTCTTCAAGCACACAGACATACTGGTTGGGTTTGGCATGAGGTTGAGTGATGGTTCAGTATATAAGTTGTATTAACCAGAGATTTCACAAAAATGAAATGCACTGTTAATAATTGAAAGGAAGAGAAACTGAACCATTGACTCACAACTCGTGAGCTGTGAGGTACTGGGTTTTTAAGAACCGGCACAGAACCGGCAACCCAGCGGTGTCAGGGTACACCCAGAGACCTCGAGTCCTTCCTGATTCAGACCACAGAAACTCAGAGTCTTCTAGGTGAAGTCAAGGATCGATTTTATTGGCTGCAACCAAGGTAACAAGTGTCCTAGAAGTACAACACACGGGAAGTATATTCTCAGGAGACTGCTCGAATTTACAAAGTCAGGCTTCTCTTCTTATACAGAATTTTAAGCTTCAGGCAAACATTCTTGGTTTTACAGTAGATCATTGACATATTTTCAATACAAAGAAAAAGCAGAGTCATGATGACATGTCCATATTTCACTTTGTGCTGCCTACAACAAATCACCCGGCAAGGCCCAACATTTCATCAGATATCGGTGGACCCCCAATAAAAACGGGCACCTCCCCACCATAAAGCAAGTGAAGCAAAGAGAGCAGAGACAGATGCGAGCAAGATACGGCAGGTGTGTGCGCTGAAATGGTTTTATGGCTTGTTGAGCCTTGATGCTATCTTGTTCGGCCACTGGGAGGGAAACTGACCTAACGAGTTCGGCCTGGGGCAATGGTTCCAACTTGCACAGGTCACAGGAAAGTCGATTAAGGTGTACGTGTCCTTTTGGAATCGAATTCAGGTGGATTAAGGCCTATGTAAAGGGCAACTCACAAAATGGCTGCCATACATAAAATGGAAGCCAAGGGTTCAGAACGAAAATGACAATTTCGAGGTGAAATCGTCACTCGAGTATGCTGAAAATGCTTGTACATGGTGTACTCGTCATTCTCGGTCTTTTGATACTAAATTCGTCATGTTATGATGAAGTTTTTATTCTTGAGTCCAGAATAATTACACAAGTCCAGAATTTTCAGAACCACAGCTGTAAAGCCACGACAAGGCACCAACCGCTTTACAGGCCATTCATACACCTTTCATACTTGTGACACATACAAAACCATTCGCGGGCCCAGCACATTACAACACTCACACCAGCAGACAGCGCCATTCAAGGGCCCATCACTTTCACACGCCCACATTCCTGACACAGCAATCACATCAGCTCACGGATTGTGTGGAGTGGCCTTTAGCTAGCAATGTGTGTAGTGACCAGCAACAAGTCACTACTCACACACCGCCAGCCAAGCACCGGTCCACGCACACTACCAGCCAAGCACCAGTCCATGCACACCGCCAGCCAAGCTCCAGTCCATGCACACCGCCAGCAAAGCGCCAATCCACACACACCGCCAGCCAAGCACCAGTCCATTCACCGCCAGCCAAGCACAAGTCCACGCACACCGCTAGCCAAGCGCCAGTCCACGCACACCGTCATCATTTTTTTTTAAAACAAGAAAGAAAACACAAACCAATTGCAACTAGATACAAAACTATAACTACAAAGATAACAGCAGTAACTAAAAACATAATTCTATTGCCAAACTTTAAACTGCAAAAGTACAACAGAGGGTCCCTGAAAACTTATACTTGGAGGGGGAGGCAGGGAAATAGGCAAAAACAAGAACAAAAACCTCTCACTAGTATACACTTTGATATAGGTAATATATCCTACATAAATCCAAATACAAACCTTGTCCCAACACAGAAATTATTGAAAAAACATATTCGTTTTATTTACTCAGTTTTCTAATAATTTAGAACATTACAATAGCACCATATATAGTCATGGTACCTTTTTTTTTTTACACATATTTTATCTACACATATTTATAATATATACAGTAACCCCCAAAAAGAAAAAGAAAAACGCACATAAAGGCCCAATCAACTCAAACACACAACTCAATCAGACACACAGTTTTACCAATCACACAGACTCAAAGCAATAAATTAAGTAACAAGGAAAAACAATTTCATATAATGAAAAGCTATCATATATATACAATACAACAAGAACAGAGGAACAGCGCTGACGCGCGTTTCGGAAAGGGATTATAGTCCTAGCTTCCTTCGTCAGGGCGCATTAAATCATTATTCCCATATTAGCCAATCCTTTCATAGATTCTATTTTCCACTGTTATCCATCCAACCATATAATCACAAGGGGGCAATTCAATGGAGTCAGTATAAATAACTTACAAAATTATCTGTAAGGGACAATGAAAAAAACATTACATAGTCACATAATACATAGCTTCATAATGTTACTGTGGGAATCAAAACCCAGGTACACAAAGAGAAAAGTCAAAGAAAATTACAGAAAAAACTCGGTCACCCATAAGTGCTCATCAGGTAAGAATAAGTGCCAAACCCAGAGCGTGATAGAGTAGACCTCATGAACCTATATCACAAGGAGAAAGCTGGATGAACAGCCCAATCCTAAAGGATGCTCAGAGGTATAGAAACCACAGCCAACATGCAGAAAAGCGGAAAAGAAACATCTCAATATCCACACCAAGTACACTATCGCAGAGACTTCAACCTACCCTACGGTCTTTGTGAATGCATAGAGACCAATACGGGGGGGGGGGAGAAATATATCCAGACTGTAACTCAGCGGAATGTTAAGGGAGATCCCACATTGATCTCAGGATAAGGACCTATGAGAATAAAGATGGAAACCATGTGATTCCAGTGGGAGAATATCTCGGGCGGGCTATCCAATCTAAAAAACACAAAAGTACCTACGGGCGAAGAATACTGCTGTTAAGGGTAACTTTACCACCCACTGTTCCCAGTCGCTACCGGTCTATATGAATAAACTTACCTCGGGTACATTAGTGTTTTGTTGAAAAATGGACGCCAATCCCTTATTTAATCTTCTCCCGGGTGCACCGTCACAAAACCACTATGGCCCACAAAATGGGGAGTCTCTTTAGGGAGCATCTCCAAATGATGACATAGACGTTTAAATCGTAGACCAGAAGTATCTACACCTTCCCGCAGAAAGGGGTTCCTCCAAATCCCGCCACACTATAAGAAAGATAAAAACGGCGGGACCATTAGTTCGACCTTCCTCATATGGCCAGTGATCTAATAGTAGCCGATACAGAAAAAGGGCTAACTAATTACTAGCACAAGCTCCGAGGCACCAGCCACTCAGTGTACGAGTATCAAATGCACCCAAGAGGAGAGCGGTCCCAATTACCTCGTACCTGAAATCAATGCGGCGGTCAGTCCGTAACTCGTCTGGGTAAAATCTGCCAGGACAGCTGTAGATTGCTGAAGCAATGGGGAGTTCTAATATACTGTCAGGCTACATGCAGAATGCATTGCATCTGATCACCCGGTTCGAGAGTCAACGAAGTAGAGATAGGACTTAAACTTCAAAGAAACGGGCGCCATATCAGAAAGGTAAGAGCTAACGAAAGAGCCAGGGACGCATATACAACCCGGGGCACGATACAGGAAATGAAAATAGCGGGGCCTGGGAGAAGGACGAGAGTGCCAATATTAGATGGGAGCAAGACACAAAATAGAGCTTAAATACCAGGAACCAGGGAGAGAAATATCAACAGAGATAAACCCCTGATATTAGTCACGGCAACAGCTCGGGAGGCCCATAATCCACGCTAAACATAAATGTCAAACATACGTGGGGCATCAAATCATCAGGTTAGGTATGTACTCGGCTCAAAAATATACAGTAGAGCCCATACTCAACATAAGTACTGACCATAAAACATAATTTCACAAGTGAAGAGAGGCTGACATGGCTGTCCAAGATATATATATCATTCTAATAGACATTCAGGTAAACTAGATATGTCGCACCCACCACCAAATGCAGGGCAGGAATATGGTCAGATGAAGGAACAGAGAACCAGGAACAAGCCATTAGATTATAGCATTGCTCCATGGGATACATTCATTCAATCCTAATACAGCTGTTTGAAGAGTGTATATCCAAAATACCTCTCTCTTTCTTCTTGGACCGTTAATGTTGTTGTCCTTTGGATTATGAACTTTTTCCAAGATAATCCATCTGATTTCTGTTGGCAAATGCTGTTTCTCATGCCAATGTGCCACTAGCGGTGCTCCTCTCTTGTTATTTCTTATGGATGATTTATGCTCACTCAGTCTCACTCTAAATTCGCGGCTGGTCTCACCTACATAGCCTTTGGAGCATGGGCAAAGTTTCAGATATATTACATCGGATGACCTACAGTTAGTTATCTCCCGGAATGTGATTTTTCTCTTACCCCAAGTAAGTTCTGACGAGGTAATTGCTGAATTACATGCATGGCAGTCGCCACATTTATGTGTTCCTGTAATGGGAGTGCCTCCTGTAATAGATCTTTGAACCAAACTGTCTTTCGCTGTAACTTAGAATGTACCAAATAGTTGCGCAGATTCTTTTTTCTGCGGAAGGTAAATACAGGTCTAGGTAACGCAGATTCACTGCTCCCCACATTAAGAATATGCCAATTGGAGCAAATTATCCTGCGTAGTTCGTTATTCATATTGGAGTGCCGAGTTACGCATACCAATTTCGAGTCACTGACTGTCTTTTCATTCTGAAATAGCGCTGTCCTGTCATAGTATTTGGCCCTTTTGAAGGAATCCCTAATAAGCCTAGCCGGGTATCCACGTGCGAGCAATTTAGTTCTTAGTTGTTCAGCATGCATTTCAAAGTCTCTCATGTTCGTACAATTCCGTCGCAGACGTAAGAACTGGCTAAAAGGAATCCTGTCCTTTTGACTGTGCGGATGGAAACTTTGATATTGGAGGAGTGTGTTGCGCGCCGTCGTTTTGGTATATAATGAGACCTCAATCCGGCCTTCATTTACCTGAATCCAAATATCAAGGAATTCTATTCGTTGTTTACTCATATTGGTGCTGAATTTAAGATGAGAATCACATAGATTAAGCCAAAGAATAAACTCGTCGAGCTGTTCCTCGGGTCCCCTCTAAATAAAGAAAAGTTTATCGATGAATCAATACCATTTATAGATGTTTTCAAGAAAGGGGGCAATTTCATTAAGAATAAATCGGTCCTCAAACTCACCACGCACACCGCCAGCCAAGCGCCAGTCCACGCACACCGTCATCATTTAAAAAAAAAAAAGAAAGAAAACACAAACCAATTACAACTAGATACAAAACTATAACTACAAAAATAACAGCAGTAACTAAAAACATAATTCTATTGCCAAACGTTAAACTGAACAACTATATAAAACCATACAGACCAGGCAGTACACTATTAGATTCACGGTTGCTCCCAAAAACTCTTTTGAGTGTGATTCAATCTGAAACATGTGGGCACACACAGCCCAGGATTAGAAGGACAATCCGGACAGTGCATACGACTCTCCTTCAGCACACCTCTTCGCAAGCAGACTCTACATCTCTTACAGGGATTGCTTTTTTTAGGCGTGGGAGGTTTTAAATCAGGAAAGTGGCGATCTTTCAATCTTGCCACATCCTCCACCACTCCAACTCTGGGAACACTTGCCTGTTCCACAACAACAAGGCTGCCTATCACAGATTCCTGAAACTGAACAAAAGTCATCTTTGACACAAGAGAACACTCCTTGTACACAACAACAGCATTTTAAGTTGCTAAATTGAAGAGATGGATGGACAACTTCTTATACCAAATGTAAGCCTTACAAATAGCAGTGTAAGGTTCCACCCTCTGATCTACTCTATCAACACCACCCATGTGCTTATTGTTGTCTAAAATGCACACAGGTTTGCGCAGTTCAGCAATCTGACCCCAAACAGCCACAGGTGAAATACTCTCATCATGGATGGTAGTCAGCATGTACACATCCCTCCTGGCCACAAATTTCACAGCTAGCAGTTCATCACTACGCAAGAAACTGCACTGTCCCCTCTGAAGCTTTTTGCAAACAAGCTCTTTTGGGTAACCTTTACTGTTAGAGAGGATTGTGCCACAAGCAAAAGTGTCCACTTTGAACAATTCCTTAAACACTTGCACAGCAGTGTAAAAGTTATCAAGGTACAAATGGTGGCCTCTGTTAAACAGTCCTCTGGCAAGATCCCATCCAATTTTCCCTGAAACTCCAAAAGTGGACGGACAACCAGGGGGGTCAATAGTGTAATCCCTACCAATGTACACCCGGAAATGATAGACGTTTCCTGTCCTACTCTCAGACAACATATACAGCTTAGTTTCATAATGTGCCCTCTTGCTAAGAATTTACTGTCTAAAAACCAAACGACCCTTGAACAGGACCAAAGACTCATCAATAGCTATTTCTTTCCCTGGAGTATAGATCTCTAAAAATCGATCTACAAAGTGATCAAGAACAGGTCGAATTTTAAAAACGGTCACAGTCAGGGTGATCTTGTGGCAACGCCAAGGTATTATCAACAAAATGCAGCATCCGAAACACAAGTAAATACCGATCACAACTCATAATTGCAGGAAATATGGCCTTTGCCATCACTGGACTAGTAGACCAATATGAAGCAATGGAGGGCTTCCTTATCAAACCCATCAAAAAAGTAAAACCCAAAAACTTCTTCATCTCCTCCAGATTTGTGGGAGTCCACCGAGTATCTCTAAAGTAGGGCCTAAGTCTTTAACTGTTGTCCCTCAAATACGGTTCTGCCCACAAATTAGTCTGATCAACAATCTCAGCCAAAAATACATCATCCATAAACAACTGAAAAAACTGTATAGGCAAAACAAATCACAATTCACTCTGCACCCTGCATCACAAGTAAAGGCAGGCAACACCGTCTGCACCATGTTTGGATCACCCAGAGTCCAGCACTTCCAATGGGAAGCCTTGCAGCCCCAGGCTGCAATCCAGATGCCTCTTGCACCTTCGGCACATCAGTGTCATCCGCACTGAGAGTAGCTTTATCCGCACTGATAGTAGATTCATCATCCAATGATTCCATGTGGAGAGACAACTCACTGCCTGAATATTCCCCTCCCTCCTCTCCCTCAGACGCACTGTCAGTCTCATAATCCTGCTCAGAGGAAGATTAAAAAAGCATACCAACCACCTGCTGAGCAGTAATTCTGCGGCTAGCCATAATCCATACTAACAAAGATAATGTGTCAAACAAGTCAACAACAACAACCACTTTGTAGAATAACTAGAAAACAAAATGTAGCTTTATCACAAACACCTATATACTCCAAAACTATACCACTCACTTGTCAGAAGCAGATAGACTCACCACCTACTCTGCACAGACACAGCAATGACCAACAATATCCCACTAAAAAAGAAAAAGAAAAGAAAATTACACAAGACAACGCAAAAGACATTGCAAAGAATTTCACGCTCCAAAAACAAACTACATATGTTGCTGTTTTGAAATCACTTACTAAAAATTCACTCATGCATTACAATAATACTCATTTGAAGTAAACGTAACAAAAAAAGTTTTTCTTACCAAATAAATGCAACTACGAAAACTGCAGAAACCGTAAACAAGAACAAAAAGTACTAGAAAAGAAGGAGAAATAAAACATTACAACCCCATATGCAAATAATGAACCAGTCCATGCACAATCTACCACCCAGGGTGGTGGGAAGGTGGGCCTAAAAGCAAAAGGCCGACCCAAAGGTTCATAAACAGCTGAAATATTCAACCCCATAAAGGGAAGCGACCCTTGTCCATCGGGCCACTCCCCACAATCATCTATATAAAAAAATGAATCCCTTGTGGCCTAGTGGGCCATCTGAAATCATTTTGGGCCAACCCCGCCTCAGTAGGGCAGAAACAGCCAGACTGAATTTCCCCCAAAGGGAATTGACCCTTGCCCAATGGGTCGCTCCCCACATGCATTAGTAATAAAAAAAATTAAAACAAAAAAATTGCTGGTGGCCCAGTGGTCCATCTAAAATTCATTTGGGCCGATCTGCCCCCCCCCCCCGAGGCAGGGACTGCCAAATAATATGTCCTCCCAAAGGGGAGCGACCCTTGCCCAAGGGGCCGCTCCCTGCATGCATTACAAAAAAATAACCTAAAACAAAAATATCCATGGCGGCCCAGTGGGCCAGCTACAAAATTATTTGGACTTAAACGGCCAAATAATGTGTACCCCAAAGGAAAGCGACCCTTGCCTAAGGGGTCGCTCCCCACATGCATTCTAAAAAAAGAAACTAAAACAAAAAAAAACATGGTGGCCCCATGGGCCATCTACAAAAATGAGTCCGGCCAATCTACCCCCCAATGGGGCAGAAACGGCCAAACAACATGTCCCCCAAAGGGGAGCGGCCCTTGCCCAAGGGGCCGATCCCAGCATTGATTGCATAGATTAAAAAAAACTAAAACAAAAAAAATCCCTGGCGGCCCAGTTGGTAATACAAAACATTTTTGGGGATGATCTATCCCCCCCATTGGGCAGAAACGGACAAAGAATATGTACCCAAGTGGAGCGACTGTTCCCCGCATAGAATGCCTATTTAAAAAAAACTAAAATAAAAAAATCCCTGGTGTCTAGTGGGCATTCCTGCTGCATGATCGAGCAGTCGTGCAGCAGGTATGCTCAAAGAGACATCGGAGGAAAGAAAAACCCTTTCATTTCACCCGATGCCTCTTTATTTACAAAAAAAATCCACCCGAGGAGAAACCCACCTTCTCCTCCTGGACGCGCTGGAAGCAAATGGCTTCCACCTATTCCAGTTTCATCTAATGATGACGGCGCGCGATGCGCGCTGACGTCATTAGATGATGTGGAAGAAGGGGGGAGGGGACGGGGGGACAACGGAAGGGCTTCGCTGTCCTCCCCGGTGGGGGCAGCAAGATCGGCGGTCCACTGGGGGAGCACCAGCGATTTCCCTGTGGGTGGGTGCCAAGACGGCTGGGAGCCGCCGTGAGCACAGGCCCACCGTGTCTCAGGACGGCTCCCAGCTGTCCTGAGCACCGAGGTGGTTAAAAAGTACAACATTTTCCTTCAACAAGAGAAGAAACAACAACATTTTTTAAACCAAACACTACCACTGATAAACTCTGCAGGGAAGGTGGGACACACTGATTATCTTGGCAAGAACATTCCCAAAAGGGTTTTATCCCATGCTGATAAAGCCGCACCTGCAGTAGCCTTCTATTACATGTCAAGTGTAGGAAAGTAGGATCTGCTTTCATGGTCCCCCCCCACTTTTTGTTGGTGTCATTCTGTTTTTCTGACTAGTCTGCTAATCATGACCCAAGTCACTGTGCTCTCTCCCTAAATTGGACTTGGTAAGTACTTCTACTACCTTCCTAATTGGTTACTGATGTACCCTTCTAAGTCCCTAGTATAAGGTACTAAGGGACCAAGAGCATAAGAACACCAGAGGTCTCCCCTGGGCTGCATCCTGTATTGTGCCACCCACGAGAGACAACTTAAACAGTGACTACAGGCCTGCCATTGCAGCCTCTGTGAGCTGGTGCTAGCACCACTTATGACAGATATACGCTTCCTTACATCTGAGATCACTGCACTTAAAACCTGTAATGCACCCCTAAGGTAGGCCTTTCAATCCTGAAGGCAGGGTTCTTGGTTAGAAGTGTGAGGGTGCCCTGCATGAGCAGGACACCCTCTACAAACCTAGGAGTCTCCCGGCTTTGTAAGTGAGGTCAGCCATTTTAGACATATAGTGAACATCAAGTAAATTATCAGTTGTGTTTATTAACCTAGGTCTAAGAAGCAAAGCAACCTTTTACCTCCTTTTGTCCTACCTTGCTCTGCATAACGGTTCTAGCAATGACCTTTTATCCAGTTATGTGCTGAATAAATAACTATTGGTTTCCTTGAAATCAGACTCATTTATTATGCATGAGGATTCTTAGCATTGTATCTTAAATCCCCTACATAAAAGGATTAACATACTTTGTATAAAAGTCATCGCTAAATTATTGATTTAGGCTCATCTACATAATTGTACTCACAACATATCAATTGAAGTAGAACCCAGAGGCTACCTTTTTGGTATAAAAGCACCGCACTTTTACTAGGTAACTAGAGGAGACGCTTCTACACTGACAAGGAGGACTCTGCACCCTGAGATTTCAACATGTAGTGATCTGACATCCCTTGCGGGATGTCCAACTCATGACCAATCAATAACAACAAGAGAGGGAGGGCATGAGTGGACACTCCTGTACCCCAAGTAATTATATACTAACAACAAAGGAGTGACTGGGATTTAAATCATATCAAAAGTAAGTGTGATATTTTCCCGCTTGGTGTCGCAGATGCGTTCGATATTCACACACACGTGCTAGCACCCAGCAAGGAAAAGATAAGCTGTCTCCCTATGTAAGCCCGATGGGTCCTATATTGAGGAAGAAACCTAAAGGGCCTAAAAATCACCCTGTGCTAACATGAGGGGAAAAAAACCTTATTTATTAAAAGGACCCTCACTCACCACTAGTTGGTGACATGCTTCATCATTGGGTCCCCGCTGGGGTGACCGAATGTCCCCCCAGCGTGCTACGACGCCTGGTTACAGCGGAGCAGGATGTGGTGAGTGCAACAGTGCCGAAATTAGGAGGTGACTAATGGTGAAAGTGTGAGTGTATTAAAAAATGCTGGGTTGTGCCTTTACAACAGTCTTTAATAATGGCCAACCTGCATTAAATAAAAACAAGGTGGGCGTACTCCTCAGGTTCTAAATTAGGGAACCGGGATCCTAATCAAAACAAAACAATGATCAACATGTTTCTGCTGTAAGTTGCTTTTTGCTCAGCATTCGTCAGGACCTTAACCAAAGTCCTCCGGTGGTGTGCGCGCGCTAAGGTGCACCCTCCTAGGAGGCTCGTAGTGTGAAAAATATATACAGTGATTGGAATCAAGAACATTTTTCGTGATTTAATCACTACAAATTCAGTAGTGATATATAAAAAACCTGTAAAGGAAACAGACAAACAGACACACATGGAGAGAAATTAGCCAATAAATTCTTCTATCAGATGCAGTTCTGATCACTGTAAAATACAGATTGTGGCGTCGGAATTTGATTAGTATTCCGCCAGACAAGGGGTATTGCCCCAGATCATGTAGGTTAATTGCACCTAAATGTACTTGATTGCCCGTCCAATTAATGAGACGGGTATCAGTCACTAGCTCGATTGGGTAAATCGTGACGAGCCATGTATAGTTAGTTTCACCCTTATAAAACGATATGGTCAGAAAAATGCAGTGTTCAGGATGGTATGTAAATTAGTGGAACTCACAGGTAGTGAGGATCAATCACAGTGAATGGACCAAGTCACCCCCCTTCCAAGAAAGGGAACAGAGGAATAGACCAACCTCATTTAAGGCAAAATCATGCCCCGTCGGGACAGACAGCGCGGGACATCTTCACGCGGTGGAAAACTGGCATGAAGTTAGAACAGGTATACGATCCTCGGGAAAGAAATGTTTGGTCGTTGTTAAGAAAAAACTTCAGAGGAAAACTTACTTGCACCTCCGCGGCTCCCCGCAAAGAACCTACTCACTCGGCTGCTGACTTCCGGCAATGCCGTGAGAGGCAGGAGGAGTTGCTTAAAAACACACGTTCCGTGGTTGGTTCTGGAGAAACATGTGGGTAGGTCACATGTTCAGTGACGCGCCCTTCGGGTTAAAGGGAAAAGAGACCCGGGAAGATGAATACACGGGATGGGGTTCGAATCCCGGTGTAGAGGAATATCGGAATGACCCCATCCAGTTATTAAATATCAATTATCAAATATCAACAAGGCCAAGTCTATTTCAAAACATCAAGAACTGTCAGTTTTATTAAGACCCCAGAAGCAAAGTTGTTATAGACCACGGAAAATCCTCCCGTCATATACTAAAAAAACAGAAATATATATATGCTGCGGAGGACAAAGGTCATAAACAGTGTGTAACTGGCCTATGTTATGATGAGAGTTACAGAACACGTAAGGATCCAAGTCTAAACCAGCAGAAAGGGAACAGCATTTGGTCACTTCTACGAGGAAGTGCCTTCATATTCATATTTGAACATAAATTGGTTTGTTAGTATCTGAGTTGGGTCAGTCTCTGTGTGTCGTGTGATATTAAAAAGGGGTACTCAGATCTTACTTCTGCCAAATAATGCAATTTGAAAATATTTCAAAAATATTTTATAATATTTTAAACTGAAAGCAAAGCAGAACAGGTGAATGGAGATTAACTGGAAGCAGAGATGAGCCTCTCTATCTCTTGAGTACACTAGCCCATGGTATATCGTCGTTGAGGCCAGTTTTGTTAGTGCCCAGGCGGTACACCCAACGTTGTTCTTTCTCAAACAACGTGGATTCAGAAGCAGTGTCCAAGTGCTCAAGAATTGTCCATTCTAAGTCGTTCGGTGTATGATGAGATTGTAAAAAATGTGAGGTCAATTTGGTGGATGATTTTTTACAACGTATATTACTGCGATGTTCGCAGATTCTGATTTTTATACGTCTGGATGTCATTCCCACGTATAGTAGTCCGCACCTACAGGTAATCAGATACACGACATTTGAGGTGTTACAATTTGTATGGCAGCGCTGCTCCCAGCGTGTGCCGTCCGCAAGGTCAAGGAACTTGGTGTGGGAGGTGAGGTGGCAAATATTACAATTCCCACACGGGTGGTGACCAATGACCGGTGGTAAACCCCATGCATTGAGGACATTTGGTATTTGATTGTTAATTTTGTTGTCCCTTGGTCGCGTGTGGACCAGAGAGTCCTTGAGACTAGTAGCCCTTTTATATGAAAAGAGAGGTTTCTCCCAATGTTTTTTGTTGCTGGTGATGATCCTCCAATTTTTTGATATGCACTTGCTCACTGCATTAGATAACGGATTGAAAGTTGTTACACATGTTAGAGGGATCTCGCCATTTGTTGCTGGGGGGTTGTCTTCCAGAAGAGCATCCCTTTGTTGGTGTCTAGCCCTCTTCTGGTTTTTGTTGATGATCCCCTTCGGGTACCCTCTTTGTTCCAGTTTGGTGGTCAGTGCAGTGGCTTGTTGCTTGTAGGTAGACAAATTGCTACAATTACGCCTTAACCTCAGGTACTGGCCAAACGGAAGATTTTCCCGCAGTGCCCGTGGGTGATAGCTGGTGAAGTGTAATAGGTTATTTTTTGCAGTCGGTTTGTAGAAGGTACTCGTTTCCAAGCGATCCCCTTCCCACCTGATGGCAACATCCAGAAAGGTTAGTTCCTTGTGGGAGTGTTCATGAGTAAATCTCAGATGGTCATTGCAGGTGTTGACCCACGAGAAGAACTCTATTAGTGTGGTTTCATCTCCTTGCCAAATCATAAACACATCGTCTATGTAACGTTTCCATACGGCGATGTTATTGCCGTATGGATTCGTGGGGTGCAATATGTGTTTTGACTCAAAGTCAAACACATAGAGCCCTGCCACCGAAGGGGCAAAGGTACTGCCCATTGATGTCCCTGTTGCTTGCAAGTAAATCTGGCCATCATATTCAAAAACAGTCAACAACAAATTCTCGGGTAGTATTGAAACTCCAGACCACTCGGTCTAGTGATTCTTTGACCACCTTAATGGTCTCATCCTGCGGAATGCAGGTGTACAAACTCTCGATGTCCATCGAGACCAGGAAACAAGGGTCACTGGGCAAGGTAATTGTACTAAGCAAATGGAGAAAGCTCTTAGTGTCCTTGAGATAGGTACTGGTTGATTGTACTATCGGTCTTAAAAAGAAATCACAATATTGAGAAAGGGGTTCCAGAAGTGAGTGAGGGTCCTTTTAATAAATAAGGTTTTTTTCCCCCCTCATTTTAGCACAGGGTGATTTTTAGGCCCTTTATGTTTCTTCCTCAATATAGGACCCATCGGGCTTACATAGGGAGACAGCTTATCTTTTCCTTGCTGGGTGCTAGCACGTGTGTGTGAATATCGAACGCATCTGCGACACCAAGCGGGAAAATATCACACTTACTTTTGATACAACTCATGACCAAGTCAGGGTCCTTTATTCACTCCCATCAGGTAATGGTGTTGGCTCTTTCCTAGGAGGCTCTTGGCTTCACAGCCACATACATGCTAGGTACACTTAGGTAGGGTACGCATCGTAGGAGTACGCAAAGATTACTGTTTTATATATGCCTGCAAATATTCATTGTTTTAGCACCATGGTAGAACTGTATCTATTGTTCACTCTTTTGGAGCTTGTAATCTCTTAAGTTTACTTATGTGTACTGATTTTTGCAGCACATATGCTTTGTACTAGAATGGCGCTGGTTCAATAGATGCTTATTGAAAACGTTCCAAATGTTTATTCTGTGTATCTCTCTGAGACGAGCCCCCAGATGCATCAACAACCCATTTTACGATTCCTTAATAGCGAAAAATACCGATTCGCTATTAAGGAATAGCAAAATGGAATGCATCAAGAAATCACAAAAAAACATTACGATTTCTTAGAATTCCTTAATTGTGACTCGCAATTAAGGAATACCTCCCCATTCATTCCTATGGGCCTAGAGGCCCATAGGAATGAATGGGAAGACAATCTCAATTTGCGAATTGCAATTAGCGATTCGCAAATTGAGATTGCGATTTCAAGGGTGCAGAGGTGTCCAAAGGACACCCTGTTGCACCCCTGAAATTGATCTGTGCACATATGTTGCGCACACACATGCCCTTAGGGCATGTGTGTGCGCAACATGAAACTTTGAAAATGCACTTTAGTGCATTTTTCAACGTTTTTGCAAATTACCATGAAGTTGTACTTCATGGTAATTTGAGTGCCCTATTAGCGAATTCGCTATTTTTTAAAACTTTCATGCATTGCATTTAAGGAATCTCAATTTGAGATTCCTTAAATGCAAATAATCGCAATTTAGCGATTTCTCAATTTGCTATTTTTGAATTTGGGATGATGCATCCCAAATGAAAAAATACCGGTCGCAAAGGGGTAGATTCTGAGAATCTGCTCCTTTGCGAACTGATTTTTGTTTGATGCATCTAGCTGTAAGTGAGCACAATTGACTAGGCAAAATGTACTGTAATGTTTCCACAATCCCTGAAGGGTCAAGGGTTGTCCTGTTTAATGGTTGCCAGAAACTATACACTCCTTGGTAGGGTTCGGGGGCTTATAGTGGCACTGTGAGCTATCTGACATATCCTGTTGAGGTGTCCGTTATCAGTCTAGACACCAATCCCTTGGTTTATGTTGTGCAACAAACGCACAGATCCTATGTATTTTTTAGGAGCTACACACATGGTGCCCAATGTTGGTTTGGGTCTTAACGGTCAAATCAGAGTAGTTCAGTCATGCTTTCTCAGAGACACCTACTCACATTTAACCAAAGCACGTCTGTAGTGAGAAGGGAAATGTGCCTCTGCTGAGTAGGTAAAATCTATTGAGGCTGGAGGTTATGCAAGTTTGAAGGATTACAATTTCCCACACTGTAAAAAACGTTCTCTTTTACATACTACTTCCTCCCATAATGTCTGTCAATGGAGATGGGGTTGCGTGTACAGGAGAAGAAGAGCAGGAAGTTGCTCCTAACATTACATAAAATTGCAGACATGCAGGTACTATGAAATTATTGTAATATGGCCTCCCGGCAACGGGTGGTGGTGTTACCTTCATGATTGAGGCACACGTGGCATTCAGAACAGAGGTATGATATTCTTGGGTCAGATTCCCGCCTGCAAATGCACGCACAAAGTTGGTTCATACTTACATTGAAGATGACACCTGAAGAATACTTTCCATACGTGGACACAGAAGTTCCAATAATGTACCAAGAACATATTATTTGATTCAAGGGTGCCCTCCCCCACACCACAACAAATGTGAGACTCAGTCCGCTCAGCAGAGAAGGAGCAACCTGGCTGGTCCTAGCTGCTTACACACTGCATCCATACATTGTCAGCAGCAAAATTACGTACACTTTACAGAGATATCGTAAAACTATACAGAAACCTTACACAGTTCGTAATGTGAACACTTACAATTCAACCTGTGCGGATTGCTCAAGCTGGTCAACCTCAATTGACTACACCAACTATCAGCACAGAAAAGAAGTATGCGGTTATGCGAAGACTGCCCACCAACTGGAAGCAAATTCAGTTCTGGATAGCACCGAAAATAGCACAGCTTCAAGCAGTATTTCCCCACACGGGCCAGCAGGAAAAACTTAGAATACTAACAATTTGCTTGCCAATGGGACTGGCTCCCCCGA
This sequence comes from Lissotriton helveticus, assembly GCF_964261635.1. Taxonomy (NCBI): domain Eukaryota; kingdom Metazoa; phylum Chordata; class Amphibia; order Caudata; family Salamandridae; genus Lissotriton; species Lissotriton helveticus. The sequence goes on along the minus strand of NC_136071.1, from coordinate 439,875,626 downwards.
TGGAGGATTGTACCACTTGTGGTATATTGCTTTCTGCCTTTAATACCAGAACTCAAGGCACCCCTCAATAGCAGTTTTACCAGATGTATTGAAACAAATACAGAATGAGTAAGGGGCAGAACCTGCCCTGGACTTGGGGTGAAACTGATGGGTAATTTTGCACAGGTATAAGCAATTATGTTAAGTAACATAAAAGGAGAGGCAGCAGCGGTGGCTATACGGCAACGCCTGAGAAATAAGAGTGAAAACTACCTAAAGTTATCTAAGAAAAATATTGTTCGCTGGGTAGAGATAACTTGGGAGCCAGACCTGGGAACCACAGGTGATGGTAATTCTGAAAAGGATAACTCGAAGTAAGCACCCGATTCTTCTAAAAAGAAATGGGATAACAATCAATGAAAAAATAATTAGCAGAATGCATCACGATCACGGGGTGGGTCGCCTCAACAGGAGCCCTCTGAAAAAAAGATACAATCTTAGAAACCGTGATAATATTAAAAAACCTTACACGAATCAGGATACTTATACACGTTCCTCTTGTTCCTTTCATAGTTCAGCAAAACACTTGGAGAGGGAAGAACGGTCAGAACAAAGATCGGAAGAGCAAGTCAAGCCAAAAAGGGAGATACTTCGCACTTCAGACCACATTATGAAACAAGAAGATAAACCGAAAACTGAACCTCCATTTAAAAAGAAGAAGGTAGCTGGCCTTACAATAAGAAATGCCCAGGCTTCTGAGGACTCTGCTTCTGAAGGGGGAATGGGCTCTTACAATGCTAGACAGTGCAGCAGAAGTAACAATTTCTGATTGAATTTCTGATGACAGCAGCGTTGAATGACCATATCACGGTGGAGACACCAGATACAAGGGTAAGTGCCCCACATTGTTTATAAGAAATTGTGCTCCAAATGGAGGTGGACATACCCAGAAAAGTGAAAGGTCTCTTTTAGGAGAACCTGATATATTGATACAACATCCTTTTTGCTGAAAGAGATTGGCTGCCTGAGTTCGTTAAGGAGTGCTCTAAGGGAGAAGATATAATTTTACTAGCCTTCTCCGAACTTGTTCCAGTCACTTAAAATTTCATATGTGCAGGAGTGGGCGTTAGCAATATCTAACAAACTTTACCGCAATCATGTATGGTGGGAGGCTGATTCATCTCACCATGAATCCCATTAGAATCTACTCCTACTCCACAGAGGCAGTAACCAGTAAAACATGATACAAAGCAACAAGTCAGGGAGATCTTAGATCAACTTGAGTACCAAGATTGAAAACTGCACCTCTCCCATGAATAATCCTGTATCGAAACACGACAATTCATACAGTCTAGTTTTAGACTACAGGCATTTGAACACATAATCGAACATTTGCAGTACAAAATGCACACAGTGCCGCATTAATGAATAACATTGTGCAGAAAAAATACAAAACAACACTAGATATCTCGAATGGTTTCTTCTGCCAAATTACAGTGTCTGGTTACAAATATCGGACAGCATTCTCGGCTCCAGGCACTTCACGCCAATTCTGTAGACTGCCCCAAGGGCATACGAATAGCCCCTGGTTGTTGTTAGCAAGAGTAAGAGTTACTTCAAAATTGTGATGAGGAGGCATTGTCCTATGTAGATGAGATTTATCTGACTGACTAGTTATTGGAACACTTGAACAGGGTTCGCCAATTTGGGCTACAAATTTTACTTTAAAAAATAAAAATTGCCCACATTTATGTCTTATTTTTGGGATATGAGCTATCAAAGTGAAAGGAAAAGCCTGGCAGCTAATTTTTTAGAAAAAACTGCACTGCTCCAAGCTCAAAAGACTGAAAGGATTACAATCCATTTTAGAATTCTTAACTTTTGGCAGAACATACATTATGGATTACGTTGATAAGGTTAAACCTTTCTACGACCTAATCAGACCTGATTTCAGTCTAATATTGGACACAGAAACATACAGAAATTCTCAGTTCTGTATAAGCTGACATGATAGCTTAAAAACACTTAAACACATGTGTAAATACCACTAATTTGGTAATCCGTGTAGTCGCTGGTCAATCAGGGTACACTTACATCACCTTCAATTAAGGCAAAATGGTACCCACAGCATACAAATCACATTTGTACACAAACGCTGAAATGCGTTTTGCATCCACAGAAAAGATACTGACAGCAGTACAAACTGCTGTAGTGAGAGAAAGAGCACTAGCACAAGGGAAACGCATAATTGTCGCATCTCCGATGCCAACCTTAGAGGTTGTTACCAAAGCAAGTGTTCCATACGCAAAAGCACTGCATCCTTGATGGATACAGTTGGCTAATTCTCTCACTTCAACAGATGGAGATTACAGATATGATCCCACACTAAAAACACAAGCATTTCTGCTGTAAGAGCAAGAATATTCTCTCCCGAATTTAATAATGCCTCTTAGCCAATATGTTACATAATTTATACAGAGGGGTCTGCCCAGCCTGCCGCAGGAAGTAAACAGCAATACAGCACACCATGTGCGATTGTAAAGGGACGTATGCAGGAAGGCAAGTTCCGTCGTAGCAATACACACACGCAGTCTCTAGGAGATTGCACAGCACAGCTGGCAGAACTGAAAGCCCCGATACTGGCCCTACAGAATATAGATCGGGAATTCCCCACACTTATTGTGTGTGATTCGTTTTATTGTGTCCAGTCATACAATGAAAATCTTCACTTTTGGGGCCAGGATGGGTTTAGGGATCCCAAAGTTTGCCCAATCAAGCACAAGCTGCTTTGGGAACAACTGGCAAAGCTGGAGAATGCTTGCCACGGGCTCATGTAATTCACACATTGAGTCACCAGCGTGTTGGCGTGCATGTTGAAGGGAATTCATTGGCTGATGAAGCCGCCGAGATGATAGTGCGAACTACTGCCGTTGCTGCAATCACTCGTTCCAGCACCAGGATAGAAGGACAAATGATAATAGCTGTAAAGAACAAGTTACTCACCTTCGGTAACCCTTTTTTTCTGGTGGATACAGTATCTGCATGTGGATTCCTCACCTTATGAATATCCCTGCGCCAGCATTCCGCTGAAACTTTTTTCCTAGCCCTGCATGTCGACGAGGACGTCACAATGCCATGGCTCAGCTTGCGACTCCGCATGATGTCACCAGAGCCATAAGAGAGCCTCGTCGGCGTGATGATGTCAGTTCCACCCATTTTTTCTGTGCCTCCGAGGCGAAAGGGTGAACCAACAACAGATTCAAAGTATACACAGTTCCCAGTATTCAACAAGTACACATAGTGTAAATTCAAAAGGAAAGCCAAAGAGCAAAAGCATTTCCTATAAATCATACAATGCAAAAAGATACATGAAATATAAACAATCATTTTAAACAAAAACAATTTTAAGGTATATAAGGGTGGACATTGGGGAGGAGGATGGGTCAGTGAGGAATCCACAGGCAGATCCTGTATCCACCAGGAAAAGCATTACCAAAGGAAATGAACTTGTTCTTCTGATGGATACATCTGCCTGTGCATTCCTCACCTTATGAATAGATTCCCACAGCAGTCCTACTCCTGGAGGAGGGTGTCCACCCTTCTATACTGAAAAGTCATGTAGGATAGAGCACGCAAAGTGGCTCTCCTAATTTCGGAATCAAAGCAATAATGCTTTGTGTGAGTGTGGAGGGAGACCCAAGTCGCTGCCTTACAAATGTCCACTACAGGTACACCTCTGGCCAAAGCAGAAGTTGACGACTTGGCTTTGGTAGAATGAGCCCTAATACCTTCAGGAGGCTCCTTACCAGCCAGGGCGTAGCAGATCTTGATGCAGAAGATGATCCACCTGGATAGAGTACACTTGTGCACAACCTTGCCCTTCATGCGTCCAACGTAGCCCAAAAAGAGCTGATTGTCCACTCGCAAGTCCGTGGTCCTGTCCAAATAAAAGCTCACCGCTCTTTTAGGATCTAGTCGGTGGTCTCTCCTCCTCCTTGGAAAGGTGAAGGGGAGGATAGAATACAGGAAGAGTAATGGACTGCCTAGATGGAAGGGAGTAACCACCATAGGCATAAAAGCAGCCCTGGTCCTAAGGACCATCCTTTCAGCATGTATGGTTAAAAACAGGGGTTTTGAACTGAGAGCCTGACGCTCACTCACCCTCCTTGCTGAGGTAATAGCCACAAGAAAGACCATCTTAAAAGACAAAAGCCTCAAAGGACAACTATGTAAGGGTTCAAACAGGGAACCCATCAAGAAAGTTAAAACAAGATTCAAATGCCATTGAGGCATAACAAAAGGTGTAGGTGGAAAACTATTAGTGAGGCGTTTAATAAACCTCAAAACAATGGGAGATTTAAATACAGACGGCTGATCTGGCAAACAAAGGAACGCCGAAAGAGCTGACAAATATCCCTTAACAGTGGCCACAGTACATCCCTGCTGAGCCAAGAAAAGTGAAAACTGAAGAACATTGGACAAGTGGGCCTGTAAAGGATCAATGGATCTCTATCCACACCATTTAACAAATCTGACCATCTATAAGAGTAAATAGACTTAGTGGAGTGTCGCTTGGACGATAAGATAACATCCACTACATCCGGTGGGAGAGAGAAGGAACTCAGGTTGCCCCGTTCAGTCTCCAGGCAAGAAGGTGCAGGCTCTGGAGGTGGGGGTGTAGAACCTGCCCCAGCAACTGCAAGAGGAAGTCTGCCTGAGAGGGAGATGGAGCAGCGGGTGCATTGAGAGGTGAAATAGATCTGTGTACCACAACCTTCTTGTCCAATCCTGGCGATCAATATAACTTGGGCCAGGTCTTGGCGAATCTTCCTCAGAACCAGAGGAATGAAGGGTATGGGAGGAAACACGTAAAGGAGTTACAAGCTCCAACTCAACTGAAACGCGCCCCCAACGCTCCCTGCACTGGATACTGAAGACTGCAGAACAATGGGCAGTGCACGTTCTCGTAAGTGACAAACAGGTCCAACCGAAGAGTCCCCCACATCTAAAAGATGTGATGAACCACTTCTGGATGGAGCCTCCACTCGTGATCAGCCAAGTAATGCCAACTGAGACTGTCCACACAAACATTTAGCACACCGGCTAGATGGTTTGCAAACACACAAATCTGATGGTTCTGTGCCCAGGATTAGAGTCGCAGACCTTCTCGACAGAGACAATATAACCCTACACCTCCCTGTTTGTTGATGTACAACATCGCAGTAGTGTTGTCCGTCAGGACCTGAACCGACTGACCGCAAAGGGAAGGAAGGAAAGCCTTTAGTGCTAAACGTATAGCCCGCAATTCCAGAAGGTTGATGTTAAGCAACCTTTCCTCTGGAGACCAAAGACCTTTGACCTCCAGATCCTGCAGATGAGCACCCCACCCCAGAGTGGACGCGTGCATGATCACTGTGGCTACTGGAGGAGGAGACTGAAAGGGCTTCCCTTGAGTAAGGTTGCCCTGCACACTCCACCAAGTCAGCGCTGCTGCACTTTCGCTGGAGATCCTAACTAACTCCCTGAGATCTCCATTGTGTTGATACCACTGCCTGCAGAGGCACCACTGGAGCGCCCTCATGTGTCAGCATGCATGACTGACCAACAGTATGCAGGAAGCGAACAGACCGAGCAGGCGAAGGACCTTCAGGACCGGAACAACCGCCCCATTGTGAAACAAAGTATCTCGTGAATGTCGAGAATTCTTTAAGGAGGAGGAAAAGCTCAAAACACAGTAGTATCCAGTACTGCCCCTATGAACAGGTTGCGCTGAGAGAGCACCTGGTGAGATTTGGGCACATTTATTGAAAAGCCCAAGTTGAACAACATATGAGTTGTTACCTGCAGATGATGAAGCACCATCTATGCGGCCCGCTTAGAGCAGCCAGTCGTCCAGATAAGGGTACACTGGGATCCCAAACCTTCCAAGATGAGCCACCACCACTGCCATCACCTTTGTGAAGACTCGAGGTGCAGTAGTAAGACCAAACGGTAGGACCGCAAACTGGTAGTGCTGCGACCCCACCGTAAAACGGAGATACTTCCTGTGCGACTTCAGGATGGGAATGTGAAAATACACATCCTGTATATTAATTGACACCATCTAGTCCTCTTGCTGCAGCGCCAAAAGAACCTGCGCAAGGGTCAGCATCTTGAATTTCTCCTGTCTGAGGTAAAAATGTAAGATCCTGAGGTCCAGGATTGGACGTAACCTGCCATCCTTTTTGAGGATCAGGAAATACCGGGAGCAGCATCCCTGACGACTCTTCTGCTCCGGGACCACCTCTATCGCACCTTTCTGTAAGAGCACAAGGACTTCCTTCTGAAGGAGAATTAAAGGGTCCTCTGAACAAGAACCTTGGCAAAGAGGGTATGGTGGAGGAAATTCTCGAAAGGGAAGGGCATACCCATTTTCTAAAAGGTTTAAAACCTAAAGGTCTGACGTGACTGATTTCCAACCCTGTAGAAAATGAGCCAACCAACACCCTACAGGGCCTACATGATCCAGGATGGGGGATCCAGGGCTGCTTTCCTGCGTTACCAGGGGGAGCAGGGGAGGTAGAAGAGGAGGAGGAGAGATTGCAGGTAGACCCACATTGGCGACCCTTGGCTCTTCCTCTATAGGACTTATAGAGCGGATTTTGCTGCTGCTGTTGTTGAGGTTGTCCAAGCCATGAAAGGAAGACCTTCCAAATCCGCAATATTTTCTATATCCAAACCCCATTGACTGGGTTTGCAGTCCCAAAGACTTTGCCGTAGCTCTACTGTCTTTAAACCTTTGAAGGGCCTTCGCCCCGAAAAGCTTCGACCCATCAAAAGGCAAATCAACCAGAGTAGCTTGAACATCCGGGGAAAAACCAGAGGTTTCAATCCAAGCTTGCCTCCTGTTAGCAATGGAAGAACCCATAACTCTGGCCACTGATTCTGCCATATCCAGGCCAGATTGAATAACCTGTCTAGCAGCAGCCTGAGCATCTGTAAGAACCTCCATAAAATGTCCCCTCTCTTCATCAGGCAATTTGGGTGCCAACTGCTTTGCCGAGCCCATCAAGGCATGAATATAATGGCCCAACAAACAGGTAGCATTGGTAGATTTAAGAGTCATGCTTGATGATGAAAAGACTTTTTTAGCTGACTGCTCCAGTTTTTTAGAGTCCCTGTCAGCAGAAGCCTGGAGAAAGGCACCCGAAGACTGTTTACAGCAGGACGCCTGCACCACCAAATTTTCTGGAGAAGGATGAGATGACAGAAAGAGAGGATCCCCTGGAGCAGTTCTATACCGTCTTGCCACCGACTAAGACACAGCAGGAGAAGAGAGTGGTTTCCGCCATACTCTAGAATAGGCTCAGTCAAGGCTTCATTAAAAGGTAACAAAGGTTCAACTATTGACGAAGTCGAATGTAGAACCTCAGTCAGCAAATTAGGCCTATACTTAGCAGTTGGTAACTGTAGGTCCAAAAGCTCTGCCAACTTTCTTATTACAGTATGGTATGGGGCTACCTCTTGAGGCGGAGAAGCCCTTGTGGATGAAAGGTCCCACTCAGAAGTGTCCAGCTAACTTGCATCCTGTATGCCTTCAAAATCATCCACTGATTCCTCTATTTCACCTTCTTCAACCTACTGCCTTTGATACTGCTCTTCCTCAAGCAGTCTCTGCGCCTCTCTCTTCGATCGAATTCTAGGAATCGGCGGCGGTGGCGCCACACACAGTGCAGACATCTCTGGAGCCGGCGTCGAAGGAGGTTCCAAAGTCTGAATCTGCGCTGCATGAGGCCGAGAGGAAGATACACCAGACGGCGCCAAAGACTCCATGAACGGCGTCAAAACCCTCGGAGCCGGAAACTGCCATGACGGCGCCATCGGCATGAACGACACAAAGGGTGCCTGGGCATAGTGCTGTGGCACACCCAGGTTGAAGGCCAGTGGTCCCACGGGACCTCCGGAGAGGAAGTCTGCCTTAGCAAAAACTCCATACATAGCATTCCAATACGTAGGATCGGATCCTGGAGTTGGAAATTGATTCGATCCAGTATCCAAACGAGTAGCATCCGGCATCGGAACTGCTGGATCCACCGGAGCCACAGGATCAACCTCGTGCACAGGAGAAGCAGGAGCCAAAACCATCTGGAGTGGTAACTCTTCCGAATCCGGCGAACCCCTCGGGCCGGAGACTGCGCTGGTGTGCCTTTAGAAGAAGGAGATCTCTCCGGAGTCACTCGAGGAAAAGGAGAAGGCGAAGGAGACACAAGTTCTTTTTGACAACGTCGAGGGGCAGGTGAAGGCGACCTGGAAGCCTTACCCTTCGACGAACGGCACCAAGATCCATGTCTTCTCTGCTTTTTGTGTTTCCTCGACTTAGACGAGTGCGAAACTGACGACTTTGACTTTTTCAACCTCTTCCTTCCTTCTTCGCCTTAGCCATAAAGAGCTTTGCTTCCCGCTCCTTAAGAGCCTTAGTATTCATCTCAATTTGCGAATTGCAATTAGCGATTCGCAAATTGAGATTGCGATTTCAAAGATGCAGGGGTGTCCAAAGGACACCCTGTTGCACCCCTGATATTGATCTGTGCACATATGTTGCGCACACACATGCCCTTAGGGCATATGTGTGCGCAACATGAAACTTTGAAAAATGCACTTTAGTGCATTTTTCAACGTTTTTGCAAATTACCATGAAGTTGTACTTCATGGTAATTTGCGTGCCCTATTAGCGAATTTGCTATTTTTTAAAACATTTTAATGCATTGCATTTAAGGAATCTCAATTTGAGATTCCTTAAATGCAAATAATCGCAATTTAGCGATTTCTCAATTTGCGATTTTTGCATTTGGGATGATGCATCCCAAATGAAAAAATACTGGTCGCAAAGGGGTAGATTCTGAGAATCTGCTCCTTTGCGAACTGATTTTTTTTCATGCATCTAGCTGTAAGTGAGCACAATTGACTAGGCAAAATGTACTGTAATGTTTCCACAATCCCTGAAGGGTCAAGGGTTGTCCTGTTTAATGGTTGCCAGAAACTATACACTCCTTGGTAGGGTTCGGGGGCTTATAGTGGCACTGTGAGCTATCTGACATATCCTGTTGAGGTGTCCGTAATCAGTCTAGACACCAATCCCTTGGTTTATGTTGTGCAACAAACGCACAGATCCTATGTATTTTTTAGGAGCTACACACATGGTGCCCAATGTTGGTTTGGGTCTTAACGGTCAAATCAGAGTAGTTCAGTCATGCTTTCTCAGAGACACCTACTCACATTTAACCAGAGTACGTCTGTAGTGAGAAGGGAAATGTGCCTCTGCTGAGTAGGTAAAATCTATTGAGGCTGGAGGTTATGCAAGTTTGAAGGATTACAATTTCCCACACTGTAAAAAACGTTCTCTTTTACATACTACTTCCTCCCACAATGTCTGTCAATGGAGATGGTGTTGTGTGTACAGGAGAATAAGAGCAGGAAGTTGCTCCTAACATTACATAAAATTGCAGACATGCAGGTACTATGAAATTATTGTAATATGGCCTGCCGGCAACCGGTGGTGGTGTTACCTTCGTGATTGAGGCACACGTGGCATTCAGAACAGAGGTATGATATTCTTGGGTCAGATTCCCGCCTGCAAATGCACGCACAAAGTTGTTTCATACTTACATTGAAGATGACACCTGAAGAATACTTTCCATACGTGGACACAGAAGTTCCATTAATGTACCAAGAACATATTATTTGATTCAAGGGTGCCCTCCCCCACATCACAACAAATGTGAGACTCAGTCCGCTCAGCAGAGAAGGAGCAACCTGGATGGTCCTAGCTGCTTACACACTGCATCCATACATTGTCAGCAGCAAAATTACGTACACTTTACAGAGATATCGTAAAACTATACAGAAACCTTACACAGTTCGTAATGTGAACACTTACAATTCAACCTGTGCGGATTGCTCAAGCTGGTCAACCTCAATTGACTATGCCAACTATCAGCACAGAAAAGGAGTATGCGGTTATGCTAAGACTGCCCACCAAGTGGAAGCAAATTCAGTTCTGGATAGCACCGAAAATAGCACAGCTTCAAGCAGTATTTCCCCACACGGGCCAGCAGGAAAAACTTAGAATAGTAACAATTTGCTTGACAATGGGACTGGCTCCCCCGATGGAGGATTGTACCACTTGTGGTATATTGCTTTCTACCTTTAATACCAGAACTCAAGGCACCCCTCAATAGCAGTTTTACCAGATGTATTGAAACAAATACAGAATGAGTAAGGGGCAGAACCTGCCCTGGACTTGGGGTGAAACTGATGGGTAATTTTGCACAGGTATAAGCAATTATGTTAAGTAACATAAAAGGAGAGGCAGCAGCGGTGGCTATACGGCAATGCCTGAGAAATAAGAGTGAAAACGACCTAAAGTTATCTAAGAAAAATATTGTTCGCTGGGTAGAGATAACTTGGGAGCCAGACCTGGGAACCACAGGTGATGGTAATTCTGAAAAGGATAACTCGAAGTAAGCACCCGATTTTTCTAAAAAGAAATGGGATAACAATCAATGAAAAAATAATTAGCAGAATGCATCACGATCACTGGGTGGGTCTCCCCAACAGGAGCCCTCTGAAAAAAAGATACAATCTTAGAAACCGTGATAATATTAAAAAACCTTACTCGAATCAGGATACTGATACACGTTCCTCTTGTTCCTTTCATAGTTCAGCAAAACACTTGGAGAGGGAAGAACGGTCAGAACAAAGATTGGAAGAGCAAGTCAAGCCAAAAAGGGAGATACTTCAGACCACATTATCAAACAGAAGATAAACCGAAAACCGAACCTCCATTTAAAAAGAAGAAGGTAGCTGGCCTTACAATAAGAAATGCCCAGGCTTCTGAGGACTCTGCTTCTGAAGGGGGAATGGGCTCTTACAATGCTAGACAGTGCAGCAGAAGTAACAATTTCTGATCGAATTTCTGATGACAGCAGCGTTGAATGACCATATCACGGTGGAGACACCAGATACAAGGGTAAGTGCCCCACATTGTTTATAAGAAATTGTGCTCCAAATGGAGGTGGACATACCCAGGAAAGTGAAAGGTCTCTTTTGGGAGAACCTGATATATTGATACAACATCCTTTTAGCTGAAAGAGATTGGCTGCCTGAGTTCGTTAAGGAGTGCTCTAAGGGAGAAGATATAATTTTACTAGCCTTCTCCGAACTTGTTCCAGTCACTTAAAAATTCATATGCGCAGGAGTGGGCGTTAGCAATATCTCCCAAACTTTACCGCAATCATGTATGATGGGAGGCTGATTCATCTCACCATGAATCCCATTAGAATCTACTCCTACTCCACAGAGGCAGTAACCAGTAAAACATGATACAAAGCAACAAGTCAGGGAGATCTTAGATCAACTTGAGTACCAAGATTGAAAACTGCACCTCTCCCATGAATAATCCTGTATCGAAACACAACAATTCATACAGTCTAGTTTTAGACTACAGGCATTTGAACACATACTCGAACATTTGCAGTACAAAATGCACACAGTGCCGCATTAATGAATAACATTGTGCAGAAAAAATACAAAACAACACTAGATATCTCGAATGGTTTCTTCTGCCAAATTACAGTGTCTGGTTACAAATATCTGACAGCATTCTCGGCTCCAGGCACTTCACGCCAATTCTGTAGACTGCCCCAAGGGCATACGAATAGCCCCTGGTTGTTGTTAGCAAGAGTAAGAGTTACTTCAAAATTGTGATGAGGTGGGCACCTTGGAATTCATATTGTGGAAACATTTGTACCCCTCCTCGTGACCTGGACAGTGATGACCCCCCCTCCTCCTCATGATTTCCAATGCGCTATCCTATTGTATCTATATGCATGCTTTCTTTCGATGTACCCTTTGTATTGACCTTTGTGTAACTGTACATGTTATTGAGTATGTTCAATAAAAGGATTTATAAAAATAAAAAAAAATAAAAAATAAAAAAATTGTGATGAGGAGGCATTGTCCTGTGTAGATGAGATTTATCTGACTGACTAGTTATTGGAACACTTGAACAGGGTTCGCCAATTTGGGCTACAAATTTAACTTTAAAAAATAATAATTGCCCACATTTATGTCTTATTTTTGGGATATGAGCTATCAAAGTGAAAAGAAAAGCCTGGCAGCTAATTTTTTAGAAAAAACTGCACTGCTCCAAGCTCAAAAGACTGAAAGGATTACAATCCATTTTAGAATTCTTAACTTTTGGCAGAACATACATTATGGATTACGTTGATAAGATTAATCCTTTCTACGACCTAATCAGACCTGATTTCAGTCTAATATTGGACACAGAAACATACAGAAATTCTCAGTTCTGTATAAGCTGACATGATAGCTTAAAAACACTTAAACACATGTGTAAATACCACTAATTTGGTAATCCGTGTAGTCGCTGGTCAATCAGGGTACACTTACATCACCTTCAATTAAGGCAAAATGGTACCCACAGCATACAAATCACATTTGTACACAAACGCTGAAATGCGTTTTGCATCCACAGAAAAGATACTGACAGCAGTACAAACTGCTGTAGTGAGAGAAAGAGCACTAGCACAAGGGAAACGCATAATTGTCGCATCTCCGGTGCCAACCTTAGAGGTTGTTACCAAAGCAAGTGTTCCAAACGCAAAAGCACTGCATCCTTGATGGATACAGTTGGCTAATTCTCTCACTTCAACAGATGGAGATTACAGATATGATCCCACACTAAAAACACAAGCATTTCTGCTGTAAGAGCAAGAATATTCTCTCCCGAATTTAATAATGCCTCTTAGCCAATATGAATACATAATTTATACAGAGGGGTCTGCCCAGCCTGCCGCAGGAAGTAAACAGCAATACAGCACACCATGTGCGATTGTAAAGGGACGTATGCAGGAAGGCAAGTTCCGTCGTAGCAATACACACACGCAGTCGCTAGGAGATTGCACAGCACAGCTGGCAGAACTGAAAGCCCCGATACTGGCACTACAGAATATAGATCGGGAATTCCCCACACTTATTGTGTGCGATTCGTTTTATTGTGTCCAGTCGTACAATGAAAATCTTCACTTTTGGGGCCAGGATGGGTTTAGGGATCCCAAAGTTTGCCCAATAAAGCACAAGCTGCTTTGGGAACAACTGGCAAAGCTGGAGAATGCTTGCCACGGGCTCATGTATTTCACACATTGAGTCACCAGCGTGTTGGCGTGCATGTTGAAGGGAATTCATTGGCTGATGAAGTCGCCAAGTTGATAGTGCGAACTACTGCCGTTGCTGCAATCACTAGTTCCAGCACCAGGATAGATGGACAAATGATAATAGCTGTAAAGAACAAGTTACTCACCTTCGGTAACCCTTTTTTTCTGGTGGATACAGCATCTGCCTGTGGATTCCTCACCTTATGAATATCCCTGCGCCAGCATTCCGCTGAAACTTTTTTCCTAGCCCTGCATGTCGACGAGCACGTCACAATGCCATGGCTCAGCTTGCGACTCCGCATGATGTCACCAGAGCCATAAGAGAGCCTCGTCGGCGTGATGATGTCAGTTCCACCCATTTTTTCCGTGCCTCCGATGCGAAAGGGTGAACCAACAACAGATTCAAAGTATACACAGTTCCCAGTATTCAACAAGTACACATAGTGTAAATTCAAAAGGAAAGCCAAAGAGCAAACGCATTTCCTATAAATCATACAATGCAAAAAGATACATGAAATATAAACAATCATTTTAAACAAAAACAATTTTAAGGTATATAAGGGTGGAGATCGGGGAGGAGGATGGGTCAGTGAGGAATCCACAGGCAGATCCTGTATCCACCAGGAAAAGCGTTACCAAAGGAAATTAACTTGTTCTTCTGATGGATACATCTGCCTGTGGATTCCTCACCTTATGAATAGATTCCCACAGCAGTCCTACTCCTGGAGGAGGGTGTCCACCCTTCTATACTAAAAAGTCATGTAGGATAGAGCACGCAAAGTGGCTCTCCTCCTCATTTCGGAATCAAAGCAATAATGCTTTGCGTGAGTGTGGAGGGAGACCCAAGTCGCTGCCTTACAAATGTCCACTACAGGTACACCTCTGGCCAAAGCAGAAGTTGACGACTTGGCTTTGGTAGAATGAGCCCTAATACCTTCAGGAGGCTCCTTACCAGCCAGGGCGTAGCAGATCTTGATGCAGAAGATAATCCACCTGGATAGAGTACACTTGTGCACAACCTTGCTCTTCATGCGTCCAACATAGCCCAAAAAGAGCTGATCGTCCACTCGCAAGTCCGTGGTCCTGTCCAAATAAAAGCTCACCGCTCTTTTAGGATCTAGTCGGTGGTCTCTCCTCCTCCTTGGAAAGGTGAAGGGGAGGATAGAATACAGGAAGAGTAATGGACTGCCTAGATGGAAGGGAGTAACCACCATAGGCATAAAAGCAGCCCTGGTCCTAAGGACCATCCTTTCAGCATGTATGGTTAAAAACAGGGGTTTTGAACTGAGAGCCTGACGCTCACTCACCCTCCTTGCTGAGGTAATAGCCACAAGAAAGACCATCTTAAAAGACAAAAGCCTCAAAGGACAACTATGTAAGGGTTCAAACAGGGAACCCATCAAGAAAGTTAAAACAAGATTCAAATGCCATTGAGGCATAACAAAAGGTGTAGGTGGAAAACTATTAGTGAGGCGTTTAATAAACCTCAAAACAATGGGAGATGTAAATAGAGACGGCTGATCTGGCAAACAAAGGAACGCCGAAAGAGCTGACAAATATCCCTTAACAGTGGCCACAGTACATCCCTGCTGAGCCAAGAAAAGTGAAAACTGAAAAACATTGGACAAGTGGGCCTGTAAAGGATCAATGGATCTCTATCCACACCATTTAACAAATCTGACCATCTATAAGAGTAAATAAGACTTAGTGGAGTGTCGCTTGGACGATAAGATAACATCCACTGCATCCGGTGGGAGAGAGAAGGAACTCAGGTTGCCCCGTTCAATCTCCAGGCAAGAAGGTGCAGGCTCTGGAGGTGGTGGTGTAGAACCTGCCCCAGCAACTGCGAGAGGAAGTCTGCCTGAGAGGGAGATGGAGCAGCGGGTGCATTGAGAGGTGAAGTAGATCTGTGTACCACAACCTTCTTGTCCAATCCTGGCGATCAATATAACTTGGGCCCGGTCTTGGCGAATCTTCCTCAGAACCAGAGGAATGAAGGGTATGGGAGGAAACACGTAAAGGAGTTACAAGATCCAACTCAACTGAAACGCGCCCCCAACGCTCCCTGCACTGGATACTGAAGACTGCAGAACAACGGGCAGTGCGCGTTCTCGTAAGTGACAAACAGGTCCAACCGAAGAGTCCCCCACATCTAAAAGATGTGATGAACCACCTCCGGATGAAGCCTCCACTCGTGATCAGCCAAGTAATGCCAACTGAGACTGTCCACACAAACATTTAGCACACCGGCTAGATGATTTGCAAACACACAAATCTGATGGTTCTGTGCCCAGGATCAGAGTCGCAGACCTTCTCGACAGAGACAATACAACCCTACACCTCCCTGTTTGTTGATGTACAACATCGCAGTAGTGTTGTCCGTCAGGACCTGAACCGACTGACCGCAAAGGGAAGGAAGGAAAGCCTTTAGTGCTAAACGTATAGCCCGCAATTCCAGAAGGTTGATGTTAAGCAACCTTTCCTCTGGAGACCAAAGACCTTTGACCTCCAGATCCTGCAGATGAGCACCCCACCCCAGAGTGGACGCATGCATGATCACTGTGGCTACTGGAGGAGGAGACTGAAAGGGCTTCCCTTGAGTAAGGTTGCCCTGCACACTGCACCAAGTCAGCGCTGCTGCAGTTTCGCTGGAGATCCTAACTGACTCCCTGAGATCTCCATTGTGTTGATACCACTGCCTGCAGAGGCACCACTGGAGCGCCCTTATGTGCCAGAATGCATGACTGACCAACAGTATGCAGGAAGCGAACAGACCGAGCAGGCGAAGGACCTTCAGGACCGGAACAATCGCCCCATTGTGAAACAAAGTATCTCGTGAATGTCGAGAATTCTTTAAGGAGGAGGAAAAGCTCAAAACACAGTAGTATCCAGTACTGCCCCTATGAACAGGTTGCGCTGAGAGAGCACCAGGTGAGATTTGGGCACATTTATTGAAAAGCCCAAGTTGAACAACATATGAGTTGTTACCTGCAGATGATGAAGCACCATCTCTGGCGACTCCGCTTTGAGCAGCCAGTCGTCCAGATAAGGGTACACTGGGATCCCAAACCTTCCGAGATGAGCCACCACCACTGCCATCACCTTTGTGAAGACTCGAGGTGCAGTAGTAAGACCAAACGGTAGGACCGCAAACTGGTAGTGCTGCGACCCCACCGTAAAACGGAGATACTTCCTGTGCGACTTCAAGATGGGAATGTGAAAATACACATCCTGTAAATTAATTGACACCATCTAGTCCTCTTGCTGCAGCGCCAAAAGAACCTGGGCAAGGGTCAGCATCTTGAATTTCTCCTGTCTGAGGTAAAAATGTAAGATCCTGAGGTCCAGGATTGGACGTAACCTGCCATCCTTTTTGAGGATCAAGAAATACCGGGAGCAGCATCCCTGACGACTCTTCTGCTCCGGGACCACCTCTATCGCACCTTTCTGTAAGAGCACAAGGACTTCCTTCTGAAGGAAAATTAAAGGGTCCTCTGAACAAGAACCTTGGCAAAGAGGGTATGGTGGAGGAAATTCTCGATAGGGAAGGGCGTACCCATTTTCTAAAAGGTTTAAACCCCAAAGGTCTGACGTGACTGATTTCCAACCCTGTAGAAAATGAGCCAACCGACCCCCTACAGGGCTTACATGATCCAGGATGGGGGATCTAGGGCTGCTTTCCTGCATTACCAGGGGGATCAGGTGAGGTAGAAGAGGAGGAGGAGGAGAGATAGCAGGTAGACCCACGTTGGCGACCCTTGGCTCTTCCTCTATAGGACTTATAGAGCGGATTTTGCTGCTGCTGTTGTTGAGGTTGTCCAAGCCATGAAAGGAAGACCTTCCAAATCCGCAATATTTTCTATATCAAAACCCCCTTGACTGGGTTTGCAGTCCCAAAGAGTTTGCCGTAGCTCTACTGTCTTTAAACCTTTGAAGGGCATAATCCGCCTTCGCCCCGAAAAGCTTCGACCCATCAAAAGGCAAATCAACCAGAGTAGCTTGAACATCCGGGGAAAAACCAGAGGTTTCAATCCAAGCTTGCCTCCTGTTAGCAATGGAAGAACCCATAACTCTGGCCACTGATTCTGCCGTATCCAGGCCAGATTGAATAACCTGTCTAGCAGCAGCCTGAGCATCTGTAAGAACCTCCATAAAATGTCCCCTCTCTTCATCAGGCAATTTGGGTGCCAACTGCTTTGCCGAGTCCATCAAGGCATGAATATAATGGCCCAACAAACAGGTAGCATTGGTAGATTTAAGAGTCATGCTTGATGATGAAAAGACTTTTTTAGCTGACTGCTCCAGTTTTTTAGAGTCCCTGTCAGCAGAAGCCTGGAGAAAGGCACCCGAAGACTGTTTACAGCAGGACGCCTGCACCACCAAATTTTCTGGAGAAGGATGAGATGACAGAAAGAGAGGATCCCCTGGAGCAGTTCTATACCATCTTGCCACTGACTAAGACACAGCAGGAGAAGAGAGTGGTTTCCGCCATACTCTAGAATAGGCTCAGTCAAGGCTTCATTAAAAGGTAACAAAGGTTCAACTATTGACGAAGTCGAATGTAGAACCTCAGTCAGCAAATTAGGCCTATACTTAGCAGTTGGTAACTGTAAGTCCAAAAGCTCTGCCAACTTTCTTATTACAGTATGGTATGGGGCTACCTCTTGAGGCAGAGAAGCCCTTGTGGATGAAAGCTCCCACTCAGAAGTGTCCAGCTCACTTGCATCCTGTATGCCTTCAAAATCATCCACTGATTCCTCTATTTCACCTTCTTCAACCTACTGCCCTTGATACTGCTCTTCCTCAAGCAGTCTCTGCGCCTCTCTCTTCGATCGAATTCTAGGAATCGGCGGCGGTGGCGCCACACACGGTGCAGACATCTCTGGAGCCGGCGTCGAAGGAGGTTCCAAAGTCTGAATCTGCGCTGCATGAGGCCGAGAGGAAGATACACCAGACAGCGCCAAGGACTCCATGAACGGCGTCAAAACCCTCGGAGCCGGAAACTGCCATGACGGCGCCATCGGCATGAACGACACAAAGGGTGCCTGGGCATAGTGCTGTGGCACACCCAGGTTGAAGGCCAGTGGACCCACGGGACCTCCGGAGGGGAAGTCTGCCTTAGCAAAAACTCCATACAGCAGCATTCCAAAAATACGTAGGATCTGATCCTGGAGTTGGAAATTGATTCGATCCAGTATCCAAACGAGGAGCATCCGGCATCGGAACTGCTGGATCCACCGGAGCCACAGGATCAACCTCGTGCACAGGAGAAGCAGGAGCCAAAACAATCTGGAGTGGTAACTCTTCCGAATCCGGCGAACCCCTCGGGCCGGAGACTGCGCTGGTGTGCCTTTAGAAGAAGGAGATCTCTCCGGAGTCACTCGAGGAAAAGGAGAAGGCGAAGGAGGCACAAGTTCTTTTTGACAACGTCGAGGGGCAGGTGAAGGCGACCTGGAAGCCTTACCCTTTGACGAACGGCACCGAGATCCATGTATTCTCTGCTTTTTGTGTTTCCTCGACTTAGACGAGTGCGAAACTGACGACTTTGACTTTTTCAACCTCTTCCTTCATTCTTCGCCTTAGCCATAAAGAGCTTTGCTTCCCGCTCCTTAAGAGCCTTAGGATTCATCTTTCTGCCACTGGAACAATCTTCCACGTCGTGATCAGAGGACAAACACCAATCAATCACAGAATTTGTATAGCGCACTCCACACCCGGTAGGGTCTCAAGGCGCTGGGGGGGAGAGGGGTCCGTTACTGCTCGAAAAGCCAGGTCTTGAGTTGCTTCCTGAAGGAGAGATGGTTCTGGGTCAGCCAAAGTGGATGGGGAGGGAGTTCCATGTCTTAGCCGCCTGGTAGGAGAAGGATCTTCCTCCGGTGGTGGCTTTACGGATGCGTGGTACGGTGGCGAGGGCGAGGCTGGTCGATCGTAGCTGGCGGGTGGGCGTGTAGAAAGTCAGGCGGTTGTTGAGGTACTTGGGGCCCAGGTCCTGGAGAGCCTTTTGTGCGTGGGTGAGGAGTCTGAACGTGATCATCTTGCTGACGGGGAGCCAGTGCAGGTCTCTCAGGTGGCTGGAGATGTGGCTGTGTCGGGGGATGTCCAGGACGAGTCGTGCGGAGGCGTTCTGTATGCGCTGGAGTCTTTTCTGTAGTTTGGCTGTGGTTCCTGCGTAGAGGGTGTTTCCGTAGTCCAGTCGGCTGGTGACGAGCGCCTGGATGACCGTCTTCCTGGTTTCGGTGGGGATCCATCGGAAGATCTTACGGAGCATGCTCAGGGTGTTGAAGCATGATTATGAGATGGCGTTGACTTGTC
Organism: Lissotriton helveticus; assembly: GCF_964261635.1. Classification (NCBI taxonomy): domain Eukaryota; kingdom Metazoa; phylum Chordata; class Amphibia; order Caudata; family Salamandridae; genus Lissotriton; species Lissotriton helveticus. The sequence continues at coordinate 439,856,121 of NC_136071.1, read as the reverse complement.
TGGTCATCGAGAGGGAGGCGTCCAGGATGAAGCCCAGGTTGCGTGTGTGGTCCGTTGGTTTGGGAGTGGTGCCCAGGGCAGGGGGCCACGGGAGTCGTCCCAGGTGGAGGGCGACGATCCCAGGATGAGGACTTCCGTCTTGTCTGAGTTCAGTTTCAGGCGGCTGTTCTTCATCCACTCGGCGACGTCTTTCATCCCTTCGTGTAGGTTGGCTCTGGCGGTGGCGAGGTCGTTGGTAAGGGAGAGGATCAGCTGGGTGTCATCGGCGTAGGAGATGATGTTGAGGTTGTGTTGGCGTGCGATGGCTGGGAGAGGGCTCATGTAGACGTTGAAGAGGGTTGGGCTGAGTGATGAACCTTGTGGTACGCCGCAGATGACTTCGGTGGCCTCGGATCTGAACGGGGGAGGCGGACTCTCTGGGTTCTTCCGGCGAGGAACGAGATGATCCACTCCAGTGCCTTCTCTTGGATTCCGATGTTGCTGAGGCGCTGTGCTAGGGTGCGATGGCAGACAGTGTCGAATGCTGCCGAGAGGTCCAGGAGGATGAGGGCAGCTGTTTCCCCATTGTCGAGCAGGGATCTGATGTCATCGGTGGCTGCGATCAGGGCGGTCTCGGTGCTGTGGTTGGCTCGGAAACCGGACTGCGAGGGGTCGAGGGATCCGTTCTTCTCGAGGAAGGCGGCAAGCTGTCTGTTGACGGTCTTCTCGATGACTTTGGCAGGAAAAGGGAGGAGCGAGATGGGGCGGAAGTTTTTGAGGTCGGTGGGGTCCGCTATTGGTTTCTTCAGGAGAGCGCTGAGCTCGGCGTGCTTCCAGCTCTCCGGGAAGGTGGCGGTGTTGAAGGAGATGTTGATGATGTCCCGGAGTTGGGGTGCGATGATGGAGCCGGCCTTGTTGAAGACGTGGTGGGGGCATGGGTCGGTTGGTGATCCGGAGTGGATGGTGTTCATCGTGCAAGTGGTGTCTTCGGTGCTGACCGGGGTCCAGTTGCAGAGGGTGGTGGTGGGGGGCGCTGTTTCGGTGTTTGGGTGCGTGGTTGGTGCGCCAAAGCTGTTGTGTATGTCGGCGATCTTGCGGTGGAAGAAGGAGGCGAGTGAGTCGCAGAGGACTTGCGAGGGGTGATGTCGTTGTTTCCGGCACTGAGATTGGAGAACTCTTTGACGATGCTGAAGAGTTCCTTGCTGTTGTTTTCAAGTCGTTCTTTGAATGTTGACCTTTTGGTGGTGCGGATCAGCTGGTGGTGTTTGCGGGTGGCGTTCTTGAGGGCGGTCATGTTGTCTGGTCTGGTCGTGGCGCCAGGTTTTCTCGAGGATGCGGCAGTTCTTCTTGGATTTTTTGAGTTCGTCGGTGAACCAAGAGGCTGTCTTTCTGCCGGGTCTGCTGGGAGGGGTCTTCAGTGGTGCGAGGTCATCTGCGCAGTCAGTGAGCCACTGTGTGAGGATGCGGGCTGCTTCGTTGGGGTCCGTTGCGCTGGCGGGAGGGTTCTGTCTGAGGGACGTGGTGAGCTGGTCGGCGATGACCTTGCTCCAGCTCCTGCGGGGAACCTGTTGCTGGTGGTGGTGGGTCATGGTTCTCCTGAAGCTGAAGTGGACGCAGCTGTGGTCGGTACAATGGAGTCCGGTGGTGTGGTTGAAGGAGATGTGCTTGCTGGAGGAGAAGACTGGGTTAAGCGTGTGGCCGGAGTAGTGGGTGGGGGTGTTCACCAGTTGCTTGAGTCCGAGGTTGGCGAGGTTGTCCAGCAGGGTGGTGGCGTTGCTGTCCTTATTGTTCTCCAAGTGGAAGTTGAGGTCCCCTAGGAGGATGTAGTCAGCGGAGAGGAGGGCATGCGGGCTGATGAAGTCTGCCATGTCTTCGCTGAATTGTGTGCGTGGTCCCGGGGGTCTGTAGATGAGGGTGCCTCTGAGGGTCGTCTTCGGGTTGGTGTGTATCCGTAAGTGGAGGTGCTCGGCGGCGGTGAAGGTGTCGTCGGAGTTGGTCGTGATGCGGATGGTGTTCTTGTGTACGATGGCGATGCCTCCTCTGGTCTGGTTGACGCGATCCCTCCGGGTGATCTTGTAGCCTTCCGGGATGGCTATGGCGATGTCGGGAGCTGAGGAGGCGTTCATCCAGGTTTCTGTGAGGAAGGCGACGTCTGGTGATGTTGTGTCAAGGAGGTTCCAGAGTTCCACGGCGTGCCTGTGGACGGAGCGGGTGTTGAACAGGATGCACTTGAGGTGGTTGTTGTTGGTGCTCGGCTTGGCGGGTGCGGTGCAGGTTCGGAGATCTCCATTGTGTTGATACCACTGCCTGCAGAGGCACCACTGGAGCGCCCTCATGTGCCAGCATGCATGACTGACCAACAGTATGCAGGAAGCAAACAGACCGGGCAGGCGAAGGACCTTCAGGATCGGAACAACCGCCCCATTGTGAAACAAAGTATCTCCTGAATGTCGAGAATTCTTTAAGGAGGAGGAAAAGCTCAAAACACAGTAGTATCCAGTACTGCCCCTATGAACAGGTTGCGCTGAGAGAGCACCAGGTGAGATTTGGGCACATTTATTGAAAAGCCCAAGTTGAACAACATATGAGTTGTTACCTGCAGATGATGAAGCACCATCATCCGTTTGTCTGTGTGTGCGCCTCGGGGTGGCTTGGTAGCAGGCGGCGGATCGGCCGGCGTTGAGTGTGTGGAGGGTGGCGGTGTCGTAGGTTCGTCGGGAGCGCTGGCATCGTCGAGGACCAGGGATCCTGGCGCTGAGCGCGGTCCAGGCGCGGATGGGCGCAGACGGGCTTGCCTTTGGTGCGCCTTCGGCGCACAATCGGCGCACCCGCTGCGCGCGGAGCTGCGCGGCCTCCATGAGGGGTAGAGGGAGGGAGGAGCAGCTGGGAGGCGGGAGCAGGGCAACCAATCGGGAACGAGGGGGCGGGCCAGCGGGGGAGTGAGCGGCGGGAAGGGTCACGGAAGGCAAGAGGGGGCAGGGGGGGAGGGAGAAGGCAGAACGAAGCGAAGGGGCGAGGGGTACAGAAAGAAAACACGGGGCACAGCAACAACAGGTAGACGGTCAGACTGGAGCTAAAACGGGCAAGGGTTACAGAAAAGAAAAAAAACACGGGGCACAGCAACAGCAGGCAGAGGGTCACGGAAGGCAGAGAGAGAATCACAATGAGGAGGCAGGCAGCAGTAGGCACGCAGCGGCAGTAGTGGCACACAGGGGGTCTGCGCGGTGGCAGAGGGAGCGACCTGCCTGGATCACAGGGTCAAGGGTCGCTCCACCACAGACTTCATGGCGGTCAGTGATGGACATGTGACCCCCACACTCTCTGCACGGCTTGAATCCAGACTTCCTCGAAGATGACATCCTAAAACCAACAGTTTAAAGAAGAATCTCACTACAAAGTATCTCAACAAAATGGAGAGATCCAGAAAACCGTTTCACGTCGACGGCGCGGAAAAAAGGGATCTGACGTCATCACGAAGATGAGGCTCTCTTATGGCTCCAGTGACATCATACGGACTCGCGAGCGGAGCCGTGGCATTGTGACATCCTTGTCGGTGTGCAGGGCTAGGAAAAATGCTTGCGCAGAATGCTGACGCAGGGGAGGAAACAACAGGCAGATGTATCAATCAGAAAGCTACGAGCAGTAGCTCAGCCTTGCCAAAAGGTTTTACACTCAAGGACTCCTACAAGTTAGATGCGCAGAACATTCCATATGCTAAAATTCCAGGAGTGGGGAATAGAGTAATACCTAACATGGATCACAGATTAGGATTAATTCTAGCTGCACATGAGGGTCTGGGTTCAGCAAAAGAAGGCTGTTTCACTACTGTAGCAGCATTAGTGATTGCCAGGTCTTGCTAAACAAACCAAGGGTTTTGTCCTGAAGTGCGACATCTGTCAGCAGATGAATGGTTCTACCATAGCACGTCTACCTCAAACACCAGTACTGATATAAAACAGACCCCTCTCGCATGTGTCTGTTTGGACCACTGCTGCCCCTTACAATCCGATGGGGCTTACAAGTACATCTTGGTGGCAGTGGATTCATACTCTAGATTCCTGTGGGTATGGCCTCAGCACTTGGCTGATGCCTGAACTGTTATAAAGGATTTGCGAGTCTTTATAAGGACATATGCAAATGGCACATTACATTCCGACTGTGGCCCTTTGTTTAGCTCACGGGCTTACCAAGAAGCCATGGGAAATTGGGTGTAGCACTGCGGTACTCCTATCCGTATCATCCTGAGGCAAAGTCGATTGTGGAGAGGAAAAACCGGACTTAAAGCTATCCTTAACAGCTAGTGTATTAGGCTCGGGTGGCAGTTGGGTCAATTACCTATATGGAGTCAGAGGGCACTTAACAACATGGCAAGTAAATCCTGGGGGGGCCATACTCCATATAAAGTCCTGCTTGAGATAAGAATGTGGGTATCAGACCTCAATTGATGCAGCACAGTGGTGAATGAAAAACTATTTGGCATCAATGATTGTTTGGCTGTTTTACAGGAACTCAATGAATACCTGACATTACAAAGCAATGTCAAAGTAAAACTCAACACCACTGGAGAAGTGAAAGCTGTTATTTTATTTTATTTATTTTTAAGGTTTTATAGAGCGCGTAGTAACCCTAGAGCATCCCCGCGCTAGAACCAGAACTCAGGAGAGGTCAGAATCGAAGGGGGGGGATTTAAGGAAAGAGAAAGGTTTTCAAGGCCTTCCTGAATTGGAGAAGATTAGGTTCAGTTCTCAGTCTCCGAGGAAGGTTGTTCCAGTGTTTGGCCGTGTGGACCGAGAAGCGGCGTCCTCCGGACCTGGCCTTTTTGACTCTGGGAACAGTGATGAAGTTCTCTCCGCCTGAGCGGAGGACCCTACTCGCATTGTAAGGGATGATGAAATCCTTGAGGATGGGTGGGCCTTTGTCATGGAGGGTCTTATGGGCCAGACAGAGGGCCTTGAAAGCCACCCTTTCTCTGACTGGGAGCCAATGCAGGAGCTTCAAGGCTGGCTTTGCCGAGGATCTGGCGGGGGTGTCGGTAAGTAGGCGGGCCGCGGCGTTTTGGACTTTCTGCAGGGTATTGAGGGTGGCTTCAGGGGCACCCAGGTAGATTGCGTTGCAGTAGTCCAGCCTCGCCATAATGAGGCCCTGAATCAGGAGTTTCTTGGAGGTAGCGGGGAGCAGGGGGAAGACCTTTCTGCAGGCCCTAAGGAGTCCAAAGCAGATTCCTGCCGTTTTTTTGGCCTGTGATCTGAAGCTCAGGTCCTTTTCGAGCCATACGCCCAGGCTCTTGACCTCCTCCTTCGGTGTAGGGGGTCACCTAGACAGACGGGCCAGATGTCAGGCGGCAGGGAGGGCTCTTTATGTCCGAGCAGCAGGATCTCGGTCTTGGACCCGTTCAGTTTCAGTGCCGAGGAGTTCATCCAGTTATGAATTTCCGAGAGACAGCTGTGAAGGTCGGGTGGGGATTGGTGCGGGTGTGAGAGGGTTACCACCAGCTGGGTGTCGTCGGCGTAGTTGATAATCGAGACGCCGAACGGGTTGACCAGTTTCTCCAGCGGGGACATATACACGTTAAATAACGTAGGGCTAAGGGATGAGCCCTGCGGTACTCCACAACGGAGGGGGATTGCGGGGGAGTGGCTGTCATTCTCCCAGACTTGGAAGGAGCGTCCGTCTAGGAAAGATTTTAGCCACTTCAAGGCCGTGCCCCTTACTCCGATGTCTCCCAGTCGTTGGATTAGGGTGTGGTGGCTCACAGTGTCGAAGGCCGCACTGAGGTCCAGGAGGATCACTGCCACTGATCCTCCCGTGTCCAGAATGCTTCTGGCCTTCTCCACTGCTGCCAGGAGGGCTGTGTCAGTGCCCTGTCCTGGACGAAACCCTGTCTGGGAGGTCCCGAGTAGGTTGTTGCTCTCAAGGAATAGTGATAGTTTTTTATTCACTAGCTTCTCCGTGATCTTGCTATTTCCTGGGAGGAGGGAGATAGGTCTGTAGTTGGCTAGGTCCAGGGGTTCTAGAGAGGGTTTCTTTAAAAGGCCTTTGACCACTGCCGCCTTCCAGCTAGGAGGGACTAGACCCTGCGAGAGGGAGGAATTAATGAGGGACGTGAGGGGGGGGAGGATGGTGCTGGACACTTTTTTCAGAAAACGGAGGGGAGCGGGATCGCGAGGAGAGCCACTTTTAATTGTAGCCAATGTCGCGGCTACCTCTTCCGTAGACACTGGGCCAAAGGTGTCCAGAAAGGGTAGGTTGCCTTCAGGGGAGTGAGGGCAGTAAATGGGAGATTTAGAAGGATCCCCGCCCAGGTTGTCAGCCGTGATTGGGGGTAGGTCCGCGAGAATTTTTTGGATTTTCTCGTCGAAGAAGGTGGCAAGTTTAATGCATTTGCTTTCCGCTGCTTTGGGGTCCAGAGGTTTTACTGGGGGGTCTGGGGCCTGGAGGAGTTCCTTAAGGACGGCAAAGGTTTCATGTGCCGAGCAGGAGGCGTTTTTAATTCTATCTTCGTAGAAGGCGCTTTTAGTATTGAGGAGTTCCGTTTTATAGGATTTTAAAGAGGCCCGAAATATATCTTTTTTGTCTGCCTTTTTATCTTTCCTCCATAAGCGTTCGTTCCTCTTACATTCCTTCCGTAGTAAGTTTAATTTGGGGGTGTACCAGGGGCAAGGGGTGACTCTCTTGGTACGTTTGAGGGTGCTGGATTTCGGGAGGATGTCGTCCAGAGATTGGGAGATCCATGTGTTAAATTTGGTGTCAGCAGTGATAGTGTCTTGAGAGGGGGGAGGGGTATCTTCACTTAGTTTAGCTGCCCAATGTAGGAGGTTGAGGTGGAGGGATGTTAATGTGCCATTCGAAGGGGACCAGGAAGTGGTCGGTCCAAGGGAGGGGGACGTGGGGGCGAGTGCTCAGATCTTGGATGTTAGTGAATATGGGATCGAGTAGCTGTCCTTTGTCGTGAGTCGCCTGTGCGTTTTTTAGGCCGAGGCCCATAGAGGAAAGATCTTGTAGGAGTTCTACAGCCTGTTTGTAGACCGGGTCCAGGAAGTGGATATTGAGGTCCCCCAGTAGGAGATAGTTGGAGGAAGTCGTGCAATCCATGGTGATATGGTCAGTGAGTTTGCTAGGAAAATCGGTGAGTTGGCCAGGGGGGCGATATACAAGCATTCCCGACAGGGATGTTACTGGGGAGATTTGGATGGAGAAGTGGCAGCTTTCACAACCTTTGATGTTACCATCCGAGATTCTACAGGAGAACACGTCCTTAGATATTATGGCTAGGCCGCCTCCTCTACCAACTGGTCTATTCAATGAGCAGATTTGATAGCCCGGAGGGAGTGCTAGGACTATATCAGGGCCATTGTTGTGAGTAAGCCATGTTTCAGTGAGAAACAGAATGTCCATAGCGTGGTTTAGAATCAAGAGGTTAATTTCATGTGCATGTTTAGCGAGCGATCTGCAGTTGAGGAGGCCTAGTTGTAGTCCGCCTGGTGCCGAGTCTGTGCCAGGAGGGTTGCAGAAACTGCAGCCGGTAAAAGGATTGTCGCCCGAATAGGTGTAATTGCAGAGGGGGTGTTTTTGTGTGTTCAGGGCCAGGAGCCTGTCCCGGGTGTAGTTCGGGCATTTCGTGACAGAAATGGGCAGAGTAACTGGGCCCGGGTCCGGCTGGGCCCGGACGGGCCCAGACGGGCTTGCCTTTGGCGCGCCTTTGGCGCGCTGACGGCGCGCCCGCTGCGCCCGTCCGCTGCGCGTCCGAATGCGGCACATGATTTTATACCGACAGGGGGGGCGTGGCCAAAAGTAGTGGGCGTGGCCTGTAATCAGACTCACTCACTAATGGCGGTGAAGGAGACTTTTCTTCCCCGTGGCAGCGTTTAGGTCGGCTGCACGGGTGTTTTCAGAGTCTAGGTGAGTGCCCCTAACAGGTTGGTGGGAGGTGTACAAATTCTAAAATCAATTTACACACACTTTAAAAAAACATAACATTTTTCATACAATTTTTCAGCAGAGCTCCCGGCTGTGCCTCAGGAGTATGGGTTCTGAGAGAGACTGGGCGTCGGCGCTTTAAGTAGTCAAGGGGGCGTGGCCAAAAGTAGTGGGCGTGGCCTGTAATCAGGCTCACTCGCTAATGGCGGTGAAGGAGACTTTTCTTCCCCGTGGCAGCGTTTAGGTCGGCTGCACGGGTGTTTTCAGAGTCTAGGTGAGTGCCCCTAACAGGTTAGTGGGAGGTGTACAAATTCTAAAATCAATTTACACACACTTTAAAAAAACATAACATTTTTCATACAATTTTTCAGCAGAGCTCCCGGCTGTGCCTCAGGAGTATGGGTTCTGAGAGAGACTGGGCGTCGGCGCTTTAAGTAGTCAAGGGGGCGTGGCCAAAAGTAGTGGGCGTGGCCTGTAATCAGGCTCACTCGCTAATGGCGGTGAAGGAGACTTTTCTTCCCCGTGGCAGCGTTTAGGTCGGCTGCACGGGTGTTTTCAGAGTCTAGGTGAGTGCCCCTAACAGGTTAGTGGGAGGTGTACAAATTCTAAAATCAATTTACACACACTTTAAAAAAACATAAAATTTTTCATACAATTTTTCAGCAGAGCTCCCGGCTGTGCCTCAGGAGTATGGGTTCTCTGGCAAGACCTGCCTGGGCCCCGAACATTGGGGTCCTGGTATGAGAAAAGATAGTGGACAAAAAAGAATTTGGGCCATGTACCTGTCCTGGCTGTTTAAGGAACAAGAACAGTACTTCTTCCGCCCCTTGCCGGCTGCAAAGACAAGAGATTTGTCTCAATTGATCTAATCAAACCACATTATGTGGCCGATTTTCAACAGCAGGCCGTGTGGGCTCCTGGGTAGCCACTGATCTCCTCTCGCTACCATACAGGAAGTTCAGATGGAAAGATTAATAACTTTTGAAGACTCCACTCCGCGAACAATGGAATGAAACTTGTACCTGTTGAAACTGAGCAACATCAAACTACAACTGACACACAGATCTCAATTCGGCCTTTTGTCCCCAAACAAACCAAATTCGAATTCTAAACATAGTTTTGTTTTATTTTTTTTCTGCTCTCACTGAGGCACCATGGCTTTCAAAGTGCTCGGTCAGTCTAATTGGGGAACATCCTTTACAACGCAACTTTTACAACGCACTACCATTACGACGCAACTTTTACAACGCAAGTTATTACAACGCATTGCGCTGGGGGGCGCTCTAGGATAGGGAATAGTTTAATTACTATCCAACACCTTCCCTACTGTCCACGGGGACTGGAGTTGGAATAGTAAATTAAACTATTCACTATCCAGCACCCCCCGACTTGCGTTGTAAAACCGGCATCGTAATGGCATGCGTTGTAAAAGCATGCGTTGAAACGTCATACATCCATCTAATCATATAATGATTCTTTAGTGGACTTGTAGAGCTTTTGAATTTTAATAGCATCTTTTTCAATTTTTTTCATACAACATGTTTTTAGATGCTTTTAGACACTGATTTGATGACAATGTTTTTATACTTTTTAGAAGCCATTAGTAACCTTTAGCAGGCATTAGCAACCTTGTGGACCTTTAGATCAGGAGTGGTTGTTATGTTTCCTAACCAGGGCTTAAGTAGCAAAGCGACCTTTTATCTACTTTTGTCCTACCTTGCTCTGCATAACAGTTCTAGCAATGACCTTTTACCCAGTCATGGGCTAAATAAATAACAATTGGTTTCCTTGAAACCAGCCTAATTTATTATGGATTCTTAGCATCATATCTTAAATCTCATGCACTTGATGTACATAGCAGGATTAAGATACTCTGTACAAAAGTCGTCGCTATCTTCATCCTCTGCAACAGGGCTAATTTGCATGATTACAATTATTGATTTAGGTTCATCTACATAATCGTACTCACAGCATATCGATTATGGTAGAACCATGAGAACACTTGAGATGGCAGACTTCTCAGGCCTAGCATTTGATGACGAAATCTTAACATCTATTTTGAATGAGAATCCAAGTATATTGGACTCTATACCTACCGCAGGACCAAGCACTCCAGGGGATTGGGATACTATTCTCAACCTGAAGAGCCATACCCGAACCATTATCCATGGACAAATTATGGCCGAATACTTACATAGCAAATGTGCCCCCACGGGCCTACTGGTAACCAATGCCCCAAGATTGTTTCTGACGGATAAAGCTTTCCTTAAAGATTGGTCATTGATCGCGTGGCGATGTACCAGCGACTGGCTAATTCTTATAATCACGACTGCGAAAAGGGTTGCTGATGCCATCCTTATCGAAATACAACTTCTGGTGGGCCAGATAAAAACAACATTAACTACTAAACAATTTCAGAAACAACTAGATGAAGCGAATAAAACGAATAAAGAGTACAGAGACCCTATCTTTTTTGCTAAGATTGAGAAGTTTAAAAAAGATCTGGCGAAGTTCTCGCACAAAAGAATCTATCCATACACAAGTGAGAACTACACTTCTCCAGAGTTTACCAAGAAAGGGAAAGGTTATGGGTCGAGTTATTCTACATCCTCGTCCGACCCAGACTCTAGTGACTCTGATGCAGGTACCAGTGGGAGGCCACAATGGAGAGGGAGAGGTCAATACAATTGACCAAATCGTAGGCGAACTGGACAAGGGAACTTTTACCAATCAGGCTCATGGTGGACGCCATCGCCATGGGGATACCCACAGTTCCCACATCCTATGCCCCAGTACCATCCGCAGCCCCAATTTTATGACGGCCAGGTTTTTTTAGGACAGGGCTGTGGCCGAAGCAGGGGCAGGCGGAGAGGCCAACCCCAAGTTCAGGTACAATGGCAAGACGAACAGGATCTCCCAAACACCAGCAGCAGCAAACGAGGCCAGTAACAATCATCCCAGGCAGCAATGAAAATCTGGTAGTCAACCTGAGTTCACGCACACTAACTCCCACTGAAAACCAAGTCCTTAATAAAGGACTAGGGTTTGTACCAACATACAGCGGTGATGCTTTCCAACTATGTGGAGAGGTTGAGAAATTCTTTCGCAAAGTCCAGCTCCACTTTTTCTTCTCTGGAAAAGATCAAGATCAGACTGAAACTGAAAACAACACAGGTCTTAAAAAGAAATCCACATACACCCCCTTTCTCCAACAAGTACCACCAAAGGTTGGTGCCTTTGAAAAAGCGGTGGTTCATGAGATCAGCTCCCTGAATCTGTCGAAAAATGACAATTTTCAAAATTTATAAAGAGCCGAGAGAATGGCGATAGACACCTTGTCCAAGGATAAAAACATAACGATCAAACCCGCCGACAAGGGTGGTGCAATAGTCATTCTGGACACCACCACTTATCGAGCGGAATGCTTGCGACAATTAGGAGATACCAACTCCTATACTCTGCTCAATACTGACCCTACAAGCAGGCTGACTACTGAAATTAAAAATCTAGTGGAAGAGGCAAGTGCAGATGGCTGGATTACATCGCAAGAAGCCCAGTTTCTTGTCACTACAAACCCAGTGACTCCATATTTTTACGCCCTGCCCAAAATCCACAAACGAGCAAGGCCACCCCCAGGACGACCCATTATTTCAGGCATCGGGTCTCTTCTTGAACCCCTTTCATCTTTCGTTGACTTTTTCCTGAGACCGTTGGTGCGGACCATGCCCACCTACCTCCAGGATACCAAAGACGTTCTTCGTCTTTTGCCTGAAAGAGAGTTCAACATCGAGACTGACATCCTTGTTAGTTTCGATGTTGAATCTCTATACACCTGCATACCGCATGAAGAAACCTTGCAGGCCGTCAGGGGTCTTTTGGAAGCTAACACTCTTGAAAGCATTACACCTATTCGTTTCATCATGGAGATGGCAAGGCTTGCCATGACTGAAAATTTCTTTCAATTCGAAGACTCCCTGTACCTCCAGACATCGGGTACTTCTATGGGGAGCATTTTTGCCCCAAGTTTGGCAAATTTATATCTCCACCTCTTTGAGACACAGTACGTACTCGACCACAACAACCCGTATTACCAACAAACGGTGTTGTGGAAGAGATATATCGACGACGTACTAGTAGTATGGCGTGGAGACACTGCTTCTATACTTGCTTTTCAGAACTGGTTGAACACCCAGAACCAATTTCTTAGATTCACGGTGGAATATAGTGAGACAGAACTCCCTTTTTTAGATCTACTCCTTTTCCCCAAAGATGGACATCTAGTAAGCAAACTGTATCGGAAGTCTATGTCTAGGAACTCTCTCCTCCGATTTGACAGTCACCACCCACGCTCTCTAGGAGAGAATCTGCCTTTTGGACAATTTTTAAAGGTTCAAAGAAATTGGCCCGAAAAATCTGATTTCAAGCATCAATCAAAAGATCTATGCTCCAAATTAAAACAACGACTATACTCTAGTGCGTTGGTCAGAAAATCATGTAAAAGGGCTTCCAACAATCCTCGAGAAGCCTTACTTGCTCCACCTGTGGAAAAACCTCCTTTGGAGAAATTAACCTTTGTTACCACCTTCAGCACAGTGTCCACCCAGGTTCAGAAAATCATTCGAAGAAACGTGCGTATCCTCAACACTGCTGGTAATAAAATTCCACCTCCATTGTTTTCTTTTAAGAGAAGTTCAAACTTAAAAGATGACTTAGTACACACCAGACCTCGGTCCACACCTCAAGATTCCATCACGACACTCTGGAACTTGTCGCCAGTTCAAGGCCACCACCCATGTGGAAATTGCTCGGTGTGCTCTCAAACTAACAAAACCCTCACAGTTGACATTGGCACCTCGCGTCCCTGGGTGCTCAAACGACATACTAATTGTAACAGTGAGAGGGTGATATATTTGATCACTTGTCCCTGCTCACTACGTTATATTGGTATGACATCCAGGAAGGTCAAACTCAGAATTCAAGAACATAAAAGCACTATCAGGCGCAATAAACAGGCCACATGACTTACCAACCATTTCTTGACAATGAAACACTCTGCTGAAGACATGGAATGGTTAGTCTTGGAACAGCCGTTCATTCCCCAACATGTTAGTGACATCTCTCGATACCTGTTCATCAAAGAACAGAAATGGATTTTTAAACTTAAGTGTTACACCACAGGGTTAAATGATGAAATTCCATGGATTCAACTTTGATCCATTTCTTTAATCCTGCTTTATCATCTCTTGACAATTTGGGGTTTTCCAACTCCTGTACTGTTTTCAACATTCTGTTTTCAACAGACATGAATCCCTGTTTCTTAACATACATGAATCCCTGGTTTACACAGAGTCTGAGTATTAACTTAGTTACAGATCACGTAGTTTGACCGTCTTCCTTGTGATTGTATTTCAAATGCTAAAGATCACATCTACTCTGAACCACGCATTATGATCTATGACCTTCGGTTTGGTTTGCAAAACGCAAATTGTACTTCCATAATAGTAGCGATGGTCTGTCCCCTTAGGTCTCTTCCATACGTAGGTACAAAGATATCTGCCCTTAAGGATTTCAGCACAATGATTTAAATGCACAATGATTTAAACGTATGAGACGTTTTTCATCTTCACCCAGTGGTTTCTTGCCTTTCTACTTTGTTGTAGACCTTACGCTATGACTGCTAACAATCCTTCTGCATAAAATATTGGATTGTCAGCACGATAATCACTTAGCGAAGTATAGATGCGTTTCATCTCACGTCACCACTTACATGACATTGTCTATAGCAACCAATCACTTAAGGGGTGTGAGAGTAGTGACCAATGAAAAAGAAGTGCCTCCGTGTTGCTTTTACCTCACACTGTATCCGGCCTGTTGTTGTTTCACTTCCGGTTTCCGGTTTCTTTACAAGAACCAATCACCTGACCAAAGTAGGTACCTTGGGGTGCTTCCTCTTCGGTCCGCATTCCGCAAATAAAAACATAGCAGGTCTATCATTCAAGGGTTGTAAGAATAGCGACCAATGAGAAAGAAGTGCTTCTGTGTTTACTTTTACCTTACATTATATCCGGCCTGTTTTACTTCCGGTATCCGGTTTTCTTTGTAAGAACCAATCACGGGACAAAAGGAGGTACTTTGGGGTGCTTCCTCTTCGGTCCGCATTCCGCAAATAAAAAACACAGCAGGTCGCAATGCCCGCTACCTTCCCCTCGGCTCAGAAGGCAGCCGGAGGCACCGACAGACAGGTGGGTGATTGCTTCCTGCGGAGCATCTTTTGCGCGATAGCGGTTCTAGAGTGGGCTTTTCTTACCATTCTCTATACCGGGCTTTCCATCCTTTTGAGAGCTTTAATAGAACTTTAATAGCATTTTTTCATCTAATAGACTCAGTTCTGAGAGTGATAATAAGTTTATTGCTGCTCCACCAGCGATATGTTTGTAGAGCCACTCCATTCAATCTATTTCTACTCTTTTAAAAAAAGCTGTTTTTCGTCATTCTTTAATTAAATATACGGAGTACCACATATGACACCTAGGTCACTCAGCCATGGCAAGTTGAAGTCGCCATTTCCTTCTCTTGTTCACCCACCCCCCCAGAGGGTTTTTCTCCAGAAATGATATCAAAAATAGAGGGAATCTCAACATAAGCTTAATGTTTGAAGTTAACAACACACGTGTTTTCCCTCCCATTTTTTTTAGAGCGGGCCTCTTTGACCTGAGCGAGTGTCAGGCGAGGTGAGGCTATCTCCAAAAAATGTATAGGCGAGTTCTTTCTTCAACTTGGAATATGGATGTACACAGACATAATCATATTGATGTTCCACAATATCTGTTTTTCTACAATTGTCTTTTGTTGTAGGAGAGTTTGTTCTTCATCACGATGTGAGACTACCATATAGTGAATCACTACTGGTAGGTCATTCTTTATGTTATTCTCGATATTATATTATTTAATTCACTTTTCAATGTTGCAGTAGTGTAATAATAACAGGTCCTGATGAAAGACTTGTTAGGCTGAAACATGTTGACCATATAGTTCCTACACTGATAGTGGTATTTGTTTAACACACTATCTTCACTCTGCTTTTAATCTTGCCACTATGATGACCCCTCTCAATAAAGTCTTACCTTTGGCATCATACTAGGCAATCTTAATTATCACATTTTTCACTATTCTACACCCAACCCACCAACATATCCTGTTGGCTCTCTCTCACTGGTGGATCTGATGCGAGTATTCCTCTACATATGATCAGAGAGGTACCTAGGAGATACCAGTTTTCAACAAAACCCAGATGATGAGATTCCGCCAATGGGTGTGCTGATGGGTATCATTTTTACACATTTCTCTTTCCTCACACTAACTACTTTACTACACTACTTTGAGTGTACATATTATTGTAGTTTTTTCTTCAGACCCTTAGCATCCCCTGTGTGTTTGTTGATAGTTAGAATGGGGGATTGGATGCAAGCTGGTCTTTAACCACTTGGCTGCTAAGGCACATGATGCTCTTCCATTGACTTTCCATTGAAATCAATGGAAACTCCATGACGAGTTACCCTTGTCATTAGCACTGAAGGGGTTAAAGACTTTTCCCCTTAGACCCTTCTTACGTTTTGTTTTTTGAGACCCATGAGGTTACCTTTTTGGTATGAAAGTACTGCACCTTCACTAGGTAACTAGAGGAAACGCTTCTGTGCGGACACTGACACGGAGGTCCCTGCATGCTGAGGCTTCAACATGCAGTGATCCGACATCCTTTGCAGGGTGTCCAACTCGTGACCAAGACGGGGTCAGTCATTCTCTCCCATTAGGTAATTGGGTTGGCTCTTTCCTAGGGGATTCTTGGCTTCACACCCAAATACCTGCTAGGTACACTTGGGTAGGATCCGCATCGTAGGAGTACGCAAAGATTACTGTTTTATATTTTCTTGCATTTATTCATTGCTTAAACACCATGGCAGAAATGTATCTCTTGTTCACTTTTTTGGTGTTTGTAATCTTACATTTGCTTCTGTCTACTGATTGTTGCAGCACATATGTTTTATACTAGAATGGCGCTGGTAAAATGAATGCGTATTGAAAAGGGCCTCAACGTTTATTCTGTACATTTCTCTGAGACTAAGTGAGCACGATTGACTGAACGATAAGTACTGCACTGTTTCCACAATCCATGAAGGGTCAAGAGTTGTCATGTTCAATGGTTGCCAGAAACTATACGGTCCTTGGTAGGGTTTGGGGGATTATAGTGGCAGTGTGAGCTAGATGGTGACATATCCTGTGGGGCTGTCCGAAATTAGTCTAGACACCAATTCCTTAGTTTATGTTGTCCAACATACGTGCAGGTCCTATGTATTTTTAGAAACTACACAACAGAGATGTCTAACTATATATTGGCTGCACTGAAACGGGTCATGTTTGGTATCCTACTTCAACACAGATTCCAGTGTTGGATGTGGGATCCCATATACTGGGGGCTCCTCTATGGAGCCCCCTGTATTACTGGTACCAGCCTTTCAGAGTCAAACAGCAGGCTAATGCTGCTGCCAACCACAGACGCAATTCTCCCCTCCTGCTGCTGAGCCAGGCACGAGCAGGGGAAGGTAAGACAATAGGTTTCCTGTCACAGGGAGGTGTGACCTCCTCCCAGACAGGACTTAGTGTATTGGGCTGGGGTGTGGGCGCTGGCCAGCACCACCAGACTGCTTTGAAGGGCACATTTGGTGCCCTCCTTGCATACTCCAGTTGAAACCAGTTCAGGAAGCCGTTGGCTCCCGCCCCGGCGTGAAACTGGACAAAGGACATGGGAGTATCCTCCCCTCTGTCCAGCTTCTCTTGTGGGAGGGACCCCTGAATCATCCCAACCCTTTCCTTTGGGTACTTAAAAGCTTACCTGTGGGTGGCTCTTCAGATTCGCAGTGGGATAAGATTAAGTGCCGAAACCACTTCATCTTCAACTGTCTGGGCACTTTCGACTTGTTGGACTTCGCTTTGGGGACCAAGACTGCATCTGGGAAGAATCCTGCTGCTCCTGGTCTCGTCGGTCGGCCAGTCTTCTGCATCATCTGTGCCCCATTCAGATTCTTCTACAGGCCTGTGGACATCCAAGACACTAGAAGGAATCTCCCTTGGAGTGAAGGAGTCACTCCCCTGCATCTGCAGGCATCGCAACCAAGCTGACCGGTCTGCTACTCCTGATGTCCCACGGACTCCGAGAGGCTCAGCGACACAGGTGGGGATTCTGCAATTCCGTTGAGGCCTGCACCGTCTTCTCAGCAAGTTTGAAGTCAATATCCCTCGTCAAAACCGCTGGAGCAGTACCCCAGTGCACCGCGTCGACTTGCCGTTACCAAGGCTTATTGATTCTCTTCTCCAGAGATCTTCGGGCTCCAAGAAGCTCCAGCCTACAGCATCTCTTGCTAACAAGATCTTTGTCCTCACTGCATCCTCTGTACCGTGGGCCTGCATTCTTGGTGAGCTGCTCGAGGTCCTTTTGCGATATCTGGGCAATCGGCCTGTGGGTCCTCTTGAGGGTCTTCTTGAGCTCCAGTCGGCTCCACTGCTTGTTTGGGGACTGCTCTGACTCTTCTGCACTTGGTGAGTCCCTTGGACCTTGCTGGTCCGGACACTACAACTTCTTCGCTTTCCTCGTCTGTTGCTGCTGCCAAGGCTTGTTGGTGCTCCCGCCGGACACCGACCCCCTGGTCCTTGACTTCCGACGTGGGGCAGCTCATGAACAACTCCTACTCTTCCAAAGCATCACCCGGTCCTCACAGTTGCAGCGACAAGGGCACCTTCACCTCTACTGCATCTCTCGTCATCGTGGTCATTGGTCGTTCTTACCTCCTGGGGACTCCCGAGTGGCATAGACTCTGTCCCCTCTGCTTGCAGGAACTCCTCATCAAGAATCCATCCTTGGATTCCACTGGACTCTTTCACCTTCTTCGCCAGCGGCATCCTCACTGAAGTCCTCCTTTGTGGTCTACGGTGGTTTCCGACGTCACTTCGCTCCTATGCACCCGGCTTCCCTGTTGTAGGTATCCTGGTCCCTGTGCTATCCACAGGTGGGGCGACTCTCCAACCTCCATCTTCCACAGGGTTTCTCCGGGGTCTTCTCGGAAGGGTCCTTCTTCTTGTAAACTGCAACTGTGACGTCCCTCTTGACTTCTATTGAGCACGCGGTTGTGTTTCCACTCTGCACATGGCCTCCATGGGGTTCCTGGGTACTTACCTTGGGTGGTTCTTTGGGTCCCCGGCTCTTCTAAGTCTTCTGGGTCTAGTCTCGACTGCGGTCGCAGCACACATTCCACTTTATTAGTATATGGTTTGCTTTCCCCGTGCAGGCTACTGTGTATTTGTGCTACTTACCTGTTCTATTATTGAAGTATTGTGTGTATTGTGATTATATCTCCAGGTAGGAGATATTGCAATGTGTAAGTGTTTATAATAAATACATATTTTTATAACTACCCTGTGTGGTTCTTTTTCACTTAAACTACACTATATGATTAGTACTGGTAAAACAAACTGTGCTACACTCCTTCTGGACTAAGCCTGAAGGCTGCTCTCCACACCCACCGCTTAGAGAGCTTTCTAAGGTTGTCTAAAACCACTAAAATCATCATAAGGGTTGTCCGGATTAGAGCACTGTGCCTCACTTAAATAAGTGTGCACCATATACTAAGCCAGCCTCCACAGTTCAGGACATACAATGCCATCAAAGTGTAACTTATTTTCAACAAGATTCAATTATGTAGTGTGTTACAGTGGAAAGGATATGTAACCAAAAGCACATGAATAAAAATCCAGATATGCCTAAAAATGACCAATCAGTGAGACTAGGTAGTATACTGAAATGTGTATCCCTATCAAGAATGTATTACCAGTAATAGTCTATCCCTATCAAGAATGTATTATCAGTAATAGTCTATATCACAGAATAATCTCTATCTTTCTATCTAATCATCAAAGTACTCAACCTGTTAATCTGTCACAGTTCTGATTAACAGTTTCCAAAGAGTATTACCCGAATGACAAGTGGATGACAATTTATGTAAAAATATAAAAATATAATTAAAATGTTGAGAAATGTTTCAACTCTATAGTGTAACAGGGCCTTCATCAGGGTCTATATAAATTGGGAAGAGAATATTACAAATTCCACTGAGTTTGGTCAACAATGGTCAGACAATATGCAGATAAGAGGCTCTGTGGAGCACCAAATGCAAAACAAAACCAACAGGATTTGCTAGTTGCATTTGGCCCACGAAAGGTGCAACACTGAAATAATCTGCATTCTGAAGTTCAGTGTGAACAGATTTGATTAGAGGCATGGCATGCTTTTTTAAAATTAAAATTTCTTTATTTCATTTATACATCTAGGTACAGTAATGCATTCACATTTTGATGTATGGTACAGATGTCCATATTCAAAAAGCAATTGAGCCACCAGTGCAGATCATGTAGTTCTACACAGCATCTTGTGAGTAAGTAATTAATAAGCAATCATCATTCCCCTTAAATCACCATATCAGACCACTGGGATGCACTGCAGGGTTCAGAAAAAAAACCCTTGTCGATTAGGATGTGTACTGCACGAGAGTGGGTACTAAGTCTAGCTCGTCCCCCCTCACCACGAGTGTTGGAAGACTACCGTCCTCGCATGATTATATATCCTCCCCAGCATGTGCCCTAATAGATCAAATCTCTATTATCAATTATGTGAAGCATCAATCTGTGTCCGTTCTCAGGCACTTCATCAGGAGGTTCCAGATATCTCATGGTTGGGAAGTCAATGGAAGGAGCTCTGCATAAATCGTAAGTTGTTCCCTGCACTGTGTTAGATCGGTCAACCAATCTTTGAATTTGGGGGCCTGTCCTCTGCTTCAGCGGCATGCTACCCTGCATTTTGCCAGGAGTCTCAGTGAGATGAATTTCTTGTGTGTGACTAATAGTTCTTCTATGTAGCCTAAGAGTGCCATAACCGGGGTGAGGTGAATGGGGGCTCTCACCATTCGGAACAATGCTGCCTCTACCTCTAACCAATACCTGTGTATCATTCCATATTGCCATGCTAGGTATAAAAAGCCTGCTCCTTCCTGGCTACATCTGTCACATCAGTCATCTGGTCATAATTTGTATGTGTAAAGTCTTACAAGTGTATAATACACCCGATGTAAAATTGTGAAGTGTGTGATGCGCAGCGGACTACTGGCAGTTATCATGCGTGTTTGTTTGCAACAATAGAGCCATTGCCCATTAGTGAGTGGTGTGCCTAGCTTCAAGTCATGCAACAAAAAACAGTGTCTCAACTGGCAGTCATTAAAACAGGACAGCAAGAAATAGTGATATAAATCACAATGGGGAAGGGGACAAAGGAAGGAAAAACCACAATGCAGAAAGCAGAGTTAAAAAGGTTATTATTTGTAAGAGGTTATAGCAGTACTACAGAACAATTAAATATACAATGACCATAAAACACAAAGTGAGCACTGGGGCGTGCTTACTGGTAGTGAGTGGCGCAGTCACTCAAGGGTGACGAGAACAGCGTGAACGGCGAAAAGGAGTAAGAGGAATGTGATCAAAATTTACAAAAAGAAATATACAACGTTGATGTTTTAAGATTCAGGCTAAATAAATTGACCACAACAGCGCCCAAGTTCTATGCTGGGTAGTCGACGGCGTTTCAACCTGAATGATTTCATGTCATCATCAGGACAATGGTCATTAGTTTGAAAGTAGTGCTGTATAGAAGGAAAGGAGAGTAGATAAGTAACTAAGAGGCCCAAAATTGAAGCAAAAACCATATAAAAGTCCAGGTGTATGGTAATTACCTTAACTGGACATGGGTTAAGCCAAGTGTCTGGATAAGGGCAATCAGGGTGTAGTGGTAAGACCAGCGAGACGTCAGGTATCCTCATGTACGCTGAAAGGGGAATTGTCATGGGTGAATGAGGTGCCTCAAAATGTATAGAAGGCAGGAAAGTGGCAGCCACTGTCAACAAGCATGTATAGTTAACCAGATTGATTAGGTGCCACAGCGCGATGAATCGGGGAGGGGTCTTACATTCCAAGTTATGTGTACGTGTGCCTGGCGGTCAAGAGGAGTCTGAATGGTAAAAAGGAGTAAAATTATGTATTAATGGGGGCAACGTCAAGGCAAGTAGTGTAAAGAGCTACGTGGTGGTGGCCATGACTTACTTGAATGAGAGTAGGTCAGGGAAAAAATCCAAGAGTGGAGTAGCAGAGTGGCGATCAATATTCCCCGGAGCTGCAACAGAGGAATCAAAACTCCGTGTTTCAGCCTGGCGGGGGACAAATGAAGCGTCCGGGAGCACAGAGAGAAAGGAAAACGGCAATAAGTGCCATAACAGCCGGTCAGGTGACGCGTGTCACAAGTGGAGGGAGACTAGACCGGAGGTGGTAGGGACTGTCAAGGGACCCCGGGGAGACCAAGAAGTGTCAGTCGGGGGGAGAAGAAAGCACCGAGAGTGAAGGGTTAGATACCTCAGTTGGCATCCATTTAGGCAAATACATGGAAAATGTACAATGCAGCGAGAGCAAGCAAAGTTATGATCAAATTTGAGGACAATATTAACATGGAGAAAAACAATCAGAATCATTGGTATATAAATGAAAACGCAATTCGAGTCATTGGTATATTAATGAAAACGTAATAAAATGTGATTGTAGTAATATCAAGAGTGTACTCAATCAATTAATATTTAAGGACAATTATGATATTGGAAAGGCAAATTAACAGAAAAAACCTAGGCATAATAATAAAATTGCAACAATGCGTCAAATGATGGTCAGTTACTTGGAAGACGGATCAATGAATGTAATTGGAAACATGTGTATGGGGTATACACTAAATATCATGATGGGCAGGGCTTATAGCAGTGACTACAAGGTATGAGCAGGGTCTAAATATTCCCTAACACATATATTATTGCTGATCCCGCAGTAGAAGTCTGGTGGGATAAACTCATGTTGAGGAAAAGGAAAACATGCAAAGACCCAATTTAGATAGTAACGACATGTGGGACTGAGTAGTCTAGTCACAATTGAGTATGTACATATAAAAAAAGAACACATGTTTTATCAATGATGGGAATGAAGTCAATTGCATATTGACCAAGAATGCAGTGGACTAAACAGGTATGGCCAACAAGTGGCATCCCCTCAGTAAGGGAATATCCGGAGGTGACTGTGTAAAGAGAGGCAAATGGCATTTAAACGGGTCACGGAGCTGTAATGACCGTGTTCCACTAATTCAGTGTATTTAAGCCATTGGCGACAGAATTGCAGCATGCAATCCATCTGCACGCACATTTGTTGAGCAGGAGTTTTAGGTTTCCACCTCTGAGAGGGAGAGTAGGGCGGTCAATCACTTGCCAGGTTAAGTCTGTTTTAGAATGATTATTTCTTTCTAGTGACCCACAAAGGGAGCAGTCTCAACATACATCTGATGCAGCTTTGATGTTGGAAAATCCGCTGCTTAGGCAGGATTACCATTTTAACAAGCATTGGCCTAGCCAATAGGACTCGCCTTTGGGACCTTATAAGTGTTTAGCCATGCAACGGTTGATGTTGTTGCACCAAGGATATTGTGCTGCATAACTAAATACTTATAAGGTCCCAAAAGCGGGACCTATTGGCTATGCCAGTGCTTTTTTACCAGTAGATTGGTGTTTACTTTTCCTTCATTTGGTACTCTGTTTTTTTCATGTGAACCAAGTGACAGTCTTCCTGGGTGCAGGAAGTATCAAAGGGAAGGATACAGGATGTGAATTGTTTTCTAAAAGAGCAAAATGTAAATATTTGTAAAAGAACTAAAAAGCATTCGAAATATATCAGCAACAAAGAAAAGAGGTACATTGTTTTTTTCAAATTTTGAAGTGTGATGGAAATAAAAATGTCAGCAGGGTCAAAAGAAACCAAGACACGCTGCATGTGTGATGCGCAAATTGTAAATATGCACAAAAACCTTTTCACATGTTGTTGTTTGTGCGCTAGAGACGCGCAGGAGTAAAGCTGCATGCCTGCTGCTAATTAAGAAGATATTTTAAGGAGAATGCGCCATCTGTAAACGACTGCACCCCGGCACATCCGGCTTTACTCAGGTAATTGGGAAAATGCTTCCAGTGAACGCACAACTAGCTCATTTGCGAGTCTTGGTAATTGTTTGATTTTTCACCGCCCCTGTGAATACATCGGCAGCCCCCCAACTCCCTCCTAAAACTTTTTTAGCGCCACTTTGTCTGGGCTTCAAGACCTGTTGAGTTTATTAATGTTAACAACGCTTGGGCGCTCATAACATGACGCGTCATTGTGTTAAAAGCAAAACGACAATCGTGAACATTACCTGCGCCATCTTGTCCGGTTGAAATTTCTATGTGCACATACGTTGCAGTCATTTTAATCTATCAGAGCCATTTTGTACTCTGCTGGTCACCTTTGTTTCACCCTGCCCTTTCTAGTATCCCTCTGACCAACTGGATATGTGTGCTGGGGGCTATAAACTCTATTGCCGCAACAAACCTCAGCACCACTTGCTGCCACAAACTTGTTTTTCCTCTCATCTCTGTTTACAGGCAAACCTTTGGACACTCTACCCCTCACTGCGCCTAGTTACACAAACAAGTTCCAAACACCAAAAAGACTCTTGCAACATGATTTATTGCACTGCAAACAGCAAGACTTGTTACCAACAATGGAACCTGTTTTTATCAACAGAACGGACTCTTAGATCTGACCGGTCTCACATGTTTTAGACCCTGAAGCAAAGTCCAGCTGCAAGATACGATTGTCTGTTTGACCTGTGTGGGAAGAGAATTACTGTTGGGCTTGTGTGACAACCTGCCCGGGGCGGGGACCCCAAGCTTGTGTAACCATGTTGATGTAACAAATGCATTGTGTCCAACCTGTATAAAAGGAAGAGCCAAAGGAGTTATCAGCAGAACACCTCCCTCAGACATCCCGGTGTCTGCAGTTGACGTGATCTCCTCATGAGAAATAAACCTTTTTCTTGTCTTCCAGTTCCCAGTGCTTGCCTCGTTATTTTGATAGCGAACCCAAAGTGAATTAGAGGTGGAACCCTGCACCTGGCAGCGCTGACGGTCTTAGAAGACTCACTGCCTTTCACAAATTGGCGTCCAAACATGAGGGCCCAACAGCGACACGTGGGTCAGGTAGAGGTGTCCTGACGACGGAGTGAACGACTAAAACGATTGGGGTATACCTGCATGAGGAAGACCCTTCTCTGGCTGCCGATCGACTGAACTTCACCGGTTCCGAATGGACCTCTCTCGAGTGACCTGCGGTCCTGACTGGGACCTTAGGGGAATGCCGCATTGATTGTTGGAGTGAGAGGACAACCAGGTGCTGGAAGGGGAAGACGAAGAACGGTCCATACGGTCCGGGTAAGGTCATGAAAAAACGACTTAAATTAATTGATTGATTGAATAGTTTGATTGAAATACTAGTATTCCTTTTTGATATTCAGTTATTTGCGACATTCGCTGCTTGCAAACATCGAAGAATAGGAATATTCTCTCTTTGCAAGACAGCGGACAGGTAGTGCAGACTTTTTGTCTAAATTGATTTATTGAGATATTCATTTTTGACCGATAAATACGTCATGCCTGTTTTCTCTAGATTGTTTGATTGTAATTGTTTTGGACCAGACCGTTTGTTAGAGGTCAGTCAGCCAGTGCCGCCGGAAGGCACCCCTAACAAGGACATGTACGTAAAGTATGGATTAGCCACCGTAGCTTATAGCAAACTATGGCATAAATACACTAGGAAGGACCGGTTAAACCAGTGGCCACTGACGGGATCTTTCGATCCCGCTAAAATAGAAACATTAGAATTAGCTCTCCAGAAAAAGAAAAATAGACCAGCCATGCTTGACAGTTTTGGTTTATGGTGAAAAGAGGCAGGACAAAGAAATAAAAGAGACGAAGCTAGACAAGATAAAGAAACGCAAAAATCAGCTTACCAAGCCTGTAAAATATTAGAAGAAAAAATAAATGAAAAAGAAATCGACAAGAAGGAACAGGAATCAAAAATATCAGGTCAATGCCCTGTTAGAACGCCCTCAACTCTTTACCCCGAGTTACCAGCAAAACAAAGGGTAGATGATGATTTATTGTTAGGTCCCCCAATCATATACATGCTACCCCCTTACGCCCCAAATCATCCTGTAGTACAACGCCAGGACCGCCAAAGTATAGCCGGAGATGGCACGATCGACTCAGTCTCCACCGCCTCTGCTCCCACCGAGTCACCCACACCAAATGCCTCATCAAAGGATACAGTAGTAGAGGTAGGATCAAAAGAAAAAGGAGCGCCCAGGGTCCCGCGATTAAGTAAAAATGAGCGCGCAGGCATTGATAAAATAGTTAAATCCCTCATAGATAGGAAGGAGACAGAAGAGTATGTAACTGACATATGCAACTCCTATGTTGAAAACCGCAAACAATACTTTATTGTACGTCTCTGTTACCACACTCTTACTGCATATGAAGTGAAGTACCAAGATGTAGGGCCCGAGCGACTAGTGGCTCTCTATAGGAAGGTAGACACCGGAGATGAAGGCAACAACGATGTTACAGAACTCTTTTTATCCACACTGGAAGTAGTCCGTCACCTCGTGGAACAAGGACGGATAGATAAGGACATAACATTTAAGATAGCAGGACCTCCGGTGGAAAAAACAGATAGCATGATGCCGATAAAAGGAGCTGCCCCTTATTGGGTACCTCCTAGTGGACAAGGGACTCATGACGATATGAACCATCAAGATGCTAGAGGAAGGGTGCTCTACAATTGGGTGTATCAGCCATGGGACAGACAGGACATTTTGACGTTCCGTAAATCTTTACCGGATTTACGAAAGAACCCCACTGCCTTTTACTCCGAGCTAGGTACCGCTCTGGGATCAACAATAATGACACTTGCCGACATAGACTTGTTCTTCGGGTTATGTTTGCCAGGAGATGTGTGGAAACAGATTAGGAAAGTAGATCATACCGAACTGCTTGGTCATACCTGGAAACAACTCAACACACTAGATATACAGCGGAACCCGGGTCAAAAACCGGTTAAAGCAATATTGGACCTCCCCGACAAAATAGTGCAGAAAGTGAAAATGCTGATCCCACAAAAAAAGATAGACTGGTCCATAGTAACCGCGTGCCGCCAGAAACCACAAGAGGATGTCTCAGAGTATTTTTCCAGATTTGAAACGGTGTTCTCCGATTACAGTGGACAAGACATTTCCACCGCAACCGGACACCACTTATTTGTGCAGAACTATGTCAAAGGACTACTGGCAGATGTATCCCAGAAATTACAAGCCAGCGAAAGTAGTTGGGCAGCATCTAAACCGGTGGCCATTCTCCAAATGGCCCAGTACTATGAGCATCAGAGAAACGAAAATGACAGGGCGACAGAAAGGAAAAAGAAGGACTTGAAGGAAAGGGTAATGGTAGCACAACTAAAGGGGCAAATACAGGAAGGGAGCAATATAGGGGAGGATACCAGCAAAATACCCCTAGAGTACAGCCACCTAGAAACAATTCATCGACATCATATGTAGGACGCCAAGACCTAGGACAGGATCAATGTGCATTTTGCAAAGAATATGGACACTGGAAAACCCAATGCCCGGTTTGTTAGGAGCTGGTAGGGGCAGAGGGGCGAGGGAAATTGCAAGTGGACAGAGAGGAAGAGGACGTGGGAGAGGGTTCGCGAGTGAAGCAAGCGAGGAAAGGCCAGGAAGAGTGAACGCATTTGACCATCCGAAACAGAATCAGTACCAACAGACAGATTATGAAAATACGTAAGACTTTGCATAGGACAGCCAGGGGCAAGGGAGGGATCCAGTCGAGCTCTATGTTGATCAGCAAGGCCCTAATGTTACCGCTGAGGTCCTGGGCACAAAGTCGCCATTTTTGGTAAACACGGGAGCAACACCTAGTGCACTATCCAAACGATTGATTCCAAGGGCACCCTTATCAGGCTCACATGTGACCTCAATAGGATTTGACGGAACGCCCTCCACCAACCCTTTGTCCCGACCGATCCCTTTTAACCTTGACAACAATAACGTCGAAACAACATTCCTCCTCTCTTCTAACACCCCAGACGCCATTATGGGTCTCGACCTTTTGAAACACTTCCATGCGACTATCAGATGCACAACAGACGGAGTGCGTGTCATACTGTATGACAACCCCCAGCGCCATAGAGAGAACCCTTCTCAGCACATGTTTCCGATCTCCGAGACTGACGCAACCCTACTGGACACTTTGCCATCACACTTATGGGCTAGGGCTGATTCAGACGAAGGACGAATGATGATTGACCCAGTACAGGTAACAATATGACAGGACGCAACCATACCGAAAGTACTGCAGTACAAAATATCGCCAGAGGGTGAGAAGGCACTGACAGAGATAATACACTCTTTGGTAGAGGCAGGGGTGGTAGAGGAAGTAGTGAGCAACGTTTGTAACAGTCCCATGCTACCGATTGTAAAGAGAGAGGGAGACGGAAAAGCCTACCGCTTCATCATTGACCTGCGGGAGATAAACAAAATCGTAGTGTCACAATACCCAGTAGTTTCCGACATCACGACAATTTTGACTTTAATCCCCTCCACTGCCACCACCTTCACTGTAATTGACCTCAAAAATGCTTTCTTTTTCATACCTATACACAAGGACAGCTGCTATCTATTTGGATTCACCCTAAACTCCCGTTGATACAGATTTTGAAGAGCACTTCAGGGGTACACGGAGAGCACAAGCATCTATAGCCAGGCGCTTAAAAGACAGTTGGACGCCATACAATTGCCAGATGGAGTGGCATTAATACGATATGTAGACAACATCCTTCTAGCAGCAGACACCATACCAATAGCAGACACAGCCACCATCAAACTACACCATTTTCTTGCTGAGAATGGTCACAAGGTCTCCCGAAAGAAATTGCAGTTCTGTAAATCACAAGTGACCTATTTGGGCCACATTTTATCAAAAGAAGGGAGAAACCCAACGCCTGACAGGATCCAGACAACTCTAGACACCCCTGTCCCCAAAGATCAGAAGCAAGTCTGCTCTTTGATAGGTCTCACCTCATTTTGCCGACAGTGGTTACCAAACTTTAGCCTCATTGTCAAACCCCTTCTCTCCCTTCTAGCTTAAGCCATCCCCTCACCTCTCCCCTGGACCCCCGAATGCCAGTCAGCCTTTAAAGAACTACGCAATGCCTTTTGTTCAGCGCCTGTCCTAGAAACCCCAGATTACTCTAAACCATTCTTCCTCTACACGCACGAGAGGGAAGGATGTGCATTGTCTATCCTAACACAATCAATTGGTCACAAACAATGCCCTTGTGCATATTTCTCTGCCACCCTCGATCCAGTAGCCAGAGCGCTGCCAGCGTGCCTGCGCGCTGTGGCAGCTGCAGCAGTATCGATACGCCAGAGCGAAGGAATAGTGCTCTCCAATCCAGTCACTGTTTTAGTACCCCATGCAGTCGACACACTACTAAACCAGACCAAAACCCAACACTTGACTAGCGCCCGACTGACAGGATATGAGTTGACCCTGCTAGCACCGCACATTACCAAAAAAGCGATGCACCACCCTCAATCCAGCCACACACTTACCCCTACTCGAAAATTATTCCAGCGTGACTCCACTACACGACTGTGTGACACTAACCGATGAACAAACGAAGAGTAGAATAGATCTCAGAGACACCGTCTTTCTAGAACCAGATGGGGAACTATGGGTGGATGGTTCATACATCAAACTCCCCGATGGCACCACCTCAGCTGCATACGCTGTCACGACAGCATAACCGTTCTGGAAACAGCCTGTATTCCCCAACATTCAGCCCAGGCTGCAGAACTCATTGCCCTCACACGAGCATGTATCTTAGCGACTGACACGACAGTTAACATATACACCGATAGCCAATATGCCTTCGGGGTAGTTCACCATTTTGGGATCTTATGGAAAGAAAGAGGGTTCCTGACTTCACACGGTACACCCATCATGCATGGAGATTTAGTCTCCGCCTTGACGCAAGCAGTCCACCTCCCCAAGAAGTTAGCAGTGATAAAATGCCAAGCACATAGGAAAGTAACTGATCTCATTAGACAGGGAAATGCACTAGCAGACGTTACTGCCCGAGCCACGGCAGGAGACAGAACTACGACACAAATGTATGTGACCAGGTCACAAGCTGAACAATGGACTGACGATAGGACCACTGTAAGGGACATACAGACTACAGGCACACAAGACGAATTGACAGAGTGGGAAAAGGCGGGACTAAAAGACGAGGAAGATTGCTGGAGAACTAAAGACGGAAATAAATGGCTGTTACCCAATGCCTACCTCATCCCCATATTGACCATGGCACATTTACCAGCACACATAGGCTCCACCCCCATGACTGAACTAATCACCAGAGTATGGCATAATGTCAAGATAGCAGAAACTGCGAAACGCCTAGTACAACAATGTATAGTCTGCCTACAACACAACCCAGGTAAGGGGACAGTAGTACCACGGGGAGGGTTTGGAGTCCCTGACCACCCCTTTGAAATCCTTCAAATGGATTACATCCAACTAGAGAGATGCCGTGGTCTAAAATATGTCCTGGTGGTTGTGTGCGCTTTTAGCAAATGGGTGAAGGCATATCCCACCCGCGACAATACCGCCTTAGCCACTGCAAAAGTATTGCTGAAAGAATTCTTCCCCCGATACGGCCTTTGCAGAATTTTATGGAGCGACAACGGCCCTCCCACTTTGTAGCCGAGGTGATACAGAACATACTGAGAGGGTTGGGGGTAAAACAAAAGTTCCATGCCGCCTTCCAACCCCAATCAGCGGGCCTGGTCGAGAGCCACAATGCAACATTGAAACTAAAACTAGCCAAAAAGGTTGCCACGACCGGGTTGAAATGGCCCGACGCCCTCCCATTGGCATTGCTATCAATGCGCTCCACCCCAACCAAACACAGACTGACCCCGTATGAGGTGGTCTTAGGCAGGCCTATGAGCATTTGGGCGGCACCAAGATCCACCTCCATTAACGATGTCCCGAACATATTAATGGCAGATTATTTGCATAAATTGACAAACAAGCTAACAATTATCCACCAACAGGTGCAGCAAGTCTTACCTGACGTATCCAGGGGCCCGGGACATGAAATAAAGTCAGGTGACCATGTATTGATTCGCAACTTCCAAAGAACGAAGAATCTGGAGCCTAGGTGGACGGGCCCCTGGCAAGTCCTGATCACCACCCGAACTGCCCTCCGGGTGGAAGGAAAACGAAACTGGCTGCAAGCTCATCATTGCAAGCGAGTCCCTCCAACCCTGGCAACCTGTGAAGGGGTGGAGGTGCAAGAGGAAGTACTCGCGAAGAACCGACCAGCTCTGAGTTGCTAGCCACAAGAAGACACCCTCGAACTATCAGAATTTCCCAACCCCACAGTGCCATCCAAGAAAGGGTACAACCTAAGATCGATGAAAGGAGGTAGCTCCAACGACCAGGCCACTAACTGAGTCAAGGTCTCAGATCAGTAGCACAATCAAACAACGCTACCAGGACAGCGCCAGACAAAAGTCTGTTGTCCTAACAGTTGTTGAGCTCCTCGAAGATGATGAGAGAAACTGAACACCTGCAGCCACCAAGACTGCTAACCTGCACAGCACAAAGACAATTGCACTTGTAGCCACATTTCTCACCTGTCTCCTGCGAATGGTCGCACTCTGGATCATTGAAGAGAATGCACCTGCATACAGAACACTGTCGCCCACCATGCAACCAACCACCAAGAAAGAACACTACCTGATATCACTACCGCCACATCTCCGAGAATGACGCAAAGAATTCTGGAATAATTCTTTCGTGCAGACGTTGCACCAGCTCAATCTTGCCACCAATACTACCAACTGTTGGGTCTGTGGGCTGGTACCACATGCCACTGAACATTCCATCCCTTCACCCTTTTCTATTCACGGATCTTGCCTTGCCTGGATGATACTACTACGAGAAAGTTACAAAGACAATGCCCCTTCTAGACAAAACAATCCCCAGTTCTACAATGAATTCTGGCGAAACAAAACAGGAAGAAAAGCCACCCCCTTCTGCCCTCACACCTTCAATGCGACATTCCCGATGAATGTCCCCTCCAAAGAACGAGTGGAAATGCAAGTGTTCAATAATCCTAACAGAGCCACATTTTCCTACCTGAAGAAAAGAACTGCTGCAAAACTGACTGTGGCCCTGTCTGTGGTGAACGTCTCTGGCCTTGTATGCATTGAAGGCCGTGGGACTAAAAATGTGGGTTACAGCATCTGTAGCATTGCAAGGACTTTGAACACTGCGAACCCCCCAGCACTTGTTGCATCACCCAATATGTACTTTGTTTGTGGAACCAAAGCCTACACCTCGCTCCTAAGAAACTAGGGGGAGGCACGTGCTACATCGCCTTTGTTTTGCCACCAACCTACACAGCCTCTGCAGAGCATCATCGAGGAAAGCTTTCTAAAGACGTTGGTCAAGCAGACTCTGCCTCATCACAGTTCCTCGATGCAGCAAAAGGGCTCCTCCCGCTATGGGGTGCGATGGCAAACAGCCGAGCCATCAGACATCTGTCCCAAGCGGTAGAGACCACCCTAAACGTCACTGCTGGCATCCTCACCAACAACACTTCTGAGCTCCAAGCGGTCCGCCTGGTTACCCTGCAGATTCGCATGGTCCTGGACGTGGTACTAGCGGACCGTGGAGGAGCATGCCGCTACTCCTCCGGTGCCAGCTGCTGTGTATACATTCCTGATAATTCACCTTCTGTCTATGAAGCAATCGGACATCTCCATAGACTATCTTCAGAAATTCATCAAGGATCAGGGACTTGGACAAATGGAAGTTGGCTTTGGGGAATTTTGAAGGAGTGGGGTTGGAAAATATCAATGATTCTCTTTGTCCCAGTATTGACAATATGTGGTTGTTGTTTGGGTATACACTGTATACCACCTTTGTGGTCTCTTTGCATAACTACCTTGCACCCTAAGACTATGGACACTCAGCTAACAAAAATGAGAGTAATGTATGATCAAGAGATACAGGACATTATGAAGATCGAAATAGACTGACAAGCTGGCTAGTTATGTTCAAAGGGGCCACTGTTAAAAGCAAAACGACAATCGTGAACATTACCTGAGCCATCTTGTCTGGTGGAAATTTCTATGTGCACATACGTTGCAGTAATTTTAATCTATCACACCCATTTTGTACTCTGTTGGTCACCTTTGTTTCACCCTGCCCTTACTAGCATCCCTCTGACCAACCTGATATGTGTGCTGGGGGCTATAAACTATATTGCCGCAGCAAACCTCAGCACCACTTGCTGCCACAAACCTGTTTTTCCTCTCATCTCTGTTTACAGGCAAACCTTTGGACACTCTACCCCTCACTGCGCCCAGTTACACAAACAAGTTCCAAACACCAAAAAGACTCTTGCAACATGATTTATTGCACTGCAAACAGCAAGACTTGTTACCAACAATGGAACCTGTTTTTATCAACAGAACGGACTCTTAGATCTGACCGGTCTCACATGTTTTAGACCCTGAAGCAAAGTCCAGCTGCAAGATAAGATTGTCTGTTTGACCTGTGTGGGAAGAGAATTACTGTTGGGCTTGTGTGACAACCTGCCCGGGGCGGGGACCCCAAGCTTGTGTAACCATGTTGATGAAACAAATGCATTGTATCCAACCTGTATAAAAGGAAGAGCCAAAGGATTTATCAGCAGAACACCTCCCTCAGACATCCCGGTGTCTGCAGTTGACGTGATCTCCTCATGAGAAATAAACCTTTTTTTTTTTTGCAGAGTTTTATATAGCGCGAACTAGACCCAAATCGAATCAGGTATCAGAGCGCTTTACATAGCACCAGTTACGTTACATGAGGACGGACACACATTCATTTTAGGCATGTGGAGATTAAGTGATTTGCCCAGAATCACAGGAGGTTTTGGCGTCGTTACCGAGACTTGAACCCAGATCCCCAGGTCCGAGGTCGAGAGCCCTAGCTGTCAGGCCAACTCTGTCTTCCAGTTTCCAGCGCTTGCCTCGTTATTTTGATAGCGAACCCAAAGTGAATTAGAGGTGGAACCCTGCACCGGGCAGCATTGAGGGTCTTAGAAGACTCGCTGCCTTTCACAATTGTACCAAAGTCCACAGGCCCTCGAGCCGAGACCTGCTGACGTATGATCGGTCGCTGACGCTGCTCTGCCATGTAATCACGACTTTTTAAAAAATATATAATTTACCACTGCGAGAACGGAGCTGTGGAACAAAGAAAACCATTTTTAGAAAAACAACATTTTAAGTTAAAAGACAGTCGCGGGAGTGGTTGAAGCCGAGAAATACACGGCCCACAGTAACATTATTATGTAGTTGGCACACAGCAAACTGAAGGACGCCGGGCAGTTCAGTCACCCTCATAGAGTTTGTAGCTGATAGCGCCGAAGGCACTGAGGGGCCAGAACTGCTGCCACCATTCCCTATGCTGCTCCGACTGCAAAAGTGTGCAGGAGAACGGGGTGGCTAACAGCTGCCCTATCATCCCGCCATCAAAGAATGTGCTGGCTTGGGGGGGCGCTAGGTGGCGCTGGACCGGTATGGCCGCCATTGTGTAGCGCTCTCGCCAGGCCGGGAGTACTTCTGCACGTAATCCTCATCCTGCCTTCGAGGACATTACCCCAACCCACAGCAACGCTTAGCGGAAAGTCTGCTGCCGACGTGGCGTGAATCCTGCATCGGAAGCTCCGATGGTGCTCCTGTGATCGGCTGATAACCATATCGGGGCCGCGGAGGCGCGCGGTGCCGGAGCGAGAGGACGGACTGTGCGAGCCCGTGGTCGGAGGGGCCGACTGCTGGAGGGCGCTTCCCGTGCAGCGGGCCATTAGAGACTGAGGGTTCAACCACTGGGCCCCAGCGGACAATACGGAGGAGCGGGAGGTGAGACTAGCGAGCGTCCATACTCCGCTGCGCGGAGCTACAGAGGCAGAGCAAAGCGGATCACAGCGCATACCTCGGCAAAGGGGAGACGCGGCCGCCATCTTGTGGACATCGGGCCGCGGCGGCCGGGAACTTGCTGAGCGCTGCCCGCCCGGAAACGTGAGCGGGTCCCTGGACACACATAAGCAGGGGCGCCTGGATCGGAGGCGACGCTGGGCGCTTGACGACAGCGGCGGAGCCCTGCAGCCTAGGGTGACCAGAATTTTAAAGCCAAAGACAGGTCACAAAAATAGAAGAAGGACTACCATTTTGCTTAGAGTGATGGGCGCGCTCCTCAGCAGAGAATTAGAGAACTGACAGTGAGGACAGATATAAGATGCAATTTTTGGGCCCAGTGGCTTGCCTGTTGATTAAATTGCTTTCTTGAGACAACTGCTAACTGTCCCTGCTTTGTGAAGCATAGAGAACACCTCCCACTGTTTTCAGTCGACCCTCTCCAAAAACGGGGACCAGAGCTAAAGTTCTTGAAATTGGCTGGGACAGCTGGCTAAAAACAGGGACCGTCCTGGCAAAACGGGGACACCTGGTCACCCTACTGCTGCCCCCCCCAGCCATTCCTGCCTCAACTGGCAAACTGCACCGAGCTGCTTGGAGGTGAGAGCAGTTTGCAGCGCTACACCGGGGAGACTGGCTGCCCTGGAGGTTGGGAGTGGGGCGCAGAGAGAACGTCTGGGCCCCTGCGTTCAGGGTGGCGGCCCATCCACCATTGTCAATTGAGCCGGCGGCTGGCACGTCACAAACCGGACCCGCTGGGGTGGGGTGCTTAGAAGCTAGCCAGGATGGGCAAACCGGAGCAACGACAGTCCAAGCTCCCATTTGACACACGCAGAACACCGGGAGCGACCTCCGGCACTCAAGGCACCGCGGGCTCGCCTGAACCGCGAGATGACAGTTGGAAAGCCATCCTGGTGGGACTGCAACAAAGCCTCACGTCCATAGACTCAAAAATAGACTCCATGACCCTACGCTTGGACAACGTGGTGGCAAAATTGGATGGACATGAGGAACGCAATAAGAGTGTAGAGCAAAGAGTGTCGGATATTGAGAACGGGGCTACAACTGGCAGGCAGCACATGGCTCATATAGACAAACTTCTGAAGGTGATTGCAGAACGTAATGAGGATTTAGAATCCCGCTCCAGACGAAATAACGTACGCGTGCTGGGCCTGGCCGAGACCACCAACACGGGGCGCATGGAGGACTACATGGAACGGCTGCTGATAGATCTTTTTGGGCGCGACGCCTTTTCGGCGCACCTAGTAATTGAGAGAGTGCACCGTTCCCTGGCTCCAAACCCCCCTCCGGGCGCCACGCCGCGACCGATCATCATGAAGTTCCTGAGCTACAGGGATAGGGACACGCTACTACGCTTGGCACGAGACAAGGGCGAGGTGCGCCATGAGAACACTACCCTGTCGTTCTACCCCGACTTCACCCAAATGGTGCAAGACGCCCGAAGAAAGTTCCAGGCGGTGAAAAAACAACTTCAATCCCGCAGCATCAAATATGCGATGCTATACCTGGCCCGCCTACGGATCCACCACAGGGGACGGCAGCATATCTTCTTAACACCCCAGCAGGCAGAGGACTTTCTGAAACACGACAGGCGATCGGCATCCAGAGAGACGGCTGCGAGGAGGAGATCGCGCTCCAACTCGCCATTATCGGAACCATCTTGAGACTTGTCATCTAAACTGCTGGTAGAATGGACTGGGGAACTCTATGGTGACATCACGTGAAACATCGAGAGGGTGAAGTATGACACTGTTACTGACTTGAAGGCACAATATGACTCTTGGTCGCCCACCCCCGTCCCGTCAATGCAGCCTCCTGTGGCCCAGGGGGCTGCAGATGGGTGAGAAAGGGAGGTGTGACGGTACTGGCGGGAGCTCCTAGCGGTCCCCACTGAGGGCATTCCCCCTTGTTTGACTAACACTACTGTGTTTTTCTTAGTTCCTTGAACCGCCTGGGTGTATGTTGGCATCCGGGGATCTGTTTTTGAATTGGGGGGGAGGGGAGGTTGATTCCTGGCATGTTGGGGCAGCCGGTGTGGGAGGGCAGGGGAGAGGGGGGGAGCGGGAGGCAGGGGTATTGCGGGACATTCAGTTTATGAGAGGAGGGGGCTGGGCTGAGAAACATAAGGGTCGGGTAACTCGAGTGGCTAAATGGTGTGGCAGGAGGAGTATCTTCAGTGGTGGTCTGACACCTAATGTTTATCACAGACAATGCAGGACAAGCAGTTAGATGACGCGCCAGGCGTCAGTGTGATGACATGGAATGTGAGAGGGCTCAATGATCCCCGGAAACGAAGACAAGTACTGGGTTATCTAGATAGGCACAACGTTAATATAGCTTTCCTACAGGAAACACATCAGGCACGAGGATCTGCCCCTAAATTTGCAACAAGGTGGGCCTCACACGGCTGTTTTGCGTCGTACTCTTCTTACGCAAGAGGGGTGGCCATCTTGATTAAACGCGGGCTGCATTTTGTGGAACGAGGGAGGGAAGAGGATTCGGATGGTAGATACTGCTTATTGTGGGGGTCCCTACTGACACACGACGTTGCTCTGGTGAACTATTACGGGCCTAATGTGGATGATCCTCACTACCTGCAATTGCTACATGGCAAGGTGAAAGCACTAGGGTGTAGGTACCTCATCTGGGGTGGGGATTTCAATACTGTCGTAGACCCAACGTGGGATAGAACACAGGCTACACCGGCACATTACACCACCTATCAACGTGCCTTGCACGATATAGTCACAGGGGAAGGCTTGATTGATACATGGCGCTTTCTACACCAGTCGTTGAGGGAAGGCACGCATCACTCCTATGTCCATAATACCTGGGCTAGGTTGGATTATATATTTGTGGCGAGAGGGATGACTAACTGGGTCCACAAGGCAACACATATGGCTAGGACATTTTCGGACCATTCCCCTGTATGCGTCTCCATGCACTTACCAGTAGACACTGCTCCCTATCTGGGGTGGCGACTGAACTCCGCACATCTACAGGATGCTGCCTTTAGGGCAGAGCTGGAGCTTGAGCTAACTGACTTCTTTCCTAGAAACACTGGCTCTGTAACTAGTCTTACCACCGTCTGGGAGGCCTTCAAAGTGACTGTCAGGGGGTGGTGAATTGCTAAGGGGGGAGGCGTACTGAAGGCACTGCGTGGAACCACAAACTAGAGACTGAACTGAAGGCATTGGAGCGTGAGGCAGGGAGTGCCGCTGACCCTTCCCCTATACAAGCGCGCATTAGGGAGAAACTGTTGGAACATGCCGAAGAGGCTGACCGCGAGTGTAAGTTTCGGGGGAAACCGGGAGAGGCAAGGAAATATGGGGAGGGGGACAGGCCGGGGAGGTCTCTGGCTGGAGCTGTTCGACCACCGCGTTTCCAAAACTTCGTAACAGAACTTCAGGATGGGCAAGGGGGGCTGTGCAGATCGTTACCGGGACAGATGGAAATCCTAACTGAGTTTTATAAAACACTTTATACATCACAACACAGCGCCGCGTTATCACTGGAGAGTTACTTTGAAGACGTGGCTCTAGCATGGTTGGGCCCTGGGCAGCAGAAATTCTTGGCAGCTGACCTTGAGGTGGACGAAATTAAGGACGCTATAATGGGAATGGCATCTGGCAAATGCCCAGGATCGGACGGAATCCCTGTCGAATTTGATAAGACCTATGTACACATACTAGCTCCTGTACTTAAGGCGGTATTCTACGAGGCGCTGGAAGAGGGCGTACTCCCAGACACTATGCGAGAAGCGCACATACTGTCCTTACTTAAGCCAGGTAAAGATCCCGTGCACTGCGAGTCTTATAGGCCCCTGTCCCTGTTGAATAGTGACACGAAAATACTAGCTAAAGTTCTGGCCACCAGGTTGAACCTCCTGCTTGAAAAATTGGTTTTACCGGATCAAGCGGCCTTTGTGCCTAACCGGGCCACCTCGCACAATTTGCGTACGTTGCTAGCTATCATCCAGGACATTAACCCCAAATGCGCGGAAGCGGCCGTCTTCCTGGACGCTACCAAAGCGTTTGATTCCCTGGAATGGGATTACATGTTTGGGACTCTGGCCTATATGGGGATGCCGGGACAGTTCCTGAGGTGGATCAAACTCCTGTATGAACCACCCCTTCTAGAGTGTTGCTTAACGGGGCGCGTTCTGAAGCCTTCCACATACACAGAGGGACGAGACAGGGGTGCCCTCTGTCGCCTGTGTTATTCGCTATCGCGGTTGAACCTTTAGCGGCTAAACTGCGACAGCATCATAATCATAGAGGCCTAAATTACCCTTCCCGACATGTGCTTGTCTCCCTCTACGCGGATGACATCACCCTATACGTCTGCAAGCCTGAGGAAAACCTGAATCCCGTGCTGCTTGAAATCACGAAGTTTGGGGCGTATGCAGGAGTGCAGATGAACTGGAGTAAATCAGCGGTATTCCCGCTGACTGACCGCACTGTTCCACACCCACTGGATTACCCCCTGCAATGGGAGGAATCTGATTTCCGCTACCTAGGGATATTCATATCCAGAGACAAAGACACACTTCTGAGATTGAACTATGGCAGGGTCATCTCCAAAGTGACTGATAACATCACTTCCTGGCTTCGACTCCCTTTATCAATGGCGGGGCGCATATCACTCATCAAAATGGTGATCGTGCCTAAGTTCCTCTACTTGTTTGTGAACATCCCATACCACCCCGGAGCGCATTTCTTTGCTACTCTTAAGACACAACTGGTGCGACTGATCTGGGGAGGGCAACAGGCACGTTTGAAGTTGGATACTATGATGCTGCCATATAGACTTGGAGGTTTTGATGTGCCAGATTTCGAGAAATACTACCACAGTGCACAGGCGCATTTTGCGGCTTACTGGTTTCACCCCCCCCCCCCCCCCCCCCTACATGCCCCATTTGGCGGTGGAGGACGGCCATATGTCTCCCATCCCCTCAGCGGGATATGTGTTTGCCCCATATAAACCAGGCAACCGGGATCCCACTACGGTAGACTGCACTGTAAAGGCAATGTACTGGCTAGCTAAGGCAGAAGGCATATCGCGTCTCTATTCCCCCAAATTGCCACTGCTGACGAGTCAGATATTGCAGGTAACAAGCAAAAGAATTTGTCAAAATATGCTTATGAGACTCGGCTATCACACGTGTGGGGATCTGTTTCTGGATGGCAAATTTGTACGCGTGACCAATTCTTTGGGGAGGATCCCCCTGCATTCATGGACCTGTTCCTCTATACGAGGTTGAAGCAGAGTATGAAGGCCATATGCCCCGACTTCCCCACGGAGCCGGAGAAATTTCAATCCCTACACCTGATGCTGCAGGGTGAGACGCTGAAACATGCTACATCTACACTATACGCCAGAAGCAGATTGGTCCCCCCCCCATGAACCGGCCAGGGCTAGGGCGGCTTGGGACAGAGATCTACCTGAACCCCTCACGGACAAGCAATGGGAGGATGCATGCCTTCAGACAGAACGCATTTCCGGCAGTACTAGACTCCGGATACTTCATTTTAAGTTTTTGCACAGGTTATACCACACACCGGCGCGCTTACACAGACTAGGGTTGAGGCAGGATGATAGATGCCAGAGATGCCATCGCGGCCCGGCAGACTTCCTACACCTAGCTTGGGGCTGCCCTAAAGTGGCGGAGTATTGGAAGGGCTAGCTGACATGTTGGGGGTGGATATCGAGTCGTCGCCAACGACGACCCTCCTGGGCCTAATCACACACATTGTCACCCCACATAAGAAGTTATTATTGCTAGGTCTGATGTTAGCGAAACGACAGGTGGTGTGCCGCTGGGGGAGGGGAAGAGCGCCTAAGTTCAAGGGGTGGCTCAGAGATATGGTACTATGGCAAGAGAACTTACATGCATACGCAGAGCTAATGCCCTTGCATTCCAGACCTAAGGACATTTGGAGCCCGTTTTTAGTGTTTCTCCGAAAAAGGCAAGGAGGAGAGGAGGAGGAAGAGACCGAGAGGGGGACAGAAGGGTGAGCTCCCAGCTGGAGCAAGAGGCTGGCGCCTGAATGCACAACGAACCTTGAGTACTCAACTGCTATGTATATCATGCTGCGACTGTGTTAGATGTGCTGTTACCACTCTTATGTTCCTGACTACTATAATACCCCTATTTATTGACTTTACCTGGTATACCTGGCCTAGCTCGAATACCCTTTGGAGATGGACCTTACTTTACGTTGTGACGTCCCTGTTAGACACGGATAGATATTAACTGAGGATCTGTTTTTCCTTTCAGCTATTGAGGAGGGGAGGGGAGGAGGGAAAGGGGGGGGGGAGTTTGAGGGTTTGAGTATTCCCAGATTGACAATGTGACATTAGCATGATGTGAATATACGGTGTTTTACTGCATGAAAAACCTAAATAAAGTTTTAAAAAAAGAAAAAAAGGTGCTGGCTTCCGAGAGCAAAACGCTCTGGGAGTAAACATTTCATGAAAAGCTGGGACATCCAGACGCCTTTGGCCAGTTGCAGGCTAAAGCCAGATGCAAAGGCCAATAGCGTGTGTGCAGCACACGCAGCACACGCACAACTTTGTAGGAACTTGTAGAAAAGCTGAAGTGATTCCAAGAGGCCGATTTCCTATAGCAGTGCATGCGCACTGCGCTAGGCTCGACCTATAATGGGCGATCCGGTCCGCTAATGATAAGGGTTGCGATATCCAACGAGATATCGAGGTCCTAATTGAGGTAATGGCAGTGCCATAATTTGCTTGCAGTGTTTCCTTCCTGTCCCTGGAAATTATCACCCCTAAGGTATTTTACCTCAGAGTTGCATCACGTTAGTGGATAATCAAATGCAAACTGTGGGGTGTTGGGAGTGAGGGGAAATATCTGAGATTGGATGCAGTTTATATGAATCACAGACAGCTCTCCAAAGCAGATACATTCTGTAAGTATGGGGTTCCGCTGGTCTGTGGGCCCCGGATGTAGAGCTTTATGTCGTCAGCATAGAGCAACACTAGTAGATGCCGAGTGGAGTATCGTATCGCATATTCTCTGTGGTGTTGCCAGAGATTAGCCGCAAGTGGATCAACTGCTAGCGCAAATAGGAGGGGTGATAAGGGGCACCCCTGCCTGTTGCCTTGCGAGACGGGGAAGGAGTTAGATCAACTGCCATTGATCTGTACTGTGACTCGCTGTTAGTTGTAGAGCAGGGCGATCCAGGACAGAAATGAGGGCAGAGTCCCATTCGCTGCAGTACTGCAAACATATGGTCCCAATCAAGCGAATCAAAGGTTTTGGGTGGCAACTAAAAAGACTGCAACCGCAGCTAAATCTGGATTTATGTCTTGGATCAGGCCGAATAGGGTGCGTAAGTTATGGGAGGTGGCGCACCCTAGTATGAAACCTGCTTAGTCCGGCAGGACCAAGCCTTCCATTAGTAAGTTGAGCCTGTTTGCGAATACCTTCGCCAGCATTTGTGCGCCGCAGTTGATGAGGGACAAAGGCCTATAGACCTCGCACTCGGTGGCAGTCTTTCCTGGTTTGAGAACAGCGCATGGTTAAGGGAAGGATTCCTGAGTTGCTGGCATCCTCATATACTGTTTATAGGATGGGAACTAACGTTTCTGAGTAACATTTATAGAAGTCAACCGGTAGGCCATCCGGCCCGGAGCCTTGCCGAAACTCAGTTGCACCCTAACCTCTGAGGCGGAAAGCCGGAGGAGAAAACTGTTTTTTTAAAATTGTCGATCCTCTGTGTGTATCTATTTTTAAAACTTGTACTCTCACCTGTGCTCTCTTCTGGGCTAAAGCGCCTAGCAGGCTCTTGACAATTCCGCGGATTTCGCGCTGTTTTGGGACATTGTTGATCCAGGGACGCCATCGCTGGACACGCGAGGCCACGCCCACCTAACAGGCCACGCCCACACCCCCCGCCTATAACAACAGCGCTGATCACTAGCGCGTTTAGTTGAACCCTAACCTCTGAGGCGGAAAGCCGGAGGAGAAAACTGTTTTTTTAAAATTGTCGATCCTCTGTGTGTATCTATTTTTAAAACTTGTACTCTCACCTGTGCTCTCTTCTGGGCTAAAGCGCCTAGCAGGCTCTTGACAATTCAGCGGATTTCGCGCTGTTTTGGGACATTGTTGATCCAGGGACGCCATCGCTGGACACGCGAGGCCACGCCCACCTAACAGGCCACGCCCACACCCCCCGCCTATAACAACAGCGCTGATCACTAGCGCGTTTAGTTGAACCCTAACCTCTGAGGCGGAAAGCCGGAGGAGAAAACTGTTTTTTTTTAAATTGTCGATCCTCTGTGTGTATCTATTTTTAAAACTTGTACTCTCACCTGTGCTCTCTTCTGGGCTAAAGCGCCTAGCAGGCTCTTGACAATTCAGCGGATTTCGCGCTGTTTTGGGACATTGTTGATCCAGGGACGCCATCGCTGCACACGCGAGGCCACGCCCACCTAACAGGCCACGCCCACACCCTCTCACCTCAAATGTGCCTCCCACGCAAGCGCAGCGGACGAGCGCAGCGGGAGCGCCGTTTGCGCGCCGAAGGCACGCCTAAGGCAAGCCCGTCTGGGCCCGTCCGGGGACGGACGGACCCAGGCCCAGGGATTCTGCCAGATTTACCCCCCAGCCGCCTGAGGTATTCAGCAGACACGCTTCGGGATCTCCGACCTGTAAAAAGCCCAGGCTGTCTCTACATTCACGATGTAGGTAAACCCTTTACAAGCTGCACGTGCTGTGACACAGCCACCCTTACCCTAGCCAATTCCAGGCTACAACTCGGTCTACTCAACTGTCGCTCCCTCCCCAAGCACGCACTCGAAATCAATGGGCTGATCCAGGACCAAGGCTTAGACGCATTGTTTCTAACAGAAACTTGGCTCTCTGACAATACCGACGCTGACATTGTCATCGCCCTTCCCCCAGGCTATCTTATTCAAACACGCCACAGACCCAGAGGAAGAGGAGGTGGGCTGGCTATAATCTACCGCGATCATCTCAGCTGCAGAATCAATGACGCCAAGATTGAAGACGCAGAAAGCTGCCACTTCTCCCTCCTAACCTCCCCGACGCATTCCATCTCGGGCCTGCTTATCTATCGTCCCCCGGGCACTCCTGGGAAATTTCTTAACGCAGTGACCGAGACGACCGCTCAATTGGCCGCCTCCGTCTCCAACTTTCTTATCGTGGGTGACCTTAATCTTCATTTTACAGATCCCTCTGACCGGGCCGCCTCCGACCTACTAGTGGACCTTCTGTCACTTAACATTCGACTGGTGAATAGTGAGCCCACCCACGATAAGGGACACCTCTTAGACCCTGTCCTCACGAACGACACCAATATCACCACGAGTCCCTCTCTGTCATTGCCATGGACCGATCATTTTTTAGTCCCCATTTCCTGGAATTCTCCCACTTGTATCACCCAGTCCGCGAAAATCAAAGTCACCGACAGACGCTGGCATAAACTCATACCATCAGAGTGGTCTGCCATTCTCGCCAATTCCATCCCATTACTCTCTCCTGATGCTATCACTGCCGACAAACAGTTCAGCTCATGGATCACATCCTCTCTGGACACACTCCTCCCCAAAACCACCACCCTCAAACACACCAAACGTATACCACCGGCCCCGTGGTATACCTCAGAGCTCAAGTCGCTTCGGCAGAACTGCAAAAGAGCTGAACGTTCCTGGCCAATGGAGAAGTCTAAGACCAATAAGGATGCCTATCTCACCTCCTTATCAGTATACAAATCCTCCATCAATACAACAAAAAGCCTATTCTTTCAGGAAAGAATTGAAAAAGCCGCCTGCTCTAGTAAAGAAACCT
This sequence comes from Lissotriton helveticus, assembly GCF_964261635.1. Classification (NCBI taxonomy): domain Eukaryota; kingdom Metazoa; phylum Chordata; class Amphibia; order Caudata; family Salamandridae; genus Lissotriton; species Lissotriton helveticus. Next base: position 439,812,265 of record NC_136071.1, on the reverse strand, counting down.
ATACCATCCTGAAGGACCTTCTCAACGTCCCCGTTCCCACCTCCAGAAACCCCCCAGACCCCAAAGCAGATCAGGAAAAATGCCATCAGCTAGCCAGCTTTTTCCAAGAAAAAATTCAAAAAATCCTGAACTCTATCCCTCCATCTAACCTGAGCGACATTGGCGATCCTCTCGACACTTTGATTTCCCCCAAACTTACTTCTTGGGGGCAAATATCTATCGAAGAAGTCGAGAACACTCTAAAAACTATCAAAAGCGGATCCCCTAGGGACCCCGCACCGCTGCGGTTCCTCAAGGAAGTAGCTCCCACTATAATCCCCCCCCTCACCCATTTGATTAATGCGTCTTTTCAACAGGGATTCGTCCCCCCGAGCTGGAAAGCAGCAGTTGTAAAGGCGCTCCTCAAGAAACCCTCCCTGGACCCAGCGGAATTGGCTAATTACAGACCAATATCCCTCCTCCCTTGGACCAGCAAGATCGCCGAGAAACTGGTGAACAAGAAACTTTCCCAGTTCCTGGAATCAAATAATCTGCTAAAAAATTCGCAGACTGGTTTTCGTCCAGGACAGGGCACTGACATCGCCCTCCTGGCGGCGGTGGAGGAGGCCAGGGCACTATTAGACGAAGGGGGATCAGTGGCAGTGATCCTCCTCGACTTAAGTGCGGCCTTCGACACCGTCAATCACCAACTCCTGATCAAACGGCTCAAAAAGGTAGGAGTAGAAGGTACTGCTCTATCCTGGCTCTCCTCCTTTCTGGCCCAACGATCCTTTCAGATATGTGACAATAACACCTGCTCCTCCGAAACACCCCTCCAATGTGGGGTACCTCAGGGCTCCTCCCTGAGCCCCACATTGTTTAACATATACATGGCTCCATTGGAGGAGATCGTCACCCCGTTCGGAGTGAGCATCATCAGTTATGCGGACGGCACACAACTTGTCGTCTCCCTTTCCCACCCTAGTAAACAACCGGCGGACCTATTCAACTGCTTAACGCATGTACAAGGGTGGATGAACAATTCAGATTTAAAGCTGAATGGATCAAAGACGGAAATCCTCCTTCTGGGTCAGAAAGGACTCACCTTCCCCCTGGACGCCTGGCCACCCTGTCTGGGTCCTCCCCCTGACCCAAAACAGGAAGTAAAAAGCCTGGGAGTATGGATCGAAACTGATCTTTCATTCACCACGCAGGCAAAAAAAGTAGCCGGTACCTGCTTCGGACTACTGAAATCTATGAGAAAGATCCTGCCCCTACTTCCACCCATATCCCAAAGACTTCTTGTTCAAGGCCTCATACTCTCCAGGCTCGACTACAGTAATGCAGTCTACCTGGGCGCACCTGAAGCAACCTTAAATAAACTTCAGAAAATCCAGAATGCGGCGGCCCGGATCCTCACCAACACCCCGGCCAGAGCTTCAGCCAAACCTGCTCTGAAGCTCCTCCACTGGCTCCCAGTGAGGGAACGTGTGATTTTCAAAGTCCTTTGCCTAGCGCATGAGCTACTGCAGAATCAAGGCCCTCCTATTCTTAGGAAATTCATAAAGCCCTACAAAGCCTCCAGATCCCTTCGATCAGACACTGAATCCCTTATCATCCTGCCCAGATTCAAGAAAGCCCGCTCGGGTGGAAGACGCTTCTCGGTCAATACCGCACGCCTCTGGAATGCTCTTCATCGAGACCTGAGAAAAGAACCCAATTACCTACGATTCAGGAAACGGCTCAAAGCCCATCTGTTTCCGTAATGTTTAACCCTCCCCTGCTGAATTTGGTCCTCCCCCCTCTCCGACGCCGAACCCACAGAAGTAGGGATCTTCAGCGCTGGGATACCTTAGGGCGACTACGCGCTCTATAACATTTTTTAATAATAATAATAATAATTATGGCTGCACGGATTTCCTCTTCCTCAATATCTGTAGAAAGAAATACTCTATGCGAGTCCCTGAGCCACCCGAGGACTAGATCTCCTCGAAGTACCCGGTCACATCTATATGCCTGGTCCTGCATATAGAGGGAGGAATTAAAGGTTGAGATGACATTGAGAATATCTTCAGTGCCTCTCGTAATGGGCTAGTGGCGTCCTCTACTCAGAGAACTTAATTGGTGAACCTGGGAGGGCGCGCTGCCTCCGCTAGTGCCCTCCCTGGTCTCTCCCCCTCCCCAAACCTGATGGCTCGCTGATATTTGGACCAGAATAGGTCTTCTCCCTCCGCCGTGGCTTGATACTCCATGGTCAGTTCTCTGATTTGGGCCTGTTTGTCTGCCTGGGGCGCCTGTGATGTAAATTTCTAGAGCTTTAATGTCTGTTTCTATCTTCTAAAGCGTTTTTCGAATATCGTGCAGAATTTCCCCTCCCTTTGTAATGCAAGTACCACGTATGGTTACCTTAAAGGTCTCCTAGATGCATGCTGTCAGGCCTGAAACTCGATTTCTGGAAAAGAAGTCACATATTTCCTGTTCTAATTCTGCTCGAAAGCAGTTGTCAAGAAGAGTGGTAGCCTGGAGTCGCCACTAGTGGTAGAGCAGGCTGTTTCCTGGGGGACTTACCTGCAGCAGGACCAGGGAGTGGTCCGAATATGTTCGTACAAGGTGTTCAGCACAGGCTAGCCAAGTGCCTAGTTCCCACGACAATAGTCAATAATCGATGCAAGACCAGCTAGAGTGTACGCTAAAGTAGAATGTGCTTTTCTGTTGCGTGGGATGCAAAGGCCTCCACGCATTTAATACCTGGTGATCCGATATGATTCTCGCCAGCTGCTTCCCTGCTTTGGCATAGGGGCCTGAAGGGCTGCATGAGTGGTCCATACTTGAATCTAGCGTGGTATTAAAGCCGCCTCCCCATATTAAGTGTGTGGAGCCAATGTCTAGTATGAGTCCTCAGGGCTTATTAAAAAAGTTAACATTGTCTACATTGGGACCATAGCAGTTTACCAGTATGACAAAGTGCGTGGCTGTGTCCCTACATTACGCAAAACCCAGATTGGAGATCTTGTATGGTGCCAGATGGGCAGTACTGAACATTAGATTTGATCAGTAAATCTGTCCCCCGGGCATGAGTAGAGTAAGAGGCAAAGCATTTGTGGGTTGCCCATTTGGTAGCAAAGGTGGCCAGTGCAGTGGGATCAAGCTGCGTCTCTTGTAGCATTGCTATTTGGATGCTCGGTCTGTCAAGGTACCCTAAAAAATGTCTGTACTTGCGGGGATCTCGGAGCCCGCCCACATTCAATGTCAGCAAGTCAATAGAGGAGGTATTCAGGGGTCTGGTGGTGCCCACGTGGTGGTCTGATTGTTGGTGCCAATTAGGTGTGCATTTATCAGGGAGACCTACATGTAGTACGGTGGCAGTGCTGAGTGTGTATACAGACGTGGATAATATTGTAGCACCCTGAGCATCTAGTAATTTTAACCCCCTCCCTCCATCCTCCCACACCAGCGGTTTAATCCAGCTGGCAGATATGTACTCACCATGATGCCCAACAGGAGCAAGAACATATAAAGATCATTCCAACTAAGGATGAATAGTAAAGCCCTTTATTAAGTGGGTGCCAACAAATGTGACAGAGAAGAATAGGAGGAGGAGGAGTAGGAGGAGCAATAAAGGAGAATAATTAGTGTGATAGGTAATGAAGGGAAGGGGGAGAACTTATGAAGGGAGGAAGTTAGGGGAAATTACATTGTAGAAAGATAGAATGCAAAGCAGTGACATCTTAGTCCATACCATTATCAGTGGGAATCCCCGCTGGGGTTGTTTGTAGGAGCTCCTGGCACTTCACCGCAAGTGAAGGAGGGTGTCCGGAAGCAGGATAGGTTCCAAAGTCTGTCTTTGCCTCGAAAGCATCCGGATAATTCTGATGGCATAGGAAATGCTGCCCTGTCCTAGTTTGCATTTTATCAGTACAAACTTCTTGCGGGCCTCCTGTACCACCATTGTGAAATCAGGGTATATGGAGATGGATTTGCCGCGTAGCTTAGATTGCGTTTCTCTCGTGCCAGCCTCAGTACAGTATCACTGTCCCTATAATTGAGGAGCTGGGCAATGATGGGTCTAGTGGTTAATGTGTGCCCTTCCCACAACCAACTGCTTTGAGAAGGAAGTAGCCTCACATTCTCTCTATGCAGTCTTCCATGCGCCCGTTTGCTTTGGATTCAGGGATTCAAGGGATGCAGATATTTTGGCACGAGTGAGCTTCCAAATCTTAATTTTTTGCAGAGATGACCTTCAGGAGGCACTCCATGCCCTGCAGTCACTCTCTCCCAGCTGAGGTCTTATCCTTCAAATGGGATACTCTCTGGTCCGTCTCACTTATGCGCCCGTCATGTTTCTCGAGATGTTGCGTGATGTAGTCCATTCTCATGGAGTCCATCTTGGACTCGATCGACGTGAGGCTCTGCCTCATTATAAGCAGTAAGGATTTCATATCTGTCTCTTCTGATAATGAGGGGGGCAGGTGTCCATCTGCCTGCTTGGTCTCAGTCCTGCCTATTTCCACAAAGCCTGAATGGTAGCCTAGGGGACTGTGGGCGTTGGTGCGGTATCTTAGTTACTTGAGCTGTGGCGTTTTAGCCTGTACAGTGTTCGCCAGTCCTGGGATGAATGTACACAAACAGAGGAGAGAGCAATGGCCGCAATGTGGCCTCCGGAGGGGAAGGGACCGCTCCCGGCGTTGTTGAGCGAAACAGTTCTATGCCAGGTAGTAGGCGTAACTTTGATTGCCTCTGTTGCCCTATCTCTCCCAAGTGGTATCTGCGGTGTGAGTCAGTCTGTGTAGTGGCGGGTTTAAATAAGTCAGTGCTCGCAGCGGACTCATATTAGTCTTGCTAGCTCGGTGTTGGACTTTGCGATGAAGCGTCTCAGAGGTTTCCATAGTAAGCTGTAGCCTGCGCTGCTGGATCTATAGATGGTGTGCTTAGGCCTACCCCATGCGCAGCGCAGCACGGATCCTCGCGTATTTAAGCCTTGGCTTCACCTCTTCGCTCTCGAAGGTCACGGACCCCCTCCCAGGATTTCAGGGATCTGAAGGGAGGGGGGGAGTGCTCATATGAGGAGACCGTGAAACGAGATAAGCCGCCAGCTTTCTTCCATGGTGACTGTAGAGAAGGTCAGGTATTTTGATGAGGGGTTGGGAGGTGCTGCTTTAACATGTGGTCTCTTAATAACTTTGGCGGGTCAGCGAAGGCTGCTGCGGCACAAGGCGTGGCAACGATCTCGCTCAGCTGCAGGAGAAGGGTTATGGGCAGTCCGCTCGGGTACCTCTCTGCAACAGCCCGGTCCGGCACGCGCAGCACTCCGTTCAGGGCAGCGTCCAGTCTCTCCTCTGGGGTCGATTCGGCGTCTTCATCCGGGCAGATCCTCTTGCTTCAGGGTTCTGCAGCGTCTCTGCTGGATAGGGTGTGCAAGCGCTGTGCAGAGCCCGAGGTATGCTCTGCCGCCGGAATCGGATCACTCTGGTGCAGCCTCTCCTCGTTTCTCTCTGCAAGGCTATGAGCGGGCCGCCATGTTGTCAGGCCCCTTAACTCTCATCAGCGGTTTGCGCCAGGCCTCAGATGTATCAACATTGTAATTTGCGAATCCTTATTAGCTAATTTTACCGATTCGCTATTAAGGACTTGCAAAATGCAATGTATGTAGGTTTTGCAATTAAATTTGCGATTCCTGGGCATTTCTAATTTGCGACTCACAAATTACGAGGCGTAAATAAGGAATAGCTTCTCATTAATTTCTATGGGCCAAGAAGCCCATAGAAATGAATCGGAATTGTGCATGCAATTTCAAGGGTGCCAGGGTGTCAAAAGGGCATCCTGTTGCACCCCTGAAATATGCATGAGTGCACCAGTGGCGCACATACATGCCGTAAGGGCATGTATGTGCGCCACAAGGCACGCAAATTGTGGGTGCTTCCAAAATTGCATTTAAAGACTCGCAATTTGCGATTACTTAAATGCATTCGCAAAACAGGTACTCGCAAAAATTGCGAGTCCCTATTTTGGGAATGCCTTTTGGGATGATACATCCCAAAAGGCTTTTTACCGTTCACAAATGGGCCAATTCTGTGAATTGGTCCGTTTGGGAACTGTAAAAGGCTTGATACATCTGCCCCTTAGAGTCTTCCGTTTGAGTGCAGACTCGCTGCCTCCTCTTGGTTTCAGCACACAACAGGTTTCTTTATCAAGGCACACTAAGAAGCCGAAGTCACCGCCAGTGCAGGATTGATACAGGATTAAGGTCTTGGGGAGCAGGAGCCTTCCCCCGAGAGTGCGGCCATCTTGCTTGCCGGCTCTCTGGTGCTCCATAAGCATGGTATTCTTTATCTGCTTTACATAAAGTGCCCATCCATAGTGGTGAAATGTGGTTCAAAAAACTGACCAGACATTTTAACGAACAGCAGGACCTTGCATCAGAAGTAGGTTACCTCCTTGTACCATTCCTGAGCCAGATCTAACTAATGAATCTTGATTATTTTATTTTATTACTTGTACTCCATGGAGTGTCTTTTCTGTATATAAGGTGTTCCAAGTCATACATTGTATTACTGAACACACATTTGAAGAGAATACACATATAAGTATACTACCTAGTCCTCTCAGTTTTGATTCATATGTGTATCAGGATGTAATTAATGCCATGTTGGTTATAAAATTTTTTGACTGTAACACACTAACTAGTTCAATTTAGTTCACTGAGTAGGTAGGCATTGAGAGAACTGTGTATTGTGAAACCCAGAAGAAAACTAGTGCTTTTTTTTAAATTAAATTATTCCACGTAGACATGCACCATAGTTTTCCTAGCATCTTATTAGGAACTTCCAAAGCTTACCTTTCGAGATCTAAAACTGCTCAAATGCTTACAAACATAATTACTGGCACTCTTTATTCATGAATGTAGGGAAATAAAAACCATAAATGTTTCAATAATTCAAATGATGTCCAGAAACTAAAAAAAGATCTATTAATGAAAAAAGACAAAGAAGAGCAAATAACAGAAAAAGTAGGCGATTGGCCCTTCAAAGCTGAAAATCAGAATGCAATTTTAATGTCTTTTTGCAAACCATTAATTAAAAAAAGAGTGGTACTGTGTTTCAATTTTCATTGTTTTGAATAGCAAATTGTAATATCCAGATAAAAAATGAGGCTCATACTTCAAGCGGATTTAGGCAGCTGTGCAGTGTGTAAAGATACTTTCTTTACATACATTTCCAGGAGAATACATCAGTCAATGGTCTAACAGACAATATTCTACAATATCTTGCTCTCCCCTTGCTATTTCAGACATCACAGTAAAAAAGATGCACCCTGAAAAAACATAAAAAAGCAGAAAAACCACGGCTCCCAGGAATAATTCTGTCAAGTAAGACATCCGCTTTCAGAAGAGATCTGTTGACCACAGGTAGAAGGGACATGATTTCTGCAGATATGATTTTGAGGTATCCGCTTTCAGTGGACCAGATCTTGCGGAAAGAATAGCCTTTTAGTATAAATGCAGTTGTGTAACAGATCTGCTTTCAGCAGGGTTGTCTTGTGGAACGGATCTACTTGCAAAAGATCTTGTGGAACTAATCGCCTTTCAGTAGAAATGGGCTTGTGGAAGTAAACTGCTTTCAGCATAAAACAGCTTGTGGAGGGATGTGCTTTCAATAGGGATGTTTTTTTATAGAAGCACCCAGCAGACATTGTCTTGTGGAAACGATCTACTTTCCGGTGAGGAGGATGTAATCTAAGAAAAAAAACGAAAGCACGGAAAGGTAACTTGTTCAAATCATTCATCTGCATGTGCTTTCACGCTTATGCGCCATTGTTTTTTTTGCCATTGTCTAGATGTATGGCCAAAGACTCCAGAATAAGACTTTAAAATATGGCTGTGGAGTGTCATTTCCTCAGGATTTATCATTGTAGACTGTGTGTGGGGGTGGGAGGGTTCTCTTCAGATTGGAGATGCGTTTAACCTTATATATCCTGCCCTACATTATTTTACCCTTGGGCACTTTATATAGTACTATACTTAGTAGTATAGCTTCTTTAAGAGGTGGTTAAAAGGACCAATGAAGTGAAATGATAAACTGATTTTACCAATAGAATCCAATACCCAGTCCATGTCCAGAACCGGATTTTGCATCAAAGACTGTCCTATTGGACAGTGTTCTGCATGAATACCTGAGTTACTGATGAAGAGAATAGCACCTCATGCTATGCTACAAAATACTTTTCATCTTCCATTTAGAAAAATATGTCTCACCCGTTGCGGGTGGATGAAATTCAGGGGTTTCTCTTAAAAACACGTTATCAAATTAACAATGTTTTTAGACCCTTTAAAAACTATATTAAAAAAATACATCAGGGATCTGAAATTCCTACCAAGATGAGAGATGGGATGAAGTCAGCTGTCACTTGACATTCTAGCAGAGCTGCAAAGACAATGTGTGCCCATTTGAATAGACTCTGGAGTCATGGCGTACTTTGTGCTGTCAGAATTTTCCAGTAAATTTTAAATAAACATACTATTAGGATTAAAGCACAGTTCAGTGTCCTTCTTGATATCCTTCTCTAGCTTTCTGAGCTGTCCATGTTTTATATGTCCTTTCAATTCAGTTACCAAACCCACAAGTTCTGCTTATCAGGTGGTAGGAGCGTGTCCTCTTCGGTGGACTCAGCCGGGTTTGAGACTCACATGATCAAAGGAGGTTATGAGCTCTAGATGCACACTGGGGTTGAGGCACTGTAATGCCCTCATTTACTTTTCACCATTGCCTTGTAAAGTGTAAATCCCAGGACAGCAGCGACAGCAGCACCAAGAGCCACACGCAGCCAAAAGGAAGCAGCACAAAGTTCAGTGTCATTCAAGTGGCTGCAAAAAGAAAAAATAAGTAACATCACATACACATCAAACAATCAAAACATCTCAAAATATGTCAATATTGTCACAAAAATATAAATTAATTAAGTAAAACTTTTCTGCCAGCCATCTTACTGAGACAAGCGTTAAGATCCTGTGGTATTTTGAGACACACGGACTGGAATTTACCAATGTCAGTCCGTTTTCTATTAAGTGTTTCATTTTCTGGACAAGTCTCTATTGACATTGCCAGAGAACGATTTACACTGCTCCGCTTGAGCAGGTGTCTAGTGTTCCCTCCTAGCCTGCTTTGTACTGGCCTGTCCTGTATTTTTTATTCCAGTAAAAATATTGGGAAAAGCAAGTGAAAAAATGCGGCCTTTTCCCTTCTGAAACATAACACGAAACCGCAAACACATACAGAAATCAGTCAAAAAAGTATTTGAGAGCCGTCTAAATCTTTTCAGAACGATTGTAATGGTAAACAAAGGGTTAATTACCATGGAATAAAAGAATTCTGACAAACTTTACACGATCGTCTCTTGCGATGTAAATGCCTAAATATCAGAATTAACACTCAATCCAACGAAGTTTGGGGTTGTTCAGGGATCTATTATTGTCATTACCAAGCAGGGCATATATCAGCTTATTCCATCTTACCCTGCGGTGAGAATAATCTCTAAGAATGTGCAATATTCGCACAAGCCTTTATATTCTGCTCTGTGGGCTTTCAGTATAAAGGGGGACATCATCTGTATAGATGGATATTCTGTCCTTTCATGCTTCTCCTCACCTGAAGCCTCTGAAACCTTGCTGGGTTCAGTGGCAAGGCGGGGTCGGGGTAGGGTGAGGAGGGGTGGGGATAGGGTGGAATGGGCTCTTTATTTGGGCCCACAAGATCAAGTATAGGACCTTAATGTATCTTATCAAAGGCGGCCTAAGATTGATCCTTTCAAGGATTTGCAACATGAAGGACTAGTTGACTGAGTTGAAAGCCTTTTCAAAGTCTACCAGAACTGAGGCGCTTGAGTCCTTGAGTTGATCCACTCAGGGGTCATGAAGGAATCGGGCAATGGCACGTGCTCCTCCCAGGCATTAAGTCATTCTGGTCTTTGTGTACTAAGGGGGGAATTGCTCTAACTTGCCTGTTAGCCCACAGTTTCGCTAATATTTTGGTTCCTGTAATAATAAGCAATATATGAAGGTAAGAGGGGCAGTTCATAGGAAGTTTGTCAAGTTTTTTATTACAGAGATTGTGCGCCACATATGTCACATGGCGGTGCCCATCTGGAGAACCTCATCATACTGTGCCAGTAGGTGGGGATACTAAAGAAAATCATACTTCTTGAAGGGTCCTATTAGGGCCCATTATTATCCTTTCTGGCATCCCGCTTCCGCCTCTTGTATTTCTACTGTCAAGTGAAGATCTAGAATGAGTTGTCTCCTTCAGTCAATGTGAGAAAGTGCCATCTTTCTTGCCTTGGTATGCCCCCACTTTTTTCTGAATTGCTGATGTGCTTTGACTGAGTGTGCCCTGCGCTCCTGCCAACCAGGTACCCAGGGCCTGTGTTCCTTCCCTAAAACTGTACTGAACCAAAACCTAATTGCCATCTATGGCCACCTGTCAGCCCCTAGTAATTGGTACCCTAGGTACCCAGGGCATGGTGACCAGAGAAGACCCCTGAGGGCTGCAGCACTTATTGTGCCACCCTCAGGGGCCCTGAACCCTGGCACCCACACACTGCCTTTGCAGGCTGAGTGCCCAAGTATAGAACTAAAACCAGAGTCGACATGGCACACATCCCTGTGTGCCATGCCCACAGAACCCACTGCCCTGACATACTTCAGTCACCCCTCTAGCTGGGTGCCCTATGCCAGAGGTGTGGGCACAGGTGCATGAGCCCTGTGCCCCTACAGTACCCAGGGCCATTCCTGGGCACTGTAAGTGCAGTGATGCCATTAAGAGTATATGGTGCTGGGAGGTTGGCATTACGAACTCCATAGCACCATAATGGCTACACAGAAGACTGACAAGTTTGGTATCAAACTTCTCAGCACATTAAACCCGCACTGATGCCAGTGTGGGATTTAATGTAAAATGCACCAGAGGGCATCTTAGAGATGCCCTCAGAAACCTTAACCTACAATCCACGTCTGGCTGAGTGGCTGCAGAGGGTGCCACACCACAGACATGTTGCTGGACCCCTGGGTAGGAGAGCCCCCGCTCTCCTGGGCCTGCAACAATGCACATCCTGGGCGAGCTGCTAGGTCTCCTCCCCCAGGATGGGCAGGGGGAAGGTTCAAAGGCATGCCGCCTCTGTGAGCTTCTCCAGACCATTTGCTATACCCAGCAACCAGCCCCCACCAGTCCTGCCCCCAACTCTGGCGGGAAGACTGGTGGGACAAACTACATCAGGAAGGAGGGGGTGCCAGCCTGTGCCAACCCCATCCCTCAGGTGGGGGAGACGAGGTGAAGCACGACCCCGGGCTCCGGCCATCTTGAAGATGGGGAGCCCTGCCCTATCACAGCTAGGCTCCTGCCCCCCTCCCACAGGAGAGGAGCAGGCTAGAGGGTGTACCAACCCCAGGGCAGGGACACATTGGTCCCTGTCTTTGCCCTACCTGTAACGCCCCTAAATTCAGTATTTAGGGCCCCCCTGAACCTTCCTTCCTCAGATCCCGATACGAAAAGAATAAAGAAGATCAAGAAGACGAAGACCCCCCGTGCAGCTGCTAACAACAGGACAACAACAACTGACTTGGCCCCATCCCTACTGGCCTCTCGATCCTGGAACCTGCTCCTGCTTAATCCCGGCGACTCCTTCGGACAGCAACCTTGGGACACCCGGAGGACCTGCCTGCCTTGACCCTCTTGAAGTCTGGGACTCCCATCAGCAGAGGCTCTGCTGCAACAACCCACCTGGTGCCAACCAGGAATCTCCAGACCAGCCCACTCTGCACCCGCCAAGCCCGGGCCGGGCCCGACCGAACCAAGAACACCAGGACATCCCCCCCGGCGACTGGGACCCGAAGTCCAGTGCCCAAAGACCCTCCTCGACGAACCAGCCTACGCCTGCAGACTCAGAACCAGGGGCCACCCCAACAGCGACCAGCCGAGGGTAAGCTTTTCCGACACCCAAAGACACCCCTGCACCCTACAGCCCCCTGTGCCCCCCTTTGGGGTACCTACCTGTGCTCCAAGACCCCGACTTACCTCTCGAAGTGCTGGTCGCCCCTGGAGAGTCTCCGTCCCCGAGCCTGCAGCATTCGTTCCTTTTTGACCTTTCCCATTGGATAACATTGAGAGCCTGATGGCTCAAAAGCACCCTGCACCCAGCCACCCGAGTGGCGCTGGTTGTGACCCCTGTGTCCTATCCTACTTCCCCCCCTTGCCCTGAGCAAGTGACCAGCAGCCCAACTCCCACAGCCGCATGGCCTGCTAGCCAGCAGCCAGCAGCCACCAACCGAAGGCCCCCCTTCCCTCATTGGATATCACTTGGCCTACCTACCTCTGCACCCGGCCGCCCCCGTGCCGCTGGGAGGGAACTAACTGTACTTACCTGACCCTGGGGGACCCCTGAGTCTACGCCCAGAACCTTAACTTCACCAACCAAGTACTCATCTGTAAACCGGTAATTTACCTACCTCCCATTGGATAACATTGACTCATTTTGACTCGAACATTTTCTAAGTGTGAAGTTTTGAAATCTGAAAATATTCACATAAAATCAGCCAAAGTCCGAATTTCGAAGTACTCACCTGTGATCAGGGGAGAAGCCAGTGCTGTACCTTTCAGCCCAGTACTGAACTGCAAAAGTAATCCCTAGCGGGGTTACTAGTAATCTGTATTTTCTCCATAGGAACCCATTGTCTACTTTTCTACGAAATTTCTTTCAAGTGTCTACTTTTGAAAACTTGAAATATTCTTTAAAAATCACACGAAATACTGAAACGCAATTACCTACCTGTTTTGAGTTGAGACCCCAGTGCTGGCCCTAGGAGACCAGTGCTGGGTTACAAAAGTAACGCGATCGTACTTTACCTGCAACCTGAATTTTCTCCCATCAAATAACATTGTCAGATTTCCTTTGAAAAGTTTCTAAGTGTGAACTTTTAAAACAGCTTTATATTCATGAAAATTCACTACAGTAACTAAAACGTTTTTGCTAACCTGGTTTCAGCTTAGACCCCAGGACTGAATCTAAGATCTAGTCCTGCAAATACTAAAGTAATCTATATAGTAATCAACTGTACTTACATGTGGAAAACCTATTGAGCTCAATGCTATAGTGTGTTTTAGGATTGTGTTGTTTACTGTCAATACTGTATTAATTGTGTGCACAAACTTTATTGCTCCTTTGCAAAGTAATTACATGAGAGAATTCATAACAAGAAAAGTATATTTTTATAACTGTTGGTTCTAAAAATAAAACACCTATATCTGTGGATATAAAAACAATTGGTCTGGAGTTCAGTCCTTGAGTGTGTGAAACCTTTTGCTGAATGAGTGTGTACAACAAATGCTTTACACTGTCCTCTGGTACTGCCTTACTGCTCGACCAAGCTATCACTTTGGAGAGTAAGGTCAATTCTGACTTTAACCTCTGTTAAACGTCTGGGGTTAGTGGACGCTATACACACTGTACTTCATTCTAGTCCAGTATATATAGAGCCACTTTCTCACAGTCAACTTAAGCATAAGTAAGTCACTAGCAATAGGATTCACTCTTTTGGCAGTCGTTGGATCCCATGTTTCTGGCAATTGCTGATAGGTGGCAAATGATTTGGCTATTTTGGAAGAGGTCTGTGACTAAGTCTCCATGTGGAACTATCCTTGTTTCCGTCTCTATTGGTTAGCAAATATAAGAGTTTGCCAGACTGGTCATCAGTTTAATAAAATCTATACTGCGAGGCTGATATTGCCGGGGATACCATCTTTAATTTTGAAAAGCTCTCAAATCAAAACTGCAGAGGAGACAGCATTGTGGGTTCTTTCAAAGCAGGCAGAGTTCCTCATGGAGCAATTCAGTGAAACCCTTGTCTAGGAGCCTTCAAGTATTCAAGGGCAAACTTTTCTTGCGGCTTCTAATGGGAGGTCCCAAGCACATTTCTTATGGTGAGTGAGCCGTCAGACACCTGGGCAGGGTGCATGTGGCTGTTACCGAGGTGGTTAATTCGACCAATGGAATGAAGATAGAATTGAGCTTGGAAAATGAGCTCTTGGGGCAGGTGCAATAAATAAATTCCCTCCTACCCTGGTTTCACAGCCTTCAAGGGTTGCTAAATCCTAAAGAGGTTACTCATTTGGAGAAGGTGTGTGTGCTGTGTGAGGTGGATGGTCCTCTGGTAACTAATTGAGAGTCCATTAGTGAATTAAAGTCTCCTGCAACTTCAGTCATGCCTTTAGAAAAAGTGAGTAATACCTTTGTATGTGCATCACTAAAGAAACTGTCAAGTGTCCATCATTCTCGCCTTCAAGAAGGGCCTCAATTGCCACCAATCTCCTTGGCCTAGCTGTTTCAGGGGGCTGCTGACCCTCAGTTGGACGGACTTATGTAGGAGAATCGCTATCCCATGTAAGCCCCTCGGAAACCCCACATTGTAGGCTTGTGAGCATCCATAGTGACTCCAAAAGCTGCAGTTAGTACCTAACAAGTGTGCTTCATGCAGGAGTACTTTTGTGGAATTCCTCTTGGTATACTGACATTTCGACCCCCTTTTGATTTTATTATTGAATCTATTGCCATTCCATGATATTTGTTTACATATACCCAACGCTGTAGACTGCATCTGGATTAATGGTGAAAGTGTTTATATTGTAGCCCGACTGTGCTCTCTGTGTGCTGCTTTCTATCAGTTTAAATAACTAAACTCCCCTTCCCCTATCTACCCCAACCCCACACTCCCTAAACTGAAGTATCTGTTGTCTATTATAACTAACTGAACTAATGTGGGGGTGACTGCCTAGACATGCTCTGGCCTTTACTATTAGGTAGCTCTTGCTTGCCAAGAATTCAGGGATAGTGTATCTGCAAGCACTGCCCTACACGTCATTGAGTGTTTGTGCGGAGTCTGGTTGGGCGGCGAGGAGAGATATGCTTACTGGCTTCAACTGAGCTACTATGTACCTCTGCTATACTAAATGTAGGCTCTGTTTAAAGATGGCCCAGGCTGGGTAGTCCACTGCACTAGTCTCCACTGCTTTCAAATGTCAGTCTGTCTACTTGTTGTATTACACCTCAGGTTTTAGCGCCAGTCTTATCTTCTTCAGATTTTGTGCCCTTTTGGGAGCAGGGAGGGGTTCCATTTTTGAGTTGCAGGAAGTGATGGTGGCTCTTCTGATTTGAGTTTGTATGCTCTCTTCTCCTCAACCCAATCCCAGATGTCCTCCGGTTTCTCAAAAAAATAGTATTTACCTTGGTGTATTACTTTCAACTTATCTGGGTAGAGGAGCATGTAGGTAAGTTGCAATGATCTGAGTTTTTGTTTCACAGTTGTAAATAATTTATGTTGTTGTACTAGGGATGTATAGTCTGGGGGAAAAAAATCATCTTTAATGATTGTATTTTCAGGTCTTGGCTGAGACATGCTGCCCGGAGAAGGATGTTGTGATCTACATAGCTCATATTTCTTGCGATCATAGCCCGGGGTAGACGGTGGGAGGGCACCAGGCTGGAGCTTAGGCACAAGAGCTTGATGCGCCCTTTCTATAAGGGAGCCCACTAAGAGACATAATAGGGGGAACCAAGGATTAAACCATGTTGTAAGGAATTGTGGGCAGTCAGGTTTCCTCCAATGTCTCTGGAATGCCTGTGAGCCTGAAGCTATGTCTCAAAATCTGTCCTTCCATTGTTCAGCTCTATTCTCCAAGCATGTTGTGGACTCATGCAGACTTGTCACCTCTGTTCGAAGTGACTTCTGTTTGTTCTCTGTCGCAGAGATTTTCCATTAGCCCTCCATAATATGATCCGTCACATTTCTTACGTCTTGGCTTAATAGGGAGACCTTTCTTCCCAAACCTTGCACTTTGTTTTCAAGGCTATGCGAGTGTCGATGAGTGGAACATCCTAGAGGTGGCAGATGCAATGACTATCTCTGTGGTTTTGTCCTTAGCTTCATTTCGGAGATGCAATGGTTTTAGTGGTGGGTTTTGCCTATTTGTCGATCTTATGTTGTTGGGACGTCACAGAAGCATGGACCAGACTTTCCCCATCATTTGTTTCATGGCTAGCTTTTATCAGACATGGGGAGTAGGGATTGTCTTTTGGGTTTGGCTTTGGGCTGCATTCTGAGTGGCTCAACGAGGGTCAGTGGAGCTCCCTTTACATGTTAAAGATCTGTTACACCTATGGACATGGTCTCAAAAGAAGTATTGGTATTGAATTAATGGCAATGTTCATGATACAGTGCTGCCAATATCCACAGGTTTGTTTCTAGGGCAAATGAATATTTTGATTCTGTGCTGGCAAGGATGTGTTGGGATTGTTGTGAGCCTGGTCAGAATGCTATTTGGTTGCATCTTCTACCGTAGGCCTCTAGGCCATGCTCCCTCTGGGGCCTTTCTTATATAGAGGTATTGTATTATTATACTTTTTGTTTATATATACTTTCTCAGGCACAACTCACTTTATCCTGCTCTATTATGCCTTTTATATTATGATTCAACAGTTTATAATGGGGAAACGTATGATAGGCTTACGGGGGTTAGGCCAACTCCTCCTAATTCAATTGTAATCTACTATAGTCAATCAATCAATCAATCAGTATTTGTATTATGCGCTTATCACCACAGGATGATTCGGCGAGGTGTGCAATGGATGCGGGGGATTGAGGCCAGAGCCAGAAAGGCAGACTGCAGGTGTCTGGTGGAAAGTCAGGCTGTTGTTCAGGTATTATGGTCCTGTGTTGTGGGGACTTTGTAGGAGTGTGCAAGCAGTTTGAAGTGGCATCTCATCTTGACAGGGAGCCAGTGCAAGCTACAGAGGTGGGGGGTGATGTGGGATCGTCTGGGCAGGTCCAAGATGATTCTTGCTGCTGTGGTCTGGATAGTTTGGAGGCTCTTGAGGAGGAGGGTGGTGGTGGTTCTGGTGTAGAGGGCGTTCCCGTAGTCAAGTCGAATAGTGATGAGGGCTTGTGTGATGGTTTTTCTGGTGTCTGTTGGGATCCATCTTAAGACCTTACGGAGCACTCTGAGGATCCTGAAGCAGGTGGAGGAAATCAAATTGACCTGTTGTCTCAAGGAGAGCTTGCGGTCAAGGAGGATACAGAGGTTGTAGGTGTCAGTGGTGGTGGTGGGGAGGGGTGGCGGGGGTGCTGGTCCGAGGGCGGAGTGTTTGTTTCCCAGAGTTATAGTGCTAGTTGTATTGTCCTAATGCACTTGGGTACAGATGTACAAACCTTTTTACACTCACAAACGAGAGATCGGCCCATTTGTGACCGCAAAAAAGGGGTAATTGTAGGAGAGTGGGGTCTGCAATCCTATGGTCTCCCCAGATTTTTGCTTTTTGCTTCACTGGCTTACGACTTTCCCTGGCTGTGGGCCTGCTAATCAGACTCACAGCCTAGCTGTTCTCTCTCTAAATTGACAACCATGTACTTTAGGTGCATTTACCAATTGGTACTGGGCCACCTTATCAGTCCCTGTAACAGTGTACCTTAGTATCCAGGGCATAGGTGTACCCAGGGCCTAGCAGGGGCTGAAGCATGTATTATGCCACCCCTGGCTGGCCATCTAAAACTGACACAACTGGCTGCATGACAGCTGGGGCAAGGTGGTGTAATCACCCTTTGCTGTAGATATAGTATACCTATATCTAACCCTAAAATGGACACATATATTCCTATCAGTCACTCCTATGGCAGGCCTTATCAATCCTGAAGGCAGAGTGCTTGGAATTATGTGAGATGGTGCTCTGGCATGAGCTGAGCCCGTTTGCAGCTTGCAGAACCAAGTCCTAATAGCTGTTCCATGATTACGCTATACCATATACTCTTAAGTGCATTATCAACCTTGCGGTTAAATGCTAACTCTGGTATAACATTATCAAAACATGTCGAGTAAGGTGTCATACGATTTGGAATACTACCCCCTCGCCAATTCTGGCGACGGGGGTAGCATTCCACCCTTCTAGAGGGACACGACATGTATGTAACTGTGAACCCCGGTTAAAGTTAACTCGAGCCTTGGCATCACAAAATGGATGCTGCCACCACAGACACAAGTCTGACCTCCTGCTGCTGGGAGTCCTTCCAGCGAGGGCGGCTTGGACAAAGGGTTTCCTGCCTGTGAAGGTGCTAGCACCACCCCAGACAGGATTTTGTGTATTGGGTAGGATATGCCTGAAAGGAATGAGACATGCCTGGGGCACACAAGGTGCCCTGTGCATACACCAGTTCAAACTAGTTGCTGGGGCACTCCAGCCCCAGCTCTGGCGGGAAACCGGACAAAGGATAGGGGGTGTAACCACCCCCCTTCCTGGTCCCACCCAGGGGAGGGACCTAGTCAGTAGTGCAGCCCCCTTTAGCAGGATAAAGGTAGGAGCTGGTCCCATTCCAAATTAGATTAATCCTGAACTACTCTACAAGAAGAAACTCTGGACTTCGACGTTCTGCTCCACATAAGACTGAAGAAATCTCCCTTGTGGGCAAGGAGTGTCCACCCTGCAACTGCAGGCACCATCAAGCGTCCAGCGGCTTCCCTTTGTCGTCTTCCTTCAAGGATCCAGACTTCAGAGCCCGACGAGACCCGGACTCCCAGACCTCTCCGACCTCAACCTACATCTGCAGCACAGCTGAGATCCGTGGGTGCGACGAGACACGTGGGACCGGCCATCTTGAAAGAAACTGCACTTCGCTTCCAGCACGACTCCCGAGGTAAACTCGACCAAGTGCTTTGGGGACTGAGAAGCCCCAGCCCCGAGCAGCCCCTGCACCGAAGATCAGCCCTCCAGCATCCACGAGATCTGCGTGGGGCCCTTCTGCTTGTCTGCTGCTCGACGCGTTGTCTGGTCACTTGCCGGCTGGCTAGTGGCCTCCTAGACGACGAACCTTTGAATCTTTGCTGCTGGTCTGGTTGCTCCAGACTGGCCCTTGCTCCCTTCGAAAAGAGGGGCACCACGGACTCTCCTAGTCCGCACCAGACGTCTTTTCCACTCACCGCGTGGGTTGCCTTTGCCAAGGCCTGTTGACTCCAATTCCGGATCCGACACCGCCGACAGCGAGAGCCTGCGTGGGACAGCTCGTGCCTCCATCCTGGTCGTCGAAGACACCTCCTGGTCCACGTGGCTGCAGAGTCAAGCGTCCACTCTTCACCTGATCGCGACGACAGCACCTGGTTCCTTCCTGGTTCCACACCGGTCACTGGCTAGTGACTTTGAACACTGTCCCCTCTGCTTTCAGGTCCTCTTCTTCATCGATCCACCCTTGGATCGCACCGGACATCTTCCTCCTGGTCGCCTGCAGCATCTTTTCTTTCAGGCTCCATTGACTTCAACGCGAGAACCGGACACACTTTGGCACCTATGCACCCGCACCCCGTGGGTGAGGTAACGAGAGCATTTCGGTGCTCAAGGGTAGTCTAACTGTCCTAGTGTCCAGTTCCACTTTTAATCCTACCTAGTCAGGATTGCCCGTACTTACCTTTAACTTGAACTGTACTGTCCATAGACGTTGTTACGCATCTCGCGTGTGAGTTCACACTCTGCAGCCGCGTTCCGTGGGCCTCCTATTTCTTACCTAGAGTTAGTGTAGCGTGGTCCCATCGATCCTACAGCCTCTGGACAGCTCCATTCCTTTTATCGACTTTCACATATCAATTACTTAGTATATGGTTTGTCGTGCCCATAGGGCACCATTGTAATTTTGTGCAACTTATCGTATTTTTCTTAAGAGATTGTCATGTGCTTAGCCCTTTGACCTCATAAAGAGTTCAGAGGTGTTGTTATTAATAAATATACTGTTTATTTTCATAACAACCTGTGTGGTGTCCTTTCATCTGATATTCAAGGGGTTATATTGTGGTAAAACAGCTGGCTTCACATGCCAAAAGAGTTTAGCCTAAGACTGCTTTGTCCATGCTACCATTAGGATAGCTGGTCTATAAGGCTGACTTACAACCAATCACCATAAGGGTTGTTTGGACTGATACAAGGTGATCACTAGAACTAGTGAGCATCATATATCAGGCCAACATCTCACAGTAATGGCATGTACAAACGCAATTTTGCGAGTCACTTACTCACAAAATAGTGTTTGCCACTCTCGCTATTAGGAAGGGGCGTCCCTTCCTAATAGCGATACTCACTGCCATGTACTATTGTTTTGCGACCGCATTTGTGGCCGCAAAACACTCGTAGTTTACCACCTACTTGAAGTAGGTGGTAAACCATCAGCAAGTGGGAAGGGGTCCACAGGGGACCCCTTCCCACTGGAGCATGAACGTCCTTGTGTTTTTTATTCCAGCGTCACCAAACAAGGACGCAGGGACACATGTTTGAACAGGGCATTGTGCCAAAGACCGGATTACCACAGAACTCTTTTTAAGCACTAAATTGGATCATATAAGCAATACTAGAAATGTATGATGTTATAAGTGAACAATTTGGACAGTACAAAAAGCACAATAACTTTGGGAAACAAACACTCGCTATAGTAGATTATTATACTTTTCAATTTGGATGAGGGACAATGTCTTGTAAACTGAAATCTCTGAATAAAAAGTGAATATGGGCCCCCAGAGACTACAATGCTGTTTGAAGAAGGGTATTATGATAGGGCCTTACCCTCTGCTAACTATGGGATCACCTCCAGAACTTTGTTTTTCATGAAAATATATGCATATTTGGTTCTCTCATCTGATCCATCCCATATGGTTGTAGTCCTGGCACCTCACTGTTTAAATATGATACAGAGATTAGGATTTTAAAAAAGGTTGGACGAATTTCTTTAGGACTTCCTTTCATTCTGTTCACCTGCATTGCTTTTGCGATGCTGTTTTTTATTTTATGATATGCCCCCTTGTAGCCAAATGCTGGAATGAATAGCAATTTTTGACAATGGTCTAGCACTTCTTCCAGGCAATCACAGTTTGATTTCCCTGTAGAGGCATGATATGAAGTTTCTTCACAATATCCAGTGTGTTTTGCTTCAATGCAACACTCATTTGGTTTAGATGCCAGTGCCTGGTGCCAGTAGACTCAGTTTTCTACAGAGCTTCTAGACTGCCTCTAAGTAGCACATTTCTGCGGTTTGGTCCATAGGGTTTCCATTGATTTCAAAGTGGAGTGCTTTATGGTAATACTGAAGCTCTCCAAATAGTTACCTCATAAATATGCATTATGAAATGTATAGTTTTTGGAGATGGAATTCTCAAAGAGTTTTTCAACCCAACTGTGGACTCTGGGTTATCTTACCCCAAAACCAATCTTGTTGTTGAAATCCCTGCACATGAGGAAAAATGGATTGGTCTCTGCTGGCCTATTCACCGTCTCCCTAAAACAATCTAACAATATACATTAAGTGTGCCTATTGGCCTGATGTCTATACACATTAATCACTCACAAAACCGGCTTGTCAAGCAAAGTGATGTCACATATTTTAATGTTGTTATCCAGGCATCCCCAGTTCTTTACTCATCTGAAAGTTCCCAACTCAAAGGGCAAACTGGAGTCCCAGCTGCTCCTTGCTCTTGTTTCCTTAGTCTCACACTTTGTGAATCTTGCACTGTCAATATCCACCATGGTGCTGAAGACAAAGTTTCTTGCCAAATCAATATTTCATATGGTATTCTATCGGAGCTGGCCCTCCCAGTTGTTGGTGAATGCCTGGAATATTCCCTAAGACCTAAGTAGGATAGAAAAACATTTTGATTGTATCTTCAATGAAAGAGCCATGCTGCAGAAACCCCTTTTGTACCGCAGAACCACATGGGACAGGATCAGCAGCTTAAATGGAAGCTGGCAGTGAGCAGCTCGAAGGAACTGTGGAGATTCTGGAATGTCAATTACAGATACAGACTGGATTCAGAACTCAGAAGAAAGAACCAGGATAAGAAGCATACATCCCACTGATTTGGGTTATCCATCCGCAGTCTATTAATCTATTGCTCGCAAATGGCACAACTCTAACAGCAGAGTGCTAATTTTTCATTCAAGATGTGGCTTCTCTTAAATTCCTCTCTACTTCCATCCTTAATGGTAGCTTACAATCTGTAATGTTTGCGTTCTATAAATCATGGACAGTTGTTATATTTAAGATTTGAAAGTTTGCATTCAGGTTTCGAGTGCTCTGGCTTTTCTGGGAGATGGACATCTGGTTCAGTGATGTCACACTGTGCTTTAGATATTATCTGGAGAGTTCAAACTGTAACAACGCCACGGAAAAATGCAAATAAACCAGTGTTTCTTTCAATCCAGGGGAGGAGCTTGAAGCATGCATCTTTTAGAACTATAGCAAAATGTCCAAATGCTGCCATACATTTTATTCACCGTCCTATGAATCAGCAACAGACACAGGGGCAGATGTATCAAGATACCTATTTGCGATTCTCAAATAGCTATTTTTTTAGAATCGCTATTTGAGAATCGCAAATGGTATGTATCTTGATATTCCTTAATTGCATTAAGGAATACTTTCCCATTCATTTCTATGGGCCAGGAGGCCCATAGGAAGGAAAGGGAAGTTATTCTCAATTTGCGATTCGCAATTTGCTAATCGCAAATTGAGAATAATTTCAAGGGTGCAAGGGTGTCTTAAGGACACCCTGCTGCACCCCTGAAATGTACATGTGTGTGCATATGGCGCACATACATGCCCTAAGGGCATGTATGTGCGCAGGGCATGTATGTGCGCCACATGGCACCTTTACAAATACCAAAAAGTGCATTTGTAAAAGAAATCGCAAATTACCACCAACTACAAGTTGGTGGTAATTTGCGATATCTTAATTGGAATTCGCACAACTTGGGTGCTTCATACATAGCATTTAAGGAATCGCAATTTGCGATTCCTTAAATGCTGACGCAAAATTAAGGAATCGCAAATTTTGCGATTCCTTCATTTTGCGATGCGGTTTCCATGATACATCGCATTTTCCGTTTATTTTCTCGCAAACGCTGCATTTTTGCGAATCGCAGCGTTTGCGAGAAAAAAAACGGATGATACGTCTGCCCCTCAATGCCCAAGAGATAACAACTGAAAAATTATTGATTTCACACCTGCTGCTTATTCCAGGTGGATTATTTCCCCAACAGAAGTATACCTCCTGCTCTCGATATGCTAGCAAAAGTCTTCAGTCACTTCTCTCTAAGTCCTATACTCTTCTGGCTTTGCATTTGCGACTCTCTTCTTCATCAACATCCCTGAATAGCTTCCCACGTCTCACACAGTTATGCCCTCTACTCTGCTGCACTCAGTGAACCCTTCTCCCTCATGAAGCAAGAGATCTCCACTGCATATCCTCACCATTGCCGTGTGCCCCCAATCAAATGACTGAACAGTTACTCACGGGAAGGCAGCCGCTGTGGCCAGCTTAGTGTAGATGGTGGCATCTGGAGGTCCAAGGCTGTCGCAGGTGATGTGGAATGGCAGAGGTAGCCGGTGCTTGTAGCAGAACTCAGCCACAGATATTCCATGCTGCTGTTTCAGTTCGGGCAGATCGCATTTAGAGGCCACAAAGAGGCAGGGGATCTGACTATCCATATAGTGTTGCTGGGGGAAGAAACGAAGAGTAAGTGAAAGAGTGTAAACCAGACAACACAAATTTACAAGCAAGCCTTGAAAAGAGACAAACGTTTGTGCAGCAGTATAAATGAAAAGAAGCAGGAGGCAAGCCAAAGTCCAGAGTAGACACATCAGAGATGTTCAATCAAGTGCCAAGATCACAGACACTGAATCATTTGGTCCCCTTTAGATGTCAGAGGTCGAAAGAAGCACCACAATGCAGATGTTAGGATCGCCAACATTGAGAAGAATGGCCTACAGCTTCCCCATCAAGTAATGCCAAACTGCTAGGCCTCTGGGTCAGGCAGGAGGTTACCTTGTAAATACTAGAGCAGTAGTTAAAGGACTTTGGATCGTTGACATTGTACATTAGGCAGGCAACGTCACAGGCTGCATCGGCAGCCTTCAGGAACTCCATGTCCACATCCACCTCATGGAGCTAGGGAGAAGAAAAACAAAGAAGTACAGAGAAATTTAACACTGAACCCTGTAAAACTGTATCGGTGTAGCATTACTGGCACCATCCATAAGGCTGAAACCCAAAAAGGGTGATAACAATGCTATCCAGTGACTTATGCTGGATAAATATGGAGCCAGAATGTTGTAAGCACTCTCCAATACACGCGCCACAGAGTGGATGTTCACATGTCAACATACAAATGCTCTTCAAAACCTGTGAGACTTCATAACCTCCTTCTCAACACCTATCTAGGTGAAGACCTGATTTGGAACATGTCTCTGTGCTGTTTATTCTCCAGATATCTTAGCAAGTGGCTCTTCGAAGTGAGGTGGCCTCTGCGGAACCAATTCTTTTTTTGAGCCCACTCTTTGAGGTGGAAGAGAGAAACCCTTTCCCTCTTTAGAAGGATGCTGTAACAACTTAAAAAATTGGGCCTAATGCTTGAAGTTCCAATACTTAATAGAAGGCATATTCCTTCAAAGTATTGTTTCAAAACATATGTGGTGCACTCTCTCAAGTTATGACACTCACTGTAAACACATGAAAACACATTTAAGAACTCTTGTGAACCAATAATAATATTACTATGTACAGAACAACAACTTTCCAAATAAACACTGGAGTTACACCAAGAGATGTCTTCTACCCACAGCAGCCGAAACCTCTGGATGAAACAAAACAGATGTGTGCTGTCGGTAAGGATCTGTACGTAGCATGCAGTGCTGTAGATTCACATACCAAGCATACGCCTGCCATCTAGTGTTGGGCTTGGACGTTTGCAAGCAGTTTTTCTTCAATGAAGTCTTTCGAGTCACAGGGTACATGGTCACCACTCCCTTAGTTGGCAATGTGCATAGGCCCGACTATGTGTTAGATTGTTTTTTGCACAGCAGGTACCAGTAGTATGGAGTAGTAAGTGAACACAGTATGGTGCACATGTGTATTGCAAGAAGGAATGCAGTTCAGAAAGAAAACAGATCTGGGATCAGAGCCACATGCGTCCAGGGAAAAGGGTGTGTGCATGTGGATCTACAGCGCTACACTCTTTGAAAAGATGCTTATAGATAAAGTGACATTGCTCTGCATAACCTGTAAAGCAGCACCCTTCCACAAGTGGTGGCTAGCGCAAGAATGACGCAGATGCCTAGAATATGGTCCTAAGGACCATCTGACAAACCATAGCCTATTGTCTGGCTAGGATATCCACACTATGTTTGGTGAACGCGTGTCTGGCGTTGACTGGGTAGCTTCTTAAGATGTCAACTAGGGGCCTATTGACCAGGAATACCATAGTTGCAGCCTTTTTACATGTACAGTGAGCCCTGGGTGTGACATGCAGGTTTCTCTTGGGTTCATGGTAGTAAGTTCAAATGCTCTGACGAGCCATCGAGCAAAACCAGGTTTAGATATAAGCTGGCCCTTGCGATGGTTTGCAAAGTCTACAAGTAGCTGGTCTGCTTTGGGGAATGACTTGACTCTGTTGATGAAATACATGAGAGCATGTTTAACACCTAGGATGTGAAGAGCTCTCTGCTACTAAGTCTGGTGGGGAAAAGAAGACTGGGAGATCTCTCATTTGGTTAAGGTGGAAAGGGAAAGCCACCTTAGGAAGGAACTTCTTGTTAGTTTTAAGTACTATTCTGTCTTTGTGAACCTGAATCAAGGGTTCCTGAAATATGAGGGCTTGCAATTCGCTAATGTGTCTAATGGAAGTTATTGTGAGGAGGAAGGCCACTTTACAGGAAAGTTACAGGAGATTGCAAGAGTGCAAGGCTTCAAAAGGGAGACCCATACGTCTAGTAAGGCTAGGCTAAGGTTCCACATTGAGGCAGAGAGAACCCTGGGAGGAATAATCATGTTCAGTCCTCCCAAAAAGGGTTTAATGAAAGGTATGGGGAAGAGGGAAGAATGTTCACTGTTTACATGTAAGCTACTATGGCTGCTAGGGGAGTCGTTTCGAGGTACAGGTTAAGCCTGACTTTTGGCGATGGAGCAAGTAGCAGATATTATAAACTGCAGGTTTAGGGGTCCAGGTGTTTGGGAATGCAGTACTGGACAAATCATTGCCACTTTGCAACACAGCAGGCACTTGTGGTTGACTTGTGGGATTCTGGTAGGATGTCCATGCACTCCTGTGGGAGTCATAGGTAAGGAAACTCCAGGACCCCAGGTGCCAAACTGATAGATTGAGCTGTGTGATGGTTCCTGTTTCGAAGGTCCAGCCTCTGTGTGAGCTTTTCGTGTGGACGGACTTACTTCTCAAGAAGTGCTGAGTGCCTTTTAAAAAATAAAAAAAAATTATGCAAACTTTATTGCATTTTATCGATATACAACAGAATAGATTCACGTTTTTGTTCAATCATATCATCATTTAGAATATGACAATTTATTATATATTCAGTTTGAGGAATTCAGCATAAACAGTAGTTGGGTTACGAAGCAATATACAATATAAACATCTTTATCCACCCACCCTTCGCTCCTGGTAACCGGTTGTGAAATCTGTAAATGGGGAGCTGTGTGTGCGAGAATTCATGAGTCTCCATCTGCATTCCATAAAAGACGCTGATTGTGCTACTACTGTTGCTGCAGAGTGCATCAGTGGGGTCTGGGCTGTCACCATGGAATCACAGTTGAAGGTGTATGATACCACAAATCTGGAACAGTGGGAGGATGGGAGACCTTGTCTACCCAAGTTGTCTATGTAGGTAGTTCTAGTTTATCCCTCTCCCCCGGCTCCTCATCCTGCGCTCTGAACTCTTTTAGTAATGTGTCCCACTCAAGCGATATGGTTTTTTCCAGCAGGCCTTTATATTCCTCCAATCGTAAAGCCCCACTCTTACCCAGACCCCCACTCTTACCCAGACCCCAGTGTACAACTATGCCATTGATCCACACGTGGAGCCTGCGGAGACTTCTGGCGCCTCGTTATTGGCCTCTTTGGCAACAATATGCTAAATCAGTAAAAAGGGCCATCACTTTAAAGCATTTGGGCTGCAAATAGAGTCTTAAGATTCAGTGCTCCGATGTATTCCAGTGGTTCAGATCAAGGCGTGGCTACCTGAAGGCCAAGCTTAGGAATTTTGCGTTCTTGGGGGTGGCAAAGAGGTCTATAGACGGAGTGCCTCAGCATTGGAAGAAATCGAGCAGTACCTGTGGGTAGAGGTCCCACACATTGACTCGTTGATGTGTCCTTCTGAGCAAGTTCTCCAGGTCATTGTGCAGCCTGGGAAGTACTTCGCCATCAACTGAATGTGGTGAGGGAGCGCCCAATACCAGATTGTTTGTGCCAATAGGGCAAGAGAGAGAGTGCCCCTTTGCTTCTGTAGGTAAAACATGCAGTCATATTGTCTGTCTTGACTACAACTACTTTGCCCCAGATGAGTAGAAGGAGGCCTGAAGAGCAAGGCAAATGGGCAAAAGCTCGAAGTACCTGATGTGGTGGCCCTACTGGTAGGAGGCCCACGCTCACTGTTAATCTGATCTGATTAAGGGGGGCGCCCCACCCAGCTTCAGAATCACCCGTGGTAATGGTGATCTACAAATCAAGTTCTAGAAAACGCTTACCCAGTGCAGAGAGCGATTTAATTGGCCATTACCAACACTAGATCCTCTATTTGACCCTTGACTTCTGACCATTGTGGTGAGGGTCACTGCTGCAGCGGGCTCATGTGTAGCCAGCCTCTGGGTACTATGGCGATACATGAAGCCACCATGCCCAGGAGGGGCATTACAGTTCTGACTATGAGATGACAATGTGGCTGAAATATAGGTACAAGCTGTTCAAATGCCAAGTCCTTTTGTAGGCTGGGTTAAGCTTTGACCATAACCAAACAGAGTACTGCTCCTATGAAGGGATGGATTTGAAGGGGCTGTGGAGGGGATTTGGTGGCGTTTATGGTGAACAGGAGGCTGGGGAGAAGCGAGTTGGTGGCCTGGGTATGAGCAAGGCATTGTTCCCAACTTCCACTCCAATCACAGCCCAAAGTGGGCTGTGACCACAGCTAGGCACTTGGCGAAGACACTTGGGGCAGTGGTAACGCCAAATGGAAGTACTTTGAACTGGTAATGACAGCCACTTACGACGAAGCACAGGTAGCATAGAGGGCGGAATTAATGGGGATGTGGAAGTAGGCATCCTTGAGGCCTGTTGCTGCCATGAAGTCCCTTGTAGAAGCACAGAGATGATATCCTGCAGCATAACCATATGGACGTGTTCGGAGAGGATGCATCTGTTGAGAGGCTTGAGGTCCAAAATGGTCCTTAGGGACTCATTCTTTTTGGCAAGGAGGAAGTAAACCACCTTGCCCGCTGGAGAGGAGATGGTAGTAACCAGAAGTGAAGGCCCCTTTGCCGGAATTTCCTTAGCCTCTGCCTGTTGTTGTTGCCTCTGCAGGTACCCATGTTGTGATTACTGCTGTTTTAGGTGTGCTGCTGATAGGATGGAGTAGGATCTGGGGAGGTGACCTTGGAGCCTGTCCTATACTGGTGTGTACGAAAGAAGCCCATAAAGTTTGCAGTTTAAACAGCACCTACGGCTCTGGCAGTGTCTATGTCCTCCTTTATCTCTTTCAGTCTCTGGTCAACCTGTGGTCTGAAGAGGTGTTCGCCTGCTGTTGGACCTTGCATCTAAACCCTGAGATGTGGAGCCACACATGGCATCTTATCAGGACGTTAGCATTAATCCCTCAGGACGTGGTGTCAGCTACATCTAGGACGCAGGTGATGATGGCGTTGGAGATGGTCTTACCTTCCTCCACCAACGCCTCCTCCCTAGTCTTATCTGGAAGGGGCCTGATGACCTATTGCAACTCATCTCAAGGTGCTCTATAGCACCTCGAGAGCATGCAGAGTTGGCAATACTCCAGTGGATGGCATCCCTTACCACTAGGAGTAAGTGTGAGAGGTACCCCTTAACAGCAATCAAGGGAAATAGGGTTAGTCAACCAGTGGAACAAGGAAATTCCCTTGAGGAGAACTAAATAAAATACACTTAAAAATCAACACCAATAACAAGATATACGTACATAAAATGAATTCATACAATTTATTGAAAATACAAGAATTAAAAGCGTTAAAACGAGTGGACCCGTGTGAGGCCACTCAACACAATTGAAAATATAACGCGTCCACGCACCACCTAGTATAATTCATGACCCAGACATCTTTGTTGATATACTGTATTTTGTTGTACATAACCCAGGTGTCAGAAATAGAGTCTGAATATACAACCAGTATTGTACAAATTCTATGTCTTACAGCCTTCCTTTCTCTGTATTTCAATTTTGCTGGTCAATACTGAATGTTAAAAAACTCTTTTTCTTTATATTTTCAATTGTGTTGAGTGGCCTCACACGGGTCCACTCGTTTTAAGGCTTTTAATTCTTGTATTTTCAATAAATTGTATGAATTCATTTTATTTACGTATATCTTGTTATTGGTGTTGATTTTTAAGTGTATTTTATTTAGTTCTCTTTAAGGGAATTTCCTTGTTCCACTGATCCCTTACCACTACACATTTCCCTGCAGCGTCTAGCTTCTTGCTCCACGCCAGGCAAGGTAGTATTGTCTGTGGTCGGAGGATTGGCATGATCAACCACCAAGGAATCAGGAGGGATATGACCTCTAATGTAAGGTGTGTCGTTGGGGGACGGTTTTTTACTTCTTCTCCACTGGGGACCAGTTCCTTGAAGGTGTCTGTGGTTGATCTCCCAGGGGATCAACGTAATAGTTGTCCCACAGATAGTCAGTAAGCACCGGATCAAATGGTGCATCATAAAGGTTGGTAGGGTGCAAAGGGCTACCTTTCCCACAAGAGAACTGAAGTGAAGCCTCTTTGTGTAGTGAGATGGTGATGTAGGGGAGGAGGTGCAGAAAGGAGAGTGCTAGTACCCCTGTGACTTCTATTCCTAGGAACTCGGGGAAGCTGTAGAGCCAACTCCTCCTCAAAACTTAACCTCCTCTTCCAAGCCATTATCTCTGTGGGTCTAGGAGGCAGCTTAATGGAGATTTTCCCAGTCAAAGGATGAATAAACAAATGCTTCGATCTTTCATCCAATTCTTCTAAGCGACTGGAGAATGGGTTGCTCCAAGTCATCGGAGCCCACCATGCACGGCGTCTTCGACACCTGTAGGGATTTTGGGGCCGATAGGCTCTTTGAATCAAACAGTGTCTTCAGTGTCGATGGTCGTTTCGGAGCCGGTATCGACTGGGCCCTCTGCTTCGAGGGGGCTCTGAGTTTACGCAGTATCTTTGGGTTCAAATGGCGGAAAAGATCAGTGCCGGTATGTGGGAGCACCGTCTGTTCTAAAGACTTAGGTTGGTGCCAACCAGAGCCACATGGTGGGGGAGGACCAGAACGTTGAGTCTTTGTAGAAAAGTTTGACATACAGCCTACTCAGGAGTTATCCTGTGACTTGACGTGAAGTCATTTGGGAGGCCTGGTAAGTATCTGTGCCAACCATACTCACGATTCTGGCTGAGGTCTTGGTCCAGAAGGAGTGGAGGGGGCCTCTTGTTCCTCTTCCTCAAAGTCTCAATTAGAAGAGAAAGCAATATCTAGACTGTGTGATGGCTGGTGGGGTGTAATGTCCGAGGGGCACCTTCCGTGACATCAGGCGAGATATGTTCCCCAAAAATATTGGGTGTGCCATCATAAGTTTGCCTCCGCATCCTCTGGTGTGCCCACCTTCTCTCTCTTTGGCACCGAAGACTCTTGTTCGAACTAAAGGTAAGGCCGGCCTTGCACATAGAGTTGGCATTGGGAGAGAGGCAGAGGTTACACACCTTGTGGTGGTTGGTGCACAGGAATTTCGTGCAGCTCTAAGGACAATACTGGAAGGGCACCCTTTCCATCACTCTGCGCACATTTGTCACAGAGACATCTTCAAGAAGGGGGCACACACCCAGTGAAAGGCCTGAGGCTGTGCTGGTTAGAAGTGGATGGTGGGTCAGTATCAAAGAAGAGCCATCAGGAAACTCAAAAAGAGTAGAGTTTCTTCTTCAGAAATTGAAACGACTGGTTAGCCCTGATGAAAAGCTAGATAATTCACCATATTCGGAGCCCCTTCGGTGGACATCCAAATGCGATGGCGAAAAAAAAAAACACGGAGTTGGTGCCCATGCGCATTGTCAGCTAAAGGTGAAGTTACCATATACCGCGAGACTCAAAAAACGTATTTAAAGGAAAACAACTTGAAAAATGTCTGAGCGCAACACTAGATGGAAGGTATATGCAGAGCATGTGTATCTTCAGCAACAGATACTACGAACATTACGATTCTGGCCCCATAAGCATTTTTTTTTTAAAACATAGGGCCCTCAGTGGTGTATTCTGAGATAACACAAATTTAGCCCAAACCTGTATGGTTATCAATTTGATATCAACAACTCTTGGTGAAGGAATAAAAGTTAAAATCCCTTTCATCCTGTAAGCACATTAGATAGAGTTTTCTACACCTCACCGCATGCTCGTTTTAGACAACGGCAGACACACAAGTCAACACAATACAACTTTACAACCTACAGATGTGAAGAGATTGTCTGAAGCAAACAATATATTGATAAACTGATTAGGCTTGCCTGCAAGCATTCAGTCAAAATTGATTCCATCTTCGATCCTTTATGGAAGCAGTCAGCAAAAAAGTAAGAGCAAACGTCCCAAAACAAATATTTTATCTTTACAGCAACTGCAGTTCAGTGATTGTAAAGCAGCATTTATACAAATGAAATCATGTAGGTGGTGTTTAAACTGTAAAATAATAATTGAAAGGGGGGAATGTTTTACTTAAGTGACAACAACCAGGAATGCTGAATGCCAGGGTTAAGAAATGTACTACATAAAGAATAACTGTGGGTCTGTAGTGGGTCTATGTGTGTCAAGGATGACTTGATGTGGACTCTAAGTGTGTTAGTAGAGCACACAACAGGATATTGCACTATGTGGGAAGATATCCATCAGTTACTCTTCCTTTGCCGCCCTTTCATCATTTGAACCACTTCCCAGAGTGGAGAATCTTTGTTGTTGCCACCTCACTTGGTGTACATGGGAATGGCTAGTTCTCTAGAGTAAGGGGCATAAAGGACTGATGTTAGTAACTGAAAGCAGTGCATGAAAAAGATGTGAAAAAGAAAAGTGCTCTATTAAAATTTGGAGAGTGAGCGCAAAAAATACTTTATTCTGGTGCCGTCTACTTCCAATATTAAAAACAATTCAGTGCAAAAAAGGCCAGTAGGTTCAGCAAATAACTACTGACCAGATGTATTGGTCGACATGTTTCTGCGGTTATTTAAAGATCCACAAAGTATCTACCGCTTCTTCAGGACCTATGTATTTTGCTACTGCTTTGAAAAAGAAATACAAACAAATTGATACAGATATCACCTGTTCAATCTTGGTAGTCCTCCTATGTATGCAGGAGATGTCCCAGTAGCAAGTCATCAAGACACAGACAACATAGATAAAAAGACACATACAAAAATAGAACAACAGTACTACAGTTAGTATAAGTCATCTATCAACAGGAGCTAACTCCAAAATTATAGCTCGTTGTGTGGGTTCTTTTCACCCTATTTTTTACATCTTCTAGCTCACCTTAGAATCGAGAGGAACGTGCTTCTCCTCACCTGGCAACAGCTCAGAAGGATAGTGCACCGCTCTATGATGTAGAGAAACGAGTATGTAGAGTCATAATTTAAAACCTTCGCGAGAGCTAGACAGGAAAGCGCTCCATTTTGTTAATTAAATCTATTATCCTTCCAAGAGTAATTCTTAGCAATTATCCCTCTAAATATTCCACCATCATGTATCCTCAATGTATCAAATGAGATACTTTGCGATCTCATGGTGTATCGTGATATACTCTCTTATGCCTTGTTGGGTTCTATATGAAAAAGCCCAGAACTTAGCATAAGTGCCAAAGCCTACAATAATTATTTGTAAAATCAGTGTCACTACACTTATTTTTGTGCTGAGCAATAGTATTGTGATCCGCTGTAAGGCGGGGGCAGTATTTCTGGGTAGATTGTTATTGTCTTTTGTCATATACCCAGAACTCTAGTGGTTTCTAACATATCTTTTATTACCGATGTACCAATATATCAGTACCTTTTTCGTAACTTGGTTACTCAATGCGGGACTGATTGTGAGGTCACTAATCTTTTAAGCGGGTAAAGCGAGATCGCGATATGCCTATCTTTAGAGTCAGTAAGTAAAAGCGCGTTCAGGCATGGGATTACGAAGCCACGAACATTTTAGTAAGCGCTGCTATTTTCTATCGCAAACTACTCAGTTTTCGCTGCGTCTGCCTACCTGCCCGTCGGTACACCTAGCAGCAATCTGAATTGCGTGGGGAGGTGCCGGGGCCGCGTAGGCAGACGTGTTATCTTTCTCACAAGTTGGCTCCTGATTGGTTTATCACGGCGTCGGAATAACGCGACTTGGCATAATGGGAAATGTAGTTCCCTAATCCGCATTATCGGCATATCGTCTGCAGCGATTAGTTTTAAACGCCGTCAGTGTGCCATGACTATGTATGAAGGGAATTTGTAGTTCACTACTCCCTAGTATGCGTTGGTAATTGCATCATCAAAAAAGTGCTGCTGCAATTATCCTGGGAAATGTAGTATATATTGGGGACCAAACTCTCCTATCGTGATTGCTTAACCCCGATCGTGTTTCACGACTTAGCCAGGTGGTAGAATGTTTTGCCAATATGGGAAATTAATTTATCTAGGCTAGACTAGGGGGCAAAAAAAGTGATGCCAATATATAAAATCTTAGTTGTGTTAATATATTAGGCCCTTAATTTTACAGTCTATGCCTGTATCGGAGTAGGATTTGTAAAATACCGATTCTTGTGATGTCACAAGTTGTAAATACTTAGTGGTGTGATCTCTGGTTGGATCATGTATCCTAGTTAACTGACATAGATAGAGATGCTATTATAGATAGCAGTGGCAGATCGACACATTGACCTAGACCTCGCGAATATGTGGGTTAGTTAGCATATCATCTTGATATCTTGTAGGCTATTAATACGATGGTGTTATTAAGAGGAGTAACATTTTGGCTTCATCATTTAAATGAGAATGTTGGCATATTGTCTATTTGTATATCTCACGGGCTGATGATCTGTTGTACTCATGTATAATGAAGGTTTTATGGTCACTAGGTACTAACACTGTTCAAGAATGCATTGTGTTATAGAGACATCCACGGTATATCCTCGTTGAGGCCTGTTTTGTCAGTATTTAGTCTATACACCCACTTCTGTTCTTTTTTGAAAAGGTGTTTTGATACATCTGTGATGTGGGCTGGAATAGATGGTTGCTCCAGCACTGTCCATTGGAAATCTGTTGGTATGTGTCCCACTTCCAAATAATGGTTGGTTAGTCGGGTCGCCTGTTTTCTGAAGCGAATTGTGCTTTTGTGCTCGGAAATCCGAGTTCTGATCTTTCGGGTTGTCATCCCGACATATTTAAGGAAGCATGGGCAGGTGATCAGATAGATTAAATTACTGCTGTTGCAGTTTGTGAAGTGTCTCTCTGTTCCCATGCTCTGCTTATCCCTATGTCTATGCTGGTTGATTTTCTAGTTTGTGGGCATGCCGCACAATTTCCACATGGGTGATGTCCTGTCACTGCTGGCATGTCCCACAGTGTGCCGACTTGGTGGGTATCTCCAGAACGTGGTCTTGTATGTATTAACTGATCTCTGATGCTCGTACCTCTTTTGAATGCAAATAGAGGTTGTTCTATTGTATCCGGACCAGTGTTCAAGATCTTTCAGTGTTTTTTAATTATGCATTGAAATGCGCTTGATCTGGTGCTGAAGGTGTTGTTGACACATGTCATCCGTTCATTCTGTCTCTTAGGTGGAGCAGGTTCCAGTAAAGCTTCTCGATTATTGTTGGAAGCCCTCTTTTTTGACATGCGGACCAGTTTCCTAGGATATTGTCTTTCTAGTAGTTGTTCTTCAAGGTCTTTAGCATGCTTGTTAAAGCTCTCTTTCGTTGAGCAATTACGTTGTACACGCAAAAATTGCCCAAAGGGCAGGTTATCCCGGAGTGATTTAGGATGACAACTTCCATATTGTAGGAGTGAATTACGAGACATGGGCTTCCTGTAGAGCTCAGATCTTAATCCTTCTGGTCCTGTAGTGTTTAGAAGGTCGAGGAACGCGAGTGAATGTTGGCTATGTTCTACAGTGAACCGTAAGAAGTTGTTCTGGTTATTCAACCATTCGTGGAAGGTCATTAGATCTTGTTCACTGCCTCGCCACACCACCAAGATGTCATCAATGTACCTTTTCCAAACCCGTACAGATGTTAGATACTCGTTTGTTGCATTTAGTACATGGTCCTGCTCAAATGTATGCATGTAGAGGTTTGCCAAGCTTGGGGCAAAAATGCTGCCCATGCTGGTACCAGATGTCTGTAGGTAATACCTCTCCTCATATTGAAAGAAGTTTTCTTTCCTAGCTATTGAAGCTAGGTCCATTATTAGAGAGACGGGCGTGATGGAGTCCAAATCACGTACACCTAAAAGTTCTTCAATAAGCTCCAGGGTCTCATCCTGGGGGATGGAGGTGTACAATGACTCAAAGTCAAATGACACGAGCAAATCCAATGAAATATCAAATTCAATATCTGGAAGTAGTCTCAACAGATCTTTTGTGTCTTGTAAATATGTTGGCATAAGTCGCACCATAGGTCTCAAGAATACATCCACAAAGGTAGACAAAGGTTCTAATAGGGAACCAATTCCCGAAATTATAGGGCGGCCAGGAGGGGGCCGCTGTGCTTTGTGAATTTTGGGAAGTATGTAAAAGTATGGCATTACAGGATGCTTTGTGCGTAAGAAAACGGATTCATTTGTAGTTATCCAGCCCTCACAGAGAGCTTCTTCTACCAGATGGCCAATCCTAGTGGTCAGTTTTGGTGTGGGATCTTCTGTCAAGATTTGATATGACCGCGTATCTCCAAGTTGTCGTAGGCATTCATTCCTGTAGGCGATGGTATCCATCAGGACTGTTGCTCCGCCTTTATCCGCAGGTTTGATCGTGACTGAGGAGTCTTTTGTCAGTTCTTGTAATGCCTTCTGTTCAGCTTTTGTCATGTTAACAAAGGTTTTGTGCGTTTCTTTGAACAAGTTTTGTACGTCAAGTTGGACTGCTTCTTCAAACGTAGATACTTTTGTAGGAACAGTGGTAGCTAGAGGAGTAAAGGTAGATGGATTCTTAAGCCCTGTGTTTTGTTCATTCGTTTCTCGTCCTTCATTCTTGGAGAAGAAGAAGTGGAGTTGTACTTTTCGGAAAATTTTTGAAATCTCAATCTGAGTTTGAAAAGCATCTCCTGAGGTCGTAGCCACAAAACCTAAACCTCGATTGAGCAATTTCTCTTCAGTTGGTGTCAATGACCGTGAGCTCAGATTGACTACGAGCCCGTCTCCGTGCTCGAGCCTGCTTGGTCTTGGGGTATCTTCCTCCCGCTCCGTAGGTCCATCGACTGTGGGGGCAGATTCCACTCTACTTGGCCTTGCGGAGCCCGCCGTCTGCCGCGCGGTCTCCCCTGGCCAAACCCTAAAAAAGGAGGCATATTCTGGCCTGTTTGGAAAGATGCAGGACCATATGGTCCCATTTGTTGAGGAAATGGAAATTGACCTGGGAGCCAGGATGCTTTTCAAACTCAGATTGAGATTTCAAACTTTTTCCGAAAAGTACGACTCCACTTCTTCTCCAAGAATGAAGGACGAGAAACGAATGAACAAAACACAGGGCTTAAGAATCCATCTACCTTTACTCCTCTAGCTACCACTGTTCCTACAAAAGTATCTACGTTTGAAGAAGCAGTCCAACATGACGTACAAAACTTGTTCAAAGAAACGCACAAAACTTTTGTTAACATGACAAAAGCTGAACAGAAGGCATTACAAGAACTGACAAAAGACTCCTCAGTCACGATCAAACCCGCGGATAAAGGCGGAGCAACAGTCCTGATGGATACCATCGCCTACAGGAATGAATGCCAACGACAACTTGGTGATACGCGGTCATATCAAATCTTGACAGAAGATCCCACACCGAAACTGACCACTAGGATTGGCCATCTGGTAGAAGAAGCTCTCTCTGAGGGCTGGATAACTACAAATGAATCCGTTTTCTTACGCACAAAGCATCCTGTAATGCCATACTTTTACATACTTCCCAAAATTCACAAAACACAGCGGCCCCCTCCTGGCCGCCCTATAATTTCGGGAATTGGTTCCCTATTAGAACCTTTGTCTACCTTTGTGGATGTATTCTTGAGACCTATGGTGCGACTTATGCCAACATATTTACAAGACCCAAAAGATCTGTTGAGACTACTTCCAGATATTGAATTTGATATCTCATTGGATTTGCTTGTGTCATTTGACGTTGAGTCATTCTACACCTCCATCCCCCAGGATGAGACCCTGGAGGTTATTGAAGAACTTTTAGGTGTACGTGACTTGGACTCCATCACGCCCGTCTCTCTAATAATGGACCTAGCTTCAATAGCTATGAAAGAAAACTTCTTTCAATATGAGGAGAGGTATTACCTACAGACATCTGGTACCAGCATGGGCAGCATTTTTGCCCCAAGCTTGGCAAACCTCTACATGCATAAATGTGAGCAGGACCATGTACTAAATGCAACAAACCCGTATCTAACATCTGTACGGGTTTGGAAAAGGTACATTGATGACATCTTGGTGGTGTGGCGAGGCAGTGAACAAGATCTAATGACCTTCCACGAATGGTTGAATAACTGGAAAAACTTATTACGGTTCACTGTAGAACATAGCCAACATTCACTCGCGTTCCTCGACCTTCTAATCACTACAGGACCAGAAGGATTAAGATCTGAGCTCTACAGGAAGCCCATGTCTCGTAATTCACTCCTACAATATGGAAGTTGTCATCCTAAATCACTCCGGGATAACCTGCCCTTTGGGCAATTTTTGCGTGTACAACGTAATTGCTCAACGAAAGAGAGCTTTAACAAGCATGCTAAAGACCTTGAAGAACAACTACTAGAAAGACAATATCCTAGGAAACTGGTCCGCATGTCAAAAAAGAGGGCTTCCAACAATAATCGAGAAGCTTTACTGGAACCTGCTCCACCTAAGAGACAGAATGAACGGATGACATGTGTCAACACCTTCAGCACCAGATCAAACGCAATTCAACGCATAATTAAAAAACACTGGAAGATCTTGAACACTGGTCCGGATACAATAGAACAACCTCTATTTGCATTCAAAAGAGGTACGAGCATCAGAGATCAGTTAATACATACAATACCATGTGCTGGAGATACCCACCAAGTGGGCACACTGTGGGACATGCCAGCAGTGACAGGACATCACCCATGTGGAAATTGTGCGGCATGCCCACAAACTAGAAAATCAACCAGCATAGACATAGGGACAAGCAGAGCATGGGAACAGAGACGCTTCACAAACTGCAACAGCAGTAATTTAATTTATCTGATCACCTGCCCATGCTCCCTTAAATATGTCGGGGTGACAACCCGAAAGATCAGAACTCGGATTTCCGAGCACAAAAGCACAATTCGCTGCAGAAAACAGGCGACCCGACTAACCAACCATTTCTTGGAAGTGGGACACAAACCAACAGATTTCCAATGGACAGTGCTGGAGCAACCATCTATTCCAGCCCACATCACAGATGTATCAAAACACCTTTTCAAAAAAGAACAGAAGTGGGTGTATAGACTAAATACTGACAAAACAGGCCTCAACGAGGATATCCCGTGGATGTCTCTATAACACAATGCATTCTTGAACAGTGTTAGTACCTAGTGACCATAAAACCTTCATTATACATGAGTACAACAGATCATCAGCCCGTGAGGTATACAAATAGACAATATGCCAACATTCTCATTTAAATGATGAAGCCAAAATGTTACTCCTCTTAATAACACCATCGTATTAATAGCCTACAAGATATCATCAAGATGATATGCTAACTAACCCACATATTCGCGAGGTCTAGGTCAATGTGTCGATCTGCCACTGCTATCTATAATAGCATCTCTATCTATGTCAGTTAACTAGGATACATGATCCAACCAGAGATCACACCACTAAGTATTTACAACTTGTGACATCACAAGACGCGGTATTTTACAAATCCTATTCCGATACAGGCATAGACAGTAAAATTAAGGGCCTAATATATTAACACAACTAAGATTTTATATATTGGCATCACTTTTTTTGCCCCCTAGTCTAGCCTAGATAAATTAATTTCCCATATTGGCAAAACATTCTGCCACCTGGCTAAGTCGTGAAACACGATCGGGGTTAAGCAATCACGATAGGAGAGTTTGGTCCCCAATATATACTACATTTCCCAGGATAATTGCAGCAGCACTTTTTTTTTTTTTTTGAAAACCTTTATTAAATCAAACAGAGCAATACAGGCGCAGGCCTACAACCACAGGGGCCGGCCGCAAAAGCAGGAGATAAAGACAGGGCATTGTAAATGTGTACGATAAAAGGAGGAAGCACGCCATAATCGCAGTACGTGGTCGTAGCACAGCGAAGCACAAGGATAGGAGAGGTTTCATTTTTATAATATTGAGAAGGAGGCAGCGGCTATATCAACAGAGGCATCACACTACACAATAGACAAGAAGAGACGGGAGGGGTGTACCCCTCCATGCAATCAGAAATCGATGATAAGCAATAAGGCCGAAAACACCTTACGCCCGCCAAAGGCAGGCCAGGAGTAAAGGTCAAACAATGGCAAGCAATTTAGCAAAAATATCGTGTAGAAAACCCACCCGTACAAGACAGAAAGATGAGACAAGTGCAGATGCCTAACAGGAAAAGGATGGAAGAAGAAGATATAGCCAACCCCCTTGGGAAGAAAGAGAGAAAAGGACCATAGAACAAAACAAACTAAAATAACAAAACCCCTCCAACACCCGCCACCCTACATCACCGTAATGGCTATGGCCTACCCCACTAACAGCGTGCCTGTCGCCCCAGAGTCACCCTAAAGAAAGGAAATAAAGAGAGAAAGAAGAAGACAATAAAGAAAAAGAATGAGGAGAGGAGCCGGCGATTCAAATACCCGGTCCCCCCCACCCCTGCAACTAAAATCGTAGAGACAGAGGCCATAGAAAGTACAGAGATCAGCGAGCGCACAAAGCGCAGTCAGTAACAGCCCCACAAGACGTGTCCTTGAATCACCATTAACCAGCAAGAAGTCCCTCCAAGACCCAAGCGAGGTCACCCCTGGCCACTTCTGTGAATAGTAGAACTGCTAAACAGCCTTGCAGTCAGGAGACAGGTCGATACAAAAAGCTCAATCCTTCCAGGCAGAGCAGGCAGCACCGTCGCACAACATCGTCCCAGCCACCAAGAAACAACCGACGATGCATGGCGGCGGCCAGAATGCAACAATATTCCGACCACCAACAAGTCCAAGTCCAAAAACAGGTCTGCCAAGCACGGAAAGGAAAGCACAGGATGCGGGAAGCACCGCAGCACAGGAGCCAGATCCATTCGCACCCTCAAAACTGTAGACTCATCCGGGGAACCTGGCACAGCGACCGAAGGAGATTCAGCGGCACCAACTCGGGGGAAAGCCACTGCGCCACAAAATGGCGGATCAGCAATGGCAGCGATCCGTACCTCCAAGTCCCGGAGCAGAGCAATCCGCAGGGTAACCAGTGCAACCAGCACGTGACTACGCATAAGCGTCTCCCCATGTAGCCGAAGACCGGGGGTCTCAAATGCAGCGGTGTCTCCGTCCCCGGGAGGGGTGCACTCCAAGGCGCCATCCGCCATCTTAGCCACTTCGTTCTCCGCCACGTCCCCTCCACCTCCGAGTCCAGTCCGACCACCAGAGGCAACAGGTCTCACGGCTGATCATCGGCGGTCGATGCCTGGTGCGGAAAGGAGAGTCACCGAAAGGCCGGGTGCGCTCCCCACAGCTCTCCGGGAGCCAACCGCCGGTTCCCGGACGGGACTATTAACATGGGCGGGCGTCACACCCAAGGGGAACCAGGCGACACGGCTTCTCTCCGGCTCGTCGACAGCTCGGGCATACGGGGCAACCCACTATTGGGAGTAGGTCAGCACCAACTCTCCCGGCTCGTGGCTCTCAGGCTCCCACTGACGGGTTTCTCATCCAAACCAGGGCCGCCAACAATACGAACACTGCCGGGCAACCTCTGCACTCGAGGCCCCGGCGTCAGCGCCAAGAAGGCCAGCAAGCAGACGAGGGCGGTTCTTCGGATCTACTGCACGGTGGAGCCCCAAAAATAGATGGTAAGTGAGCACTTTTCTCTAACAACCTAGATCAAAAAGCCTCGCTCAGGATTATCAACAGGATAGGCGTGCGGGGAGGAAGGGACCTCAGAGCGAAGCGTTCATGCGACTGTTCCGATCGCCATCTTGGCTCCTCCCCCCAGCAGCACATTTTTGATGATGCAATTACCAACGCATACTAGGGAGTAGTGAACTACAAATTCCCTTCATACATAGTCATGGCACACTGACGCCGTTTAAAACTAATCGCTGCAGACGATATGCCGATAATGCGGATTAGGGAACTACATTTCCCATTATGCCAAGTCGCGTTATTCCGACGCCGTGATAAACCAATCAGGAGCCAACTTGTGAGAAAGATAACACAACTGCCTACGTGGCCCCGGCACCTCCCCACGCTTTACAGATGACTGCTAGGTGTACCGACGGGCAGGTAGGCAGACGCAGCGAAAACTGAGTAGTTTGCGATAGAAAATAGCAGCGCTTACTAAAATGTTCGTGGCTTCGTAATCCAATGCCTGAACGCGCTTTTACTTACTGACTCTAAAGATAGGCATATCGCGATCTCGCTTTACCCGCTTAAAAGATTAGTGACCTCACAATCAGTCCCGCATTGAGTAACCAAGTTACGAAAAAGGTACTGATATATTGGTACATCGGTAATAAAACATATATTAGAAACCACTAGAGTTCTGGGTATATGACAAAAGATAATAACAATCTACCGAGAAATACTGCCCCCGCCTTACAGCGGATCACAATACTATTGCTCAGCACAAAAATAAGTGTAGTGACACTGATTTTACAAATAATTATTGTAGGCTTTGGCACTTATGCTAAGTTCTGGGCTTTTTCATATAGAACCCAACAAGGCATAATAGAGTATATCACGTGACACCATGAGATCGCGAAGTATCTCATTTGATACATTGAGGATACATGATGGTGGAATATTTAGAGGGATAATTGCTAAGAATTACTCTTGGAAGGATAATAGATTTAATGAACAAGATGGAGTGCTTTCCTGTCTAGCTCTCGCGAAGGTTTTAAATTATGACTCTACATACTCGTTTCTCTAAATCATAGAGCGGTGCACTATCTTCCTGAGCTGTTGCCAGGTGAGGAGAAGCACGTTCCTCTCGATTCTAAGGTGAGCTAGAAAATGTAAAAAATAGGGTGAAAAGAATCCACACTACGAGCTATAATTTTGGAGTAACCTCGTGTTGATATATGACTTATACTAACTGTAGTACTGTTGTTCTATTTTTGTATGTGTCTTTTTATCTATGTTGTCTGTGCCTTGATGACTTGCGTACTGGGACATCTCCTGCATACATAGGAGGACTACCAAGATTGAACAGGTGATATCTGTATCAATTTGTTTGTATTTCTTTTTCAAAGCAGTAGCAAAATATATAGGTCCTGAAGAAGCGGTAGATACCTTGTGGATCTTTAAATAACCGCAGAAAGATGTCGACCAATACATCTGGTCAGTAGTTATTTGCTGAACCTACTGGCCTTTTTTGCACTGAATTGTTTTTAATATTGGAAGTGGACGGCACCAGAATAAAGTATTTTTTGCGCTCACTCTCCAAATTTTAATAGAGCACTTTTCTTTTTCACATCTTTTTCATGCACTGCTTTCAGTTACTAACATCAGTCCTTTATGCCCCTTACTCTAGAGAACTAGCCATTCCCATTTACACCAAGTGAGGTGGCAACAACAAAGATTCTCCACTCTGGGAAGTGGTTCAAATAATGAAAGGGCGGCAAAGGAAGAGTAACTGATGGATATCTTCCCACATAGTGCGATATCCTGTTCTCTACTAACACACTTAGAGTCCACATCAAGTCATCCTTGACACACATAGACTCACTACAGACCCACAGTTATTCTTTATGTAGTACGTATCATGTTTTTGGGGGTAGTAACTGTGTGGTCGGTAAACATCCCCTAGGACCCTCCACCTATCTGTTTGTTATTGTAGGGTTAAGAAATACCAATTCTGATAGTTTTAATTCCACCTCATGTCTCTTTATTCAACAACCCTTCACTTCCTGTGTCTTTAAGTCACTCTTGCAGGTTCTTTTTCATTTCCCCCTTTTTCACTTTTCCCAGTTTTCCCAACTCTATCTCCATCCTCCGTTCTCCCTTTTCTGCCTTTCTCTCCTGCTCTGGGTCAAAATGAAATGATGAAAGTAAGCCCTGGTCCCTAAAAATGAGTGCTGGTGCCCACCATCTGCAGTCACCAGCACAAATAGAGAATTGCACAGCTGTATTGTGACACACACTAGAGACTTGCATGGACAAAATTGAAAGTAATGCAGAATCCATTTGTTTGGTGGTAGATCCCCAAAATCCATCACTGCCAACTGCTTTCGACGGGTTTCCTTTCATTGACACATTGGTTATGTGGGTGAAAACACACAATCAGGCACACAGGATTAATGAATAAATAAGTAATGATTCAGCCAGCAGCCAGGTCATAGTGGCCAATGTGCCAACTGGACCTGTATCATTAAAAAAGCGTACTTTCCCTGTTTGCGCCACAGCGCTCCTTAAAACAGGAGTGCCAGGTGAAAACAGGGAAAAGGGGTCCTATTATGATAACTGTGCCGCCCTCAGGGCAACCACGAACTGCAGCGCATTCAAGTGAAATACAAAGCCGTTGCTTCAAAGTCGCTTGTGTTACACAGTGCAGGCAGCAAGCCGCCTGCACTTTCAAGAAGGATAGAGACCCCCATACAGACAGGTGCAGTGAGTGACTGCACCCGCCAGCAGGGGGATGGATGGGGAGGGGGGGGGGGAGTGTCTCCGCGCACATGTCCGTAATATGACGCAGGCGCGTAATTATCAAATCTGCATGGGACCACGCCCCCATTTTTTTGAAGACCTGGCTTGGCAGTTCGGGCTGGACTGTTCCCATGAGGCACAGGGTCAAGACTGATTTGCATAAAGCTGGGTCTGAACTGAGGTGGCGAAGTGAGCTAAAGAATGATGAGGGATTCAACCCAAATCTGTGACTGGGGTGAGTGTCTGAAAAGTTTCAGCGCTCCGTCCATCATCTCCTTGTGTTTGATTTTGTTTTTTCCCCAGTGATCTCCTTTTTTGCACCTAAAAGCATTTGAGGCACAGCTGTCTAGTCTCTTCTCAACGGTACTACCTCAAGATAAGCTGGGATTGGGAGGCCATCGGCCTATTTTATATAGCTCAGTACCCCTTTCCAAAATAGCTCTATCACTGAGCATGACCATCATATAT
Source organism: Lissotriton helveticus (assembly GCF_964261635.1). NCBI lineage: Eukaryota > Metazoa > Chordata > Amphibia > Caudata > Salamandridae > Lissotriton > Lissotriton helveticus. The sequence continues at coordinate 439,767,666 of NC_136071.1, read as the reverse complement.
GCATTGAATACCCCTCTGCGTTATAGCCTCTCCAGCAATTGCAGTCTGTGTTCAGGAAGAGGAGTTGCAGCTTTTTCAGTGTCGGGTACCAACCGTACATGATTTTGTATCACCTTTCTCTTCCATGAACACTAGACATTTTTGGGATATCACTGCAGAGCCTGGTGCACTCATCCCTAGTTATCTCCATACCAAAGTCTTTCTTCCATTTCTGCATGTAGCCCTGCCAAGATTGCTGGGAATGGTTTTAAGTCTTGATTAGATGAACATGTTGCTTACCTTCTGTAACGTTATATATGTAAGAAACATTAGTTAGTTATAGATTCCTTACCTTAGAATTACCCCCAGGCGTCAGACAGGATCCAGAATTTTTTTTCGTCAGCAGTACCTCTGCGCTTTCGAAGGTGACGTTGGTCGGCTCCGCGTCCGTTGTTGGTGTCGTGGCCACCGAGATGACGTCGCGGCAGCTACTTAGACGCCACCCTCGCGTGCTGACGTCCGTTCTGTACACGACTTTCTGCCCCAGAAATGCAGAGCCATGCAAGACACTGACCACTGGTGCACAAAACTAGGGCCCTGAAAGGATGTCCTTAACCCAAGAAATCAGCCGCAGAACGAGGAGGATGGTTGGGGCGGTAAGGAATCTATAACTAACTAATGTTTCTTACAGATATATTGTTACCGAAGGTAAGTAACTTGTTCAGCTGAAAGAAACAAGTTAGTTATAGATTCCTTACCTTAGAATAGATACCCCAGCTATACCAACCCCGGTGGTGGGTCTGCGAACTAAGATCACACCTGAAAGTCCTGGAGAATAGAACGGCCAAAGAAGCCGTCTCTCCGGAATTGACTGTCAAGGCAGACTGTGGAGGAGTGTGGCTCAATGGTTAGAGCGGCAGACCCTGATGCAGAGTTCTGGCCAGGGACCAGGGTTCGATTCCCGCCTCGGCAGGGTCTCGGGCTCAATTTCCTCTGACCTGTTAATTCTCGCCTCGGTGCCTTTTCTAATCACGGGCCCCACGCTGCAACTCTGGGCAATAGCTTGCTTAGCCTCCACACCGGCCCCAACAGCGCTAAGGATGCCTGGCTTCACCCTGGTGGTGCCCAGGAGTGAACACTTCACAGGGAAAGCCAGGAGGGGATCCACAGCGGTATGAGTATCAGCGCCAGGAAACCGCATAGGCGACACCGCAAGGTGACCGTCTGGTGACAGTGCGCTCTATAAGTACCATGACATTTACATTTACAAGGCAGTAGTGTTTAGTAAAAGTGTGCAACAAAGCCCACGTAGCTGCCTGACAAATGTCATTCAGAGGAACTCCACGTCCTAAAGCAGTAGTTGCTGCTGTCACCCTGGTAGAATGGGCGCACAGCCCCACTCGGAGGTGGTGCAAGGTCTCTTTCAACAGTGGGGAGAGCCTTGGTTTCATCTATTCGACAGAGGGAAGGAATGCTTTGAGTGCAAGACGAATCGTCCAAAGCTCCAGAAGGTTGATTTGGAGCCCGGACTCCGCCGGGGACCAGAGGCCTCTGATCCCCGCCTCTCCCATGTGGCCGCCCCATCCCAGAGGGGATGCGTCCGTCACCACTGTGTATTCTGGGTAGGGAAGGGAGAGGGTCCTTCTTCGCCAGAAAATAACAGGCTTTGATACACAAGACGACCCATCAGGAGATAGTCCGCCTGTGTACGGCACGCCCTTCCTTAGCACACACGTACCCAACAAAGAGCTGGTCGTCCACCCGAAAATGTTTGGTGCGATCCAAATAAAAGGAAAGCGCACGTTTTGGGTCCAGATGGTGGAGCCTCTCTTCCTCTTTCGAAGGATGCAGAGGCGGAAAGAAGGTGGGCAAAGTGATAGCCTGACCATTGTGGAAGGCAGTGACAACCTTGGGTAGGAAGGATGGACGGGTCCTGAGGACAACTTTGTCCGGATGTACAGAGAGAAAAGGAGGCTTAGAAGAAAGCGCCTGGAGCTCACTCACTCGTCTGGCAGAGGGGCTGGCCACCAAGAACCAAGAGGGTTCAAGTCCCACTGAGGCATAACGAAAGGAATAGGAGGAAAGAGAGGAGTTATCCCTTTCAAGAAAAGATTTACAACCGGGGACTTGAAAAGGGAGGGCTGTTCTGGAAGCCGAAGGAAGGCAGAGATGGCTGAAAGATAGCCATTGATAGTCCCCAGAGCAGAGCCCTACTGGGCTAAAGAAAGAAACAAGAGAACCTCAGAAAGAGTGGCAGAAAGGGGATCCACAGCCTTTGCTGTGCACCATGCCACAAACTTGTTCCACCGCTAGGAGTATACAGTGTTAGTGGAGGGACGCCTGGCTGCCAAGATTACATCACAGACTTCAGGAGGCACGTCGAAAGACGTCAACTGCCGCCGCTCAATCTCCACGCAAGCAGGTAGAGGCTGGACAGGTTAGAGTGGAGGACCGTCTCCTGTTGCTGCGACAGAAGATCCTCCCGAAGAGGCAGACGGTTCAGAGGATCGATGGCCATGTTGAGCAGCTCGGGATACCAGACTCTGTGCCCAATCCGGAGCCACAAGGATGACTTGGGCCTGGTCGCGCCTGATCTTTTTCAGCACTCTGGGCAGAAGTGGCATAGGCGGAAAGGCGTACAACAGACCGCAACTCCATTCGCGACGAAAAGGTTTGCCTAGCGAGTGCCACCTTGGAAATTCCAACACGCAGAACGGCTGACATTGCACGTTCTCTTCAGTAGCGAATAGATGAAACCAAGGCTCTCCCCACTGTTGAAAGAGACCTTGCACCACCTCCGAGTGAGGACACAATTCGTGATTCATCATGCACCTGCGGCTGAGTTCGTCAGCCCTGGTGGTGAACCACCAGGGATATGCCCTGATGTTCCAGCCATGTCCAGAGGCGGAGGGCCTCCTGACATAGGGTCCACGACCCCACCCGCCTTGTTTGTTGCAGTACCACATGGCGGTGGTGTTGTCCGTGAACACCTGCACTACTCTTCCCCGGACAGAGGGAAGGAATGCTTTGAGTGCAAGACGAATCGTCCAAAGCTCCAGAAGGTTGATTTGGAGCCCGGACTCCGCCAGGGACCAGAGGCCTCTGATCTCCGCCTCTCCCATGTGGCCGCCCCATCCCAGAGGGGATGCGTCCGTCACCACTGTGTATTCTGGTTAGGGAAGGGAGAGGGATCTGCCACTGACCCAATCCTGGTTCATGAGCCACCACTGTAATTGCCGTGCAGTGCCCTCCGAGATCTGGACACAATCGGACAGACTCCCCTGATGCTGCACCCACTGGAACTTCAGGTCTCACTGCCGAGCCAGCATGTGACACCTGGCATGATCGACTAGCAGGATGCAGGAGGCCATGAGGCCCAGCAGCCTCAGGGTTCATCTGACTGAAACACGCGACAGAGGCAGAAAGATCGGAATCATAGCCTGAATATCCCGGACTCGCTGTTCGGGAGGATAGACCCAAAACCGCATTATGTCTAGAACCGCTCCAATGAAAAGGAGCTTTTGAGAGACAATCAGGTGTGACTTTGGCACATTGATGGAGAACCCCAACGAATGCAGGAGGTCGGCCGTAGTCTGAAGGTAGTAAACAACTGCCTAGGGCGAGCCCGCCTTCAACACTTAGCCGTCGAGATAGGGGAAGACTGAAACCCCTGATCTGCGCACATGAGCTGCGACCACCGCGATCTCTTTCGTTAACACCCGAAGGGCGCTGGTAAGGCCAAATGGGAGTACAGTGAACTGAAAATGCTCGTGGCCTACCGTGAACCGCAGGTAACGCCGGTGGGCCGGCAGGACAGAAATGTGAAAATAAGCGTCCTGCAAGTCCACCACTACCATCCAGTCTTCCGAGTCGAAGGCAGACAAGACCTGAGTGAGCATCAACATCTTGAACTTCTCCTTCCGGAGGAAGCGGTTGACGTTCCTGAGATCCAAGATAGGACGAGGGTCCTTGTCCTTCTTGGGGACCAGAAAGTAGTGGGAATAACAACCACGACCTACTTCTGGTACAGGAACGCATTTGATGGCTCCCTTGGCCAAGATAGCCATAACTTCCTGCTGGAGAAGGTCCAGGTTATCCTCTAACATGCAGTGGTATTGTGGTGGCATGGCTGGAGGGGTAGCCTTGAAGGGGAGAGAGTAGCCCCTTCGGACTATTTGCAAAACCCACCTGTCCAATGTGATGGAGCATCAGTGGGGGAGGTGATGGCGAATCCTGCCACCCACTGGCGTTTGATGGGCCTGAAATGTCGGACTAGGAATGTTTGGAGGCTGCAGCAGAGTGTGGGTTGGTGGACTGGCCCGCCCGCTGGCCCCCGGAACCACAATGGTTGTTCCCACGTCCCTGGCCGCGCAAAGGTTGGGTAACTTGCTGCTGCCTGTGGCTCTGAGCGGGACGTAGAAGGGCACCCCTTCTGTAGCCTCGAAAGGGGCGAAAATCAGACTGAAAGGGGCAGGTAGAGAGGCCCAAGGACTTGGCTGTAGCCCGTGAGTCCTTGAAACGCTCTAGAGCGTTGTCTGCTTTGTCGCCAAAAAGGCGATGGCCATCAAAGGGCATGAGGTTTGAGGGGTTTGTGAGGAGCACTCCGTTAAACTGAATGTTCAATCTAATCCAGCGGTGCTACAACTAATCGGGTGCGTCACGCCCGTAGTGAAGAAATAATAGTTGTGATGAGATGAATCTCATCTAGTTGCGCACGGTTCACCTGGTGTGATCCTACACCTTAAGCATTTATCAATGTCAATACACAAAAAAATGTATGTAGTAGTTCATCAGTTATTTAATTTCATATACTGATTCTCTCGTAATCAAAAAATAAAGCGTTTCATAATATAGTACAATCTTGATTTGACTATTTAACACGTCATCTTTCCATTCAATGTATACAACAATAACCATTTTGTGATCATATTATAACCACTCATAATTCATAGCATATTAATTTCTTTTGCGTTCATGCCCAATGCATTTCGGCACCAGACAGTGCCTTCATCAGGGGCTGATCTGAAATGAAAATGAGATAACGATAGTTGTAAATGTACTGTGGTGGATATATGTCATGGGGGTGTATTTGAAAGCAGTCTTATTTCATACCTTTCATTAATTGTCAATGTGTTCAGTCAGCTGAAAAATAAAGCCAACAATAAACAATGTTGTAAATAGGTTGTGTGAAGTGTACAGTCTCAAGTTTACTACTAGAAGACCAAAAACGTTGCTTGCTTACCCTATGCTTTCATGGACTTGATATCCTATAGAAAAAAGTAGTTTCAATCCGAGCGTTAGATTTTCGAGTTATATCCGTATAGTCTCAGATGCAAAAAATAATAAATAAATAGTCCTACCTTAATTGAGTTAATTATGCCGACCTATAAGCATATAATATGGCAAGGTATTAGGTGCTGATAACAATCTCAAGCAAATTTGCGGTACTTTTAACAGTGCCGACTCCACATACCTCTAGAGTGGTTGTTCTTTTCCTAGGTTAAAAAAGAACGGGTTGTTTAGAGAAACGGGTTGGCTCGAGGAAAATGAGCATGTCCATCAAAGTGTTCTGGGCATCCCCTGAAAAGCCAGTCGATCTCATTCAGGCTTAGTGTCGGAGTGCTACTGACGTTGAAATCGTCCTGCCTAGAGCAGGCGGTGTCCATCCCACAACGGATGGTAAATTCGCAGCATCCCTCCCGGCGGCGACAGCCTGGGAGAGCACTGCCCGGGCCTCCTCTGGACACTGAGGCAGCACCTGCGCAACCATATCCCACACCGAGTGGGAATAACGTCCTAAGAGACATGCAGTGTTTACCGACCGCAGTCCTCAGCTGGCGGAAGAGAACATTTTCTTTCCAAGATGGTCCAGCTTTCTGGATTCCCTTGCTGGTCGAGCGGTAGGGAATGCGCTCTTGGAAGTGGAGGCTTGGACTACCAAGCTCTCCGGCGTGGGGTGTTGGGAGAGGAAAGTGTGGTCGCTCGGCGGTGGCGTCGGGCAATCATTCTGTCCACGGGAGCCCCTGTGTTGGGCCTGGACCACGTGCCCGAAAGGACGTCGGTGAGGGCCTCATTAAAAGGCAGCAAGGGCTCCAAAGAGCATGCAGCCGGTTGAAGCACCTCTGTCTGGAGGTCAGTCCTGACCACCACCGTAGGAAGCTCGAGGTTGAGAGCCTTGGCCTCCCTACGCAACACCACTGCGTATAATGCTCCCTCCTCTGTAGCCACGGTAGGAGGAGACAACATGCCAAGGTTAGGGGAGGTGTCGAGACCACTGGCATCCCCAAGTTCCTCTCTCCAGCCCTGTCCATCCAACTGGTTGGTCAGAGTGTTACCTGACTCCTCCCAGTCCTCCTCCTCATCCTATGGGTGCTATTCTGGTTGAAAAGGGACCCCAGGAGTGAACAGGGTCACAAAAATCCCACTCCGCGCCAGATCCGGAGTCGGGCGACGCTGATCCGGTTCCGGGACCACGTTGAGATGGAGGCCGGGGTAGACGCCGGCCGGGGGGGACCAGCAGCGTCAAAAGCGGTAGTGGTGCCGGAGGAAGTGTCACAGCTGGAGGCGTAATCAGGTCAACCGGCGCCCATCCGAATCCAGGCCTGGATCCAAGGGGGGCCTGCGACGCCGGGGCTTGAGCCGTCGGTGGAGAATGCCCAGCCCTCCCAGCCGAGTCCAAGGGGCCTGAAGGCGCGTTGGCAGGTTTGAGCCGCCAAAAGATGGCATGCATCGCCTCGTAGAACATACAAAGCCGGGCGGGAGTAGCTCCAGGTCCCGGAAAGGGAGGGAAATGCAGAGTCGACTCTTAGGGCTCCGCAAAATGAGCCGCGGGAGGGGCACCACCCTCATTCCTCGCCCGACCGACGAGGAGAAGTCAAAGAGCGACAATGCTTCTTCGACTTCTTATGCTTCGACTTAGCTGACCTCGAGTGCGAAGACTTGGACGAATGGTGGTGGCTCTGCGACCGATCCCTCAACATCCCTCGCGATCTCAAACGGTGCGGAGCCAACTGCCGTTGCTCAAGCAGCTTTCGGGACCGCTCCCGCAAAGCCTTCGGCACCATCGACCGGCAGTCGGAGCACAACTTGGGGTCGTGGTCGCGCTCCAGGCAAAAGAGGCACACGCGGTGCGGATCCGTCACCAACATCATCCGATGACGGAAGCCGGGCATCCCTCATGCACCAGGAGTCGAAGACTCAAAAAAGAAGTCGACAAAAGTCGAGAAAGAAGTCAGTCAAAAAGTGACTGGAGGTACTGCTCTTCCCGGATATGCACTGGCTGGCACGGAAAAAGAAAGTAGCTTCCGCGACGTCATCCCGGCGATCACGACGCCAACGACGGACGCTGAGCTGACCGACGCCACCTTCCGACACGCAGAGGTACTGCTGACGAAAAAACTTTCCGGATCCAGTCTGACACTTGGGGGTGATTCTAAGATAAGGAATCTATACCTAATGTGTTTCTTTCAGATAAAATAAATTAACTCTATAGTTGTTTCATAGTTTGCCAACAGTTTTTTAAACAGGGTGAGGTCCCTAATCCCAGCTGCCTTATTCTGTGAGAAACTGCCCAGTGGCAAATCTGAAAGTATCTATGTATGTATATGTATGTCCACTTTTGAGACTTTAATGTCAATTGTATATAGAGTAAATGATATAACAGTTTCGTCCATATCTTTTAACACTATATACACCCCCACCCTCCCAGGTGCAGATTATGTTGTATCTAATGCCGCTGTGAACTCAGGCTTGTTTAATATTGGAATAAAAGCGAAGGGAAAGGTGTTATTCTAGTAGGGATGGTAAGGGAGGTTGTGTTATGTTTGAAACATAAGCCACATTTGGTCTATCATGTTTGAGGAGGCAAATTTGCCTCAGTGTCATCAACCGAACACATCCATTACCATATTGGCCAGTGCTTTTCTGTTTCCCGAAGAGATTATTAAAAACAATGATCAAGTGAGCTGCTTTATAATGTGTTCCTAAGTCTTTTAGACCTATTCCTTCCATTTTACCTGTACTCTGTAAAACTATTAGCTATCCTTGGCTTTTGATTTTACCGGATAAAGGATTACAGGCACACCATTGCTGGTACATCTATTGTTTTGGAATTAACACCAGGAGGGCATGGGGGAAAAAATACAACAATCTGGGGAGTTTGTCGATTTTTAGAGTTGTTATCCTCACCATTTAAGTTCTAAACATAGGCCTCAAGTCGTTCTTTATTGCTTTTACCAAGGATGGCTATTTTGACAAATAAAGTTCCTGGGTAATTATGTGATTTGCACCCGAATATATTTAAGACCTTTTTTGCCCATATGTAGCTATTTCTTCAACTCTGCCACTGATTGTCTATTCAATTTAGATTCTGAACACTTCCAATATTACAAAGTTAACTTTAAATCCTGACAGTGTCAAGCTGTTAAATGGGTGTAGCTGCAGCTATAGAACATTTGGGTCTTCTTCAGTCAGTAGAATATCATCGCAAAGAGATGTATCTTACGCGGGTATCCTCAGAACATCATCCCTTTCACTGTCACATTAGTTGGGCTCTGGGCTTGATGGAAAAACGAATAGGAGTGAATATAAAGAGCTTCCCTTTCTTGTTCCATGCAATAGTTTAAAACAACCTGTTCTTGCACCATTTACCCATATCTGTGTCCTTAGTTATTAAGAACTGACTTGGATGTATCTTTGTACATACAGACCTATTGCTACTTTGTCCAGAACCTGCAGGAGGAAAGGCCATTCTACATGATTAAATGTCCATATCACATCAATCGCTAAGATAATTATCAGAATAGATCTTCTGTTAGCCTATTCTGTTATACCTAATAACCTACATATGCTATAAAAAGTTTGTCAATTACAGATAAACCTTGTTTTTCCCGAATCTATCAATAGTGGCAGGTAACCCAAATCTCTGAGGTTTCTTAATAGTCTAATGCAGGGAAGTGAAGCAGCATGCTGAGCTGCCCCTTTAACATTAATAGGTTCTTCTAGGTGACCCATCAGTAGACCTAGGTTCTTGTTGGTCCAACATATACAACGTGGCAATTGGAATGCATTTGCCTTGACCCTCACCCTTGAAAAAGCAAACCAAGCACCCGACTAGGATTTACAATCAGGTGCTTCATGCAGGCACATAATAATGACTCCTCAAGGTGCGTGACTGAATAAAGACCTTAACTCCTATCCTATTACAACAATAATCAATAACTTAATAGGGATGTTCCTATGCAAACCATCCCTCAATCCACACACTGCACAGTTGACGATCGACTGACTCAATGAATTCCACTTTGGTAAGAGGGCGCATCCATGAACTTAGGGATCGTGGAAGTGGTTACTGCCACACTGCTATCACCCCACCACCCCTGACATCGCCACATTGCATCACTTTTTTCTTTGTTTAAGTATTAAACATTATTAGGTAGTGTGTCTTTCTCACTGAACAAACCAATGAATTACTGACTAATATGAACATTCTTATGTTGCCAGCTGGCGTGGATAATCATGTCAGTGTTGTTGGAGTCAGTGTAGGAATCCAACTTGTACGAATATCAATATGTGAAGAAGCTGTATTTGTTTCCAAGGAAAATGCATAGTTAGATGCATTTTTAAGATTGTAAGACAAACAGATGAACCTCTGTGACAAAGGAAATACATCTATTACAAACTAATGGGACAACCCAAAATATGTCAACGGACCAGGGTACAACGTGGTAAAGACACAAGACGGTCCTGACGTCCCTTATTTGGAGGACCCAAATAAAGAAAAAACGTAAAAGTCTATGACTTTTCAAATCAATTGGCTGAGTCAATGAGACAAGTTTTCACATAATTTGATATACATGAGAGAAACATATTCTCTTACCAACACACCAGAGAGAGAGAGAGAGACACACACAACCATTGTATTTTGTAGATAAGATTTCATTTATATTCTATTTTTTTATTTCTCTTTTTTAATATTACAAAGTAAATAAAACATACAAATGGCAAGAGTATACTCTTGACATTTGTAGGTTTTATTTATTTTGTAATATTGTTTAAAAAGAGAATTAAAAAAAAGATCATGTATATCAAATTATGTGAAAACTTGTCTCAGTGACAGCCAATTTATTTGAAAAGTCATAGTCTTTTACGGTTCGCTTTGTTTTGGTCCTCTAAATAACTGATTGATTAGATTAACTGGGCTTCTGCAAGAAGTAAACCTTAAAAAATGGGGGATTGGCAGGTTCTCTAAAGTAATATCAATCATAATGCTTTGATATTTTTGGGTTGGTTTTGAGAAACCTGCGTATGTTTCATATTTATAGAACTGATTGTGAGGGATCCTTAATTATAATAATTAAATCAATAATTACTGCGAATTCCTGTTTATCAAACCTGTTTCCGAAGCTAAGGATAATAAATCAGTAAGACATTTAGCTGTTTCCCAATTATTTTTGCTCTCCAATTGATCTCAATGCGTAGCCAGTCATGAAACTTACTATCAAGTACTTATCCTGACCACCGACTTGCACCGTGTTGACAGCGTATAAGGACAGCTGGTCAGTGGGGCTCCACTGGGCCTATGATCAGATAGGAAAGAAGAAATAGTTTAAGAGATAATATGGACTAAGAGGGGAGTCCCAAGAGTCAGGCACAAGAAAAACTTCAGCATCACATTCATGTTTACCAGCTTACAACCTTCATATGCAGCACCTACAGTCTAATGAATGTATACACTCTAAGATAGTCTTTAAACATTGGGTGGAAGGTACAGTCACAGAATGTGCACATTTTTAAATACTCACCAAATGACTCTATGACTCCTTTTTTAATGTTCATGTATTAGCTAAGCATGTCATAGTTCATACACTCAGTGATGGATAAACATGGTAATTCTTTTCCATGTATTTGACTAGATAAAATATAAACAGCATATATAGGCAAACAACACATACAATATAGCCGTATAGCCCACCATAGCAGGCTATACCATCCATTGCTGCTCCAACATTATAGGCCCAAGTCGTAGGTTATACCCTATAAAAAGAGAGAAGTCCTTTGGCTGGTATATCCTGCCATGGGAGTCTAGAAGGCTTTTAGAATATTCTACCCCACGAGGGTAGAATGTTCTAATTGGAAACAAAATCTTCCTGGCAGATTACAATTCCTTGAGCCACCAAGAGTTCAGAGCCTTTCACAGATTTTGCTGAGTGTGCCTAGTTGTTACAAGCACACACAGCAAAAGCTGTGAAAGTGAGCAACAGTCAACCACTTTCTCCTTGGGCCCAGCCAAACTGTCATCATTTGGCAGAGCTGAGGGAGACAGGAGTGGAGCTGAATTACCCCCTACCTCCTTCGGAGGCTCCAGCAACACTGAGCAATGAGAGGAGCGGTGTAGAGGGGGCTCGCTGTGTGCTCTGCTGCACCGGCTCTGCCTCTTGCTTTCCCCTGCCTAATCCACAAATTCTGGAGAGGCAAGGGAAAGAGATGTCAAGGATGTCGATTAGGATACTGTAATGCTGAGAGCAGTGGGCCTATACCAGCTTTTATAGGCCACTGGTTCTCCATTGTCTTACCTGGAGCTCTTAACATTCCAGTATTTTAATACAGCCTTAAAGCCCACTGTCATGCGCTATACCTGTTGTTAACCCCGTCTGCGCTCATGACGAGCTGAGCTCGTCATGAGTTGTGCCGCTCGCACGCTGATGACGAGCTCAGCTCGTCATGTAACGCAGCTTTTTGAAAAAAGCAGCGCAGCGCAAAAATAGCAGCCGCACGCTTGCGGTTAAAAGCCCCAACCCGAGTTATAGGCCCAAACCACTGGCTTTCAACAGCCAGTATATCCCGAGACATAACGGATATAAGGCTATTAGAACATTCCACCCAATGTGTGTGGTGTGTTCTAAATTAAAAAGGGAGAAACAGAAAGACAAACATACGAGTTTTGGCACATATGGCGTTTACCAGCCATTATTAGTCAAGTCACTACACTGTCTTTAATAGAGATCCCAACATCCTAATGTTCTAATAATGCTGTTGCACTATGAATCCCACATTGCATTGCTTTATCCTTCACCCAACCAACATATACCGAATCATGCAATGTTTATGTATACCAAAAAGCAAAACCCCAAAATGTTTTGGCAACATATAGTGATTAGTGCAAACGAAAGGAAAGCAATTGCCTAGATTAGAAAGGTAATCTGGAATCGCACAACAAATTAACACATTATACTACCCAAACACGCATCTCCACATGGGAAAGCCCAGTATCCCCAAAAAGTATAAGCGTACCCGGGGGTATTCAAGATCACTCTGGATATAGAGATCCCTTTGCACTATGCCCATTTTCGTACTTACCCAGGCTACGTAAGGAAGTGCTGCACATATTCAGGATGTTCTGCAAGTGGGCTGATCAAGGGATGAAAGAATGAGGTGTGTTTTCTTACCAGCTGTAGAGTAAGCCAAGCATTTAATGTTGTGAGCTCATGTGTCTGAATCGAAGCTGTGAGAAGCCAGGAATCAATAGTAGATTGAAAACAGTAGGGGAAATATTGGACATGGTGAGATCCGGGATGATAAGAATCTCCAGCATAAAGATTCTCCCTCTTGGCTTCTTCTATAGACAACTAAGTTTGTCAGATATGGGGGCCACAAAAAACCAGCAGGATTCACTCAAGGACCTGAGAAAACATCCTGACCTTTTTTTGTGGGGGGGAAATAGATTCATGGCACTTGCCTATCTGGACCAAAATGATTGACTCTTCACAAGGACCTGCCATCTGAATGTTAACACATCCACTCAAATCATTACTTTAGAGGCAAGAAATGGTCTGCAAGTGTGGGTGTCCACCCCCTCTATAATTACAAATATGGCCTGTATTGATACAGTGGACGAAAATTCTGCTCAGTCCTGGAATTCTTGCAAGGCATCTACTACTCTCATTTTACCAGGAAAAGATACAGGTTCAGGAGGTGTCTCTTCCCTTCCATTTAAATGGTTTCTTTGCATTATTTCAACCTGCTGTGGCACCATTGGCCGGCAGACCATTGGGGGGGTGCTACTTTGATCAGTGTAAACATTGCTAATGTACAGCCTGCTCTAAAATGGTCATCGCCACAGTTTCTAGTAGCACACATTCCCTCCATGGTGAATGGGATAGTCTGTCAATAAATTACTATAATAATATCTTCAACACACATGCATAAAAGGCAATACAAAATCTTGAAGCATTTTTGGACAGCTTCTGTTTGCACTTAAACAGGAAAACATTTGTACTCTGGGTGGGGGATTTCAGTCTAACACTTTGCACCCGGGTGATATTAAACTATGTGGTTTCTCACATGAAGATGAGTGTTTGGATAGTCAAAGTCAAAAAAAAGTTTATTGTATGATTAATTAAAATCTTTCCAATCTTCCCAAAAAATAAAAATGACTGTACAGACACAATTAATATCAAGCAACATTAAAATTACCCATTAATTGTATAACCTAGGTCCATGTGATTCGCTAACATGTAGAATGTCCATGTGTGGCGTGGTTGGCCCATAGGGTCCAGGCCTGGGGGAACATTCTCCTCTATTTTCCTCCTGCTCCGCTCGCCATAAGCTTTTTCTTACCTCTGCTAGGAATTTTCCTCCCCGGCAGGCCAGAATTATAGAGGAGCCTCCCAGCCAGCTAATCACTGCCTGTCTACATGTGCGAATATTCTGTTCATTGAAGATGGATTTTAAATACCGTCTCCTCAAGACCATGACTGCTGGGCATACGCATAATAGGTGGGATAAGGATTCCATTTTATATCCACATAGTCGACACTGCACTGTTTGATGTTTGTGTTTCCAGCCTGGCAGTAGATCTTTTGAGACATGCTTTCCCATCCGATAGTCTGTATAGCTCTTTTTTAAATGCCCGCTAAAGTGTGATAATAAATATGCTTGAGGTTTAAGTGATTTGTAGGAGGTAATAATGGTCCACCCATGCCGACGTTTAGAGATTATGTTTTTATCCTCCAGAAAGGATTTCCTTTTTGCTGCGTCGTTGACTGCTCTGCTAATACTTGCTTTATCTGCCCTGATTTCCCATACTTTTTCTAAATCAAGGTCTGCCAAACAGGTTTTCAAGTACCTTCCCCAGGCACTCGATGTTTCTTTGTCCACCTGATACGTGATTTCTTCCCAGCATAGATTGTCCATTGTGTCTGGGTCAGCGGAACAACATTTTTGGCAAAGCTTCACGAAGCCGCTCATGCTCCGGAATTTCTGGTGTTGAAGGCCAAATTCGAGCCGCACTTGTGATGGGGAGGCAGATTTTGGAAGATTGAAAACGGCCTTGTAGATCTTTGTCTGAAGTTCATTTAGTAGGTCAGCCTCCTTGCCGCACCAAGTGACTAAACCGTAAGACAGGGTGGGCAAAATTTGAGCAGCCATCACCTTTAGGAGGTGGTTGTGATTCGGGCAATCCAGTTTTGTTTTTAATAATCGATATGCAATAATTAGCGATTGCGCTTTGGCTTTTTTTGCCGATTTGTGCTCCTTGTGTGTTAAGCCTTCCCCTATTGTTATAACAAGGTATTTATAGGACCCTTGCTCTTCCACCGTTGCCTTATTCGCCGTCCATTTGAACTTGATTTTCTTTTAATCCACTAAGCGAACGACTTTTGTTTTTGCTTTGTTTAATTCCAATTTTTCCCGGTTCAAATAGGATGCTAATTTGTTTATTGCTCTTTGTAGGCCTATTGGTGTTTGGCTTAGCACTACTAAGTCGTCCGCATATTGTAATATGTTGATGGGCTTGTTGGCCATGATCGGCGGGTGACATTCGGCAGCTTCCATAACTTTGCTGATATCTGAAAGGAACAGGATGAATAGGCTTGGTGCTAACACGCATCCTTGTTTTAAGCCTTGTTGAGTGGTAATACTCGAAGTTGTACTACATCCATCGCCTAATTTCACTCTTGCCCAAGTGTCATTGTGAAGGGCGATTATTGCCTTTAGTAGTTGACTCTGCAGTCCCCATGTGTTTAGTTTTGCCCACAGGTGCTCTCTGCTCACTCGGTCAAAAGCGGATTTTATCTCAACGAAACATTCGTACAACCGTATTCCCTTATTTACTGCTTTTTCCGTTAAGAGCGCCAAAATACGCCACATTTGTTATGTTTCCCATCCCTTGCCTAAATCCTGTTTGGAACTTGGGGATTATGTTCGTGCAGTCCATCCAGTCTCGTAGCTGTACTAAAAGGCAAGAAGCATAAAGTTTGGCCTCAACATCAATTAAATATATCAACCTATAATTTGCTGGGTTGCGATGGTCTCCCTGTTTAAATATCGGATGTCTTATGTTCCCTTTCCAAGAGACTGGGACGTCAGTATGTGCGTAAATGTGGTTGACAAGAGGCGTTAAGATCTCCGACCAGAAGTCTGGGTCGTTCTTAAAAAGCGCGTTAGGCAGCCCATTTGGACCTGCTGCTTCTTCTGTCTTTAGTTTTAATTTTATGCCCCGCAATTGTTTTCTGGTGATTAGTGGATTTAATTCGTCGCCCCCAGTCTTTTGTTCACAATCTTCATATTCTCTGTTATCTGAACTCAGGTTTCTTTTTCTTTTTCCTACTTCTGACTCCGTCCCCCGGGAACCTTCAATGGTGCTTAAGTCTGTGATGCAGTACAAGTTTCGCACATAATGAACCCACGTTTCTTCTCCAATTCCTGCCTCTTGTTGGAGACTTGCTCCTTTATTCAGATCGTTTATAATGCCCCAGAAATCCCTACTATTTGGCAATTTACCTGCACACAATAATTTATTCCAGATGGTTTCCTTATGTGCAGATTTGGTGATCCTCAACATCTTCTTGTATATATTCCTTACTTCCGTTAGTTCGCTATTATTTGGGCTTTTCCCCATTCTTTTTGCCCGCGCATGTAATCTAACCTCTCTTGTGACCCTTCTCTTTTGATCTCGTAGGTCCGTGTTGAACCATGGTTCCTTCCTGGTGTTAAATCTTCCTTGATTACCCGGCAATGCTGGAAATGTTTGGATAAGGTCTTGGGCCAACTGTTCCCAGTTGATATCGCGTTCTTCCTCTAACTGAGGCCCTAATTTACTCACATAATCCCTTGCTGTGTCCTGGATACTATTCAACCCCCCTCCTGGCCATTTTAATTTTTTTAAGTTGAACTTATCGGCGTGTTGTATAAGAGAGTTCATTTTTTGGGCCGAAGTGAGAGAGATGTTCAATCTCCTTATTTAGGGGAAGTGATCGCTTTCTATGCGTTGGGCGATTTGAAATGTTTCGATATTGGGGAGTAACTTATTACTAGTAATTGTGAAATCTATTGTTGAGTGAGCCTTGCCACTCAAATATGTGACAGCTGCTGGTATGTCGCCCTTTGTTTCACCGTTCAAAATTGTCAATCCCAAGTCTCCTAGTATGTTTGTTATGTTTCGTCCACCACAGGACGCTTGCATCTTCCCTTCAACCTGATTTTTAGTTGTGAGGTTGCAATTGAAGTCTCCTGAGATGAACATTGGGCATTGCGCATGGGATCTTTGCATTGCTTTTATCAGGGTTATTCAAGTAGAATATTTTTCTTTCTGGGTCTTCCGCTCTGGGTGGATGTAGACATTAATCACTAGAAGTTGCCACTTTTGAATCTTTGATGGGGACATATGACTAATTTTAATCACTTGAGCCCAATTAACCCCCACGCCCTGTTCTTCTGTTAACCACTCATACTTTTGGATTCAGCACCCTTATCGCTTGATCTAGGGTGCCTAGCAAGGACTGGCTCTATTGATAATCCGCCTCGTGGATGCCCAAAAGGTGAAAATCTTTCTGCGAAAATGTGGTGTTCTTTAAATCCTGGGATTGAATTGGACGTCAATTTCCATGTTTCCTGGAGCAAGATTATAACTTGTTGCTGACAGAAGGCAAGGGTTTCATGGTCCTGGGCCATTTCTTGAAAACCATGAACATTCCAAGGACAAAACGAGACGCTATACGGTCTTTTTTCCTTCTGGATTTGGTCCCACTTCTCCGCTGCCGTAGGTATATTTGGATCTTCGTTAGGTATGTTTTTTGCTTAGCGCCTTTGGTACCCATGACCAATCCATCCTGTCCAGTATTCGACGTCCCATGTGTTGCGTACTTACTAATGTGTGGACCCTGTTTCCACTGATTGAAGATGCTGGCGTGGTGACGCGAGCGCCTCGAACGCATGTGCTCTGGCTTTTCCCGTCTTTGTCTTCCTTTTTTGGGTTTCTTAGACTGTCTAGTAGGGGATAAGGGTACCTAGGACGTTTATGTAGCATCAAAGTATTTCCCCATGCTCCAAATCTTGGTCTCGCAGAATATATCTTGTCCACCAAGTCCTTTGTAGCCCAGGTTGTCACGGATTCCTCAGTGTCCGGATTTTGTCTTTTTTGTTGAAATTCAACGGCTATTAAATCCTGGGAGGTTATCCCTTTTAATTCTGGGATTTCCTTTAACAATCTTAACAGGTTCCCTTGATTAAGGATATCCAGCCTTCCTTTTGTGGGATATTCGGGCACAAATGTCAGTTTTGATTCGAATGCCTCTGTATGGTTAGGATGGCCTTCGGGCAATTGTGAAGTATCATCTTTAAAGGCTGCAGAATTGTGAATAAGTTGCACCTGGCATGGTCTTCTTGTTCCTCTCGTTCTTCGTTCACTTCCTCGTTTTTTTCCTCTGTTATTCCCAGAGTGCTTGTTTTCCTTATCCTTGTTGGTTCGAGGACTGCTTCCCTGATGGGTAGTGTGCATCTTCGGTCCTTACCAATTATTGTAACTTTCAAGGGATTTAGCTCGGTTGAGAGTTCGGTTGTTATTTTTTCCAGGTGCATTTTGTTTTTTTAAGTCTGCCTGTATTCTAGTTGCGTACTGTGCTTTGCTACCCTTTGTCCCATGTGGAGAATCCTCTCCCGTTGTGCTTTTTTTATGCATGTTGTCCCCAGGGCTGAATGTCTCTGTCATTTGAAATGATCCTGTTTGTCCTGCACCTTTAGTTGGTTAGGGTTTTTCAGGTTTTTCATGTCGTGTTTCCTGTCTACTTTTAGATTCTGTTTCTTTTTTCCATCGACGACCTTGATTTACGGGGGAGAGTTGGATCGTCTTGTTTTTTGAAGGGTGGGGATGATGGTTACTCCAGAGACAGGGCTTCCTTCCATTGGAATGGAGTCTGAAGTATACTTCCGTTGTGATGCATTGATTTCTACCTCTCCACGCAGGGACATATTCAGTGATTTGCTTTTGCCTCCTCGGGGTGTTCTCATTTTAAATATTGAAAAGTTTTTTCCTGAGTCTATGCTTTGTTGCTTTTTGTATTTGAGCCTAGCCTTCCTTGCCCAGTTTTCTTTGTCTTTTTGTTGGTTTTGCATGGGGCAAGGACTTGTTGGAGGACTGTGTTGTTTCCATTGGATTATCTATTATTTACGGTTGCTCATCAGGTACCGCTTGCTCTAGGTCATCTTTTGCTTTGCTTCTTACATTTGTTATTAATTTATTGCATTTTGGAATTACCAACATGTCCAAATTCTGTTGCGTTTCCTTTTTCTGCTTGCTGTTACGGGTTAGTTTTACAGCGCCTAAGATGTCATTTAAAATGTCGGGAAGACTTGCCAATTTCTCGAATATGCTCCCGCAGCCGCAGTTAGACTGTTGTTTGTCTTTATAAGTATGAAGCTCCTGTTTCCCCTGTTGGTTAGAAGTGACGTAAGTAAGTCCATCTTGGCGTTAATGCCTGACATATGGCCAGCGATTAAATTTGTGAGGTCTATTTGGACCTCCATTTTGTCGGATTGATAATTCAGCACCCTTATCGCTTGATCTAGGGTGCCTAGCAAGGACTGGCTCCATTTAGTGCTTGGCTGTTGTTCTTGGGGCTTTCGCAAAACATCTGATTCATGATCAATCGTACTAACGAGGAAATTGTTATAGGTGCTGAGAGATTCGAATGATTTAATTTAGTTGGAATACCTCCGCTATCGTCTAGTGCAAGCCGTTGTTGGTCTTTTTTAGCCAAGGGGCTTCGAGGAGTAGAAACCACCATTCCCAGGCTGCTCTGTTGAGCTTTAGTACAAGTTGCAGCTAGTAAGGCATTCCCTTGGGGTTCTTTGTTCCGGTTTATTGTTTCCATGATTTCTAAGAAATTGGGATCATTAGATAAGGAAAATGAATTTAGCCAGGGTTCCTCCTCTTGTACTAGCGGCTTGGACGATTCGCTGAGTTTTAATATTTCCTCCACTGCTTCCTTTGTGGGTTCCTTTACGTTTGTAATTCCGTCCGATGCTATGTCTCCGAGTTTTATACTTCTGCTTGAGTTCTTTAATTTTAACTTTAGCGAGGAGTCCTCTGTACTTCCCTTATTTACTGTGCTTGTCATTGTTTACCTTGGGTTTGTTGGGGTTTTAAATTGGTGCACTTGTGCTGTTACTATTACCGACTTATTCAGACGTTGATGTGTCATTTGGTTCTCTGGGAGTTGGTTCCCTGTTAGGGTGTCATTGATTTTAGTCGAGACTTGTGCCAAGGGGGCAACTGAGCTATCTGGAACGACGGGGCTTGGCAATTTAGAGGCCTCGGCTGTTGGTGCATAGATCGCCGCCATAGGATCCTTTAAATAAAAGAATGTATATATTCCGGTTTCCTTCTTGGACCCAACGTTGTTGTTTCAGGAGTCGGTGCTGAGATCAGCCTCTCTCTTGATCTTGGAGACTTTCCTCTTTGACTTGTCAGTGAGCCTTCTCGAGTGCTTTTTTTGTTTTTTGCCTGCCGCCACTTGACGAACTTTCCCTAATCTCATTTCCAGCTTTATTCCTTAGCACTCCTTCGGTCAGGCATATATTTCTAGTCGTGAACTTATGGTGATCTTCTTGCTCACCGCGTCTTGATGGAAAAGTGTAACTGGGTGACCATGCACTCACCCAAAGATGGGAGGGGGTAGCTGCAGTTACTGTCGAGTGCACCAGGGGAAGATTGGTGTATCTAACAGACCAGAGAAATTCAGTGGTGGTCTTTTACATTACAACATGCCTATTTTTGTGTAAAATAGCGGCAACATTTATGTGGGATCAGCAGTGGGGTGCGCTTCTAGTCTGACTTTTTAGCTCACACCATTGGAATGTGGTAAGGAGTAGTCACAAAAATAAAATACTTCAAACTGCATGTGGCACTGAAGGAGCGAGCAACGTGATCGAGCCCCACCGTTTCTGTGAGGGCTCAGAGGAATTATTTCCCTCAGAGAAAAGGATGTAAATGTTGCCTCACTGTTTTCACCACCACTCGCGGCTCCGGCTTGTGTCTCCCGCGGCTGCTCACTGCCGCTGCCGCCCGCCGCCGCTCATCACCACACGCGGTTGGCTTGTGTCCCGCGGCTTCCCGCGACTTCAAGGCTCACGGCCCCTGGCTTGTGTCTCCCGCGGCTCCTCGCTGCCGATCACCGCCGCCACTACACGCGGCTGGATTGTGTCTTCGCGGAGAGTAGGGGAGCGGAAAGGCAGGATCACCGGCAGGATCACCGTGGGCTCACCGCACGCTCCTCCGGCTCGCGGTACACCTCGGCAGCTCAGCTCAGCGCACTTTTGTCTCTCTTCTCTCCGCTCTGCACAGACACGAGTATTTGGATAGGACCCATTTTAGACATACTGGGCGATACTTTAAACGTCCTAATTTCTAAGTTAGATCTCCAAGTTCTTTTCGAAACCCTGACAAATGCGGACGAAAATATTCCTACTTATACAGTGGGCACCCAGGGGACCATGACATACTTTATATTTATCACAGGCGAGGTCATGTCCTTAGATATAGATGACAAAATAAGCTCAAATTGCTTATGATCACAATACAGTGTGTGTTACTCTCATTCTAAATATAAATACGAAACCTTGTGGGAAAGGCAAAACCAGATGTTTAATAAACATTGGTGCCTGAGGATAAAATGGGAACATATTGACCCGGTAAACCATACACACAAAATAGTCAGGGAGATTATGGAGGTCATAAACGATTATTTGTTAGAGGAGCCCATGCATCACGTGGTACTTGAATATTTTAATAACTTATGCACAGCAATTAGCGAAGGCTTGACAGTCAGCAAACCATCAAAAGATGCTCCCTTGCATCTTTGGTCAATAACGCATGCACTGCGGCCCATAAATGCCTAAAAAAGATCTTAAATAGCATCCTGAAGTGCCCTCTGGAGTTGAAATGTGCCCATCATCTATAAAAGGTAACATTAGGTGAAAGGAAAAGGGAGTTACGGTCTAGAGCTTGGGAGGATTTGTTAGCAGCTGCCACCCATAAGAACAGGACAACAATTTGGGAAATAATAAACCACCCTTTCGTTTCTGATCACAATAACCCTACAGTGGAAGCCCTGATCCCCGAAGCAAATTGGGTTACTCACTTCACAGGTATCTTCATGTATAATGGGACATCCAGGTCATAGTCTATTAAATCCAGACAACCCCTGACTATAGACCTTAACTCATGTGCCACTATTGACCCCCATAACTTTGGAAGGGGTAAAGTCTGTAACAATGTCAGCACCAGGGAAAGTCTCTGGCCCGGACAGGGGTTTCTGTAGACTTATTTAAAACAGACACCAATCTGTGGGCCCCAATTTGAACAAATGCTTTTAGAAGTAAGGTGGATGACAAAATCCCTGAATCATGGAGATGGGCAATTCTGGTCCCCATTTTTAAAAAAGGGGATACATCTTCCCTTACCTGCTATAGGCCAATCTCCTTAATAGATGCCACTGCTAAAACCTTGGGGCGGGTAATTCTGGCATGTTTAGAATCATGGGCAAGTCAGAGCAAGATTTTAACCCCTGTACAATATGGGTTTCGGACCGGTATTGGGAGTAGTGAACAAGTACTCAACCTGCACCTTATTATTAACAAGTACATTAAGGCCAACAAAGTAGAATCTATATGGCCTTTATTGATCTTTCATGCGCATTTGACTTCGTCAATAGGGAAAACTTTGGGCAATAATGCAGAAAATGGGCTTTGAATTGGACCTCATCACCCAGATAACGTGTCTATATTTTGAATAAAAAATTGCAGTGCGCTTCTGCCTCCAATGGAAACTAACCCAATAAATTGAATCACAGAGGGATCAGACAAGATGCATTTTAGCCCTGTTCTTATTCCTGATGTATATAAATGGCATAAAAGAACATCTATTAAAGAGGGGGTGGATGTACCAAGGGTTGGCGACTTTTCATTACCCATTCTCTCGTACACAGATGATGCATTTCTACTTGCATGTACGCCCAAAAGCTTTCAGAAACTGCGTGACAAATGTACTCAGTTAATGGAGGGACAGGATCTCAAAATAAATCAGTCTAATCCTACATAATTACATGTGGACCTTCAAATACCAGCATGGGGGGACCACGCTGAGTAAGGCCAAAGTTCTTAATTATCTGAGGATTACTTTTAGTTCTAATTTAAACTGGAAGGTACATATTCTAATGAAAACCCAACAAATGGGAAGAAATACAGTTTTTTGCGAATTGTGAAGCATTCACCGTTGCCAGAGATGATTACTTCATTTAAACCAAAATGTATCTCAGCAGCCATTTATGTGGTGGGAATATGCGGGTATTATAATTCCGTCTCCAGCTAATTGAAAACGGTTCAGTGATGTCATTTGAGATGTCATCAGTGATGTAATATGTGGCATCATCACAAGTAGATTGCGGGCACGAGAGTTACAGTTAGTACAACTAACTATAACAGAGGAATTTCAATGGTTTTGTATGAGTGAAATGTCTAGCTAACTATAACACCCCTGAAACCTATGTTTTTTCAGTGAATTTCTAAGGTTTTTTAAATAATTCTTAACTATAACCTGCCTGAAACCTATGTTTTTTTCAGTGAATTTCGAAGGTTTTTTAAAAGATAATTCCTTAGTATAACCTGCCTGAAACCTACGGTTTTTTTCAGTGATTTTGAGAGATTTTCTCAATGACAATTTTTAAATGTATTAATTGTTCTATTTATTTCTTTGATACTGATTTAATAAATGTTTTCAATCTATTTATTTTTAGATATCTTATTTTTTAGAGTACATTACACATTTTTAATATATATTTTTTATGTAATATATATATATATATATATATATTTTATATTTGTTTAAATATTTTTATAATATTTTTTCTTTTTTAAATTTTTTGGGGAGGAGTCGCGCATGCAAAACCCACCTTTCTGAACTACTGCACGGAACATAGCCGCCATTTTAGAATTGCTCTGCAGGATCCGCGTAGGGTATGCGATGGGTGCGTATTTTCATGCGCGATCGCTATGCGACCAGTACGCGACTTCAAGCGCATACGCAACATATACGTATCACGTCACACCACGCGTGCACGTTTCCGCATGACGTCATCTACATTTTCAATGCAGTGGGCGTGCGACAGCCGCGAAATTTTTCGATATACAAAATATATATATATATATATATATTAAGGCAAAAAAAAAATATTCTTTTAGTTTTAATAAACTTATATTACTTTTAAATGCAATTTCGCAAAGTCGCGCTAGGTGCGAGCTGCGTGTACGCACCAAACGCGGATCCCATGTGACCAAAAAAAAGATATTTGATTGGTTTATAACACTAACTGTTCTAACTATTGAAGAACCCCACCCATTTCAATTACTCTTCTTAGAACTTCCTTAGGAGAAGACCTGTCCTGAAAAGAACGTCACTTTTTCTTCATTGTAAACCTGAATTCCTTTTTTGGAGACAAAAATGGCTACACCACTGCAAGAGTCATCTGATTCTGATGATTTTGTTGCTGAACAATTTCTACCAGAACCTCCCCCTCCCGAAAGATACACATCCATTGTATGGAAATGTTTTACTTTTCCGGAGGGGCAAAAGAAATGTAATGCCACCAAAGTAACATGCAAGATTTGCCAGGCAGTACTGTCCAGAGGAGATCCAAACAAGAAATACTCCTGTGGCACTGCTAGTATGTGCAAGCACCTCCAATCCATGCATCCTGTGAACTATGCTCACGAAGAATGTAGAAGACTGCGCCAAAATGCACCTCCACCAGCGGCAATACCAAGTACCTCTGGGGCATCACCTTCAACATTACCACCAGACATACGTCCCCAATTTGTGAAAGTTAGAATGCACTGCGTGAAGTGCAATTGTTTAATTTGTTATGGGGAGCAATCAGTAGACCTAGTTTGCAGAGCAATTGATAACCATCGATGCTAGTTTTTTATTTTTTATTCCCTCAAAGTTCATGGTTTCGTTCGTCCTGTTGACTTTTTTTTCCTTTTTTTTAAAAAAAGAAAAGAAAAAAAAGTACAAAAAATAAATAAATAAAATAAAATAAAAGTACAAAAAAAAGTTATATTCAGAACTAACTACTCTGGTTAAAGAAAGACCTAAATGTATATGCTAATGTGTGAAAGTTTACATAAATGTATACTTACTGTATAATTGACTAAAGAATGCATTTGTGGTATATGGTGAATGTATAACTGCAGAACTATAAGGAAGTGCTGTAGCATGACACTGTAAGCTCTTTAGCTACAGCGTGCTGAGCTACTTCCGAAGCACAGGGATGCAACATATGTACATAAATATGTTGGAAGTCTGTGCTTCCCTCTGCACTGCTGCTTAAACTGCAGGCATGTGGTGATACAGGCACCCTTGCACCATGGTGCAAGAATATCTGTGTCGTGTGGAGTTTGTTTTTGTGCAGGAAGAGACACCTTCCTGCACAAAAACAATCAATGAAGGCATTTTTCTCCTTCAATGTATGCTGTGCATTGTAGCATATATTGGAAGAAAAAAATGAGGATAAATGAAAACAATTCTGGGGCAGATTTACAAGCTCTCTACGCCACCAGTACGTCACTTTTTGTGACATACTGGTGGTGCAGGTGGCTCCATATTTACAAGGAGAGAAAAAGTTACCATGTGTGACTTTTCCTTTCCTTCTAAATACGGACCCTTCATACGCAGCTCTTTGCGTATATATATTACATCATTCATGACATGGTCAGTGACTTCACTGATGACATCACTGATGACAGTGTGTGTTTGAGTGTTATCTACAGACCCTGCCATTGGTTTGGCTGTCTGTAACTCTTAAGGGTAGTAAAATGAGCAGTGCTGCCTTCTTTAATATACACAGAATCTCTGAGATTGCCTTGGTTTGTCTTCACCTCTGAGAGCTACTTTCAGGTTTATGGTGAGCTACCAGTAGCTCCCGAGCTGGTATGGATAGTGAGTGGGGAATTGTAGTCCTGAAGCACAAATTTGAAGGTCATTACACCACTACATGCATAGTGCATAGCACTTTGAGGCACTCCATTGCCTAAAGCCTGGCTCACTGCATGAGTACATGCTTACTGACTGAATGATTACAATAATATAAGGAAAGATACTGGGTGAATTCTCAATTCGAAAAGAAAAAAGGGGAATACATTTTACTACTTGTATTAAAAAAAGTAACCTATAGAAATGCTTTAATAAGAAAAACGAGTTTAAATTAGGCATTTTAGAAATAAGAAAGTTAAAAAGTATGGAAAGAGGCACGTTTACATAAACACGTGACATACTAAAACAGTGGAAATGAGAACTGTCAACTGAAAAACGTGAGTTAAAAGTGGGAGGAGCTATACATTGATCCCATAGAGTGTTAAGTAACCGAAAAGTATATAAACCACACCCGTGGGATGATTGGTTTCATTTCAGAGAATCAATACAGGCGAAGAAACTACGAGCAAGGTAATGATTCGGGGCTGCGGAAGCCTCTTGAAAATATCTTTCATTTCCTCAGAGGGAACATATTGTTATTGTATATTTAAAAATACATAAAACATTATGTCCCCTCCAGAGGAGTTGGATGAATTTCGACGGAGGAAGGAAAGAATATCGAAGAGAGGTAAATTATGCAAATGGGTATATGTTTGATATTTTAAAAAAAGAAAGCAAAAATATTTAAATGATTATAGAATATAGTATGTTTAAGTTTAAATGGAATATAATAAAGAGTTGACGAAGGAACCATTACAAGAAATTTAGGTTAATTAAGGAAATACTAGTGCATGGTAATGATTACGAGCGATGGTATCAGCTTGAGTTTATCTTTCATTTCCATAGAGGGATCATATTGTTAATATATATTTTAATTTACATTTAACTTTATGATCCTTCAAGTGGAGTTGGATGACTTTCAACAGAGGATTTGAAAGAATAATAAATACGTTTTTTTAGTATGGAAGTATTTCTTAATGATTGAAAAATGTAATATAAATAAACTATCGACGCAAAAAGGAAATATTTTGGAATAAAGGAGAATACTTTTTATCTTCTAGAGTGAAAATGGGTTAAAAGTATTTATATTGAGTAGTGATTTTACCAATTGTCACTCGTGAAGAACAGGAGGATTATCTTCGCAAGCACTTTAAAAAAAAAAAAATATATAATTGTGTCTTCAAATGTTAATGTAAATGCTTTCAATTTTTAAAAATTATTGTAAAATGTAATAATGACATGAATGTACATAAAAAAAGAAAGCTGAGGGAGTGTTTGTCGTAGCACTTTGTAGCAGTCCAGGGATCCAGGAGACAGGAACTTGAGTTAAAAGTAGTTTATTTGAGAAGAACTACACAGCTCATCATCTGCCAGCATCTTCAGGTTTAACAGTTCTCCAGTCTTAAAACATAACATTCTACCATGCACAAGATGCACATGACATCACAAACTAGAGGCTGAGTATGACAAGCAACTTAAAGGGACACAGTACAATTTAGCAAGATGTAGAATATAACATACCTCCCTTTCTTCCAGAGGAAGGAAAAATATAAATCAAGAAAACTTAAAAGGAAACTTAACAACAGAGATCAATTATTACACGAAAGAACAAAAGGTCTATTACTACTCGCGAAACCTACAATGCAGAATGATAGATCTAGAACTTTTCCTACTGGGAAAATTCGTACTGTTGGCAAGTATGTCACCTTGCTGAGGAGCAACAGAAACCTCTTTAGGTTTCACAACTTTCGAAATATTCCACCAACACCCACCCTCAACCTGAACAGCATTACCACCAATTCTCACTTTTTTGATAGGTTCACTGTACTTACATCTTCCTTTCTTTGTGTGTGTAGAGTTCTTTATTCTTATAAAATCCCCCACACACAAATTGACCATTTTTGTTTTCTTTCTTTGATCAAACCAACTTTTCTCCTTATCTTGAGCCACGGTAGAATTAGACTTGACCGTTTCTAAGACAGACTCAAGATTAACAACAGGAGAAGACCATTTCGACATCCAACTGGGTCTAAAACTGGTATTAGCTTTCCTCCCCCTTAAAACTTCAAAGGGAGAGACCTTCGTGGAAGAGTGAGGTGTTGTCCTGTAAGACCAAACCATACTTTCTAAAGAAGCAAGAACATTATGCCTCCCCTCTACAGCCCACTTGACACAATCACCCACAACACGGTTCATCCTTTCAACAAGACCATTCGTTTGTGGATAATAAAGTGAACTCTTAAAGTGCTTAATTCCACACGACTTGAGAAATGATTGAAACTCCAAACTAACAAACTGAGTCCCATTGTCTGAGACAATCGATTCAGGAAAACCTTCTCTCACAAACACCTCCTTGAGGAACTTAACCACAGTGGAAGCACTAACCTCCTTTACAACCTTAATTTCGGGCCACTTCGACGTATAGTCCATTAAAACAATAATGAATCTCAAACTTAATGGCAAAACATCAAAAGGACCCATAATATCAATGCCTACCTTAACCCAAGGACTGCTGGGACACTCGATGGGAGATAGGGGTGGGACAGTAATTTTGAATGATTTCTCAGACATAGAGCACACTCGACAGTTCTCAACAAAAGTGCGAATCTCATTGTCCATACTCGGCCACCAAAAATCTTGTCGCACTCGACGTATAGTTAGAGAAATTCCCAAATGTCCCTCATGGGATTCCCTCATGATAGTAGGCCTGAGATTATGAGGTGGTATTAGTTTGTCACATCTCACTAAAAGACCATCCTCAATTGAAATTTCAGATTCAATCTTCCAATATGGCTGTAAAACAGGAGATAGAGACTTCTCCTTGGGCCACCCATTTCTGACATAATCGAACACTTCCCGCAACACTTTGTCCCTTGACAAAGACTCTTTCCAATCTTCCTCAGACCCAACAGCTAAAACAGGCACATCTATCGAAGCCACAAAACAATCCTCCTCGTCCTCATCATTCAAATCATGAAAACCTGTACCTTCTTTCACACCATCACTCTGAGGAAAACGTGACAAAAAATCTGCATGTGTGTTTTTCCCACCAGAAATGTGTGTGATATCGAACTGATATTGAAGTAAATTGGTCACCATTCTTGTGATTCTGGGCGTACAACATTTGCTTGGACCAGCAGACAAAATAGAGACCAATGGCTTGTGGTCAGTAATCAAATTAAAACGTCTACCCCAAATATAAGGCCGATACTTGTCAATAGCCCACACACATGCCAGCAACTCTTTCTCTATAACAGAATATTGAACCTCAGCACTCCTAAGTACTCTGGAAGCGAAAGCAACCGTAAACTCTCTCTCGCCAGAACGTTGAGTGAGAATGGCTCCCAATCCCACTTTGCTCACATCCACAGTAATATAACAAGGCAAATCTGGATGGAATGGAGTAAGGGCATCATCCTTCTTAAGAATGTCTTTAACTTTAGTAAAAGCATTATCACAATCACTAGTCCATGAGAACTTCGTGGAAAGCTTGAGTAGACTACTGATGGGTCTAACAATAGACGCATACCCCGGTACAAATCTCGAGTAGTACTCCAAAAGCCCCAACAAAGATTTAACTCCTGACCTGTCCCTTGGTACCGGTGCCTTCATAATGGCATCAATCAACCCTTCCCTAGGCTCGATCCCCTCGGAAGACAATAAATGACCACGGTACTCAATTTCACTACAACTGAACTTGCACTTTTCAGTTTTTAAGACAACACCACTTTCCTTAAAAATCTCCAAAACCTTCCTGACAATGTTATCGTGTGTCACATCATCCTTAGCATGAATTAAGACATCATCTTGAAAAACAAGAACCCCCTCAACATCTCTCAATAAGTTTTGTATTACCCGTTGAAAGACAGAGGCTGCAGAGGCCAACCCAAAAGGCATCCTCTTGTAACGGAAGGTACCAAGTGGTGAAACAAAAGCAGTCAGAGATCGTGAGTCAGGGTGAAGTTCTATTTGATGATAGGCGCTGGCCAAGTCTAACTTTGAAAAAACTTTAGCACCTTTGATATCAGTAAAAAGATCAGTAATCTTGGGCAGAGGATGGGAGTCAACCCAGATCTCCTTGTTTAAGGACCTGAGATCCACACAAACTCTGAGTTTTCCATTCCTCTTACGTGCGACTACAAGAGGAGATAACCATAGTGAAGATTCTGTAGGTTCAATAATTTCCTTTTCACAAAGCATGGTTATTTCCTTATCAAGGTCCTCCCTTATGCTAAAAGGGACACTTCTGAGTTTGTGTTTAATGGGAGTTGCACCATCCTTTACAATTATTTTATGTTTGAAACCTGTGATCTTGCCAAGTTGGTTACCAAAAACTGAAGGAAATTCATTAACCCACCTTGTGTTTTCCTCTTCACAAGAAACAAGTAAAACCTGCTCTCTCATTCCTGGTCTCAGTTTCATACCAAAAAGCCCTTGATGAAACCATCCTAGGATATTGAGTCCATCAACAGCCACATACACTTTACCTCTGATTCTCCTACCCTTGAATTCTAGATAATCTTCGAAGAATCCTGAGAGCTATTTTGCGTTTTTGAAAGGAAATAGGTTTTCTATCAGGAGGAAACAGAGCTCTCTCACCCCATGTTTCGCGGAACAACTCATTGGTAATTATGGTAATTCTTGCACCAGAATCTACTAAAAGATTAAGTTTCTTATCACCCACAAGAATTTCAACAATGGGGTCTACACAAGTCGAAGGATCACCAGTGAGTGGGATAGGCGTCTCACCAGACTCTAAATCATCAGTAACAATGGAAATAGTCTCTGTGTCTGAATCTTCATCTGATTCTAAGACACACGCTATAGTCTTCTTTTGAAACTTTTTCTTTAGGCAAACAGTAGCGTAATGTCCCACTTTCTTGCAATAATTGCATGTAGAACTCATGGCAGGACACTTTGAACCTTTGTTGTGAATGGAAGCCCCACAACGCAAACACATGTTGTTTGGCACAGACCCACCATCCTTGAACCTTGTAGAAGAACTATCTTTGGGTTTAGGAGTAAAATTGTTAACAGGTCTAAAAGATCTATTTTTGCTCTTTTTCGAACCCCCAACAAAATTGACACAGTCTACAGGCTTATCCTCTAATTCCTTCAGAGAAATATGAGAAGTTTCAATACTTTTCGCAATCTTGATAGTTTCATCAAGAGTGGGATTGTCCATAGTGAGTAACTTTTGTCTAGTTTGTTTGTCTTTACAATGACCAACAAATTGATCACGAATCAACTGCTCAGTAAAGTTTTCAAACAAGTAGACAGAAGCTAATTTCCTAAGGGTGGAAAAATAAGCATCAACATCTTCACAATCAGACTGTTTTCTCATAAAGAATTTGTGCCTAAGTACAATTAAATTAGGTTTCTTATCAAACCTTAATTTAAGTCTCGTGACAGTAGCTTGATATTCATCAGCAACAACTTCATTATCTACAGGAAGCTCAGGTAAGTGCTTGAATATAGTTCTCCCTTCAAATCCAAGAGAATGCAATAAAAGACATTTCTTTCGCTCAGGACGAAACCTTGAAGCTCCAATGGCACCTAAATAGGTTTCAAAAGCATCAAACCAAATATCCCACTTCACAGGAGGATCACCAGGACAATCAAGAAAAGCAGGAGGAGCATTAATAGATTGTAAGGAGGACATCCTGAAATGGAGTAATAAACGAGGACCTGTGAGATAAAGTTAAACAACACGTTGGAGAGAATGTAAATATGAATTAATTGCTTTTCTGTATGAACAAAATGTCTTTTTCAAATCTCCATTTGCACTGTTCCACTGTAGAGAAAAAAATTATATTATGAATTAAGTGCTTTTCTGTATGAACACAATGTCTTTTTCAAATCCCCTTTTGCACTGTTCCACTGTAGAGAAAAAAATTTTTTATAGCGATAAAATGTCTTCTTCAAATGCCCATTTGCCCTGCCCCACAGTAGAGAAGAAAAAAAAAATTTGATGTCACACTACTGAGGGGAAAGCGTGGGAAAAAAAAACATTGTGAAAAGAATCTGCAGTTGATTGTTGAAGAACAAGTGATTGTCAAAAGAAGAAGAGAAATCTTTGAGAATGTTCAAAACAATGGGCAATCCAGGCAAGGATGCGTTGCTAGGCAATAAAGACTCTTCGAACTGTGAGCCTAGTGGTGACACGAGGAATGTAGGGATGGAACCTTTGTGTTGTCAGCAGGTCGCTAGGCAATGGCAGGAGGAAATGTTTTCCCTTCCGTGTATGACGGAGTGTTCCCCTC
The DNA here is from genome assembly GCF_964261635.1 of Lissotriton helveticus. Classification (NCBI taxonomy): domain Eukaryota; kingdom Metazoa; phylum Chordata; class Amphibia; order Caudata; family Salamandridae; genus Lissotriton; species Lissotriton helveticus. The sequence continues at coordinate 439,736,121 of NC_136071.1, read as the reverse complement.
GCGCGTGTGTTGAAGAAAAATAAACACACTCAAAGGTCAACAAGAGGAGCGAGGCACTGCTCGAGGAGATTAACGCTCGCTGATAAAAGCGTTAACCGAGGGGCCTTAAGGTAAACAAACAATGAGTTGTTTTAAACTGTTGGCCTGGACTGGAATATAAGCGGAAGTATTGCTTAGTACTGCTTGATTAAGGTCGCATAAAAGCGCTGCTAACAGACACGAGTGTGAAAGCATTTAGTGCTTAAATCATTTTAGAAATGAAAACACCTCCAACAGCTTTTAGAGAGAGGGAAAATGCGTTATGCAGTGTCGTTTTTGAAGCAGTAAATAATCTCGCTTAGCAGTAAATCCTTTGAAAAGGAAATGATGCCTTGGCTCTTAAGTAGAGATTGCAGACGCTTTGAAACGTGGTGAAAAGTCAGGGTTAATAGCGCTGCTAAAGTTATTTGAGGGAAATGAAAAGTCACTTATCTGGGATCGAGGTTGAGAGGCATCTTGAAGGTAGATTGATGATTGAAGGTTCCTTGAGAGGTTGAAGTAAAAAGTTGGCAGATGGTTTGAGAGAAAAAAAAAATTCTTTGAGGCTGGATGCGTGGGTTCAGCTGTGTAGGACCGCGTCGCCAAAAATATGTAGCAGTCCAGGAATCCAGGAGACAGGAACTTGAGTTAAAAGTAGTTTATTTGAGAAGAACTACACAGCTCATCATCTGCCAGCATCTTCAGGTTTAACAGTTCTCCAGTCTTAAAACATAACATTCTACCATGCACAAGATGCACATGACATCACAAACTAGATGCTGAGTATGACAAGCAACTTAAAGGGACACAGTACAATTTAGCAAGATGTAGAATATAACACACTTCTATTCTACTTTGTCTGAAAGTAAAAAGAGCCCTAACATTAAAATAAAGATGATGGGGCAACACTTATATAATGTAAACATAAGGAATGAGTGCTTATGATAAAAGAAAAAAAATGTGGTCCAAGGCGTGATAACAATTAATGAAAAAAAGATATTACATTTCACCCATGTGATGAATATAAAAGACTCAATAAAAATATTTTGAAAACTGGTGGATTTTTCTTTCAAGGATGGTTTGAAGAATTATACATTTAATGAAAGTACAAAGTACTCCACGCTAAAGGAGAAAAGTCAGCACAATTATGATAGAATAGAAAATAGAATAATATTTTTAAATACCTTTACAGTCAACAAACTCGTAAGCAGAGTACACAGTTTAACTTAAAAACACCCTACCACAACTTGTTTTTGAAACGCATTGTAAAAGAAAGTGCGTCCCAAAATGGGCTACGTACATGGTGAGGGTATCGTAACGTCACATAGAAAAAACAAGCCAATCAACATTAGTATGAGGAAGGTAGTGTTAACCACACAACAGCCAATCAAATATTTTTGAAAATCTGCGCACGGAAAGGGATTGGTCAGTAGTACCTCTTCATACAATGCTTCACAACCAATGAAAAAGAGGTGTAGAATGTTTCTGTTTTTAACATACAAGCAAATCAGATGACCTTGCAAGTACAAGCAGGGGGAGGCAATTGTTGCTTACAGTAAATAATAACAATAAAAAAAGGGTTGTTTAAAAGAACACTTTGGAATAAAACACATGCCTTCAATAAAATAAAGTTTACGTGTTGAAGTATAATCAACAATCTTTAAAAAATGAAAGGGAAAATTATCAGTCACGGCGTTAACATTATCGCTGCATTAGCGATCAATCAAATGACTTACATTTCACCACAGTCTGCCGCTTCTTACTTCACTTGCAAAGTTAAAAAGAACATGTGCGACATAAGCATATCAAGTGTAGTGCGATGCGAATTATTGAGGATGACTTGCTTCGCAAGACCCCGAAAGGCTTCTTGCAGAATAAGTACGCACTTATCTGCCAGACCCCATTTAATTATAAAAAAGTATATAAAAAAGTTGTGTGATGACCTGTCAAAATTGATACCCGAGCTGAAGTAATTCCCTGTAGTAGATCCTTGTCACTTGTTAGATGGTATGCTGAAAGCATCTTTACAATCTTAAGAGTTAATGAGGGATGCTATTGACTTTTTAGTCCATTCTAGTGCACTGGTTTCTAATGCACAGGAACTAAAACACAAATATTTATCATTTTGTGCTTTATGTGGCATCAAAGAAAGAGTCATCCCAACTGTGTCCCTTAGCTGATGGTTCTCAGCCCAATGGGCTAAGAATGCTGAGAGGGACTTTTCACAGACGTTTACATGGGAAGGAAAGAGCGAACGCACATGACTCAAAGACTCACTGAAGAAGTATTGTATTGTGTACTACAATAGGATTAATTTGCCAAAATCTATTTGGACCTCATATACACTATAAGTACACTGTCTATATATCATGTTATTTCAGTGCAGAAAGCAAGCAATAATAAAAGCAAAATGTTCCATAAACACTGGAAAACACTTTTTCTGTTGTTTTTAGTGGCGCGAAAATGTGTAACCACTGATAACAACAGTTTTTTAAGATATTGAAAACACTGAAAAAACCCCACCACAATTTACCAAAAATAGAAACTGAAAACAGGAAAGCCTAATTATAATCCAGGCTCTCAAGGCTAAACACGCCGGAAATCATCTCTCGTCACTTTCTGTTCATCCAGGTTGACCGTGAAAGTGCATATCTCCTTCGCCTTTAACTCCTTTCTTTTTCATAGTAATTGCTACTCATATACTATGCAGCAAATACCCCACAGATGCAACCCCCCTGGATTTGCAATAGTAATTGTTACTCATACATTATCCAGCACATACCGTACAGATGCACCCCCCTGGAGTTAGAATACTAATTGTTACCCCTACACTAACCTGCACTTACCCTACAGATGCACCCTGCTCTCTCTTTCAAAATCCAAACCAGATTTACAACACCCTTGAACTACTTTCGCGTCACTTTTCCCATCTTAAAAGTGATGCAATAGTAACGCAATTAACTTGTGAATCTGCCCCTATGCACATTACGAGCAAAACAAGTACACAACTCATTCAATTCTTTATCGATCACAATTAGACAGTGTTGCTTCACGATTTACAATGCACTTCAATAAATACTTCGTGCCTATTTAATTGGGAGACGAGATTGTCGACATTAAAAAACTTAGTGGCATATTTATAAAGACTGAGTTAAGATTGTCGCCGCTTTAATGGCTACAAACTACAACAAAAACGCTGAAAATGGACTTCAAAATCCTTTGTTATTTTACCGGAAGACTTTCTCAACATTGCTGTTTGCTATGCAAGAGTGAGGGCCACCCCCCCCGGGCTGTAAAATAAATCATTTGTTGGGGGCTCCAAGGCCCCCCCCAGCAAAATTAGAAGTGGAGGGACCTCAACGACCCCCCTCAAGCCCAGGGAACCACCCCCCGGGGATTTGTGTATTGTGGGAGGGAGGGTGCATGGCCCTCCGCCTATTGCCCTCGAGGGCCTTGGGGACCTACACCCCCCAGGGCCGGATCCTGCAGTGTCCCGGGGTGCCTACCCCTGGGACACTGTTGTTTGCTATGAGAGGGAGGGACTCTTGCGGCTCCCGCTCTCCCATAGCAAACTTGGGGGCATATTATCAAGCAGGGCGTAAAAATTATCGCTGTTTTAGTGGCAGAAAACTGCCGCTAAAGCGGCGATAATGGGCTTGATAATATGCCCTGGAGAATTCCAATAGAAGTCCATGTTCACACCAGGACATGGGTTTCTATTGGAATTCACAAGGCCATATTATCAAGCCCATTATCGCCGCTTTAGCGGCAGTTTTCTGCCGCTAAAACTGCGATAATTTTTATCGCCCTGTTTGATAATATGTCCCTTGGTTTGGATTTTGAAAGACAGAGCACGTGAAATCTTTTCTCTGTTTCAAAATCCAAACAAGATAGCTTTTCCACATGCAACTTAGCATCTCCCCACGTGGAAAAGCAATGCCGGCTCCCGAAGAAAGCGGGAAGCCGGCGGGACCGTGAGGGCATTTTGGCTCCCCCCATGGTCCCCAACATTTTTTTAAAAGACTTGGGGTATAGGGTCCCCGGGGATATTAGAAATTACTGATAGGGGCTATTTTTTTACGGTAAAATAAGAAGTCGCGCATCCAGCACAGCGATCAGTGAGGCCTCCTGGTGTGCACGCGCTGGATGCACAACTCATAATCTGTAGAGGGCACGACTCCAGCGCCTTTTGTGCACAACTTCTATGCATTTGGGAGCCGGCATTGCTTTTCCACATGGGGAGCTACTAACATGCAGCTCCCCATGTGGAAAAGCAATCTGGTTTAGATTTTGAAAGAGAGAACAGATTTCCTTGCTATGGGAGGGCAGGATGGGCACCCCAGGACACTGCATGAGCCGGCCCTTAAACAATACATAAAGCCCCGGGTAGTGGTGGTCCCCGGGGCTTTAGAGACCTTGCAGCCCCCAACCATTTTTTTTGTAGCCCCGGGGGGGTGACAGGGCCCTCGAGTGCTCCAGGAGGGGGGACACGCAGTCCCCTCCCACAATACATAAAGCCCTGGAGGGGGGGGGGGGGTCCCCGGGGTTTTGGGGAACTTGGACCCCTCCCCCCACCATTTTATTTGTAGCCCCGGGGGGTAACTATCCCCGGGACTGGGGGGCCACTCTGAGCCCCCCAAAAAATGTCATAATTTTGCCCCTGGGATTTGGCCCCCCGGGGGCTAATTATGAAAAAAGTTTTATTTTATTTATTTGCTTTACAACAGAGCTGGCGCACCC